>NC_092412.1:113565178-114884345 GCF_040894005.1 Engystomops pustulosus
ACCCCCCTTTCCTTGGAACTGATATGAATATTAATAAACAGTAAAAATAATAAACACATTAGGTATCGCTGTGTCCAAAAATGCCCAATATATCAAAATATAATAACGTTTTTTCACTGTGTTTAATCCCGTAACGAAAAATAGCGCCCAAAGTAAAATAATTCCACTTTTGTGCCAATTTGAAAAATATAAAAAAATCAATAAAAAGTGATCAAAAGGTACCACAGTCCTAAAAATGAAAGCAATGAAAACGTAATCAAATTTCGCAAAAAATGATACAACCCACAGCTCCGTATACTGAAGTATGAAAAAGTTATTAGCGCCAGAAAATGGCAAAATCAAAAAAATTTTTTTGTAGGTTTATCCTACATTGTAGGTGAATCCTATATGTGGGTGAATCCTACATTGCACCTCCTTTTAGTTGGTCTAGTTTCCTGCGCCACAATATAAAATTTTCTGCTGCATTAGACTTAATTTTCTGGCTCTCTGCTAAGTAGATAGGTTGACACATCTCTCCCATTGGGGGTCATTTACTAAGGGCCCGATTCGCTTTTTCCCGAGGTTATTTCCGATTTGCGCCGATTTCCCCTAAATTGCCCCGGGATTTTTGCGCACGCGATCGGATTGTATAGCATCCAAGAACAAATCCAGCACTTTCACGGGAGATGCAGATAAAATCAATGATTCTTTATTTCCAAGCTTTGATCCGCGATCGGATTGTGGCGCATCGGCGCTGGCATGCACGCAACGGAAATCGGGGGGCAGCATGGCCAAATGAAAACCTGACGGATTCGGAAAAAACGCCGCATTAAAAAAAAAAATGTGTTGCGGAGCTTGCACTTACCTTCGCTAGGAATAGGCGGGTGTACTTGAGTGCGTTCTGATGCTCTTCAGCGCAGCAGCGCCACCTGGTGGACGTCAGAGGAACTGCCTTAATGAATCCCGGCTGGACCCGAATCCACCGCAGAGAACGCGCCGCTGGATCGCGAATGAACCGGGTAAGTAAATCTGCCCCATTATGTTTCATACAATCTCAAATGAGGGCATTCAAAAATATAACTCATCTAAAAAGAAATCAACAGTTATGTTCACTTGAGCAATAGAAATAGTTATTGAAATGTGACAATGTATAAATGAAAAAATAAATACCTAAAATAGTTTGATTGTTAAGGGGTTAATATAATTGAAAATATATGTAGCTCTAGATAAGAGCAGATAGTGTAAAACCTTTATAAAGTTGCATTATATGTACATGTTTTATTATCTTCTATTATTATTATTATTTAAAATGGATGCATGCCTCAGCAGTTCTTTCACTGCAGGCCCCAGGAGCATCTGTAAAAACAAGTAGAAGAGAACAATTACTCTCTGTCCCTTTTGCCAAAACCACTGCTAACAAAATGTTTTTTCTTATTGTGTTTTTTTAGTTATATAATCACTTTGACAGAGTTATGTTGATGTCAAGATAAGGTTGAAATAGTACCATAGCCACCATGCAATGTATAGCTCTAAACAACTTTCACTAAAGGATTTCTTACAAAATATCCTGATGAAACAATGGGGCACATTTATCGTAAGTCTGGCTTTGTCCGTCTATAATTTGGTTTATTTCTTGGCTTTTCTTCTGGTCAGATGTATCTTAACAATGATTTCTTATTGATACATGTGGCATTTGGTCTAAAAATCTCCATAAGTTACAATCAGTTCTAAACAAATTTCTATGCCAGGTCAGAGGCAGCCTTAGGTTTGCACCAAAATTTGCAACATTTTTAAAAAGTCTGGATTCAGGTGATAGCTCAGGCAAACTGCAGAAAACTAGACAATGGTGAATACAAAAAATGTCGCAATTGGGTACATGGGCCATGAAATGTTTAAAAAATGAAACAAAAAGGCAAGCCAAAAGTTACATGTACCCCATTATGTATTTTGTTGCACATGAAATTTTTCCTTCTATAGAATTAAAGATATTCTTGCAGTTTCCTCAGTAAACATTATCTTTTTTTTTCAGTTTTAAATGAAAATTAAAGTTAAAATGTAATTTATGTACAAATAATAACAATAATAATGGGATTCTACAGTACCTTTTATAAAGACAGCACCTTACAATGTTGGACACTTTGTAAGTTTCACAGACCAGCTGACAGCAATCTCAGCCCATTCACCCAGTCTGGCGCAGGGTGCCGAGTAGAGCAGCCGGTGTAAGCGTGTAGCAGCAGGTGAAAGACTGCAGAAAGCGTGACACCAGGACCATCAGGGGGTGTGAGAAATAAGTTCTGCCCATAGGAGAAGACATCTGAATAAGGTCTGAAATATATTGTCTGTAAAAAAATCGGCAAAATATTCCAACAGATTTACAGGTAGTCCCCTACTTAAGGATACCCAACTGTGACAGCTGGTGAAGCTCTTTGGATGCTTTATTATAGTCCCAGACTACAATAATCAGCTGCAAGGTGTCTGTAATGAAGCTTTATTGATAATCCTTGGTCCAATCACAGCAAAAAATTTTGAAACTCCAATTGTCACAGAGGCAAAACATTTTTTTGTCTGGAGCTGCAATTTTAAAATATACAGTTCCGATTTACATACAAATTCAACTTAAGCACAAACCAATGGACCCTATCTTGTATGTAACCCGGGGACTGCCTCTATTAAAATATTGTAAACTGGACTGATCCATAGTTACAGTTATTCTGTGAAGTCATTAATAAACTTCTGTTATCTAGTAGTCGACCGGAAGATAATCACGGGTGAACCACAGCCCTGGTATTCACCACAATTCCTTTATAATATCCTAGTAGCAAGCTATATAGATTTGTCTATTTCACTGTCCTGGCTTTAAGAGTTGCAAGATTGTACATGATACTCAACATATCCAGGAGCGTTTCGCCCTTCCTGTCTTCTCCATTTTCCCTTCCCCTCCTCCCTCTTCTTGAGGTTATTTTATGGCAGCAGGAAGTTTTAACAGACAGTGCAAAAGGGGTAGCGCTCCTTGCACATTTTAACACTCAATGGGGGACATGTATCATTATTTCTGCTAGTCAAATTATCTCATTTTGTCACTTTTGCGACTTTTTACACTGTCGTTTTTTAAGTACGCCTTGGTCTGCACCTTGTGCAGTGCATCTTATGTATCTTTGTTTTCCAGATGTTCTGTGCGACTTTTCACTTAGGTATCACTTTTTTTGCTTAGTTTTGCAGCTTTTCAGGCGCACATCTGCACCTGGTCCAGGGCAGGTGCAAAGGAAGGATTTTTTTCATGGACCCTATTTTAACATTTAAATTGGAATTATTTCACATGCTTTAACGCCTAGGGAACTCAGCCTCTTTTGGCCCTAAGGACGCAGTCCCATTTTTCAAATCTGCCCTCTGTCACTATAAGTGGTTGTAGCTTTGGAACGCTATGAGATATCCAGGGGATTTTAAGATTATTTTCTCGTGACACATTATACTTCAAATTAGTTTAAAGATTTGGATGATATCTTTTGTGTTTAGTTATAAAAAAAAAAAAAAATTTATGTAAAACTTTGGAAAAATTCTTTATTTTCAAAGTTCTAAATTCTCTACGTTTGATGCAGATAGTCATAGCAACCAAATAAATTCATAACTTACATTTCCCAAATGTCTGCTTTATGTTGCCATGGTTTTTTAAGATTCCACATATTGTACTAGAATGTTATGAGGCTCAGAATTTAGGTATCATTTTTCACATTTTTTGTGAAATCACCAAAACCCGTATTTAGATGGACCTGCTCAACTTCTAATTGACACTGAGAGGCCTAAATAATAGCTAGACTCGTAAATTACCCCATTATGGAAACTACACCCCTCAACATATGAAAAAGCAATTTTTACAGTTTTATAGGAATTAAAACTACAAATTGTAATATTTTTTGACGATACATTCATTTTGGGTGGAAAATTAAACATTTGTAATGGATTAAATGAAAAAAGGCTCCCCAAAGTTTGATACCCAATTTCTCCTGAGTATACCGATACCCCATATTTGGTGGTTACCTGCTGTATGGGTGCACGGCCGGGCATAGAAGGGAGGGAGGCGCCATGCAGATCAGATTTGCTATGTCACATTGTACAGGCTATTTTTTTTTTTTTGTCTTTTTATTGTGGACCTATAGGGTCTTATTTTTTTGCCACATAAGATGCACTTTTATGGTATATAATTTTGGGGCATCTATAGCTAATTGGTGAGATTTTGTTGGTGGAGTAAATGAAAATTATCAATTTTTAAGAACATTTTTTTGTGGTGTTTTTTTTGGCCGTTTACCATACCGTAAAAATAGTATATTATTTTTATTCTATGGGTCACCACGATTATGAAAATACCTCATTTATATAGTTTTTTACATTTTTTCCCATTTTTACTGAATAGAAAGTAATTTGGCAAAAATGTTAATTTTAGCATCACCGACTATCATATGCATATCTTTTTTATTTTTCGTCTTACAAATCTGGTTAAGGGCTTATTTTTTGCAAGAAGGATTGTTTTTTTTAGTGGTCTTATTTTAGAGTGTGTAACTTTTTAAATCACTTTTAAGAGCTTTTTTAAAGGGTATTAATTAAAAATCTTTTTTTTTTCGGAGCATTTTTTGAGTTTTTTTTTTACGAGGTTCACTTTGCGGATCCAATAATGATTATGTTTTATTATGCAGATTATCACGGACGTAGCGATACCAAATATGTGGGGGTTTTGTGTATATTATTCAATTTTACTGAATAAAAACTAATTTGGAGAAAATGTTGTTCATTTTAGCATCACCATATTTTCATATGCAGAACTTTTTTATTTTTTGGCTGACAAATCTGGTTAGGGGCTTATTTTTTGCAAGAAGAGTTGTTCTTTTTAGTAGTCTCATTTTAGAGTGGGTAACTTTTTTAATTCACTTTTTAGAGCATTATTTTAAAGGTATTAATTAAAAATTATATTTTTTCGGAAAGTTTTTTTGCATTTTTTTTTTCCCTGGAGTTTACCGTGGAGGTCCAGTAATGATTCTGTTTTATTATATAGATTGTTACGGCAGTACCAAATATGTGGCGTTTTTTGTGTGTTTGTATTTTTTATAGTTTATTAAGTGTTTTTATGGGAAAGTGACATTTTAGGGGCTTATATTTTAATGTATTTATTTTTTATTTATTCTAATGTGTAAACTTTTGTGTTTTTCACTTTTTTTTACTTATACATGCTGGTTTAAGTCCAATACACTGCTCTACAATACTTCTTCATTGTAGAGCAGTGTAAACTGTCTGAGCATGCAGCAGGCGCATGTTTAGACAGTTTACAGTCAGACCCAGAAGGGGTCTGATTGACTTGGACATCGGGCATCCGCAGAGCACTAGGCAGACTTTGGGGCTGCCCATAATAGGATCGGATCCCTCGGTAAGCGGCACGGGGGATCCGATCCATAGCAGAAACACACTTACACACCACGGCATATTCAATACAAAGGCGTGAAAGTTAGCTCAGTGTCACTCTCGAGAATGCAGTTGTTAATGCCACATATAAGCATACTCTTTCTTATCTTGAAGAAGGCGTATGGATACAAAGAGAAATAGCACTTATCATTTTACAGGAAGACACCCATGTAGTTCTTATCATTAAGACCTAAGAGGCTAATAGCTTCTGTTTTAATGAACCACTGTGCCTCTTTCTTCATTAATATTTTATGCCGATTGCCTCCATATAGTGTTACAGGGACCTGCTCTAAGCCTGCAAACATTAGAACACTGGTGTCCCCTTTGTGGGCCTGATGGATATGCTCTATCAGGCGCAGTGATCCCTTGCCAGTTACAATAGAGTTTTTGTGTTCTGTACAGCGTGTGAACAAGGCTCGAATAGTTTTACCTATATAGAACCGTTTACACAGGCACAAAATTTTATAGACAACGTAACATGACCTACACTTCAGAAATTGCTTAATGCGGTGGTCAAAGCCTCCTATATTTATATTTTTTCCTGTCAACATTTGAGAACAGTGGTTACAATTTCCACACTTGTGGTTGCCTATAGGAACACATTTATTGAGCCAGTTTTTTTCCTTAGAATGTCCCTGAAACCTACTTCGTACCAGATAATCTTTCACCGTTTTACTTCTGCAAAAGATTATCAAGGGACCATTATCTTCTATGGGCTTCAGTTGAGGGTCCGCTTTTACCATAAACCAATTTTTGTTAATGGTTTCTTTAATCTTAGGGGCCATTGCATTATAATCAAATGAAAAGACAAACCTTTCAGCTCTCACTTTTTTATAAGGGTTACTCAACAGGTGTTCGAGGGTCAACTTTGAGGTTGACCTCTTCAAAGGTCTGCGCAAAATGAATTTAAAAAAATGGTTTGCTAATCAGGAGATACATAAAAGTAAAGAGAAAGAGAAAGGAGAAATTCCTGTCGATATAGGCCCCCTAGGCTTCTTTGTCCACAATCCCCCTGAGGATTTAGCTGAGATTGACAGTAGGAACCAGGGTGAACATTGTCCCTTTAGAGGTAACAACTAGAGATGAGCGAGCACTAAAATGCTCGGGTACTCGTTATTCGAGACGAACTTTTCCCGATGCTCGAGTGCTCGTTTCGAGTAACGAGCCCCATTGAAGTCAATGGGAGACTCGAGCATTTTTCAAGGGGACCAAGGCTCTGCACAGGGAAGCTTGGCCAAACACCTGGGAACCTCAGAAAAGGATGGAAACACCACGGAAATGGACAGGAAACAGCAGGGGCAGCATGCATGGATGCCTCTGAGGCTGCTTAATCGCACCATTATGCCAAAATTATGGGCAACAGCATGGCCATGACAGAGTGACCGAATGAGGCTAGATAGCATCTAAAACATCAAATAATTGACCCTGACACTATAGGGGACGGCATGCAGAGGCAGCGGCAGCGGCAGCAGCGGCAGGCTAGAGAGTGTCATGGCAACATACCCTAAATGGACTCAGGCTTCAAACCAATGGGTGGCAGAGAGGAACCAAAGGAGGTGAGCAAGAAGCGCTCAAATAATATCGGTACATGATAAAAGTTTGCCAGTATATTTTGTGGATTACACAGCAGGGTGGCGACAAAGTTAACATGGAAGCCATGAAAACAATCCAAAATTCTGCCTGACACAGCTCGTTTGATAAGGGGACCATGTATGGAGGCAGTGAACTAGTAGTAGATTAAAGGTGCTGCAGTTAAAACTATGTTAGTTGGATCTTGGCATGGAGCTGGCGCTCCGCTGCCAGGCGAGCTTTCGCCAATCCAAGCCCCTGTCTCTAGGCTACTCCCCAAACAGCACTTCTAAGAACCTTTTGTATAAGATCAATTGTAGTAGCGTTCTTATAAGTTTGGGATATGGCGGGTGAAGGGAATGTAAACATCTGCGCAAGAAGCGCTGAAATAATATCCGTAAATGAAAAAAGTTTTCCAGTATATTTTGTGGCTTACACAGCACGGTGGCGACAAAGTTAACAAGTTTGATGTGGAATGCCCTGTAATAGCTCTTGGGCGGTGTGCCTTTTATCACCTAGGCTCAGCAGTTTGAGCACCGCCTGCTGTCGCTTAGCGACGGCACTGCTGCTGTGCCTAGAGCTACCGACTGATGGCGCCATGCCCACGGATGGTAATTCGGAGGAGGAGGAGGTGGAGGAGGGGTGGGAGGAGGAGGAGGCATAGTAGGCCTGAAACACCTGGACCGAGGTAGGCCCCGCAATCCTCTGCGTCGGCAGTATATGACCAGCCCCAGGGTCAGACTCGGTCCCAGCCTGCACCAAGTTAAGTGTAATAGCGTTCTTATAAGTTTGGAATATGGCGGGTGAGGGGAATGTAAACAGATGCGCAAGAAGCGCTGAAATAATATCCGTAAATGGTAAAAGTTTGCCAGTATATTTTGAGGATTACACAGCAGGGTGGCGACAAAGTTAACAAGTTTGTTGTGGAAGCCATGAAAACAACCCAAAATTCTGCCTGACACAGCACGTTTGATAAGGCGGCCATGTATGGAGGCAGTGAACTAGTAGTAGATTAAAGGTGCTGCAGTTAAAACTATGTTAGTTGGTTCTTGGCATGGAGCTGGCGCTCCGCTGCCAGGCGAGCTTTCGCCAATCCAAGCCCCTGTCTCTAGGCTACTCCCCAAACAGCACTTCTAAGAACCTTTTGTATAAGATCAAGTGTAGTAGCGTTCTTATAAGTTTAGGATATGGCGGGTGAGGGGAATGTAAACAGATGCGCAAGAAGCGCTGAAATAATATCCGTAAATGGTAAAAGTTTGCCAGTGTATTTTGTGGATAACACAGCAGGGTGGCGACAAAGTTAACAACTTTGATGTGGAATCCATGAAAACAACCCAAATTTCGGCCTGACACACCTCGTTTGATAAAGGGACGATGTATGGAGGCAGCTATATGGACGACTTTTGGAGGTAGCAATGGAGACAACGTGTGGAGGCTGCTATGGAGACAATTCAATTTGGATAGTGCCTGTATGTGGCAGTCCAAAAAAGTTTTCAAACCAGAGGAGCAGGTAGGTGGCCCTCCAGAAAAATGGAATAGATTGAGTGCCTGTATGTGGCAGTCCAAAAAAGTTTTCAAACCAGAGGAGCAGGTAGGTGGCCCTCCAGAAAAATTGAATAGATTGAGTGCCTGTATGTGGCAGTCCAAAAAAGTTTTCAAACCAGAGGAGCAGGTAGGTGGCCCTCCAGAAAAATTGAATAGATTGAGTGCCTGTATGTGGCAGTCCAAAAAAGTTTTCAAACCAGAGGAGCAGGTAGGTGGCCCTCCAGAAAAATTGAATAGATTGAGTGCCTGTATGTGGCACTCCCAAAAATTGTTTAAAACAGAGGACCGGGTCGGTGGCCCTCCATAAAAATTAAATGCATAAAGTACTATAGCTAGAGCCAGTGGGCCCTGTCAAAAAACAGCCAGTTTCCTCTGCTTTACTGTACAAAGAGGAGGAGAAGGAGGAAAATGAGGAGGAGGAGGAGTGGATAAATTATTCAGGTTGAGCTTCCTTCACCTGGTGGAGATTGGAAATTAGGAGAAATCCATGCTTTATTCATCTTGATAAGCGTCAGCCTGTCAGTGCTGTCAGTCGACAGGCGTGTACGCTTATCGGTGATGATGCCACCAGCTGCACTGAAAACCCGCTCGGACAAGACGCTAGCGGCAGGGCAGGCAAGAACCTCCAAGGCGTACAGCGCCAGTTCGTGCCACATGTCCAGCTTTGAAACCCAGTAGTTGTAGGGAGCTGTGTGATTATTTAGGACGATGGTATGGTCAGCTACGTACTCCCTCACCATCTTTCTGTAAAGATCAGCCCTACTCTGCCGAGACTGGGGACAGGTGACAGTGTCTTGCTGGGGTGACATAAAGCTGGCAAAAGCCTTGTAAAGCGTACCCTTGCCAGTGCTGGACAAGCTGCCTGCTCGCCTACTCTCCCTCGCTACTTGTCCCGCAGAACTACGCACTCTGCCGCTAGCGCTGTCAGAAGGGAAATACTGTTTCAGCTTGTGCACCAGGGCCTGCTGGTATTCATGCATTCTCACACTCCTTTCCTCTCCAGGGATGAGAGTGGAAAGATTTTGCTTGTACCGTGGGTCCAGGAGAGTGAACACCCAGTAATCGGTGCTGGAATAAATTCTTTGAACACGAGGGTCACGGGATAGGCAGCCTAGCATGAAATCTGCCATATGCGCCAGAGTACCAACGCGTAAGAATTCACTCCCCTCACTGGCCTGACTGTCCATTTCCTCCTCCTCCAACTCCTCCAACTCCTCTTCTTCTGCCCATACACGCTCAACAGTGAAGGACTCAACAATGGTCCCCTCTTGTGTCTCGCCAACATTCTCCTCCTCTTCCTCCTCATCCTCCTCCACCTCCACCTCCTCCGATATGCGCTGAGAAACAGACCTAAGGGTGCTTTGGCTATCAACAAGGGAATCTTCTTCCCCCGTCTCTTGTGAGGAGCGCAAAGCTTCCGACTTCATGCTGACCAGAGAGTTTTTTAACAGGCCAAGCAGCGGGATGGTGAGGCTGATGATGGCGGCATCGCCACTGACCATCTGTGTTGACTCCTCAAAGTTACTCAGCATCTGACAGATATCAGACATCCACGTCCACTCCTCATTGTAGACTTGAGGAAGCTGACTGACCTGACTACCAGTTCTGGTGGAAGTTGACATCTGGCAGTCTACAATCGCTCTGCGCTGCTGGTAAACTCTGGATAACATGGTCAGTGTTGAATTCCACCTCGTGGGCACGTCGCACAACAGTCGGTGAGCGGGCAGTTGGAGGCGGCGCTGCGCTGCCCTGAGAGTGGCAGCATCTGTGCTGGACTTCCTGAAATGCGCACAGATGTGGCGCACCTTCGTGAGCAAATCAGACAGATTGGGGTATGTCTTGAGGAAACGCTGAACTATCAGATTTAACACATGGGCCAGGCATGGCACATGTGTCAGTCTGCCGAGTTGCAGAGCCGCCACCAGGTTACGGCCGTTGTCACACACAACCATGCCTGGCTTCAGGTTCAGCGGTGCCAGCCACAGATCAGTCTGCGCCGTGATGCCCTGTAATAGTTCTTGGGCGGTGTGCCTTTTATCGCCTAGGCTCAGCAGTTTGAGCACCGCCTGCTGTCGCTTAGCGACGGCACTGCTGCTGTGCCTAGAGCTACCGACTGATGGCGCCATGCCCACGGATGGTCGTTCGGAGGAGGAGGTGGAGGAGGGGTGGGAGGAGGAGGAGGCATAGTAGGCCTGAAACACCTGGACCGAGGTAGGCCCCGCAATCCTCGGCGTCGGCAGTATATGACCAGCCGCAGGGTCAGACTCGGTCCCAGCCTCCACCAAGTTAACCCAATGTGCTGTCAGCGATATATAGTGGCCCTGCCCGGCAGCACTCGTCCACGTGTCCGTGGTCAGGTGGACCTTGTCAGAAACGGCGTTGGTCAGGGCACGGATTATGTTGTCTGACACGTGCTGGTGCAGGGCTGGGACGGCACATCGGGAAAAGTAGTGGTGGCTGGGGACCGAATACCGAGGGGCGGCCGCCGCCATGAGGCTGCGAAAGGCCTCGGTCTCTACTAGCCTATAGGGCAGCATCTCCAGGCTTAGCAATCTGGAGATGTGCACATTAAGGGCTTGGGCGTGCGGGTGGGTTGCACTATATTTGCGTTTCCGCTCCAGCGTGGATGCTGTGGAGGATCGTGGAGGCGACGATGGGGTTTTTGTGGCAGGGTCCTGGGCAGGGGGCTGACTATCAGCTGACACAGGGGAAGGAGCAGTGGTGTGCACGGCCGGAGGTGAACGCGCTTGTTGCCACTGAGTGGGGTGTTTAGCATTCATATGCCTGCGCATACTGGTGGTAGTTAAGCTATTAGTGGTGGAACCCCTGCTGATCCTGGTTTGGCAAATGTGGCACACCACAGTCCGTCGGTGTTTCCTTAAAGAACCTCCAGACTTCTGAAAATCTAGCCCTCGCCGCAGAAGCCCTCGCCACGGGAGCTTCACTAGTTGACACATTTGGCGCTGATGCACCAGCTCTGGCCCTGCCTCTCCGTCTGGCCCCACCACTGCCTCTTCCAACCTGTTCTGGTCGAGGACTCTCCTCCGTCTCAGAAGCACTGTGTTCACCCGGCCTCTCAACCCAGCTTGGGTCTGTCACCTCATCATCCTCCGATCCCTCAGTCTGCTCCCCCCTCGGACTTCCTGCCCTGACAACAACTTCCCCACTGTCTGACAACCGTGTCTCCTCATCGTCGGACACCTCTTTACACACTTCTTCCAGTACGGCAACAAGGTCATCATCACCCACAGACTGCGACTGGTGGAAAACCTGGGCATCGGAAAATTGCTCATCAGCAACCGGACAAGTGGTTTGTGACTGTGGGAAGGGTCCAGAAAACAGTTCCTCAGAGTATGCCGGTTCAAATGGCAAATTTTGCTGGGAGGGGGCAGACTGGGGGGGAGGAGGCTGAGGTGCAGGAGCTGGAGGAGTGCCGATTTCGGTGACATGGGTGGACTGCGTGGAAGACTGACTGGTGGACAAATTGCTCGAAGCATTGTCGGCAATCCACGACATCACCTGTTCGCACTGTTCTGGCCTCAACAGTGCTCTACCACGAGTCCCAGTAACTTCAGACATGAACCTAGGGAGTGTAGCTCTGCGGCGTTCCCCTGCTCCCTCATAAGCAGGTGGTGTCTCACCCCGCCCAGGACCACGGCCTCTGACCCCTGCAGTAGTTGGACGCCCACGTCCCCGCCCTCGTCCTCTACCCCTAGCCCTCGGGTTAAACATTTTGAAAATGAGAGTTATAACTTTAATTTTTTTTTTTACTTTTTTTTGTGTGTTTTTTAGTTTTTAAAACCAAACGATGCTATCCTATTGCTATGGCTATTTTCTAGCCAAGTATTAAAGCACACTACTATGCCAGATGAGATGACGCTGAGTTATGAAAAAAATAAACGTAAAATAAAAAAGGAAATGGCAGACTGTGCCTAATTGAAATACAACCCCGGGCCCTAATAAATTTTCCCACTTCGGTCTTTGCGATGGATATGTGCGTCACTAAGCGCAAAACACAGTGGTCGCAAGTCTCACTCCAAATTGCTCACAATTTGCTAGTAGATGCACTGCAGCAACTACAGCCACCAGCAGATCAACCAGAAATCAAATATATATAACGCTACTGTAGGCGTAAGTAAGCCGTTTGGATTCTCCTATGGCTATTTTCTAGCCAAGTATTAAAGCACACTACTATGCCAGATGAGATGAGGCTGAGTTATGAAAAAAATAAACGTAAAATAAAAAAGGAAATAGCAGACTGTGCCTAATTGAAATACAACCCCGGGCCCTAATAAATTTTCCCACTTCGGTCTTTGCGATGGATATGTGCGTCACTAAGCGCAAAACACAGTGGTCGCAAGTCTCACTCCAAATTGCTCACAATTTGCTAGTAGATGCACTGCAGCAACTACAGCCACCAGCAGATCAACCAGAAATCAAATATATATAACGCTACTGTAGGCGTAAGTAAGCCGTTTGGATTCTCCTATGGCTATTTTCTAGCCAAGTATTAAAGCACACTACTATGCCAGATGAGATGACGCTGAGTTATGAAAAAAATAAACGTAAAATAAAAAAGGAAATGGCAGACTGTGCCTAATTGAAATACAACCCCGGGCCCTAATAAATTTTCCCACTTCGGTCTTTGCGATGGATATGTGCGTCACTAAGCGCAAAACACAGTGGTCGCAAGTCTCACTCCAAATTGCTCACAATTTGCTAGTAGATGCACTGCAGCAACTACAGCCACCAGCAGATCAACCAGAAATCAAATATATATAACGCTACTGTAGGCGTAAGTAAGCCGTTTGGATTCTCCTATGGCTATTTTCTAGCCAAGTATTAAAGCACACTACTATGCCAGATGAGATGACGCTGAGTTATGAAAAAAATAAACGTAAAATAAAAAAGGAAATGGCAGACTGTGCCTAATTGAAATACAACCCCGGGCCCTAATAAATTTTCCCACTTCGGTCTTTGCGATGGATATGTGCGTCACTAAGCGCAAAACACAGTGGTCGCAAGTCTGACTCCAAATTGCTCACAATTTGCTAGTAGATGCACTGCAGCAACTACAGCCACCAGCAGATCAACCAGAAATCAAATATATATAACGCTACTGTAGGCGTAAGTAAGCCGTTTGGATTCTCCTATGGCTATTTTCTAGCCAAGTATTAAAGCACACTACTATGCCAGATGAGATGAGGCTGAGTTATGAAAAAAATAAACGTAAAATAAAAAAGGAAATGGCAGACTGTGCCTAATTGAAATACAACCCCGGGCCCTAATAAATTTTCCCACTTCGGTCTTTGCGATGGATATGTGCGTCACTAAGCGCAAAACACAGTGGTCGCAAGTCTGACTCCAAATTGCTCACAATTTGCTAGTAGATGCACTGCAGCAACTACAGCCACCAGCAGATCAACCAGAAATCAAATATATATAACGCTACTGTAGGCGTAAGTAAGCCGTTTGGATTCTCCTATGGCTATTTTCTAGCCAAGTATTAAAGCACACTACTATGCCAGATGAGATGACGCTGAGTTATGAAAAAAATAAACGTAAAATAAAAAAGGAAATGGCAGACTGTGCCTAATTGAAATACAACCCCGGGCCCTAATAAATTTTCCCACTTCGGTCTTTGCGATGGATATGTGCGTCACTAAGCGCAAAACACAGTGGTCGCAAGTCTCACTCCAAATTGCTCACAATTTGCTAGTAGATGCACTGCAGCAACTACAGCCACCAGCAGATCAACCAGAAATCAAATATATATAACGCTACTGTAGGCGTAAGTAAGCCGTTTGGATTCTCCTATGGCTATTTTCTAGCCAAGTATTAAAGCACACTACTATGCCAGATGAGATGAGGCTGAGTTATGAAAAAAATAAACGTAAAATAAAAAAGGAAATGGCAGACTGTGCCTAATTGAAATACAACCCCGGGCCCTAATAAATTTTCCCACTTCGGTCTTTGCGATGGATATGTGTGTCACTAAGCGCAAAACACAGTGGTCGCAAGTCTCACTCCAAATTGCTCACAATTTGCTAGTAGATGCACTGCAGCAACTACAGCCACCAGCAGATCAACCAGAAATCAAATATATATAACGCTACTGTAGGCGTAAGTAAGCCGTTTGGATTCTCCTATGGCTATTTTCTAGCCAAGTATTAAAGCACACTACTATGCCAGATGAGATGACGCTGAGTTATGAAAAAAATAAACGTAAAATAAAAAAGGAAATGGCAGACTGTGCCTAATTGAAATACAACCCCGGGCCCTAATAAATTTTCCCACTTCGGTCTTTGCGATGGATATGTGCGTTACTAAGCGCAAAACACAGTGGTCGCAAGTCTCACTCCAAATTGCTCACAATTTGCTAGTAGATGCACTGCAGCAACTACAGCCACCAGCAGATCAACCAGAAATCAAATATATATAACGCTACTGTAGGCGTAAGTAAGCCGTTTGGATTCTCCTATGGCTATTTTCTAGCCAAGTATTAAAGCACACTACTATGCCAGATGAGATGACGCTGAGTTATGAAAAAAATAAACGTAAAATAAAAAAGGAAATGGCAGACTGTGCCTAATTGAAATCCAACCCCGGGCCCTAATAAATTTTCCCACTTCGGTCTTTGCGATGGATATGTGCGTCACTAAGCGCAAAACACAGTGGTCGCAAGTCTCACTCTAAATTGCTCACAATTTGCTAGTAGATGCACTGCAGCAACTACAGCCACCAGCAGATCAACCAGAAATCAAATATATATAACGCTACTGTAGGCGTAAGTAAGCCGTTTGGATTCTCCTATGGCTATTTTCTAGCCAAGTATTAAAGCACACTACTATGCCAGATGAGATGACGCTGAGTTATGAAAAAAATAAACGTAAAATAAAAAAGGAAATGGCAGACTGTGCCTAATTGAAATACAACCCCGGGCCCTAATAAATTTTCCCACTTCGGTCTTTGCGATGGATATGTGCGTCACTAAGCGCAAAACACAGTGGTCGCAAGTCTCACTCCAAATTGCTCACAATTTGCTAGTAGATGCACTGCAGCAACTACAGCCACCAGCAGATCAACCAGAAATCAAATATATATAACGCTACTGTAGGCGTAAGTAAGCCGTTTGGATTCTCCTATGGCTATTTTCTAGCCAAGTATTAAAGCACACTACTATGCCAGATGAGATGACGCTGAGTTATGAAAAAAATAAACGTAAAATAAAAAAGGAAATGGCAGATTGTGCCTAATTGAAATACAACCCCGGGCCCTAATAAATTTTCCCACTTCGGTCTTTGCGATGGATATGTGCGTCACTAAGCGCAAAACACAGTGGTCGCAAGTCTCACTCCAAATTGCTCACAATTTGCTAGTAGATGCACTGCAGCAACTACAGCCACCAGCAGATCAACCAGAAATCAAATATATATAACGCTACTGTAGGCGTAAGTAAGCCGTTTGGATTCTCCTATGGCTATTTTCTAGCCAAGTATTAAAGCACACTACTATGCCAGATGAGATGAGGCTGAGTTATGAAAAAAATAAACGTAAAATAAAAAAGGAAATGGCAGACTGTGCCTAATTGAAATACAACCCCGGGCCCTAATAAACTTTCCCACTTCGGTCTTTGCGATGGATATGTGCGTCACTAAGCGCAAAACACAGTGGTCGCAAGTCTCACTCCAAATTGCTCACAATTTGCTAGTAGATGCACTGCAGCAACTACAGCCACCAGCAGATCAACCAGAAATCAAATATATATAACGCTACTGTAGGCGTAAGTAAGCCGTTTGGATTCTCCTATGGCTATTTTCTAGCCAAGTATTAAAGCACACTACTATGCCAGATGAGATGACGCTGAGTTATGAAAAAAATAAACGTAAAATAAAAAAGGAAATGGCAGACTGTGCCTAATTGAAATACAACCCCGGGCCCTAATAAATTTTCCCACTTCGGTCTTTGCGATGGATATGTGCGTCACTAAGCGCAAAACACAGTGGTCGCAAGTCTCACTCCAAATTGCTCACAATTTGCTAGTAGATGCACTGCAGCAACTACAGCCACCAGCAGATCAACCAGAAATCAAATATATATAACGCTACTGTAGGCGTAAGTAAGCCGTTTGGATTCTCCTATGGCTATTTTCTAGCCAAGTATTAAAGCACACTACTATGCCAGATGAGATGAGGCTGAGTTATGAAAAAAATAAACGTAAAATAAAAAAGGAAATGGCAGACTGTGCCTAATTGAAATACAACCCCGGGCCCTAATAAATTTTCCCACTTCGGTCTTTGCGATGGATATGTGCGTCACTAAGCGCAAAACACAGTGGTCGCAAGTCTGACTCCAAATTGCTCACAATTTGCTAGTAGATGCACTGCAGCAACTACAGCCACCAGCAGATCAACCAGAAATCAAATATATATAACGCTACTGTAGGCGTAAGTAAGCCGTTTGGATTCTCCTATGGCTATTTTCTAGCCAAGTATTAAAGCACACTACTATGCCAGATGAGATGAGGCTGAGTTATGAAAAAAATAAACGTAAAATAAAAAAGGAAATGGCAGACTGTGCCTAATTGAAATACAACCCCGGGCCCTAATAAATTTTCCCACTTCGGTCTTTGCGATGGATATGTGCGTCACTAAGCGCAAAACACAGTGGTCGCAAGTCTGACTCCAAATTGCTCACAATTTGCTAGTAGATGCACTGCAGCAACTACAGCCACCAGCAGATCAACCAGAAATCAAATATATATAACGCTACTGTAGGCGTAAGTAAGCCGTTTGGATTCTCCTATGGCTATTTTCTAGCCAAGTATTAAAGCACACTACTATGCCAGATGAGATGAGGCTGAGTTATGAAAAAAATAAACGTAAAATAAAAAAGGAAATGGCAGACTGTGCCTAATTGAAATACAACCCCGGGCCCTAATAAATTTTCCCACTTCGGTCTTTGCGATGGATATGTGCGTCACTAAGCGCAAAACACAGTGGTCGCAAGTCTCACTCCAAATTGCTCACAATTTGCTAGTAGATGCACTGCAGCAACTACAGCCACCAGCAGATCAACCAGAAATCAAATATATATAACGCTACTGTAGGCGTAAGTAAGCCGTTTGGATTCTCCTATGGCTATTTTCTAGCCAAGTATTAAAGCACACTACTATGCCAGATGAGATGACGCTGAGTTATGAAAAAAATAAACGTAAAATAAAAAAGGAAATGGCAGACTGTGCCTAATTGAAATACAACCCCGGGCCCTAATAAATTTTCCCACTTCGGTCTTTGCGATGGATATGTGCGTTACTAAGCGCAAAACACAGTGGTCGCAAGTCTCACTCCAAATTGCTCACAATTTGCTAGTAGATGCACTGCAGCAACTACAGCCACCAGCAGATCAACCAGAAATCAAATATATATAACGCTACTGTAGGCGTAAGTAAGCCGTTTGGATTCTCCTATGGCTATTTTCTAGCCAAGTATTAAAGCACACTACTATGCCAGATGAGATGAGGCTGAGTTATGAAAAAAATAAACGTAAAATAAAAAAGGAAATGGCAGACTGTGCCTAATTGAAATACAACCCCGGGCCCTAATAAATTTTCCCACTTCGGTCTTTGCGATGGATATGTGCGTCACTAAGCGCAAAACACAGTGGTCGCAAGTCTCACTCCAAATTGCTCACAATTTGCTAGTAGATGCACTGCAGCAACTACAGCCACCAGCAGATCAACCAGAAATCAAATATATATAACGCTACTGTAGGCGTAAGTAAGCCGTTTGGATTCTCCTATGGCTATTTTCTAGCCAAGTATTAAAGCACACTACTATGCCAGATGAGATGAGGCTGAGTTATGAAAAAAATAAACGTAAAATAAAAAAGGAAATGGCAGACTGTGCCTAATTGAAATACAACCCCGGGCCCTAATAAATTTTCCCACTTCGGTCTTTGCGATGGATATGTGCGTCACTAAGCGCAAAACACAGTGGTCGCAAGTCTGACTCCAAATTGCTCACAATTTGCTAGTAGATGCACTGCAGCAACTACAGCCACCAGCAGATCAACCAGAAATCAAATATATATAACGCTACTGTAGGCGTAAGTAAGCCGTTTGGATTCTCCTATGGCTATTTTCTAGCCAAGTATTAAAGCACACTACTATGCCAGATGAGATGAGGCTGAGTTATGAAAAAAATAAACGTAAAATAAAAAAGGAAATGGCAGACTGTGCCTAATTGAAATACAACCCCGGGCCCTAATAAATTTTCCCACTTCGGTCTTTGCGATGGATATGTGCGTCACTAAGCGCAAAACACAGTGGTCGCAAGTCTGACTCCAAATTGCTCACAATTTGCTAGTAGATGCACTGCAGCAACTACAGCCACCAGCAGATCAACCAGAAATCAAATATATATAACGCTACTGTAGGCGTAAGTAAGCCGTTTGGATTCTCCTATGGCTATTTTCTAGCCAAGTATTAAAGCACACTACTATGCCAGATGAGATGACGCTGAGTTATGAAAAAAATAAACGTAAAATAAAAAAGGAAATGGCAGACTGTGCCTAATTGAAATACAACCCCGGGCCCTAATAAATTTTCCCACTTCGGTCTTTGCGATGGATATGTGCGTCACTAAGCGCAAAACACAGTGGTCGCAAGTCTCACTCCAAATTGCTCACAATTTGCTAGTAGATGCACTGCAGCAACTACAGCCACCAGCAGATCAACCAGAAATCAAATATATATAACGCTACTGTAGGCGTAAGTAAGCCGTTTGGATTCTCCTATGGCTATTTTCTAGCCAAGTATTAAAGCACACTACTATGCCAGATGAGATGAGGCTGAGTTATGAAAAAAATAAACGTAAAATAAAAAAGGAAATGGCAGACTGTGCCTAATTGAAATACAACCCCGGGCCCTAATAAATTTTCCCACTTCGGTCTTTGCGATGGATATGTGCGTCACTAAGCGCAAAACACAGTGGTCGCAAGTCTCACTCCAAATTGCTCACAATTTGCTAGTAGATGCACTGCAGCAACTACAGCCACCAGCAGATCAACCAGAAATCAAATATATATAACGCTACTGTAGGCGTAAGTAAGCCGTTTGGATTCTCCTATGGCTATTTTCTAGCCAAGTATTAAAGCACACTACTATGCCAGATGAGATGACGCTGAGTTATGAAAAAAATAAACGTAAAATAAAAAAGGAAATGGCAGACTGTGCCTAATTGAAATACAACCCCGGGCCCTAATAAATTTTCCCACTTCGGTCTTTGCGATGGATATGTGCGTCACTAAGCGCAAAACACAGTGGTCGCAAGTCTCACTCCAAATTGCTCACAATTTGCTAGTAGATGCACTGCAGCAACTACAGCCACCAGCAGATCAACCAGAAATCAAATATATATAACGCTACTGTAGGCGTAAGTAAGCCGTTTGGATTCTCCTATGGCTATTTTCTAGCCAAGTATTAAAGCACACTACTATGCCAGATGAGATGAGGCTGAGTTATGAAAAAAATAAACGTAAAATAAAAAAGGAAATGGCAGACTGTGCCTAATTGAAATACAACCCCGGGCCCTAATAAATTTTCCCACTTCGGTCTTTGCGATGGATATGTGCGTCACTAAGCGCAAAACACAGTGGTCGCAAGTCTCACTCCAAATTGCTCACAATTTGCTAGTAGATGCACTGCAGCAACTACAGCCACCAGCAGATCAACCAGAAATCAAATATATATAACGCTACTGTAGGCGTAAGTAAGCCGTTTGGATTCTCCTATGGCTATTTTCTAGCCAAGTATTAAAGCACACTACTATGCCAGATGAGATGAGGCTGAGTTATGAAAAAAATAAACGTAAAATAAAAAAGGAAATGGCAGACTGTGCCTAATTGAAATACAACCCCGGGCCCTAATAAATTTTCCCACTTCGGTCTTTGCGATGGATATGTGCGTCACTAAGCGCAAAACACAGTGGTCGCAAGTTTAACTCCAAATTGCTCACAATTTGCTAGTAGATGCACTGCAGCAACTACAGCCACCAGCAGATCAACCAGAAATCAAATATATATAACGCTACTGTAGGCGTAAGTAAGCCGTTTGGATTCTCCTATGGCTATTTTCTAGCCAAGTATTAAAGCACACTACTATGCCAGATGAGATGACGCTGAGTTATGAAAAAAATAAACGTAAAATAAAAAAGGAAATGGCAGACTGTGCCTAATTGAAATCCAACCCCGGGCCCTAATAAATGTTCCCACTTCGGTCTTTGCGATGGATATGTGCGTCACTAAGCGCAAAACACAGTGGTCGCAAGTCTCACTCCAAATTGCTCACAATTTGCTAGTAGATGCACTGCAGCAACTACAGCCACCAGCAGATCAACCAGAAATCAAATATATATAACGCTACTGTAGGCGTAAGTAAGCCGTTTGGATTCTCCTATGGCTATTTTCTAGCCAAGTATTAAAGCACACTACTATGCCAGATGAGATGACGCTGAGTTATGAAAAAAATAAACGTAAAATAAAAAAGGAAATGGCAGACTGTGCCTAATTGAAATACAACCCCGGGCCCTAATAAATTTTCCCACTTCGGTCTTTGCGATGGATATGTGCGTCACTAAGCGCAAAACACAGTGGTCGCAAGTCTCACTCCAAATTGCTCACAATTTGCTAGTAGATGCACTGCAGACCCTACAGCCACCAGCAGATCAACCAGAAATCAAATATATATAACGCTACTGTAGGCGTAAGTAAGCCGTTTGGATTCTCCTATGGCTATTTTCTAGCCAAGTATTAAAGCACACTACTATGCCAGATGAGATGAGGCTGAGTTATGAAAAAAATAAACGTAAAATAAAAAAGGAAATGGCAGACTGTGCCTAATTGAAATACAACCCCGGGCCCTAATAAATTTTCCCACTTCGGTCTTTGCGATGGATATGTGCGTCACTAAGCGCAAAACACAGTGGTCGCAAGTCTCACTCCAAATTGCTCACAATTTGCTAGTAGATGCACTGCAGCAACTACAGCCACCAGCAGATCAACCAGAAATCAAATATATATAACGCTACTGTAGGCGTAAGTAAGCCGTTTGGATTCTCCTATGGCTATTTTCTAGCCAAGTATTAAAGCACACTACTATGCCAGATGAGATGACGCTGAGTTATGAAAAAAATAAACGTAAAATAAAAAAGGAAATGGCAGACTGTGCCTAATTGAAATACAACCCCGGGCCCTAATAAATTTTCCCACTTCGGTCTTTGCGATGGATATGTGCGTCACTAAGCGCAAAACACAGTGGTCGCAAGTCTCACTCCAAATTGCTCACAATTTGCTAGTAGATGCACTGCAGCAACTACAGCCACCAGCAGATCAACCAGAAATCAAATATATATAACGCTACTGTAGGCGTAAGTAAGCCGTTTGGATTCTCCTATGGCTATTTTCTAGCCAAGTATTAAAGCACACTACTATGCCAGATGAGATGACGCTGAGTTATGAAAAAAATAAACGTAAAATAAAAAAGGAAATGGCAGACTGTGCCTAATTGAAATACAACCCCGGGCCCTAATAAATTTTCCCACTTCGGTCTTTGCGATGGATATGTGCGTCACTAAGCGCAAAACACAGTGGTCGCAAGTCTCACTCCAAATTGCTCACAATTTGCTAGTAGATGCACTGCAGCAACTACAGCCACCAGCAGATCAACCAGAAATCAAATATATATAACGCTACTGTAGGCGTAAGTAAGCCGTTTGGATTCTCCTATGGCTATTTTCTAGCCAAGTATTAAAGCACACTACTATGCCAGATGAGATGACGCTGAGTTATGAAAAAAATAAACGTAAAATAAAAAAGGAAATGGCAGACTGTGCCTTTTTGAAATACAACCCCGGGCCCTAATAAATTTTCCCACTTCGGTCTTTGCGATGGATATGTGCGTCACTAAGCGCAAAACACAGTGGTCGCAAGTCTGACTCCAAATTGCTCACAATTTGCTAGTAGATGCACTGCAGCAACTACAGCCACCAGCAGATCAACCAGAAATCAAATATATATAACGCTACTGTAGGCGTAAGTAAGCCGTTTGGATTCTCCTATGGCTATTTTCTAGCCAAGTATTAAAGCACACTACTATGCCAGATGAGATGAGGCTGAGTTATGAAAAAAATAAACGTAAAATAAAAAAGGAAATGGCAGACTGTGCCTAATTGAAATACAACCCCGGGCCCTAATAAATTTTCCCACTTCGGTCTTTGCGATGGATATGTGCGTCACTAAGCGCAAAACACAGTGGTCGCAAGTCTCACTCCAAATTGCTCACAATTTGCTAGTAGATGCACTGCAGCAACTACAGCCACCAGCAGATCAACCAGAAATCAAATATATATAACGCTACTGTAGGCGTAAGTAAGCCGTTTGGATTCTCCTATGGCTATTTTCTAGCCAAGTATTAAAGCACACTACTATGCCAGATGAGATGACGCTGAGTTATGAAAAAAATAAACGTAAAATAAAAAAGGAAATGGCAGACTGTGCCTAATTGAAATACAACCCCGGGCCCTAATAAATTTTCCCACTTCGGTCTTTGCGATGGATATGTGCGTCACTAAGCGCAAAACACAGTGGTCGCAAGTTTAACTCCAAATTGCTCACAATTTGCTAGTAGATGCACTGCAGCAACTACAGCCACCAGCAGATCAACCAGAAATCAAATATATATAACGCTACTGTAGGCGTAAGTAAGCCGTTTGGATTCTCCTATGGCTATTTTCTAGCCAAGTATTAAAGCACACTACTATGCCAGATGAGATGACGCTGAGTTATGAAAAAAATAAACGTAAAATAAAAAAGGAAATGGCAGACTGTGCCTAATTGAAATACAACCCCGGGCCCTAATAAATTTTCCCACTTCGGTCTTTGCGATGGATATGTGCGTCACTAAGCGCAAAACACAGTGGTCGCAAGTTTAACTCCAAATTGCTCACAATTTGCTAGTAGATGCACTGCAGCAACTACAGCCACCAGCAGATCAACCAGAAATCAAATATATATAACGCTACTGTAGGCGTAAGTAAGCCGTTTGGATTCTCCTATGGCTATTTTCTAGCCAAGTATTAAAGCACACTACTATGCCAGATGAGATGACGCTGAGTTATGAAAAAAATAAACGTAAAATAAAAAAGGAAATGGCAGACTGTGCCTAATTGAAATACAACCCCGGGCCCTAATAAATTTTCCCACTTCGGTCTTTGCGATGGATATGTGCGTCACTAAGCGCAAAACACAGTGGTCGCAAGTCTCACTCCAAATTGCTCACAATTTGCTAGTAGATGCACTGCAGCAACTACAGCCACCAGCAGATCAACCAGAAATCAAATATATATAACGCTACTGTAGGCGTAAGTAAGCCGTTTGGATTCTCCTATGGCTATTTTCTAGCCAAGTATTAAAGCACACTACTATGCCAGATGAGATGAGGCTGAGTTATGAAAAAAATAAACGTAAAATAAAAAAGGAAATGGCAGACTGTGCCTAATTGAAATACAACCCCGGGCCCTAATAAATTTTCCCACTTCGGTCTTTGCGATGGATATGTGCGTCACTAAGCGCAAAACACAGTGGTCGCAAGTCTCACTCCAAATTGCTCACAATTTGCTAGTAGATGCACTGCAGCAACTACAGCCACCAGCAGATCAACCAGAAATCAAATATATATAACGCTACTGTAGGCGTAAGTAAGCCGTTTGGATTCTCCTATGGCTATTTTCTAGCCAAGTATTAAAGCACACTACTATGCCAGATGAGATGAGGCTGAGTTATGAAAAAAATAAACGTAAAATAAAAAAGGAAATAGCAGACTGTGCCTTTTTGAAATACAACCCCGGGCCCTAATAAATTTTCCCACTTCGGTCTTTGCGATGGATATGTGCGTCACTAAGCGCAAAACACAGTGGTCGCAAGTCTGACTCCAAATTGCTCACAATTTGCTAGTAGATGCACTGCAGCAACTACAGCCACCAGCAGATCAACCAGAAATCAAATATATATAACGCTACTGTAGGCGTAAGTAAGCCGTTTGGATTCTCCTATGGCTATTTTCTAGCCAAGTATTAAAGCACACTACTATGCCAGATGAGATGAGGCTGAGTTATGAAAAAAATAAACGTAAAATAAAAAAGGAAATGGCAGACTGTGCCTAATTGAAATACAACCCCGGGCCCTAATAAATTTTCCCACTTCGGTCTTTGCGATGGATATGTGCGTCACTAAGCGCAAAACACAGTGGTCGCAAGTCTCACTCCAAATTGCTCACAATTTGCTAGTAGATGCACTGCAGCAACTACAGCCACCAGCAGATCAACCAGAAATCAAATATATATAACGCTACTGTAGGCGTAAGTAAGCCGTTTGGATTCTCCTATGGCTATTTTCTAGCCAAGTATTAAAGCACACTACTATGCCAGATGAGATGACGCTGAGTTATGAAAAAAATAAACGTAAAATAAAAAAGGAAATGGCAGACTGTGCCTAATTGAAATACAACCCCGGGCCCTAATAAATTTTCCCACTTCGGTCTTTGCGATGGATATGTGCGTCACTAAGCGCAAAACACAGTGGTCGCAAGTTTAACTCCAAATTGCTCACAATTTGCTAGTAGATGCACTGCAGCAACTACAGCCACCAGCAGATCAACCAGAAATCAAATATATATAACGCTACTGTAGGCGTAAGTAAGCCGTTTGGATTCTCCTATGGCTATTTTCTAGCCAAGTATTAAAGCACACTACTATGCCAGATGAGATGACGCTGAGTTATGAAAAAAATAAACGTAAAATAAAAAAGGAAATGGCAGACTGTGCCTAATTGAAATACAACCCCGGGCCCTAATAAATTTTCCCACTTCGGTCTTTGCGATGGATATGTGCGTCACTAAGCGCAAAACACAGTGGTCGCAAGTCTCACTCCAAATTGCTCACAATTTGCTAGTAGATGCACTGCAGCAACTACAGCCACCAGCAGATCAACCAGAAATCAAATATATATAACGCTACTGTAGGCGTAAGTAAGCCGTTTGGATTCTCCTATGGCTATTTTCTAGCCAAGTATTAAAGCACACTACTATGCCAGATGAGATGAGGCTGAGTTATGAAAAAAATAAACGTAAAATAAAAAAGGAAATGGCAGACTGTGCCTAATTGAAATACAACCCCGGGCCCTAATAAATTTTCCCACTTCGGTCTTTGCGATGGATATGTGCGTCACTAAGCGCAAAACACAGTGGTCGCAAGTCTCACTCCAAATTGCTCACAATTTGCTAGTAGATGCACTGCAGCAACTACAGCCACCAGCAGATCAACCAGAAATCAAATATATATAACGCTACTGTAGGCGTAAGTAAGCCGTTTGGATTCTCCTATGGCTATTTTCTAGCCAAGTATTAAAGCACACTACTATGCCAGATGAGATGACGCTGAGTTATGAAAAAAATAAACGTAAAATAAAAAAGGAAATGGCAGACTGTGCCTAATTGAAATACAACCCCGGGCCCTAATAAATTTTCCCACTTCGGTCTTTGCGATGGATATGTGCGTCACTAAGCGCAAAACACAGTGGTCGCAAGTCTCACTCCAAATTGCTCACAATTTGCTAGTAGATGCACTGCAGCAACTACAGCCACCAGCAGATCAACCAGAAATCAAATATATATAACGCTACTGTAGGCGTAAGTAAGCCGTTTGGATTCTCCTATGGCTATTTTCTAGCCAAGTATTAAAGCACACTACTATGCCAGATGAGATGACGCTGAGTTATGAAAAAAATAAACATAAAAATAAAAAAGGAAATGGCAGACTGTGCCTAATTGAAATACAACCCCGGGCCCTAATAAATTTTCCCACTTCGGTCTTTGCGATGGATATGTGCGTCACTAAGCGCAAAACACAGTGGTCGCAAGTCTCACTCCAAATTGCTCACAATTTGCTAGTAGATGCACTGCAGCAACTACAGCCACCAGCAGATCAACCAGAAATCAAATATATATAACGCTACTGTAGGCGTAAGTAAGCCGTTTGGATTCTCCTATGGCTATTTTCTAGCCAAGTATTAAAGCACACTACTATGCCAGATGAGATGAGGCTGAGTTATGAAAAAAATAAACGTAAAATAAAAAAGGAAATGGCAGACTGTGCCTAATTGAAATACAACCCCGGGCCCTAATAAATTTTCCCACTTCGGTCTTTGCGATGGATATGTGCGTCACTAAGCGCAAAACACAGTGGTCGCAAGTCTCACTCCAAATTGCTCACAATTTGCTAGTAGATGCACTGCAGCAACTACAGCCACCAGCAGATCAACCAGAAATCAAATATATATAACGCTACTGTAGGCGTAAGTAAGCCGTTTGGATTCTCCTATGGCTATTTTCTAGCCAAGTATTAAAGCACACTACTATGCCAGATGAGATGACGCTGAGTTATGAAAAAAATAAACGTAAAATAAAAAAGGAAATGGCAGACTGTGCCTAATTGAAATACAACCCCGGGCCCTAATAAATTTTCCCACTTCGGTCTTTGCGATGGATATGTGCGTCACTAAGCGCAAAACACAGTGGTCGCAAGTCTCACTCCAAATTGCTCACAATTTGCTAGTAGATGCACTGCAGCAACTACAGCCACCAGCAGATCAACCAGAAATCAAATATATATAACGCTACTGTAGGCGTAAGTAAGCCGTTTGGATTCTCCTATGGCTATTTTCTAGCCAAGTATTAAAGCACACTACTATGCCAGATGAGATGACGCTGAGTTATGAAAAAAATAAACGTAAAATAAAAAAGGAAATGGCAGACTGTGCCTAATTGAAATACAACCCCGGGCCCTAATAAATTTTCCCACTTCGGTCTTTGCGATGGATATGTGCGTCACTAAGCGCAAAACACAGTGGTCGCAAGTTTAACTCCAAATTGCTCACAATTTGCTAGTAGATGCACTGCAGCAACTACAGCCACCAGCAGATCAACCAGAAATCAAATATATATAACGCTACTGTAGGCGTAAGTAAGCCGTTTGGATTCTCCTATGGCTATTTTCTAGCCAAGTATTAAAGCACACTACTATGCCAGATGAGATGACGCTGAGTTATGAAAAAAATAAACGTAAAATAAAAAAGGAAATGGCAGACTGTGCCTAATTGAAATACAACCCCGGGCCCTAATAAATTTTCCCACTTCGGTCTTTGCGATGGATATGTGCGTCACTAAGCGCAAAACACAGTGGTCGCAAGTCTCACTCCAAATTGCTCACAATTTGCTAGTAGATGCACTGCAGCAACTACAGCCACCAGCAGATCAACCAGAAATCAAATATATATAACGCTACTGTAGGCGTAAGTAAGCCGTTTGGATTCTCCTATGGCTATTTTCTAGCCAAGTATTAAAGCACACTACTATGCCAGATGAGATGAGGCTGAGTTATGAAAAAAATAAACGTAAAATAAAAAAGGAAATGGCAGACTGTGCCTAATTGAAATACAACCCCGGGCCCTAATAAATTTTCCCACTTCGGTCTTTGCGATGGATATGTGCGTCACTAAGCGCAAAACACAGTGGTCGCAAGTCTCACTCCAAATTGCTCACAATTTGCTAGTAGATGCACTGCAGCAACTACAGCCACCAGCAGATCAACCAGAAATCAAATATATATAACGCTACTGTAGGCGTAAGTAAGCCGTTTGGATTCTCCTATGGCTATTTTCTAGCCAAGTATTAAAGCACACTACTATGCCAGATGAGATGACGCTGAGTTATGAAAAAAATAAACGTAAAATAAAAAAGGAAATGGCAGACTGTGCCTAATTGAAATACAACCCCGGGCCCTAATAAATTTTCCCACTTCGGTCTTTGCGATGGATATGTGCGTCACTAAGCGCAAAACACAGTGGTCGCAAGTCTCACTCCAAATTGCTCACAATTTGCTAGTAGATGCACTGCAGCAACTACAGCCACCAGCAGATCAACCAGAAATCAAATATATATAACGCTACTGTAGGCGTAAGTAAGCCGTTTGGATTCTCCTATGGCTATTTTCTAGCCAAGTATTAAAGCACACTACTATGCCAGATGAGATGAGGCTGAGTTATGAAAAAAATAAACGTAAAATAAAAAAGGAAATAGCAGACTGTGCCTTTTTGAAATACAACCCCGGGCCCTAATAAATTTTCCCACTTCGGTCTTTGCGATGGATATGTGCGTCACTAAGCGCAAAACACAGTGGTCGCAAGTCTGACTCCAAATTGCTCACAATTTGCTAGTAGATGCACTGCAGCAACTACAGCCACCAGCAGATCAACCAGAAATCAAATATATATAACGCTACTGTAGGCGTAAGTAAGCCGTTTGGATTCTCCTATGGCTATTTTCTAGCCAAGTATTAAAGCACACTACTATGCCAGATGAGATGAGGCTGAGTTATGAAAAAAATAAACGTAAAATAAAAAAGGAAATGGCAGACTGTGCCTAATTGAAATACAACCCCGGGCCCTAATAAATTTTCCCACTTCGGTCTTTGCGATGGATATGTGCGTCACTAAGCGCAAAACACAGTGGTCGCAAGTCTCACTCCAAATTGCTCACAATTTGCTAGTAGATGCACTGCAGCAACTACAGCCACCAGCAGATCAACCAGAAATCAAATATATATAACGCTACTGTAGGCGTAAGTAAGCCGTTTGGATTCTCCTATGGCTATTTTCTAGCCAAGTATTAAAGCACACTACTATGCCAGATGAGATGACGCTGAGTTATGAAAAAAATAAACGTAAAATAAAAAAGGAAATGGCAGACTGTGCCTAATTGAAATACAACCCCGGGCCCTAATAAATTTTCCCACTTCGGTCTTTGCGATGGATATGTGCGTCACTAAGCGCAAAACACAGTGGTCGCAAGTTTAACTCCAAATTGCTCACAATTTGCTAGTAGATGCACTGCAGCAACTACAGCCACCAGCAGATCAACCAGAAATCAAATATATATAACGCTACTGTAGGCGTAAGTAAGCCGTTTGGATTCTCCTATGGCTATTTTCTAGCCAAGTATTAAAGCACACTACTATGCCAGATGAGATGACGCTGAGTTATGAAAAAAATAAACGTAAAATAAAAAAGGAAATGGCAGACTGTGCCTAATTGAAATACAACCCCGGGCCCTAATAAATTTTCCCACTTCGGTCTTTGCGATGGATATGTGCGTCACTAAGCGCAAAACACAGTGGTCGCAAGTCTGACTCCAAATTGCTCACAATTTGCTAGTAGATGCACTGCAGCAACTACAGCCACCAGCAGATCAACCAGAAATCAAATATATATAACGCTACTGTAGGCGTAAGTAAGCCGTTTGGATTCTCCTATGGCTATTTTCTAGCCAAGTATTAAAGCACACTACTATGCCAGATGAGATGACGCTGAGTTATGAAAAAAATAAACGTAAAATAAAAAAGGAAATGGCAGACTGTGCCTAATTGAAATACAACCCCGGGCCCTAATAAATTTTCCCACTTCGGTCTTTGCGATGGATATGTGCGTCACTAAGCGCAAAACACAGTGGTCGCAAGTCTCACTCCAAATTGCTCACAATTTGCTAGTAGATGCACTGCAGCAACTACAGCCACCAGCAGATCAACCAGAAATCAAATATATATAACGCTACTGTAGGCGTAAGTAAGCCGTTTGGATTCTCCTATGGCTATTTTCTAGCCAAGTATTAAAGCACACTACTATGCCAGATGAGATGAGGCTGAGTTATGAAAAAAATAAACGTAAAATAAAAAAGGAAATGGCAGACTGTGCCTAATTGAAATACAACCCCGGGCCCTAATAAATTTTCCCACTTCGGTCTTTGCGATGGATATGTGCGTCACTAAGCGCAAAACACAGTGGTCGCAAGTCTCACTCCAAATTGCTCACAATTTGCTAGTAGATGCACTGCAGCAACTACAGCCACCAGCAGATCAACCAGAAATCAAATATATATAACGCTACTGTAGGCGTAAGTAAGCCGTTTGGATTCTCCTATGGCTATTTTCTAGCCAAGTATTAAAGCACACTACTATGCCAGATGAGATGACGCTGAGTTATGAAAAAAATAAACGTAAAATAAAAAAGGAAATGGCAGACTGTGCCTAATTGAAATACAACCCCGGGCCCTAATAAATTTTCCCACTTCGGTCTTTGCGATGGATATGTGCGTCACTAAGCGCAAAACACAGTGGTCGCAAGTCTGACTCCAAATTGCTCACAATTTGCTAGTAGATGCACTGCAGCAACTACAGCCACCAGCAGATCAACCAGAAATCAAATATATATAACGCTACTGTAGGCGTAAGTAAGCCGTTTGGATTCTCCTATGGCTATTTTCTAGCCAAGTATTAAAGCACACTACTATGCCAGATGAGATGACGCTGAGTTATGAAAAAAATAAACGTAAAATAAAAAAGGAAATGGCAGACTGTGCCTAATTGAAATACAACCCCGGGCCCTAATAAATTTTCCCACTTCGGTCTTTGCGATGGATATGTGCGTCACTAAGCGCAAAACACAGTGGTCGCAAGTCTCACTCCAAATTGCTCACAATTTGCTAGTAGATGCACTGCAGCAACTACAGCCACCAGCAGATCAACCAGAAATCAAATATATATAACGCTACTGTAGGCGTAAGTAAGCCGTTTGGATTCTCCTATGGCTATTTTCTAGCCAAGTATTAAAGCACACTACTATGCCAGATGAGATGAGGCTGAGTTATGAAAAAAATAAACGTAAAATAAAAAAGGAAATGGCAGACTGTGCCTAATTGAAATACAACCCCGGGCCCTAATAAATTTTCCCACTTCGGTCTTTGCGATGGATATGTGCGTCACTAAGCGCAAAACACAGTGGTCGCAAGTCTCACTCCAAATTGCTCACAATTTGCTAGTAGATGCACTGCAGCAACTACAGCCACCAGCAGATCAACCAGAAATCAAATATATATAACGCTACTGTAGGCGTAAGTAAGCCGTTTGGATTCTCCTATGGCTATTTTCTAGCCAAGTATTAAAGCACACTACTATGCCAGATGAGATGACGCTGAGTTATGAAAAAAATAAACGTAAAATAAAAAAGGAAATGGCAGACTGTGCCTAATTGAAATACAACCCCGGGCCCTAATAAATTTTCCCACTTCGGTCTTTGCGATGGATATGTGCGTCACTAAGCGCAAAACACAGTGGTCGCAAGTCTCACTCCAAATTGCTCACAATTTGCTAGTAGATGCACTGCAGCAACTACAGCCACCAGCAGATCAACCAGAAATCAAATATATATAACGCTACTGTAGGCGTAAGTAAGCCGTTTGGATTCTCCTATGGCTATTTTCTAGCCAAGTATTAAAGCACACTACTATGCCAGATGAGATGACGCTGAGTTATGAAAAAAATAAACATAAAAATAAAAAAGGAAATGGCAGACTGTGCCTAATTGAAATACAACCCCGGGCCCTAATAAATTTTCCCACTTCGGTCTTTGCGATGGATATGTGCGTCACTAAGCGCAAAACACAGTGGTCGCAAGTCTCACTCCAAATTGCTCACAATTTGCTAGTAGATGCACTGCAGCAACTACAGCCACCAGCAGATCAACCAGAAATCAAATATATATAACGCTACTGTAGGCGTAAGTAAGCCGTTTGGATTCTCCTATGGCTATTTTCTAGCCAAGTATTAAAGCACACTACTATGCCAGATGAGATGAGGCTGAGTTATGAAAAAAATAAACGTAAAATAAAAAAGGAAATGGCAGACTGTGCCTAATTGAAATACAACCCCGGGCCCTAATAAATTTTCCCACTTCGGTCTTTGCGATGGATATGTGCGTCACTAAGCGCAAAACACAGTGGTCGCAAGTCTCACTCCAAATTGCTCACAATTTGCTAGTAGATGCACTGCAGCAACTACAGCCACCAGCAGATCAACCAGAAATCAAATATATATAACGCTACTGTAGGCGTAAGTAAGCCGTTTGGATTCTCCTATGGCTATTTTCTAGCCAAGTATTAAAGCACACTACTATGCCAGATGAGATGACGCTGAGTTATGAAAAAAATAAACGTAAAATAAAAAAGGAAATGGCAGACTGTGCCTAATTGAAATACAACCCCGGGCCCTAATAAATTTTCCCACTTCGGTCTTTGCGATGGATATGTGCGTCACTAAGCGCAAAACACAGTGGTCGCAAGTCTCACTCCAAATTGCTCACAATTTGCTAGTAGATGCACTGCAGCAACTACAGCCACCAGCAGATCAACCAGAAATCAAATATATATAACGCTACTGTAGGCGTAAGTAAGCCGTTTGGATTCTCCTATGGCTATTTTCTAGCCAAGTATTAAAGCACACTACTATGCCAGATGAGATGAGGCTGAGTTATGAAAAAAATAAACGTAAAATAAAAAAGGAAATAGCAGACTGTGCCTTTTTGAAATACAACCCCGGGCCCTAATAAATTTTCCCACTTCGGTCTTTGCGATGGATATGTGCGTCACTAAGCGCAAAACACAGTGGTCGCAAGTCTGACTCCAAATTGCTCACAATTTGCTAGTAGATGCACTGCAGCAACTACAGCCACCAGCAGATCAACCAGAAATCAAATATATATAACGCTACTGTAGGCGTAAGTAAGCCGTTTGGATTCTCCTATGGCTATTTTCTAGCCAAGTATTAAAGCACACTACTATGCCAGATGAGATGAGGCTGAGTTATGAAAAAAATAAACGTAAAATAAAAAAGGAAATGGCAGACTGTGCCTAATTGAAATACAACCCCGGGCCCTAATAAATTTTCCCACTTCGGTCTTTGCGATGGATATGTGCGTCACTAAGCGCAAAACACAGTGGTCGCAAGTCTCACTCCAAATTGCTCACAATTTGCTAGTAGATGCACTGCAGCAACTACAGCCACCAGCAGATCAACCAGAAATCAAATATATATAACGCTACTGTAGGCGTAAGTAAGCCGTTTGGATTCTCCTATGGCTATTTTCTAGCCAAGTATTAAAGCACACTACTATGCCAGATGAGATGACGCTGAGTTATGAAAAAAATAAACGTAAAATAAAAAAGGAAATGGCAGACTGTGCCTAATTGAAATACAACCCCGGGCCCTAATAAATTTTCCCACTTCGGTCTTTGCGATGGATATGTGCGTCACTAAGCGCAAAACACAGTGGTCGCAAGTTTAACTCCAAATTGCTCACAATTTGCTAGTAGATGCACTGCAGCAACTACAGCCACCAGCAGATCAACCAGAAATCAAATATATATAACGCTACTGTAGGCGTAAGTAAGCCGTTTGGATTCTCCTATGGCTATTTTCTAGCCAAGTATTAAAGCACACTACTATGCCAGATGAGATGACGCTGAGTTATGAAAAAAATAAACGTAAAATAAAAAAGGAAATGGCAGACTGTGCCTAATTGAAATACAACCCCGGGCCCTAATAAATTTTCCCACTTCGGTCTTTGCGATGGATATGTGCGTCACTAAGCGCAAAACACAGTGGTCGCAAGTCTGACTCCAAATTGCTCACAATTTGCTAGTAGATGCACTGCAGCAACTACAGCCACCAGCAGATCAACCAGAAATCAAATATATATAACGCTACTGTAGGCGTAAGTAAGCCGTTTGGATTCTCCTATGGCTATTTTCTAGCCAAGTATTAAAGCACACTACTATGCCAGATGAGATGACGCTGAGTTATGAAAAAAATAAACGTAAAATAAAAAAGGAAATGGCAGACTGTGCCTAATTGAAATACAACCCCGGGCCCTAATAAATTTTCCCACTTCGGTCTTTGCGATGGATATGTGCGTCACTAAGCGCAAAACACAGTGGTCGCAAGTCTCACTCCAAATTGCTCACAATTTGCTAGTAGATGCACTGCAGCAACTACAGCCACCAGCAGATCAACCAGAAATCAAATATATATAACGCTACTGTAGGCGTAAGTAAGCCGTTTGGATTCTCCTATGGCTATTTTCTAGCCAAGTATTAAAGCACACTACTATGCCAGATGAGATGAGGCTGAGTTATGAAAAAAATAAACGTAAAATAAAAAAGGAAATGGCAGACTGTGCCTAATTGAAATACAACCCCGGGCCCTAATAAATTTTCCCACTTCGGTCTTTGCGATGGATATGTGCGTCACTAAGCGCAAAACACAGTGGTCGCAAGTCTCACTCCAAATTGCTCACAATTTGCTAGTAGATGCACTGCAGCAACTACAGCCACCAGCAGATCAACCAGAAATCAAATATATATAACGCTACTGTAGGCGTAAGTAAGCCGTTTGGATTCTCCTATGGCTATTTTCTAGCCAAGTATTAAAGCACACTACTATGCCAGATGAGATGAGGCTGAGTTATGAAAAAAATAAACGTAAAATAAAAAAGGAAATGGCAGACTGTGCCTAATTGAAATACAACCCCGGGCCCTAATAAATTTTCCCACTTCGGTCTTTGCGATGGATATGTGCGTCACTAAGCGCAAAACACAGTGGTCGCAAGTCTCACTCCAAATTGCTCACAATTTGCTAGTAGATGCACTGCAGCAACTACAGCCACCAGCAGATCAACCAGAAATCAAATATATATAACGCTACTGTAGGCGTAAGTAAGCCGTTTGGATTCTCCTATGGCTATTTTCTAGCCAAGTATTAAAGCACACTACTATGCCAGATGAGATGACGCTGAGTTATGAAAAAAATAAACATAAAAATAAAAAAGGAAATGGCAGACTGTGCCTAATTGAAATACAACCCCGGGCCCTAATAAATTTTCCCACTTCGGTCTTTGCGATGGATATGTGCGTCACTAAGCGCAAAACACAGTGGTCGCAAGTCTCACTCCAAATTGCTCACAATTTGCTAGTAGATGCACTGCAGCAACTACAGCCACCAGCAGATCAACCAGAAATCAAATATATATAACGCTACTGTAGGCGTAAGTAAGCCGTTTGGATTCTCCTATGGCTATTTTCTAGCCAAGTATTAAAGCACACTACTATGCCAGATGAGATGAGGCTGAGTTATGAAAAAAATAAACGTAAAATAAAAAAGGAAATGGCAGACTGTGCCTAATTGAAATACAACCCCGGGCCCTAATAAATTTTCCCACTTCGGTCTTTGCGATGGATATGTGCGTCACTAAGCGCAAAACACAGTGGTCGCAAGTCTCACTCCAAATTGCTCACAATTTGCTAGTAGATGCACTGCAGCAACTACAGCCACCAGCAGATCAACCAGAAATCAAATATATATAACGCTACTGTAGGCGTAAGTAAGCCGTTTGGATTCTCCTATGGCTATTTTCTAGCCAAGTATTAAAGCACACTACTATGCCAGATGAGATGACGCTGAGTTATGAAAAAAATAAACGTAAAATAAAAAAGGAAATGGCAGACTGTGCCTAATTGAAATACAACCCCGGGCCCTAATAAATTTTCCCACTTCGGTCTTTGCGATGGATATGTGCGTCACTAAGCGCAAAACACAGTGGTCGCAAGTCTCACTCCAAATTGCTCACAATTTGCTAGTAGATGCACTGCAGCAACTACAGCCACCAGCAGATCAACCAGAAATCAAATATATATAACGCTACTGTAGGCGTAAGTAAGCCGTTTGGATTCTCCTATGGCTATTTTCTAGCCAAGTATTAAAGCACACTACTATGCCAGATGAGATGAGGCTGAGTTATGAAAAAAATAAACGTAAAATAAAAAAGGAAATGGCAGACTGTGCCTAATTGAAATACAACCCCGGGCCCTAATAAATTTTCCCACTTCGGTCTTTGCGATGGATATGTGCGTCACTAAGCGCAAAACACAGTGGTCGCAAGTCTGACTCCAAATTGCTCACAATTTGCTAGTAGATGCACTGCAGCAACTACAGCCACCAGCAGATCAACCAGAAATCAAATATATATAACGCTACTGTAGGCGTAAGTAAGCCGTTTGGATTCTCCTATGGCTATTTTCTAGCCAAGTATTAAAGCACACTACTATGCCAGATGAGATGACGCTGAGTTATGAAAAAAATAAACGTAAAATAAAAAAGGAAATGGCAGACTGTGCCTAATTGAAATACAACCCCGGGCCCTAATAAATTTTCCCACTTCGGTCTTTGCGATGGATATGTGCGTCACTAAGCGCAAAACACAGTGGTCGCAAGTCTCACTCCAAATTGCTCACAATTTGCTAGTAGATGCACTGCAGCAACTACAGCCACCAGCAGATCAACCAGAAATCAAATATATATAACGCTACTGTAGGCGTAAGTAAGCCGTTTGGATTCTCCTATGGCTATTTTCTAGCCAAGTATTAAAGCACACTACTATGCCAGATGAGATGACGCTGAGTTATGAAAAAAATAAACATAAAAATAAAAAAGGAAATGGCAGACTGTGCCTAATTGAAATACAACCCCGGGCCCTAATAAATTTTCCCACTTCGGTCTTTGCGATGGATATGTGCGTCACTAAGCGCAAAACACAGTGGTCGCAAGTCTCACTCCAAATTGCTCACAATTTGCTAGTAGATGCACTGCAGCAACTACAGCCACCAGCAGATCAACCAGAAATCAAATATATATAACGCTACTGTAGGCGTAAGTAAGCCGTTTGGATTCTCCTATGGCTATTTTCTAGCCAAGTATTAAAGCACACTACTATGCCAGATGAGATGACGCTGAGTTATGAAAAAAATAAACGTAAAATAAAAAAGGAAATGGCAGACTGTGCCTAATTGAAATACAACCCCGGGCCCTAATAAATTTTCCCACTTCGGTCTTTGCGATGGATATGTGCGTCACTAAGCGCAAAACACAGTGGTCGCAAGTCTCACTCCAAATTGCTCACAATTTGCTAGTAGATGCACTGCAGCAACTACAGCCACCAGCAGATCAACCAGAAATCAAATATATATAACGCTACTGTAGGCGTAAGTAAGCCGTTTGGATTCTCCTATGGCTATTTTCTAGCCAAGTATTAAAGCACACTACTATGCCAGATGAGATGAGGCTGAGTTATGAAAAAAATAAACGTAAAATAAAAAAGGAAATAGCAGACTGTGCCTTTTTGAAATACAACCCCGGGCCCTAATAAATTTTCCCACTTCGGTCTTTGCGATGGATATGTGCGTCACTAAGCGCAAAACACAGTGGTCGCAAGTCTCACTCCAAATTGCTCACAATTTGCTAGTAGATGCACTGCAGCAACTACAGCCACCAGCAGATCAACCAGAAATCAAATATATATAACGCTACTGTAGGCGTAAGTAAGCCGTTTGGATTCTCCTATGGCTATTTTCTAGCCAAGTATTAAAGCACACTACTATGCCAGATGAGATGACGCTGAGTTATGAAAAAAATAAACGTAAAATAAAAAAGGAAATGGCAGACTGTGCCTAATTGAAATACAACCCCGGGCCCTAATAAATTTTCCCACTTCGGTAGATGCACTGCAGCAACTACAGCCACCAGCAGATCAACCAGAAATCAAATATATAACGCTACTGTAGGCGTAAGTAAGCCGTTTGGATTCTCCTATGGCTATTTTCTAGCCAAGTATTAAAGCACACTACTATGCCAGATGAGATGAGGCTGAGTTATGAAAAAAATAAACGTAAAATAAAAAAGGAAATAGCAGACTGTGCCTTTTTGAAATACAACCCCGGGCCCTAATAAATTTTCCCACTTCGGTCTTTGCGATGGATATGTGCGTCACTAAGCGCAAAACACAGTGGTCGCAAGTCTGACTCCAAATTGCTCACAATTTGCTAGTAGATGCACTGCAGCAACTACAGCCACCAGCAGATCAACCAGAAATCAAATATATATAACGCTACTGTAGGCGTAAGTAAGCCGTTTGGATTCTCCTATGGCTATTTTCTAGCCAAGTATTAAAGCACACTACTATGCAAGATGAGATGACACTGAGTTATTAAAAAAATAAACGTAAAATAAAAAGAAACTGGCAGACTGTGCCTAATTGAAATCAAACCGCTAATAAATTTTCCCACTTTGGTGTTTGAGGTGGATATGTGTGTCACTAAGAGCTAAACACAACGGTAGCAAGTCCCCCTGCTAATTCCTCACAATATGGTACTAGCTGCACTACTAGTGCCAGCAAGCCCAGCCACAAGCAAACAAAAAAAAAAGTATAACGTTATTGTAGCCCTAAGAAGGGCTGTTGGGTTGTTGTAGAATCACTCCTGCCTAACAGTAAGCTAATAGAACACCCTAACGCTTTCCCTGACCAGAAGCAGCTCTCTCCCTAGCGGCATCCAGACAGAGAATGATCCGAGCAGCGCGGGCAGCGGCTAGTCTATCCCAGGGTCACCTGATCTGGCCAGCCAACCACTGCTATCGACGTGTAAGGGTACCACGTCATGCTGGGTGGAGTGCAGAGTCTCCTGGCTTGTGATTGGCTCTGTTTCTGGCCGCCAAAAAGCAAAACGGCGGGAGCTGCCATTTTCTCGAGCGGGCGAAATACTCGTCCGAGCAACGAGCAGTTACGAGTACGCTAATGCTCGATCGAGCATCAAGCTCGGACGAGTATGTTCGCTCATCTCTAGTAACAACCCTTCCACCTTTAATCCACCATCTTTAGATATCTTCCAACAAAGAGTACTTCAAGACATCAAAGCAATAGCATTAAAAATGACGAAGACAATATCTCAGCTAAAGAAAAAGAGGCCTTAATAAGGTTACAGAAAAATGGGGAAATAATAATTAAAAAAGCGGACAAAGGGGGGAACATAGTTATAATGACATGCGATAATTACGAAAAAGAGGCAGAAAGACAGCTAAAAAATATGCACAACTATGAAGAACTTAAATCCGACCCTACACTAAAAATGAAAAACAAATTAGGATCCCTCTTGAGAAAATATGTTCTAAAAGGAGTAATATCACGAACTACTGCCGAAAAATTAATCCCCATCTTTCCAAAAAAAGCCGGGTGGTATTTCCTACCTAAATGGCATAAATCCATGGTGGACCCGCCAGGGCGGCCTATAGTCGCCGGAATTGGTTCAGTGAACGAACTATTATCTAAGTACATAGACTGGATGCTGAGACCCTTACTCTCTAAAATTCCATCATATCTAAAGGATACGAACGACTTTCTTAGAGCCATAAGGAATAATAACTGGAAAGGCGAGATTCTCTTGGCAACAATAGACGTAGAGAGTCTGTATACTCGGATCCCGCATGATATCGGTATAGAGCCAATACGTAATATCTTAATGGCAGCTAAAAAAGACCCTGATGTCGTATCCTTTATTTGTGAAGCCCTCCTTTTCGTCCTGTCCAACAATACGTTTCAATTTGCAGACCAGTGGTTTAAACAATTAGTAGGGACTGCCATGGGCACACCAGCGGCATGTACTTACGCAATATCTTTTTAGGATATCTAGAGGACAAGTATATCTATACACCAGATAATACATTTTTAAAATACATGGATGATATTTTCATCTTATGGTCAGGTAATTCGCAAGACTTCTTAGACTTCATGTCTTATCTTAACGGTAATTCAATGAACATGTTCTTTACACAAAAAAATTAATTCCAGCAGAATAGAATTTCTAGATGTAGAAGTGTGTATCGAAAAAGATAGTATTGTAACAACCATGTACCGAAAACCCACTTCCACCAATTCTTGTTTACGATTTTCAAGTTACCATCCAAGTTATGTAAAGAGGGCCATCCCGTACAGCCAGTATATTCGTCTCAGACGTATAAATAATAACAACAATTTATATACAGCTCAGGCCAATGATCTTACACAACGTCTACCTAAAAGAGGCTACCCACGTCATCTTTTAAAACAGGCGATGGAAAGAGCATCAAAAATGACCCCCGAACAACTGTTGAGTAACCCTTATAAAAAAGAGAGAGCTGAAAGGTTTGTCTTTTCATTTGATTATAATGCAATGGCCCCTAAGATTAAAGAAACCATTAACAAAAATTGGTTTATGGTAAAAGCGGACCCTCAACTGAAGCCCATAGCAGATAATGGTCCCTTGATAACCTTTCGCAGAAGTAAAATGGTGAAATATTATCTGGTACGAAGTAGTTTTCAGGGATATTCTAAAGAAAAAAACTGGCTCAATAAATGTGTTCCTATAGGCAACCACAAGTGTGGAAATTGTAACCACTGTCCTCAAATGTTGACAGGAAAAAATATAAATATAGGAGGCTTTGACGCCTTTGTATTGAATACCCAGATACCTGTGATTTAACATTGTGTATTACTCTTTTTAAAAAAAAACAAGTCCGCCCCCTGCCTGCATTGACAGTTATTGCCTGCAGTAAGTTCAGATCTAGGTTCCCTTTAAGGTCCGCTTTCCATTCTCCCCTTTGTACTAGGCGTTAGCTGAGCCCACCCACTGTGGCTAGTGGCTTAAGCTGATTGGTTCCTTGAGAATGTATCAGTTTCCCTTGAGGTCCGCCTGTTTACCTGTGATGATTCATGGTCTGCTAAGCCCCGCCCCCTTCTGACGTTTTCTGTCTTCTGATTGGTTGCTGATAATAGAACTGTTTTCTTTAAGGTCCGTCATAGTATCTTGCAGTTGCAAGGGGCGGAGTCAAAACTCTGAACCCGCCCCTTGTCTTGTTTTTATCCAATGGTGTTTTTTCATAAGGTGTAGGTGTGTATTGAGCTACGTAGTAGCACTTCCTGGCCCCGGGTTTAAAAACCCAATGAGGACGCCGGGTTTCATAGGCAGGTGCTAGGTGCGCAAAACGATTCGTCCCTTAAAAATGGTCCCGCGTTACCATGTTCCTCTCCCTGTAGTGTATGACGTCCTTTTATGATGCAAAGAAATAAAGAAGATATATTTTAAATACGTGGTGAGTGCCAAACTTTTCTTTTTCTCTTTTTCTTTGATGATGCCTGAATGCTCTGTCCTGTGCCAGACCTAGTTTTGAGCACCACTACCTGCACTCGTTTATATGTTACACTTCTCCAAAAAGAAGAATTGGCTAGAAGGATTCAGACACACTCCACTTGTTATTTCTATAAGAAAAGGTCTAAGAAGCAGTGCCCCTTGCATTCTTATCCTTTTTTGGTAATTAGTAGAGATGAGCGAGCACTAAAATGCTCGGGTACTCGTTATTCGAGACGAACTTTTCCCGATGCTCGAGTGCTCATCTCGAATAACGAGCCCCATTGAAGTCAATGGGAGACTCGAGCATTTTTCAAGGGGACCAAGGCTCTGCACAGGGAAGCTTGGCCAAACACCTGGGAACCTCAGAAAAGGATGGAAACACCACGGAAATGGACAGGAAACAGCAGGGGCAGCATGCATGGATGCCTCTGAGGCTGCTTAATCGCACCATTATGCCAAAATTATGGGCAACAGCATGGCCATGACAGAGTGACAGAATGAAGCTAGATAGCATCTAAAACATCCAATAATTGACCCTGACACTATAGGGGACTTCATGCAGAGGCAGCGGCAGCAGCGGCAGGCTAGAGAGTGGCATGGCGACATACCCTAAATGGACTCAGGCTTCAAACCAATGGGTGGCAGAGAGGAACCAAAGGAGGTGAGCAAGAAGCGCTCAAATAATATCGGTACATGATAAAAGTTTGCCAGTATATTTTGTGGATTACACAGCAGGGTGGCGACAAAGTTAACATGGAAGCCATGAAAACAACCCAAAATTCTGCCTGACACAGCTCGTTTGATAAGGGGACCATGTATGGAGGCAGTGAACTAGTAGTAGATTAAAGGTGCTGCAGTTAAAACTATGTTAGTTGGATCTTGGCATGGAGCTGGCGCTCCGCTGCCAGGCGAGCTTTCGCCAATCCAAGCCCCTGTCTTTAGGCTACTCACCAAACAGCACTTCTAAGAACCTTTTGTATAAGATCAAGTGTAATAGCGTTCTTATAAGTTTAGGATATGGCGGGTGAGGGGAATGGAAACAGATGCGCAAGAAGCGCTGAAATAATATTGGTAAATGATAAAAGTTTGCCAGTATCTTTTCTGGATTACACAGCAGGGTGGCGAGAAAGTTAACAAGTTTGATGTGGAATGCCCTGTAATAGCTCTTGAGCGGTGTGCCTTTTATCGGCTAGGCTCAGCAGCTTGAGCACCGCCTGCTGTCGCTTAGCGACGGCACTGCTGCTGTGCCTAGAGCTACTGACTGATGGCGCCATGGCCACGGATGGTAATTCGGAGGAGGAGGAGGTGGAGGAGGGGTGGGAGGAGGAGGAGGTATAGTAGGCCTTTGAGACCTGGACCGAGGTAGGCCCCGCAATCCTCAGCGTCGGCAGTATATCAACAGCCCCAGGGTCAGACTCGGTCCCAGCGTGCACCAAGTTAAGTGTAGTAGCGTTCTTATAAGTTTGGGATATGGCGGGTGAGGGGAATGGAAACAGATGCGCAAGAAGCGCTGAAATAATATTGGTAAATGATAAAAGTTTGCCAGTATATTTTGTGGATAACACAGCAGGGTGGCGACAAAGTTAACAAGATTGTTGTGGAAGCCATGAAAACAACCCAAAATTCTGCCTGACAAAGCTCGTTTGATAAGGGGACCATGTATGGAGGCAGTGAACTAGTAGTAGATTAAAGGTGCTGCAGTTAAAACTATGTTAGTTGGATCTTGGCATGGAGCTGGCGCTCCGCTGCCAGGCGAGCTTTCGCCAATCCAAGCCCGTGTCTCTAGGCTACTCCCCAAACAGCACTTCTAAGAACCTTTTGTATAAGATCAAGTGTAGTAGCGTTCTTATAAGTTTAGGATATGGCGGGTGAGGGGAATGTAAACAGAAGCGCAAGAAGCGCTGAAATAATATTGGTAAATGATAAAAGTTTGCCAGTATATTTTGTGGATAACACAGCTGGGTGGCGACAAAGTTAACAACTTTGATGTGGAATCCATGAAAACAACCCAAATTTCTGCCTGACACACCTCGTTTGATAAAGGGACGATGTATGGAGGCAGCTATATGGACGACTTTTGGAGGAAGCAATGGAGACAACGTGTGGAGGCTGCTATGGAGACAATTTAATTTGGATAGTGCCTGTATGTGGCAGTCCAAAAAAGTTTTCAAATCAGAGGAGCAGGTAGGTGGCCCTCCAGAAAAATGGAATAGATTGAGTGCCTGTATGTGGCAGTCCAAAAAAGTTTTCAAACCAGAGGAGCAGGTAGGTGGCCCTCCAGAAAAATGGAATAGATTGAGTGCCTGTATGTGGCAGTCCAAAAAAGTTTTCAAACCAGAGGAGCAGGTAGGTGGCCCTCCAGAAAAATGGAATAGATTGAGTGCCTGTATGTGGCAGTCCAAAAAAGTTTTCAAACCAGAGGAGCAGGTAGGTGGCCCTCCAGAAAAATGGAATAGATTGAGTGCCTGTATGTGGCAGTCCAAAAAAGTTTTCAAACCAGAGGAGCAGGTAGGTGGCCCTCCAGAAAAATGGAATAGATTGAGTGCCTGTATGTGGCAGTCCAAAAAAGTTTTCAAACCAGAGGAGCAGGTAGGTGGCCCTCCAGAAAAATGGAATAGATTGAGTGCCTGTATGTGGCAGTCCAAAAAAGTTTTCAAACCAGAGGAGCAGGTAGGTGGCCCTCCAGAAAAATGGAATAGATTGAGTGCCTGTATGTGGCAGTCCAAAAAAGTTTTCAAACCAGAGGAGCAGGTAGGTGGCCCTCCAGAAAAATGGAATAGATTGAGTGCCTGTATGTGGCAGTCCAAAAAAGTTTTCAAACCAGAGGAGCAGGTAGGTGGCCCTCCAGAAAAATGGAATAGATTGAGTGCCTGTATGTGGCAGTCCAAAAAAGTTTTCAAACCAGAGGAGCAGGTAGGTGGCCCTCCAGAAAAATGGAATAGATTGAGTGCCTGTATGTGGCAGTGCAAAAAAGTTTTCAAACCAGAGGAGCAGGTAGGTGGCCCTCCAGAAAAATGGAATAGATTGAGTGCCTGTATGTGGCAGTCCAAAAAAGTTTTCAAACCAGAGGAGCAGGTAGGTGGCCCTCCAGAAAAATGGAATAGATTGAGTGCCTGTATGTGGCAGTCCAAAAAAGTTTTCAAACCAGAGGAGCAGGTAGGTGGCCCTCCAGAAAAATTGAATAGATTGAGTGCCTGTATGTGGCACTCCCAAAAATTGTTTAAAACAGAGGACCGGGTCGGTGGCCCTCCAGAAAAATTAAATGCATAAAGTACTATAGGTAGAGCCAGTGGGCCCTGTCAAAAAATAGCCAGTTTCCTCTGCTTTACTGTACAAAGAGCAGGAGAAGGAGGAAAATGAGGAGGAGGAGGAGGAGTGGATAAATTATTCAGGTTGAGCTTCCTTCACCTGCTGGAGATTGGAAATTAGGAGAAATCCATGCTTTATTCATCTTGATAAGCGTCAGCCTGTCAGCGCTGTCAGTCGACAGGCGTGTACGCTTATCGGTGATGATGCCAACAGCTGCACTGAAAACCCGCTCGGACAAGACGCTAGCGGCAGGGCAGGCAAGAACCTCCAAGGCGTACAGCGCCAGTTCGTGCCACATGTCCAGCTTTGAAACCCAGTAGTTGTAGGGAGCTGTGTGATCATTTAGTACGATGGTATGGTCAGCTACGTACTCCCTCACCATCTTTCTGTAAAGATCAGCCCTACTCTGCCGAGACTGGGGACAGGTGACAGTGTCTTGCTGGGGTGACAAAAAGCTGGCAAAAGCCTTGTAAAGCGTACCCTTGCCAGTGCTGGACAAGCTGCCTGCTCGCCTACTCTCCCTCGCTCTTTGTCCCGCAGAACTACGCACTCTGCCGCTAGCGCTGTCAGAAGGGAAATACTGTTTCAGCTTGTGCACCAGGGCCTGCTGGTATTCATGCATTCTCACACTCCTTTCCTCTCCAGGGATGAGAGTGGAAAGATTTTGCTTGTACCGTGGGTCCAGGAGAGTGAACACCCAGTAATCGGTGCTGGAATAAATTCTTTGAACGCGAGGGTCACGGGATAGGCAGCCAAGCATGAAATCTGCCATATGCGCCAGAGTACCAACGCGTAAGAATTCGCTCCCCTCACTGGCCTGACTGTCCATTTCCTCCTCCTCCAATTCCTCTTCTTCTGCCCATACACGCTCAACAGTGAAGGACTCAACAATGGTCCCCTCTTGTGTCTCGCCAACATTCTCCTCCTCTTCCTCCTCCACCTCCACCTCCTCCGATATGCGCTGAGAAACAGACCTAAGGGTGCTTTGGCTATCAACAAGGGAATCTTCTTTCCCCGTCTCTTGTGAGGAGCGCAAAGCTTCCGACTTCATGCTGACCAGAGAGTTTTTCAACAGGCCAAGCAGCGGGATGGTGAGGCCACTGACCATCTGTGTTGACTCCTCAAAGTTACTCAGCACCTGACAGATATCAGACATCCACGTCCACTCCTCATTGTAGACTTGAGGAAGCTGACTGACCTGACTACCAGTTCTGGTGGAAGTTGACATCTGGCAGTCTACAATCGCTCGGCGCTGCTGGTAAACTCTGGATAACATGGTCAGTGTTGAATTCCACCTCGTGGGCACGTCGCACAACAGTCGGTGAGCGGGCAGTTGGAGGCAGCGCTGCGCTGCCCTGAGAGTGGCAGCATCTGTGCTGGACTTCCTGAAATGCGCACAGATGCGGCGCACCTTCGTGAGCAAATCAGACAGATTGGGGTATGTCTTGAGGAAACGCTGAACTATCAGATTTAACACATGGGCCAGGCATGGCACATGTGTCAGTCTGCCGAGTTGCAGAGCCGCCACCAGGTTACGGCCGTTGTCACACACAACCATGCCTGGCTTCAGGTTCAGCGGTGCCAGCCACAGATCAGTCTGCGCCGTGATGCCCTGTAATAGTTCTTGGGCGGTGTGCCTTTTATCGCCTAGGCTCAGCAGTTTGAGCACCGCCTGCTGTCGCTTAGCGACGGCACTGCTGCTGTGCCTAGAGCTACTGACTGATGGCGCCATGCCCACGGATGGTCGTTCGGAGGAGGAGGTGGAGGAGGGGTGGGAGGAGGAGGAGGCATAGTAGGCCTCAAACACCTGGACCGAGGTAGGCCCCGCAATCCTCGGCGTCGGCAGTATATGACCAGCCGCAGGGTCACACTCGGTCCCAGCCTCCACCAAGTTAACCCAATGTGCCGTTAGAGATATATAGTGGCCCTGCCCGGCAGCACTCGTCCACGTGTCCGTGGTCAGGTGGACCTTGTCAGAAACGGCGTTGGTCAGGGCACGGATTATGTTCTCTGACACGTGCTGGTGCAGGGCTGGGACGGCACATCGGGAAAAGTAGTGGCGGCTGGGGACCGAATACCAAGGGGCGGCCGCCGCCATGAGGCTGCGAAAGGCCTCGGTCTCTACTAGCCTATAGGGCAGCACCTCCAGGCTTAGCAATCTGGCGAAGTGCCCTGACAACAACTTCCCCACTGTCTGACAACCGTGTCTCCTCATCGTCGGACACCTCTTTACACACTTCTTCCAGTACGTCAACAAGGTCATCATCACCCACAGACTGCGACTGGTGGAAAACCTGGGCATCGGAAAATTGCTCATCAGCAACCGGACAATTGGTTTGTGACTGTGGGAAGGGTCCAGAAAACAGTTCCTCAGAGTATGCCGGTTCAAATGGCAAATTTTGCTGGGAGGGGGCAGACTGGGGGGGAGGAGGCTGAGGTGCAGGAGCTGGAGGAGTGCCGATTTCGGTGACATGGGTGGACTGCGTGGAAGACTGACTGGTGGACAAATTGCTCGAAGCATTGTCGGCAATCCACGACATCACCTGTTCGCACTGTTCTGGCCTCAACAGTGCTCTACCACGAGTCCCAGTAACTTCAGACATGAACCTAGGGAGTGTAGCTCTGCGGCGTTCCCCTGCTCCCTCATAAGCAGGTGGTGTCTCACCCCGCCCAGGACCACGGCCTCTGACCCCTGCAGTAGTTGGACGCCCACGTCCCCGCCCTCGTCCTCTACCCCTAGCCCTCGGGTTAAACATTTTGAAAATGAGAGTTATAACTTGAATTTTTTTTTTAACTTTTTTTGTTTTTTTTTTGTTTTTTTTTTGTGTTTTTTAGTTTTTAAAACCAAACGATGCTATCCTATTGCTATGGCTATTTTATTACCAAGTATGAAAGCACACTGCTATGCCAGATGAGATGACGCTGAGTTATGAAAAAAATAAACGTAAAATAAAAAAGGAAATGGCAGACTGTGCCTAATTGAAATACAACCCCGGGCCCTAATAAATTTTCCCACTTCGGTCTTTGCGATGGATATGTGCGTCACTAAAACACAGTGGTCGCAAGTCTGACTCCAAATTGCTCACAATTTGCTAGTAGATGCACTGCAACAACTACAGCCACCAGCAGATCAACCAGAAATCAAATATATATAACGCTACTGTAGGCGTAATTAAGCCGTTTGTATTCTCCTATGGCTATTTTCTAGCCAAGTATTACAGCACACTACTATGCCAGATGAGATGACGCTGAGTTATGAAAAAAATAAACGTAAAATAAAAAAGGAAATGGCAGACTGTGCCTAATTGAAATACAACCCCGGGCCCTAATAAATTTTCCCACTTCGGCCTTTGCGATGGATATGTGCGTCACTAAAACACAGTGGTCGCAAGTCTGACTCTAAATTGCTCACAATTTGCTAGTAGATGCACTGCAACAACTACAGCCACCAGCAGATCAACCAGAAATCAAATATATATAACGCTACTGTAGGCGTAATTAAGCCGTTTGTATTCTCCTATGGCTATTTTCTAGCCAAGTATTACAGCACACTACTATGCCAGATGAGATGACGCTGAGTTATGAAAAAAATAAACGTAAAATAAAAAAGGAAATGGCAGACTGTGCCTAATTGAAATACAACCCCGGGCCCTAATAAATTTTCCCACTTCGGTCTTTGCGATGGATATGTGCGTCACTAAAACACAGTGGTCGCAAGTCTGACTCCAAATTGCTCACAATTTGCTAGTAGATGCACTGCAACAACTACAGCCACCAGCAGATCAACCAGAAATCAAATATATATAACGCTACTGTAGGCGTAATTAAGCCGTTTGTATTCTCCTATGGCTATTTTCTAGCCAAGTATTACAGCACATTACTATGCCAGATGAGATGACGCTGAGTTATGAAAAAAATAAACGTAAAATAAAAAAGGAAATGGCAGACTGTGCCTAATTGAAATACAACCCCGGGCCCTAATAAATTTTCCCACTTCGGTCTTTGCGATGGATATGTGCGTCACTAAAACACAGTGGTCGCAAGTCTGACTCCAAATTGCTCACAATTTGCTAGTAGATGCACTGCAACAACTACAGCCACCAGCAGATCAACCAGAAATCAAATATATATAACGCTACTGTAGGCGTAATTAAGCCGTTTGTATTCTCCTATGGCTATTTTCTAGCCAAGTATTACAGCACACTACTATGCCAGATGAGATGACGCTGAGTTATGAAAAAAATAAACGTAAAATAAAAAAGGAAATGGCAGACTGTGCCTAATTGAAATACAACCCCGGGCCCTAATAAATTTTCCCACTTCGGTCTTTGCGATGGATATGTGCGTCACTAAAACACAGTGGTCGCAAGTCTGACTCCAAATTGCTCACAATTTGCTAGTAGATGCACTGCAACAACTACAGCCACCAGCAGATCAACCAGAAATCAAATATATATAACGCTACTGTAGGCGTAATTAAGCCGTTTGTATTCTCCTATGGCTATTTTCTAGCCAAGTATTACAGCACACTACTATGCCAGATGAGATGACGCTGAGTTATGAAAAAAATAAACGTAAAATAAAAAAGGAAATGGCAGACTGTGCCTAATTGAAATACAACCCCGGGCCCTAATAAATTTTCCCACTTCGGTCTTTGTGATGGATATGTGCGTCACTAAAACACAGTGGTCGCAAGTCTGACTCCAAATTGCTCACAATTTGCTAGTAGATGCACTGCAACAACTACAGCCACCAGCAGATCAACCAGAAATCAAATATATATAACGCTACTGTAGGCGTAATTAAGCCGTTTGTATTCTCCTATGGCTATTTTCTAGCCAAGTATTACAGCACACTACTATGCCAGATGAGATGACGCTGAGTTATGAAAAAAATAAACGTAAAATAAAAAAGGAAATGGCAGACTGTGCCTAATTGAAATACAACCCCGGGCCCTAATAAATTTTCCCACTTCGGTCTTTGCGATGGATATGTGCGTCACTAAAACACAGTGGTCGCAAGTCTGACTCCAAATTGCTCACAATTTGCTAGTAGATGCACTGCAACAACTACAGCCACCAGCAGATCAACCAGAAATCAAATATATATAACGCTACTGTAGGCGTAATTAAGCCGTTTGTATTCTCCTATGGCTATTTTCTAGCCAAGTATTACAGCACACTACTATGCCAGATGAGATGACGCTGAGTTATGAAAAAAATAAACGTAAAATAAAAAAGGAAATGGCAGACTGTGCCTAATTGAAATACAACCCCGGGCCCTAATAAATTTTCCCACTTCGGTCTTTGCGATGGATATGTGCGTCACTAAAACACAGTGGTCGCAAGTCTGACTCCAAATTGCTCACAATTTGCTAGTAGATGCACTGCAACAACTACAGCCACCAGCAGATCAACCAGAAATCAAATATATATAACGCTACTGTAGGCGTAATTAAGCCGTTTGTATTCTCCTATGGCTATTTTCTAGCCAAGTATTACAGCACACTACTATGCCAGATGAGATGACGCTGAGTTATGAAAAAAATAAACGTAAAATAAAAAAGGAAATGGCAGACTGTGCCTAATTGAAATACAACCCCGGGCCCTAATAAATTTTCCCACTTCGGTCTTTGCGATGGATATGTGCGTCACTAAAACACAGTGGTCGCAAGTCTGACTCCAAATTGCTCACAATTTGCTAGTAGATGCACTGCAACAACTACAGCCACCAGCAGATCAACCAGAAATCAAATATATATAACGCTACTGTAGGCGTAATTAAGCCGTTTGTATTCTCCTATGGCTATTTTCTAGCCAAGTATTACAGCACACTACTATGCCAGATGAGATGACGCTGAGTTATGAAAAAAATAAACGTAAAATAAAAAAGGAAATGGCAGACTGTGCCTAATTGAAATACAACCCCGGGCCCTAATAAATTTTCCCACTTCGGTCTTTGCGATGGATATGTGCGTCACTAAAACACAGTGGTCGCAAGTCTGACTCCAAATTGCTCACAATTTGCTAGTAGATGCACTGCAACAACTACAGCCACCAGCAGATCAACCAGAAATCAAATATATATAACCCTACTGTAGGCGTAATTAAGCCGTTTGTATTCTCCTATGGCTATTTTCTAGCCAAGTATTACAGCACACTACTATGCCAGATGAGATGACGCTGAGTTATGAAAAAAATAAACGTAAAATAAAAAAGGAAATGGCAGACTGTGCCTAATTGAAATACAACCCCGGGCCCTAATAAATTTTCCCACTTCGGTCTTTGCGATGGATATGTGCGTCACTAAAACACAGTGGTCGCAAGTCTGACTCCAAATTGCTCACAATTTGCTAGTAGATGCACTGCAACAACTACAGCCACCAGCAGATCAACCAGAAATCAAATATATATAACCCTACTGTAGGCGTAATTAAGCCGTTTGTATTCTCCTATGGCTATTTTCTAGCCAAGTATTACAGCACACTACTATGCCAGATGAGATGACGCTGAGTTATGAAAAAAATAAACGTAAAATAAAAAAGGAAATGGCAGACTGTGCCTAATTGAAATACAACCCCGGGCCCTAATAAATTTTCCCACTTCGGTCTTTGCGATGGATATGTGCGTCACTAAAACACAGTGGTCGCAAGTCTGACTCCAAATTGCTCACAATTTACTAGTAGATGCACTGCAACAACTACAGCCACCAGCAGATCAACCAGAAATCAAATATATATAACGCTACTGTAGGCGTAATTAAGCCGTTTGTATTCTCCTATGGCTATTTTCTAGCCAAGTATTACAGCACACTACTATGCCAGATGAGATGACGCTGAGTTATGAAAAAAATAAACGTAAAATAAAAAAGGAAATGGCAGACTGTGCCTAATTGAAATACAACCCCGGGCCCTAATAAATTTTCCCACTTCGGTCTTTGCGATGGATATGTGCGTCACTAAAACACAGTGGTCGCAAGTCTGACTCCAAATTGCTCACAATTTACTAGTAGATGCACTGCAACAACTACAGCCACCAGCAGATCAACCAGAAATCAAATATATATAACGCTACTGTAGGCGTAATTAAGCCGTTTGTATTCTCCTATGGCTATTTTCTAGCCAAGTATTACAGCACACTACTATGCCAGATGAGATGACACTGAGTTATTGAAACAATAAACGTAAAATAAAAAGAAACTGGCAGACTGTGCCTAATTCTACTCAAACCCTTAATAAATTTTCCCACTTTGGTGTTTGAGGTGGATATGTGTGTCACTAAGAGCTAAACACAACGGTAGCAAGTCCCCCTGCAAATTCCTCACAATATGGTACTAGCTGCAAATAAAAAAAAAAAAAAATTATAACGTTATTGTAGCCCTAAGAAGGGCTGTTGGGTTCTTTTAGAATCACTCCTGCCTAACAGTAAGCTAATAGAACACCCTAACGCTTTCCCTGACCAGCAGCAGCTCTCTCCCTAGCGGCATCCAGACAGAGAATGATCCGAGCAGCGCGGGCAGCGGCTAGTCTATCCCAGGGTCACCTGATCTGGCCAGCCAACCACTGCTATCTACGTGTAAGGGTACCACGTCATGCTGGGTGGAGTGCAGAGTCTCCTGGCTTGTGATTGGCTCTGTTTCTGGCCACCAAAAAGCAAAACGGCGGGAGCTGCCATTTTCTCGAGCGGGCGAAATACTCGTCCGAGCAACGAGCAGTTACGAGTACGCTAATGCTCGATCGAGCATCAAGCTCGGACGAATATGTTCGCTCATCTCTAGTAATTAGGCAACTCACCTCTGCTCAGCTGTTGTAATAGGTTTCAAAACGCAATCAAAGCGCAACATGTGACCGCACTCATATGTTGTCATCTCCGTGGGGTGCTTAAAAATGCAGGACACAGCCTCTAATCCTAAATTAACAGAAGTGTCCACTCCTGCATATAACCCACTCCAATGACTCGTGTCCATGTGGATTTGAGACATTTGCAACAAAAAGTCTCAAAAAGAAGCAAAATTTGCGCCTGCCAGGATAGGTAAAAACTGAACATGTATCACAAGTAAAAAGACATGATCATGCATAAGGCGCCAAAAAAAGAGCTGCCAAATGTCTCAAAAATTCACCACAGACAGACAAAACTATGATACACGTTCCCCCATTGAACCTGCAGCACAAAGGACTCTGGTAACACCCCCAATAGCATTTTAGGCACATTAGAATAATTTTAAAAGTTGATTTTAGAAGGAAGGAGGCCATGGTAAACAAATATAAGAAGATTACCATAGTCATGGTGACTGGATTTATGGGCAACTGTTCCTTGTTTATCATGCTTGATTTTGATGGTAGAGTTCCTTTAAGATTACTTTATTACTGTAAGGCAGGAAACTAAACTCCTGATTGAGAAATATGATGGAAAACTATGCCTTAGGGCTACCTTAAATAATGCGCTCCCTCTAAGTCTATGACAGACTTTCAACCAAACCAAACAGACTCCCAGGGTTGTTTCATAGTCATTTCATGTCATCTGCACAGTGAAGGGAACGGTTTTGGCTAGGTGAGAGGTCATCAATGTGGATTGCTTACCTAATGTAAGCCATGCTTTTGGTATCCTTGGGGTGAGCCCTTTAGGCCATCAAGTTATACTTAATGGATTTGTGTCCAATTTGTCACTTTTCATCTTTCACGTTCATAAATAATAAAAAAATAGATAAGTTGACTATTACAAATGCAATAACTTTATCTTCACCTCCTTTCAGTTTGCAGGTTTTAAGCTTAAATCAGAGGGACATTTTCCTTATTTTGTATATATTCTTTGTGCACACAACATCTTTGCATTGCGTTTAACTTCAATTTTATGGTTGGTCTAAGATATCGGTTCTCAGCAGTAAAAAGGTGTTGTACCACCCCTATGTCTCAACACAGAGTTATTTTTATATTTTGGAGAATATTGAATCTGTCAAGGGAATGGATGTTACATTTTAACATCTTTCCTAATTGGATTCTTCATGTGTTTTCACACCTATGTTTCTCATCTGTTGTGTAAGCATTCCACATACACTCACAATTAGTTATAAAAATAGAATGTATAATCATTGCGGAAGTTTGTATGTCCAGATTTACCAGGAGATACAAGAATGCCATTTACAAATTATTATTTTAAGAGGGCATTTTTATTGGGGTTTAATGATATCATAACAGGCAATATAATAAACTCATTCATTCGTGTACATTGTCTGTTAGTGATATTTGTTACAAAATGGTTGTACCTTGAAGTAAACAGTGGATTTTATTTTTACTGACAAGATAGCTTTTGGCAGATAAAATAAACTGGCTGCTTCCAGCACTCACACAGTAAATGAAAGCAGTCCAGCCAGTTCATCGACTGCTGCCAGAACTGGCAGTTTTGGGATTTTCTTTAATTAACATGATGTAAAGTAACTTTCATCGCTATGCCTAACAGTAATTATTTTGTTACATTTAATCAAGAAAAAAAGCAACACAAAACATATTTTGTCAGGTTGTGAACACTTATTAACAAATGATTTCTTCTAAACAAAAATTTTTTGAAATAAAAATAATAGACTTCAAATTTATCGCTAATAATTAAAGGAAACCTACCATTTAAAATGGTAGGGGTAAGCAGTAAGTACTGAGCACCAGCTCAGGGTGAGCTGGTGCCGGTGCTTAGTTTCGTTAGTGTTAATAACCGCTGCATCGCGGTTTTAACACTGTTTAAACTTTAGAGCAGAAGAGGCTTCGGCGCTGCGCGCGACCATGCGCGCGCAACGTCTCCGGCATTTCCTATGTAGGCGCGCGCACGATCGTGTGCACGCAGCGCCGAAGCCTCTTTTGCTCTAAAGTTTAAACAGTGTTAAAACCGCGATACAGCGGTTATTAACACTAACGAAACTAAGCACCGGCACCAGCTCACCCTGAGCTGGTGCTCGGTACTTACTGCTTACCCTTGCCATTCTAACTGGTAGGTTTCCTTTAAAACCCTCTTACTTCCAGATGTCTAAACAAAGCATTATTAGGAACATGTTTTCAAAAAAGGGAGTGTATGATACATGCATTGTGTAAAGCCCTTGTGAAAGTTTTCTGTTGGATTTTGCACATTCTTTCTAGTAAAAAACTGCTTGCACAGGTATTTAGGAAATGTCTGCACCACATTTGTGTCACTCGCGACTCTTTTGTAGCATGGCTGCATTAGTCTTCATGCAGCACAAATTTGGGGGAGTTCCGGTGCTCAGTCGGACCGTGTTCCAGATTTCACATGCAAAGTCCAACTAAATTGAGTTGCATGCCCCATGTTAAAGGTGAACAAAAAAAAAAATGGTGCCCTCTGTCAGAGCAGTGCAGGGAGCGCCAGATTCATTAAGAACTTGCGCCAGAAATGCTGAATTTGGTGCCCCCTGCACACTACACAGGCAAACTGCATTTAGTGCAGTTTGAACTGTTCTTAGTAAATGTGCCCCATAAAGATTTTCTATTTTCTAGGTCATGTGCATGTGAAGTATACCCATAGGGGGATTTTTATCAGGACCTCTGCGCACCGCCAGTGGCGCAGAGGCCCTGAAATAATCGCAAATGCTAGCTTATTGCTAGCTTTTGCGATTATTTTTCACAATCCGCCACCTTCACGCCAGTGGAGCATGAAGGGGCGTGAAGGGGCGTGAAGGGGGGGCGCGGCCGGCCGAGCGGGGGGCGCCGGTTGCGATCTTTTCTACGCCAGGCCCTGCCTGGCGTAGGAAAAACGCTGCGCAGCTGGCAGCCCGATACATCAAGAGGCGGACGAGAGCCAGCGTATGATAAATATCCCCCATAATGTCCATGCAGCTACATTTAGTACAATGGAGTGGATACATTGTGAACTTATTGGTGGGAACTTTTCACCACTAGTAGCATGTAAGGGGTGTGGCCTTGTGATAAAAAAAATCCTTGCACTAAAATTTCGGATAGTACCCCGCTCATTGGTGCAGACACTAGACTAACTAATAGTAGGACTTAAAGGAAACCTACCACTTGTAGTGGCAGGTTTCTAATGGAAATACCGGGCACCAGCTCAGGGTGAGCTGGTGCCGGAGCTTATTTTCGTTAGTGTTTTAAACCGCGGTATTGCAGTTTAAAACACTTTTTAAACTTTATAGCCGGCGCAGGCAGGTACACGCTCGGTGCTTACCGTGCGCACGGCTACATAGGAAGTGAATGAGAGCCGCGCGCATGGTAAGCACCGAGCGCGTACCTGCCTGCGCCGGCTATAAAGTTTAAAAAGTGTTTTAAACCGCGATTCCGCGGTTTAAAACACTAACGAAAATAAGCTCCGGCACCAGCTCACCCTGAGCTGGTGCCCGGTATTTCCATCAGAAACCTGCAACTACAAGTGGTAGGTTTCCTTTAACTATCAGCACAGTGATAAATCTAGGGCAGCAGAAGATTGGTTCAGTCTAACCCCACTTGCGTACCCTTAGAACATTGATGCATCACAGCAAACAGGAAACTGAAGACCTGTACAGTCTGTGGATGTAACATCATGATTCCCCTTTAGTAAAGAACTAAACTTGATTAGTTCTGCAGGATGTACAGATAAATGATAGCACAGTTTGATCATGAGCAGCGGACGTATATAGTCTAGATCTAACTCTGCATACCAGTAAAGAAACATTTCATAATAAAAGAACCTGCCTTAGTCACCCTTCAGTGGTGATAGAAGCTATGTTCTGCATTATATGTTTATGTCTTTGTAAGTGTTTTGGTATTAAGTTTCTTATTAGTTAATTATTTGTTACTAAGTAAAGATACTATGCCCTTTCAGGAATTTAGCTGGAAAAACTACAATGAAAATCAATAGCATCCAATGCAATGTATATTGTTTACAAAATCCATTTAATATTGACCAGCAATTCAGTCCTGCAGCTGTACGTGCTGATTAGATCAGGGGTTGTTGCAGTGATTTATTTATTTAAGTAATCGTATGATCTGACAAAACCTTCTGTTTCTGTGCTTCTGTTCACAGCACATAGGAAATGGATGAAGGCTGCTTTACTGGCAATTTCACTGAACATTAGTAACTTATTACAAGGAGAATGCATGAAGCGCCTTAAAATAGAACTTGTAATCATTCTCATAATGTGGTGTTATTGGTAGGCTTACAAAATCTATGCTTGCCATGTGTTTACAACAGACAGTATAAACATTTCAGTGCTTAAAATGCAAACGTAAAAAATACAGAACAGAACCAGATAAGAAGCCTGGCACCAGCGAATAAAAGATTAGTGTTGCTGAATTACATTTCTAGATGCACCCACACGTCTTAACAGTTGAGGAGGAGAATCCGTCTCCTAAAGATGAATAAAGGGAAAAAGTAATGATCAAGGACTATCTGATGTCTCATGTGTCATTCACTATCTGCACCTTCAAAAAGCTGTATCTCATTAAGAGCAGCCGAGATATAACCATGATAGAAAGGCCCTCCTTTAACATGGAATACTTTGCAGCTTTCTCTTCTTTTTTTCTGGTTACTTAAATCTCTGGTTCAGATGGCCACACTCGCGCATAATACTTCTCCACAAACCTATAACTGGATTACTTCCTAAATTAAAATATACATCATAATAATAAAGCTCTTGATATAAAAACCATGAAAAACTTCACCGTATATAATCATATTTTAATGTTTGCATCTCTGTATGTGCAGTGCTCTTTGCATAGCAAGTGAGTTGTTCTCTGCAGAAAATAGTGTCGGACACAACTTACAATTATCAGGTCCATTTTAATATGGGGGTGGGCCTTGTGCAAACTTTACAAAGGTGGGACAGGTTTATTGCCTAAATTAACTATCGGAACCAAGCTAACAGTAGTTGTAAATTTAAAAAACACACAGCATGTTGCATTCTTTTATAAAATATGAGTAGTCCTAAGATATGGCCGTACATGCAGGAATAAAATGAAAGTGGAATGCTGTTCCATGGCTATAAATGCAGCATAGTTGTAGCAGTACTATGACTATATTAAAAGGAAACTACCACTTGCGTGGTAGTGAATTAACCCCGTAACGCTCTGCGCCGTAGCTCTACGGCGCAGAGGTATAAGGAGTGTATGCAGAGGGCTCACGGGCTGAGTCCTCTTCATACAGAGGTGGGGGTTTTTGCATATTGCAGAAAACCCCCACCTCTAATAACCGCCGGTGGCTCATTGTAATGAATGTGCTGCAAAAATGCCATATATTGCAATACAGAAGTATTGCAGTATATTGTAGGAGCGATCTGACCATCTAGGGTTAATGTACCCTAGATGGTCTAAGAAATAGTGGGAAAAAAAAGAAAAAAAAAGTTTAACAAATAAAAAAAATTTATAAAATATTAAAAATTCAAATCACCCCCCTTTCCCTAGAACTGATATAAAACATAATAAACAGTAAAAATCACAAACATATTAGGTATCGCCGCGTCCCAAAATGCCCGATATATCAAAATATAAAAACGGTTATGGCCGGCGGTGACCTCCGAGGCGGGAAATGGCACCCAAATGTCCGAAATGCGACTTTTACACCTTTTTACATCACATAAAAAATTAAATAAAAAATTATCAAAATGTTGTACAGATTTCAAAATGGTAGCAATGAAAACTTCGGCTCATTTCGCAAAAAATGACACCTCACACAGCTCCATGTGCTAAAGTATGAAAAAGTTATTAGGGTCAGAAGATGGCAAAAAAAATTTTTTCTTTTTTGTACACATTTATTTAATTTTTGAAAATGTATTAAAACACAATAAAACCTATATAAATTTGGTATCACCGCGATCTCACCGAACCAAAGAATAAAGCTAAGGTGTTACTTTGAGTGCACAGTCAAAGTCGAAGAAACTGAGCCCACAGTACACAGCATGTTAAAATAAATAACATTACGGGAAAGTAAAATTTGTTAAGCACAAAATAAGCCCTCACACAGGTCTGTACACATAAAAATGAAAAAGTTATGGATTTTTGAAGTTGGAGAGCGAGAAATGAGCGGAAAAACCCTGCGTCCTTAAGGGGTTAAACTAACTATACCTAGCTGTTGACGTCTTCTTTAGTGTTTACTTTGTGGTGTTTCTTTAAAAAAAAAAAAAGACTTTTAAAAATATGCTAATGAACCTTGGATGCTCCATGACATACAGAGAGCACTCAAAGTTTAGAATTAGAATAGAATAAAACTTTATTAATCGCGTTGGGAAATTGTTTAGTGCATCATTACTCCAGGCAAGGCATGACCAGCATTTCACATGATAAACAACACAAATAACATTACAGTTACTACCTTAATTTTGGAAAAAAAGAAAAAAGACAGCAACCCATGTAATTACCAAAAGCTGTTTTGTTTGATGTATGCAGCCCAGGGTCCTAGTGTGCAGGATCCATAGTCCAAGACAAAAAAGAGAGAAGGCCACAGCATCCAATATGATGAAAAAACGTTAAACCTTTATTCTCACAGGCATAGAAAACACTGAAACGTTTTGATTCGCCATGAATCTTTGTCAAGCCTTTTGACGTACTGCAATCGGTTCCTCAGGTAGTCATAGGTCCAGTTGGTTAGGGTGGTGTCCATTTGCAGTGCCCTCATTTTTTCTCTCAGGCCACCAGGTTCTATTGTATTGAAGGCACTGGAAAAATGAAAATAAAAAAATCAAAGCTCTTGTTCCAGTGCTTGCTTTGTCCTGGTGCCCTTCTGAGAACCGATTGAAAAAGAGGTTCATGTCATCTATCATCTGCTTGCTTATGTCCGAGCACTGCTCAGTTTTTTTGTCTAGCCGCGTTATTTTCTGAAGTCCTGTCCGCATCACCTTTACATTATTGGTTTCTAGATTCGCTTCTAATTTCCTTCTGTAAGCTTCTCAGTTCTTTCTCAATTATATTCAAGGCCACCTTGTCTTTTTTCCTAAAGGCTTCCTTTTTCCTGTTTTAGACTGCCTTCAGGTCTTTGGATACCCATGTTTGTTGTTCTGGAAGCACTGGATTTGTTCTTCTTGAATTACCTGATCAAGGCAAAACTTGAGATAGACTGACACACTGTCAGACCACTCATTGATCTCTTCTGCTCTAAAGACGCTCCAGTTAGTGAGGTGGAAGCATGCTCTTAGGGATCCAGTTCTGGCTACAGTCCATTTAGTGACTGGTAGAATTCTTTTCACCACGGTTTGTAGATAGGTATCCCTATGACTATGTTATGGTCCAATCTGCCTAACGGCGGGTGGGTCACTAGTCTATATGCATCTTTTGAGTTAGCTAGGACTAGGTCAAGGGTGTTTTCCTCTCTAGTGACTGTTTGTATATAGTGCTGGAAGTCTGATGCAAGGTGGGGGGCTGCCTGGTTGAAACCCTGAACAATATCTGTGTCCACAGTTGGGGGGATGTATACGACACAAACCAAGACAAGTGTGAACTCCCGGGGCAGATAGTAAGGACGAATACCTACTATGGACCTAATATTTCCTAAGATCAGTGATGGTACTGGCGGTTTATACACCTTGTTCTTCTTCAGCTTATGTTTCCTGCAGGCCCTACAGCCAGCCCTATAAACTCCTCCAGCAGCCATACTCACCTCCTCTTCCCTTCTGGAGAGGACATCAGTCAGGAGGCATGCATATTACAATCATGCACGCCTCCTGAGTGACATCACTGGGCTCTCCAGCAGGGTAGAGGAAGTAACATTAACTGCTATATGAGTGTATAATTATTGACCTTAAGTGTCAATAATTAAGTTAAGTGATGTACACAGAGCGGCTGATGCTAATTAATACATTTTAAAAGTCTTTTTTCACAGAAATGCCAGCGAATCAACTCGGGGATCAGGGTGTGCTCGGGGATCAGGGTGAACTACAGGTAGGTATAGTTAGCTCAATTAATGCAAGTACAGGCGGTCCGCTACTTAAGGACACCCGACTTACAGATGGACCCCTCTGCCCAGCAAGGGAGAAAAGAATCACAGTAGAACAGGCACAACCCCCGCTGCTTCTCGCTGGTTAACCCCTGAAATAGAAAGACAGTGCTGTACCTATTGGGGTCTTCAGATGCAATTGGATTACTTGTGGTGCTCAAGTCCCAAAGGTAAATAGACGTAATAGTTCAGATCCAAGGATAGGACGGCACTCACTGATACAATCCACAAACTTTATTTAGCGTACAGGCAAGCATACATGTGAGGACGCCTAGGTCCAAAAGGTAACAGGCTGTTTCGTGCTACTAGCGCTTTTTCAAACCTCCTCGTCATGTTCAGAACCCCTCCCTTAAAAAACTGAAGGGGGAGGTGCCTGATATCATGGTGAGCAGAGAGATATACATGTAAATAGTGCAAACAAAACAGTTTATAGTGAACACCTACTCTTTCACCCCTTAAAACAATGTAAAAACACAGTGCAATACAAAAGCGTTATTTTGTTAAACTTTTTCCAGAAATACACTTAAGTCGTTTCTATCATTTAGTCCAGCTGGACCCATTGCTCCTGTTCTTATAATCCATTTTGCTTCCTCCCTCAGCAGTTCTCTCTGCCGGTCTCCTCCTTTCATACTGTTCTTTACATGCATGATACCTGCAAATTTTAAAAGTTGTGCATTACCATCACGGATCAGCCTGGGAGACCCTTTTAGGGACTTTATTGAGTTACAATGTTCACAAAACCTAATGAATAAATGGCGTATTGTTTTACCAATATAGAAACGTTTGCATGGACAGTAAACTACATAAACTATAAATGAGGATCTACAGTTTATAAAGTCATGTACCTTATATGTGACGCCCCCTACTTTTAGCAAATCTCCTGTGCACATCTGGCTACAGAAGTTACAATGTCCGCATTTATAGTTTCCCTGCGAAATGCATGCATTCAGCCATGTTCCAGTGGGTGTACTGAGGTGGCTACTGACTAGAATATTTCTCAGTGTTTTACTCCTCCTAAATGCATTGGTCTCTGTTCTGTCAGTTCCTTTAGTTGGGGGTCCTGTTTAAGGATACCCCAATTTCTATTTATTGCTGCACGGATTTCTGCTTCATAGGAATTAAAGCCAAAGGAAAAAGCAAAACGATTCTGTTTATTATTTCTATCCTTTCTGTTTCTTGTTTTACCCCTAAGGGCTTCTTCTCTCGAGACGGAACCGGCTCTGCTAGCTGCCTTTCTGATGATATTTTTTGGATACCCTCTTTCCTCCAATCTCTCAGATAATTCCTCGACTTGATGTAAAAAGGTGGAGTCATCGCTATTTAGTCTCCGCAGCCTAAGAAACTGGCTATATGGCACCCCCGTTTTAGTGTGTTCTGGATGGAAACTCTTAAAATGTAACAATTTATTGGAAGAAGTGGGCTTTCTGTAGCATTCAGTTTTTATAGTGTTACCTTCAACTGTAACTAGAACACTAGAAACTCCAATTTCGTGTCCCCAAAGTTGGCCGTAAAAAACATATTGTATTCATTGGTTTCGTTCAAGAAAGCAACAAATTCTGTAAACTCCTCCTTGGTACCCCTCCATATAATGAACACATCATCCATGTACCTTAAATATGTGTGCATACACTTCAGAAATGGATTTGTGGTGGAGTATATGTGCTGTTTCTCTAATGCAGCTAAGAATAAATTAGCCAAGGCACAGGCCACCGGAGTGCCCATGGCCATTCCGTTCTTTTGAACGAACCATTTGTTGTTGACCCCTCTGCCCACTGTGACCTCTGGTGAAGCTCTCTGGATGCTTTACTATAGTCCCACACTGCAATGATCAGCTGTAAAGTGTCTGTAATGAAGCTTTATTGATAATACTTTGTCCAATTAAAGCAAACATTGTCACTGGGGCAAAAGAAAAAAATTTGTCTAGAACCTTAATTATAAAATATACAGTTTTGACTTACATACAAATTCAACTTAAGAACAAACCTCCGGACCCTATCTTGTATGGAACCCGGGGACTGCCTGTAGTAGTTTTCCTAAAAAAGTCCTAAAAGTACTATAAATGTGCTATAGCCATGTAGGAGTAGTAGTACTACTCTTTGTCTGTATATATAAATAAGAAAGTATTGCATTGCTATATTCACACAATATATGCAGCATAAAGTAGTAGTAAAGTGCAAATATGAGCTGTAGTATTTACCCATATATGTATGATAGAAGTAATAACAAAATGCTGCACCCACATATGCAGCCATGTCCATAAGTTTTGAGAATGACACAAATATTATATTTTCACATGAACTGTTGCCCTCTGGTTTTTATGTGTGTTTGTCAGATGTTTTTATCACATACAGAAATACAAGTGCAATCATATTATAAGTAACATGAGCTTTTATTGACAGTTAGATTGAGTTAATGCAGCAAGTCAATATTTGCAGTGTTGACCCTTCTTCTTCAGGACCACTGCAATTCTTCCTGGCATCATCTTCTGGACCAAATCCTGACTGATATCAATCCATTCTTGCACAATCAATGCTTGCATTTTGTCACAATTTGTTGGTTTTTGTTTGTCCACCCATCTCTTGATGATTGACCACAAGTTCTCAATGGGATTAAGATCTGGGGGTTTCCAGGCCATGGACCCAAAATCTCAATGTTTTGTTCCCTGAGCCATTTAGTTATCACCTTTGCTTTATGGCAAGGTCCTACATCGTGCTGGAAAAGGCATTGTTGATCACCAAACTGCTCTTGGATGGTTGGGAGAAGTTGCTCTTGTAGGACATTCTGGTACCATTCTTTATTCATGTGTTTTTAGGCAAGACTGTGAGAGAGCCGATTCCTTTGGCTGAGAAGCAACCCCACACATGAATGGTTGCAGGATGCTTTACAGTTGGCATGAGACAACACTGGTGGTATCGCTCACCTTGTCTTCTCCGAACAAGCTGTTTTCCAGATGTTCCAAACAATGGGAAAGGGGATTCATCAGAGAAAATGACTTTACCCCAGTCCTCAGCACTCCACTCCCTGTACCTTTTGCAGAATATCAGTCTGTCCCTGATGTTTTTTCTGGAGAAAAGTGGCTTCTTTGCTGCCCTCCTTGACACCAGGCATTGCTCCCAGAGTCTCCACCTTACAGTGCGTGCAGATGCACTCACACCTGCCTGCTGCCATTCCTGAGCAAGCTCTGCACTGCTGGCAGCCCGATTCCAAAGCTGAAACACATTTATGAGACTCTTTTTAGCACTTGCTTGTCCTTCTTGGGTGCCCTGGAGCCTTTTTGGCAATAATGGAACCTCTCTCATTTAATTCTTGATGATGCAATAGATTATTGACTGAGGTGCAATCTTTCTAGGTGCAATACTCTTCCCTGTTAGGCCAGTTTTGTGCAGTGCAATGATGGCTGCATGTGTTTCTTTAGAAATAACCATGGTTAACAGAAAAGAAACAATGATGCCAAGCACCAGCCTCCTTTTAAAGTGTCCAGTGGTGTGATTCTTACTTAATCATGACAGATTGATCTCCAGCCCTGTCCTCATCAACACCCACACCTGTGGTAATGGAGCAATCACTGAAACGATGTTAGCTGCTCCTTTAAGGCAGGCCTGCAATGATGTTGAAATGTGTTTTGGGGGAAAAGTTCATTTTCTAGGCAAATATTGAGTTAGCAATTAATTGCTGTTAAGCTGATCACGCTTTATAACATTCTGGAGTATATGCAAATTGCCATTATAAAACCTGATGCAGTAGACTTTGTAAAAATTAACATTTGTATCATTCTCAAAACTTATGGCCATGACTGAACATAGAATCAGACGTGATAAAAGAACTGACAGGAAACCTCCTACTATAGGGCCAAATGCAGCTGCAACATTTAACTTATGATTCACCTACCAGCAAGACATTGGAGGTCATTTATCTTTATTTTTCTTTCTGCTTTTTCCGTCTTTTTGAGACCTTTTTTTGGGCATTGTAATTCTTGCCCCTTTTTGAGGCATTTTGAAATGTCCACCAGACATTTATTTTTCATCAGTAGGACACATTCATCTTCTATTCCAGATGTACTAAATGGCGCAAATGACATTTGCGCCATTTTTCAAATTGTCCAAAATTTGAGACAAAATTTTGAGTGCAAAAAGATCCAGATGAAAACATGCTTAAGAAAAACTAAGAAAATGGGAAGAAATGACTTGAAACATTTGTGTGACATTTTTGAGACATTTGTAACAAATGTCTCAAAAAGAGATCTGAAAAAAAAAACCATTTAACACAAGACCATGAGTCATGTCTTTAACTCATCTCTGGAGAGACCGGGAATGGATTTATACCAATGATCCACATCCAACCTGATCAAATCCAAAAATGAAAACCTTTTGGTATAATTTCCAAGATAACCAGAGGCTGACAACTTTTGCCAAAGGTGCTTTGCCCATATCCGATACCCAAATAGTGAGTAATAGATATGAATACTGATATCAATGCAATATTTCAGTTTTCCATTTGCTGTAAAGTTTTCTAACATTCTGTTTTTACTGTATTATTTTTGCATATTTAGTGTAGACACATGAGTGAAAACTGGATTTTTTTTTAGCACAAGGCTGTAACATAACATTGAATATACAATGACGGTTCAATGACGCACCCTGTACAAATCTCATTTATCTTGGGTTAACATTTATCAATTCCAGGTTAGTTAGATAAATATAGATACATTGGGGGATATTTATCAGGACCTCTGCGCACCGCCAGTGGCGCAGAGGCCCTGAAATAATCGCAAATGCTAGCTTATTGCTAGCTTTTGCGATTATTTTCCCCAATCCGCCACCTTCACGCCATGTGGGCCGTGAAGGGGCGTGAAGGGGGGGGCGCGGCCGGCTGAGCGGGGGGCGCAGCCGGACAGGAGTGGGCCGGCGTGGGGCGTTACTGTCCCCGCGCCTGCGCACTCGCTGCTGCCAGCGACTTTTCATACGTGAAAAGTCGCCGGTTGCGCTTTTTTCTACGCTAGGCCCTGCCTGGCGTAGGATAAACGCTGCGCAACTGGCAGCCCGATACATGAAGAGGCCGAAGCCTCTTCATGTATCGGGCTGCGAATTTGCAGTGGCGGGGCTATCATACGCTGGAAACATATCCCCCATTCCCTCTTTGTCAGTAAAAATAATTTTTAGCAAATTCATCAATTAATAAATTAATTGAATTGACAAGTATTCTGCAGATAACTATATAAATTGAAGCAAATTGCCATGATGGTTGATTGTAAACTTTCATCACACATTTGTTCAACCACTTTCACCTTTGATATGAACTTTTTGAATAAACGTTATATTTTACTGACAGTATAGTTGAGTTGGTTGCTAATGTAACAATTTGGAAATAAAGTGCAAATAAAATAAAGGCTATGGGTTCAAAGTGTAGACTTTCAGCTTTAATATGCCATGTAAATAGTGTAGAAATTAAAAGTTTTGTCTTTAGACCATTAAATTGTACAGGTGTTTCTTTTTAGTTAACCCCTCCCTAACAGCATGGCATACTTGTACGAACAAAGTAGTTCTCTGCATCACTAGGTAGCAATGAAAATTCTTTTTAATATAAGTAAAGGGTAATAAATATGAAGTATATGACACGTCGCGGCTCTCCTGCGTTTTGGACTCCTATTAAGGCTTAGGGGAGCTGCAGCTGTGTATCATATACTTTATATCAGTATTACCCTATACTGAAATTTAAAAGAATATTCATTGCTACCTAGTAGTGCTGAGATCTACTTTGTTCTTACAAGTGATGATTTGTCCACGAGCACAAAGAGCATTTGGTCAAGTGCTGACCAACCGATTATACAATATGATATAGTATTATGTAATGGTGTTGTTGAGGGTATATAGAAAATGCTCAACAGCTGAGACCTTTCTATACATAAGTGATTTCTGTGTATCATAGAGCAGACAACCACTACAAACAACAACCAGTATACTACCTCTTTCCAGTGTCATAAACTGCTGGCAGCCTGTTGTAGAGCAATACACTGTGATTGCAATACACCTTTATTATACAATATACTTTATCTGAGATTTTACTATTTTAATCCATATGCTCAGCACATAAAGAACTGCTATTCCCTTGTATATCACATTCTTCTTCTCCCAGTGTCACTCCATGCTTCCCACAGGATAAATCTCTTGCTTGTCTAGAGAAGAGGGTAGTGGTCCAGGCAGCAATAGCCTTTATGTAATTTATTAGAAATGAGAAAATTAATAGAAATAATAAAGGTATTTTCGAAAACAGACTGCATTTCTCTACAGAGAATGGCATGGAGTAAAAAAATATCTGACTCACAAAAATGTATTTATTTTAATATTTATATTTTTAATTTTCATTAGTAAAACAGTATGAAAACATAACTAAATGATAAAAATGTATTATCTCTGTGATCATACTGACCCAAAGAAGAAGGGATGCCTCATATGTACTGTAATAACAATGTTCACTATGAGTTATTCCGTTCAGAGGAAGTAAAAATTGACCCAAACATCAGGAAAAATTAGTTTTTTCTAAATTAAAATTTCCTGGCAATTCATGTAAATAAAGTTTTCACATAATTATGGTTTAGAAGAGGCTAAGAGCAGAATTGAAAAGAATAAAAATAAAAAAACTTGCTAAAGGGACGCTGCATATGGGAAGATGTCATATATCAAATGTCAATGGCTGTTGTTAAATGTGATTAGGAGAGTACCTCTGTCTGGTGCCAATGGAGGATGAAGTTGATGACACAAACAAAGCACAGGAATAAGGATGAGCTCCTGGTGGCACCCAACAGGGTTACTGGTGTGTCCGACCCCCAGACAGAGTGCAGAGACCACCACATGGAAAGGGAGAGACTTCAGAAACAGTTACAAGGCAATCTTCACATTCATCTTATTGGCACCATTGATTGAGTGAAGTTCCAGCTTCAACCACTTAGATATTTATCAAGGAGTTGCAGGTTCTACCGCCTGGTGAAACAGACAAACTAAATAGGAAGAAACATTAAAAACAAAGAAAGTCAATAGTAGCCAATAGTTGGGAGGCCACCAGTAGCCAAAAGTAAAGGATTCCCCAGTAGCCAAAAGTACAGACGCCACAATAGCAAAGATTCCAGTGCCCTCCAAATACCCCAAAGTCTGGGGGCTTCGGTAGATGATAGTTGTTGATTAGATGAAGTAATTCTAGCTTTAACCTCTTGACATTTATCAAGGAATTTCAGGGTTTTCCTTCTGTTAAAATAGAGGCTCTGAACAGGCAGAGACCTTAAGAAATAAAATAGGGACCCAGTACCAAAAAGTCCAAAGGTCCCTCATAGTTGATAGCTGAAATGCATTAATTGGATGGGGTGATTCATGCTACAACCCCCTTGAAGAAGTTTCTGAAAACCCTAACAAACAAAGGGAGGGTTCACAGTAGCCTGTGCCCAAGAGTCTGAGGTTTCCAGTAATTAATTGTTTCAGGGGTGCCTGAATATCCCAGGGCTAAAATCCACAGTGCCCCTATTAGTCAAAAGTCCAGGGGTTCCCAGTAGCTGATAAGGGTGGGGCACCCCAGTGCCGTACATTGATGGGAATGCACATACACCCTCCGACTGCTTAAAAATAACTTTTTAATGCACACTATGGGGCACATTTACTAAGGGTCCCGCAGACCACACTTTAGTCATATATTCTGACATTTTTGGATAGCGCTGCTGGGACAGGCATTTAGAAGGGGATTTTGGCACATGCGATCGGATTTGTTGTTGATAGTTTTTGTTGTTCTGTCACATAAAATACATTTAATATGGTGGCTGTATCAGTTAAAATTCAGGAGAAGTTGTAACCCACTGTATATTAATAGGTGGGATAATCATCACATGACATCACATACAGCAAAACATTATATTTTTTATAGTTTGCTATATTTTATAAAACAGTTTAATATAAAACATAAAGGGGGACATTAATCATAGTGGGTCTCAGGTTCGCCTGTTTTTGCGCCTGGTTTGCTCTTCTTTTTGGCTCCTGATCTATGATGGATCTGGTTCTGCCTTAGTAAATGCACTTTGGATTTGTCGCATGTCCCATTCATTTGCGCCTAAATTAGCGCCAAATTTGGCGCAATTGTTAGATCTCATTTGTGAGCAATAATGAAAGGAGACTGAGAAAATGTGACAGAACGTTCAGGGCTTCATCTCTGCACAAAAAAAATATCATTATGATGCAAATGCAGGGACTAAAAGTGACAGAGATGTAAAAAAAAAAAAAAAAAAAAATTCTTGCTGAAATGAGTCTTTTCCCTTTTTATTGTAATTTACATGAAATGGAGACTGATAATATTCTCAGATCTGTACAATAAGACAATAATCACTCCCAGAGATGATCCCATAGACAATGATGAAGTCGTTACTGGAGAAATTTTACATTTTAAAACTGCTCCGAAGTATTTTCCATGTTACATAGAGGTTATTCTTCATTTGGGAACCTAAAATGTCTGTTTTTAGTAATGAAAAGGGAAGTTTTTTGGAAGTGCACCTGCTCAGAGCAGGTGCATTTTCTGCGCCTATTTTGTGCCTTTTTAGGCGCACTTTTGTGATAGATCCCGTGCAAACATCTGTTTAGGACGCACTCACTATGTCAGATAAGGCGCAGAGACTCAAAACCACTACGTGCCGAACTTTGCCGTGCGCCAGAAATGGCGCATAAATGCGCCTAATTAACGAGATGCGCCAGATTTTAGCGTTAAAAGACGCTCAAAACAGTCTAACTGACTATGATTAATGTCCCCCAAAATACCAACACAAAAATTTTATCTGTCAATTTTGCCATATACAGGGCTGCCATCAGGGGGGAATATCATAAGCCTGGATAGAGTCACAAAGTTCCCCCTGCCCTGGTCAATTGAAAATGGTAGAGGGTGGAATCTGGCAGGCTCTCCCAAGCTTGGATGAGCTGGATACTGTGTGTGCACCGTTACATTATATTGGCTGCTATGGTAACATACAAGGGATCTATACAGGAACAGAAGAACATGTTCTTTTTTAGGAGATGATAATGAGGTGAGAAGCCTAAAATGTTTGTGTTGCCGAAATCTTTAGAGACAAGGCCAGGTAGAACGAGAAAATAATAGAGAACTCCCCAATCAAAGATTCTGGTATTATCCATCAGTGAACTACATGTAGACAGTCTTATACTATGCCAGATTTATCATCCAGCATCACTGGCTGTGATAAATTTGGTGAAGCATAAGGCTGTCTTTCTCACTCTGATTGTTCCTGGTTCTGAATTCTGTAGTAAGTTGGGTTTTGGTGCTTTTTCTATGTATCAGTCTTGGTTCTACCTGTATATATGTAGTGATTTTGTTTCTGGTAATGTATCTATGTAGTAATTTGGGTTCTGGGGCCGTATCTGTGCAGTAAGATTGGTTTTGGTACAGTCCACATGTAATACTTTTAGTTATGTTACAGTTAGTGTGCAACAAGTTTTGTTTTATACTTGATTTTATGCACTAAATGTCAGAACATTTAAAAACTCTAGACCATTGGGGAGGCTGCAATCTCTTTATAGCCCAGGATCCTTGATAGTTTTGAACTTATAATACAATACCACATTGAAAACACAAGATGGGAAGCTAATGTATGCAGGGTCAGCCCTGACCATATGTAAATATGATTATGGGGCTTATGTATAGTAAAATTAAGGCATTTGCTAATTCGTAATATGATACATGTTGTTCTTCGTCAATTTTCTCTGGCTTTTTCCAGACCGTTCTGACTAAATGTAGCCTGAAGGGAATTAAAGATCTGCACAGTATCCAACAATTAGAGACAGACATGTATAATCTACTGTTAGAGGACTGTTATCTTAAAATCCATTATCCTTCTAATCCCAGGTGAATTTGGAGTCAGCATGTCCATCTCCAGGCACTGACACTGTGTTTGTCAAGATGTGTATTTAGGAAGCAGAATTTATGTTCCCAGACTGAGCTTAGACAGTCTTCCTCTCAACGGGTGTATACACAGCTTTTACTGTCAGAAGAATAATATACATGATAACAATCTCACCATCTAAATTCTAAAACATCCTTAACCCTATTCAGAATGTGTTAGATGTTTGAATTTCATTGGCAGTGGTCTTAAGCATAGCATGCTGTTTTGTCCATATGTAAAGCATTATGTTTTCATACGCACCTTATAATGTTTTGATATGGGTCCATATATCATGTTACTTCACAAGTATTCAGGGTCAGTACTAAAATAAAAATATGTGTCTTTCCTTAGACTTTGACCGTCCCAGTTACCCACTGAATGTCACTGACTTTTCATGTTTTGATTACCCTCCTTTTCCAAACATTTATGTTATTTAGTTTGCAAACATTTTTCTGAATTAGAGTTAAAAGGACAAAGGGCGTTAAATAGTAAAACATCTATTGCTAAGGGATGGTCACAAAGTAACTTTCCAAAAGACTTTATACTAAAGTTGAAAATTTCATGTTCCCTAACATGATCCACTAGACTGAGAAAAAAAGATCAGATTCACTGCATTGTATTGGCTGTATATATGCTAGTAAAATTTTCCCATGTGTGTTCAAAGTGACCCTATGAAAAGGCTGGGTAATTGGAGCTTGACAATTTAACCTCTCAAGGCACATGTGTTTTATGAAACAATTATCACAACAAGTTCTATAAAAGCTCAAATTAGAGAAACTAAAACGTAACAATTGCCACGGGTGCTCCCGTGACCCATATTGTGGGATTAAGGCTCACCAGTGCTCCAGTTCCTTACTCCTCGGCTGTGCATGAGTATTCCCAACTCCTAGGGTGCAAGCACACCGGCTTCAGAAGATTTAAAGGGCCAGCCCGCCGTTAATTGGCGCTGGCCATTTCCGGGAAAACTATTTTCCCTTACAGAAAGCTATGTTTGATGCCTTGCGCTATTTCTGTGATTTCCTGTTGTGACCCCGGTTCCGTTTCTGGCTTTGCTCCTTTGCCGCCTGCCCTGACCTGTTGCTATGTCTCTGACTTTGGTCCTGTGCTGCCCGTCCAGGCCTCCTGCCTGTCCCCGACTACGAGATTGCCTGCCGTTTCTGTACCTCGACCTTGGTTGCCACTGCGTACAAGTCACGTCTGTGGAACAACCTGGTGGTACCACGGCGCAGCAATTCCAACTCGCTTTGCGGCGGGCTCTGGTGAAATCCGGTTGTCACTTAGCAAATGTCTGAAATGCAACAGTTATTTTTACATAAGGACACATTATGGATTGCAGAGTGGATTAACCTCACTGCCAATGTCCATTTGCATATTAGCGTTTCCAGTTTTGCTGCCCTTTTTAAAAATCCATAATTTTTTTGTTTTACATATACAAAGCTGCATAAGGACTTGGTTGTTTTTTTCCTTTTTTTAATGATGGCATTTAATATTCCATGCCTTCTACTGGGGAGCTGGAAGAAAATCTAAATCCATTGAAATAATTAACACCATATTCTTATGAGCTCTGTTTTTACAGCTTTAAAATACAACTGTAAAGTATAAAAACTTTTGCCTAACTCTCCACTAAGTAAAAATAAGCAATTTTCTTATTTACTATAATTATCTATCTACGCCTGTTTAGCAGCTAGCAGAGGTTATACATTGCCCCCCTCCCCAGGCTAATCTCCATTTGCCATGCTTTCTGGTTGCCATGGGAAATCATATAGTATAGTTCGAGATGACAGGATGCTTCTTGAGAGGGGCTGTAGGACCTGTAGTGATGTCACAAGCATGTGACTTATTCCATGTTTCAGGTAGGCCAATTACAAATAGTAAAAAAGGGAAAGAACAATGCTCAACTCCTTAAAATTATAAAAGCAGTTGACCAGTATGTTTGGAAGACTTTCTCATCACACCAAAAACCATCAATGGATAGTTAATCTCCAGTGGTGTTTTCATGCACTTCACGCATTTGTAGTCCCAGCGTGAGTTCTTTGTTACCGGTAATATGTCGTTATCCCAGTACTATACTACTCACATAATTTTTCTAATTTTCATTTAGCCCCATTCCAAACTCAACAATAAAGCATAATTTTAACTCCTTAACGCTCTGCGCCGTAGCTCTACGGCGCAGAGGTATAGGGGATGTATGAAGAGGGCTCACGGGCTGAGTCCTCTTCATACAGAGGTGGGGGTTTTTGCATATTGCACAAAACCCCCACCGCTAATAACCGCGGTCGGTGCTTGCACCGATCGCGGCTATTAACCCCTTCAACGCCGCCGGCAAAGTCGCCGGCGGCGTTTAAAAGACGGCGGCGCGCGGGCGCCGCCATCTTTTTTCCGATCGCCACGCCCCCAAACGTCATCAGGGGGCGGCGATCGGTTGCCATGGTAGCCTCGGGTCTTCTTTTGACACGAGGCTATCTGGCAGCTGCAGATTCGTTACAATGAGCCAGTGGCTCATTGTAATGAATGTGCTGCAAAAATGCCATATATTGCAATACAGAAGCATTGCAGTATATGGTAGGAGCGATCTGACTATCTAGGGTTAATGTACCCTAGATGGTCTAAAAGATAGTGAAAAAAAAATAAAAAAAAAAGTTTAAAAAATAAAAAAAATTAATAAAATATTAAAAGTTCAAATCATCCCCCTTTCCCTAAAACGGATATAAAACATAATAAACAGTAAAAATCACAAACATATTAGGTATCACCGCGTCCCAAAATGCCCGATCTATCAAAATATAAAAACGGTTACAAGGGGCGGTGACCTCCGAGGCGGGAAATGGCGCCCAAATGTCCGAAATGCGACTTTTACACCTTTTTACATAACATAAAAAATGAAATAAAAAATGATCAAAATGTCGCACAGACCTCAAAATGGTAGCAATGAAAACGTCATGAAAATGACCCCTCCCCCAGCTCCGTGCGCCAAAGTATGAAAAAGTTATTAGCGTCAGAAGATGGAAAAAAAATTTTTTCTTTTTTGTACACATTCGTTTAATTTTTGAAAATGTATTAAAACACAATAAAACTTATATAAATTTGGTATCACCGCGATCGCACCAAACCAAAGAATAAAGTAGGCATATTATTTGGAGCGAAGAGTGAAAGTCGTAAAAACTGAGCCCACAAGAACGTGACGCACATGCGGTTTTTTTTCAATTTTTCCACATTTGGAATTTTTTTTCAGCTTCGCAGTACACTGCATGTTAAAATAAATAACATTACGGGAAAGTAAAATTTGTTACGCACAAAATAAGCCCTCACACAGGTCTGTACACGGAAAAATGAAAAAGTTATGGATTTTTGAAGTTGGAGAGCGAGAAATGAGCCGGAAAACCCTCCGTCCTTAAGGGGTTAAAGTCTCTACAAATATTATACTTTAAACAAAACCCATTTTTTACTTTACTTTTACATTTCGGAGTATCTGCAAAGTTTTAATGGGTAAATCCAAAAATCCTCTCTTATATTTAGTTATTTGCCCATATCTTCTCTTCACCAATCCATTTGCACCTTCTCTAAACCAAAAAATAGTAACCCCCTAGGGTCTTGTTTATGTGAATTTTTGAAATGTGCCGACAAACTGTGTATAGTAAATACCTCCCTAATATTTCTAATATGTTCCCCTACACGTACTTTCAGTTTCCTGCCTGAACTCCCTATGTATGTTAGTCCACAGGGACAGATAATCATGTGAATGACACTCTGGGGGTCATTTACCAAGGGCCCGAATCACGTTTTTCCAACGTGTTTCCCGAATATTACTGTTCCCTGAATTGTCCCGGGTTTTTGGCGCACGTGATCAGATTGTGGCTCACTGGCGCCGGCATGCATGCAAAAGAAATCGGGGGGCATGGCCATCGGAAAACCCGACAGATTCGGAAAAAACGCTGTATTTTTTTTAAAAAATGTGTCACTTGACACTCACTTACTTGTACCCAGCCTAGCTTGGTAAACTCTGGCGGACCTCGGCGGACTTCAGCGCAGCAGCGACACCTGGTGTATATCGGGCGCACTACCTTAGTGAATCACCGGAAGACCCGAATCAGCGTCAGAGAACCGGCCGCTGGATCGCGAATGAATTGGGTAAGTAAATCTGCCCCGCACAAGAAGCCAGCAGCATAATAAAGGAATGCTTGGAAAAGGTCTCTCCAGCAGTGCTAAAACTGTTTTTGCCAGTAAGTTTACAGTTATAATTTAACTGTGTGCACCAAATGATAACTCTCTTTTAATCTTTTGGTCAGTACAATCAAAGTGATATCAAATTTATATAGGTTTTATTATCTTTTACTAGATTATGGAAAATCTGAAACCTTTTGTACAAAAAAGTCATCATTTTGCCATATTCTGCAAAAAAATATTTTACTTCAGTGTACACAACTGTGTAAGGTGCCATTTTTTGCGGGATGAGATAATATTTTCATTGCTACCATCTTGGGGACTGTTTAACCTTTTGATCAATTTTCATGCATTTATATTTTGACCCTTTATATGTTGAAAAATGTCAAAAAGTGTTGATTCAAATGTTTGGGCACTATTTCCCATTTCAAGGTTCATAGTGGGAATAACTTAAATTTTTTTTTCTTTAAAGGGGTATTCCCATTTCAGCAAATTAATATTATTGCTTGCATTATAAAAAGTTATACAATTTTCTAATATACTGTCTGTATCAATTCCTTACCGTTTTCTAGATCTCTGCTTGCTGTCATTCTTTGGAAAGCTTCTATGTTTACTACCAGTGGACAGAAATCTGACCAAGGTCACACAGGTGTGTGGCTCGTTAGTATCACAAAGAGAAATCAGAGCTCTGGGTTATAACGAGCCGTGCACCTGTGTGACCATGGTCAGATTTTTGCCCACTGGTACTAAAAACAGAAGCTGTTCACAGAAGGACAGCAAGCGGAGATCTGGAAATCTATGAGGAATTGATACAGAAAGTATATTGGAAAATTGTATTACCTTTTTTATAATACAAACAACAACATTAATTTGCCAAAATGGGAATACCCCTTTAACTGTTTTCAAGGCCCCTAATGTACCTAATCCCTAGGTGCTATGACTGCTATTGTCATATACTGCAATACCACTGCATTTATAATACTACTGTATTGGAGTGTATGGAACATTATGCAAGTGATCTACATCACATATCTGTGTAAATGATAGATCCTGTAGGCTAACAGAGGCAAATTTTCACTTGCCAATGACACCATGATGGCAGCCTGCATGCAACTTTGCTGGCAGCATATTAGGGTTAACACTGGATATAGGAGATTGCAGGTGTTAGCTGCAATTTGCCCGTTAGTCCTCTCCTTGCAAGAAGTACACAAGTTATTTTGCTAAAAAATTGTACTGTAGTACATGTACAAAACATTAATGTAGCTTACATAACAATATAAATCACTACTCAGACCACACACAAGGAATGCTGCATTCAGTTTTGGGCAGCAGTGAATGAGGACATACTGGGGCACATTTACCTATGCGGCCGCTGGAGTTCACTGAAAGTTCATTGGCCGACGATAATGCACTATGCCGCAATTCACTAAGATGGTGTGCCAGATATTCTGCATGTGTCGCCTCCCCGCTCAGGTCCAACAGAGTGCACCATCTTTTTAGTGGAGCTTCTAAGTGCTAGGGCTTGCAACACAATTTGAAAGTTAAATCCCGTGCTCAATCCGAATCAGTCGGTTCATCTGACGGCGCGGCCCCCGATTTGTGTCACATGGATGCCTGCGCAGCTGTGCCATAAAAGGATCGAGCCCGCAGAAATCCCAGCTCAGATACCTGTTTAATATCTGTCCAAGCTATAAAATCCCCAAAAAATGGTCGAACAGTCTGACAAAAGTGAGTAGCACGGCTCTTAGTAAATTAGCCCCATTGTAGCTAAAGTAGAGAGTGATCCAAGACATTAAACAAATGGGTGCATTTTGGATTATTCCGTTTGTAATTAATACTTTTAGGTTGACCCTTTTATAATTTAATTATACAGGAATGGACAGTACAGAGATGCAATGAAAGCTAGAACTTGTTGTGGGATTTGGCCCAGAGGTATTATCCTGCTTCATATAACTGTGTGACTTTTTTTTAGTAAATGTTATCCAATTACATTTTATTGTTTTTTTATAAGATTGAGCAAAAAGTAAAGATTCTGACAATGTTGTTTTAATGTATTAATGTTCACTATGTGAGATAAATAACATGATCATTTTGAAGCTTAGATCATTAAAGATATGTGTGGTTTTCTTGTGATTTTCTGTTTTGTTTTTCTATAAATATAATTGATTTTTTTTATAAAAATGTCTTCAGTCTTACTAGTAACTTACTATATAATAATTTGATTGATTCTATAATATACTGCATTGCATTCCCTTATACCTATCAGTGATATGCTAATAGACAGCATTATAAGCCTTGTATTAAATGGCCCTAATAGGTTCATAACAAATCAAATATCGCATGTATGAGTCATTTTATTAGGTCTCTCGCTGCTATGAAAACCTTTTGTCACCCTGTGATCATGATGCAATAACACCACTAGGCTTATAGAGGAATCCCTTTTCTGCTGTAAAACCACATGATATTAGTCACAGTATTGATGGGATTCATTAGCTGTGATTGGAGATACTGATCAGGCTGTTAGCTGTATGTATCTGCTAATCTCACACAATCCAACTGCCATACACTAATAGCATTTTAAAGGAATCCTGAAGTCTTGAAAATATTTGGCACAGTCACAAAATATATATATATATATATATATATATATATATATATATATATATATACAGGTGGTCCCCGGGTTAAGTACAAGATAGGTTCTGTAGGTTTGTTCTTAAGTTGAATTTGTATGCAAGTCGCAACTGTATACTTTACAATTGTAGCTCCAGGCGAAATTTTTTGAGTCTATACAAGTAATGGATTTTAAAAATATTAGGTTGTCATAAGAACCAGGATTAACAATAAATCTTAATTGCAGACACCTTTGATAAGTGTTATAGCTCTTAATTGTAGCCTAATGCTAAAGTACAGTAAATTACCAAAATCCAGAGGTCCGTTTGTAACTGGGGGTCGTCTGTTAGCCTGCTTTGTTCATTAGAAGACACCAGTAATAAAAATCATGTAGTAGGTTTTTTGACAGTAAAATCCTTGTCATAAACTGATGAGTGGATTTCTGTCAGGTTACTTTAATTTATTTACATGCTTTTTAACTTTTAATGAACTGTTTGCTCTTTGACTGCTACCAGTATAATACTCTTCTTGTGTTTGTTGTTATCCTTCACCTTTCTTACCTTCCCCATTCTCCAAACATAAAAACAGGATAATTTAGTTTTACAGAGCTAGTTAACTATCTAGTATATTGTCTTTTTTTTATTTGTTAGGAAATGTGTCAAAATCTGCATAAAACCTCAGATTCGCTTTAATTTGCATTTAATTATGAAGTCTCTGTTGCATTAGGCTGTTCATAAAATTGACTGGGAAAAGTGATGTGGATATTAGAAATAAAACAAAAGTGTCTCAAAAAAGGAGAAAAAGCCAATTTAATATAAAGAAATTAACTTTTTTTTTCAAGACACAGTAGAGCAGATTTACAACATTCTTGATTGGATAATGAAAATATTTTCTGTGAAAGCAATAAACATGAATTAAGCCTTAAAAGTATGGAGGGCTCCCCAAAATGGGTAGTTAATGCAGAATTGTCAAGTGGGCAATTAAATTGAATTTAATAAAGGTCAAATAATTAAACCACTTCCATACAGTACTCAAACACTACACTAAAACATATAACCACAGAGAAAGGTAGTATTCACTTGTATTCAAGGATTTTCCCAATTAAATACATGGTTGGAAAACTAGTGTGTCTGGGAAAAATTTCAGTTGTATCTACCTGGTCAGTAAAAACCATAACCTTCTTGTGAAGGAATATTTCTAATAGTCTTTTTATACTTGGTACACTACTTGTTTTCTGTGTTTTGTTTTTGTCCATATGTTTTTTCTATTGAATGCGTATTCATAGCATATATAATCACAAGTGTGTTATACAATACCTTACTTGTTGGATTCTACCCTACCCTGATTTTAATGTGATTTCTAACAGATTTCACCCTTTGTACCTTGCACTTTTTTCTAAACAGAAAGACAAGATGACTGTGTTAGAAATCTCATTAAAATCAGAGTAGAGTAAAACCCAACAAGGAAGGTACTGTATAACACACTTGTAATTATATTTGCTGTGTAAATAGATTTAAAGGAGTTGTCCAAGGTTATAAATCCTTGGGTGGCTGGGATGGGGCAGGTTAAAAAAATAAATATGTACCTACCTCTGCGTAGTTGCATACCTGTTAACATTTGGGTTCTGCCAAGTTCCGTCGAATCAGAATTTTAAATTCCTGTTCATTAGCCATTTAGAGGAGGGTCGTCGCTCCTGATGACGTCATGGGGATAGTGCGGGAGCATAGACACAGCTATGTGAATGCTGCTGGTGGCTTTGCCAGCATCATTAAAGAGTTATTGCCTGCAATCCTCAGCACAGATCACAGACATTAACCCCTTAACGCAGAAGCCACTTTTCACCTTCCTGACACGGCCCATTTTTTCAAATCGGCCCTGTGTCACTATAAGTGGTTATAACTTCGGAACGCTTTAACATATCCAAGTGATTTTAAAATTGTTTTCTCGTGACACATTGTACTTCAGGTTATTTGAAAAATTTTGGTGGTATGTTTTGCATTTATTTATGAGAAAATCAGATATTTGGTGAAAATTTGGAAAAATTTTTGATTTTTGAACTTCAAAATGTTCTACTTTTTCCATACATAGTCATAACCGCAAAACAACGTAATAACTAACATTCACTAAATGTCTAATTTATGTGGACATGGTTTTTTATGCATACTCTTATTTTTGTAGGATGTTATGGGCCTTTGAACGTTAGGTGCGATTTTTCACATTTTCATAAAAAACGCAAAATCCTGCTATTGAGGGACCTGCTCAGGTTTCAAATCACTTTGAGAGGCCTAAATAAAAGTAAAACCCCATAAATTACCCCATTATAGAAACTACGCCCCTCAACGTACGTGAAACAACTTTTATGAAGTTTGTTAACCCTTTAATTGTTTTACAGGGGTTAAAACAAAATCGGATGCAATTTTGAAAGTAAATTTTTTTTGGCTAAATTAATATGTTTTTCAAAAAATGTACAAATTCTCAGTGGATAAAATACCAAAACGCTCCACAAAATTTGATACCCAATCTCTTCCGTGTATAATAATACCCCATATGTGGTGGTAACCTGCTGTATGGGCACACGCCAGGGCACCGAAGGGAGCTGCGCCATTCAGTGCAGATTATGCTTTGTCAATTTTTATTGGCTATACAATCTTAATTTTTTTGGCAATTTGGACATATAAGAACTTATTTTCTGCGACATGAGATGCACTTTACAAATACTTCATTTTAGTGGGTCATTAGCCTATTGATGAGATTTTATTAACTCTTGAATGTATGGGTGAAAAGAAAATTGTCAATTTTGGTTTACTTTCTTTTCGTATTTTTTGGGGGTCGTACACCTTACACTAAAAATATTATATTATCTTCATTCTATAGGTCACTACGATTACGGTGATACCTCATTTATATAGTTTTTCATTTATTTTTACAATTTTACTGGATAAAAACTAATATAGAGGAAATCTCATTTGTTTTTGCATCGCCATCTTTTCGGAGACGTAACTTTAATATTTTTTGGTTGACAGAGCTAGTTTAGGGCTTATTTTTTACGTGTTGAGTTGTTCTTTTCAGTGGTACCATTTTTGCGCACATAACTTTTTTTGATCACTTTTTAGAACATTTTTGCGTAGAGATTTTATGAAAAATTTACATTTTTGGCGTGTTTTTCGGGTTTTGTTTTTACGGCGTTCACCGAGCGGGTCCAATAATGTTTCTGAGTTATTGTACGGATTGTTACGGACGCGGAAATACCGAATATGTGGGGTTTTTTGGCGATTTTGTGTTTTTTTCACTTTATTGCATGTGTATAGGGAATATTTGTGTTTAGGGGACTCTAACTTTATTTAATTAATTATTTTTATTAAAAATTGATTTTATGTAATGTTTTTAACATTTTTATTAACTTTTACAGGTTAGCTTGAACAAGTGATCCACTGATCACTTGTTCAAGCTCTTCTTCACATTACACAGTGTAATACAGATGTATTACACTGTGTAATGTAACACACTGAGCATGCTGCTCATGCTCAGTGTGTTACAGCCGGGTCCTGTCAGAAGGCACGGACCCGGCTCACAGAAGAGGATCGCGCAGCCCCGGGCACCGGCAGTCCCGGGGCTGCGATCGGAGCAGCGGACCCCCCCGGTAAGCGCCGCGGGGGGGTCCGATTCTTCTGAAATGCCCCTTGCACGCCGCGGTCAGCGCGACCGCGGCGTGTCAGGGGTTAACACCCGCGATCGGAGAAATCTCCGATCGCGGGTGTTAGAGGCAGGTGTCGGCTATAATATATAGCTGACACCCGCAGCTTCTGGCCCCGGCTCCGTTCAGGAGCCGGTGCCAGAAGCATGACGTAATAATACTGCATTTTGCGGGAACGCACCTCCCGCGATTCAGTACTATTACGTCAAATGTCGGGAAGAGGTTAACCGTGGGTGGGAGACGAACCCGCACTTTGAGGGAGTAATAAACTGAAATACAAAAAGGAAAAAGGGCTTTGGCAGGATTAATAATAGGTTCTTAGATTTATTGCAAATTTCAATGAAAGAACTTGCAGATACAGTAAGATTTAACAGTTTGGCATAAAAGCATATGAACTAGTGCAGATTCTTTAATACATTTTTGAAAAACATAGCAAATGTAAGTAACTATAAGTTTAGCCCTAAAACCAATGGAATTGGACATGTTCTACCATTCCATAACAATAATAATATATTTTGATGATTTGATTATTTCCAGAAACCTTTCACTACCCTGTGTGGTTAGCATTTCACTCTATTTTTTGAAGTTAGAAAAAAGCCATCAATCTCAGTTATTAGACTTAACATCAGGTATTGAGATTTTCAGCACCAGGTCAATGCCAAACCTATTTAGTTATAATACTATGCACAATCTAACAACTGTCGTACTGGTCTTGTGAGTATATGAAAAATTGTTATGGCTGGTTCAAATGTCTGTCTTGGTTTCCAGTATTATCATTGGCAGAAATAGGTCATGCTGCCACCTAATAGATGTGCAATGGATAATAAAGTCAGTGAGATTTGCCAATAACTGTTTGAATATAGATCCAGCATAAATGTCATGTCATAAATTTATATTTGCTGTGCCTGAGAAAGATTAAGGAGAGTGTTTGGTTTTTTAACAGGATACATACCTTCACAAGTTCTATAGAAACTGTTATTTATTTTCGACTCCTGGTCTTCCTTAAAAATTAATACATTGTACAGATGGTACCTGTTCAATCTATACCAGCTGCCCATGCTGCTCTACTGATTATAGATTGATTATGGTAACATGTTTTTCAGGCCTCCTGCAGCTTGAATTTCTCTAGGCTAGTTCTCTGCAGAGAGCAGAGTATTCAACTTCCTATACCTCAGGGCTAGGAGTAAATCTGAGGAGCAGCTTGAGTGACAGATGGCCGAACCAATCAGCTTCTAGGGTGACATTCCACTTTCCCAGTATAAACAGGAGGAGGGCAGACATAAAAGACTTAATGGGATTGATTAAAAATGGGTGAATATCACATAGAATAAAACACTATGACATTCCAATCATGTATAAAAGTCAATGATTTCTTGAAATCAAATAAAAATACAAAAGTATACATTTCTCATTAAAAGGGGAAAAAAACCCTATACAGAGTAAAATCTATCAAGGAAGGCATAACTTTAGTAATGATATATGCTGTATATATACATGCAATAGGAAGAGCTATAGAGTATTCCCAGCACAATCACAGATTTCAAGGAGTGGACTAAACAGGTTAATACTGACACGAGGATACACCAGCCCCAATGTACATTTTGCTAGTTATGTTTCTTCCATGGGTTTCTATAAAAAGCAAGACAAGTTACATAGACTTTTTTTTATAGTTACAAATCGCGGTGATGTGACCCTTGCTGTCTTTCATCGGACCCAGCCTCCTGCCTTTCCCTTTTTTCCCTACATAGAGCTATAGTAGCACCATGTAGTGAATAGAGGCTGTGGCAGACTATGGGGCAGATTTATCAAGCTGTCTGAAAGTCAGAATATTTCTAGTTGCCCATGGCAACCAATCACAGCTCCCCTTTAAAATATTCATGAGCACTGATAAAATGAAAGCTGAGCTGTGATTCGTTGCCATGGGCAACTAGAAATATTCAGACTTTCAGAAACTTGATAAATCTGCCCCTATGTGTTCATGGATTGCCCCAACGATCGGTCGTTTACTTGTAACTGTGGTTCCTATAGATGCCCAGTTGAAAGATAGATGACCATAGTGAAAACTGTGTAAAAATTAACACACATGCAAAATATATAAACACATATTCATATTTCCCAATAGTATTAAATCCAACTACACTATAAATAAAATCACCGTAATTGCCCCGTTAACCCAAGACTATAACATCATATATGAAAACAACCATCGCAGAATAGGGAATTCATTTAATATGTTCAAATTGAGTTTATTCGAAAATCCAAAATCCTTAAACATTTGTTAATTTTTGACTATCCCTATGGATCACAAAAAAACACAACAAAAATGTTTAAGGTAGTTCATAAAAAATTAAGTTCTAGCCTTTAACGCACTACTAAAGTACTACTAAATCCATTAAATATGCCCAACCTCATGTCTTCCTGCTACATATGCTTGGACATGTATATTATGAAAAGCCAACCTGATAGTTTCACTTAAAAAACAAAACATTTATCAAGGGGTTTTTTCCTATGAACTAAAGTTTGGCCCTATCCACAGGATAGGCCTAACTTGCTGATCAGTGGGGTATCAGTGCTGAGACCCCCACAGAACGTTAAAATAAGAGGTCCCATGGGGTCCAACGTACCTCGGTCGGACCCCTCGCTGCTCCATCAGACTAATTGAGCAGACGGCCATGCATGACCGTTCTGCTCCATTAATCTCTATAGAGCAGACAGGAATTTCCGAACGCTGCTCTCGGCAATCTTCGTCACCTCCGTTGAGATTAATGGAGCAGAACGCTGATGCTCGGCCATCTGCTCCATTAGAATGACAGAGCGACGAGGGGTCTGACGGACCCCTTGTTTTTGCGATCTGTAGGGGTTGCAGCACTGAGACCCCCACTGAGCAGTAAGTTAGGCCCTATCCCGGTTTACCCCACAACCAAACATGGCCCACTTGATATCTCTCCTCACCTTCTTGCTGTGGAGTTGGTGTAAGTCGTTATAGTTCGTAATTCCTGGCCTTCTTTTTATGGCTGGTTCAATAGTGCAAACCTTGATAAATGCATTTGTTTGATAAATTGATAACTGTATTTATGTTTCATACTGTTTAGAGCCTTATATACACTATCCCTTGTTGTTGTGCATTGGATGTGGCACAGGCTTTAGCTAATGCGCTGACAAGGAGTGTCCCCATCCAGCGCCAGTCTACTCTATGACCAGACATGACCCATTTGACATCTCTCCTCACCTCTCCTCACCTCCTTGGTGGCTTTACTGTTCAGAGATCTCCCTGTAGATCTTATTTAGTTTTCATGAAATGTATTGAAGTGTTGACAAAGCTACTAGTAATGTCACTTCTTATTTCAAGTAAAATGCAGAAAGGTGTCCAATGCTTCCTTATTATGACCACTGTGTCATGTCCCATTAACAACTGCTTTTCATTAGTGTGTAGCAATGGCATTCTGAATTCCTAACTGATTTTGAGATTGTAGTGAAGTTCATGTGAAGTTTTATTTTTTCAAGAAATATTGAGCTTGGCACTACTAGCTCCACGTTATGTTTGTTGAGTGCTGAGGATATCCAAAAAGAAAATATATGAAGATAATTTTGTTCTGAAGTTCATGTTTTTGCTACCTCCTGGAACTGAACAGAAAGGTGAAAGTGTTTATTATTTGGAAAGCTGGATGGGGTCATCAAAGAAGGGTTTACTTTGCGTCTGAAGTTAAAGAGTTTGGTATTAAAAGTATGTTTTTTACATATACAAATGCAGCATCAATATTTATATTAGAAGTAGTGTAACATGCCTGTCTAATATATCATTAAGACTGCTTGGTAGGCTTGGATACATGGGGATGTTTTCCTTTAACTGCATCTGAGAAAGCTTAATATACAACACATGGTATTTGCTTCAGGCAAATAATACTGCATTTTCAGTTAGCATGTAACTATCACTATTAATATCTAAACAGCTTCATTGGTTTGTATGTGCAGATTTGTGGCAACCTGTATCTGTTAAATTCTATTAAGACACAACCTACATAAAAACTTACAGTAGTTGTTGTGGATTTTCTATGGATTTGCTTCCACAGCAAAATCCACAGGCCCATGCAACCATAAAAAAGAGTGGTTCCCAATTTAAAATAAATATATACTCACCTTCAAAATCTTCTGCAACTGATTCCCTGCTGTTTTCTGTTGCCTATCCACTAGCAATAATATGTAATGTAGATCAATGGCCTCTGCAGCTATAAACAGACTACAATAATCCCAGCTACTATATGCAAATGCATTAATGAGAAAAAGAATGTATACCCTCTGGAATCTGGTCCTAGAAAGTCCTAAAATAAGTAAACTACATTAACATCTCATGAAGCAACAGAAGCAAAAAACTAATCATTATTACTACAAATATTATAAATAGTAATTACCTAAATTTAATCCAAAATTAAAAACGTGTTAAAAGCTAACCCAATGAATCAATAGCTTAAAAAGTAAAATACCTTTATCACTAACTAGGTGTGCTATCCAGGATTACCCAGGATAGTAAATAACTGTTCGTAGCTATACAAAATAGAATAGGTTAACAAAAATATTTTGCAACTTAAAATCACAAACTAAAGACAAAAATTTGGTCTGTTCCTGTGTCTGCTGTGTACACACCACCTTCCCCTGGTTCTTTAGATGGGTTGTTTTTCCTGGTGGGGGTGCTATAGCGATTTTGGTCATTAAAAGGAGGCCCTACAGTAAATTCCCTTACTGTACACATCCTCCTTCAGAGGGGTGCCATCTCTGTGTCTGACACCCATAGGTGCTGATAACTTTCCCTCCCCCACCGCTTTGCCTGTTGCCTGTCCTCATTGTATTTCTACTCATGAATTAGCATGCTTGGAAAAAATTGCCACTGTCTTCATGGTGAGAGACAATTCAAGAAGAACTTGCAGATATGGATGTGACTCGATCAGTGATAGATACTCCAGTCACATCCAGAGCTGCAGCCATCTGAGATGATATAATGGTAGATAGATGATTGCAGTTCTAGATGTGAATGGAGTATCAGAAATTAGATAAAAATATATAGATTATTGCATCTCTGGATGTGACTGGAGTATCAAAGTTGGACTAATGGCAGATATAAGACTGCTGCTCTGGATGTGACTGGAGCATCAGAAATTATATTATGGCAAGGATAAGATCACAGCTCTGTATGTGAGTGGAGCATTAGAGATGAACTAATACCTGTGCAATAATGTTGGCTAAGCGTTGCAATCAAAATCATATTGGAAAAGGAAGGCTTGTAGTAGATGTTCAGCACATATATCTCACAAAGATCCGATTGAGTAGTAATTCTTCTTTATTGAATAGAGGACAACCATGCAGAGTGCACATAAAGAAAAACGACCAACACGTTTTGACGCACAGCGTCTTATTCATACGCATCAAAATGCATTGATCTTTTTTCTGTATGTGTATGCTGCAAGGTTGTCCTCTATTCAATAAAAAAGAATTATTAACTTTGCTAGCTGTGATAAAAGGCTATAGGTACTTATCCACAATTAGTTATCTGTTTGGTGACCCATCCACGAGAGACAACCTGCTGGATTTAGTCTTGTCAAACAGAGCAGACACAATGGCCCACATTTATCAAAAGTGAGGCAAACTGGACTATGTGCCAAATGCCTCAAAAATGTGCAGGGTGCGCACGGTCTTCAGTTATCTGGTGCACTCTGCAATGCTTTAATATACAGCTTGCAACACAATTCTGTGGAGTCGTTGTATTAAATGTGGTGCAAACTCCAACTAAGCACTAACATTCCCTTTCAGGTGCACATTTGTCAGACACAGTTGATTGTTCTCTCTAATGCAAAGTCAGACAGAAAACTGGTGCAGCCAGTTTAATAGATCTGGGCCAATATATGATTTGCAAGTCCAGGAACAGTTGGGCAGCAGTACAATATTAAATGCAAAAATGCGGACCTTTAGAATAGTAGAGTTTGGTTACATTAGCGATAGATTAATCATGTAGACAGGGATGAAGTAAATGTAAAGTAAATGAATACCTTCTGGCAATAACATTACCAATAAAAGAATATAAGAATACTGATATGAATAAATAGGGAAGTACTAAATATAACTAAACAAAATAAGGCATTTAAAAGATTGAAGACTGTGGGTTTAGGACAAGCTTTCTAGGCTTACAAAGAACTCAATGAGAGATGTAAAAATGTAACTAAATTAGCAAAATTATCTACAGAAATCTATCTATGTATATCTAATGACTTAGGCCCCTTCCACAATTGTGTTTTTCACACTCGTTTTCCACGCACTTTTTCTGCGCATGCTTTTGACGCGCAGAACTTGCATTGCACTCTGACCCATTGTAATCAATGGGCATATTTTTTCATGCACACACGCACGTTTTTTTTTAACGCAAGCTTAAATCTCGACATGCTCTACTTTTGCAAGTCACGTGCGTGAAAAACACACCATACAAGTCTATGGAGGCGCATCAAAAAAGCATTGCACTCTGAGACACATGCAAGTGCAATGCGTTTTTCACGCATCAATTGCAATAGAAAAGATAGAGCTCAGTTCTGAGTCGTGAAAAACGCATTGAAATTGCAGTGAAAATGCATTGAAAACGTGCATGAAAAACTGAGACACTGAACAAACTCTGACTGAAAACTGATTGAACTCTTATGCAAAATGTCAGTTTTTCACTGACCAAACCCTGATCGCACCCTGATCAAACTCTGACGTGATCTGCAACGCAAGTGTGGAAGGGTCTTTAAAAAGTGTTTTATACATAACTGTAAAAAGAACAAACAAATGGTCCTCTTCATCAGTTAGTTACCAGTGCAAGACAGACAGGTGATAGTATTCAAAGTCCTACACCAATATTATCTTAACACAAGAATAACAGGCTGCTCCTGAACAAATGAAATAACAAGAAACCCCAGGCCCAGAAAATGTTCATCCTCAGGTTTTAAATTGAGCTGAGTTATTGATAAACAATTATATTTTATCTTCTTAGATTCTTGGTTTTTATGAGTACATGTCAAGCTATATGTGGGTCATGCAGCTGAAATGATTTACCTGTACTTCACAAAAGCTTTTGATACTGAATCTGACAGCATCTAGAGCAGACATCTAGGTTCAAAGCTACAGATGCATGGACTTGGAGATACCATATGTATATAGATTTGATTGTGGAATAGAAGACACAAATGTGTTTTATATGGTACATACTCGGTACAACATGGGGCAGTGTTGAGGCCCATTCTATTTAATCTCTTTACAAATGACCTTGTGGATAGAATAGAGAGCAAAGTATCAAACAAAAGAATATAATGTAATGTTCTGGTGCTCTGGCTATTCCTGTGAGTAATATCTTAAAGCAGTGGTGGTGAACCCATGGCACGAGTGCCAGAGGCGGCACCCGGAGCCCTTTCTATGGGCACTTGGGCCATTGCCCCAGCCCATCAGACCGGACTCAGAATCTTCCTGCAGTTGCAAGAAACTTAAAAGATGCTGCTTTCAGACATATTTTGATACTGGCTTAGTTACTAGGGACTGTAGGAAGAGGGAGAATGAGTAGACAGGGACAAATTATATTTGGAGGACCTCCTGCTGGCCCCACGATTCACTGGAAAGAAGCTAAAATGATGAAAAATTTCCATCTTTCTACTGTGTTTCTGTCCCCAGGAGGCCAGTATGATTGTAAGTCGTTGAAGAACAGGGATCAAAAAGTTACTGCTTTAATTATTGGTTGGCACGTCGCGATAAATAAGGTGGGTTTGAGTTGCAGTCTCTAAAACATTCGCAGTTGAGTTGCTTTCGGTCTCTAAAATGTTCGCCATCGCTGTCCTAAAGCCTGGGGAAGCTTTTTTAACTTTCTGTGCTGTCCAACTGTAAAATGTCCCCATTACTATGGCCTGTAAAACAGGCTTCCTCAGGGGTAAAGACTTGCTCAAGATATGAAATAGACATGCAAGATGACTTCTGGATTGTTGAGTGCCAGGTGTGTCAGGCCTGGTCTTGAAAATGGACATACATCACTCCAAGAACTCTGGGTGTCATTTTCTTGAATCCATATACCCCTGGGGAACCCATATTTGAAATCAAGATTAGCTGGTTCATCATCTATATTAGTGTCATTCCAAGGCCAGAAGTGGGAAGGGGTTATAGTAAGTATCCATCGGAGTATAAAAGGCAACAATTTATAAACCCATGTTTTCAAATAATGAAAGGTGCATGCGCTTAGACAAGATTAATCATTCAAACCCAAACTATCTTATATAATAAAATGATTGTACTATAAATGGCAGGTAAATATGACAAGACATGTGACAAAAAATGTTCAGGATATTAAAAATTTGCCTTATGACTTCATATCCAGAAGGACGATTACTGTATATACTCAAGCAAAAAATTTGCTGAAAAACATCCCCTCGGCTTATACACGAGTCAATATCATAAAAAAATACTTAAAAAATAATAAACTTATATACTCACCCTCCGGTGGCCCTGATGTGCAGCGCTGCTCCTCCGATGTCCACACTGCTTGTCTTCAGGCGTCCGCGCCGCTTGTCTTCAGGCTTCTGCGTCAATCTTCTCTCTTCTGCTGGGCGCCGTCATTGCTCTCTCCTGGCCGGCGCCTAGTATGACGCGCCGCTGCTGACGTCATACTAGGCGCCGCCCGGGGGAAAGACATGGCAACGCCCAGCAGAAGAAAGTAGACATGCGCGGAAGCCTGAAGACAAGTGGCGCGGACGCCTGAAGACAAGCGGCGCGGACGCCTGAAGACAAGCGGCGCGGACATTGGGGGAGCAGCGCTGCACATCGGGGCCACCGGAGGGTGAGTATATAAGTTAATTTTTTTTTAATGCTGGGGGCAAGCTGTATACTACTGGGGGCAAGCTGTATACCACTGTGGGCAGGCTGTATACCACTGTGGGCAGGCTGTATACCACTGGGGGCAGGCTGTATACCACTGGGGGCAAACTGTATACTATTGGGGGCAAACTATATACAACTGGGGGCAGGCTGTATACTACTGGGGGCAGACTGTATACTACTGAGGGCAAGCTGTATACTACTGGGGGCAGGCTGTATACTACTGGGGGCAGGCTGTATACTACTAAGGGCAGGCTGTATACTACTGGGGGCAAGCTGTATACTACTGGGGGCAAGCTGCATACCACGGGGGGCAGGCTGTATACCACTGGGGGCAGGCTGTATACCACTGGGGGCAGGCTGTATACTACTAGGGGCAAGCTGTATACCACTGGGGGCAAGCTTCATACCACTGGGGGCAGGCTTCATACCACTGGGGGCAGGCTTCATACCACTGGGGGCAGGCTGCATACCACTGGGGGCAGGCTGCATACTACTGGGGGCAGGCTGTATACTACTGGGGGCAGGCTTTATACTAATGGGGACAAGCTGTATACTACTGGGGGCAAGCTGTATACCACTGGGGACAAACTGTATACTAGTAAGGGCAAGCTGTATACTACTGGGGGCAGACTGGGCTGGCTGTATACTATAGGGGGCTGGTTGGCTATATACTGGGGGGGTCTGTGACCAATGCATTTCCCACCCTCAGCTTATACTCGAGTCAATAGTTTTTCCCAGTTTTTGGTGGTAAAATTAGTGGTCTCGGCTTATACTCGTGTCGGCTTATACTTGAGTATATACAGTAGTTTATATTCTATTTTCTCTCAGGGACCGCATGCACATTTGCATATATCACATTAAGGTGAAAATATCCGGAAGGTACCCAAGTAAAAAACATATAAATGGTATTGATAGTTCTAATTAATCGGTGCATGAATGTTGGTACAGCAGGTGTGTTCTTGCTAAAAGCTACGGAAGTTGGGCTTCTGTAGTGAAATGTTGATCCAAGGATTATTCAGATTGTCACATGTGGGTTTTGAGATATACAGTGGGGTGCATGTATCTTCAGTCTCGAATAGTATGCCTGCTTTTTGGTCCTGCTTTTCTGCTGGTCATATATATATATTATTTTTTGATACATCTAGCATTTAAGGAGTTATGATTCTTTGGTTACCTTATGAATAGTTAAATAGCCACTCACAATCTACTCCATTTTCTACACCTGTTGTGGACTTGGTGTGTTTTTTGTAGCAAAATTTGCAACTTTATACACACCTGGAATCAGGAGATAATTCATGGATCACAGCAGAAAACTCGACCACAGCAAATGTTAAAGAGAAGTTGTCCTTGGTATAAAAAAAAGGCACAAATTTACCACTGCGCCCCAAAAAGTCACAAAAAAGAAAAAAAAGAAGCAAAATAAATTAAACATGTGCTTCACTGCGTTGCAAACGTATTCATACCCATTGAACGTTTCCTCATTTTTAAACATTATAGCCACAAACTTAAAAGTATTTTACATACAGGACATGCAGACATGTGAAATCTCAGGTTCCCACATTTGCATCCTCCATGACCATAGGTAGTTGAGATTCTACACTGAAGTAGCCAGCTGGAAGTGTAACACCAGCAAGCAGATTGTGGTGCATGCAGTTACACTGAGGAACAATGTTGTGAGGAGGCCATGGACTGCAGCTGAGCACATTAGGTGGATATGACAGTGATATTTTACCTTTTATTTTTGGAGTGGATGCGGCAGAACTGTATTCAGTTTTTAAACTCCCATGGTTGGTCATAAGTGCACAATTACAGAGCCTGTGTGCTAACCATGATGTACACAAGGGATTCAAAAGTGTAAATGTATATTGTTATGTGCCAAGAGATTACATGCATACTATAAAAGCATTTATATCATTGAAGGTCAATCATTCTGCTCACTAAATTATGTGTAATATCTCTTTTTCAGAGAATTAAAGTAACCTTTCTTCTTAAAAAGAATATAATAATAATTATGTTTAAAAATAAATTTGGGTCAAAAACTGAGACATTTTTAAGTCATTATTCAGATTCATAAATCTTAACACGTACATCTGTTGATTTGCTTCTTGAAAATTCTTCTTCAAGACATAATTTCATAATAACACCATAAAGTTGTTATTTTCTGCTTCAAGGAATTCTGTGAAATACAGAAGGTGATGATATTGAACTTACCACACTACTGCTCCTGCAATAACTTCCAGCCAGTTACCCAATCTGTCAGACAGCAGTCCCAAAGGAAATCTTAGTGTAAGTCTCCAAGATAAGGTAATCCTACCAGGCTGATAACAGAAATGTTTGAGTAAGAACAGTCTACTAAATACATATATTTAGATATTTATTTTGCCAATGAAATGTCATAGGGGGAAAATGTCTTTTGATTGTATATGATATTTCATTCGATAAAATAAAACAATCCATTTGAGAATTTTTACATGCTAAATACTCTAAATCTACTCCAAATGTGTGGCTTCAAACGGTACCAGTGTGTGGGGAGAGTATAAAATTACTTCCTTTGGGGTTGTCCCTACTTGTTGTGAGCCTTGACAATATGCTTCAACACACCTTCTGTACCAATGATTGACATGTGTCAATCATGAATCTTGACCATGGGATTCTTCAGGGAGTTGATGTTGAAGAAAACAAAAGTTCTTTATACTCTGAGCTCTGATTTGTCTGTGCCAATATACGTATGCAGCTGGCGTCCCATATTGGAGTTTTATATGCGCATTTTTATTGCTCTTTTGTGAGTATGTTTGTAATCTAAATAAATCCTGAGTGTTAAACTGTACTACGCTATCTGCGGGTGAATTTCTTCCAGCGATCTACCGCATAACATATGTTGCATACGAAGGAGGTCACAAGAAAAACGCAGGAGTGTTGGTCTGAATAGCGGTATATTCTTAACGGAGGATTCAGGAATTTGTGCTGGAGGAGTGTGAACTGCTCTATTTTGACATATTGGAAGAGAAAGACACACGGAAGCAAGGGAATCGGGAGCTCCGGTCAGAACTCATTTTCTTTGCTATACTGAAGAGATGCAACCAGGTAAAAACAGTTCTGTCTACAGTTGGGAATCTGTTCCTTCTGGAATAGATATTCTGTTTTGGTTTTAAAGCCGCGTCATATCATAAGATTTCCTGAAGGTTGCGAAATGGTGAAAAAGATGGGATTCTGAAATGTGGGTGCTATTTTCTGTTACAGGGTTCATCTTTGGGACATGTGGATACCGAACAAAATCTCCTTCCTAAGAAGAGGAATGGTCTTCACCAGATTTTGTGCCCAAGGGTCCCCACCAACCTTAATCCGGCCCTGCTAATAATATATTTCATTTGGAGTCTGTCTGGTTATATGACACAGCTGAGGAACAGAAGACAATAAGAAGACCACATTCACTGCAATTTACATAAAGAACGTTGGAAAATTTTTTTTCTACAGGCGGTCCCCTACTTAAGAACACTCGATTTACATACGACTCCTAGTTACAAACGGACCTCTGGATATTGGTAATTTATTGTGCTTTAGTCCTAGGCTACAATGATCAGCTGTAACAGTTATCAAATGTGTCTGTAATGAAGCTTTAGTGTTAATCCTGATTCTTATGACAACACAACATTTTTAAAATCCAATTGTCACAGAGACCAAAAAAGTTCTGGCTGGGATTACAATGATAAAATATACAGTTCCGACTTACATACAAATTCAACTTAAGAACAAACCTACAGACCCTATCTTGTATGTAACCCGGGGACTGCCTGTACTATAAAAGTGAACTGAAATCTTTCCATAATGTGATTTATATTAAAATAGAATTATGCAAAGTTTGTAAAATACTATATACTAGAATACTTAAGTTACTTTCTAGCAAAATAAAAGAAATTTTCCTTTTAGGAGATTATGTTAGCAGAACATATCCTCTTGTTAACTAATATTTTCTTATAGTGTAAGTAGCTTTTCAGACAGCCTTCCCCTAAAGGGAAAATATAAATGAGCTTATCCTAGTCATGATTTTACAGCATCAAATCTCCAGTTTAGATTATTCCTGAGAATTAATTAAATACTTTTGTCTTTCCAGCAGAATGAGGTATTCATTTATAGCAGGAGAGCAAGAAAAATGATAGAAAGTTACATATTACTGCACCATCATATTATTTTTAGATACGAATAAATTGATTTGGATACTTTAATGGGCAGTAGCTCCAACAACATTGCATAAATCAGTAGTACAAGTGCATTAATAAGGCTCCATCTTGACATACAAGGCTGCAGAGAAAAGATCTGCTGGAAATTAAAACTTACATATTATGCAATGTTCAGAAACTTCTCATGTACCCACACTGGACCGCTGATTTCTTTAAAGTTTTTAAAGATTGTATTTCAATGTTATGGTTTTGTGAAAGTGCCATTTATTTGAGTTTATGTTTAAAAATTTATTTCGGGTATGGGGAGGGCGAGGCTTCACTGGTAGAGTTAGGCATCAGCACTGTGGTAAACTGCACCAATTAAACTGAAATTCTGGATCAGCTATATGATGGCACTTGCTGCTTTCCATATGCCCTAATTAGTTATTACCTGTTTCTCTTTATGCCATTAAAGGGAACCTACCACCATGATTTTACCTATAAAGGTAGATCGGGTGGTAGGTGGATGTAAGAGCTAATCCTCACGTCCCCACTAACTTTTGGTAAACTTTATTGAACTAATATGTAAATTTAGTTATGCGGCTACTGGGGCGTGGAGTAGCCAGGTACGAGGCTACACAGTGCGGCTACTCCACGCCCCAGTAGCCACGTTACTCCTCCTACCCTGTTGTGTGCAGCTCGTAGCTCCTCGTAGCTGCGAGCCCTCGTCCGTCATGATGGCGTTCTGCGCATGCGCAGTCGGACGAGGACAAGGACGAGCCGCATACAACAAGGTAGGAGGAGTAACGTGGCTACTGGGGCGTGGAGTAGCTGACGCATTTCAAGATGAATCAATCATGGATTTCTCATGATTTCCATTCTCCACCAGGAGAAAGCAGCCCAACCTGAATAATTCTCATGTATGCACTCTTCCTCCACATTCTCCTCCTTCTCCTCCTCTTTGTACACTAAAGCAGAGGCAACTGGCTATTTTTGCCAGGACCGACGGGCTCTAGGTATAGTACTCTATCTAATTAAATTTTCTGGAGGGCCACCTAGCCGGTCCTCTTTTTTAAAAAATTTTTTGGAGTGCCACATACAGGTACTTTATCTATTAAATTTTTCTGGCGGGCCACTTACCTGGTCCTCTGTTTTGAAAACCTTTTTGGACTGCCACATACAGGCATTATCCAAATGTAATTGTCTCCATTGCAGCCTCACTCGGTCACTCTGTCATCGCCATGCTGTTGCCCATAATTGTGGCATAATGGTGTGATTAGTCGACCTCTGAGGCATCCATGCATGCTGCCCCTGCTGTTTCCTGTCCATTACCGTGGTGTTTCCATCATTTTCTGAGGTTTCCAGGTTTTTGGTTGAGCTTCCCTGTGCAGAGCTTTGGTCCCCTTGAAAAATGCTCGAGCCTCCCATTGACTTCATTGGGGTTCGTTATTCAAAACGAGCACCAGAAAAAGTTTTACTCGAGTAACGAGCACTCAAGCATTTTAGTGCTCGCTCATCTCTAAATACGAACAATAAAAATCCTTGTGACTAAAAACAGTGCAAATTGTACTATGTGCAGTTTGCCTGTGTTGTGTCCAGTCTTAATGAATCTGGCGCTCCCTGCACTGCACCGACAGAATGCACCACTTTTTTTTGGTGCACCATTAACATGGGGCATACGACACAATTCTGTCAGATTTTATGGTGATAAATGTGGCACACAGGAACGACCGTTTTAGTGCAGAAATTTGTGTTTCATCGAGTATATCAGCCACATCATAAAGTATGTTTTGCCATATAGTAGGTATTTTTTAAGTTAAAATAAATCCAAAAAACATTTATTTAAAAAAATACACTCAATAAATACATTTTATACTCACGTTAATGTAATTAAAATTCATTTCAAATGACTTTTTAGACATATTTTAATTCTCAGTTTGGGACAAAGATTGTCTTTTTGGACTGTTGCTGCATTCCCATTTACACAGCATGGCCTGACAAACTGTCTGGCAGGAAATCTATTAGATATGTAGTCATAGACATCACAGTAGCAGATGGTAGGATGAAAACAGGGTTAACCTCAACATACTGTAGCTAAGAGTCTCAAAAGTGGATTTTGCCGCCATCTGGGTGAGGTTGAAGCTGCTAATAGAAAACTCCAAGAAATTATTTTAAAGTTGATTTTATTGTAGAATATACAATCACCGGCCAGTTTATTAGGTACACAATGCTAGTAACGGGTTGGACCCTCTTTTGCCTTCAGAACTGCCTCAATTCTTCATGGCATAGATTCAGCAAAGTGCTGGAAGCATTCCTCAGAGATTTTGGTCCATATTGACATGATGGCATCACACAGTTGCCGTAGATTTGTCGGTTGCACATCCATGATGCAAATCTCCCGTTCCACCACATCCCAAAGATGCTCTATTGGATTGAGATCTGGTGACTGTGGAGGCCATTTGAGTACAGTGAACTCATTGTCATGTTCAAGAAACCAGTCTGAGATGATTCCAGCTTTATGACATGGCGCATTATCCTGCTGAAAGTAGCCATCAGATGTTGGGTACATTGTGGTCATAAAGGGATGGACATGGTCAGCAACAATACTCAGGTAGGCTGTGGCGTTGCAACGATGCTCAATTGGTACCAAGGGGCCCAAAGAGTGCCAAGAAAATATTCCCTACACCATGGCACCACCACCACCAGCCTGAACTGTTGATACAAGGCAGGATAGATCCATGCTTTCATGTTGTTGACGCCAAATTCTGACCCTACCATCCGAATGTCGCAGCAGAAATCGAGACTCATCAGACCAGGCAACGTTTTTCCAATCTTCTACTGTCCAATTTCGATGAGCTTGTGCAAATTGTAGCCTCAGTTTCCTGTTCTTAGCTGAAAGGAGTGGCACCCGGTGTGGTCTTCTGCTGCTGTAGCCCATCTGCCTCAAAGTTCGACTTACTGTGCATTCAAAGATGCTCTCCTGCCTACCTTAGTTGTAATGGGTGGCGATTTGAGTCACTGTTGCCTTTCTATCAGCTCAAACCAGTCTGCCCATTCTCCTCTGACCTCTGGCATCAACAAGGCATTTCCAACCACAGAACTGCCGCTCACTGGATGTTTTTTCTTTTTTGGACCATTCTCTGTAAACCCTAGAGATGGTTGTGCGTGAAAATCCCAGTTTCTGAAATACTCAGACCAGCCCTTCTGGCACCAACAACCATGCCACGTTCAAAGGCACTCAAATCACCTTTCTTCCCCATACTGATGCTCGGTTTGAACAGGAGATTGTCTTGACCATGTCTACATGCCTAAATACACTGAGTTGCCTCCATGTGATTGGCTGATTAGAAATTAAGTGTTAACGAGCAGTTGGACAGGTATACCTAATAAAGTGGCCGGTGAGTGTATGTTGAGCTACATTGATGCTAATGCTAGTAACATAAATAGATTAGCGACAGGTTAGGGAAATATTAGGGAAAGGCTTTTATACAATGTTTAAACATCCCAGCAAATGTTGCTGTTCTCCTCTAGGAGAGGCAGACACCATCCTCTATCTTCTATTGTCTCAACTCTGTGACACCGGAGCACCACTAAAAAATAGAGAGTCTCCTGTGTGCCAGGACACTATATACACAGGCATATGTCTTATAATATATTTGACTGCAGATTTACTATTGTATGTATTTATTCATAGGGAAATACAGGCGGTCCTCTACTTAAGGAAAACCGACTTACAGACGGAACCCTCCCCCCTCCTGCCCCCTGTGACCTCTGGTGAAGCTCTCTGGATGCTTTACCCCCAGGCTGCAATAGTCAGCTGTAAGGTGTCTGTAATTCAGTTTTATCAATAATCCTTGTTCCCATTACAGCAATAAAATGTTTGAAAATCCAATTGATACAGGGACAGCACAAAAATTTTGTCTGGAGCTACAATTATAAAATATGCAGTTCCGACGTACCTAAAAATTCACCTTAAAGGAAACCTACCATTTAGAATGGTAGGGGTAAGCTGTAAGTACCGAGCACCAGCTCAGGGTGAGCTGGTGTCCAGAAAAGCACAGACTCCGCTTCTGCAAGGGTTAAGCAATCTTCAAGAAAATTTTCCAACAAGCCAGCTAAACTGTAGACAAGTATTTCTTTTATTGGTATATCGTTGCAGAATCCATTGTGACAGTAAAAATCTTCAACGCATTTGAAGGGACAACCTCGCTCTTAATCATGGCTAACAAACCCTTCAAAAATTCAATCTTTTATGTCCATATGCAGGGAAGACACTCCCACCAATGGGGATGTTATCGCCATCAAATTTCCGGTGTGATGGAGGTGCAATGTATGGACACATAGGGGGTCATTTACTAAGGGCCCGATTCCCGTTTTCCCGACGTGTTACCCGAACATTTCCCTGTATTGCCCCGGGATTTTGGTGCACGCGATCGGATTGTGGCGCATCGGCGCCGGCATGCACGCGACGGAAATCGGGGGGCATGGCCGAGCGAAAACCCGACGGATTCGGAAAAACCGCCGTATTTAAAAAAAGAAATGTGTCGCTTGGGAAGCGCTCACCTTCACTTGGTCCAGCTCGGTGAACTCCAGTGCGTTCAGATGCTTTTCAGTGCAGCAGCGCTGGTGGACGGCGGAGGAACTACCTTGATGAATCCCGGCGCAGAGAACGCGCCACTGGATTGCGAACGGACCGGGTAAGTAAATCTGCCCCATAGTTTGCAAGATACTTACATCAGAACTATATCTATATCACTGCTGTGAACCTGACTTGCAGGCAGCTTGTTACCCTTGTTTTTTTATGGGGGAAGCGGGGTCCTTTTGTATTTAAATTACCTAATAATAAAATTTATGCAAAGAATAACACCCCATAACAATCAATTTAGCTAAAATCTTATGACATACCAACTTGGGGAATGACAATACAGGAACCAGGAGATTAATCAAACGTGTCAGAGAGCAAAACTGTTCTAGTTCCTCATGGCAACCAATCAGTGTTCAGCTTTTATTTTCTCACAGCAGTTTATAGAATGAAAGCTGAGCTTTGTATGGTTGCTATGAGCATCTATAACACTCTTACTATCTGAAAGTTTTGATAAATAATGCCCATCATTTTGCTTTACCAAGCAATGACTCAAAATCTTACACTGTTACTGTGAATTATGACTTGAATCACAACTTTAATTCCCTTTTGAGTCCTTTGTTTATTTGTAGATGACTCTACCAGGATGGAATAAGGATCTATCTGAATTTTTCCTTCAGGATCCGTTTCATACTGTGATGTTCTATACACTATGATTTTTCATTTCAACCCTGCCCTGCATGCAGATAAACCCATGGTAAAACAGATATTACAGATATTATATTCCTTTCTGACCAGAAGGACATGACTCACATAAATGTTATCATTTTCATACCTGAGTGAATTGTGGTTCTGTGCCAAAATCTAATAAAATTAGTCAATTGCTGAGAAATAACTCAGTTATACTCTGGAACTTTTAATAGGAAATGATGAGATGGAACAGGAAATAATTTGAAGCTTGAATCATCCCACTTGACTTCCTTTAACACTGTAAACCAGTTACCAGTTCTGTTTTGATTCAAGAAAACTAAAATGAAAGGAAACAACATATACAATCTCCATTACCCATCAGAACAACTATAAAATAACATTTACCACATACTAGTACAGTAATTTCAAAGTACGGACGTAAAGTTGAACAGTTTCCTTGCTGTCAACAATACTTTTTCAGTAAGATATTTATTCAAATTACCTGTGAGGCAACCACAACAAAATACAGCAAATTACAGGCAGTCCCCGGGTTACGCACAGGATAGGTTATGTAGGTTTGTTCTTAAGTTGAATTTGTGTGTAAGTAGGGACTGTATATTTTATAATTGTAACTCCTGACAAAGTTTTTTTGGTCTCTGTGACAATTGGATTTAAAAAATGTTGAATTGTCATAAAAACCAGGATTAACAGTAAGGCTTAACTGCAGACACCTTTGATAACTGTTATAGCTGTTTATTGTAGCCTAAGGCTAAAGTACAGTAAATTATCAACATCCAGAGGCCCATTTGTAACTAGGGGTCGTCTGTAAGTTGGGTGTTGTTAAGTAGGGGATCCCCTGTATGTAGATTATATTATATTGTTAGATATTATATTTACCTCTCTGCAGTCCAGCTTTGTTTATCTTTATAAATGCAGCCTGTGTGTGTACGAGATCCTCCAATACACATGACTGACAGTCTGTATAATGATTTGACACACCTGGTGCTGCCTCCTCTATGTGATTCCAGGTACTTGCACCCCCTGCAGCCTGTGTGTGTATGAGATACTCCTATACATATGACTGACAGCCTGTATAATGATGTGACACTCCTGGTCCTGGCTGCCTCTATGTGCTTCCTGGTGCTGGCACCCCCTGCAGCCTGTGTGTATGAGATACTCCTATACACATGACTGACAGCCTGTATAATGATGTGACACTCCTGGTGCTGACTCCTCTATGTGCTTCCTAGTGCTGGCACCCCCTGCAGCCTGTGTGTGTATTCAACTGCTCCAGGATGCAGCCATGTGTATTGCAGAACATGTCAGGTAGTTGAGTAGTGGATATCTTGTCTCACACATGTGTATAGAAGAACATAGCATGTCAGGTACTTGTGTAGCTGATGTCTGTGTCTCACACATGTGTATGGGAGGAAAGAGCTTGTCAGCAGTTAAAGCGCAAACACTAGCAATGCTTTACCATACATTACACACAGACATGAGCAGGGGGAGGAGAAGAGAGGGGTAGCAGGGGTGACATCACCTTCTCTCTCCATGTGCCCAGTCTCAATTACATAATAAAGAAAAGATGATTTTAGAGTGATGAATGTATGAATTGACTAGATAAAGGCTGGGATGGAAACATTGTGAGCTGCTCCAACAGGCAGTGGTGTCAGAATTAGTTACAGAGACCTGATGACAGGTGTCCTTTAAATGGGTTTGCCCATTTCCCCTGGGATCCAGAGCTTATCTTCTTTGTAGAGAAGCAGTTGTTGTCTCCCCTGCACACTACTAGAAGCTTTGCTGAACCAGGAAGTGCCTGTGTCTGTATTGTGTTACCTGCCTCTTACCCCTCCCACTTCTCCTGCAATGCAAAAGAAGCTGGGGGAAATTTTTATAATTGAACAACCAAAATTGTAAACACTAGGACTGATAGAGAAAGGTTGGAATTATATCTGTGAAATGCTGTATTTTTGCTAATAAGAGTGAATTAGAGAATGTGTTATTTTGTTATCCTGAATATATTTAAGGATCTACTCTTTGGGGAATTACCTCTTTAAAGCAATTTTACCAAGACACATATATTATTAATAACACACATGTATTCACATGATACTTTAAGAACTTCTGTAAGTTTCATTTCTGTTTTCATTGACTTCCATCACTTGTATAAATGTATGCATTTTATTTTTCTTGAAGGCAAAAACTATCTTTAGCTAACTATTAACTATTGGTCTAGTCAATGTCCCTGAGAATGTACTTTTTAGCAATCTATCATTGTTTACGAAGGAACACAATCATAGCCAGATTCTACTTCTGGATTAATAAAACTATTGCTTCATTCACTTGTGTGAATACAAACTGCTGTAACCTGCAGTTTCCTTTTACCAACATTTTATCATCATTATATATCTTTACATACATTGCATTTTCTGCTTAATCCACAGTAACACTCCTGCTGCCTTATGTGTACTATTTTTAAGGTATTTATTGTTCCATTAATTTTAGAGAGTTGATTTTCTTTCTGGGAAAAATGCATCTATGTCTCAGATATTATTTCACATACTTACAGTCAAATGGTATACCTACTTAGTTTGTAATATTTTTAATTAACACAATATTGTGAATAGAACAAGATTGTGCTATGTTTAGCCTATGAGCTCTACAGTATGCTTTAATAAAGAATGTTATTCATTTTAATGTGTTTCCTGTTGCTCGCATATTAAATGTATTAATAATAACATGATAATGGTTTCTTTCTCAAAATACTATGTTTTTATGTTAAAATAGTAAAATTAAAAGAAAATCAACAAAAACTATCTACAATTTAAGGGTAAACCCTTTGACTGCTAAAGAAGTTTTGTACGAATGTGTTGGGACCTATGCAGTTATTATTGTGCACAGAAAGACAGACAGACCACAAGGGTCTAAAAGACCAACATGGTGTTATGTAGCTAAATCTCCCTAACCCGTTGTTATAAAAAGAAAGCTATATGTATCTTTGCTGGAGTGCCCTGAAGCCCCCATTACAAAATGTCACCTTACCATGTCTGCAAAACAGGTGCAAAACATGCTGGTGCATTTACACTGGTGACAATGTGGATTTGGGGACTACAAAGAGGTTGAGTAAAGAATGGATATACATGAATGCAGAGATTTCATACCCTACAAGGATGCCACATACAGATAAGGGCCAAAGCTACTTCTCTCTTGTTACACTCCACAAGCTTTTAGTCTGTTTATTACTTGACCTTCTGTAAATTACCTGTCTGTTTATGTATCATTCTGTTATTTAAACCCTCTGCCTATTTTGGGCTCTAGGACGCTGCCTCATTTTTCAAAGCTGCCCTGTGTCACTATAGCTTTGGAAAGACACATTGAACTCCAAATTAGTTTAAAAATTTGGATAATATGTTTTGTCTTTAGTTATGAAAAAATGGAAATTTGGCAAAACATTGGAAAAATTCTTTATTTTTGAAGCAGATAGTCATAGAACTCAAATAAATTCATAATTTACATTCCCTAAATGTCTGGTTTATGTTGGCATGGTTTTTTAAGATTCCACGTATTTTACAAGAATGTTATGTGGCTCAGAATTTAGGTGCCATTTTTCAAATTTTTAGGAAAATCACCAAAATCTGTATTTAGATGGACCTGCTTAATGTTTAATTGACTGTGAGAGGTCTAAATAATAGCTAGACTCGTAAATTACCCCATTATGGAAACTGCACCCCTCAACATATGAAAAAGCACTTTTTTTTTTTTCTGGCATTTGCCGTGCAGGTCCAGTAAGGATTCTGTTTTTTTTTACAGATTGTTATGGATGCAGCAATACCAAATAAGTGGGTTTTTTGTGTATTTGTGTTTTTTATACTTTATTAAGTGTTTGTAAAGTGACATTTTAGGGGCTTATATTTTTTTTTTATTCTAATGTTTAAACTTTCCTTTTTTAACTTTGTTTTGCTTTAAAATTAAATTGTTTTAAATTAAACTTCAACCAGCGATGCTGTGATTGCTGGCTCAAGTCTAATACACTGCTCTACAATACTTATTCATTGTAGAGCAGTTTAAACTGTCTGGCATGCAGAAGCATGCACAGAACGTTTACATTCAGATCCCAAAGGGGTCTGGCTGCCAAGAATATCGGGCAGTCCCCGCCCCCTGAAGAAACTAACTTCAGATCCGTGCACTTTTTTTTTTGTGGTTGGATTTGAGCTTCTATAGCAAGGTAGTTTGGAGAATACTAAAATAGTTTTTAAGTTTAACTTTTCATATTATTTCATGAAATGAGTATTTGATATGATATAAAAAACAGAACTTAATATTTGGTATAGAAATATTTGTTTGTGTTTACATGGGTTAGACCTTTCCTGTAGTGCAGAAAAGGTGCTACAAGGCGGTTGCTGATGAAAATGAAGTTTCAGCTCCCTCCTAATATTTTCAATTGGGTTCAGGTCTATATACTGGCTCGACCACTCCCGGACCTTGAAATGCTTCATACAGGTCTGCTCCTTAGATGTCCTGGCTGTGTGTTTCTGATCATTGTCATGCTGGTGGAAACAGCCACAACATATTTTCAATGCTCTTACTAATGGAAAGGGTTGTTGCCAAAATGTTGGGATACTGTACATTTTTTTTGTTAATGTGTTAAAGTTCTTTTAATGTTTTCTTTTCTTTTGCAGTTCATATAATGAAGTGAAATTTAAACACTTTGTTATGAAATATAAATGTACAACAAAATCATTTAGTAGTAAAAAGTGTGGCTACGTAGAGGTTAAAGAAGTTTGAGAATACTTGCTTTATTATTTTCATGCAAAAAAATAAGAAGGATCTTGTTCTTCAAGGCAACTAATGTCCTGGCTTCATGGTTTTTTAAACTCAGTTTTGAAAGTCTGATTTTCTGATTAAAGGTTATAAGAGTTGTCTTGCATCTGATGTATTTTAAATCTATTTATTTTTTAAGTATTCATTCTCTTCTTCCCTGCAGTCATATATTACCTAATTACAAGATTAAATAACCTAGAAGCAGTGAGAGAGAAGTGCATGTGTTGCAGGATGTGGTATTAAAACGGTTTATGAGAAAACTGAAAAGGAACATAAATTAGATAAGGTATTATATAACACTGTAGTATTAAGTCTTAAATGTACAGCACATAATCTCAGCAGGTGAAAAACTGTAAAAAAATAATAAAGTCTAAATGGATTTTGTTGAAGATTGCATATATTATTTTCCTTGTGCAGCAAAAATCACATCCTAAAAATTTCAAGATACATAACATGCTGTTCTTATTTTTTCTAACAAACTAAAAGGTTGCCATTATTGGTGAAAAAGTAAAATCAGCCTATGATTAACAGAAATCTCACAAGTTTTAAGGAATAGGATCAGCAATAAGACAGCATCTAAGCTCCCTAAGTCATGCTGGGTGATATTAAAAACTTGCCACTGAAAGAAATCTACCATCAAGTTGATAAACTAGCATCACTCACTGCTTGATAAGGGCACCATGATTCGGGTAGTGTTCTTATATTTCTTAGTCCTCCATCTAAAAAATACCTTTAAAAATTGTGCAAAAATATGCACCCCTGGTGCATTTCTACCACACCCACTGCTCCCTAAGCACAGCCTACTCATGCTGATGTCACTTCTCCTCTGCTTCCAACTCTCACACCTGCACATTAGATCCATCTCTCCAGAAGCTTCAAGGAGAGAGCAGTTTATTTTGAAGCTGGCAGAGAGACATTTCTTAAATCTCCCCCTATCTCTGTATCCCAATCCATCTTACCGCACACATAAGTTGTCTTATACTCATTGCCTACAGTAACCAATCAAAGCTCAGAGGTCATATTAACCCCTTAACGCTGAAGCCACTTTTCACCTTCCTGACACGGCCCATTTTTTAAAATCTGACATGTGTCTTTTTAAGTGGTTATAACTTTGGAACGCTTTAACATATCCAGTTGATTTTGAGATTGTTTTTTCGTGACACATTGTACTTCATGCTGGTTGAGAAATTTAATCAATATATTTAGTATTTATTTATGAAATAAATGGAAATTTGGCAAAAATTTTGAAAAAAACAATGTTTTCCAAATTCAAAATTTTCTACTTTTTGGAAAGTTGGTCATATCACTAAAATAACTTGATAACTAATATTTTCCACATGTCTGCTTTAACTTGGCATCATTTTTCAAACCTCTTTTCCTTTATTTAGGATGTTAGGAGGCTTATAACTTTAAGTGCAATTTTTCAGATTTTCACGAAAATCATCAAAACCTACTTTTGGAGGGTCAATTTAGTTAGAAGTGACTTTATAAGGCCCACATGACAGAAAACCCCCACAAATGACACCATTTTAGAAACTACACCCCTCAAAATATTCAAAACAACCTTTGGGAATTTTGTTAACCCTATGAGCGTTTCATGAGGGTGAAAGATAAATGAAAGTGAAATTAGAGAAATGTAATTTTATCTTACTATAGATTCATTGAACACTAAAATTTGCACCTTCACAATGGGTTAAAAAGGAAAATGCATTTTACAATGTTGAGGGCAATTCCTCTTGAGTATGCCAATACCCATTTTGTCACTGTACCCTGCTGTACGGGCACATGGGGGCACTTGGAATGGAAAGAGCGTTGTTTCGTTTTTGCAGGGCAAATATGGCTGAAAAAGTTTTCATGTGTCAGGATGCATTTGGAGAGCCATAATGGTACCAAAACAGAGGAAAGCCCCAACATGAGACACCATTTTGGAAAGTACACCCCTTGGAGAGTTTAGCAATGTGTAATTTGTGTATTTTCCCCAACAGGTGTTTGATTCAATTAGGCCCCAAAAGGGAAAAAAGGTGAAAATTTTCTAAAAAAAGTCACTTTTACCCCAAATTTTTGTTAGCCACAAGGGATAAAAGATGAAACAACCCCATAAATGTGTAAAACTATTTCTCCTAAGCACAGAACTGCACCACTTTTGCATATAAAGTGTTGTATGGGTACACAGTAGGGCTCAGAAGGGAAAGAGGGGCTTTGGCCTTTTAGAAGCCAGATTTGACAATCATCCTTTACATGTGTCAGGATGCATTTGGAGAGCCCTAGTAGTACCAAAACAGAGGGGAACCCCAACAAGTGTCACCATTTTGGAAAGTGCACCCTTTGGAGAATTCAGCAAGGTGTAATATGTGTATTTTCCCCTACAGGTGTTTGCTTCAATTAGGTCCCTAAAAGGAAAAAGGTGAACATTTTCCCAAAAAAGTCACTTTTACGGCTAATTTTTGTATCCCATAAGGCATTAAAGATGAAACAACCCCAAAAAATGTGTACTAGCATTTCTCCCGAGTATAAAATTGCCCCACACATGCAAATAAAATGTTGTATGAGTACGCAGTGAAGCTCAGAAGGGAAAGAGGGGCGTTGGCCTTTTAGAAGCCAAATTTGACAGACATCCTTTACATGTGTCAGGATGCATTTAGAGAGCCGTAGTGGTACCAAGACAGAGGGGAACCCCAACAAGTGTCACCATTTTGGAAAGCACACCCCTTAGAGAATTTAGCAAGGTGTAATATGTGTATTTGTCCGTAAAGGTGTTTGATTTAATTAGGACTTAAATAGATAAAAGGTGAACATTTTCTTATAAAGGTCATTTTACTCCTAATTTTATATAGCCACAAGGGATAAAAAAATGTAATAACCCCCCAAAATGTGTAAAGCTATTTCTCTCGAGTGTATAAGTACCCCACATGTGTATATAAAATGTTGTATGGGCGCACAGTAAAAGGAAAGGGGAATGTTTGCCTTTTAGAAGCCAAATTTGACAGAAATGTTTGACATGCATTTGGAGAACCCTAGTGGTATAAAACAGAGAAGAATCCGAAAAGTGACCCTAATTTTTGAACGCACACCCCTTAGAGAATTTTGCAATGTGTAATATATGCATTTGCCCCTACAGGTGAATGATCCAATTAGGCCCTAATCATTAAAAAGGTGAAAATTTTCCTATAAATGTCACTTTACCCCTAATTTATGTAAGCCACAAGGGATAATATATTAAATAACCCCAAAAAAGGTGTAAAACTATTTCTCCCGAGTGTAGAAGTACCCCACATGTGCATATAAAATGCTTTATGGGCGCACAGTAGAGGAAAAGAGGGATGTTTGTCTTTTAGAGGCCAAATTTGCAAGAAATCCTTCACATGTGTCAGGATACATTTGGAGAGCCGTAGTGGTACCGAAACAGAGGAAAACCCAAAAAGTTACCCTAATTGTTGAATGTACACCCCTTGGGGAATATAGCAAGGTGTAATATGTGGTGTAGTGTAATACACGTGGTGAAATGAGCATTTTGAACATACAGGTGGTTTCCAAATATGATGTGCAATGGAGTCCAAGATGGAAATTTCAATTATTTCTGGAACGTTCAGTGCCCGTTATGTGGCGCCCCTTATGAAATAATGGAGGGGTATAGGGAGCAACGGGACATAACAGTTGTTACAATTATTCATTTTACCAAAATTAATTCACAATAGGTTGGGCGTGAATTGTGAATGTCTAGTGTATAAGGAGGTAGTATATATCAAGGGACCAACTAAACTTTTGTCACTCTGGAGTTGTCGCAGGTCTCTTAGTAGTATGTAGTGTCCATCCTAACTCCTCTTTTGGAACAGACTCTTTATTGAGTCCTACCTTTAGAAGCAGCAGAATTCACTGTGAAAATGCTGTCCTGGCAAAACACAGGAACATCTAAACCAGAGGTACTGGGGCCCCGTCCTTCTTGTCCCAATATTAGTTTCCTAATATCTTCCTCTTGAAAACGGAGAAATGATACGACAGGACATGCACATTGGAACAGCTCGTAAGAGTTGTACAGCATCATCTGTACAATGTGCACGGCCAGCGCTTTTGTACCATATCTTCGTTTTTCGTAGGGAAATTATCTCCAAGTGTTGCTCTTATTCACCCTAGCAATGCCCATTGTGACGAATATTGCTGCTTTTGGCTGGACCAAATCGACCAGCCAATAGCGGCAAACATGGACAGAGGGGGGCAACAAAACCCCTCTGGACCGCAAGGCAAAATTGGTGGCTGTCAGGAACAGCCGCCACCCTGCCCCGATCACCGTGTCTACAGACATGGTGACCGGTATTACTGACGTCATAAGTAAATTCGCTGCTATTGGCTCATCTGAATTGATGAGCCAATAGCAGCAATAATAAACTGGGGGTATGTGGGGGGGACGTAACCCTTCTGGTCCATGGGGCAGGATGGATGGCTGTCAGGAACAGCCGCCGTCTTAGCCCGATCAGTGAACAGCCACCGTCTTACCCCGATCAGTGAACAGCCGCCGTCTTACCCTGACCGGTGTTGGAAAGTCACTACCCGCCGCACCGTTCTATAACAATGCTCGTTGGGAATAGGCTATACAATCTTTATTTATTTTTTAAGCAATTTAGACAAATAAGGGCTTATTTTTTGCGAGACGAGATGCACTGTAAAAAAAAAACTTAATTTTAGTGGGTTTTTAGCTTATTGAAGCAATTTTATTAACTTTTTACGTGTGGAGGAAAATAAAATCATCAATTCTTCTTTTGGATTTTTAGCATTTTTGGGGGGGGGTGTTCACTGTAGCATAACAATAATATATTATCTTTATTCTACGGATCACTACGATTACGGTGATACCTCATTTATATAGTTTTATTTTTATTTGTCCAATTTTATTGAAGGAAAACTAGAATAGAAAAAATTGCATTTGTTTTAGTATTGCCATTTTTATAGCGGCATAATTATAGTATTCTTTGGTTTACGGAGCTGGTTGTAAGCTTATTTTTTGCGTGACAAGTTGCTCTTTTTATTGGTATCATTTTGGTGCTTGTAACTTTTTCGGATCACTTTTTAGAACATTTTTTGTAAAGCAATTTGATAAAAAGTTTAAATTTTTGGCAAGTTTTTGGGGTTTTTTTTTTACCACGTTCACCGAGCAGGTCCAATTATGATTAGGATTTATTGTACAGATTGTTACGGACGCATCGATACCAAATAAGTGGGGTTTTTTCGTGATTTAGTGTTTTTTATACTTTATTACTTGTGTAAAGGGAAATGTGGTATTTGGGGGGACTTTCACTTTCTTTTATTATTTATTTTTATTGTAAAAAACCTTTATTTATTTATTTTTACTTTTTTTACTGTTACTGACATCTAAGCTTGAACAAGTGATCTTCTGATCACTTGTTCAAGCTTTTTTACAGGTTACACAGTGCAATACAGATGTATTGCACTGTGTAATGTAAGACACTGAGCATGCTGCGCATGCCCAGTGTCTTACAGCCGGGTCCTGCCAGGAGGCACGGACCCGGCTTCCGGAGGGAGATCTTGCAGCCCCGGGCACCGGCAGTCCCGGGGCTGCGATCGGAGCAGCGGACCCCCCCCGGTAAGCGCCGCGGGGGGGTCCGATTCAACTTCAGGTAACATTAAATGCCTCTAACACGCCGCGGTCAACGCGACCGATCGCGGGTGTTAGAGGCGGGTGTCAGCTATAATATATAGCCGACACCCGCAGCTTCTGGCGCCGGCTCCGTTCAGGAGCCGGCGCCAGAAGCTTGACGTAATAGTACTGCATTTTGCGGGAACGCACCTCCCGCGATGCAGTACTATTACGTCAAATGTCGGGAAGGGGTTAATGAACTCTGGCAGGATAGCAACCAATCATGGCTCTGCTTCTAACTGCCACAGCAGCAGCAGACAATGGTTCCTGTATATGGTAGATAATAAGTGTATTTTGGAAAGCGTGAGGTGAAAATTTCGGCTCAAAACCTAGTCTATGACGTTCCCTAAATCACAGAGAGTTGCTATGCAAAATTTGGTGATTGTAAACGTGACCGTGCAGATTCCTATAACGGACATACACACTCACATATACACTCTTTATATATTAGATTGTGAGTGCTATACCTACTTTCATTTATTCAGGGAACTGTATTTAGGATGTTTTATTTGTGTTGTCAGTTGCAGTGTTATGGGTATAAATTATTTAGGAGCACTGTTATTCAGGTGACATTATACTGTAAGTGATTGTGGTATTTTATGTGCACAGGGGAGAGAATTTGCGTCAATTCTGTAATTGATTTTTTACTTTTCCTTTTTATGTACTTTTTATGTAAAGCCTTATAAACACGTTACATTCATTATATAGGTCAGTACAACTGCAGTGATACAATATTCCTATATTTCTTCTTAAAGGACATCTACCATCAGCTTTGTTGTTGGTAGACTGCCCAAACCTAACTGCTCGTTACTTGCTCGAGGGGAAGCCACTGATTTTCAATAGCTCCATGATGGCTGTATTGCTGAGGAAATTACTTTATAAGAATATGCTAATGAGTCTGAGGCACTCTGGCGACAAGGTACCGAACTTTCGATGCATTGTGCAACCCTAAATGAAATATAGTTCAAAGTTTAGTCTCATTCCCTCTTCTATGAATTTCTGCAAAAATAGTGCTTAAATTTTACTTATGCTTTAAAATCTCCAATAAGAATTTCAAATGAAGATTTTTTTCATAGAATATTTTCAAATTATATTATGAGACTGCAAGCTGTAACAATATTAAGTTGCATAAACACTGTTGGTATTAGTTCTAACAATGTGGAACTTGTCAATTAAACCTCCAGCTATTTGCAGTATGCAAATATGTTGTAATGGCAAATAATGGCCAGTGGCTGTTAAACAGATACATTAATTAAATAAAATATACTGGAAGCATTGTGTATAAATATGAAAATTGATTTTGTACATAAACTAAGGAACTGACTTACAAGATAGAAAAATAGCTCAGGATGATAATAACCAATTGCTAACAAAGTCAACTTTTCAGAGATTTGCAGTATGGCTGTATGAGAGTACAGTGTTACAAATTGTAATGGCAATTCATTCCAAATATGTGAAAAGGGTGGCTTCTGCAGTAAACATGTCAATTTCTGACTGTCTAGAGTCCTCATTCAGATGAATGAGTCAGTCAAAGGTATTTCTGCAACAAATCTGTCACATGTGAACTTACCCCAAGTCTGAGGAAAGAAGGTTTCTATATCATCACAAAAAACATTGAGCACAGTGATACTATGGAAGCTGTCAATGTGAACTGAAAGTAGGGTTGACATAGAATATTGGTGTTTTTCTTGACTGCAATAGATTAAATTACATATACAGGCGGTCCCTACTTAAGAACACTCAACTTACATACGACTCATAGTTACAAACGGACCTCTGGATATTGGTAATTTATTGTACTTTAGTCCTAGGCTACAATAAACAGCTGTAACAGTTATCACAGGTGTCTGTAATGAAGCTTTATTGTTAATATTGATTCTTATGACAATCCAACATTTTTAAAATCCAATTGTCGCAGAGACCAAAAAAGTTCTGGCTGGGATTACAATGATAAAATATACAGTTCCGACTTACATGCAAACTCAACTTAAGAACAAACCTACAGACCCTATCTTGTATGTAACCCGGGGACTGCCTGTATTTGGATAACAGGAGTTTGTTGATCTAAAAAGTGTTGAACTGCGTATGCGTATTAGATGCTTTTTCATACAGGGTGGAGACTTTAGGAATAAGAGGAGAAAAAAAAACAGGAAGAAAATGCATTGTTCCCTGATAACATAAACAACTAAGCTTCTTAAAGGGGTTATCCAGTTTCATCAAATAAATGTCATTGTTTGTATAATGCAGTTATGCAGTTTTCCAATATACTTTTTGTATCAATTCTTCAAGCAGAAATCTTGAAAACCAAGAAAACCAAGAGGAATTGGTTCAAAAACTTGATATATAACTTTTTAGTATGCAAACAAAAACATTTGCTGAAATTGAACAACCCCTTTAAATTCCCCACATGGACTTTGAAAAGTATGATGAAAAATTACTGACCACTTACTGAATTAGCTCCAATAATTTTTCTCCAACTTTACAATATGAATGTTAAAATTCCGTTCATAATACAAATTCTACTGATTAATGTTATACTGTACACCATGGGGCAGATTTACTTACCCGGTCCATTTGTGATCCAGCCGCGCGTTCTCTGGGGTGGATTCGGGTCCGGCCGGGATTCACTAAGGTAGTTCCTCCGATGTCCACCAGGTGGCGCTGCTGCGCTAAAGTTCCCCGAGGCCCGCTGGAATGCACTGAAATTCACCGGCCTATTCTTAGTGAAGGTAAGCGCGAGTCTCGCGACACTTTTTTTAAAAAAATGTGACGTTTTTCTGAATCCGTCGGGTTTTTGTTCGGCCACGCCCCCCCCCATTTCCGTCGCATGCATGCCAGCGCCAATGCGCCACAATCCGATCGCGTGCGCCAAAATCCTGGCCCAATTCAGGGATAATTAGCGCAAATCGGAAATATCGGGTAACACGTCGGGAAACCGCGAATCGGACCCTTAGTAAATGACCCCCTATTTATCTTCTACAAAAGTATAAAATCAGCTCACTCATATTAACTGCTTTCCGACATTTGATAGTACTGTACTATTCCCGACATTTGAATAGTACTGTATGGTGGGTGGTGCTTATACGCATTATGCAGTACTATGACATCACGCTTCTGGCACCCACTCCTGAACGGAGCAGGAACCAGAAGTTGCACCAGGGCCGGTTTATAAATGTGGATAATTCGGAATCGGCCACAGTGCATTTGGGCTCGAGCCCCCTGGGCCATATCTATCAGATGTGCCCGACTTCAGTCTATGGCAGAGAAAGGGATCAATAAGTTCCCTGGTCTGCCATAGATTATTGGAGGTATTCAAAGATGGTGGTGCAGGGCGCCGCCATCTCGGCACACCTTTGATATCCACTATCCTGACACCGCGAGGGAAGGGAAGGAGGTTGGCGTGCTTTGGGGGAACAATAGAAAGTGAGTACAATTTCATTATTTTACCTAGGACTGTATATAATTATTATAAGGGGATTGTATATAGTTATTATGCGGGGTGTATATAGTTGTAATAACAGTCTGTATATAGTAAGTTATTATAGGGGGTTGTATATAGTTGTTATAGGGGTACCATATATAGTCATTATAGTTATATAGTTATATAGTTATTGCTGGGACACTGTATAAAGTGATTACTGGGGGTTATATACAGTGATTACTTGGGAGATAAAAATAATGATTGCTGGGTGAGCTGTATATAGTGATTGCTGGGGAAGCTTTATATAGTGATTGCTGGGGAAGCTGTATATAGTGGTGACTGGGAAGTTGTATATAGTGCCTTCTGGGAGCTGTATATAGTGGTAGATGGTAGATGTATATAGTGCTTGCTGGGAGCTGTATATTGTGCTGGATGGGAGCTGTATATAGTGGTTGCTCTAAATAAATTCACTTTTCAATAAAAAAGAATCTATTAAATAAAGTTAAAGTCCCCTAACACAAATACTCCCTGTACATATCTAATAAAGGAATTTAAAAAATCACAAAATCACCAAAAAAAACCACATACTTAGTATTGCGGCATCCATAACAATCTGTACAATAACACTGAAACATTATTGGACCCGTTTGGTGAGCACCGTAAAAAAAAAAAAGGAGAAACTTGCAAAAAATTTAAATTTTTTATTAATTCCCTTCACAAAAATGTTCTGAAAAGTGATCAAAAAAGTTATGTGCCTGAAAATGGTACCACTGAAAAGGACAACTCAACAAAATAAGCCCTAAACCAGCTCTGTCAACCAAAAAATGTTAAAGTTATGTCTTTGAAAAGATGGTGATATGAAAATAAATTAGATTTTCTCTATATTATTTATTCTTCATGAAATTGTAAAAATATATTTTAAAAAACTATATAAATGAGGTCTCACTGTAATTTTAGTGACCTATACAATAAAGATAAGACAGTATTTTTAAGGTAAGGTGTACAGCCCCAAAAAAATACAAGAAAGGAAGCCAGAATTTAGGATTTTCTTTTCCTCCATACATTTAAGAGTTAATAAAAGCTCATCAATAAGCTAATGACCTACTACAATGAAGTATTTGTAAAGTGCATCTCATGTCACAGAAAATAAGCCCTTATATGTCCAAATTGCCAAAAAAGTAAAGTTTGTATAGCCAATAAAACGGGACAATGCATAATCTGCTCTGAATGGCGTAGCTTCCCTTGGATGCCCTGGCGTGTGCCTATACAGCAGGTTACCACCACATATGGGGTATTGTTATACTAGGGAGAAATTGGTATCAAACTTAGTGGAAAGTTTTGGCATAGTATCCATTGAGAATGTGTACATTTTATGAAAAACACATTCATTTAACCAAAAAAATTTAAATTTCAAAATTGCATCCGATTTTGTTTTATCCCCTGTAGAACAATTAAAGGGTTAACAAACTTCATAAAAGTTGTTTTACATATGTTTAGGGGGTGTAGTTTCTATGGGATTTTTTTTTATTCAGGCCTCTTAAAGTGACTTGAAATCTTAGCAGGTCCCTCAATAGCAGGATTTTGTGTTTTTTATGAAAATGTGAAAAATCGCACCTATAACCTCCTCCAAAAATAAGAAGACGCAAAAAAACCATGTCCACATAAACACTCGGTTAATGTTAGCTTTTAAGTTTTTTTTGCTGTTATGACTGTGTGGAAAAAGTAGAACATTTTGAATTTCGAAAATCGAGAATTTTTCAAAGTTTTCTCCAAATATCCGTTTTTTTTCATAGATAGCCCCAAACATACCACCATTTTTGACATCAAGTAGAAATGTCTAATGAAAAATATGAAAATTACTTGGATAGGTTCAAGCATTCCAAAGTTATAACCACTTATAGTGACACAGGGAAAATTTGTAAAAATGGGCCGTTTCAGGAAGGTGAAAAGTTGCTTCAGCGGCAAGGGGTTAAATAAGTACATATTGGAACACATGATGATAAAAAATAGAAATATCCTTAAATTGTAAGACCTTTATCATTTAGTGTATAGAGCACTGACTATTTGAATCCTGCCTGAAGCTCTTTTTTACCTTTCTTTGACTCTAAATATGAGAAGGTAACTGTTGCCTAAAAGCCATGACTGCTCAGTCCTTAGGGGCATAGGTCAGGTCAAAGAGCCTTCATATATTAGCCATACGAAAGGTAAAATATCCTACAAGGCTTCTTAAGCAATCATTCTTTGAAAGTGATTCCATCAGTAAGGTGCTTGAGGAGTGAGGTACAAAAGTGCAAACATGTCAAATCCCATTGTAGTTAAAATCACATAATTTGCTTCCAAATTACTCTGGATAGATCAGAGGCAGAGGTGGTGGGAAAGGTGTGTCAAAAATGTACAAAATTACTTCAGCAATGACATAAAACAGATATGCAGAGAATGATAAAATATGAATTAATAGAAATCTACAATCAAAATCAAGCATGATAAATCAGGGACACTTACTCATAGATACAGACACTGTGGGGCACATTTACTAAGGGCTTTGTGCCAGTTTTCTGTCAGACTTTGAATGTTCTTTTAGTTAATGTGCCCTTGTGACTGTGGTCAGTTGGGCTATGGGGGGCATTACCAGTGCTTCTCCATGCTGTAGCTTCAACGGCTGTTACATTTTGCAGCAGCACTTCCCCCTCAACCTATGTGCTAAAACTCATTGCTGCCATGAGAATACAGTGGGCAGAAAGAAGGGGGACGTGCTAATGAAACAGGAAGGGGGGTGTGGCTTGAGGCTTAATCCTGCACCATACAACAGCCAGTGGAGCTAGCTACAACACTGAGGGGCTCTGGTATGCCCCCCCACACACACACATTCACACTAATTTTAAAGTTAAGAAATATAAGAAGATTACCACAGTCACTATGCCTGGATCTATGAGTACTGTAAGTGACACTTTATCACAATGGATTTGGATGGTAGATTTTCTTTAAATTTACTTTAAATTGTAGCTTAGAACTGATAATGTGAACTGTTTGTAACCATAGTACTGTGTTTGGTTCAAGAAAACCAAATATATGAATGTGTTTGCGTACACATATATATATATATATATATATATATATATATATATATATATAAAACTGAGATAAGAAAAACAGCACAGAGGATATTAAGAGTGGGTGCCAAGCCCAGGGGTTTGACTTATTCCATCAACAAATAGACATTGGCAGCACTCCATATTGGAAAAAATATGTCCCTTTTATTCCAAAGTGTCCATGCAACGTAGTACAATATAATACAATATATTTTATATAGTAGACATCATCACATACGTATTCATACAGTGATATCATATCAATAATAGTGAAAAATGTTTACATATCGAAATCCTTGTGAATATATACCATTTTAATGTATTAGTGTAATATTAAAAACATAATTAATTAGTACAGTGTAATTAAATATGACCTGCTTACCCTCCAGGATCAGGAATTCTAAAAGTTAATCAGCTGACGTTCCACCAAACACAATGGGGGTCATTTACTAAGGGCCCGATTCGCATTTTCCCGACGTGTTACCCGAATATTTCCGATTCGCGCAGATTTCCCCTGCATTGCCCTGGGATTTTGGCGTACACGACGGAAATAGGGGGGCGTGGCCGAGCGAAAACCCAATGGATTCGGAAAAACCGCCGCATTTAAAAAAAGAAATGTGTCGCTTGGGACGCGCTTACCTTCACTTGGTCCGGCCCGGTGAACTCCAGCGCGTCCAGATGCTTTTCAGCACAGCAGCGCCACCTGGTGGACGGCGGAGGAACTACCTTGATGAATTCCGTCCGGACCCGAATCCACCGCAGAGAACGCACCGCTGTATCGCGAACGGACCAAGTAAGTAAATCTGCCCCAATGTTCAAGTCCAGAAGTGAATCATCTCTTGTGCACAACCCAAGGTAAGTAGAGGAGACCACATGACCTTGTGCACTGAATATTAGGCACATGACCACAAGCTCCTAAGGAGGTATCACCATATTTTTCAGATTGTAAGATGCACTTCTTAACAAGAGAAAATGTTGCTAAAGTGTTGCTAAAAAGTGCCTGCATTTTATGGTTTGTGGTCAGGAGGGTCTTCCACTGCTTTTTTAGGAGATAGGGTAAAGAGTTGACAGAGCCTTCATTCCAACTCTCAGTGAGCATCTTGTCTGCACCTCTCCCTCTCCCTGCAGTACTCACATACACCTGTGCAGGATCTGGAGCTACATTATTGGGTCACATGACTTGGAAGCAGAAGCTAGCTCTCTGTTCTCCTGCTACATGGAGACTCAGGAGCTCTAGGGCTGCAGGCAAGCTGGAGGGAGCTATGGAGGTTGGTAGTACAGAGGGCATATCTTTCAGCTATCCCAGATTTGGAGGGACAGTCCCAGTTTTTGAGGGAAGTTCCACCTTCCTGGGTGGTTGGGTGTTTGCCACAGTTTGCTCTGCTTTGTCCCACACATCTCCTCTGTTAAAAGTATGTAATTATCAGAAGAGACCAAAAGAACAAGCCAGACTATGGGGCTCATTTACTAAGGGTCCAAATCCCACGATTCCGTCGGGAATCCCGACGATTTCCAATTTGCAGCGAATTCCACTGGGATTTCGGCGCACTTGTTCGGATTTCGACTCAATTCGACACGCCGGGTGCATGCAACGGAAATTGGGGGGCGTGGCCGTCACGGATAGGGAAAAACTGCGGTATTTTTTTTAAAAAAGTGTCGCTTTACACGCACTTACCTGCACCAAGAAATAGAAGGTGAACTCCAGCGGACCTCGGCGCAGCAGCGACACCTAGTGGATATCGCCGCACGGACCTTAGTGAATCCCGGGTCGGACCCAAATCAGCATCAGAGAACCCGCCGCTGGGTCGTGACTGGACCGGGTAAGTAAATGTGCCCCAATATGTCCGCAATATATAATTGGTAAATATATTGGAGTGCACTAAACAGAATGTTAGAGTATATAAGGAGTAGTGTGCATCCTCAGCCCTAATAACAATTCATATTACCGAAATGTATAAAGTTAAACACTTGTAACTACATTCAGAGTGTAAGTAAATAAATAAATAAATAGAAAGGCAAGATGCGTATCAAATAATACCTGGCATTTTAACGCTTTGAAAAAGACCAGTCGGTTGAAATGCGCATCGGGTTCTGAACGCCAGGTAATATTTGGTCCGCATTGTGCCCTCTATTTATTTATTTACTTACTCTCTGAATTTAGTCACAAGAGTTTAACTTAATACATTTTGGTAATATGAATTGTTTTTGGACCGGAGGATACACACTGCTCCTTACTATTTGTATACCAATTTGTATACCAATTGTATACTACGATCATATTTGGTTTGTTCTTTTTGCTTCTCCTGATACTTACTTTTAATGGAATTATGTGTAAATAAAGATTATTTGTTCATTCAGCTTTTTATGGCTGTTGGTGTTTTTGTCGCTCTTTGCTCTACTCTTTTGGCGTTCGTTATATATTGTTTTTTGGGAGGGTAATACTGGCGTTATTTCTGGTGTTTATTTATATAAGTAGATAATGATTTTTGACATTACAATTTACATAGTGATTATTCCTTAAGTTTGGATGTCTCCTCTGTGTCACTCATTGAGACCAGGGGCAGAATGAAGAGATGTCCGGGATACAGGTGTTACCCTCCTTCCCCTGTGTTCCATTTCACAGTGTCCCAATGCATGGACATTGGGGCGAGGAAATGGGACAAGCTTGCTGCCAGCTTCCTCCCACAGGGCCAAGTGTTCCTGCACTCCCCCCTGTTACAGGTAAGCTCAGGCCCTCCTACCAAAATAGAATGTGGCAGATTTACTTACCCGGTCCATTCGCGATCCAGCGGTGTCGCTTCTGCGCTGAAGAGCATCGGAACGCACTGGAGTTCACCGAGCCATCCTGGATAAAGGTAAGCGTGTCTAAAGCGATACTTTTTTTTTTTATGCAGCGTTTTTTGGAGAAACCGTCGGGTTTTTTTTACGGCCACCCCCCCCCATTTCCGTCGCGTGCATGCCGGCACCGATGCGCCACAATATGATCACGTGCGCCGAAATCCCGGGGCAATATAGGGAAAATTGGCACAAACGTCGCAAAAACGCGAATCAGGCCCTTAGTAAATGACCCCCAATGTGTCTGGAGACATAGCAGAACAGTGTCCTCAGAGAGTTGCTATGGGGGGTACAATATGAGAGGGGCCTGAATATAAGAGAGTCACAATGTGAAAGAGATTCAGGAGAGACACAATGCGAGGGTAAGGTCACAATTCTCTTTTGTATTTAAAAAGAGCACATTAAAGGGGTATTCTCGTCTGGACATTCACATTCTGTTTCATTAATCTGCCATATATAAACATTTCTTTAATTAGATGTAATAAAAAAAATTGATAGTGATATGGTCCCTTGGAAACAATACTGTGTCCCTGGAGACGGCCACCTCTGATGGAGGGATTTCACAAAGACTCAAAATTTTGCTGTATTTTAAATGTCCGTGAGTTACTGTATGTCCAATAGCCGTGAGGTGGTCGATTGTGAGGTGGTCGTATCCGAGGAAGCTCTCTCGTTTCTAATGGACAACATGGCTACATTTATGAGAAATTATCCTCACACAGGAACATTTTTTTTTAATAACATCCAATTGAAGAAATGTTTACATGTGGCAAATGAATTTAATTAAATATGAATGCCCAGATGGGAATACCCCTTTAAGCCTTTTTAAAATATCCTACTTGTTGGGAATTCCTTCAAACTTCCCCATGCTGTTTTACATTGCATGAATATTGCACAAAATGCATCCAGTCCCACACCGAGAAGTCTAATGTGACCTAAACCTGAGAGAATTCCGTAGGGCATTCATTCATTATGAAACTCTCCACCACACCCTCCACATACTTCATACAAGTTACAAGCTAACTATAGCACTAGACATTGTTTGCAATGACCAGACGTGTAACCAGCCTGCAGCAGTGTCAACTGATATCTTTCTAAGGTGTCTAGGAAGTGATAAAAAGTATCACGTTCCACTCCAGCACAGTACTTCCAATGTGAATTCCTAAAAAATGTATGAGTGTAAATAGCCTGAGAGAGCTGAAGATGAAAGATGTTTCCCATAGTTATGAAAGACAGGAAGGATTGTCAAGTAAGAAATGTTTGTCTCACACTTTCTGATCTCCAGTTGAATAATTCCTGTTCTAAAATTACATTCTCTGAGAAACTTTTGAGGTAAACTACAGTACATATGTGGCTGCAATTCTGCTGTATGGTGGTTAATGTGGTTCTGACCATGCAGTGCTTTATAGAAGGGTGCTTACAAATATGGGAGAAAAGAAGGAATGAATTACATTGCATGGCCACTGGAATAAATATTGTGACATATGGGTCAGTTTGATGTAATTTACAGCTTTATCAGATGGATATGATAACTTCCACAACACATAACATTTGCAAAGTAATCTAATAATGTAAAAGAACCTGCATATATGACAAAGACAATAACAATCGGTAAGATCAAAAAAGTTCTTTTTTTGCTCATTAATATACATTCTGTACCCCATCTTGAATGTAGAAATGTAGATATTTATTAAACAAGAAAAACTGAAATATCACATGGTCATAAGTATTCAGACACTCATATCGTATCGGCGCCGCCATGCACGCGACGGAAATCGGGGGCGTGGCCGTACGAAAACCCAACGGATTCTGAGAAACCGCCGCATTTAAAAAAAAAAGTGTCGCTGGACACGTGATTACCTGCACTCGGCCCGGCTTGGTGAACTTCAGTGCATTCCGATGAACTTCAGCGCAGCAGCGACACCTGGTGGATATCGGAGGAACTACCTTAGTGAATCGCCGGAAGACCCGAATCCTCCACACAGAATGCGCCGCTGAATCGCGAATGGACCAGGTAAGTAAATGTGTCCCAATATGTTTAAGGCCGGTTCCACACTTGCATGTGTGATGCGATGAACTCGCATCACACTCGGAACGCATGCTGCTCGGAACGCACTGCCCGAACGCTGCACACCGGGAGTGAACTCAGCATGTCAGTTCACTCCCGGTGTGCAGCGTTTGGGCAGTGCGCTCCAAGCAGCATACGCTGCGAGTGTGATGCAAGTTCATTGCATCACAATCGCAAGTATGGAACAGCTCTTAGGAAGTCAGTAAAAAAAATTCTCGGGAAGTGCCGCATTTTAGAACTTTATTTCCAGCATTAAACATGTTGAGGCAAGAAAAGCAAAATAGATGATGCACTTTACTTTTCAATGCCACATCTAATTTTATTATACAGTTCATAATTTAAGAACATTCAAATAATTTATGAAATGAAAAAAAACCCATTAAATTAAATAGCAAATCAAACAAGTTTTGATGCCACTTTCAACTGAAATATTGACTCTATCTGTAATTTAATAACATAATGGAAAGAAATCTGTGGATATTTATTCCATATCAGCTTTGTTTCAGTATGAAGCAGGAGGCAGGCCTGACTGACTGTCACTCTCTTACTGACACTATGGACGTGGAGCGTAATATAGACAATGACTACAGAAGCGATCACACACAGTCATAAGTGACATTTAGCAACTTACAAATGATGACTTTTCTTCTCCAGTCCTAAAACTTCATAACAACTTCTTCCCTTGCTTAACACTGCAAAATTTAACCTGGAATGTTTTTGGCCTTTGCAATACCTCTGCAAACTTACAGTAAATTGTATACCTTACCCCCTGAATTTTTAGATACTTTATCCACAAAAAAATTAAATTATATTAAATTATAATTATAATCACCGGCAATTTGATTTATATAACATAATGCATACACTAATTATATACAGCAATCCCTAATAAAATGTTATACCACGCACCCTAATATACCGTATGTACTCCTGTATAAGTTGAGTTATTCGGCACAAAAATGTGCTAAAAAAACCCACCTGGCTTATACACGAGCATAAACTTACATACTCACCTTCCGATCTCCCCAAAGCTCAACGCGGCTGCCCAATGCTCTGGTCACCGCGGCTCCTCTTCTTTCCTCTCTCTGTTGTATTAGCTGGCAGAGGCGCTGCCATGTGCTCTGCCAGCCAACACACACTATGATGCAGCAGTGCTGCCGCTGACTACTTCATAGTGTGTGCCGGCAGAGCGCCTCTGCCGGCTAATACAGCAGAGAGAAGAAAGAAGAGGAGCATCGGAGGCACCGGACGGTGAGTATGTAAGTTTATTTTTTTTCTGTACTGGGCAAACTGGGGGCTGGCTGGCTATATACTACACTGGGCTGGCTACATACAACACGGGGCTTGCTATATACTACACTGGGCTGGCTATGTTCTAAAGGGTGCTGTCTGGTTATATACAACACTGGGCTTGCTATATACTAAAGGGGGCTGTCTGGCTGTATATTAACGGGGGTTGGCTATATACTAAAGGGGGTTCACTATATACAACAGGGGGCTGGCTGGCTATATACTACAGGGGGCTGGCTGGCTATATACTATAGGGGGCTAGTTGACTATATACTGCAGGGGACTGGCTGGCTAAATAGTACAGGGGGTTGGCTATATACTACAGAGGGATGGCTGGCTATACACTACAGGGGGATGGCTTGCCAGCTATATACTACAGGGGGCTGGCTGGCCGGCTATATATGACAGGGGGCTACCTGGCTATATGCTACAGGGGGCTGGTTGACTATATACTATAGGGGACTGGCTGGCTATATAATACAGGGGGCTGGTTGACTATATACTATAGGGGACTGGCTGGCTATATAATACAGGGGGCTGGCTGCCTATATACTGCAGAGGCTAGCTGGCTATATATTACAGGGGGCTTGCTGGCTATATACTACAGTGGGCTTGGTGGCTATATATTGGGAGGCTGTGACCAATGCATTTCACATACTCAATTCAATAGGTTTTAAGTTTTTGGTGGTAAAATTAGGGGCCTAAGCTTATACTCATGTTGGCTTATACTACCGATTAAATGGTTTGCAGCAATCCAAATGTAGTTATATGCAATCCCAATATGTTGTTTATATAACAATCCCAATTTACAGTATTTTTCAGACACATCTTACTGTAAGCTTACTATGAGAAAAATTAAAAATTCCATCTTGTTTACACACAAGCACAGCTCTGTCACATCCATTTGCTCACACACAGCTCTGCTGCACCCATCCACCTCTAGTTACATTCACTCACTCAGGTCAGCTGCATACAATCACTCACATGAACACACTCATCAGTCTCATCCATATCCACCACAAACTCACACACAGCTCTTTTATAACCAGTCACAGACACAATGTCAGCACCTGTCCAGCAAACGCGCAACCACAACCAGGCCTGGCGCTAGCTGTCAGACTAGGTAAGCGGTGGTGACAGGGTCGGACTGGGGTGCCTGGGGCCAACCAGAGGAATTGAATTTGGGGGCCCACCATACCGCTACCTAGAAATATTCCCCATTTCACAGTTCACAGTGGCTGGATTGTGCTTAGCACTAACTTAACAATAAGAATAACTAACTATAACCCTTAACATCCTCTTCTCTTCAGCACATAAGACAAGGCACTGACGTTATAGAAATAGTGTAGATAGTCAGTAATTACAGTTATAAGACTCAGAAGTGGGATTCAGTACCTCACACGTCACACGTCTTCTCCTTTGGGTACTGAACTGCAGGACGACTTCTCCCTTTATTTTCTTATCACTGGAGAATTTTCCATCAGATATCTTCATCTCTGTGAGGCACATCTCCACACTGTGTAACTAAAAATATCACCGTCACTACAGCATAATGTCACCTGAATAACAATGCCCCACACTGTGCTAGTACTACTCCTATCCTGTATATATGGGGACAGCACAGTACTACTACTTCTATCCTGTATATATAGACACAGCACAGTACTACTACTCCTATCCTCTATATATGGGCATAGCTAAGTACTACTACTATCCTGTATATATGGAGAGCACAGTACTACTACTCCTACCCTGTATACATGGACACAGCAAAGTACTACTACTCCTATCCTGTATATATAGACACAGCACAGTACTACTACTCCTATCCTCTATATATGGGCATAGCTAAGTACCACTACTATCCTGTATATATGGCACAGCACAGTACTACTACTCCTACCCTGTATACATGGACACAGCACACTACTAATCATATCCTGTGTATATGGGCACAGCACAGTACTACTACCCCTATCCTGTATATATAGACATAGCACACTACTACTACTACTATCCTGTATATATGGGCACAGCACAGTACTACTACTCCTTTCCAGAATTTATGGACACAGCACAGTACTACTACTCCTATCCTGTATATATGGGCACAGCACAGTACTACTACTCCTATCCTGTATATATGGGCACAGCACAGTACTACTACTCCTATCCTGTATATATGGGCACAGCACAGTACTACTACTCCTATCCTGTATATCTGGGCACAGCACAGTACTACTACTATCCTGTATATATGGGGGCAGCACAGTACTACTACTCCTATCCTGTATATATAGACACAGTACTACTACTCCTATCCTGTATATATGGGGGCAGCACAGTACTACTACTCCTATCCTGTATATATAGACACAGTACTACTACTCCTATCCTGTATATATGGACACAGTATTACTACTCCTTCCCTGTATATATGGGCACAGCACAGTACTACTACTCCTACCCTGTATATATGGGCACAGCACACTATTACTACACTTATTCTGTATGTTTGGGCACAGCACTACTACTCCTATCCTGCATATCCCCCTCCCCCCTTATTACATATAGTCTTCTAGTGCCCATTAATTATATATATTCCTGCAACCACTCCCATTATTATATATAATATTCTAGGGGCCCCTTTAATATATGTATATATTCTTGCAATTAGTGAAAATAACAAAACTCACTCACCTTTAGCAGCGCTAACGAGTTCTCTTCTTATCTTCTCCCCGCTACAGCACGACCGACAGGAACAAGACGCGCGGCAGCGTGAGTATATCATGACGCTGCCGCGCATCAGGGGTCACAGTGCGGCGCGTGCCGGCAAAAAAAAATGGCCGCGTCGCACGCACAATGCGCATCAAAGCGCCACGCATTACATTAAACAAGGTACTCAAGTGGCCGCTTACGGCTGCATCGAGTACCGGTACTGTCACGCACTGGCAGGGGCCTCAGGTGGGGATGGAGGCCCCTGCCGTAGCGGACGTACCGGGGGCCCACTAGGTGCCTAGGATGGGTATGGCTGCCCCTGCCGTAGTGGCGGTAACGAGGGCCCACCGGAGGATCCACCGGCCCTCCGGTGGGCCAGTCCGACCCTGGGTGGTGAACTCACCCTGCGACATCCCTGCGGGCTAAGGCCCTGCCTAAAGCAGATGAACCGCCCTAATAAGGGCGAACCCACTATCAGGAACCTGACAGTCCCTGAGCAACCCTACAAGATGACAGGGAAGGCTTATTTCGTCTGGCAGCTGCTGGATGGTGGAGCGGACAGGTAACTGGAATACAGATATAGACCAGTGTTCACACTGGTGCATAGAATACTGATACAAGACTAAGACATGGAAAGTGGGATAACACTAGGAGGTAAATGATACTGAGGGACAAACAACAGATGTAGGACTTCAGGCGGGTTATACGAAAGGTCAAGATCAAATGGGTTATATACAGGTCAGGTCAAAATCAAGTGGGTATATACAGGTCAGGTCCAGATACAGGCAGACAAGCAGAGACAAACAAACCAGGTAAAAACCAAGATGGCTGCAAAGGTGCAGAATCGGATACAAAACACAGAATACCAAACAAGGTAGCAAGAGCACTATATACACAGGTAGGACTTGAAGAATAACCAGCAAGGTATGATGGGAATGGGCAGGTGTATTAGGCCATTCCCGGAAACGCCTCCAGCAGCACACTGGGGGAACTGTCCATCAGGCTAGTAACCCTTGCTGGGCAGGGCTAAAATGCAAGGAGCAGGGTGTGGCTCAGTTAATCCAAACACAAGCAGTAAGCCACAGTTCACACACAAATCAACGGCACATATCCCGCCAACTGCGGATAGTGCGACGTTTAGGCACAGACGTTACACACAACTTCTCTTCTCTGGCACCATCCCCTGGAAGCATGAAAGGGATTAAGACTTTTGTAGTGGTGTAGGAAGCATGTGATCAGTCCCACAGTAATAATCTTCTTATGGGATGGCCAGGAGAGGGAGCGAGCAGTGCAGAGGCTCTGCTCTCTTGGAGATGGCATGAATCGCTTTATCAGCTCTTCACCCAATCTTCAGGAAAGCAGTGAAGAGGGTTTGGTAGTGCTGAATCTTCCTGACCTTTGGACTATAAGACACAGTCACTTTTAAGAACAATTTTTTCTTAGCAAAAAGTATCTCTTATAGTTTGAAAAATACAGCTTTTATTGATATGTATGTCCACTTATTTATGTAGCACTCAATAACTTGTTAATATGCACAGTGTGTATAGTGTAATAAGAGTGTAATAACTGGGCACACAAAAAAATGAGTCCCCAAACTTTCCCCACCTACTTACTGGTTTCACCCTAACCAGTGGGCAGAAACTGGTTATCATTCCCTCCCTACATTAAAGTAAAAACATGAAACAGGGCAGACAAACAACATAAAAGAATGGTAAAACAATCCAGGTCACAACAGAGAAATCAATGCTGTACTAAATGAGACATGCTGAATGTCAAACAACGGAAGCCAAGATGAATAACACTAGAGGTTCAGATAATAGGGTAATAGGGTATACATATTATTGTATTATGTTTAACCAGGAGTGATGATTGGGGTCGACCTCTGTCAGTCACAGCGTATTAACTATTACTGGTTCAGAACAGAATGAACAGAATTAACCGGTTCGCGACCGCCCGCCGTGTATTCACGGCGGCGGTCGCGTCGCGCTGCATGGAGAGGGCTCACGGGCTGAGCCCTCTCCATAGCCGGTAAGTCTTTGCTGCATATTGCAGCAAAGGCTTACCGGTAACACCCGCGATCGGTGCTAGTACCGATCGCGGGTGTTTTCACAGCGTGAGCTGCCGGCAAAGCTGCCGGCAGCCTCAAACAGATAGCGGCACATGGGCGCCGCCATTTTACCTGAGATCGCCGCTCCCCGTGACGTCATCGGGGGGCGGCGATCCGCCTCCATGGTAGCCTCGGGTCTTCCGAAGACCCGAGGCTATTTTGTTTTAACCCCTTCATTACAATGTGCTGATAGCACATTGTAATGAATGAGGAAGAAAATCCCCATATACTGCCATACTGTAGTATGGCAGTATATGATAGGATCGATCAGACAACCTAGGGTTAAAGTACCCTAGGGAGTCTGAAAAATAGTATAAATAAAAATTAAAAAAAGTTAAAAAAAAAAATTCTAATAAAAAAACCTAAAATTTCAAATCACCCCCCTTTCCCTAGAACTGACATAAATATAAATAAACAGTAAAAATCATAAACACATCAGGTATCGACGCGTCCGAAAATGCCCGATCTATCAAAATATGATAACGTTTTTTCAATGCGTTTAACCCCGTAACGGAAAATAGCGCCCAAAGTCGAAAATGGCACTTTTTTGCCATTTTGAAAAATCTAAAAAAATCTATAAAAAGTGATCAAAAGGTCGTACAGTCCTAAAAATTAAAGCATTGAAAATATTTTCAAATTTCACAAAAAATGAAACCACCCACAGCTCCGTCCACCAAAGTATAAAAAAGTTATTAGGGCCAGAAGTTGGCAAAATCAAAAAAATTATTTTTGTACAGGAGGTTTTAATTTTTGTAAATGTATGAAAACATTATAAAACCTATACAAATTTGGTATCCCCTTAATCATATCGACCCAAAGAATAAAGTAGACATGTGATTTGGGGCGCTCAGTGAAAGACGTAATATCCAAGCCCACAAGAAAATGGCGCAAATGCGTTTTTTCACCATTTTCATTGCATTTGGAATTTTTTTCCCGCTTCCGAGTACATGCAATGGAATATTTAATACCATCATTATGAAGTGCAATTTGTTATGCAGAAAACAAGCCATCACACAGCTCTTTACGTGTAAAAATAAAAAAAGTTATAGATTTTTGAAGGTGGGGAGTGAAAAATGGACATGAAAAAACAGGAAAGGGCCCGGTCCTTAACCGGTTAACATAATTAACAGTCCAGCTAGTAAATCCATGTTCACATTACAGAGAAAGTGAGAACGAGAAAGTCAGCATCTCCTCTGCATCACAGACCGAAAAAGACTCTGACATTAATGTAATACAGAGGCCATGGAATATAACCCATATATAGAGGTATCTCTTCTATACCACTCTACCAGTCAGTTTTATCTGCATCCTAAAGGTTTGACTGATGGTAGATTCCAGGCACTTACATGTCTGTTCCTTTATGCACTAAGTGGAACTGCTTTTAGGGAATAAAGAACTGGCACATTTGCAAAGAAAATTACTTTTAAAAATATGTAAATTAGCTGATAGGCTGACATCATGTGAGCACCTCTTGGGGAGTTTTAATTTATTCCACCCTGTGCTGTAGTTATACCTCCTGCTCCCGGCCGAGGATCTAGGAGAGAGCACACAACCTACTCTCTCTGCGCCGAGGTCTCTGACGTCACTGGCCGGCTACTAGCTCCTCAGATGGTAGCAGAAGATATGGAGGCAGAATAAATCATATTTCAGCAATGCCGAGAGGTGCTCATCTAACTTGTATATTTTTTAAAAGTCATTTTCTTTGCAAATGTAGCAATGTCCTTTAAAGGTGCATATGTAATGAATCACTTTAATGGCAGTAACAGAATTGTCATTAATTTCATAATAATGGGTGGTTTGGGCGACATCTGCCCATTGAAACTGGAGTCTTGCCAATTTTATAATCCCCCACCTAATGGCTGCTGGTAAGTGGTCACAAACAAACTGATAGGCTCCTTTTCAAATTGGTTACTATTCAAAGTTTTCAAAGTATAAACTAAAAGCGAAAATAACTTTTCAAGTAAATACCCACCTTTATACACAATGTTGTTTCCAGATCCAGATAGTTATTTTTTAAATATATCCTAACAGCTTTTGGTGGTCCATTTATCAGAAAAAGAGCTCAGGTAGAAAAGGTAACACTCTGGCTTTCTATAGCCACCAAAAGAGGGAGCTTACTGCACACTGTGTTACTACTGAGCTCAGTGTTTAACAGCTCGCACTTAACTCCTCATGTTTCCTTTAGTTATGGCTGCAGGCAACTAGAATATGTGTTTTAAATAAGTTTCTATGTGGGGGATTGCACAGAAAATGTACAAGAAATGGACTTATGATTGCTATAAAGATTCTTAAACTTACTTCAATAAAAAGTTGACCTTTTACTTTACTTAAGATTAGTAATCACAATCTTTTTTTAGAGAAGCATTCAGAATTGGACAAGCTGCTCAAAACAAACCCCATAGGAGTTCTGAGCATAACTGTGTTTTGGTTATATATGGGACAGATAGGTGCAGGACAGGCTACAGTTATAGCACAATGATCTATGCTGTAGCTTGTAATTAGCTACATCTTTCTGTCTATTAGAAGTAAACCATTAGCATTTCTAATATTATATTGTAAGCAGAAACAGTGAAGTTACATAAAGAATAGTTGAAAATTAAAGCAGACCACCCATCAGGAATCTACCTATTTCTTTAATATTGCCAAAGCTGTTATAAAACTAATATGCACATTATTTTTTTTTTTAATCAATTTTTATTGAGATTTTATATTTACATTAACATGAGATTACATTCATATTTTCTGTTTTGACATCTTCTCTTAACATGCACATTATTGACTGAGGTTACTGGGGCAAGGAGTAGTCTGTCCATGATGTGGGAGCAAAGCATCTGAAGAAGCCGATGGGAAGACTTAAGCTTGTGCATAAGCAAGGTGAGGAGCAGGTCGAGAGCTTGCAAGGAGACGGGACAACAGAGGCTACTGGGGTGTGAAGCAGCCTTCGCTCCCACAGTCAGGACAGGGTACTCCACGCCCTAGTAGCCTCTGCGATAATTTGCATATTTTCTAGATAAAGTTTATATCAGCTTTTGCAACACCCAAGGATTAAAGTAAAATCGGTTTGTGCTAAGGACAAAAGAATGTACCTAACATTGGATCCACCCTAATAGTTAGATTCCTGATGGTGGGATTCCTTTAAGTAATATTAAAGGTATAATCTAGGTCAGTTATGGGTGGAGTTGGGTCAGAGTTCAAATTTATTGATAGCAACTTTAGCTTCAAAAGTAATTGATTACATGTTGTATATAATTTATAATGTAAACTTAACCTATTAAAGGGATATTCCTATGAAGGAATGATTCTTAAATATACTCAGGATAACAAAATAACACATTATCTAATTCACTGTTATTAACAAAAATACAGCATTTCACAGATATAATTACAACCTGTCTCTATCAGTCCTGGTTCACAGGTTGCCCAACCGGATCCGAACGTGAATCATCTGACTTTAAGGTTGGGAGGACATATTGGGGCATATCTATTTACCCGGTCCCTGCGCAATCCCCGAGGTGTGCTGTCCAAAGAGGATGAAGTCTGCCACGATTCAACAAGATCCTGCCCCCAAGAACCTGCATGTGTCACTTTCCCGCTCAGGTCTGCTGGAGTTCACCTTCTTCTTCCTGGGGTATGTGATTGAATTTTAAAACCCACGCTTAGTCCGAATCAGATGACCATGCCCCCCGATTTGTGTCGCATGAAAGTCAGTGCCAAAATCCGATCGTGTGCGCCAAAAACCCCTGTTAAATGCAGTGCAAAATGGAAATAGCTGTCCGCGGACCCTTAGTAAATGTGCCCCATTGTTCTTCTGTCTGACACTGAGCAGCTCTCTGCCCTCCAGCCCCCACCCTTGCATTCGAGGATGAGCTCACACACACACTGACTTCCTTCTCTCTCCTGAGGAGAGAAAAGCTACAAGTTACAGGCAGGTAAGGTCTTTATCCAGGGTAGGAGGCACAAGAGATCTGATAGTGTAAGTTATGGCTGAAATGTTACAGAGCTGAGATTGTCATGTGTATTATGCATCTACCCTGATTATCTAACCAGATTGGCAGAACACAGCAACTCATAGCACAGAGTGGTCATGAAGTGTCTGCTTAGAGATTCCCCGCCCACAATCCCTAGGCTGGTCAGTGTAAAATTCCAAAGTATGGGTTAAAATTAGAGATGAGCGAACATACTCGTCTGAGCTTTATGCTCGCATTAGCGTACTTGAAACTACTCGTTGCTCGGACGAATATTTCGCCAGCTCTAGGAAATGGCATCTCCCGCCATTTTGATTTTTGGCGGCCAGAAACGGAGCCAATCACAAGCCAGGAGACTCTGCACTCCACCCAGCATGACGTGGTACACTTACATGTCGATAGCAGTGGTTGGCTGGCCTGATCAGGTGACCCTGGAATATACTAGCCACTCCCTGTGGTTCTCGGATCATTCTCTGCCTGGATGCCATTAGGAATAGAGCTGCTGCTGGTAAGGGATAGCGTTAGGGTGTTCAATTAGATTAGTGTTAGGAATGAGGGATTCTACAAGAACCCAAAAGCCCTTGTTAGCGCTACAATAGCATTATTTTTTTTTTTTTTTTTTGCTTGTGGCTGGGCTTGCTGGCACTAGTAGTGCAGCTACTACCATATTGTGACGAATTTGCAGGGAGACTTGCGAACGTTATTTTTGGCTCTTAGTGACACACATATCCATTTCAAACAGCTAAGTGGGACAATTTATTGGGGGTTTGATTGAATTAGGCACAGTCTGCTGATTTTTTTTTTTTTTTCAAAAGTGAAAGTGATAGTCACAGCACAAAATCCTTTTGTGTGCTGTCAGTGGTGCAAATGCAATTTCATCTAGCTTAGTTTGTCTGCTACTGTTTAGCTAGCATTCTCCGGTAAAGCATACTGTACGTCACATGTGGCGTAATCTAATACGTTTTTTTTGTTCACATTAGTGTCATCGCCATGCCGTTGCCCATAATTTTTGCATAATGGTACGATGAGGCATCCATGCATGATGCCCCTGCTGTTTCCTGTCCATTTCCGTGGTGTTTCCATCATTTTCTGAGGTTTCCAGGTTTTTTTGTGCAGAGCCTTGGTCCCCTTGAAAAATGCTCGACTTCAATGGGGTTCATTATTCGAGACGAGCACTCGAGCATCGGAAAAAGTTTGACTCAAATAACGAGCACTCGAGCATTTTAGTGCTCACTCATCTCTAGTTAAAATGATCTTTATTGTGTAAACATCACTAGGGGATTGAAATTTGAGCATTTTTTTCATGGGCAAACCCCTTTAAATGGTATTGCATGTTGGATATTTTCAGTACAAGAATCTAGGAACATTTACATATCTAAGGCCTCCATTAATAAAAAAAAAACTGCCTTCTATAACAGAATTATAGTGAAGGAAGAGCTAGACTTTGGATGCAAAGTCTGACTCAATGGGATAATTCAATATATTAATCCACTTTATCCAGACTTCTGGTGTCATTTTTACAAAAAACTGTCTAGAACTCCTCCATTTATCAAGACATTTTTTTACATTTTTCCTACTAGTCCAGCTAAATAAAAATAAGATGGTGCCCCACATGTGGCTCACATCTGGACTAACTTAAAGGAAACCTACCACTTGTAGTGGCAGGTTTCCGATGGCAATACCGGGCACCAGCTCAGGGTGAGCTGGTGCCGGAGCTTATTTTAGTTAGTGTTTTATAGCCGAGCGCGTACCTGCCTGCGCCAGCTATAACGTTTAAAAAGTGTTTTAAACCGCGGTACCGCGGTTTAAAACACTAACTAAAATAAGCTCCGGCACCAGCTCACCCTGAGCTGGTGCCCGGTATTTCCATCGGAAACCTGCCACTACAAGTGGTAGGTTTCCTTTAAGGAAGGTGTAAAGTAGGACCCCATAGTGGTACACTGAGGCAAAATTGTCATCACAGTGATCATCCCTAGGCAATGTGAACTTGAATAACACTTTTTAAAACCTAAGAACCGCTTTTTAAATATATTTATATTTCCATTTCTAAGGAAATATTTATTTTAATGCATGTTTGTGCTTCTTAATCTATACAGTAGATCAAAAAACCATACAATGATTACCTCAATATTTTTACTTTTATTTGCCAAATAAAAAAAAAACTATTATAACACATTTTCTCCTAACACAAATGCAAAATAAACTAGACTGTTTTGGGAAAACAAGGGCACATGGGAACCCTAATAGAGTTTCTATAATACTCCAGAATATTCAGTGTTCCAGAACAAAGAGTTTCTTTCAGACAATATTCCGTTAGAGGGGGAAAAATGACACCAAGGAAGGAATTTTCTTTCTGTATCTCCTAGTACGAAAATCGCTTTTCAATTGACAAATTTCATTCAGTGCAGCTGCAGGCTGAAAATTGAGCAGTATATCAGGAACCATACTCATTTGACACATAGCTCTGAATTTACAAGAGATAAAATATAAATAATTTTTAAACATAAATTGCTGTTACAAGTGTACAAATATGCTATGCTACAAATATACAAATATTTGATATGTCTGCTCTTGGGAAGTTAACAGCTGTATATCTATGTAAATGGACACATTTTCTTAACAAGTTTCTTTAATAACTACACACAGCTATGTACTGTAAGGTGTTAATAAAATATGTACTTATCTTTTTTAGATAAATTCGATCATTTATTAGATTTTCACTGTGGTATAATTGCATTTACAGAGATTACTTTATTTAATTTAAGCAAGTATTGAAACCCTATTGGGTAAGATTAAGTCCAATAGCTATATAGTAGAAACAGAGGCAGAGATTTATTTTTGCTTTTATGCCAGTTTTCTGAAGAAGAAGGGAAATAATAGCAAATTGTGCACTGCAAAAACATGTGTGTGTCTGGCATAGTTTACCCAGCAGCCGCACCTCCGGGCACAGGGGGATGTGGCTACTATTATATGCCAGTTCACGAGTGCAGGCATGTAATAAATCTCCCCCACAAACTGTGTAATCTTGAAACAGAAGTCCGCTGGATGATAAATCATCAGAATTTTTGAGGTACAGTTAACATACTAGATTCTATCCATTCTTTACAATGCTTGTTATCCATGGCATCCTTCTTTCTATAATAAACTTTTAAAATTATACTAATGAGCCTGAGGGACTGTGGTGAGTGTTTTCAGAGTTACTCAGTGTTGTGGCCTCACAGGCTGTTACAATGAGCAGAGCAGGTCTTCCCCCTACATTTACTGCTGCTGCTACATTACACAGGCATACACAAGGCAGGGAGAGCATGCGGTGCCTGTGACACTGAAGCACTGACGGTTTCTGGAAACACCCAACAAACCCTCTCGGGCTCATTAGTACAATTTTAAAAGTTTGTTTTAGATGATATGTCATGAATAAAATATATAAGATTACTACAGCCTCAGTGCCTGGATTCATGAGAAAGTGTTTCTGGTTTATCAGAATGGATTTTGAAGGAAGATTTCCTTTTAAACTTTATAAATCATAAAGCAAATACTTAGCACTCCAAAATGTTTCCCTGCTTTAAAATGAAGTTTTATTGAAGAAGTGATTAAAGGAATTAACCAAGGCTAAGTAAAAGATGCAAGTGGAGTGATTGTCCAATGTATCACTGCATAGGGAGTGTCCACTAGCACAGATCAAAGATTGAAATGAACAATGACAGCATATCATAAAAGTACACTGAAATTGTATAAAACATCAAAAGATAAATCATTCTAATGAAGTTTTTTGAGTGTTGTAGTGTAGAATGTGAAATAGGACTAGAAATAGCTACAATATAATCAAAAATTCTATGTAGATAACATGGAATAAAAGATGCAGTCATCAGCTAATCTAGTTTACTGCATTTTTTTTGGGCCACAACAACTTAATTCTTAATGCAAAGGCATGCCGCTTTTCCAGAGGTCACGTCTTATTTTCATACTAAGCAGAAAAGTACCTAGAAAGTGACACTAAATATGACACAAAGCATTTAAGACAGTTTTGTTGTGCAGATGTGCCTTAATTCTCGCTCTGATAGCTTGATACATTTCCCCCAGTATGTATTTCCCTGATGAGAGAGAGAAAAAAGTATTAGTGTCCAGAAGAAATAAATAAAATAAGAGTCTATTTGGTTAATGGTGTTTTTTGACAAAAATCACCAGAGGAGATTTAAAGGGAACCTGTCACCAGGAACCTCATTTTCACTAAAGGCAGGTTACAGACGCCCATTACTGTTGCATTGCAAAAATGTCTTTCTGAATTTGCATTTCATTATAATTGTGTGTTATAACTTACCTTGCACACTGACAGAATCCTATGTGTAGTCATGTGACTTATCTGTGCTCAGCTCTTGGCCCCCACCTTCATGCTCCTGAACAACTCCTCCCTCTCCCACTGATGTCAGCTCACCAGGCTGTGAACTATGTGAAGGAGCAGAAGGGAAAAGATGTACAGAAGCACAAAGGTGGGCGCCAAGGGGAGCAGTCTGCATGTTTTTTTAAATGCATCCAAACCAAGGCACTTGGACTACACAGAGGATTTTGTCAGGGTACAAGATAAGTTATAATACACATTGCAAAATTTGGTGGGATTAAATAGAAAACATAACTTTTAATAGTTAAGTAATAAAAGAATGCTAAAAAATAGTCAAATGTAGAATACCACTAATAATGAAATAGTACTGACTGTAGAAAAATACCTTACAGTTAAATAAATGGTTAGATCTTACCAGCTCAGATGTTACATGGAATAAACAGGTAGCAGGGGGTCCTCTTGGAATAGCAGCACAAGATCATAAGGCCTATTACACCCTATAGTGCAGAGCTGTGCCCTATCACCCCATATAACTCCTGTCCTGACAAGGACAATCCCAGTACTCACCCTGTCACTAAAAGAGCAGGGACACTAGGGTCCCTCTCCAAATCCAGGTATAATCCCGACACATTTCTGGAGGCAAGAATCTTGCCTCCATCATCAGGGGATTACTTAGTCTGTGATCTGACTGCCTGCTGTTAACTGAGACTAAGACAACGGTCTAACGATCTCAGGGTAACATCACAGTGGTGTATGGTATAACGATCGCAACGCAGTATTGTGTAGAGTAAGCGGCCATGTTAAAAAGCATGCCATGTCTGAAGGCATGATCCGCCCACCAAACAGCCATTGGTGAATCATTTGGAACCATTCCCATCAGGCATTGAAAGCACCTCTTTCTGTAGGAGGGAAGAGCATTGTAATAATGGCTCACTTCTGGTTTGCGGCACCTCCTTTCAATGCCTGATAGGAGGGGTTCCTAATGACTCACCAATGGCTGTTTGGTAGGCGGTTCACTCCTTCAGGCATGCCACGCTTTTTAATATAAAAATTACAAAGCACATAAAAATAGTGCTGCAACTCATGTACAGTATATCTATAGTGATGCAAATAATGTCAGAAATCTTGTGCACTTTCACTAGTAAAGGTAGCTTATTGTATATATGCTTTAAAAAATTTTTACAGAAAATAAATTTATAGTATTATTAAGTTGCTTGCACTTTTTGCCAAAGTAAAAATACAGCAACAAATGACGAATAAGCAAATCAGGTTTTTTTGCATGGGATAAGTAAAACTTTGCCTCCAGTGTTTCCTTAAATAAGGTAGCTTCCTATAAATCAAAGTTTGACTTCCAGGAAGCTTTGTGACATGGTTATAGTAAAACTCTTTAAGGAGTTTGTCTTTGAATATCACCTTTACAAGTGTTTTGAGCTTTAAAGCAGAGAATGCATTGCTGTTGATACTCTTTATGTCTGTAAAGATAGCCTGCACCATCCCAATAAAGAATACCATTGCTCACAGGCGTCAGGGTATATCACTATTCTTGTCTTTTTGCGACTTTTCAGGTACACGGCAGTAATGGGCAGCTTTCCAGACACACTCCGTTGCTGTTTAGGTGCACGGTACTGCCATTCTTTTTTTCTCTGTAACAAATTGCACTTGCGCATAAAAAGTCTCATGGCAGTGGAGTGTGTCTGAAAAGTCACAAAAAGACAGCCATTAAGTCAGACAGCATAGTAAAATAGCTCCCCCCCCCCCCAAAGACTTTCAAAGTCCATTTTGAACCAACACGTTTAAAACCATCTGACATTCTTTTTGTTGTCACCTCCCTTTATTCCCAGGTACACCCTGGCAATGCCTTTAACTTTTAGACCTTAGCCATAACCATTATGATATCTATTATAATGCTTTTGGAAAATCAGAATTACCTCCACATTATGGACTGCATTAATCCCCAATACATAGTCCATCAAACAGCGTCCAAGCTATCATGATGTCAGTGCTACTCACTGTGCCCCATTGGATGTTATGTATGAATTTTTTTATATCAATTAACTTATCAACTTATCCAAGTCCAGAATCAACGTGTATAACAAAACAATTTTCACTGCTTCATTATCTGGTTAATACTTTTTATTTTAAAATTTTCCACAGTAACTGAGGCATCAATAAGGGCCTTTGCTACACCAGAAAACATCAGGTTGTAATAGGAGATGAAGAATGACAGGCCTGTCTGTTATGGTAACCGATCTGTATAATACATGAGACAACTGCTCTGTATGAAGAGGTACCAGTCCATGAGCTCTTGCTATATACAGCTGAATGCATACTGACATATATTTAGGTCAGTAACCGTGAAGGGGTTCAACCAAAATACATGGTATAAGTAAAATTTTTAAAAATTATTTAATTAAAGAGTGTATTAGGAATGATTTCCTTTCATATATTCCAATGTGTATCTAGAACTTATTTGATTAGCCACTCAGCCCAAAATTATTAAGTGTCTAGCTGGAGAAACACCTATGCTGGAAATTGTATTACTCTACAACTTTGTATATTCTCTGGGAAATTGTCTCAAAATAAAGCAGTTTTGTGATTTTCTGCAATTTTAACATTTTTGTGTCTTGACACTTTTACTAAATATCTGCTTCACTGTGGGATTTGCATCAACATTCGGCATACTGGGTAAAACAAATCTGTTAGATAGTACTCTGTTTTAGTCAATTTACTATAAGTGACAAATTTGTCTGTAAAATATATATATAGAAAAACACACAAATGACAAAGATTTAAAAGTTATATCTTATATTATTATTTCATCAAAAACTTAAAATTGTTGGTACAATGACGATTCAAAAGTTGAAGAAGCAGATAAAGTTTGGTAACAAAGTTTATTTTACTTACATTCATAAGTATTGCCACTTCAGTAGTTATTTTTTTAAAATACTCTAGCCATCTTGGGCCAAACTTCTTGGACCCCATTTAGCAAATAATATTGTTCTTTTAATGAAAAGCTTTACAATCTCCCAATGTACATTCCGTATTCCCCACAGTTCTCTAGACCTCTTGTCACTCCAATTATGTGAAATACACCTTGGCGTTGTGATAGGTAGCTGCCGTAGGCCATGCTCTGGCACTTTCCCCCCTTTCCCTCAATTTCTCCCTCCTACTGCACCCCCAGCTTCTATGGGACCCTTAACCTTCTCAACTCACTGCGCCAACTGTAAACTGTTAACCCATATCAACTGCAGAGGGGGATCAGAGGATTGGTGGTTGAGACCCAGTTGTAGAACGTGTCCAGAGGATTCCCTGTGCAGAACATCTCAGGAGGACTCCCTGGCCCTGCCACCCAGCCTTCCGACACCAAGAACCCGGCTCCCAAGCTACCAACGACACGGGACCTGGCATCCTGCCAGAACAGCTGAAGATCTGACTCCCTCCTGAACCGATATACCGCCACCCAAATGAAGAGAGCACCCAGTGATGCGGCCCCCTACGCCAGCAGGATGGTCAGTATGTCCACTGGTGAGGAGGCAATCGCACAAGGAGAGGAGGCACTCCCGACACAGCGGCACTTCGGCACTGTGGACTAAGGTGTAAGTTACCACAAGCATTTTCTTACTATCCTATATGTCTATATTGTATGTGTATAACTATGTAACTAGGAACTTTAAGCAAGTAAGCAACAAGCAAAGGAAACATAGTCTGTTGTCTTCCTCATGTAAGTGTATGTAACCATATCTGTATTCTCTACCTGTTTGTAACAAAATACCTGACCACTGTGTAGTAAATAATCCCCCCCCCCAAACCAGAGGATCAATAAAGTAGCATTGCATCATATTGTATAGTAAAAAAAACATATTTTTTTATTATTTTGAGACATACCAGATTGCAATTCACATTTATAATGTTGCAGTATCATTGGCTTACATTAAATATAGATTGCTGGAGTGGAATCCCAAAGACTCCATTAACACTGCACAAGCCTCTATCTCAATCTTCCAAAGGGTGCATTAATAAAGTTCCTCATGTTGTAGCCATAAAATTATTTTTGTTGCTACATCACAACTTGGTCATCAGCACTGTGATTCCTGCTCCATTGTTTCCCATTAAATGCCATGTGTTATGCAGTCAGTGCCGCATCTACCATGAGGTAATTTGATATTTCTGCCTCAGACAGCAGCAGGCTCCATCTCAGAGGGACGGGGGTGGCACTATAGCTGTACTGCTTCCTGTCCCGCCCACCTTCCATGTGCACCCTCAATCATATGCTCTATACTGCTTTCTGTCCTAAAGTGTGCAGAGTAACCCTTGCCCCTCACCATGTGCTGCCTCCAGCTTCTGATATGCCTTTTCAACCCCTTGTCACGACAAAAAGGATGGGGGTGGTTATTCTAGAATACAGAATTTACATTGTGTGTTTTGCCTTTTGACAGAGTGTTCTTCTGAATCTTCTGGGCACTGGTAGGAAGAATCTTGGCTTTTATCGTGTAAGTGGGGTCTAATGTATGACTACATATTCAAATATGTACAAGATGTTATTTACTGTAAGTTTATAAATGTATGTGTTTGTTATTTCATCTTAATAAAAATGGGGCTGAGATTTTCCCCTACACATTCAAATGAAAGCTGCAGTTTAAGGGCATAGGGAAAATAAGGAGATAAAGAGTTGGAAAAAAAATGCAGAAAATAAAAAAAAACAAAAAAGGAGGAAAAAGAAAGGTTATAATCGGCTTACCCCACCAAGGATATATATATATATATATATATATATATATATTTATACATATATATATATATATATATATATATATATATGTGTGTGTGTGAGTGGATTACATGTGCATAATGGGGCACATTTACTAAAAGTGAAGATTCATTAAGAACATTAAGATTCATTATTGTTCTGGCGCAGCCTGCACGCGCCAGTCACATTTAAATTTAATGCACCAGATCTAGAGAATTGTGAGGAATTGATAGAGAATATATATTGGAGAATTTTATAGCTTTTTACTATATCAGTTATTTGCTGAAAATGGACAATCCCTTTGCAGCATTTACTCTAATGTGAAAAGGGCTGAAAAATCATAATGCTATTTCTACTCATAATGCTATCTTAATATTTTGTTCACTCTATATGATGAAGAATTTTATTAAATAAATAAAGTTAAATAAAGCCCCAGAAACAGTCTCCCAATCCCCATTTGATTTAGCTTCAGTCTAAATGTAAAGCTTCCCCTCCCCACTGTTATATTTTTATTGGTAATATGGCCAGTTAAAAAAAAAAACTAATACTCACATTCAGTTCTTGTCTCCCACAGTGCCGTTGTCATCTACTTCACCACCCGACTCTGCTCATCACTCTAATACAGAGTGGCAACTAAAAACCCTTTCAGTAGGACCCCATTAAAAACCAATAAAAACAGTACTTACCACCGCGCTTCAGGGCTTCCTTTTGCTTCTTCTTCTCCCCTGTGTAGCAGCACAAGCAGAGATAAGTCTGTGCACTCTGCCTGCGCACGCTGTATGATGCGGCTGTGGTGACATGTGATGACATCTTTGAGATGGTCTTATAATCAATTGCATGTATGTTTTAAAGATACTAATATAATTGATACTCTCTGCCATCTTGTGGACCTGCTATCTGTCCCCCTTCAGCTCACAATCGCATATCATTCGACCACGATCATTAAGCCCCTATTGTAAGTCAAAGGTGGATTTACAAAATGTTAACAAAATATTCAAAATTAAATTCTAGGCACAAAAGAGTAAAATTACCAGACAAGAACCTGAAAACTATAAGGATAAGCAAAAGAGTTGCAAGTCACAATTTATGCATGGGATAGCCAAGATGTTGCTATAAAATCTTAGTACAGGCAGTCCCCGGGTTACATACAAGATAGGGACTGTAGGTTTGTTCTTAAGTTGAATTTGTATGTAAGTCGAAACTGTATATTTTATCATTGTAGTTCCCGACAATTTTTTTTTTTGCCCCAGTGACAATTGGAGTTTCAAATTTTTTTGCTGTAATAGGACCAAGAATTATCAATAAAGCTTCATTGCAGACAATTTTAAGCTGATTGTTGCAGTCTGGGACTATTTTAAAGCATCCAGAGAGCTTCACCAGAGGTCACAGTGGGCAGAGGGGTCCGTCTGTAACTATGGGTTGTCTGTAAGTCGGGTGTCCTTAAGTAGGGGACCGCCTGTAGTCTCATGTTCATAGCTGGAGTGGATGATGAGTTATGGAGACTGAATGCTTTTGGCTTTTCATTATAACTATGATCACTCAGACCTCCAGAACTTCTACCGAAAACTGACCACAGTTTTGCATGGTTAATGTTGCGGACAGATTCCCTTTAATGTACTTTTAGCTATGCCATATATGCATGGTGCAGTGTGGGCAGAGGTTTGTTTTTCTCTACAGTAACTTCTGAAAACAATGATAAAAAAACAATGATTACAGAGGTGTTATAGGCCTTCTTAGGGGTGTATGTTGAAGAAGGTAACCATTTTTCTCATGGACCTCTGTAAGTTTGAATAAACATAAACAAAAATGGAACACGTTAAATAAAAGTATTCAATTAGTTAAATGAAAGGTCACTATATCGCTAGAAAACACCTGATGACATTTATACAGAGCAAAGTCAATACACTAAATCTAGTATGCCAAAAGTGTTTCTTCCAGGACTTCTTTATATAATTATTTATTGAGCAATTCTTATCTGCCAAAGCTGGTAAGGTGATCTTATTAGAAGATTGGGATTTTATACAAAGCAGAAAGGAATAATGTCCTACGCTAACCTCAGGAGCACAATTTGAATCAATTATCAGCTAATTAGCTTGTTTTAACTTAACTTGCTGAATTCTTAATAGATACAAATGAAATCAATGCTAAAATATGTGTTTCATTTATTTTGGCCAATCATTTATAAACAGTTGCCAATCATTTGTAAGTCATGACTTATAGAGTGAATTTATTAATGCTTCCGTGTCTGTTTTACGACACTCACACCTTTTTTCAATCTCTCAATTTGGGCTCAGCTTTTGTTTTCCTGCATTTCTAGTTTACCAAAACCTATTTTTGGCACAAATTTTAACGCAAAAGCAAGTCTATCAACTTCTAAACCCTTCCTGGAGAATCATTTCTGATGCCCGTTTCTACTTCTTACATGCGCCAAATACACTAAGGCATGATAAACTAGGGACAATCACTCATAGTGAATGTAGTAATCTTCTTATATTTGGTATCATGGCCTTCTTCTTCCTAAAATCAACTTTTACGCTTATAATTATGAGCCTGAGGGGCTCTGGAAGACCCACCAGAGCCCCTCAGGCTCATAATTATAAGCGTAAAAGTGATGAATTTTCACTGGTTGTTCTAATGAGCAGAGCATGTCTCCCCCCTGCACTTCCTGCTGCTGCTAGATTACACAGGCAGAGGAAGGAGGGAGAGAACCTTGTCTGCTCATTGTAACAGCCTATGATGCTGCAGCACTGAGGGGCTCTGGTGAAACCAAACCCCGAGGCTCATTAGCATTTTACAATTTTATTTAAGAAGAAAGGAGGTCATGGATAACAAATATAAGAAGATTACCTCAGCCACAGTGTCTGGACAGTTTGATAAATGAGGCACTGGAGTATCTATATTAGTGATTTTAGGTTGCACTCTATAAATATGGCTAGCACATCCAGATTCACATGATCAATCTAGAGTGTGTTGTCTGAAGCGAAAACTGCAGTGGCATGGGAAAAGTAAAAAAAACAAATTTGGTACTAGTCAGTACTCACATGACAATTGTGAGATATATTAAAGACAAAAGCCTAATGTAACTGCAATGATGCATCCCTCTAGTTTTATGATATAGGTTGATTATTTAACCCCATGCTGACTAATGAGGAATATAGCCAGCATGAACTGTAGGCAGCATATTGTAATGGTGATCATTCAGGAACATGTGTACTGTGTCCATATGATCAGAAGTTTAATTGTTAAAAAAATTAAAAAGATGCCTTCAACCCTTCACTAATGGTGGACATGAGAGAAACTACTGATTTCCGCCATCTGACAATTTCTATTTTGCAAACAACACTAAGGAGAGTTAAGAGCTAAGGGTTAGTAGTAACCCTCTGTGATCACTTGTACTATACTCAAGACGTACAGCTTGTATGAGGAAATAGCCTAGGGCCCATTGTTAGGGCAAATTACTTCTTATTATTCTTATTTAATATCTGCCTGTGTACTTTTACATGTATATAAAAAAAGTTTTTAAATGTTTGCATTAGTTTTTAACCTGGGGATTTCCGTGTGGGTGTTTTTAGTCTGACATAAATGTAAACTCTCCAGAATTATCAACTGTGTCATAAGATTTATTATAGAAATATAACATTTCTATTATTATATAATCAGTTTAATTCCCCGGCTCCAATAGTCTATTGTCAATTTTCCTGTCTATACAGCTGACTGAAGGTTTTTTATATCAATATACTTATTGACCCTTATCATTTTGCGCTAACCTTGAAGTGCTCTCATGTTATGATATAACATTTGGCCTTGCTAGAGATGATTTAGGTGCCTTTCAAGTAAAAACACTGAAACAATATAGGCTGTTTCCCTGATGCTACAGAAAGGTTCTTCAGTTTATCCACAAAAAACATCCAGAAAACTTGACAACAAAATTGACAACAAACCGTATCCTTTCCTGTCCAGTAATTGTCTAGAGTCATCTAAACTAAGTTATAACATACAAACTGAACTATATCCACATGAATCTCATTAAAATCAGAAGGAGCAGTCTATGTTTAGTTACAACTTATCAAGACTTCTCTGAAAGTATCCCTATATAGAATATATATCTGGTGAGTAATGTATATTACAAAGAAATTGGCTTAATGTTTGCATCAATTCCGATTAACTGAACATTTCAGTAGGGAGAATGGAGTTTGTTACTGCTTCCCTGCAACTGGAACCAGCTTTTTCCTTATGAGGTCCATAGAATCAGGTTAACAACGTTAATATTCATAATCTTTCTTTCCTTCAGACTTTATCCGTTAGAAGGAAGACTGCAGTACAGGAACCCTTAGAGAGGTTGCTCACTTTCAGAAATAATGGATATTGTTTGTGTAATGAAGTTATACAATTTTCCAATATATTTCATGTATCAATTCTTTATGGTTTTGATTTATGATCTCTGCTTGCTGTCTGTCTATGGGAAGCTTCATTTACTTCCAGTGGACAAATCTTTCTATGGTCAAGTGATGCCACACAAGTGCATGGCTCATTATAACACACAGGGGCACATTTACTAAGGATGTAGGAAACTGCGCTAAAAGTGCTCTGCATTCAGAACGTGTGACAGAAATCATGGTGCTTCCCTGCACTGGCCCGACAGAGTTCACCAACTTTTTGTGATGCATCTTTAACATAGGGTGAGTGACAGACTTTGCGTGTTAAATCTGGTGCATGGTCTGACTGAGTGCCGGAAGGCCCTGTAATTTGTGTTGCATGATGCCTTGTGCAGTTGCGCCTCAAAACAGTCGCTTGCAACAAAATAGTGGCACGGACACTTCTTAAATACATGTGCAAGTTTTTAAAGAATGTGCAAGTCCAACAGAAAACTGGTGCAAAGTCTTTAGTAAATGTGCCACACATTATCTGTGATACTAATGAGCCATGTACCTTTGTGACATCACATGACCATGGGCAGTTTTCTGTCCACTGGAAGTTCACTATGAAGCTCTCTTCTAGCATAGATCTAGAAAACCATGATCCATTAATATAGTATATTGGAAAAAAATGTTATTACTCAAACAGTATTATTTGCTCAAAGTGGAAACCCCCTTTAAAGGAAACCTACCATTTCAAATGGTCGGTGTAAGCTGTAAACACCGAGCACCAGCTCAGGGTGAGCTGGTGCCGGTGCTTAGTTTCGTTAGTGTTATAAACCGCGGTATCGCGGTTTTAACACTTTTTAAACTTTATAGCAGAAGCTGCTTCGGCGCTGCTCGGTGTTTACAGCTTACACCGACCATTTGAAATGGTAGGTTTCCTTTAAGTCTGTTTCTTTTCTTTGCTTTGAAGTCAAGGAATGGTTTTGCAAAGTGGCTTGTAGGCAAAATAATTCACTCACCACCAATGAAGTAAAATATATAAAGGTCACAAACACAGATAGTAGAAATGACCAAGCAAGGATTTCCTACATTTTTCTAGCCTTTTTGTTGCAGAGCCTATCTTTCTTGTTGATAAACTAACAATTATATAATCCGCATAAAGAAATTACTGTGTTGTTTCAATATAAGTAAACATATTTAACTATGACAATGTTCTGAGGACTGTAACATGCTACATGTTGTATCGTTTTTTAATTTTGTGTTTGAAGTCGAGAAGGAAGCTAAAATATCTTTGTAGAATTTTAAGATTTTAAATTGATTTTTCAATGTAAAATATATTATATTAAATCCTAATTTGACATGAAGACATGAAAATCAGGCAAGAAATATAGATAAAAAAGGAAACTGTGCAAAGGCATACTGGAGACTATGGTGCATAGAGTTTTCTAGTGCAGCTTTTTGTGTAATTCTTAACTTTAATTCTGTATTTTTAATGTAAACAATAAAGCACAAAGTACAAATACAAAGGGGAATGGAAAAAAGGTCCATAATACTAAATCCCACAAATGTATAAGACCACAAGAAAATATGACATTTTAGTTATTTATCTAACCAACTATCCTGAAAAAATACAGTAAGAAATGGCATAAATCCATGCAGAAGTTACCTTGTCTGCCCGTGCTCTGCTCTGATTACATCTGTACAAAGCCACCATCAGGGTACTACACATGGTATTACTTCTATCAGGGGCTCATTCACAGGGCAGTATATAATAATTTATAGTGGGGGAACTATATTCATGGTACTACCTACATGGCACCTCAATAAAAAAACCACATTTGTTATGTGACACATTTCACATTTGTTATGTTCACACATTGCTGTTTTCTATCTACATCAGTGTAATTTGGCTTTCAATCTATATGCTGTGCTGTACCTGAGCACCACCATTTATAGCAACTCTTTGCCATCACTGGGTACTCTGGGTACTGTGACCTCACTGTTAGTCTTCCTGGCACCGTAACATCAGTGTGTGTATTATCTCTATACTGTGACAGTACTATGTGTTTAATCCTTATACTATGACATCACCTTCTTTATTGTCCCCATACATCCATTTACTTTTAATATGAAATCACTGTGAACATTAATTATATCTCTTGTCAACTGAAAGTGTCATGTTGTAGTTGGATCCCCAGTCCAAATACTATTATTCTGAAAAAACAACTTTTCTTTGAACCATTAGAGGAAGCACATATACAGACATCGTCATAACATGAAACATTTCTACATGATTTGTGACAGCACCAGATTGTTTGTATGTATGCATTTTTTCAATGGGTTAGCCTGAAAAGGAATTACTCCAAAGCTAACACAGCTCTATAAACTATTCAGCAGATGGGAAATCTAATGCAAACGCAGCCCTAATCCCTTGAATTAGTACCTTCCACAGATATTACACTATGTATTTATCCCAGGGGCATTGATGTTTCTTCAAACAGCTGATTGGTAGTGGTCCCAGGTGTCACAACATGAGCTTACCTTAGGCCTCTTTCACATGAATGTATGAAAACAGCTGTAATACTACCCGTACTGTACCATTTTCATATGGGTAGTATACGACCACATTCGTTTCAATGGGCCACTCATTTAACTGACCGTATTGTCCACCGTACAAAAGAGAGCATGTTCTATTTTTTCCAATATTTCTGTTACGTAAACCCCATAGAAGTATTTGGGAATGTTTAAATATGTGTTGCATACGTTCTACATACCATTGTGCATCATATGCTGTTGTACGTGTAGTATCCAGGGAGACCAGAACCAGTGGGAGGCGCACTCTGTCAGCCAGCCATCATTTGCAAGCCCACTGTATTTTATATGGATACAGTGACATACATGCACATACAGATGAAAAACATCACGTATATATAGATTTATACGGTACAGAAATATAGGAATGGAGAAATCATATGTTCATGTGAAAGGGCCCTTATATTGATGACCTATATCAAAAGTCATTAGTAAAAATATGCATTGAGCATTAAATTTGGGATTAAAATCACCATCTGTGGTGAGTACAAGCATTGTGGAATACTCATCGATCTCAATTATAATGTTTTTACCCTATTTTGCACACATAAGGCAGTCAATGTCTACAGAGACATCAGGGACTTACTACATGACAATTGCCCACAGATAGATTCCTGTAAAATTCACCAGAAAATTAAAGCATATATTTCAGGTGGCACAAAGCTGGATTACTCTTGTAATTAATATTGTATGTATCTGAGAAGTGCATTTGGCTACAAACGTACATGTATAATCGATTAAATTGGTTGATGCGACAGTCAATCGTAAACAAAAATAATCCCTGTGGCTGTACATATAATTTTTACATTCACAAGGGTGACTACAGATGAAATATTCAATATTGGCTTCCAAGGTTTTAATATTCATTTTCCTAATCATAGATTTGTTTATGTAATATTGTTAAATCACTGTGGCAAGAGAGGTTTTATTTTGGTTTCCAGCCCAACTCAATTATTAGTGCATAGTAGTAATATAATGAGCATAGTTATATGTATATAATGCATTAAATCCTGCCTTGACAGCACAAACAACCAGTATGATGAATATTTAAAGCCCTGGTTCTGCCTGACAAAGTAAATGAATTTCCAATAGCTTAAAAGCTTGCACATCCTCAATTACACTAAAACAGATAGTGGAAAAAACAGACACACATCCTGTTTTTTTCTGGTCTAAACCAAACTAATAATTGGCATATAATTATAATATATATGTGCATACATTTTTATGGGTGCGAGAGTCATTTTTAAGACTCACTAAGATTGGTTCTTGGTTCTGAAGAACATCTACAATCCTATCTATGTAATGTAGTCAATGTGTGGGGAGAAGACCAGATGGCCACTTGGTAGACCTGATGAATTTACACATATTCTCCACTGAGAAGTGAGCAGCTGTTGCAGAATAGACTATCACAATCAATAAAAAGTAGAACTGAGAAAAACAAGAAACATTGATGCAAAAAGCTCTTACTGTGTGAAAGGAGTTTTCACAATGCAAAATAATCAATATGTGGTGAGAAGACCAGATGGCCACCTTACACATATTACAGTAACGTCCTGATAAATTTTACATGTGTTTACAATACATTTTCTAACTGGAGTTGAGCACATGTTGTAGAATGTGCTGTCAACATTAATAAAAGTAGAAGTGAGAAAACAAGAAACATAGATGAAGTAGTTTTCTTATTGCAATCCCTTTTCAAAAAAATATTCAACCAAGCCAAAAGAACATGCACAACATAGACAGTCCTAAGCAATGTCTAATTCCTCTATTAAATCAATGTACCATAAGGGTTATGTTATATAGCATTGTTTCCCCTAAATCCCTTCCTCATCCAATCCCTTCCCTTCCTTGGTCGAACTTGATGGACATGTGTCTTTTTTCAACGGTATTAACTATGATACAACAACAGCAATTGTCATTCCAAGGTATCAAGGCTGTCCTCCATTTCCTAGTGGTCCGGATGACCACATTTATGGGAAATTACATGGACATCTTTTTAATAATATTCAATTGAATAATGTTAAGCCCCTTAGTGACCGCCCATACAGATTTCTATGTTGGTCACTAAAGGGCCTTAGGCAGGGAGGTAGTCCGGATCATCAATGCAGTGACCGTGGGATCTACATACCTGCAAAAGCCCCTAACACATATAAAACAATAAAAAAAGCAGAAAAAAGTTTTAAAAAACCACAACATATTGGGCATCACCACGTCCCAAAATTATGAATCTCTAAAAATGTTGAAGCGGTTATTCCCACCGGTGAACCCCGTAACGGAAAAATGCACTCAAGTGCCCTTTTGCAGCACATACAAAATGTAATAAAAACTGATCTAAAGATCACACTGTACTGAAATAGCAATAAAAAGGTCAGCTCATCCTGGAAAATACTACACTTTAGCCAACTCCGTTCTCCTAAGTAGGAAAAATGATCAGAGTCAAAATATGGTAAAAGTAATAGACGTAAAAACAGAGCCCACAAGAAAATGGTGCAAATATGGTTATATGGCATTTTGAATTGTATTTCCACTTCCCAGTATATAGGATGGAATATGAAATAACGTCTGTAGGAAGTACAATTTTTTACGTAGAAAACAAGCCCTCATACAGCTCTGTAGATGGAAAAATAAAAAAGTTATTGATTTTTGAAAGTCGGGAATGATGAACAGAAAGTAAAATGGCAAAAAGCCTATCAATGGCAAGGGGTTAAAATTCTCCCCATACCAAAGGATTAAAAGTTTACTAATTCTCTGGGATAAGGGTTTTTGGTACCCAAGGCCATGTTCACATGTGGCATTTTGGTTGCATTTGGAAACGCAATCCAAAGGCTCCACTCGTGATTACATATTTTGGTAAAATTGTGTTTCCAACACTTTAACTGAACACGATTGCAGGTGGAGTCTTTGGATTGTTTTTCAAAATGCAACCAAAATGCCAGGGGCCTTACAAACACGTCATCGCAACTGAAAACTATCCTGCCCTACAAAATCTCAATGGCTCCTTCCCTTCCATGCCCACCATGTGCCCTGATAGTGGGTTACATCCACATGCGGGGTGTCCTCTTAATCGGAAAAAACTGCCAAATATATTATTAGATACATTTTCTACTTTTATTCAGTTAATGTGGGTAAATATTGCAGCTAAATGAATGTATTATTGATAAATATTAGTGAATTCCAAATCAAACCTTCATTTTGTTTGAATTTATGTAAAATACTTAAAGGGTTAACAAGCTTTCTACCTGCTGTTTTGAATAGTTTAAGGGTTGAAGTTAATAGAACAGGGTGATATGTGGGGACTTTCTATTAACAGAACTTTCAAAACCCCTATAGAAATGAAATGGTCCCTAAAATAATTGATTCTAAAATTTTCTTCAAAATTTCAGAGAATGCTGTTCAATTTGTGATCTTTCTAGCGTTGTAATAAAACAAAAGGTCACTTATAAAATTACGCCAACACAAAGCTGAGATATGGTAAATGTTAGTAACTAAAATGGGTAGTAAGACAATCAGTTTGAAAAACTGAACATTTTGAAGTTTGAAAATAGCAATTTTTTTCAAAATGTTTACCACTTCACCTTTTGTACATAAATATATTCGAAATATGTCAACCAAAATTTCCCACTAAGTTGAAGTACAACATGCCACGGAAAAACAAACTTTCCATAGTTGTAACCGGATTAAGTGACACATGCTGGTTTAAAAAAATAGCCCTTGGTCACCAAGGCACAATTGAGCTTGGTCACTAAGGGGTTAAAGATGCTAGATGGATTAAATTAAATGTGAATGTCCAGATGGGACTATCCCTTTAAAGGAAACCTACCACCACCACGAATCTACCTATCCAAACTAAACTAATACTTCCATTGACATTAATAAGACTTCAAAAGGCTTAGTTCAAATGAAAGACATCTGTAATTACTTAAAGGTAACCTACCATCAGGGATCTACCCATTAAGGTAGATCCGGTGGTAGGTGCCTCTAACAAATTTAAGGATAGCCCTATTTAGAGCTAATCTTTAGTCCCCACAATTTTTTAGAAAGTTTAATGGCCTTGAAATGCAAATTTTCTAAAGAGGCTATTGGGGCGTGGAGTAGCCTCTTTGATCCTCCTACCAGATATCTTCCCCTCACAGCTACAAGGATCTGAATCCGGAGTTCTGCGCAAGCACAGTAGCTCCGGTTTTGGAGCCTAAATCGCACAGCCGCTGCCCTATGTTGCACTTGCGCGGTACTCTGGCTTCATGGACGAGTATCTGAAGATATCTGGTAGTAAGATCAAAGAGACTACTGGGGTGTGGATTAGAGGCGCGGCGCAAAAAATTTGCATATCAGGGCTATTAAAATTGCTAAAAGATTGTGGGGACTAAAAAGCACTATCCTTACATTCGTTAGATGCACCTACCACCAGATCTACCTTAATAGGTAGATCCGTGGTGGTCGGTTTCCTTCAAGTAAATAAATGTCTTTTATAACGCAAATAACCCCACATATATATAGTATCACCACGTCCATAACAACCCGTAGAATAAAAGTAAATAATTATTGAACCCGCAAGATTATGGTTGTTTAAAAATCTGCAAAAAATTATGATTTTTTTATGATCCCACAAAAAAAAAGTAATAATAATAATAAAAAGTGATTAAAAACATATGTACTCCAGAATTATACTGTTGCAAAGTACAACATGTCCCACAAAACAAGCCATCAACCAGCTCAATAGCCAAAAAAGCAAAAAAATGTTATGCCACTTGAAAGACACGAATGCAAAAATGATAGATTTTTCCCCACATTAAGGTTTTATTTGGTAAATTTAGTAAAACATTAGAAAAAATATTCAAGTCTGGTATCCCCATAATCGTATTGACCCATAGAATAAAGATAACATGATTATTAGGCTATACGATGAACACACACAAAAAAAGTAAAAAATCAAGTACATAATTGATGGTTTTCTACTCCTGCCCTCAAAAAAAGTTCCTAAATTTTTAACAATAGTGGATACCAACCCTAAAATGGTAACACGGAAAAAAGCATCTCGTCCCGCCAAAAAAATGCTATCACATGTCCCCAATAACGGAAAAACTAAAATTCTATAGCCTGCAAAATGAGCCAATGAAAAAACTAAAATCCTGGCAGCTGCAGGGCCCTCCTCCCCTTCTGTTTCTCACTGTGTGCCCATAAAACAAGTAACGGCCAAAGTTGGGGGCTCTCTGTACTCAGGAGAAATTGCATAACAAATTGTAAGGTGGGTTTTTTCTTTTTATCTTTAGCAAATGTGTATATTTTAGGTCTAAATGAACGTATAACTGACAAAATTTGACCATTCTAAATTTCACCTCCATTTCGATGTAATTACTAACAATCTTCCTAAAAACTGTTTCTGATAGTTTGAGGGGTGCAGATTTGAAAATGGGTTGATTATAGAGGGTTTTTTATGTTAAATATGAAAACTTTAATTCAAAACAGCATTTATCCCCAAAATAGTCAATTCTGAAAATACGGAAAATCGATAATCAATTTGTAAGCTGCGTGACATCAAAACTAATTACCCAGACATTTTAAAAATTATGAAAATGTAAAGTAGACATATGGGAAATGTTACTCAGCAACTTATTTAGGTGGTAAATCTGCCTGAAAATGCAATGATTTCAAATTTCGAAAATGTTACATTTTTCAAAAAGTTCATCATTTTTTCTTTTTTTGTTGTAAATAAACGCAAAACTTATCATCCAACATTACGACTAAAATGAAGTAAATATGTGAGTAAAAAACTATCTCAGAATCGTTTTGATAAGTAACAGTGTTCAAAAATCATAACCATATAAAGTGACACATGTCAGAATCCAAAAAATGAGACTGAGCCTTAAGCTACAAAATGGCTGTGTCCTTAAGGGGTTAAATAGATACTTACATGTTTTTAAAAATAAGCTATTTATTTTCATGTAATATCATAATACAAAAACAGTTGAATCCCTTGCAAATCAATCTAAGTAATGACATAATGATTCTACTGGATCTCTTTGCAGCAATTAAAAATAATAATTCCTTTATTTATGTAGTGCATCCAGATTACACAGTGCTGCACAGAGTTTGCCAAATCAATTGAGACTGTAGATGCACAAGCTGGGCCGGGAGGTGGGGTAGGCGATCACCTAGGGTGCTATCCTCACTTCCCATCCTGGGGTGCCGTCCCAGCCCCCTGCAGGGGCCAGCGATATGTGTATCTTTAAGATACACATATCATTGGTTGCTGTGCACAATCAGCACCCACTAGCACACAGGCGTGCGGCTGCTGCTGACGTCATTGCTCAGGCTCCGTCTGGGTGCTAGCAGGAGACTACACCGGCGTCGCAGGACAGACCATGTGGTTCCAGGAAGCGCAGGTTGGTGAGTATTACTTTAATTTTTTTTGGGGCATGGCTATATACTCCAGGGGGGCCGGCAGGGTGGATATATACTACAGGGGGCTGGCTATATACTACAGGGGGCAAGATAGCTATTTACTACAGAGGGCTGGTTATATACTAAGGGGGGCAGGATGGCTATATACTACAGGGAGCTGGCTATATACAATAGGGGGCTGGCTATGCATTACAGGGGGGCCAGGATGGCTCTATACTACCATGGGCAGGATCAATATATACTACAGGGGGCTGGCTATATACTACAGGGGGCTAGCTATATACTACATGGGGCAGAATGCTCTATACTACATGGGAGTTGGCTATATATTACAGGGGGGTCAGGATGGCTATATTATACAGGGGAGCCAAATGGCTACATACTACTTGGGGCTGGCTATATACTACAGAGGACAGGATGGCTATATACTACAGGGAAGCAGGCTGGCTATATACTACCGGGAGCAGGATGGCTATATACTAAATGGGGGCAGGATGGCTATATACTACATGGGGCTGGCTATATACTACAGGTGGCTGGATTGCTATATAGTACATAGGGCTGATTATATACTACAGGGGACAGAATAGCAATATACTACATTGGGCTGGCTTTATACTACAGGGGTCAGGATGACTATATACTACATGGGGCTGGCTATATACTACAGATGGCAGGATTGATATATAGTACATGGGGCTGACTATATACTACAAGGGATAGAATGGCTATATACTACATGGGCTGGCTATATACTACAGGGGTCAGGATGGCTATATACTACATGGGGCTGACTAGCTATATACAAAAGGGGGCAGGATGGCTATATACTACATGAGGATGGCTGGCTATATACTATTCAGGGGTGGCAGGCTGGCTATATACAACTGGGAGGGCATGCTGGCTACAAACTGGGGGGGGGCAGGGGACTGGCTAGCTACATACTATGGGCCTGGCTGTATATATATTGGCTGGCTATATACTGAGGGCATGGGCTACTTATATACTAGGGAAGTGTGCTGTGGCTACCGGATTAATGAGGGGGTAATTATATGGTAGTATATATTATAGTTTTTTGATGGGTTGCAGTTAGAGATGAGCGAGCATACTTGTCTGAGCTTGATGCTCGTTTGAGTATTAGCATACTAGAAACGGCTCGTTGCTCAGACGAGTATTTCGCCTGCTCAAGATCAAGCTTTTACTTAAGGAAACACAGTGAAGAACAGTGAAGAACACAGTGAAAACAGTGAACACAGTGAACACAGGATCATTTAAGTGAAGAACACATTGCAGATGTTTCCGTACATCTGCAAACTTATCAGAAAGCATTAGTGCCGAATGGTGTTCTTCACAATCTTCACACATCTTCACACATAATGTTCTTCACATACTATTGTGAAGAACACCGTTCGGCACTAATGTCTCCTGATAAGTTAGCAGATGTACGGAAACATCTGCTAATTTATCAGAAGACATTAGTGCAGAAAGGTGTTCATACAATAGTATGTGAAGAACAATATGTGTGAAGAACACATTGCAGATGTTTAACATGGGTCATTCTCCATTTTGAAGTTCCACGAATATTCCATTGAATTAAAAAAACAAACAAACAGGATTGACTTCCTTATTTCTCAATAAAATGACACATTTTATTGCAGAGCCTTGGTCCCCTTGAAAAATGCTCGAGTCTCCCATTGACTTTAATGGGGTTCGTTATTAGATACGAGCACTCGAGCATCGGGAAAAGTTTGACTCGAGTAACGAGCACGCAAGCATTTTAGTGCTTGCTCATCTCTAGTTGCAGTGTATTATCTTTATATGCAGGGGGCACTTAGCTGTTACTTAGGCGACATTATATTGACTGTTAGGGGCAGAGTATGGAGATGTTCTCCAGAGGCCACAGTCACCAAGGTGGAAATCTCTTCATAGATAAGTCACGACTGGGAGAAGTTTCCATGACGTTCTCTACCTGATGGAGAAGGATTGGTGGCAATGAGACATCAGACATAAGAGGAGATAGCAGCAGCCTAACAGTAAGTTATGTCTGTGCAGCCCAGAAGTGCAGTACATGTAATGCTGGTATATATTCTTTGGCTGTAGTGCTGCACTCTTATCTGAGCAGAGCTCCAGATGTTCACAGAGGTTTTCACTGCAAACGTTCACAATAATGGTTCTCGTTTGTCCTCCGTTCTGCTCACAGCACAAATCCACAGATTCTCCAGATAAGAGTAGCCCACTGTTCAGACCCACGTGGATGCAGTTTTCATTCCTACTATTGTTACCACCGTGCGTGTTTCTTCTTGTGGTCCGCTGTGGTGAACGGTGTAACAATAGGAGGAACGAAAACTGCATCCACGTGGGTCTGAACAGTGGGCTACTCTTATCTGGAGAATCTGTGGATTTGTGCTGTGAGCAGAACGGAGGACAAACGAGAACAATTATTGTGAAAGTTTGGATTGAAACGTCTGGAGCTCCGGTCAGATAAGAAATCTATATATTTTTATTTCTATCTCTTTATATTTTAACTCTGGTATATATTGATGTGTGCAGTATATTTTTGCTGTTATATATTGATGTGTGTAGTACAAGTAGTACTGGTATATATTGATGTGTGTAGTAGACAAATTTTTTGTATATATTTAGAAGTGCAATTTATTATTATGTGCTGTTTATTCATAGATGTTAAAAATTTATATGTGCGGCCCAGTCATTGGTATCTATGTGTTTCTGGAATATATTTATGTATTTGCTACATTCTTTTTTCACTGGAGGGACATATTTTTCTATTTTACGCTATATTCATGGCCGGGAGGCCATTTTGTAGATGTTTCCATACCAGTTGGCCTTTCTTATTATTTTTAACAGGGGGGGATGCATTTTATTTTTCTGTAAGAATCGGCCCTACTTTGGCCCCGTTGGGGGGCGGGAACAATTTTGCTTTTTTGCCTCGGGCACCAAAATGCCTTGTCCCGGCCCTGTTTTCAAGACCTTCACTTCATGTTCCACCCTGTTGGTCTTGAGGATACTGCAAATTTTTGGATTATTTCCTGGACCTTTTCTGAAAAGTTCTTGTAATGTTTAAAATAAATGCAGTATATTTTTTTGTAACAATTTTTCAGTTACTAACGATATTTAAAACAAATAAACTGAAAGACAAAAGTTTGTTAACAATAAAAAAATAAGGAAACATATTCCATTATGGCTTATATATTATTCTAAAGCTCCATCCATGTCAGGGGATGTTTACCTTATCTGTGTTTGCTCTAAATTTATCACACTATATCTTGAAAAGTGCATAACTGTCACTAGGCTCCATTATCAGTAACTGCAGCAAATGGAGAGTGAATCTACTTCTTGTCTTTGCTTGTCCATTAAGGTTTACACAAGGAGAACATAGAACATTTCGAAAAGTCTGTATTTGAAAAGGTCAATTCATGTGATGCTTCTATTTAGCTAATGCGGTAAATCAATTTTGTATGGCCCAAACCTCTGCATTCAGCAAGAAACAATAATGTCAAACAATTTCTACCAGCTATTTGTGTAACATAACAGGTTTTACAGGTATACACAGTGCCCTGCTACTTACAGAAAACCAAGGCAAATTGCCTTTTTTGTTTTGTCAATCATAAACAAAGAAATACTCTACACTAATTGTAGTGTAACGGCTTTTAACTGAATTGGTAGACCTAAGTCATAGCCAAAATAAATTCACATAAAACAACATTCCATTGTTCATTGCAATGAAAAAATTGGTTACATCATCCAATGTTCATTAAGTACAGTACTTTATTCAGTGCTTTAAAATCTCAGCACAATATATTTGCACTGTTATATTTGTGGGTGAGACAACCTGCCTCATTATATTTATTACTTCACCATATTACTCCTGTTTTGCTTGCTGTTATTCTATGGGAGACTTTATTGTTTACTGCCAGTGGATAAAGATATGTCTCTGGTCATGTGATGTTCCACATGTGCATGGTTGTTAGTATCACACAGAGTAATCAGATGTGTGTATTATAATGAGCAGTGCACCTGCGTGACATCACATTACCATGGACAGATTTTTATCCAATATGTACAGCTGAGCGTATGTGTGTATATGCACCGTCACATTTATAATCACCAAATTTTGCACAGCCCATGCTTTCTAAAATACACTTATTAATCCCATTCTACATAAGCCATTGTCTGCTGGCTGCTGTGGCAGTTATAAACCAATCACAGCTCGGCTTCTAGCAACCAATAACAGCTCAGTTTCTATTTGCCATAGGTAATCAATATGAGCTTTGAGCTTTGATTAGTTACTATAGTCAATTAGTATAAGACAGCTTATATGTGAGGTAATAGGTGAGGTGATATGTAAGGTAATATGCAAGGTCATATGTGATGCGATGTGACGTTATATGTGACTTAATATGTGAAGGTATATGTGAGGTAACATGTGAAGTAATATGTATGGTGATATGAGGTAATATGTGAGGTTATATGTGAGGTAATATTGGAGGTTATATGTGATGTAATATCTGAGGTGATCTGAGGTAATTTGCAAGGTAATATGTGAGGTAATATGAGGTAACATTTGAGCTAATTTGAGATAATATGTTCTCAATTAGGATGCTTATATGATCTGTGATACTCTGGCCACATCCAGTGCTGCAATCATATATCTACCATTAGATCATCTCAAATACCTACAGCCAGGGCCGGCGCTATGGGTAGGCAAAGGTGGCAATTGCCCAGGGCCCCCAGGGAGAAAGGGGAGAATCTCTTCTTTCAAATGAATCTTGAATTTTGTTTCTAGGCGCTATGGATCCAGAGATATTCAGGTATAAAGTGAGGATATCAGGTGACATTTTTATATATAAATATCTCCGTTTTCCTACATTTTAGAAACACAAATTTATATTCATATAAAAGAGGAGACTCTCTTCTTTCACAGGAAAAAAGGAGTGAGGTTCTATGAGTCACAGAGCCAGAGATACAGCCCCCTGAAGAGTCCCCCCCCCCCCTCCAGATTCTTAGCCATCAGGCTGCGGGAGCATTTGCTGCACACAGGAGCTTATGCACCTCACAGATAATGGAAATATTCACTTTATATGTTACTAGTACTACATTTTGAGAAGGGATTATATCAACTAATATTCATGTTTTTAACCCTTCTCTATGCAAATCTAAGAACACACTTTGGGCCACATGTATCAATCGTTTTTTTCTGTTGTTTTTGCGCCTTTTCCAGATGTTTTGATGCGCCTAATGATATTCATCACTTGCGACTTTTCATTTAGGCGCAAAAACACTCCAGCCCGAAGCTGGCGTTATCTGAGAAGAAAGCACTGAGCCCCTTTGCAGAACAGCTCATTTCTAGCAGAAAAGCTCATCCAGACACTGCAGACACTAGAACAGATCATACAGACATGAGATACTCTGCAGACACTAGTACAGATAATACAGTCATTAGATACTCTGCAGACAGGAGCTGCAGACTCTATTTACAGTTCATCACCTTCTATTTACAAAACATTCTGCAGAATCCTGAGCTCAAAGCAAGAGAGGAGAGAACGTTACAGAATGTTGCACATAGTACTGACAAGTGTCCCCCATGTAATTCTGCACAGTATCACCAGTGTGGGGGGATCCTGTGCAGAATTACAGGGGTGCAGCAGGAGACCAGCACTGGGGGATCCCCTCCAGGAGAAGCCCCTGCTGAGGAGGTCACTGGGTGCTGGGTGTCACACACCTGGGTGCTGCTGTGAGTGTTATCTTCATTCTGGGCTGTGGGAGAAGCAGAGAGGAGCTTGTAGCAGGATCACATGTAAGTGCCCGAATCTAACATTGCGCCTAAACTGCGCCAAAATTGTGCCTAAACTGTGTTAAAGTAAAGTGATTAATAAGAGGCAGAAAATTACCTTATCACAGATGGTTGTAGCTTGTGATAATTCTGGAAAACAGTGCGCCAGAATTTAGGCGCAACTACTACACTTAGGCGCACAAAAGTGATAAATGTGGCCCATTCTCTCTTATTCCCTTTTATTTTGTGATAGTTATTTTCTGTTGTGAAAATTGATTGATACGATGAACATTCAATCCTCTTCGCTTAATGTTACTACACTGCGACCAGAACATGTCCATAAAGTTATATGTAACACCAAAAACACACACATGTCCTGGAATAAAGTTTGTATTTCCCACCATCCTCCATTATTTACACCTATGTTATGACGTTCTCACTCTTATTCTTATGAAGCGCGGAGGGTTCTGTTATTGTGCAGCTAATACAATGGCGACATCTAAATGTGACTTTTATTATCTCATTAGAGAGGTTTATGGATATATAGTTATTTATTTGGGTTACCATTGTGTAAGGAACAGACAATGATACATATGTGTGAATTTTCTGCAGTTCCCTTTGCTGCATATTTTGGTGAATACGGTATATTGGTGTGGGGTCTGTATGATCTCCTCACATCTTACTGTTTTAGGAAAGTAGATTTTCTTTATATAAGTATCTGGATTTGTACATATTTTAGAGGAAATTTTGAATGTTAATTGCCAAATGCATCGCCTGGTTGTCTGCTTTCAAAATTATATCGGGTTTATGGCGCCTTTACTTTTTATTCTGTTTTATTGATATATTTTGCAGGTTGTGACTGTCTAAAAATGTCTAGCTGAAAAGCAGATATCTAGTTATTACAGTTTTAGTGATATTATGTGGATTTATTCATGTGAACATATCAATAGGACACATTTGTGAACTCTACAAATGTCCATGTTTGTATCAAATTTTTTGCCATCAAAGTCAAATTTTAAGTATTTTTAATAAAATGTTTCAATTTGAATCAAAATTGCATGAAGGCGCCTATGTCTATAAAATCTATGATGCAATTTAGAAAATGGGGCAAGTGTCTGCTTTCAGAAAATATCGGTCCCTCTCCCCAATGGGCCTCACAGTCTAATCAACCTACCAGTAATTTTTTGGAGTGTGGGAGGAAACCGGAGGACCCGGAGGAAACCCACGCAGACACAGAGAGAACATACAAAATCTTTGCAGATGTTGACCAGCGCTGCAAGGCTGTAGTGCTAAACGCGGAGCCACCATGCTGCCCATAAATCTCCCTATCATTTATCTATCTCCTATAAAATTCTCATATTACAGTTTGTTTTACCATACTAAAGGAGCCTCTTGCTGACTGTGACTGGTCATAAAATAGTTTTATTTTGGGGCCCCACTTTTAGTTTTGCCCAGGGCCCCACTTTGTCTAGAACCGGCCCTGCCTACAGCTCTGGCTGGAATATAAATCTGCCAATATCATTCTTAGTATAAGGTAGCTTATGTGTGAGGTAAGATGTTTTTAATTGTGATGCTTACATCATGTGATACACCAGTTACAGCCAGAGCTGCGGTCTTATCTATGCCATTACGCGCTCCGGTCACATCCAGAGCTACAAGTATATGTTTTCAGATGACTGCAGCTCTGGATGAACTGGAGTATCAATCTGCTATTGTCATTCCTAGTATAAGACAGCTTATGTGTAATGTAATATGTTTTCAATTGGGAAACTTACATCATATGTGAAGCTCAAGTCACAGCCAGAGCTGCAGTCTTATATGTGCCATTAAATACTTCAGTCACACCTAGAGCTGTAATCATCATTCTATTATTAAATAATTTCAGATACTCAATCTGTGTAACAGATCTCTGGTGCTGAATATAAGATTTGAAATGCTTCCATTATTTTTTTGATTTTTCATAATAAAATTATTTGTGATCTTTATGTGCAAAAGATTTTTTGTTGACCCATTCTATTTTCTAATAGCTAAAAGCAGTTATTTATTATCCCCAGCAATGCTGGGGGCTACAGTTAGTTGGAAGTAAAACTAAAATCATTTTATTCTGAGATCTGAAATTGTATTTCTTTTAAGTTTGAATAAACTTTCAGTATATGGGACACTAACATGGGACCCGGGTAAAATTCTATATTTTAAGGCATAAAGCCAAAAATATTTGCACTACTATCTTTGGAATTAGCTTGAGAAAGAGGTCAAGGCAAAAACACTTAGCTATGATTGTTATTTTTTATACCTCTGTTTTATACACTATTTTATTAGATACCAAATAAAATACAGTTAGACCATAAATCCAAGTGGGGTTATTACAGACCGATTAGAGGGGCCAGGACGCGGGGAGCACTCTGGAATCTCCATTTCTTCCTTACAAACAACCTGCAACCAATCAGACCGCCAAAGAGTGATCCGAGGAGAGGAGCAGACCCGGGCCAGCGAAACCCTCCACTGATATGTCTTCAGAGTAGTTATGCACTAAGCATAAGTACCCCAGATGAGCGTATACGTTTATAACAAATACCCATAAATATCAAACACTGTAACCCTATGAGTACTTTCCCTTTTCTCCTTTTCTATAGCCAAACTGGTGTCATGTCTTTGAAAACATCTGATAAGTTTATTTGCAACATCTGAGTTAGCTAGAGCTACACCTATAGATTTGTTTGAAAGCATACCAGAAAAACACTTATTCTTTGTGTAAAATCATGGAAAAAATAAACAAATCAGCTAAGATATCAGGAAGAGAATTGTGGACTTGCACAAGTCTGGCTCATCCTTCGGTGCACTTTTCAAAAACCTAAAAGTGCCTCATTCATCTGTACAAACAATTATCTACAAGTACAAAGAAGTTGGGAATGTCCAGTCAACATACAGCTCAGGAGAGAGACATGTTCTATGTCCCAAAGATTAATGTGCTTTGGTCTGAAATATGCATATCAACCCAAGAACAAAATACTTTGTTAAGGCTGAAGCTAGTAAGAGTGTGTCATTATCCACAGTGAAATGATTACTGTATTGACATGGACTGAAAAACCACTCTGCTAGGAAGAAGCTATTACTCCAAAATAAACATTGGAAAATCAGATATTGTTTGCAAATGCACACAGGAACAAAGACCTTAATTGTGGTCTGATAAAACTAAAATTGAACCGTTTGGCTATAATGACCATAATTAAATTTGGAAGAAAAAGGGAGAAGCTTACAAGCCAGAGAATACCTTCCCAACTGTGAAACACAATTGGGGCAGCATTAAGTTGTTGGGTTGTTCTTCTGCAGGACTGGTGGACGAAATAAAATAGTTTTTTGTTTTTAGTTTAAAAAAAAATTATGATGCATCTGTTATACAACAACTAATTGAGCATACCATAATTTATTTTTTATTCTAAAGATATATATTTTCAGCATACTAATTACTGTAGGGATAACATTTAATACGGTCGTGAGCCTGAACTCATAAACTATGTATGATTGCAAACTTGTTTTGAAAAATAATTACATATAATATATGTATAATAGTACTCATGTAAGGGTTATTAAATTAAAAGTAGAAACAAGATGTTTAACTTTTCTTTCAAATGCAATAATAGATACAGTAGGGAAATACCCATGAATTATTAAGGTAAAAAAGATATCTATATATTTAAAGCAAGGTCTTTTGAACATGTTGCATTAGCATCCCATTCATAATTTTTGATTTTGATACAGTTTTTCCATGGCAAGCTTTGAGGATGGATGTGTAATAGGGTAATTAGGTCTTTAATGATGGAGACCTGGTACAACCCAGCATAATGGAACGTAGCTGACTAATTATCTACATCACTCAGCTTATTAAATCACTTCCCTTTCTCAGCAGTATCCATATTCCACTTGCATCCATTTCCTTTTGTATCAGGGAAAATATTTCCAGTTATTATCAGGACATAAACTTGGCTCAATTATAAATGTCAGCTGTACGTCAACAATACAGGTGAAATGTATAATCAGTCCCTAATAAAACTGTTGCATTGGAAAATATTGATGTATCCCATAGAAACCTGATAAATAAGAGCTAGAATGTAATTGCTGGTGAAGGTGGCATTTTAGATATTAACATTTATAAACAAACTAAGTATAACTAAGAATTCCAGCTATAGTATTATTGTTGCTAAGTATGTTCACATTTTCTATCTTATAACAAAGCTACAGTGCAAACAAATAAACTTCACAGTGCTTTTAGATCCTTATGTATTATATCTTTGATGCCTTCCTTCAAAGCTCAGCTATTTGTGCTGCAGGCCTCTCATTCTTTTATTCACTCATAGGAAGTTGTCATTGTTTACCATGTCACCTGCATAGTGGTATCAATTATAGTTATGAGGGTTCCTTTTTACCTAATGGAGAATGATGTTCCAACACACCATATTGCTTTGAAGAGCACTTATCTGAAAACTAATATGATGAATATATCTATATTTTGTAATAAAATTAGTCTTCACTACTGAGCATATGCTAAGAAGGCCTACCAAAAAAATTATGGAAAAATTGTTTTCTGTATAACAAAATATATGTATTCTATTCTTAGCAATGGTATTTAACATTCCAAGCTGTGTACTTCCCAAAAAATTCCAAATGCTATGAAACTGAGGAACAAATGCTTTATTGAAAGAACATAGTCACATTACAATAATTTGCACAGTATTTACAAGGGTACATACATACAGCATATACTGTTTCACAGCATAGACCTCAACACAATAAATTAAGATTCACACTTAGTATTAACAGCAAGCAGACATATATAACTCATATATAACTCAACTGTGCTACACTGCTCAGTCAATGCACCCAACTAAACATACATGACATTTCAATTACAATGACCTAGAGAAAATTTTCGAAATGGGGAGAAAGGGGAGAGGGTGGGGAGATCACTGGCCCGAAGCTTTATTGAAATTCTGACACACAAGCTGGAGAAATAGGAAGGGTGAATTGCTAAAAGTCTCCTTCCTGTTTTTCACAATTTGCATAATTTATGCAAACCTCACAATTTCTTGTCAAAGTCCAAAACCGGTGCTGCAAAAATTTAGGTTTTCGGTTGGAGGCCGACAGCGCTCTGGTTGGGATTCTCCCCAAGGCAGGTGTTGTGCTTCACTATTTGCTCCAAATGACAACTCCTCTTTATTCTCTGTATTGCTTACATAGATAACAAATTTATATACCATATAAATTTAAGTTTAAGAACTGACGCTTTGAAATCTATCATTTTGGGGGCAGTGTGACTTTTTGATCACTTTTTATAAAATTTGTTATGTGTTGTATAACAAAAAAGAGTCAATTCAAAAATTTGCTCATGTAACTCTTGCATCCAGTCAGTCGTGATATAAGCCAGTCAGATAGTGTGTGTGTGTTGAACTTTTCTTGCCAGATAGCTAGTGCAAACAATGGAGTTATCTAGACTATGTCATTATATCCATTAGGGACAGACAGATAGTTCAGTGGTATCTCTGATCGAATATCAGCTCACAACTGCAAGCAGAGCAAAACCTCTGTTTAGAAGATATAGCGTCAGCAGAGACTTTTTTGTTGTACCTATAAGTCAACCAGTGAGAATTCCTTCCTCTGTACTGGTTAACACAGGACAAACAGATTGAAAGCTGTCTTGAACAATAACTACGATATGCTTCTCCTATGTCATACACACATATGACTAAATCTACTTTATATTATGACTAGCAGACCAATGTTACCCAAAAAATGATTTGTGGTTATTTTTACCAAATTAATACCTTCTATAGAGGGCATACTCACATAGAAAATAGAGATTCTGTGTGTTTTTAACTGTAGTATGGCAGTATATTATAGGATCGATCAGACAACCTAGGGCTAAAGTACCCTAGGGAGTATGAAAAATAGTAAAAATAAAAATAAGAAAAGTTTAAAAAAAATTATAATAAAAAAACCTAAAAATTCTAATCACCCCCCTTTCCATAGAACTGACATAAATATCGATAAACAGTAAAAATCATAAACACATTAGGTATCAACGCGTCCGAAAATGCCTGATCTATCAAAATATATTAACAGTTTTTCAATGCGTTTAACCCCGTAATGGAAAATAGCGCCCAAAGTCGAAAATGGCACTTTTTTGCCATTTTGAAAAATATAAAAAATTCTATAAAAAGTGATCAAAAGGTTGTACAGTCCTAAAAATGATATCATTGAAAATAGTATCAAATGTCTCAAAAAATTACACCACCCACCGCTCTGTATACCAAAGTATAAAAAAGTTATTAGCGCCAGAAGATGGCAAAATCAAAAAAATTATTTTTGTACAGGAGGTTTTAATTTTTGAAAATGAATGAAAACATTATAAAACCTATACAAATTTGGTATCAACTTAATCGAACCAACCCAAAGAATAAAGTAGACATGTCATTTGGGGCGCTCAGTGAAAGACATAATATCCAAGCCCACAAGAAAATGGCGCAAATGCGTTTTTTCATAATTTTCACTGCATTTGGAATTTTTTTTCTGCTTCCGAGTACATGTCATGGAATATTTAATACCATCACTATGAAGTGCAATTTGTTACGCAGAAAAAAAGCCATCACACAGCTCTTTATGTGTAGAAATAAAAAAGGTATCGATTTTTGAAGGTGGGGAGTGAAAAATGGACATGAAAAAACAGGAAAGGGCCGGTCCTTAACCGGTTAAAATGTGCTTTATGAATTCACTGAAATCTGAATAAAAGTTATATTTTAGTGTCCAGATATGGGATAGGAATTTTGGTAAACAGGGATAACTGACATTTATGAGTTTTAAAATATTTAAATTTTTTTAAACTTAATTTTTTTTTTTACAAAAGACAAAAATTGGGATCTCTCAGAATCTTGCTGAGGCAGCCTGAAAATCATATAAAGAAAAAATACAACTAGTGATTTAGAATATAACTTTTACTTCTTTTTTACAAATATTTACATTAAAGACTATTGTGAAGTACTGTTAATGTATTCAATTCCTCTGCACTGGTGACCATTCAAAAAATGGAAAAGATAATTGAGCGTAAAAGAACCTACTAGAGGTTTTATGTAATTTTTTTTTCTTCTGTGTTGTTTGAAGAACACATTGCAGATGTTTCCATACATCTGCTAACTTATCATAAGACATTAGTTCAGAAAGGTATTCTTCACAATAGTATGTGAAGAACAATATGTGTGAAGAACACATTGCAGATGTTTAACACGGGTCATTCTCCTTTTTGAAGTTCCATGAATATTCCATTGAATAAAAAAAACGAACAAACAGGACTGACTTCCTTATTTCTCAATAAAATGACGCATTTTATTGCAGAGCCTTGGTCCCCTTAAAAATTCTGGAGTCTCCCACTGACTTCAATGGGGTTCATTATTCGATACGAGCACTCGAGCATCGGGAAAAGTTGGACTCGAGTAACGAGCACTCGAGCATTTTAGTGCTCGCTCATCTCTAATGTTAGGATATTCTGTAATAACGGATGTTAAGTCGGTGTCCATTCTGAGTACATGCCAATGTTTGGTCAGTATCTGGCGTATAGTGTTCATACCCCCATCATAGGTGGCTTTTAGTCTGATGGTCTGTGACATTGGTGGTTTAGGCTGAGTAGTGAGTAAGCTGGATCAATCAAGGGTCAATACCCTTTTTTATGTGGACTTAAGGATGGAGTCGGGGTATCCCCTTGCTTGGAATCTGGATTGAAGTTCTTTTGCTCCTTTGGTAAATTCACTCAGTGTGGAGCAATTTCTCCATGCCCTTAGGTATTGCCCGAATAAGGGGTGGAGGATTGTTGGATTCCCATCTAAGGAGCAAATTTGTTGAAGTAGGTTTTCTAAAGATAGTAGTGTCCAGTTCTTCCTTGATGTTTTTTCTGTATTATGACGTCCAGAAAAGGAAAGCATGATGTTTGGATCTCATAGGTAAATTTAAGACCCATGGCGTTGTTATTGAGGTCATTGACTAACTGGTTGGTAGTACCTTCCCAAGTTAAGAAGATATCATCGATATAGCAAGCCCAAAGGCTCGCCATACCGATGTTACTTGGGCCACTTTCTGCTTCACTGAAGACACAGCAGTGTTTCCACCAGCCCAGGAACAAGTTGGCATATGTGGGTGCGCACGAACTACCCATTGCAGTGCCTCTGAGCTGGTGGTACACTCTGTCGTCAAAGGTGAAAAAGTTGTGTGTCAATGAAAACTCTGGCAATTCTAAAATGAATGTGCTGTGTGCCCTACATTGGTTCCCTCTAGTGTTAAGGGGTCTAAGTGCTGCGATTTTTAAAATCTGTAAAGAGACGTTTGCCGAGTGTAGTTGCTAGAGGTTCAGATAGGCCGTCTAATAGATGAACGTCTGCTAGAATATCACTAGATATTCCCAAATCCTGATATTCCTTTCGTTCTTTAATCCTAAAGTATTTAAGCCAATGTAATTTTCATAGGAATAATTGTACCTCTTTGTACCAGTTAAATGTATCACATTTATTTGTTGGGACGAATGATAACCCTTTCCTCAGTACAGACCCCGGCATGCACTTAAACCCTGGCACAGGCACCAGTCAGGTGAACCCATTGGTCGTTACGGTTGATACCTCAAACCCATCACATATTCTCTCAGCCATGTATGTATTTGCCATACCTGAGCCCTTGTTGGTAACGTAAAACCATATCCATTTTAGTTCACCTGCACACAGTGGGGCACATTTACTTACCCGGCCCATTCGCGATCCAGCGGCGCGTTCTCTGCACAGGATTCGGGTCCGGCTGGGATTTAAGATGGTAGTTCCTCCGCCGTCCACCAGGTGGCGCTGCAGCGCCGAAAATAATCTTAACGCCCCGGAATGCACCATCCCATAGAAGGTGAAGGTGAGCGCTCCCCAAGCGACACATTTTCGGTTTTTAAATGCGGCGGTTTTTCCGAATACGTCGGGTTTTCGTTCGGCCACGCCCCCCCGATTTCTGTCGCGCGCATGCCGGCCCCGATGCGCCACAATCCGATCGCGTGCGCCAAAAACCCGGGGCAATTCATGTACAAGTGGCGCAAATCGGAAATATTCGGGTAACACGTCGGGAAAACGCGAATCGGGCCCTTAGTAAATGACCCCCAATGTGTTAACTACGTGTACCCCAGAGGGTTCTATATATGACACAAATTCCCTGTTTTTAAGAGGGTGTCTACTGATGAACCCAGCGATCCCATGATGATCCCAATAGGGTGAAACAAGCATTGTTGGGATTTGGGATTCATACCCAATCTGTGACATTTTATGATACAGGATTTGGAATTTATACCCTATCTGTGACATTTTATGATGCAAAATGACTGAACCTGACTATACCTGACTAGACCAGCTATTGCAGGGTCAGATTCTAGTCAAGACTGTGGTTAAATAGGGCCACAGTTTGGAAGCTAGGCTAACAGGGTGTTATAGACTTCTGTTCTAAATAGGGCTACTGTAAGGAGTCAATGACACCAAGCTCATAGTGGCAATATCTATCACTTACCCCTTTGTGGTGCACTCTATGTACTCCATACAGACTCCTACTTACTTCAACCTACACTATAACTGTCTTCTCTGACAGTCGCATATATTAGGGTGAATTTTTCCTGTCATCTTCCCAAGGAGCTACATAGATGGCCTACTTGTGATTCTTGAGACGTACAAACAGCTTACAAGGTGAGTACTACAGATACTTTTCACCAAATATATGAGGATACCACTAGTAGGTTCTTGTACGCTCAATTATCTTTTCCATTTTTAGACTGGTCATCAGTGCAGAGGAATTGAACACATCAACAGTACTTCACAATACTTTTTAATGTAAATATTTGTAACAAAGAAGTAAAAGTTATATTCTAAATCACTAGTTGTAATTTTTCTTTTTAATTTTTTTTTGTGCTCTATTTCTAGACCTTACTTTAACCCTAGCGGGATCTGATCACTTATACAATATAGGGGCTAATAGCCCCAGAGCCCCTCAATCCTGCAAATTTACTGGCTGTTAGACTGCCTGATGTAATATCACTGCAGCATAGGAAGTTTCTGCACATTGGGAGGGGGGAGTGCTTCAGCACTTTATAGCAGCCTGTGAAACCGAGCTAGTATAAATTTGAGTGTGTTTGGAAGGAAGAAGGCCATGGATACCAAATATAAGAAGATTACCAAAGTGCCCAGATCTTTGAGTAATTGTTTATGGTTTGTCATGCTTTATTTTGTTGATAGAGTTCCTTTACACTAAAGATAGTTATTGATGACATTGGCTGTATGTTTGAGGTTTCTGTACTGTTACCGGATACATTTTTAGCATTTTCTCTCAAAATTGCTATTAATTTGTTTACCTTTTGTCCACTATATTTTGACCATATTTCTATTCATGATAGCATTGCATTTGTTCTATTTACGGTAATATTTTATCAAACCTATGAAATGTGCAAAATGCAACCTACAAAATGCTTAGAGTGTCTCTAAATATGACATTCACATTTCATCACAGTAACATCTGATACCTAAAGAAAGATGTTTTAAACAGGTGTAATGCTTAGAACACCTGAACAGAAGTTAAATGCAAACAGAGACATGAAAGATATGTAATTAAAGACATGCATTATGAGGCATAATGTTCTACATTTTCAGTGTACATACTTTAGCAATTCTTTCTTCCTTGTTGAAATGAAAATAGTTCCAGATAATTTGCAATCAGCAGTTTTGTGTTACTATGATAGCATTGTAATTATCACATGTGCGCTACATTACACTCCCTATTATAGTCTTGTACTTTTTATTTGATTTTTTTTTACAACATTGGGTTCTTAAAGATTATCTTTTAAAAAAAATGGAGAAGGCAGCAAATACTAGTCAAGGTAATTGCAATGTGTTTCAAAGCAGCTATAAATGATAGAAAAACAGATGTGGAGGGAGTTTTCTGGTTTTGAGACCACATTGATTTCATATTCCAAATAGGGGTGGGGAGCCATTTGTTAAGAAATGTCATTTCTTAGACATAATGGAGAGCAGCTAAGATTATCACAGTGATTGAATCTGCAACTTACCCTTTAAGACAGCAGATTGGTACAAGGTACCAACCCATCCTCAGATGATCAATTTTAACCCCTGAAGGACACAGCCCTTTTTTGTTTTTGCATTTCTAATTTTTCATTTTCTACTTTCAAAATTCCATGCCTTTTTTATATTTCCTTGCACACTGCTGTATAAGGTCTTGTTTTCTGCATAACAAAAGTGTACTTGCTAGTGATGGTATTTAATATTCCATGCCATCTACTAGAAGGCTGGAAAAAAATTCCAAATATGCTTAATTTGACAAAAAAACACATGCCCGCCATTTTCTTTTGGGTCATGTTTTTTTTAGCATTCAACACTCCACATGACACCTCAACTTTATGCTTCGGGTTGCTATGTTCATGAAGATACCAAATATATATATAGGTATTAATATGTTTTAGTAGATTTAAAAAATGCTAATCTTTTGCACATGCAGGGTACTTCATGAAAAAACGCTTATGCACCATTTGTTTGTGGGCTCTATATTTAAAGCTTTCACTATGCACTCAAAATGCTACCCCTACGTCATCTTCGGAAGGGAAATGCCTTCCGATCTTTAATTATTCCTGCACTCCTTCGGGTGCCGAGAGCCGTGACGTCACCAAGCTCTCGGCACCTATCGCGCATGCGCAGATACTAGCTCTCACACTGCCGGACAGCGATAGGTGCCGAGAGCTTGGTGACGTCACGGCTCTCGGCACCCGAAGGAGGACGGCTACAATGAAGGAGGCGGGAATAATTAAAGATCGGAAGGCATCTCCCTTCCGAAGATGACGTAGGGGTAGCACCGGAGTGATATTTTCATAGGTAAGTAAAACATTTTTTTATCTAAACTAAAGATCGCCGTGCCTAACTAAAGTATGTGCCGGCATCAGTATTAAATAGCCTACCAGGTGGTCTGCTCGCATGATTTTATCATGCGAGCAGTGGTAGGTTTCCTTTAAAAATTACACCTCCAATTTGTTATAACCACTTTGAAACACCTAAAGGGTTAACAAATTTCTTAAAGTTAATTTTTCTTATGTTGAGAGGTGTAGCTTCTAAACTGCCATAATTTACGATTTTTTCTGTTATTTAAGCCTCTCAAACTTTCTTAAAGATAAGGAGCTGCCTCTAAATACAGGTTTTGGCGATTTTCCCAAAAATGAAAAAAATTGCACCCAAAATTCTAAACATCCAAGCAACCTAGAAAAAAAAGAGAGAATGCATAAAAAGCCATGTCGATGTAAAGAAGACATTTCGGAAATGTTAGTTATGACTATCCGCCTGAAAATCTGAATATTTAGAATTTTTGCCAAATTTCAGTTTATTTCATAACTAATCACAAAAGATTCATTCAAATTTTTTCAACTACTTTGAAGTACAATGTGTGACAAGAAAAATCACATAATATCCTGGATATGTTAAAATGTTATAGCCTCTTATAATGCACCATCCCATAGAAGGTGAAGGTGAGCGCTCCCCAAGCGACACATTTTCGGTTTTTAAATGCGGCGGTTTTTCCGAATACGTCGGGTTTTCGTTCGGCCACGCCCCCCCGATTTCTGTCGCGCGCATGCCGGCCCCGATGCGCCACAATCCGATCGCGTGCGCCAAAAACCCGGGGCAATTCATGTACAAGTGGCGCAAATCGGAAATATTCGGGTAACACGTCGGGAAAACGCGAATCGGGCCCTTAGTAAATGACCCCCAATGTGTTAACTACGTGTACCCCAGAGGGTTCTATATATGACACAAATTCCCTGTTTTTAAGAGGGTGTCTACTGATGAACCCAGCGATCCCATGATGATCCCAATAGGGTGAAACAAGCATTGTTGGGATTTGGGATTCATACCCAATCTGTGACATTTTATGATACAGGATTTGGAATTTATACCCTATCTGTGACATTTTATGATGCAAAATGACTGAACCTGACTATACCTGACTAGACCAGCTATTGCAGGGTCAGATTCTAGTCAAGACTGTGGTTAAATAGGGCCACAGTTTGGAAGCTAGGCTAACAGGGTGTTATAGACTTCTGTTCTAAATAGGGCTACTGTAAGGAGTCAATGACACCAAGCTCATAGTGGCAATATCTATCACTTACCCCTTTGTGGTGCACTCTATGTACTCCATACAGACTCCTACTTACTTCAACCTACACTATAACTGTCTTCTCTGACAGTCGCATATATTAGGGTGAATTTTTCCTGTCATCTTCCCAAGGAGCTACATAGATGGCCTACTTGTGATTCTTGAGACGTACAAACAGCTTACAAGGTGAGTACTACAGATACTTTTCACCAAATATATGAGGATACCACTAGTAGGTTCTTGTACGCTCAATTATCTTTTCCATTTTTAGACTGGTCATCAGTGCAGAGGAATTGAACACATCAACAGTACTTCACAATACTTTTTAATGTAAATATTTGTAACAAAGAAGTAAAAGTTATATTCTAAATCACTAGTTGTAATTTTTCTTTTTAATTTTTTTTTGTGCTCTATTTCTAGACCTTACTTTAACCCTAGCGGGATCTGATCACTTATACAATATAGGGGCTAATAGCCCCAGAGCCCCTCAATCCTGCAAATTTACTGGCTGTTAGACTGCCTGATGTAATATCACTGCAGCATAGGAAGTTTCTGCACATTGGGAGGGGGGAGTGCTTCAGCACTTTATAGCAGCCTGTGAAACCGAGCTAGTATAAATTTGAGTGTGTTTGGAAGGAAGAAGGCCATGGATACCAAATATAAGAAGATTACCAAAGTGCCCAGATCTTTGAGTAATTGTTTATGGTTTGTCATGCTTTATTTTGTTGATAGAGTTCCTTTACACTAAAGATAGTTATTGATGACATTGGCTGTATGTTTGAGGTTTCTGTACTGTTACCGGATACATTTTTAGCATTTTCTCTCAAAATTGCTATTAATTTGTTTACCTTTTGTCCACTATATTTTGACCATATTTCTATTCATGATAGCATTGCATTTGTTCTATTTACGGTAATATTTTATCAAACCTATGAAATGTGCAAAATGCAACCTACAAAATGCTTAGAGTGTCTCTAAATATGACATTCACATTTCATCACAGTAACATCTGATACCTAAAGAAAGATGTTTTAAACAGGTGTAATGCTTAGAACACCTGAACAGAAGTTAAATGCAAACAGAGACATGAAAGATATGTAATTAAAGACATGCATTATGAGGCATAATGTTCTACATTTTCAGTGTACATACTTTAGCAATTCTTTCTTCCTTGTTGAAATGAAAATAGTTCCAGATAATTTGCAATCAGCAGTTTTGTGTTACTATGATAGCATTGTAATTATCACATGTGCGCTACATTACACTCCCTATTATAGTCTTGTACTTTTTATTTGATTTTTTTTTACAACATTGGGTTCTTAAAGATTATCTTTTAAAAAAAATGGAGAAGGCAGCAAATACTAGTCAAGGTAATTGCAATGTGTTTCAAAGCAGCTATAAATGATAGAAAAACAGATGTGGAGGGAGTTTTCTGGTTTTGAGACCACATTGATTTCATATTCCAAATAGGGGTGGGGAGCCATTTGTTAAGAAATGTCATTTCTTAGACATAATGGAGAGCAGCTAAGATTATCACAGTGATTGAATCTGCAACTTACCCTTTAAGACAGCAGATTGGTACAAGGTACCAACCCATCCTCAGATGATCAATTTTAACCCCTGAAGGACACAGCCCTTTTTTGTTTTTGCATTTCTAATTTTTCATTTTCTACTTTCAAAATTCCATGCCTTTTTTATATTTCCTTGCACACTGCTGTATAAGGTCTTGTTTTCTGCATAACAAAAGTGTACTTGCTAGTGATGGTATTTAATATTCCATGCCATCTACTAGAAGGCTGGAAAAAAATTCCAAATATGCTTAATTTGACAAAAAAACACATGCCCGCCATTTTCTTTTGGGTCATGTTTTTTTTAGCATTCAACACTCCACATGACACCTCAACTTTATGCTTCGGGTTGCTATGTTCATGAAGATACCAAATATATATATAGGTATTAATATGTTTTAGTAGATTTAAAAAATGCTAATCTTTTGCACATGCAGGGTACTTCATGAAAAAACGCTTATGCACCATTTGTTTGTGGGCTCTATATTTAAAGCTTTCACTATGCACTCAAAATGCTACCCCTACGTCATCTTCGGAAGGGAAATGCCTTCCGATCTTTAATTATTCCTGCACTCCTTCGGGTGCCGAGAGCCGTGACGTCACCAAGCTCTCGGCACCTATCGCGCATGCGCAGATACTAGCTCTCACACTGCCGGACAGCGATAGGTGCCGAGAGCTTGGTGACGTCACGGCTCTCGGCACCCGAAGGAGGACGGCTACAATGAAGGAGGCGGGAATAATTAAAGATCGGAAGGCATCTCCCTTCCGAAGATGACGTAGGGGTAGCACCGGAGTGATATTTTCATAGGTAAGTAAAACATTTTTTTATCTAAACTAAAGATCGCCGTGCCTAACTAAAGTATGTGCCGGCATCAGTATTAAATAGCCTACCAGGTGGTCTGCTCGCATGATTTTATCATGCGAGCAGTGGTAGGTTTCCTTTAAAAATTACACCTCCAATTTGTTATAACCACTTTGAAACACCTAAAGGGTTAACAAATTTCTTAAAGTTAATTTTTCTTATGTTGAGAGGTGTAGCTTCTAAACTGCCATAATTTACGATTTTTTCTGTTATTTAAGCCTCTCAAACTTTCTTAAAGATAAGGAGCTGCCTCTAAATACAGGTTTTGGCGATTTTCCCAAAAATGAAAAAAATTGCACCCAAAATTCTAAACATCCAAGCAACCTAGAAAAAAAAGAGAGAATGCATAAAAAGCCATGTCGATGTAAAGAAGACATTTCGGAAATGTTAGTTATGACTATCCGCCTGAAAATCTGAATATTTAGAATTTTTGCCAAATTTCAGTTTATTTCATAACTAATCACAAAAGATTCATTCAAATTTTTTCAACTACTTTGAAGTACAATGTGTGACAAGAAAAATCACATAATATCCTGGATATGTTAAAATGTTATAGCCTCTTATAATGAAACAGGGCAGATTTAAAAAATCAGACTTGGTCCTAAAGCCTTAAAATGGCTTAGTCCCAAATGGGATGACATACTTTGAAGGGTGTAATTTCTATAATGGGGTAATTTATGGGGTTTTACTATTAGTTAGACCTCTCTATGTTTTTATGAAATGTGAAAAATTGCACACAAAGTTCAAAGCTTCATAACATCCTTTAAAAATTAAATAACCAAGCATGCAAAAGAATGTTAAGCAGATATCATATATACTTGACTCAGCACATAAAAAAAAATAAACTCTGTACTCAACTTTTAGTACACCTCTGCAGGTCTTCTCCTTGCTTTCTGTTGGTCGGACGGCGGCATGTCCACGGTGCATGCTAACATTACAGTGTGCGATGCCATCACACAGGGCCTGCTGCTCTCTGCGCACACACACTATGGTGGCATTGGAATTTCTTTACTCAAGTTTCAGTCGAGTTTAGATTTTCCAGCTGTTTTTTGTGCTGAAAAATTCCGCTTATACTCGATTATATACGGTAATCAGTAGATGTTTGTTAAGAAGTTATGTGAGTGGTATGACTATCTGTCTGGAAATCAGAACATTTTAAACTTTGAAATAGAGAATTTTTCTTAATTTTAGACACATTTCCATTTTTTATATAATCAAACACAAAAGATATCACCCAAACTTTTCAACTAACTTAAAATAAAATGTATCATGAGGAAACACTCTCAAAACCATGTGGATATAGGGGCGGAGCCTGACCGCAGAGAGAGACGGACGCTTCAGTGTGAGCTCCCGCGGCTTAGCCAATAAAGCCTTATAAATTTTGCTCCTACCGGGTGAAAACATGGGCAAATCAAGTAGAGAGAAGCCTGGAGACCATCTAAGTACCCCCAGGCAGAGGAAAATGCAAGGGGACATGGATAAGTTCCTCAAGAAAAGGTTTGCTTCCCCCTCGGCGTTGGCGCGCAAGATGGCGCCGGACACGCTGCACGAGATGGAGACGACTCGGAGGTAGACAGCCTCCCTACCACAGGAGACCCGCCGAGGGACACAGAGGTACACATAACCAGGTCTTTCCTAAAAGAGACCCTTCTGCAAGCCATGTCTCCCGTCATGAGAGAGCTTGCAGATATCAAATCTGAGCTCCATCACGTGGGCGCGAGAGTGGAGGACTTAGAGACTAAGCAAGAAGTGGTCATTAACTTTAGCTCTACGCTAGAAACAGGCTATAAAGCTCAATTAAGAGCGCTCAACTCAGCTTTCACCCTCATGGAAGACCAGGAAAATAGAAGCAGGAGGAAAAATATCAGATTCAAAGGCGTGCCTGAATCAATCACACATGAAGAACTACCTGAGTCAGCCAAAGAGATCTTCGTCTCTCTATTGGGGGAAGACAGATCAGAAGGCATACAAATAGAACGAATACATAGCTCTGAGACCCCCTCCTAAGCAGGATGAACCGCCAAGGGATGTAGTATGTGGACTCTTGTCATATGTGGATACAGCTGCCATCTTGAAAGCTGCTAGGAACAAAGAAGAAATTAGACTTAAAGGAGAAAAAATTTAGCTTTTTTAAGATATATCTTCTACCACACTCAACAAAAGGCGGCAGCTAAAACCTCGGACTATCTAAGAGGACACAACATCTTATTTCGCTGGCTATTTCCATTTGGGATAACATTTCAGAGAGGGGGGAAAAGGTGTACAATAAGAAATCCAGAGGACTTGACATCAGCTTGGGAAGTCCTGGAAATTGAACCGCTGGATATAACCTCGTGGTCCGCAGTGCCTGAAAAATATATGGACTTACCAGCCCTACCGACGAACGAGCCTTGGGTCACAACTGCGAAAGTCCCCACAAAGAAAGAAACACACTAAATAAAGGCCGAGGACATTGAAAACCAAATACAGTGGAATAAACCTGTAATATTACCATATCCTAAAATTGACCTGACCAAAAAGACCCAGTATCACCCTATGTGTCGGCACATAAGGTCATACTCCCCAGAGACCCCTCCACAAGAATAGAGATAACATTTATATATAATATATTTATATATAATACACTAACTAAAGTTTAATGTAATATAATGCCTCTATGCCCCTAAAAGGCAAGCCAAAATAAACTCCTCTCACTCTAATCCTAGGTATCCATCCCCATGCTAGTAACCATTACCTAGCTGGATTACTTAATTAAAGGCTATATTGGCCACAGCCACCGATCAGGAACACTTTAATTCCTCCCCCCCCCCCCTTAGATTCCCATTAGCCGGGGTCTGAGAAGAAGAGGTTAATACCTAATTCACATAGAACAAAAAACACCTCATACAACTAAACTCTAAGATGAAAAATTCAAATTGTCTTCTTTACTACTTGTGTTTAAATCCCTGTTTACTGTTCTTGTTTATGTTTTCACACAGGTCCAAACTTGTTTCGCACAGGAAGGTCCACATCTCCACCAACATCCTTCGCCAAGAGTCAACCAACATTCTTATCCAAGACAAATCCAAATATGGCAACAGTAATAGTGACAACATTTAATACAAAGGGTCTGAATACACCGCAGAAGAGGTCACAGGTATTTTCTCTACTACGTAAGTCACACACCGGTATATGCTTTCTACAAGAAACACATTTTAAACACGAGAGAACCCCCAAATTACCTATACACTGGTACCAACATTGGTTCCACAGCACTTATGAGAAAGCAGCGAGAGGTGTAACAATCGCCATAGCAAAGAACATACCCTTCAAACTGAACTCAGTATTCCAAGATAGTGAAGGCAGATTTTTGTTTGTGAAAGGTAGTCTGGGCAACACGAAAGTCACTTTAGCGAATTTATATGCCCTAAACTCAGGCCAGATTGAGTGGCTACTAGACACATTAGACAAATTACAAAACTTTGCAGAAGGTACAATCATTCTTGGGGGAGATCTTAATCTAGTCCTTCATCCTACCCTAGACTCATCTAGAGGAACCTCAACTCAATCCCAGAAAGCTTTAGCTAAATTACACAAAGCCTTCCAGAGATTAGATCTAATAGATGTATGGCGGCTCACGCATCCCACCATTAAGGACTTCACCTTTTACTCCACACCTCATGATTCCTATCAAAGATTAGACTACATATTTTTAACGAATTTAATACTTCCGGCTGTTCAATCAGTGTCAATTGGGAGCAGGACAGTTTCAGATCACGCACCAGTATCAGCTCAAATAACAATAGAGACATTGCCACAACCCCAGGGATTATGGAGATTGAATGAGACTCTCATAGATTCAGATACTAGACTAAAGGAAATAAGAGAGAAATTACTAGCCTTTTTTGCACGTAATTCCTCAATAGATACTTCGATCCCACTGAATTGGGAAGCACATAAAGGGGGATATTTATCAGGACCTCTGCGCACCGCCAGTGGCGCAGAGGCCCTGAAATAATCGCAAATGCTAGCTTATTGCTAGCTTTTGCAATTATTTTTCACAATACGCCACCTTCACGCCAGTGGGGCGTGAAGGGGCGTGAAGGGGGGGCGCGGCCGGCCGAGCGGGGGGCGCGGCCGGACTGGAGTGGGCCGGCGCGGGGCGTTACTGTCCCCGCGCCTGCGCACTCGCTGCTGCCGGCCACTTTTCATACGTGAAAAGTCGCCGGCTGCGTTTTTTTCTACGCCAGGCCCTGCCTGGCATAGGAACAACGCTGCGCGACTGGCAGCCCGATACATCAAGAGGCAGAAGCCTCTTCATGTATCGGGCTGCGAATTTTCAGCGGCGGGGCTATCATACGCTGGCGCACGAGCGCCAGCGTATGATAAATATCCCCCAAAATCTTCATTAGGGGAGAATTCATGGCCCTTGGGGCAGAAGTAAAAAAACAGAAAACAAAGCAAATTGATGATTTGCTACACAAAATATATCACCTTGAACTAGCCCACAAGAGAAACCAGGCGATCTCTGTCATGGAGGAGCTCACCACTCTCAGGAATAAACTTAAAGACTGTCTAAATTTGAAGGCTGCAAAAAATTACATGTTCTCCAAATACCTACATTATGCTCACGGTGACAAGGGCAATAAAATGATGGCTCAGCTCCTCCACAAACAGAGAGCCGCCTCTTATATCAAATCTATCTCTACTTCAAATGCTGCCACAACAAAGGACACTAGAGGAATAACGAGAGAATTCAAAAACTTTTATAAAACTTTATATAACATACCATCCCACGTCCCAACAGATGGCTCGAATTTAACTCATAAAATACAAAACTTCCTAAATGAAATCCACCTCCCCACCCTTAATCCTGCAGAAATAGAGGAATTAATGTGTCCGGTAACAGAATCAGAGATACGGAAGATCCTAAACTCTCTGCCATTACACAAAAGCCCCGGGCCAGACGGTCTTTCCGCTTCATATTATAAAAAATTTACAGATGTCTTACTCCCGCATCTAGTTAAATGGTGTAAGGCCCTTCGCACAGGTGCAGAACTCCCAAAGCAAGCACTGGAGGCGACCATTATTGTTCTCCACAAGGAGGGCAAAGACCCTGAGCAATGTGGTAGTTACCGCCCTATATCACTCTTAAATATAGATATCAAAATTTGGGCAAAGGTCCTATCTCAGAGATTAAACAAGGTGTTATCTAGGCTTTTACACCCCGACCAAGCCGGATTTATTCCAGGTAGAGAGGGAAACCGAAACTCCTGCAGAGTCATTCATGCTATTAACTACACCAAACAGAAAAATATACACCTGGTCCTTCTTGGCACTGATGCCGAGAAGGCTTTCGATAGAATAAGTTGGCCTTACATGTTTGAAACCATGAGGAAGTTTGGTTTCCCGGAGTCTTTTCTAGGAGCAGTCAGAACGTTATATACTCAACCCAGCGCTAGGATCAAGATAAATGGCACTTATTCAGACTTTTTTAATATCAACAATGGTACCAGACAAGGGTGTACTTTGTCTCCCTCATTGTTTGTGATGGTTATGGAAACCCTATTACAGGCCCTTAGGGAGCATCCTCATATCCAAGGAATTAAACTAGGCCCCAACGTCCATCTGAATGCTGCATTCGCAGATGACCTTCTAATGATGATAACCAACCCTAAAACAGCATTTCCCATATTTCCCAGCTTATGGAGACATTTGGACATGTCTCTAACTTCAAAGTAAACTTTAATAAATCAGAAGCTCTGAACATTACAGCCCCGGCGTCTCACATCAATTTTTTACAAAGCAGATACCCAATCTCATGGCAAACAACAAAAATTAAATATTTAGGAATATTTATCCCCAGTAATCCCTCCTCACTATACAAAGATAACTACCACCCACTACTCATCCAAATCGAAAAGCAACTCAAATCAATAATTGCCCCATACATGTCCTGGTTAGGCAGGAAAAACTTACTGAAAACATTTATAATGCCCAGACTCCTATATATGTTGCAAATGATCCCTATAAACTTACCTATAAGTTTTTTCACCACTGTAAGATCGTTATTCAGGAAGTTCCCGTGGAAAGGTGGCAGTTCTAGACTGGCTTACAATAGAATGACCCAGCCAAAGCATAAGGGAGGAATTGGCCTCCCAGATCCTAGAAAATACTACTTTGCAGTTCACCTAAGGAGATGGGTCCAATTAAATAACAAATCGGCTAACATTTTAGGGACCGATTTAGAACTTTCCCTCCTTTCACCAACGACACTGGCATGGGCTTGGGACCCCACTTCTAACTTAAACCCTAAGTTCCTAAGTGATATATCCAAGGGTACTCTGACAGTAGCTAAACAGTTTGCCCCAAAACCAAATACCCTATCTCCAGCTATGCCGGCCAATTTAATACCGCATATCAGCACTAAAGGCAATATCAGTAACAAAGCAATATCAGGGGCCTGGGAAAACCTAAAACACCTCACAACAAAAGAACTACTAGAGCTAGCAGATCAACCAGACACTCTATTAAATTATCTGAATAGAATCCTCCCTAATCTACATTTCATACACAAATTGGACATCTCATCACTATGTAAACAAGTATCTGCTATGGCAAAAGCGAATACAACAACATCATGGCAAGAAGAACAGATTCTCCTTACATCCACCACAAGAAATCTATTATCTAAGTTCTATCATTAATTAGTGTCTCTGGAAGATCAGGGAACCAAGTCTGCACATATTTTAGCATGGGAAAATGACCTAGGCCTAACAATCTCCGAAAGTGATTTACGGAAAATCATGAGTTATTCTCATGGGCTCAGCAACGCCTCCCCAACAATCCAAGAATGGAGAGAAAAAATGAACCAGATTTACAGACTAGAGGAAATAGCTAGTTGGACAGATAGGACACATGAATCTTTCCTGAAGACTTGGGAGAACTGGATTAAATACAAAAGCTGACCAGAGCCTCTTCTGTGGTGTAAGCAAATTTAACACTGTTCACCCCCCTCAAACAAAAATTTACATTATACAGCATTTGCTTCATAGACGGGTGATAACTAAGATAACAGATATAATGACCCTTAACTGAACCAGAAGCACTAAGCAATGGATTAACTGTAAATGACTCAAATAGATATCTTTTTCTACAAACAATATAAAAAAGGATGGAGATGTGGACCACTCGGACCTACTCTGACTCAGTCAGAGACACCATTGGATGTTCAAATAGTTACCTGTGCATTACCTTTTACCTATAGGAAGCTACTTACTTTAAAGTGCTCTCTTAGTTGATAAGGTTGGAAACCCTTTGTTTACCTTCTCCTCATCTACACCCTCCCCCCTGTTCCCTTTCCCACCACCCCTCTCACCCTATACCCTCTGAAGGCCTTCAGCTACCACATCACAAATTGATCTTGTCTCATGTGAGATGAGGGCTATAGAAATATTTCCATCCCTTCTCCCCCCATTGCATGTTCTATTGTCTTGCTGATGTAAAGAAAGTTTTCCTTCTGCAGCCAGATATGTTGATGTTGTAAAATGGCTAAACTATAGAAATAAATTGTAAGTGCAAAGTTTTTTGAAAACTTAAAAAAAAAAAAAGTACCTTGTACACAACCCGAGAACAACCTCCATGTACATTTATGATATCACAAATAAAGGATAAGGTCCAGACGGACATCTCATCCAAAAAAAAACAAAAAACATGTGGATATGTTAAAGAGTTTCAAAGTTATAACCACTCACAGTGACACACGTCAGATTCTGAAAATAGGGATTGATCAGGAAGGTAAAACTGACTTCAGTGTCAAGCTGAAGCTTGTCTGAGCTGTCATCTTAGGTAGATGGCTATAAGTAGGTGGGTTAGCATTTGTGCTATACTTTAAAATTATGCAAATCAGGCATAGTTGCTAATAGAGCCTGGGGACCCTCAGGCTCATCTGCATACTTTTTAAAGCCTGTTTTCTCAAATCAAGGGTATAGGAAGCTTAAAGAAGAGGAGATCCTGTCAGAGGGTGCACTCACCAGTATGTCCGTGTTCTTGGTTTACAATCCTCCATCCTGGTGGTAGATGTCCTACACCCCACCTTTACATATATTTAATAGTGGCACCCCCTAGGTTTTTATATATTTAATTGTAGCACTCCCTTATTTATATATATTTAATAATGGCAACCCCATTAAGTCATATTTACTAGTGGCACCCCCTCATTAAAATATTTTTAATAGTGGCACCCCCTCATTAATTTATATTTAATAGTGGCACACCCTCATTAATATACACTTAAAGGGGTACTCCAAGAATCAGCATAATACATATACAAATGGGTCCTTAAAATATAAGCTTATATGTAATTAGTTGTTATTTAAAATTTTGCTCCCGTTAGCAGAAACATGCTGATGACATACAATGTAGTGAAGAATTCAAATGCTACTGGCCCTTTAATCAGTCCGTTAATTTCCTCCACGCGGTCCGTTGAAGAGCAGACACAGGACAGAAGATGCCGGCCACATGTCCACATCACATGTCCTGGGCAGGTCATGTGATCATGACATTCTTTAGCTGTAGTCGGTTGGTTGCAGTGCATCCAGTATGGTCAGTGTTGTGGTGATGGCAGTTACACATCATTACTCCGGTAACAGAGGAAGAAAACCTGTTAGGTCATTACTGGGAGCGGAGCATAAGAGGCAGGAGGAGTTACTAAGAACTAAAGGATCTTGGGACTTGTAATTTCCAGTCGCGGCCATCTTGTTGATAACTTTAGAGAGGCCATAAAATTTTGTGAATCATAAAATCAAAATATTTAAGCTCCAGTTTGTGACTAATGACATTAAGTTTTGCTACATTCATTTATTTATAGCATCATGGGTTTTTGTATCAGACGTTCATATTCCTGGAATACCCCTTTAATACTGAGATACCTCCTTAACCCCTTATCACCGACGCTTGTTTTGAGCTTCATTACCAAGCTCGATTTTTGCAATCTGACATGTGTAAAATTTAAGTGATAAGTTTTGTGATTCATTCTGAAAAAAAATACAAATTTGGCAAAAGTACATAAAAATTCTTCATTTTCAAAGTTTGAAATGTTCTGCTTTCCAGACAGGAATTACAACTACCCCAAAAGCTTGATAATTAACATTACTGGAATGTCTGCTTTATGTTGGGATGATATTTTATGCATCCTTTCATTTTCCAAGGATGTTATAAGGCTTAGAACTTTAGGTGCGATTTTCGTATTTTCATGAAAATCCCCAAAACTCACATTTTGAGCGACAACTCAGCTTCCAAGTGACTTTGAAAGGCCTAAATAAAACTAAAACCCCATAAATTACCCCACTATAGAAACCTCACCCCTCAACATATGTAAAAAAAACTTCTATTAAGTCTATTAACCCTTTAAATGTTTTCACATGGGTTAAAACAATATGGACTTGCGATTTAGAAACTTTCAAAATTTTTCATAATGAATTAAATGATGAAATGCTCTGCAAAGTTTGCTGCCCAATTTCTCCAACTGCTGTATGTGCACATGGGCGGGTATGCAATGGAAGCAGTGCCATTCACAGCAGATTTGTATTGTCACATTGTTTCCATATGTTTCCATACATATGCAATGTGTTCTTCACACATATTGTTCTTCACATACTATTGTGAAGAACACCATTCGGCACGCATGTCTTCGGATAAGTTAGCAGATGTACGGAAACATCTGCAATGTGTTCTTCACTTAAATGATCCTGTGTTCACTGTTTTCATTGTATTCTTCACTGTTCTTCACTGTGTTTCCTTAAGTAAATGCTTGATCTTGAGCAGGTGAGATACTCGTCCGAGCAATGAGCCGTTTCGAGTATGCTAATACTCGAACGAGCATCAAGCTTGGACGAGTATTCTCGCTCATCTCTACCCCGAATTAAAAAGTACCTAAAGCACAATCCTTTATTTACATACATTTAAAAGTGACTCCTCTCATTTATATGTATTCAATAGTAGCCCAAAACATATATATTTAATAGTGAATTATTTATATTTACCGTATATACTTGAGTACAAGCCGACCCAAGTATAAGTCGAGGCCCCTAATTTTACCACTAGAAACTGGGAAAACCTATTGACTTGAGTATAAGCTGACGGTGGGAAATGCATTGGTCATAGCCTTCCAGTATGCAGCCAGCAAGCCTTCAGTAGTATACAGCCAACCCCCTTGAGTATATAGCAAGCAAGCCCCCTGTAGTATACAGCCAGCCAGCCCTCAGTATGATTCAGAAAGCCCCCCCTCAATATATAGCTAGCCAGCCCGCTTTAATATACAACCATGCCCCAGTAGTATACAGCCAGCACCCTTTAGTAGCCAGCCGGCCCCCTTTTGTATCCAGCCAGCCCCCTTACACTATGATGCGGCTGCTGATGACGTCATGGTATGTGCCGGCCAGTAGTGCCCTCTGTCTCTTGTTACACTCGACAGAAGAGGAGCCGCGGGGACCGGAGCATCGCAGAGAAGACAGAAGAGGAGCTACGCATTGGGGGTGCCGGAAGATAAGTATATAAGTTTATTTTTTTATTGATATATCAATATATAATCTGAACTGAGGTTTTTCAGCACAATTTTTTGTGCTGAAAAAATTAGGTTATACACAAGTATATACGGTAAATTACTTTGAAAGCTGCAGCCTTTCCCTGTTCTGCCCTGCTGTCCTCTTCAGATACACACTGCTGCATCTCTGTCTATGCTCCAGGTCATCCATAATGGTGTCATCCTCTGCTTCCCTCTTCTCACAGTCCATCAACATTGACAGAGACTGGGAGATGAGATGCAGGATAAATATTGTGAGTTTTTTTGTCACTCACCCGATGACTCCAACCAGCGCTGCACTTCACGGATTCCGCATGGACCATTGCGTGAGTAAAGACTTGGGAGTAAGAGAAATAATCCAGCATGCTGCATCCGGATGATAAAAAACTTCTTGGCTTTATTATGGACCCGTAGCCCGAATTAAAGGAAAATTCATACAAAAAATACGACTACCGTCCTAGTCACAGCACAGTCAAACAGCGATTAGTAAGTAATAGTACTATTGGCTGTTTTGCTGTCCTGTGACTACGATGGTGGTCGTATTTTTATTATGAATTTTCCTTTGATTCGGACTACGGGTCCATAATAAAGCCAAGAAGGTTTTTATCATCCGGATGCAGCACGCTGGATTATTTCTCTTACTCCTGGGAGATGAGATGGCAAGGAAGATGAATCATAACTCTGCTGCTACAGCTGTGACAGCAATCCCTTCACCTCTGGAGCAGAAGTCTGCTGTATTGGACTGGTACTTCTGGCACTGATTGTGGCATTTAACCTGTTAGGTGGAGGTCTCCCAATTCGCGCTTTCTATTGTAGTATGCAAGAGGCAGACTGTAATACAAAAGCAGTATATTCAGAATGTACTACAATATTGTTGCATTTAACCTGTTTAAGGTTAAAGTGACACTTAAAGGGGTTGTGTCACCATAGCAAATGGCTGTAATTGGGTCCAATGCATTGTGACAAGTATTTTCACCATTTACACTTATTACAAAATCTGCACCCTTACTGAGATAACTCCTTTTGTCCTGGTTGCTGGCGCCCCCTGCTGGTAGCTGTGTCCCGTCCTGAGCTACAGCTGATCTGGCCGAGTTTGCGCACAAGGATTCCCCCCAGCTGCTCTACACTACAGATCACTCCAAGGGCTCACAGCTCCTCTCCACACTGAGAGATCAGCTGACACACTGAAGCCAATAGGAAGTGAGAGAGGAGGAGGGGAAGAGATTGTGCTGTGATGTCCACTGCTTACCAGCTCCACAGGTGCTTCTAGCATGACTATCTGCATCTAATATCTATCTCATATCTATCTATCACATATCCATCTATCTATCTCACATATATCTATCTATCTATCTATCTATCTCATAAATATCTATCTATCCATCTATCTTATATATATCTATCTCATATCTATCTATCCATCTATCTCACATCTATCTATCTATCTATCTATCTATCTATCTATCTATCTATCTATCTCATATCCATCTATCTCATATTTATCTCTCTATCTGTCTCATATCTATCTATCTAGTGATTTAGTTGCAATTCCTTACAAAATACACAGAAAGAGATGCAATTAACGACCCCAAAGTAACATACAAAAATACAAAAGTTTATTAGTAAAAGTCATAAAAACAACTAAAAAGGTCCATGTTAATGCAAACAATGTATTCTCACAGCATCATGTTAGGTCACGCGAATAGTAAAGTTTAAATATGCCGGAGGTCTAGAAAAATGCAGGGACGGCAAACTCCATGCGTATCCTCACTTCGAAGTCACTTCAGGGGTAAGTGTCACTTTGGAGTGATGATACACGTGGGGTTTGCCTCCCCTGCACCCACCTAGACTTCCGCCATGCATGTCAGCCTGACCGATCATGATGCTGTGAGAATACATAGTACATGTGTACTATGTGCAGTGTCCTGTGTAGTGTGCACTGAATCTGGCGCACGTTCTTCATGAATCTGGTGCCCCCTGCACTGCTTTGACAGACTGCACCAACTTTTTTTGGTGCACTTTAAAAATGGGGCGTATGACACATTTCTATTGGACTTCTATTGGATCAGTAAATGCAGGGACTATTTGAGCACAGCAGGTGGAAGGAGACTTTGAAGGCTGAGCGCTCTGTAGCACCGAGTTGTGCAATAACTGCCGTTGTCAGTGCTGTGCATGTGCCTGGCCCCTCCCACATCTGCTTTTGTGTGGAGCAAAATAGAGGCAGAACAAGCATCATAATAACAAATAGAAAGTTATCTTTAATTCCAGGTAACCATTACAAATAGATTTTTTAAATATTTTAACCTCTTTGACAGCTTTTTGTAGTCAATTGTTTCATGGCATAACCCCTTTAATAAGCACTTTCTCCCCCCATCAGTGGGCACCTGGTGGTTTCCTTGATGGTTGAGACTCTTGGAGGCTCCCAGGCCTGTCACTCTACACTTTCTATTACAGTCTAGCAGAGATTCATTGACCTAATGGGAATAGTAAAGAGAAAAACAGAAAGTTTAAAACAAATATTTAAAAAAAATTGAATTCAAATCACAGGCTCTTAAACCTTACTCACATCCACCATAGTGTGGCTTTGTTGAAAAGTGCAGTACAGGCTTCCCAGTTTAAATCTAAAACTAACACCTTCCCAAAATGCACCACACTATTTTGGAAACGCTTAGATGACGAGAGCTCGCAGGCTGAACCCTCTCAATACAAGACGGGTGTTAGCAGCATACAGCAGCAAATTCCCACCGATATCACTTAACCGGTGTTAACCATGTAAATGCCTCCAGCAAAGCTGCCTGAGGCATTTGAATCATGGTGCCCCCATATTGGTTTTGATCTGCGATCAGTTACTATGACAGCTGGGAGCCTATACTAGACATTCTGCCTGACCGGGCAGATCTCTAGAAAACCTGCCATATACTGCAGTATATGGTAGAAGCGATCAGACACTGAAGGGTTGAAGTACCCTATGGGGTCTAAAAAATAGTAAACAAAGATGTAAAAAAAATATATACACATATATAAAATCCTAAAATTACCCCCCTTTCCGTACAACTGATGTAAATAAACAAATAAAATCTTAAACATGTTAGGTACCCCTATATCAAAATATAGAGAACCGCTAGTCCTGGCTTGCACCCAATAATAGAAGCTAGCGTCCAAATGTCCAAACTAACACTTTTTTGCAATTTTGCAATTCATAAAACTTTAAATAAAAAGTGATCAAAAGGCTATACAGTCCCCAAAATGTCATCTTGTACCCCCAAAAAATGAGAAAATACACAGATCTGTATGCAAAGGTTATTAGCATCAGAAGATTGTGAAATTAAGAAAAAACCAAATGAAGGGGAGGTGTGAATTGGAAGAAAAAGTGAATGGCGTTAAAACCTGCAAGAATGTGGCACAAATGTGTTTTTTTTTTATTTCACTGCATTTGGAAGTTTTTTCCCCTTCCCAGTACATAGCATGGAATATATAATGCTGTAACTGGAAAGTACAATTGATTACACAGAAAACAATCCCACACACAGCTCTGTGCATGGAAAAATAAAAAGAATTATAGATTTTTGGAGGTGGGGCGCAAAAAAAAAAAAACACAAAAATGAAGTTGTTAAGGGGATAAAATCTTTCCCCAAACTTTGTCTTCCTTTGTCTAAGTTGATCCTGCCCACTACATTTTGGATCTAACCACAACCACTTGGTGCATGAAATGACAAGAAGACCTGCAGTTTCCCATACATTGCTCACTGCTAAATACATCATACAAGCATCATACAATTGCTAAATGCATCATGCAAGGACAGCATTTTGGTAAAGGCAGTAAGTGGACATGGGAGAAATGTATATTTTATTATGGTAATGCCAGCCAAAATTTCTTTGGTCTCTGTGACAATTGGATTCTAAAAATGTTGTATTGTCATAAGAATCAGGATTAATAATAAAGCTTAATTGCAGACACATTTGATAACTATTATAGTTGGTATTGTAGCCTAAGGCTAAAGTACAGGAAATTACCAACATCCAGAGGTCCGTTTGTAACTAGGGGTCGTCTGTAAGCTCAGAATGTGTTATAACATTAAAAGAAGCAATATGCAAACTCCTGTATGGATACTGTCTAAGCACCTCACTCTAGTCAGAGACTTGTCATGTGATTCATTTTCTCAGTACAAGGATATGTAATGTGAATATATCTCATCTACACAATGTTTCAATATCAGTAAATTGAAAGCTTTACAAATATGAGTCAGATTGAAATTTTTTGTAAACTGGAATCATATGACTATGTTGTAAGGAATTTTCTATTTCCTCTTTTAATAGTCTAAAATAACAAGTACAGGTCTTGTGGTATCATGCAAGTTTTATACTGATCTGCTCTGGAACATCTAGTTTAGAAATAAAAATACCAATATGAAAACAAAATAAACAAGAAACTAGTTGCTTCAATACCATTGTTATCCAGACTGCAATATCACATTACCCTTAGATCATGACCTTGCCACACTAATTACAGTGATATGTCACTGAGAGGTGCTTACATCAGTTGTTAGACTCATGACATAAGTGTGTTGGCCTTTTGCCTTTATGTTGTGCATATAACAGTTATAATTACAATGTTTTACTTTAATTTCCATGACAATTTTACTTCAATAGATATCTTCCATTAACCATTCATCTAATACATTTAGCATTCATCATACAATTTCGATGGACATTGACCAATGTTCTCTGACTTAACGGTTAGCCTTGCATTGAGTATATTGAGACAATAATCATGGAAAATAATGCAGAAATAAATTGGCAAAGATTGAACTAAGTTATTTGTCATAAAAATTTATAAGGGTTGTAATGAGAACACTGGACAGAAAACACAGTGAACCATAGTACTCCAGGCTCCCTGATTGCCTCAGTGTATCCTAGGTGATGAGGACAACCATGAAGATAGTCCCTCTCTATGCCAAAGTGTGGACATGAAAGAAGACAACAAAATAATCAAAACCCAGGAGTACATAAGTAGCAAAACAGAACAATGGATACTAGCAAAGAGACTTTAACCAGCAATGTGTAATGCACCCACAGGATATTTATGGTGCATTACACATAATGGTAACCATTGCCATTCTTGAACAAAGCTTGCAGAGAGGTGGGCATGACAGATAAAATCAGCAGCCCTGCCACTAGAGCAGTGTTCAGACTGTCTATTTGAACAAGATAGTTCAGTGTTTCCTCAGCCTTACATTACAAAGTGGCGGAGACTCTTATATTCCTGTAACAGTATCTGAGCCACATTGTGAGGGGCCACCAGAACATCATCAGAACGACTAGGCTTGGAAGGGTTCTGGCAATGGTACAACTTGAGGAGAGACGGGGGCATGAAGATCTTTGCCAGGAGCCTATATATGTTCCTCAGGGTCATATCCCTTCAACAGCATTCTGAGCCCATTATCACTAGGGTACAGTTCAGACTGCTCTCTAAGTGAACCAGATAGAAGTTCAGCATCACCACGGTCTGACAGTATGAACTGAGGAACACTGTGACACAGCTTTAACAAGGGTACTGTTAGTTGTTCTACATCAGGAAAAATAACTGTAACTCAACATGCAACACAATTGCACAAATCAATAGTGCAGATGGCATTAGTAAATGTTATAATATACTGTCATGGTTTGTGAGGGGCGAACAGTCTGAGAGTCTCTTTGGGAAGAGTCTGTGGACCCTCTGGACCACCGCGGGGGATGGTATGAGACCTGTGGTGGCAGCCAAGGTAATCAACGAGGAAACAGTCACAACCTGAGATGACAGCAGGAATGCAGAGGAGCACTGGAAACGCTGATACAGAGTGAAGTCACCGCTGGGCTGGAACCCTTGAAGGCACGGCAGAAGCACAGGAAGACAGGAGGTCACCACTGGGCTGGAACCCCGGACAGCACAGCAGGAGCACAGTCGTACGGGAACGGACCACAGGATAAGGACCACCGGTCACGGACCACAGGATATGGACCACCGGACACAGACCACAGGACACGGACCACACGATATGGATGACCGGACACAGACCACAGGATACGGACCACCGGACACGGACCACCAGACATGGACCACAAGATACGGACCACCGGATACGGACCATGGACCACGGATACGGTTAAGTCCGTGGATGGGGCAGACACGCCAGCATGGAGAGGAGCGACACAGGAAAAAATTTCTCACAAAGTATATGTCACAGGTGTCCCCGCGATCCTGTGTCGTTTTATTCATATTTTTTTATTTATTTAAGCTGTATGTGTAAATAAGCTTTTATCCTTTTCTCCACTGACAGCTGAGAGAGTAAGGATAACCTTCCTAATGACCTAATGCTTTACAGACTGTCCCAGGATATTTCCTCCCCCCTTATCATAAAGGGAAATATTCTCTAGGTACAGAAATAGTTAATCTTTAGATATACCGCACACTAAAGGAGAATGAAGAGCTGAAAAGGGCATAGAAAACCTCCTTCAAAGGTTTAGTTACATGTTAAGTTTTTTTGGATGTTAGCATCTTTTTTGGCACTTGGTTTTATTAATCTCGTAAAAATACAACCAACTTCTTCTTACCCCACAATGATGGGCCTGATGATAAGAAAAGGAAAAATATTTGAATATATAAACATAGATGTGCACTAATTATGATGCAAAAAAAACTGTAGAAAACTTTTAGGTCGATTAGAGCCTTTTTCTTAAGATCGATAGATACCTCAGATATCTTTGTAGGGACAGATGTTGGTTGGTCCTCTGTGAAAAATGTAAAAAGATTCACTTTCAAGTAAGTTAATACACTGTACAAATAGGATGTAAAAGTCCAATATAAATAACAAGCAATGTGAAGTGGATATGGATGCATTCACAGCAGAGCATCTCATTTTACTACACACTCAGTATTTGTTTTTAAAACATTCCTTCTTTTATTCCAATGACACATTTTCAAACTTCCTGAAATGCCTTTGTTTACTTAGAAATTGATTTATTTCCATTGTCCATACCCCAAGGTGCATAGATCTTCTCATTCATGGTAACTTAATAAGACTGTGACTTGAGGCAGGGGCAAGCAGTTACATGTTGAAGAGGGAACAGGAGAATTCTGAGAATGACATAACATTTCTTTGGAATTTCAGTTTTTCCACTTTGTGTAAATTTAAGCTCCTTCTCTATATAGCTCTAACATTCTTTACGCATGAATTTTAGTATGTTCAGTAAACTAATTATATATTAAATGTCTTGTATGTCATTACTTTCTCATAAGTTAAATAAATTATATATAGTTATGAAATACAGCAGAATTAAAGTAAGATTTCCAACTTATATTCACTTTGTCCTATTATGTGAGTATTACTAGTATTAAAATTAGGGAAGCATGGGAAAACCTATTTTAGGATCCTTTATGCAATTTTTTATGTCCCTTGCAGGAAAAAAATATAGGACTAGAAATCACTAAGCGGCTTAGAAGCTTTTAATGATGATAATCTACAATGAAACCTAATTCTGAGACACTAACTCTTTTTCTATAGGTTGAACAGTGGGTGTAAAGTATACCTCACCTTTAAAGCATTGCATAAATCAGAAGTACAGTGTGTGAACATGAGGACTTTCACTGCTTCTAAGCATTTCCCTCTGAAACACGTTTCTTGTATTAATTTGTACTGTTGATTTATGCAAGATTGCTAAAAAGTTAATGCCCATTTAAAATTTACACTAGAAAATTGAAGAATGCTTAACATCTTACTATAACATTTGCCTGTTCTTTGCTGTTACATCATTTGGCAGGAGTCTACTATGAACTTTACTTCATGTGTGAAAAAGCACAGAAGGAAGACATTCGGGTGGAGTGTTAGCAGGTACAGAGCTACACTTTTCAGAAATTAACAAACATTTTTTTGTCTATTTATTCTCAGTTCTGTTCTTAGGTTATGCTTAAAGGGGTATTCCGGGAATATGAATGTCTGACACAAAAACCCTTGATAATATAAGTAAATGAATACAACAATACTCAATATCATTAGTCACAAAACGGAGCTAAAATAATTAGATTTTATGATTTACATAATTTATGGCCTCTCTAAAGTAGGAGGAGTTATCACAAAGATGGCCGCCACTGAAAACTACAAGTTCCATGATCCTTTAGTTCTCAGTAACTCCTCCTACCACTTATGCTCTGCTAACAGTGATGATGTAACAGGTTTTCTTGCTCTGTTACCATAGTAATGATGTGTAACTGACAACACCACAACACTGATCATACTGGATGCACTGCAACCAACCGACTACAGCCAAACGTAGTGGTGATCACATGACCCTGCCCAGGCAGGTACAGGACATGTGATGTGGACATGTGACCAGCGGCCATCTTCTTTTCTGCGACGGACCGCGCGGAGGAAATTAACGGACTGATTAAAGGGCCGGTAGCATTTTAATTCTTCATTACAGTCTATGTCACCAGCATTTTCTGCTAAGGGGAGCAAAATTTTAAATAACAACTAATTACACATTAGCTTATATTTTGAGTGCCCACTTGTATATGAATTATGCTGATTCCTGGAATACCCCTTTAATGTAGTAACTGAATGAGTATCCTGCTGCTTTTTGATTGGTGTGCTTACATGCATATTCATTCTACTGATTCAGATTCTGATCTTTTAATTTCTGGGTGTATTTATATACAAAATATTTATAACCCTTCATTTAATTTAAAGTTAGGAATAATACTTTGTTCTCTTTCACTCTAAGTTCTTTAAATTGTAACAGTCATTCTGAGCAAAAATTTAAAAAAAAAACATAATTCTGCTCCAGGTGTCCCTAGGAATCATTCCTCAAAGTATTTAGCCTCTTGGTCCTCATTTAGTACCTCTTTTGGCCCATAGCAACCAGGGTTTCCAGCTATAAAAAAAAATACAATCAGCAAGATGGAGGGGCGGGACCTGCCTCCTGTGACCTCATCACAAGCGTCTTCTGCTGACCAATGACACCTATGTATATCAAATCTATCTTCTGTCTATATATCTCCTATCTATCTATCATTGAAAAAAGTGTAGTTTAGCACTCAAAAAATCCAAAATTCCAAAGGGTGATGTTGTTGAAACAGTTGCAAAAGGGTTATATTACCTTCCCTACAACCTATCGAAAGTTTTTTGAAATGACGGTTACACTTTAAGTGTGCCAACCAGTGATGCTGGTGATCAGCTAATATACAAAAATCTAACCTACAAATACATCATACTTTTTAGACCCCTCTACTAATAAAGTCTCTAAATCGGATTTTTAAGAATTAGTGGAAAACACGGATGGGTGGTTTTTATGGTATTGATGATATGAGACAGATCAGAGATAAGAAATCCATAAGGTGCCTAAAGCACACAATGTCAGGTCTCCTACATCTCCACAATACACTAGATCTTCTGTCCCTTTCTTCCCCAATAAAGAACTTAGCTGCCTGTAGCTTGTAGTTCTTCACATGCTACTGCAGACAAGATGTTAGTGTATGTGTCAGTGTGAGCTCAGTCCTGGACTGAACAGGGAGGGGGGGGGGGTACTAGAGTGCAGGGAGCAGAGAGAGAGAGTGACAAGATCTGTGAAGCCTCAGGAAAGATGGCTGCTGACCCTAAAGTCAGAAGTTACTGGGCAACTGAAATTGTGTACACCAGGACTGATAGAGACAGGTTGGAAATGCTGTATTTTTGTTAAAAACTGAACTAGAGAATGTGTTATTTTGTTAACTAGAGAAAAATTCAGGAAGGAATCCAGCATTCAGGCAAAAAATGGAAATATTATATCCGGTACTTTATTGAAAAAAGAGAGTTAAAAACATAAATCTCACATTGTACTCGGTGTTATTTTGTTATCCTGTGTACATTTAAGAAACTTGTCTTCGTGGGAATATCCCTTTAAATAAAAGCAATGGATGGTTAAAATTCAGAGTGCTGAATCTATTGTGAACATATTGTGAACCCTTGATGTAGGACCTAGAGGTTCTCTTATATTAGGATCCCGCTTTTGGATTTACTTGTGGGCCAATCCAAGCCCAATTCCAAGTTAGAATGACATACAAAACACCCAGTTTGATGACCATCTTTTGTAGAAAACAAGATTTTATTTGTAGTGCTCAAACATTGGTCCTAGCTTTATCAGACTATCCCCACGCCTTCCAAACCTTCAAACATATCCTGAAGACCCATCTGCGCTGCTCTCACCTTGTGTCTCTATCTACCCATCCACATAGATTGTAAGTCCTCATGGGCAGGGTACCTATAGGTACCAGTAGATGGGAAGAACAATGCAGCTTGCGCCAAAAATGTTTTCAAGGGCTATGGCTCTCTTCCTCCCTGGTGCAAGCTGTACTGGTGCAAGCTGTACTGTCCTACCCCTTTACCTGTACCTACAGTGACATCACTGGTATTTCCGCACTACAGTAAGCTGAAGCCACCGGTCGTGGGTTCACCGCATTCATCTTCTTTCATTCAATAATTAAATAAGATACACAAGTATCTATAAAAGAGTTGTGTGAAGGCTTGGTTTCTTCGTAACATTTAATATTCTATGCCATGTACTGGGAAATGGGAAAAAATTCCAAATGCAATAAAATTGGTGAAAAAACGCATTTGTGGCGTATTCTTGTGGGCTTGGATTTTACTTTCACTCTGTTCCCCAAATGACATGTCTACTTTATTCTTTGGGTCAGTAGGATCACAGGGATACCAAATTTGTATAGGTTTTATAATGTTTTCATACATTTACAAGAATTAAAACCTCCTGTACATTTTTTTTTTATTTTGTAATGTTATGGCATTAATAACTTTTTAATACTTCAGAGTACAGAGCTGTGAGTAGAGTCATTATTTATGACTTTTGATGAAATTTTCAATTCTTCTATTGCTAGGACTATATGGCCTATTGATCACTTTTTATAGAATTTTTTTATACTTTTCAAAATGGCAAAAAATGCCATTTTCAACTTTGGGCGCTATTTCCCGTTACGGGGTTAAAGTCAGTGAAAAAACATTTTAACATTTTAATAGATTGGACATTTTCAGACACGGAGATACCTACTGTGTTTATGACTTTTACTATTTATTTATATAAGTTCTATGGAAAGGAGGGTGATTTAAATTTTTAGGGTTTTTTAATATATACTTTTTTTACTTTTAAAAAAAATGTTATACTATTTTTGAGACTCTCTAGGGTACCGTAGGTTGTCTGATTGATCCTATCTTATACTGCCATACTACACAAATTGCACATTGTAATGAATAGGTTAAAACCAGACAGCCCCTCGGGTTTTTGGAAGACCTGGGTTTTTGGAAGACCCAAAGCTGTCATGGCAACCAATTGCGCCGCAACCCCCCCTTCTCACCAATGACATCACGGGGAGCAACGATCTTCCCCAAGATGGCGGAGCCGATGCGTCTCCATCTTTTTGAAGCCGCTTTTAGCTTTGCTGCCGGCGATGGACAGGTGGACAGTTAACACCCGCAATCAGTGTTGACACCAATTGCGGGTGTTACCATTAAGTGTTAGCTGCAAGGAGTTAACACTGTGGGGATCATCAGCAGGTCAGTTATACATGTATCCCAATGTACTATATATCCATTACTATCTATGAAATGTAGATGTCAGCGCAGATATTAACTTATATTGTACATATTTGTAAAAACTTCCATATGAGAAAAGGACGTTGCATACTATACCAGCGAAGACATTTTCTCCATTGGCTTACTTATTTATTGGCATCACTCCACCTACTGCGCTACACATCATATTACCTGAATATAATTCAGAAAAAAAACAATAAAAAAATACAGTCACATTACAATGTTGATTCTTTCCCACTGCTTCCTAGACCATTTAAACTCTTTCTGCCTCAATAAATGGCAAATGACTGCTGACACCAAGAAATATCATGGGAAACACCCACAAGTTGGTAACACCTGCATATTGCAGCAAACACTTACCGTCGTGGGCAGTGCCCATCTTGGTGAGGATTGCTGCTCCCTGTGACATAGGATTTAACCTATTCATTACTATGTGCAATTATCACATTGTAATGAATGAGGAAGAAAATCTCCATATGCTGCCATACTGTAGTATAGCAGTAAATGGTAGGATCAATCAGACAACCAAGAATTAAAGTACCCTAGGTCTGAAAAATAGTGAAAAAAATGAAAGTTAAGAAAAAAATTATAACAAAATTAGGCATTACCATGTCCGAAAATGCCCGATCTATCAAAATATAATAACGGTTTTTCATTGTGTTTAACCCGGTTGCGGAAAATAGCAACCAAATTCGAAAAATTGCACTTTTTTGGCATTTTGAAAAATATCAAAAATTCAATAAAAAGTGATAAAAAGGCCGTTAAGTTGTAAAAATAGAGCATTAAAAATGTCATCAAATTTTTTTGTGCAGGAGGATTTAATCTTTGTAAATGCATGAAAAAAAATTATAAAAAAAAAAAATTATAAAACCTATCCGCGTGATCATTCCAACCTAAAGAATAAAGTAGATATGTCATTTGGGAAGCACAGTGAAAAACTTAAAATCCAAGCCCACAAGAAGACAGCGCAAATGCGTTTTTGCACCAATCTCACTGCATTTGGAATTTTTATCCCACTTCCCAGAACAGGGCATGGAATATTAAATACCATCACTATAAAGTGCAATTTGTTATGCAGAAAACAAGCCTTCACACAAAATGGAAACGCAAAAACTAAAAAAGCGCCTCAGTGTTAAGGGGTTAAAAAAAATTTTTTTAAGTGGATAAGCAAGGTATTCTTTTTATTTCACATTAGGTAATGCTTCTGTCTTATAGTACAAGTATATAGTACAATTATTTCTGCAACAACAAATCCTTTTTGTTATCATATGACATTCCTGTAAACAATAACATTTTTCTTTAACTTTCTACATTGTAGCAAGGCAGGATCACTCATATGTCCTACCACACACCTAATCATTTTTATTGCTAACTTCATTTGATCAATCTGTCCATAGCTATCCTCCGAAAGTGTTCTCAAAGGCTGAAACAACAACATTCCTAGTTTTAGACATTAAATTTATACGTTTATATAAAAAAAGCTTCTTGGTTTATTGTTTCATAACTACATTTTACCTATGTGATTTTATGATTTTCTTCTTTTTCTCTCTAGTTCACAACAAATTAAAGAAATACTTCTGGAAGCTTGTGGTATACTGTGCTATTTCAAGTGCAGAAACTGAGGAGAACTGCATGCTTTCTGTATATAGTACCTGCCATTTATCAAGACCAGACCTGTGTATCAAATACATAGTGCACTTTCCCGGTCATTCCTCCTGTACCCTATGTTACATCTCCTTCTTTTGAGGTCCACACCCCAGGCATTTCCATCCATTGTTCTTTTATTTGATTATAGTATACCATCCTCCCGTCTCACTCTATCAGTTCCTCAACCACTTTGCTTCATGGCTTCCTCAGTTTCTATTTTCTCAAATTCCATCACTCATCATGGGGGACTTTAACATCCCTATTAACACCCCATCTTGCCTTCTGCCTCTCAGCTTCTATCAATAACTACATCTTTAGGACTCTTACAACTATCTGATTCTCCCCCTCACCAGGAGGGAAAAATCCTTGACTTGGTCTTTTCCCAACTGTCTTAAATCTCTGACTTCACCAATACTACCTTTCCATGTTAAGACCACAACCTTCTCTCTTTTACTGTAAATAATTTTTCTCCTTTACAGAGGATGCCCATTTATTATGCATACAGGAACCCATGTGCCATTGGTACTTACCATCTCATAGAAACTGTGCAGTCATCACTGTCCAAGATCTCCTCTCTCCTGTCCTAACCTGGCTATTAACCACTGTAATCATGTTCTCAAAAGTGCCCTGGATTGCATTCTTACTTATCCCTGGCCATTGTCATAAGGACCTAAATGGGAAGATAGTAAGACTGAGACAAATGAACAATAACACCTAGAATGAATGTGTAATGTAACGTACACTATAATCATATCTTTGCCTATTTGTTACAATTGTATTATGGCCCAATGGGTCAAAATTCTTGTTTTCTTTACTGTTATATTGTAAAGATTTATTAAAATATAATTAAAAAAAAAATTGACCTGGACGAGTTGACACCACTCTCAGTCTGAACCTTTTGACACAGATGTCGGCAATTTTTCAAATGCCCCAAACCTGTTTTCTCTGGCAGTGCTGCTGGGGTGCCAAACATGAAGAAAATCATGCACTTCTGCTGACTTTCTCCACTTCAAAACTTACACCAAATGTGCATTCACAAGACTTGGGGCTGAAGATCTGGCCACCTACTTTAAAAATAAAATTGACTGCATTCACCAGGAAATAATTACCCAATCCACTTACTCGATTAATCCCTTTGAGTACCTTGCCCGGCTCAATCTTTTTCTTTGAACTAGTCACAGTGAAAGAAGTATCCAAACTCCTTTCCTCTGCTCGCATCACTACATTCATCAGTGACCCCATCCCCTCGCATCTCATACAGTCCCTCAACTCTCACGTCCCTAAAATCTTAAACCTCTCTCCCTCTCTTCTGGTGTTGTTCCCTCTTATTTCAAGCATGCTTTTATTACCCCATTACTAAAGAAACCTTCCCTGGATCCATTCAGTGCTGTTAATTTCTGACCATCTGTCCCATTATCTCTCTGCAAATTCAAGTCAAAAGCAAACAAACATCAATAATGTACAATACACTGGTCACATACAATAGATGCTTCTCGACTTCTTTTTTATGTTTTCGGATACAAATGATCTTTCCAAACAAGTAATTCAACACTAACATAGCACAACTAACATTCTGCCAGATCTTATAATATTAAGTCATAATGTACATGGTTCAAATATATTTGACATTTGTTACACTTAGTCTAATAATTATTAGGAGACAAGTAAGAAGTTAAATTCTTGAGTCTATCCCTCCAGCTCGAATTGTACCGAAGCTTTATAATATATTGAGTTCAGCCATAATTCCCATTTTTTATAATGTAACTCAGGCTTGCCTTCAGTATACGCTAGCAGTTTTTCTAGGACACAATTATTCTAGGACACAAAACCCACCTGGTCCTGATGTATATGCTCCGGCAGGAGAAGGGCCACCCTGTTAGCTATCATTTTAGCATATAGTTTTAAATGTGTATTAAGAAGAGAGATCGGGCAAAAATTAGAAGGTTTGTCAAGGGATTTACCTGGTTTGGGCAAGGTACAAATGGATGCCACTAACATTTCCTTCGGGATAATTCCCTCAGATAGTATAGTATTAAATACATCAACTAAAAGTGGAGCCAGTATTTTTACATATTCTTTGTAATAGTTGTTGGTAAGGCCATCTGGGCCAGGGGCCTTGTTGTTTTTTAGTTCTTTGATTGCTTTAGTAACTTCAGATAAGGTTATCGGAGTGGCTATTGACTCAGATTGATCTATTGATAACGTGGGCAGATTTACTGAATCTAAAAAAGCCTTAATATTAATCTTAGTGGGTTGGGGGGTTGATTTGTCTTGTTTGAGATTATATAGTTTGTAGTAATACTCTGCCATGGTTTCGGCCATTTGTTGGGGATCAAATATCTTTTCATTATTATCTTTTATTAAAAAGGGAATTCTGCTTTGAGCCTCTTTCTTTTTCAATTGTGCTGCCAGCACCTTACTAGCTTTATTTCCTAGGCCGTAATGAGTGGCCTTCATTTTCCTGAGCGCCTTTTCATATAAGTGCGCATCTAATTCTTTTATTTGGTGTTCTAGTGCTTTTATCAAAATGATGATTTATTGAGAGCATGCAATAACGTGAGCCCTGACAGTATATGTAATCTTTTCTCCTCATTGAGTTTTTTGTTGGCTGCTGCTATACTTTTAAAGTGTCCTCTCATACACATCTTGTGTACACACCAAAGCATCCCTGGGGATATGTTCTCAGTATTATTATCTTTTAGAGTTTACTCCAAAGCTTTTATATTCCCATCTTTGAATTGGGGAAGGTATAATAAGTGGTTATTAAGACGCCAATGTGAAGAGCGCGGTCTTTCATACTGTTCTGCTATCTCCATGTAAATGGGTGCATTGTCTGACCAGATTATTATATCTATTTTTGTGGATTTTATTCTAGAATATAGTAAATGGTCCACTAAAAACAGATCGATACGCGAGTATATTTTATGTGGATGAGAAAAGAAAGTAAAATCCTTCTCTGATGGATGTTGTAGTCTCCATGCTTAGAGTAGGCTTCATTATGGGTTAGTGTGAAAAGATCTGACACCCCAGAAGGTGGGTTTGGTGTGGAGGTATCCATTGAAGGCCACATACTTAAATTAAAATCTCCCATAAGTAACACTGAGCCTTTTTTGCAAGCGTTTATTTTTGCAAATAGCGCCTTAAAAAATCTGGTTTGATGTTTGTTCGGGCCATATACGGATAATAAAGTGTATGTGATAGCGTTAATATTACAGACCAAAATAATAAATCGACCCTGAGGGTCAATCTGTTTATCAATTAGAGAAAATGCTAGAGATCTTTTTATGGCTAATAGCACCCCTCTTTTCTTTTCGGCAGCTGGTGCTACAAATATAGGGGGAAATTGTGCATGATGGAGTCTAAAAATATCTGATTCATTTATGTGGGTCTCCTGAGCACTAAATATATCCTCCCCAGATTTCAAAGCTTCCCTCCACATTTTTGAACGCTTAAACGGACTATTGAGCCCTTTAACATTTATAGAGGTCACTTTAACTACCATGTTGGCGGTTACCTTTTATGCTGTATACAACCCCCTTTTTTTGAACCATAAAGACATATACCTGGAGCATTTTAGGGATTTCTCTTCTGACAGAATTTACGTGCAACATCAACAACAAAACATGGAAAAGCAAACAGAAGTTATACACTAACTTCTCTAAAGAAACCCTGCCACCGGGTTTTTTAGGGGGAAAAATTGTGTATGTTAGATTCATCTAACATCGAACCGTACCAGATCTACCCTTGAGGTGATTCTTATCAACGGGGGGTACTGGACTCTGACATATCATACTTTTAATGTCCATTAAGGAGAAACAGTTCCATACTAAGGCGCTGTTTACTTGCAGCCATTCCTGGGTCTTCTTCTGGCGTCAAACCCCATTCTTCCAGTAGTCGTTGGAGCATAGTAGGGGAGTTAACCACGACTTTTCTCCCATCCTTATTTATTATCAATTTTACTGGAAATCCCCATTTATAGGGGATGTTATGAGAACGTAAAGTCTTTGCTGCACCCTGAAATTCTCTCCTCCTTGCAAGGGTGGTAGTTGACAGATCAGTGTACAGAGATATATCTTGAAATCTAGTTGGGAGATCTTTTGTGTCCCTTGCTGCTCTCATGAGTTTGTCCTTGAAATGGAAAAAGTGCAGCCTTGCAATGACATCTCTTGGTGGAAGATTTTTGGCTTTAGGTAACCTGTGGACCCGATCTATAAGCAGGTCTGCCTGGGGGGTGTTAGGGAGAAGAGCCACAAACAGATCTGTCAGGAATTCTGCTAATTCTTCTTGCTTAACGGTTTCAGGTATCCCACGAAATCTTACATTATTCCTACAGGACCTGTCCTCCACATCTGCCAGTTTTAAGCGCAGTTCCCGCACCTCCTCTTCTAAGCTGTTGCTAGCATCAACCAGCTCATTATGTGCTGTGGTTAATTCGGCCATCTTAGACTCCACATGGTCTGTGCGTTCGCCTAATGCTGTGCATTCAAGCTGCTGTGTGCGGCTCACCTGGTTTATCGGTACAAGTGTTGAGGAGAAGGTTTCTTGATCCCCATTAGGAGTAGCATATATATATATATATATATATATATATATATATATATATATATATATATAGAACAGCAAAAAAAGGCAGCACTCCGAGATTTGTGGAAATCAGAAAAACATACTCATTTATTCACACATGTGTCAAGGCTACGTTTCGGCTCCTTGCATCTGGAGCCTTTCTCAAGCCTTGGCTTGAGAAAGGCTCCAGATGCAAGGAGCCAAAACGTAGCCTTGACACATGTGTGAATAAATGAGTATGTTTTCACCATAATCTCCTTGGCTCCTTGCTCTTGCCGCATATATATATATATAGAACAGCAAAAAAAGGCAGCACTCCAAGGCTTGAGAAAGGCTCCAGATGCAAGGAGCCGAAACGTAGCCTTGACACATGTGTGAATAAATGAATATGTTTTTGATGGACCTTGGTTCAGGTCCTGAGAATTGCACCCGAGTTCATAACTTTTCCCGAGTGCTGCCTCACCTCTTTGTATATATATATATATATATATATATATATATACAATATATACATAATTACTGTATATATTTGAGTATAAGCTGACCTGAATATAAGCAGTCTATAAGCACCATTATATAGCCAGCCCCTTGCCCCCCCCCCCAGTATATTGCCAGCCAGCCCCCTGCACACCAGTATATAGCTATCAAGCCCCCTGTCCCCCAGTTTATAGCTAGCTAGCTGCCAGTATAAAGCCAAACTCTGGACCATTATATAGAAGGACAGCCCCAAGAATATAGCAAGCCCCCATTATATAGCCAGCCCCCAGTATATAGCCAGACAGCCCCCAGCATATAGCCAGATCATGCTCCAGTATATAGCTATTTAGCCCCCTGTGAACCAGTATATAGCCTATGAGCCCCTTGTTCCTCTGTATATATCCAGCCCCTTAAACCTACTATAAAGCCATCCAGCCCCTGCCCTACAGTATATAGCCATCCAGCCCTCTGCCCCCCGGTATATAACTAGCTAGCCCACCGTATATACCAAGCCGGCCACAAGAATATAGCAAGCCCCCAGTATATAGCCAGCCAGCCCCCAGTACATAGCCAGCCGGCCGAAGTATACAGCTAGCCAGCTCATGCCCCCGGTATATAGCCAGCCCCCAGTATATAACCAGCCAGCCTAAGCTAAGTACATAGCCAGCTAGCCCCAAGTACATAGCCATCTTTTCCCTCAGTATATAGTCAGGCCACCTGCCCCCCCAGTCTATTGCCAGCCCCAGTACGCCAGCACATCAAAAAAGAAAGTCAATTCTCACCTTTCTGACACCCCCTGCAGGTCTTCTCTTTTTACGTCCAGCAGCTGCAGGTCCATGTGACATTGCAGTGCACTAGTTCTGTCGTCAGCTGCTAGTGCCATCATATTGTGTGTGTTGGCAGCCAAGCACATACTCTGATGTCAGCAGTGGCTGACATCAAATGTTGCACCTGCTACGGCTGACCGTAAGAAGAGAAAACCTCTGGGAGGAGGGGGGTTTTGGAAAGGTGAGTATGGAGGTTTCTTTTATTATACTCGAGTATAAGCCAAGTTTGGGTTTTTCAGCACATTTTTTGTTCTGAAAAGCTCACTTATACTTGAGTATATACAGTACTTAATGCAACTTAATGCATGTCTTGAAATAATTAAATGGTATATCAGCTAAGGTTTAACATAAAGTACATGTTTAGGGAATACAAAGATCTAAGAATCTCTAAAGACTAAAAATCTTTCTGAAAATGTCTACCCATCAACTAATATGCTTTTCTTTTTATTTTGACATTTGACAGAACTTTAACAACCAATACTAATGAAAATGGCCTTGAAAATTCAGCCAGAAGGAATTTTAAGCATTGCAATCCTTTGACTCTTCTCTTTGTCACAGTTGAAAGGCAATAAACCCAAAAACAAAGAATCATTTGTAATAGCCTATACTTACAACACAACATTGAAATGTCACGTTGCTGACATTTAATAGACAATTTTGGCCTATCTTCCATTTAGTTTTTAAATGCAACAAGAAGAAGAAAAACTAATAAATAATGAATATTTATAATGTTAATGTACAGTCCAGTTTAGATGTAAGAAGACCATTTTTTCAATATAGGGATGAAAATTGCATGGGCAGACAAAATATTTTTTACTTGGGTTATGTTTTTTCCAGAAACAGCTAAAACGTACTGGTTTACCTCCCATCCTACATTATAGAAGACTAAAATTTGCAATAAAAATAGTATCATTAAGTTATCAAACATGGGTACAGGCAGTCCCCGGGTTACATACAAGATAGGGTCTGTAGGTTTGTTCTTAAGTTTAGTTTGTATGTAAGTCGGAACTGTATATTTTATAATTGTAACCCCAGCCAGAACTATTTTGGTCTCTGTGACAATTGGATTTTAAAAATGTTGGATTGTCATAAGAACCAGGATTAATAATAAAGCTTCATTACAGACACCAGTGATACCAGTTATAGCTGATTATTGTAGCTTAGGACTAAAGTACAATAAATTATCAATATCCAGAGGTCCGTTTGTAACTATGGGTCTAATGTAAGTCGAGTGTTCTTAAGTAGGGGACCGCCTGTACACAGATTAAATTACGTTTTTAAAAAGCTCTACAGACACAATAAAATGTATCAATTAGTTATTGTAAATCATGTATTAAATTAACCTGAAGCTGATGCTCAGAATTCAAAAACATTCTGGAGACTTGGGAAAGTATCATCATCAAAACTCAAGAACCTTATTATTTCTCCATTAGTTAATTGATACAACTCCAGTCTTTAACAACTATTTAAAAGTGTTAAAGTAGCAAAGAGTGATTGGTGGGAAATCTCATTAATGCTTATTATTTTAAAAAAGTGTTCACAAACTTTTAACCATGCAGCATATGCTATACACAAACATGTTAGCTACATAGATAGAATTAAGTGTGGACTAGAGGTAAGGTTAGTATTTTACTCACATTCTCCTTACCAGCTTCCCCATCTTCATCTAATTCCAGGGAAGATTCCAAAGTGTGGGCAGGACTCTCTAAGCAGACACTTCATGATTCCTCTGTGCTATAAGATGCTGTGTGCTGACGATGTGCTTAGATTACCAGGGTACAGGTTTAGCAACACTTTTATTTAGCTTCTGAACATTCTACTAGTATCTATCACTGGAAAAAAAAGAGATGAGACAGATCAGAGATGAGAGATGATGAGATCCATGAGATGGACATAACGCACAATGACACACTTCAGCTCGGCTCTATGCATCCCTCCCCTTCTATATAGATCTTATCTGTCTGTAGCTTGTAGATTACGTCTCCTCACAATGCTGCTTGCTGGCACGAAATGCTCATGTCAGTGTCTGAGTCTGAATTCGTCTTGGATTGCAAGAGTGGGGGCCGCTGTAGAGACACTGCTGGGAGCAGACAGGAGAAACTATTCATGACAAGAATCTATCCTACCCGCCCCTATTCAGATTTACGGTTGTATCCTGGGACAACCAATATTGTACATACCAGAACTCGTACATTCAGGTTGGAATTATAGCAGTGAACTATAGCTGTATTTTTTTAGTAACAGTGAATTAGAGAATGTGTTATTTTTTATCCTAAGTATATCTTGTCATTGTGGGAATACCCCTTTAATTATTTTACACAGCTTAGTATCATCTGCAAATATTGAAACTTGAATGTGTTAACCCTCTATAAGGTAATTAATAAAATTTTGAAAAGAAGGAGGCCTAATACTGACCCTTGTGGAACCCCACTGGTAACATCAACCCAATCTGAGAACATGCCATTATCTGGAAAAGTCCAGATACACAACATCCATAGCCTCCCCCGGGCAGAAGCCAAGCAAATTAGTTGGACAGGTCCGATCCCTCATAAACCCATCCTAATTCTGGGGTATAAGGTTATGTACAGTGAGATACTCCAGGATAGCATCTCTAACAAACTCCTAAAAATATTTTCCCCACAACAGAATTTAAACTCACAGGTCTGTAGTTTCCAGTATTACTTTTCAATCTTTTTTTGTATATTTGCACCACATTTGCTATGTGCCAGTCCAGTGGAACAGAACCTATCCTTATAGAATCTTCAAATATTATGAACAATGATCTATCACAGCACATAATTCATGCCATCTGGGCCTGGTGATTTGTCTATTTTAGTGGTGTTGAGGTGGTGCTGCACCTCTTCCTGGGTTGAACTGTTGAGATGCAAAGGAGAATTTACATTATTCCTCATTGTGTCTTCCACCAGGGGATTTTCCTGGGTAAAGACATTTGAAAAGGTGGCATTCAATAAATTAGCCCTTTCCTCATCTCCCTCCACCATTACCCCCGGGTTATTCTTCAGAAGACCCATACCTTCCGTTTTTAGCTGTTTATCATTTATATATTTGAAAAATACATTAGAATTATTTCTACTCTCCTTGGCAATATTTCTCTCAGTCTCTATTTTTGCTGCCTTTATGTTTTTTACAGAATTTATTTTTCTCTCTATAATCCTGTAACACCTTATTTCTACCTTCATGTTTTAGCATCTTGCGATAGTTAATTCTTTTTGTTGATGTAAACAAAAACCTGCTGCCTTTGAAGAATCTGCAAGTTTATGACTCCAGTCTAAGTGAAGTAGTTGAAGTCCCCCATGATGAGTTCTTCACCTTATTTTAAGTCTGCATCTGTTTGAATTATCAGCAGTTCCTCTGCTGCCTCCATTATGTTTGGAACCTAATACCACCCCCTAATAATTTTGACCGTTGTCATCTTGCAGGACTGGCTTCAGGCAGGATTTTACACATAAACAAACCCGTCTGGCTTTTTTATGTATACGATCATTTCTAAACAGACTATAACCATCTATATTAACAGCCCAGTCATAGCTAATGTCCAGCCATGTTTCACTAATTCACACTTATTCACACATATCATACTTGCCCTCCAACATTAAAAGTTCTACTTCCTCCCTTTTGTTTGTGAGGCTTCTGGCATTAGTGTACATACACCTTGAGTATTTCTAGGTTTTTTAATGTTTGGTTTCCTTTAAGTCCCACTCTGGACACTGCACACACTTAGGATCAATGCACACTCGCAAAAGCCCCCAAATTTGCTATTCTGTTTGATATTTACAGGTATGATGCCAAATAAGCTGATGCATTCACTGGAACAAAGATCTGGCTTTAAAACCAAACAAAATGTTCAAAACGTTTATCTACAGTATTGAATACATGAAATTCAATAAATTAAGTTTGTAGACATCTGCTGTTCCTAACCTTCACCCCCCCCCCACCCACCCCCATCAACTCTCTCTCTACTAACTCATCCAGTGTCTTCCCCCTATGTTCTATCTTGCAAACACCAGATAGATACCAAGCTCCAGGCTTCTCTGCAGACCAATTGACTTTGGACTAAATGGCAGCTGATGGCTTGTTCAAGCAGAAACATCTTTATTGAGTAAATTATTTTATTATGTTCTCTTATAAATAATGGCTGGACCATTATACAAGCTCTTTTACCTCTTGTGTAACCCCCTCATTATCATAGAGTGTAAGTTCTTGCCATCAGGGCCCTCACTCCTATTGTCCCATATGACTGTTTATACTCTGTAATGTAGTATTTTATTTGTATATGTCCCCTATGATTTGTAAAGCGCTACCGAATATGATGATGCTAAATGAATAAAGATTATTATTAAGCATGCAATAGTGAACAAATGTCAGTCTCCATAATTTGTAATTTGGATATCAATTGGAGCATCAATCAAAACAACTATGTTACATGATGATCACAATTCGATTAATTGTTTGCTGGTCAGGTCATTTAAGTTCTGGAGTACAGTTATCAAACTCTACAAAGCAACTAAGCTAATCCCATAGATTTTCATTGGAATTCAAGTTTATGGAAAGTTCAGGTCATTGCGTTTGAGAAAAACAAGTTTGTAGAATCTCAAGTCACCTGCCTTCCACACCAACTAGTGCTAAGACTTTTGAGTCGGTATCAGTGTATCAATCCAAAACACAAGGTTTGTCCAGAATCCAGGCAAAAAATTCTCTTGATAGTACAAAAATTTGTTAAAATCATCACTTTATTTGAAAACTTTTACAAACATAATGGCGTCATTACCATCTGACGTGTTTTGAACCAACATGGTCCCTAGTCGTAGCATAGAAAATAATGACTGATGTCTTAAGACTGATATATTTATACTAATTTGAATAGATTCTTGTTCTTATCATTACAATATATGATATATTTACAGTAGTGGATTAAGTGTCCCATGGGCCCCAAGCTATTCACATGACTAGGGGCACCACAGCATCCAAACCAACATGTGCCCAGAAGTTAGGACTTAAGTTCTACTCTATATACTCCATATACTCTATATTCTTAATCTTTTAACGTTCATAAAAGTAAGCAAATGATGAACTTCAAGCGTGCTCTTATAACCCATCTATATAAGAAAGCCAATAGCATTCCCTTACTGCATGAATCCATCCACCCAAACTACCATCCCCTTTAGTGAAATGTTCACAGCAGATGCCTCCCCTTTAATGAAATGTCCACCCCAGATGCCCCATTTTAATAAAATGTCCACCCAAGATGGTGCCCTTTAATGAAATGTCCACTACAAATGCCACATTTTAATGAAATGTCCTTCTCAAATGGCCCATTTTAATAAAATGTCTACCCTAAATGTTCCCCTTTGATGAAATGTTCACCCCAGATGCCCCCTTTTAATAAGATGTCCACCCCAAATCGCCCACTTAGAAATGTCCACCTCAGATACCCCCTTTAATGAAATATACACAGCCAATGCCCCCATTAATGAAATGTCCACAACCGATGCCCCCTTTATTGAAATATCTACAATAGATCCCTTTTAGTAAAATGTTCACCCCAGATGGCCCCCTTTTGTAAAATGTCCACCCCAGATGGCCCCTTTTTTGTGAGTAGTGTATATAGCCCAAGATCTATGAACCTGAAAAAAAGACTCTCCCTCTCTCCAGAAAAATGGCATAAAGAGGTGGTTTGAGTTCAGAAGGAGCTAATATACCTGAACAAAAAGACTCTCTCTCTCCAGAAAAATGGCATTAAGAGGTGGTTTGAGTTCAGAAGGAGCTAATATGTGCACGTTTGTCAGTTTTGTATAGTGGGCACGGAAAGTATTCAGACCCCTTTTAATTTTTCACTCTTTGTTTCATTGCAGCCAATTGGTAAGATCAAAAAAGTTCTTTTTTTGTTCATTAATATACACTCTGCACCCCATCTTCACTAAAACAGCAATTATTGATCTTGGAAATGATGCAATAAGTTGAAATTCTTCATTGCAGATCCTCTTCAGTTCCCTCAGGTTGGATGGTTAACATTGGCGGTTAAACATTTTCAAGTTTCTCTAGAGATGCTCATTTGGGTTTAGGTCAGGGTTCTGATTGGGCCAGTCAAGAATGTTCAGAGTTGTTCTGAAACCACTGTTCTGTTATTTTAGCTGTGCGCTTAGGGTCATTGTATTGTTGCTAGGGGAACCTTTGGTCCAGTCTGAGGTCCAGGGCACCCTTGAAGAGGTTTTCATCCTGGATATCTTTGTACTTAGCCACATTCATCTTTTCTACGATCGCAACTAGTTGTCCTGTTCCTGCATCTGAAAACCACCCCCATAGCATGATGCTGCCATCACCATGTGTCACTGTTGGGATTGTATTTGGCAGGTGATGAGCAGTGCCTGGTTTTCTCCACATATACCGCTTAGAATTAACCCCAATATGTTTAATCTTCACCTCATCAGACCAGAGAATCTTATTTCTCATAGTCTGAGAGTCCTTCGGCTTTCACATGTCTGAGGAGAGGCTTCATTCGGTACAGTCTGCCATAAAGCCTAGACTGGTGGAGACTGCAATGATAGTTGACTTTGCTGAACTTTCTCTCATCTCCCTACTGCATCTCTGGGGCTCAGCCACAGGGATCTTAGGGCTCTTCTTTACCTCTCTCACTGAGGCTCTTCTTGCACGATTGCTTGGATGGATGGTAAGGTCAAGTAAGAGTTGTGGTCATCCCAAACTTCTTCCATTTGAGTATTATGGAGGCCCTTAGAAACTATGAGTGCTGAAGAAATTATTTTGTAACCTTGGATAGATGTGTGCCTTATCACAATTTTGCCTCTGAGCTCATTGCGCATAGATATATTTCATGTGCTCTGATATGCACTGTGAGCTGTAAGGTCTTATATAGATAGGTGTTTACCTTTCCTAATCAAGTCCATGCGTTTAATTAAACACAGCTGAACTCCAATGAAGGAGGAGGATCAGAAGGAAATGGACAACATATGAGTTACAAAAGAGTGTCACAGCATCACCATGAATACTTATGACCATGTGATATTTCAGCTTTTCTAGTTCAATAAATTAGCAAAAATATCTACATTTCATTTTTTTCTGTCAAGATGGGGTGCCGAGTGTACATTAATGATTTTACTAGTTGGCTGCTATGATGAAATAAAGAGTAAAAAATGTAAAGGGGTCTAAATAATTTCCCTACCCACTGTATATCTAAATGTGTTTCGTGTATTTGAACTATTTAACCTCTTCCTGACATGTGACGTAATAGTACGTCACATGTCGGGTCCGGGTACATGGAGAGGGCTCGCGGGCCGAGCCCTCTCCATAGCTTCTAAGTCTTTGCTGCATATTGCCGGCACCGATCGCGGGTATTTTACTGCTGATCGCCGCCGGCAAAGGTGCCGGCGGCCTCAAAAAGACGGCGTCGCGCGATCCGTCACGATGGTAGCTTCGGGTCTTCGTGAGACTTCGGGTTAACTCATTCATTACAATGTGCTATCAGCACATTGTAATGTATGAGTAGTAAAATCCCCATATACTGCCATACTGTAGTATGGCAGTATATGATAGGATCGTACAGACACCCAAGGGTTAAAGTACCCTAGCGAGTCTGAAAAATAGTAAAAATAAAAATAAAAAAAAGTTAAAATAAAAAAAATATAATAAAAAAAACTAAAAATTCAAATCACCCCCTTTCCCTAGAACTGATATAAATATAAATAAACAGTAAAAATCATAAACACATTAGGTATCGCCGCGTCCGAAAATGCCTGATCTATCAAAATATTATAACGGTTTTTCACTGCGTTTAACCCCGTAACGGAAAATCGCGCCCAAAGTCGAAAATGGCACTTTTTTGCCATTAAAAAAAAATGAAATTCTATAAAACGTGATCAAAAGGTCGTACAGTCCTAAAAATGATAACATTGTAAACTTCATCAAAATCCGCAAAAAACAGCACCACCCCCAGCCCCATAAACCAAAGTATGAAAAAGTTATTTTTCATACTTTGGCAGAAGATTTTTCAGAAGATGGCAAAATCCCCCAAAAAAATTTTGTACAGGAGGTTTTAATTTTTTTAAATGTATGAAAACATTATTAAACCTATACAAATTTGGTATCCCCGTAATCGTACCGACCCAAAGTATGAAAAACCAAAGTATGAAAAAGTTATTAGCGCCAGAAGATGGCAAAATCCCCCAAAAAAATTTTGTACAGGAGGTTTTAATTTTTTTAAATGTATGAAAACATTATAAAACCTATACAAATTTGGTATCCCCGTAATCGTACCGACCCAAAGAATAAAGAAGACATGTCATTTGGGGTGCACAGTGAAATCCGTAAAATCCAAGCCCACAAGAATACCGCACAAATGCGTTTTTTTACCAATTTCACTTCATTTGGAATTTTTTTCCCGCTTCCCAGTACATGGCATGGAATATTACATACCACCATTTTGAAGTGTAATTTGTTACGCAGAAAATAAGCCGTCACACAGCTCTGTACATGGAAAAATAAAAAAAGATTTTTGAATGTGGGGAGTGAAAAATGAAAACACAAGAAACAAAAAAGGGCTGCGGCGGGAAGGGGTTAATTCAAATCTTATGGAAAGGTTAAGAGAAAATGTTTTAAATTCACACACTTGCAGGTTTTGTCTATGCATTTTTGGTGTGGATGATAAAAGGGTAAAAGCATAGAGTAACCCTCGTCTGATTTTATCTTAAAAATCTTCATGAAAAAAGCATGCATGGTAGACATCAACCATTTATATCATTTGGTGATTAGGCAATAGTATCTGTAAATAAATATACACTAAATTATAAAAGAAATTGTGGATAGAAAAATTTAAATTACACAAACTATGCTTCAAATGTAACTGTGAGTCCTATTGTAAATGTTTTGGATGATTGTTTTTTTAATAGTTTGCCCATAGTCTTGGACTCCTAACTCAATTATTTAATTTGCTGTTGTCATGTAATTGCATCCACAGTATTGGAACTTTTGTTTCAAAACATCAATTTTATATTTACCTTCAAAACAAACATTAGCTATTAAAAGACATGACAAATAAATAGAAGCTCCTGTTTTCTTAAAATGTGCAAAAGGTCAGTCTGATTAGGTTATAGTCTGTTTTGGACTTTGTATCAGTGTGTAATGATTGCATTCAATATTTTATTCATTGTAAGAACTGCAATGGGTGCTTTACTAGTGCTGGGCTGTCCAGAATTGCATTTACAATTCTTCTTGTTGTTACCTAAAACAATCGTGAAGCTTTCAGATGTAATCATTTACAATGTAATTGTTCATCAACAAAATTGTCATGAGCAATAGAGACATCCTGTAGAAAGCTTTATTGCCTTTATAGTCTTTAGCTTACTTATTTTGTTTCCGTTTATTCTCCCCACCTTTCAAAAGCCAGCACTTTTTCATTTTTCAGTTTCAAGAGCCATGTGAATGCCATAGAGCAGTGATGGCGAACCTTTTGGAAACAGAGTTCCCAAACTACAACCAATATCCACTTATGTACTGTGAAGTGCCAACATGGCATTTTAAACAGTAACTTATTGCTACCTGTTCTTTCACATTTTTTAATCATATTGGCCACCTGAGGCCACCAATTCTGGTGAAGGAAGGAGGGCAAATCAGACTCTCGTTGTAGCTTCTCTCCAGGGTCTCTTTGTAGAAAAAGAATGGTGGGCCCAGCTGGATGAGCTGCAAAGATAATGCAGTTCTGTCAACAACGTCTCATTTTTCCTGCAGTTCGAAACAGCCAATGAAGTGTTGCTTAAGTTGCCTTGGACTGCAGGAAGATTTTGTCCTATTTGGTGAACTCTGTCCTGGGGCGATGGTCTGAGTGCCCACAAAAAAGGCTCTGAGTGCCACCTCTGACACCCGTGCCATAGGTTCGCCACCACTGCCATAGAGTGATGTCAGTAGCATTTGACTGATCACATGCTTTATTACTGTAAGGTCCTTCAATTCTTCCATGCTGATGGTCGGGATGGAGCCAGAGGATTGAAGGAAGTTTTCTAAACTGAGGCTGGAGCTAAGTAGATATAAGAGATGTGTATGTGTGTGAGTGTGTCTATCGATGTAGCATAGCTGTGTGTATGAGAATATGGATATAGCAACCCTGTGCGTGTGTGAGAGAAGATGTATGTAGCTGAGCTTTTTTTGTGAGAGTATTGATGTAGCATAGCTGTGTAAGTGAGAGTATGGATGTAGCAGGGCTGTATGTGTTTGGGTATATATATATATATATATATATATATATATATATATATATATATATATATAACAGTATTCCTTATTTTCTAACATCCATGCTTTCTTTTAATTTACATAAATGAGCAGAATATAAAGATAATTAAGCAGTACAAACACACTAGAAGGCTGGGGATATGTGAGAGTTACTATATTAGCATAATGATTGGTTGTTAAACCATTCCTATCCACATACTGCATAAAAACCTGCAGTTTTTCATTAGTTTCATCATAGCATATGCTTTTTAGGTGCACATAATGCACTTAAACATGGCTATCCATCAATTAACACATACTAACACAGAGTCTGGTCACTAAGCTGAAATCAAGCATCACATTAATCAACCAATTCTAGGTCATTCCAGTTGGGATGAAATTATAGGAATGAACTCTCTCCAGATTTTATCAGGGTCATTCTTGATAGAAATCAGTCCCGTACAAATACACAAACACATACACATTTACTTACATAGTGTAGATACAGTATGGTATAAGCCACATACCATTTATTTTACAATTTAAGACATGACCTTGTTGTTCAGTTGTAAAATTTTATGTAAAATTCAATATGAAATATATTTCCAAGGAGAAAAAAGAGGAGGACCTTCAGGCTGTCATAAATCATGCTATTAACTTACTGCTTCCTCACTGCATTTATTACAAATAAAATCACCCATCATAGCTCACACATATTATATGTGAAATCACATTTACACTGGTCAATGAGTACCCCAAAGGGAAATTGTTGTCAGGTTTTTACCATTAAACCTAATAACAGGCATCCACAGAAGTCTTCATACTGTGCCCCATGCTGTTTTGTATAAATATACAAATCTCAGACATTGCTAAAATCAGAAAAGTTGCTGGCATATTGCCAGGAGATTCACCTAGTTACAAGGGGTGTGTTTTCTCTTCAATGTCTCCCTCAACTCCCTTATCCTTCCCTCTACAGAAACTCCCTTCAGTGTGTCACACACAGTCAATGTCTCCCTCAACTCCCTCATTTCCTCTGGGTGGGGATTAAGGGAGCTGGACTGAAAAGAAAGCATGCCCCTTGTGACTTGTTGTGTCTTCTGGCAAGTTGACAGCAATTTTTTAAAAAGGGATTTTAGCTAGATCTGAGTGTTTTTTAATGTTAAAAACCTGATGACAGGTTCTCTTTAACTGTATGGAAAATATATTCTACTGTACTTTCCCATACAAAGCATAACCTTTGTTACCTTTGGTGAATAAAGAAAATCAAAATCCAGGATAATAAATCAGAGTCTCTTACTGATAAATCCAGGCACCATAATGAACAAGACAACCTGTGGGCGTTATCAAACATGCTGTAGCTACTAAAGGGTGTTAGTGTCAAGGAGCACTTCTCCCATTCCTCTGTGTGCTAACTGCTGCCAACATGGAAGTGTCAAGTAATGTCAAGTCAATGTCAAGCATCAAGACAAAATCAGTACATCCCCATTCTGCGTACAGAGGATGACGTTGGCGTGGATGTTACGATATTATTAGCAGAGTTGTCTTATAGATGGTGGCAGGATTGGCCAATTTTTCTTTGTCGGGTTTTTAGTACAATAAATCATTCACAGATTGTTATAGACCAGTGGCTTACTACCCTTAATAGTCATATTGAGAAAAATCTTCATATCTACCAAGAGATGAGTCAAATATAGGAAAGGCTCGATTCTTTTTATATTTAGAAATTGGTATTTGGCTGCTGTGTGTGGCACCATACCGTACCCTGCATAAGAAAAAGATAAAAAATGCTCTGTCTTTTTCTGTGTTTATGGCCGGGTGCCATAGCTCACTATGGAGAGGCTGCATATGCCCGTCAGTAAAAGGCCGGGCGAGCGTATGGCTGTGTGAAACTAGCCTTTTACTGTTTTATATTTGTCTCAGGAGTTTTTTGGCAATGCATCAACAGTATTCCAGAAGAACCTTGAAGATTTTGCACCAAATCTTTTGTGGTAGGATTTTGATATTGATGACCCACCCATTGAATGGCTTCAGTCACTTAGAATATCATATGTCAAATGAGAGCAGACAGTAAGAGTAAATAAAATGAGTGATTAAGATGTTATTGCAAAAGCACAGTAACAAATTATGTTTCATTTACCCCATTTTAGTTAACTTTTAGCTCAGTGTGTCAACAAAACCTGATGCAATATTCAGGAACACATTTCAAAAACAACATAACTTTTGTAACGTCTATCTGCTTTATATATAAAAAATATAATTTAAGCGAGTGTGGTAAAATTACCTAATATTTTAATGGAAAAGTCTATATTTTGCTAAAGATAAGTCTTCCTATTGAATCCTTTTTCATATGAAAAACATTGTTCATCATATATACTTAAAGGGGTGTTCCCATCGGGGCATTCAAATTTACGACCACCTCACATTTTGGAAGCAATGGCCAGAGATGTGCTATTGAGCCCTGCCTGAGCACCTGGCTTCAGCGTTCTTTACCACAGAACTGATGATAACTCCTCAGACATTTAATATTCGGAAACATTTTGTTTCCTAGTGCAATCGCTCCAGCAGAGGTGGAGGTTTTAATAACATCTAATTGAAGAAATGTATATATTTGGCAGATTAATAAAACTGAATGTGAATGCCCAGATGAGAATATCCCTTTAAAGTGAACCTGTCACAATGAGAATGCATTCTAATCCGCTGACTCTGCATGTTATAGCACAGGAGGAATGGAGCGGGTTGATGTATGGTTTCAGAAAATCCATACAGAGATTCAGTAAAATTTTTAATTTATTCATTTCTATTTCTCACTCTTTCTATGCTAAGAAGTCAATGAAGCAGTCCTGTTGGGGGACACCTCTGTATGCACTACAACTACAGCTGTTACGGCATATACATTTTAACCATACATTATAAGCTGCTGCAACAATTATGGAAGTGTCAGTGAATGGGCAGCAGAAAAATTAACCAGAAACATTAATTTTTACTTAATCATATGCTGAGCCCTATTAGGTTTTATTGTACAGTGAATACATATAAAAATTCTCTCTTCAACAGGCTGTATCTCTGTCTCACTTTCTATCTCTCTGTGGCCTCTAATAAATAAAAACTTAGCAACCAGACTGCCAGATATTTTAGACTGCAATGTGCTTATAGCAGAGAATAAGGAAAAGCAGACTGGTATTAGCTATACCATACCCAATCTAAGGCAATTTATCATTTTCTTAAGGGACTTTACTGGGGAGTTTTCCTGATGCTAGACGTGTAATTATACAAATTTTTATAAGTCTGGGGTCAGCTTATAAATATTCAGCTACATCACCAGAGCACCTCAGAGAACTTCTTAATAGGACATGTCTACCATCAGCAAAACTGATGGTAGATGTCATAGTATCATAGTATATAAGGCTGGAAGGAGACGCAAGTCCATCAAGTCCAACCTTCAAGAATTAAATAAATGTTTTATCCCCATAACCCGTGATATTTTTTCTCTCCAGAAAGTCATCCAGGCATCTCTTGAACATGTACATAGAGTCGGCCATAACAACCTCCTGCGGCAGAGAGTTCCATAGTCTCACTGCTCTTACAGTAAAGAACCTTTGTCTATGGTGATGGTAAAATCGCCTCTCCTCTAGGCGTAGAGGATGCCCCCTTGTCCTGGTCACAGGCCTAGGTATAAAAAGATCTTTGGAGAGATCCTTGTACTGTCCGTTCAGGTATTTGTACATTGTAATGAGGTCTCCCCTCAGTCGTCTTTTTTCTAAACTGAATAATCCCAAATTTTGTAATCCGTCAGTATTCTAATCCCCCCATTCCCCTAATAATCCTGGTTGCTCTCCTCTGCACCCGTTCCAGCTCTATTATATCCTTTTTATACACTGGTGCCCAAAACTGTACACAATATTCCATGTGTGGTCTGACCAGGGATTTGTATAAGGGCAAAACTATGTCTTTATCATGAGAATCTATTCCTCTCTTGATACATCCCATTATTTTATTTGCTTTAGCAGCAGCCGCCTGGCTCTGGTCTCTAAAATTAAGTTTACCATCCACCAATACGCCCAAGTCCTTTTCAGCTTCAGTTTTACTAAGTAATTGACCGTTTAGAACATAATTATACTTTTTGTTTCCATGGCCCAAGTGCATAACTTTACATTTATCTACATTAAACCTCATCAACCATTTCTCTGCCCATCCCTCAAGCTTCCACAAATCCCTCTGTAATGCTAAACTATCGACCTCAGTATTTATTACTTTACACAGCTTAGTATCATCTGCAAATATTGAAACTTGACTGTGTAAACCCACTACAAGGTCATTAATAAAAATATTAAAAAGAAGTGGCCCCAATACTGACCCCTGTGGCACTCCACTGGTAACATCAACCCAATCTGAGAATGTGCCATTAATGACCACCCTCTGTTTTCTATCACTAAGCCAATTACTTACCCAGATACACAGATTTTCTCCTATTCCCAGCAGTCTCATTTTATATACCAACCTTTTATGTGGCACCGTGTCAATTGCCTTTGAGAAGTCCAGATATACAACATCCACAGCGTCCCCCAGATCCAGTCTTGAACTTACCTACTCGTAGAAACCAATCAGATTAGTCTGACAGGACCGATCTCTCATAAACCCATGCTGACGCTGGGTTATAAGGTTGTGCACAGTGAGATACTCCAGGATAGCATCTCTAATAAACCCCTCAAATATTTTCCCCACCACAGCAGTTAGACTTACGGGTCTGTAGTTTCCAGGATCGCTATTTGATCCTTTTTTGTATATTGGTACCACATTTGCTATGCGCCATTCCTGTGGAACATAACCAGTCCTCAGTGAATCTTCAAATATTAAAAATAACGGTCTGTCTATCACCGTACATAATTCATGCAGAACCCGGGGGTGTATGCCATCTGGCCCCGGTGATTTATCTATCTTAGTGGTTGCGAGGCGGCGCCGTACCTCTTCCTGGGTTAAACTGTTGACATTATAAAAAGAATTAACATTATTCCTCATTGTGTCTTCCACCAGGGGATTTTCCTGGGTAAAGACAGTTGAGAAGGCGACATTCAGTAGATTGGCCCTTTCCTCGTCTCCTTCCACCATGACCCCCATGTTATTTCTAAGGGGACCCACACTCTCTGTTTTTAGTTTCTTATCATTTATATACTTGAAAAATAATTTGGGATTATTTTTGCTCTCCCTGGCAATATTTCTCTCAGTCTCTATTTTTGCGGCCTTTATCTGCTTTTTACAGGATTTATTTTTCTCTCTATAATCCTGTAATGCCTCATCGCTACCTTCACGTTTTAGCACCTTAAACGCTTTATCTTTCTCGCTTATTGCTTTCCTTACAAGACTAGTTAGCCACATAGGGTTTTTCTTGTTCCTTTTATGCTTTTTCCCATAAGGTATGTGTTTCTCACAGGACTTTTTCAGAATATATGAGAAAAAGTCCCATTTTTGGGGGGGGCTTTTGTCCTTGAGAGCATTATCCCAGTCTATGCCTTTAAGGTCTTCCCTTAGTTGCTGAAAATTTGCCCTCCTGAAGTTTAGAGTGTCGGTTGCCCCTTCACTAACGCTCTTAGTAAAGCGTAATACAAAATCAATGATATTATGATCACTATTCCCCAGGTTCCCCCCAACCTGTAGTTTTGATATCCTATCAGGTCTGTTGGTAAGGATAAGGTCCAGCAGTGCCCCCCCTCTTGTTGGCTCCAGGACTAGTTGCGACAGGTAATTGTCTTTTGTTGTTGACAAGAACCTGCTACCTTTGAAGGACCTGCAGGTTTCTGCCCCCCAGTCAATATCTGGGTAATTGAAGTCCCCCATGATAAGTACTTCACCATGCTTTGAAGCCGCATCCATTTCACTTATCAGCATTTCCTCTGCTGCCTCCATTATATTTGGAGCCTTATAACAAACCCCTAGTAATATTTTATTTTTATTTTTCCCTCCTCTTATCTCCACCCATAGGGACTCCACATTTGCGTTACTGATGTCATCTCGCAGGACGGGCTTGAGGCAAGAATTCACATATAAACAAACCCCTCCCCCTTTTTTATTTATACGATCCTTTCTAAAAAGACTATAACCATCTATAGTAACAGCCCAGTCATAGCTACTGTCCAGCCATGTCTCGCTGATACCCACTATATCATATTTCCGTTCCAACATCAAGAGTTCCAGTTCCTCCATTTTGTTTGTGAGGCTTCTGGCATTTGTGTACATACACTTTATATGGTTTTCCCTGTCCGTATTCCTTTTGTCCTTATTCCCCAATCTCATTCCAGCCCCCCTTCCTCCCCCATGGACTATGACCCTTCCCAGCTCTCTATGTACACCGTCTATTTGCCCTGCACAAGTGTAATTGCCCTCCCCCCAGGTCTCTAGTTTAAACACTCCTCCAACCTTCTAGCCATTTTTTCCCCTAAAACAGCGGCCCCCTCCCCATTGAGGTGCAGCCCATCCCTACTGTAGAGCCTGTAGCCCACAGAAAAGTCATCCCAGTTCTCCATGAACCCAAACCCCTCCTTCCTACACCAACTTTTGAGCCACTTATTTACCTCCTTGATCTCCCGCTGCCTTTCTGGTGTGGCACGTGGTACAGGCAGTATTTCGGAGAAAATTACCTTTGAGGTCCTTGCCCTGAGCTTATGGCCTAAATCTCTGAAATCATTTTTAAGGACCTTCCACCTACCTGTTACTTTGTCATTAGTGCCAATGTGGACCATGACCGCTGGTTCCTCACCAGCCCCTCCCAGTAATCCGTCAACCCGATCCGCAACATGCCGAACCCGAGCACCCGGAAAACAACACACTGTTCGGTATGCACGGTCTTTGTGACAGATTGCCCTGTGTGTTCCCCTAATAATGGAATCTCCCACTACCAGCACCTGTCTGACCTTGCCTGTGCTCCCATTACCCTTCTTACTGGAGCAGACATTCCCCTGGTTGCTAGCGGCCATGTCTTTCTGCAGCATCGGCCACAAAAATCTGCAGAGCTCACTGCACAAGATCTGGCTGTCCTTTAAGACCTCAGAAGAAAAACTATACAGTGCCTTGTGAAAGTTTTCCACCCCCCCCTGAACTTTTCTACCTTTTGACACATTTCAGGTTTCAAACATAAAGATATAAAATTGAATTTTTTTTGTTGAAGAATCTACAAGTGGGACACAATAGTGAAGTGGAAAGAAATTTATTGGGTATTTTAAATGTGCAATATTATTCAGCCCCTTTACTTTCAGTGCAGCAAACTAACTTTGTCCATAGGACAACAATCGTATACTGCACAAATCTGGGCTTTATAGAAGAGTGGCAAGAAGAAAGCCATTTCTCAAAGTTATCCATAAAAAGTATCATTTAAAGTTTGCCACAAGTCACCTAGGAAAAAAAAAGTGCTCTGGTCAGAGGAAACCAAAATCAAACTCTTTGGCCACAAAGCCAAACGATATGTTTGGAATAAAAGCAAAACTGCTCATTACTCTGAATACACAATCCCCACTGTCAAACATGATGGTGGCAGCATCATGGTTTGGGCATGCTTTTACTTAGCAGGGACAGGACAGGGAGATGGTTCAAATTGAAAGTAAGATGGATGAAGCCAAATACAGGACCATTGTGGTAGTAAACCTGTTGGAGTCCGCAAAAGATCTGAGACTGTGAAGGAGATTTATCTTCCAACAAGACAATGATCCCAAACATAAAGCAAAACCTACAATGGAATGGTTCCCAAATAAACATATCCTGGTGTTAGAATGGCCAAGTCAAAGTCCAGACCTGAATCCAATCAAGAATCTTTGAAAGAGCTGAAAACTGCTGTTAACCAACGATCTCCATCCAACCTCACTGATCTTGAGCTGTTTGCAACGGTAGAATGGGCAAGTAGTTCAGTCTTTCAATGTGGAAAACTGATAGAGACACACCCCAAGCGACTTACAGCTGTAATCGTAGCAAAAGGTGGCACTACAAAGTATTAACTTAAGGGGGCCAAATTATATTGCATATTTTTACAAAGGTTTAAAATATCCAATCAATTTTGTTCCACTTCACAATTGTGTCCCACTTGTTGTTGATTCTTCAATTATTCAACAATTACAATTTTATATCTTTAGGTTTGAAGCCTAAAATGTGCAAAAGGTAAAAAAGTTCGAGGGGGCTGAATACTTTTGCAAGGCATTGTATATGGCCTGATAAAGACACTGAGTTATAACAGGACCTCCATATTCTTCTATGGGACTTTATGTCCATCAAAGGTCATAGAGGTAGTTCCCGAGTTATGTACAAGATAGGTTTTTTAGATTTGTACTTAAAGGGAACCTGTCACTATGAGACCCATTTTTAGCACTCCCCCAGTCCCCACAGAGAATAGTACATACACTACCAAAGTGTTTTTGTATAAAAAATTGCTTCACATGCTTCTCCATGTGACATTTATGAAACCACCCATCACTTGGCTTAGCAACGCCCCCTGCTCCTCTACAGCCAATCCCAAGTGTTGGGAGTTATTTATATATTTGAAAAGGTCACATGTTTCCCAAGGGTGGGGGGGAACTTCTACTTTGCAGCCCCTCCCAATTGGCAACTGCCTAGTCACACAGCAGATGCTAATGAAAGGTACAATATAACATATCTTTTTTTCTGTAGAACCCATTTTTTATACAAAAACACTTTGGCAGCGTATGTACTATGCTCTGTGGGGACTGGGGGAGTGCTAAAAATGGGTCTCCTGGTGACAGGTTCCGTTTAAGTTGAATTTGTATGTAACAGGTATATTTTATAATCGTAAGGATATGGAAGACGGCACTCAATCCAATTTTGAAAATAGATGCATTTATTCTTGTACCAATCCACTTTAATACATATACATGATGTTTCGGTCAAAAAGACCTTCCAAAGATGCGGATTGCACTGTATAGCGATCCTAAGCCTGGAAGATAGAAGCGGTATCCGCCACTTCAGACCTTGGCTGTGTGTCAGCCTTGTTCTGGTCTCAGTGACACTGAGAAAAATACTACTCTTCTCTGCTCATTTTTATGTGAATTTGGAAGTTTTATATAGGTAAATAGGTGAGATTTCACATAAAAGAGGGCATTCTGAAAAGAGAGCATGACATACCCTAGTAGCTAAATGAGATAGAATCAGATAAAAGGTTCCCTTTAATAGTTTCCCACTGTATAACTGTTACTATAGAATTGTATGTATATATCAAAGGCCAAATAATGGAATAACTGTATTTTTACAGTGCTTGTGTAAGCATGTGAAACATAACAATACTACTGTTATATTCATTGCATTTCCTAAAGATGTACTTTTATTGTTTAACATTTTCACTTATAGAGGCACTCAATCACTGTAATATCAGTATTATGACATATAGTAGTGTTATAGACTTGAGAAAAAAATACTGATGAATCATTTAGAGACAGATGAGGCAGTTGCAATTAGTGATTGTGTGGTAAATGGGCTGAGACGCACAGTAATTATTAAAACTCTCCATCCCTTACATCATTTTGACTTTTTTCTTGTTGAAGAAACCAGACATTATCTGTCTATAATATTTCATGCACACTAGAATACAATTAGGCTGCAAATATAGTGAATATGCAATAATTCATAACACAGTATTTGTCAAGGAAGGCTCAGTAAAGGTCACAAATTAGCTTGATCATTCTGAGGCATATTTGTTATGTGGATAAAATAATTTAGTGTATACTGTATTCTATATGTTGAAGCATGCTTTGTAAAAACAAATATTTAGCAGATAAATCCCAGAATGAATAAACTTGATTTAGGTGGAAAATAACACATCTTTTGAAGGTTATTGGGGGGATTATCAAGGATTGTACTGCTGTACCAACCTTGATAGTCGACATTTCTGGCACGCATCCAGGACTAATAGGGTGGTGCATAGGAGTGGGGCATGGGATTTTCTTGGCACAGGTTAGAGCGCAGTTCTGCACAAGGCATAGCCGAATATAGTAGGAGGCTGGAGCTTCTTGATACTGTGGGCAGGATCGAGCTCTCGCACAATTTGCCCATGCTTGATAAATCCCTCCAATGTTGCTTAATGCAACATACTCTGCAATCTGGAAGCCTGTAACAAAAGTAAAGGCTCCCATTTTAAAATGCAGTGCAAGGGGGGAAAAAGCCTCTATCCATATCAAAAAATGGCAGACAATCAAATTTTAACTGTAATAGTTTAAACATGAGGCACATCATGAAAACAATGAGCATCATTTGGAGGGAAAGAAAACTACTACTGAACAGAAGAACTAAAGAGTTTATATTATGCATTTTATTGTTCTGTTTCTTATGAGGTTATGGTTGTGTATATTCAGTATATGTCAGCCTGGAAGTGTGTTTGACATAAGGCAGATGCACATTAATAACAGACAAATGATGGATGTTCTTGAAGGCTTTAAACTGATAAAGGGCATGAAGTGTATTTGGAGATCTCAATATATTCAGTGAATTTGTTTAATGAAAGACAAAATGGCTTTAGCATAACACATAATATGATTTGCAAGCTTATAGTCAATACATGTATCCTGCTTGTGATCTGACTTAAGGGAATTTCTTGCAATAAATACTGTTGTTTAATGATATTTTCCTTCAAACAATGAGCAGCAATGATGAGATCATGTTAAAAATAGTTGTGTGTTTAAAATATAATAATGCATCTTTACAGAAATATACTCTACGGCTGGTCGCTTACTAGATACAGTATGTCCAAATTTTGAAAAAAGAAAATAAAAATCATATACTATATTGGGTTACTAGACATTTTAAGAAAGCTTACATTTTTATTTTCACAATTTCTAATGGAAATGTTAACATCGTTTGAGTGTAACAGCTGCAAATGTATAAAATCTCACCTTTGTCATCTTTTACAACATTGAAAATAAAGTAACTCTGTTGCTATTGTAATTCAATGGTAAAGCAGTAGTCAACTATTTAAACACTACAATTGTGGAGTTGCAAGTCAAATCTTCTATATTACTTGATAGTGCTTCTCATGCTACAGCCCTGGTAAACTAGATCCTGTTTGTGATTATACCTACATTGTGCATGTGTCCTTTGGTCTCCGAATGCACCTTCCAGAATAAATAACAAAACCTACATCCTTGGAAAACAACATAACAAAGACCAATTACAGGGTATTATGATACATGTAACATGTACATGATTATTATGTAGTTGCATCATTAGTACAATTGAAAATGAAATGTGCCCATTAAGTTCAACAAAGGAGAGAAAAGGAAGGCATAGGAAAAAAAAGATGGGATAAGGGGAACAAAATTCTGCATTATAAAATAACTATCATATGTTATTTTGATGTAAAAAAACATCTATACTTTTCTTGAAGCTCTCTGTTGTCCCTGCTATAACCAGCTCCTGATGCAGGCTATTCCACAGATTCACAGATCTCACAGTAAAGAAGTCTTGTAGTTTCCGGTTTCTGCAGGCGGAGACAGTGCGCCCAGGTCTTTTGAATTGATTTAACCTGGAACAGCTTCACATCATATTATTGTACGGAACATATATATATTTATTTAAAGGAAACCTACCACTTAGTATGGCAGGGGTAAGCTGTAAGTACCGAGCACCAGCTCAGGGTGAGCTGGTGCCGGTACTTACTTTTGTTAGTGTTAAAACCGCGGTATCGCGGTTTTAACACTTTTTAAACTTTAGAGCATTAGACACTTCGGCGCTGCGTGCGCACGATCGTGCGCGCGCCTCCATAGGAAATAGCGGAGATGTTGCGCGCGCACGGTCGCGCGCAGCGCCGAAGCCCCTTCTGCCCTAAAGTTTAAAAAGTGTTAAAACCGCGATACCGCGGTTTTAACACTAACGAAAGTAAGTACCGGCACCAGCTCACCCTGAGCTGGTGCTCGGTACTTACAGCTTACCCCTGCCATACTAAGTGGTAGGTTTCCTTTAACTTAACCATGTCCCCCCATTAGTTGTCTCTTTTTGAGACTAAATAAATCTAATTCTTTTATTAGAGCAAAGTCATAAATGAGCAAAGTCGATTAGACGAAATGCGTAGGTCTGTGCTACATTGTTTGTGTTCTGATGCCTATGTTTGTCCTGTAACTTTTAACGATGTTGCAATAAAGAAACTGGATTTTTAAAAACACATCCCCTGTAATTTGTGCTGGATTCTCTCCTGGACTTTTGCTGTTTTTCCCTACAGGGTTCACTGCCAGGCATAATTGTCAAAATATTTTGATTGATCCAGACTTTTGGGAAGCAGTAATACCTAACTTGTTTATGATTATATTTGTTTATTTATTGTTATTTCCAATATAGGGAATAAGGAGGGTTTTTTTTTCAAATACCCTAGGGGTGTGATCACTGATACCAGATACAGTAATATTGTTGTAATGCATATATGGTAGCTTTGTACATTATCTGTATCGGTCACTGACAGACTGTTATAGATCTCTCTAAATGGCCCTGAAGTCTAACAGAGACTCCAAGCTGTCAGGGTGGTGGATCACGATTCTTGTCAAGATTGTGGCCCAGATGAAAGCATGTGAATTACATGGGAATTAAACAGCCAGGCTGTACAGAAGTGGTTAAAAAGTAAAAACTGATGTGAGCCAATTGTGAGTCAGTGGACCCGTATCTACTCATGCATTCTTGCTCTCATCCAAGCTGCATGAGTTTGAAGAAGACTAACAAGGGCACAGACTGGCTGCAGCTGCCCCCTCCCATGTGCTGGAGCCAGGTAGTGTGAATTAAACTTATGTAAACTACTAATATGATTCAGAATGCTGACAAAGACATTTTTAAAAACAGCAAAGCATAGGTATAAAGTAAATGGACTTTCCATGTATTTTAGGTATGCTCTGTAGGGCATTTCAGGTTTACAGCATTGCTGTGTATATTGACTCAAACCTCAATAAAGGTCCTCAAACATAATGGACGAGAATTATTAATCTGTCTACGACAGAATTCTGTTGTAGTTAGCACTAAAAACTGTCTGCACCACATTTATAAAGGGTTTTAGACAGTTTTCTGGCTCTCATACGACTCGCTCCAAAAAAAAAAAAAAAAATGCTCCTTGCTCCTAAAATACTTCTGACCAGACAGAATTTCGTCCAAACTTTCTGGCGTAAAGTAAGCCAACTACTAGGAGGTGCAGAGAAGGACTAGGCAGTCTTACACTGCACCAGATTTATCAACCAGCACCAGAAACTTATATGAATCTGGTGCAGAATAATACTGTCTAGTCTATCTCCGTAGAATATTTTAGGTATATAAAATGTTGCTGTGTACATGGACTCTGAAGACTATTTTCTTTTCTGGGACTTTCTGCACAAATAAATATGGCAACTTTTTCCAAAAAATTGTCAGCATGGTTCTGGTATATCCGGTGGATTTTGTAAGGTCAAAAGAAGAGCTGCAGTTACTACTTGGAGGAAAAACAGCTGGTGGTGTTATTATTGACACTATCATTTGCGTAGAGAGTAAAAGGATTGAGAACCATTACATGCTTCTATTAGCTGAGAGCATATATTGTACAACATCACAGTGCCTTTGGCAGAAAGCTTTCATGCTCATAATGCTGGGTCTTTAATAGTTAAATTTGACATCTGGGTTTCCTAGTTACTGTAGTTTATGCAATACTTTCATTCATGGCTAATTGTGTGGTACATGTGAAGACAAGTTCTTTTTCAACCATATGATCCCTTTAAAGTTTTTGTTGCCTTCTAATCTTAATCGAATACATGGTTTTCAGGAAAGATTCCTTCTTTTGGTGACCTGTCATACAGTCTATAACTAGTTGCAGTATAAAATATGAAAGATCAAAGCCCCTGCTTTGGGAAACATATAAAATAGATAGGCTTTTGATAAGTATGCTGATGCATTTAGAGACAGTGGCCTCTATGATTTGTTTTGCAAAATAAATTAGAGCATAGACACAAATATCTCATGTCATTGCCAACCATAAATCGTAAACTCAGATCACTGTTTGCTTCTTAATAAATTCTAACTCTCAAAACTTTTTAGCAACAATAATAAAGAACAATCAAGTCAAACATTATGTACCGGTCTACTTGCAGAATACTAATAAATGCTCTTGTGAAGATGAATATAAAATGATATAATGTTGTCAATACCTCCAGCAGCTTGATAAAACCTAAAACTCAATACTTACAAAGGCTATAGTTTGTGTTTGCCTTTATTGCTTGTGGTCATCCAGTACAATGCATTCTTAAGAAGGTAAAGTGATACATTCATTGAGTGTAGTGAAAGACAAGGGTCAATATGGTTCATGAACTCCCCATTACAATGCATGCTGTTATTATATTGTAAATAGAGGCTCTGATGTGACAAATTCAGCTGCTATAGTACACAGGAAGCAAAATATATTACGGAAGAAGCAAAAGCTGAGTCATTTTAACAATGTCTCCACAAAAGGATTTAGCATTTCTGACTGTCATTTGGCACAGCTCACCGTATTCTTACAATGCTATGTCAGTCTCCTTTTTTGGAAAATCTAGAAACTAGTCCAAAAAGAACAGATAACAGACAAAATCAGCTTTGCTACATGTCAGTATTTTATCATTCAAACTTAAAGAATAACAGGATGACAGGATAAATAAAGTGAAAATGTTATTAACCAATTTACTGCTATAATGTTTGCAATCGTTCTGTATTGAGGGGTAATAATTTATCCTGTGTGTGTCACAAAGCAAAGGAAAATGAAACAAGGGAAGACTTGAGAGCATGCTTGTCTTAGAGAAGATTACTCCAGATTCAATTTCCTGTGGCGACAACAGGGCTTATGTCCTTAATAAAATTTTACTTGTAATTTCCTTCTCTTTAACTATTTTTCAGTGAAGCTCCCATGTCCAAACAGAAGGATCAGGGGGTTACTTGCAGGCAGAAAAATAGATATCGAGCATGTTTGTGAAAACTGTTAAAATTGATTTGAAAAAAAAAAGAAAAACTGATACCTTCTTATGAAACTATTTTTTTTGTAATTGCTCTACATTTCAGGATGATTGTATTGTTTATTCTGAAATAGGTGGCGAGCAGTAGACACACATGTAACATAAAACAGGAGCATCTGTCATTTTAAACCTTTACAGCTACTCTTAACCCTCTTAAATTGATCACATCACCAGGTTTTCAGAAGACATTACATTGTCTCCTTTTAAAATGCCTTGGGCACAATGGTATATGCCTAGTGCAGAAAATGTACCTTTTTTCTCTACATCAGAAAAAGGAAATTTAAATTATGTGTTTTTTTATATTTTGCCAAGTGATCTACTGAAAACACTGTCTAGAAACATACACCAATAGGCAAAGCTTTTAGGTTTTAGCGTGAACACTCTCCGTAGTTCATACTCTCTTGCATAACCTGCGAGGTTACCATTAAAATGCCTTTTGATCTGCAGGCAGAGTATTATAGACCAGAAGGAGCAGAGCCGAATGAAAAATATTGTGGGAAAAGATTCATTTTTTTCATTTATATATTTACTCTTGGAAGCAGTCATCTTGCTAATCGGGGAGTTCTAGTGATAGCGGTCACCCCTATGATTAGAAGTTCTAAGACTAAGAGCATCAATACTATAAATCAGTGATGGCTAACCTATGGCACTGGTGCCAGAGGTGGCACTCAGAGCCCTTTCTGTGGGCACTCAGGCCATCACCATAGATGAGTCCAGGTATCTTCCTGCAGTCCCAGACAGCCCAGGACTTACTGTGCACAGAGGTATTTTAAAGTGACAGCTGTACCTGGGACTATTTTCTGCTTTATTGGTGTCCTCAGGGGCTGGTATCAATGAAAACTGTGACAGAGAAGGGAGTATAAATCACAAATTAAATTTCTGTGTTGGCACTTTGCGATAAATAAGTGGGTCTTTGTTGTAGTTTGGGCACTCGGTCTCTAAAAGGTTTGCCATCACTGCTATAAATGAATAAATAATCATCTATACGGCCTCTTTTGCTATAAAACTTTATATATCGATCTGCTCAGCTTCAAATGTTTATTTTATGGACACAGCATCAATATCATGATTCTAGAAAAAAAACTTTTAAAATCTACAGCAGTCATTATCTTTTTTTCTCTTATTTTTCCACCTTTTTTGATGAGTTTTAGTATTTGTGCAAAAGTTTGCGATTTTTTTCAGCAGCCCAGCAAAGTTTGCCACAACCATTTTTTGTTGTGTTGTCATATCTCCCAGACAACCCTGATTTTCGAGCTCTGTCCCAACCCTGGCGGGGGGCAAGTGTCGGTATCCCTGCACTGTGACACTGCTTCTGTTGTGTGTAGCAAAGGCGGCAGGTGATGATGTCATGTGATGATGTCATCCGTGCCTGCCGGATTCACTGCTACATACAGCAGAGGGAGAGAATAGAGCAGCTGCTGTGGGGGAATAGGGAGCATCTGTGTTAATTATTTTACTGGGGGGGGTGCACAAATACAGGGTGAACTGCTTAAGGGGGCAACATAAGAGGAGGAGCTGTGGCGGACATTATTAGGGGGGGCTGCTGGGGGGCACAATAAAAGGATGTTAAAAAGAGGTCACAATAAGTGGTAGAGCTAGTGGGGGTCACAATAAAAGGGGAGCTGATGGAGTCACTATAAAATGAGGAGCTTCAAGGGGACAAAAAGAGAGGGAGCTGCTGGGCGCAAAATAAGAAGGAGGCTTTAATATAAGGGGGAGTTAGGGGCACAATATCAGAGGGGCTACAATGTGACAGGGACCTGATGGGACACAACGTGAATTGTGTGAGGGTGGAGTCAGGGGTGGAGAAAAAGGTGTGTTCCAGGGTGAAAAAATGTTTGTGGCGTACATCGTTTTTGTTCCTCTTTCTCTGCGACAATAGCTGGGAGGTATGGTGTTGTGCTTAATATATCTTTAAAATCTAGATGTGGACATATGTAAAAGTCACAAGTTTTTCCACAATCAGAGTAAAAAGTCATAGTTTATTGTGCAAATTAAACTCCAGTCACGAGTAGACATAACCAACAATGGTATGGGCAGTACAAGACTCAACAAAACTCAAAAGCAAAATACATCAACCTCCAAGAAGAATTAAACAAGCCCAAAACTCAAAAGAAAAGAATTAGACAGGTAGAAAGTACCAGACTAAAGATAAATAACCCCCTGGTGCGCCACAGTTATCTTATATTTTTGCTTGGCTTATTATCTCTTTCTTATTATTCCTGCAACTTTTCATGGTACATGTGCACTTTTGCTATTTTTTTTACACCAAAGACAACCTCCACACAAAAGTTGCCATGGTTAAGTTTTCTGCAATGTTCGCTGAGTTATCATCCGATTCCAGGTGTATACGTTGCTATGTTTTTTAAAAGGTGCAAAAAAAAGTTCCACACCTAATCTCTACCAGGTGTAAGAAATAGCTTAGAGTCATGTGCAACATTTGGGAGATATTTTTGCAGCTTTTCTTTAAAAAGTTGCAAATCCACTAAAGACCTTAACTCCTCAAACACCAAATGTATTTGTTATGACCAACAGAAAAGGCCAAAAAAGTGCAACAAGCCAGACTTAAGATAAATGTGCCCCATTTCTTCATAAAAATCCTTATGCAATTAAAAAAAAAGTGGTGACAGCTGGAAACCAATCACACAAATAAATCAATAAAGTGCTGGTTGTAAAAGTAAAATGAGTATCCTAAATGGTGCAATTGGCCTAATTTAAACACTTTCTAACATTTTCACACAGATGGGACAATCTCCCAATTCAATTACAGGCAGTCCCCGGGTTACATACAAGATAGGGTCTGGAGGTTTGTTCTTAAGTTGAATTTGTATGTAACTCGAAACTGTATATTTTATAATGGAAGTTTTAGACAATTTTTTTTCTTTTGCCCCAGTGACAATTGGAGTTTCAAAATTTTGGGTGTAATTGGACCAAGAATTATCAATAAAGCTTCATTACAGACACCTTACAGCTGATCATTGCAGTCTGGGACTATAGTAAAGCATCCAGAGAGCTTCATCAGAGGTCACATGGGGCAGAGGGGTCCGTCTGTAACTATGGGTTGTCTGTAAGTCGGGTGTCCTTAAGTAGGGGACCGCCTGTACATGTAATATAACTGCTGGACATGTAGAAAGGTTACGATTTAGGTTTCCACGGTGACATATATTTATATTGATGATGTAATTTTAAAGTTAATAATATATAGGCATGTATATATTCGACATCTGACCGACAAAACTTATGATGACTGTGTCATAGTTTTGCTTTCTGTAATGTCTTATTTTATTTCTATATACCCCAATGATCTGTAAAGCACTACAGAATATGATGGCGCTATATAAATAAATAATATTATTATTAAGCCAGCAGCCAAAATTGGGCCAAAGGGGACTAGACAATGATAGCAGCAGACCAACAAGTCTACAAAAAATGGTCAAAAATGTAAAGAATCAAGGCGTTGCAATGTCTTAGTCAAAGCAAAGAGCTCAACCCAATTGAAATGCAGTGCTTTACAAGATTCATGCATAAAGGAATGTGAAAAACCTCAGTGAAAATTAGCAACATTGCAAAGAGTAGACCTAAGTTACTGTAGAATGAAGTAATATGCAAATAGGTTTTCCAGGATGGACAAGGAAAACCATGCTTTGTTTCACGTAACAGACTGATAAAGTAATACAAAGAATGCTGTTAACGGTAGTTCTATTTACTACTGATTTGGTTTTTCACATTATTTTTTTATTTTAGCTTAATTTTTGTTAAATAATGATGCAATAGAATTTGTTGTTGCTTATATCAGGTTTAATTTCAAAATAGTTAAAGTGAACCTGTCACCAGAAATATGATTTTTAGCTGGTGACAGGTTCCAATAGCCTATGCTATGCTGATTTTAAAAATGCCTATGTCAGCATTCTGGATCATTTCAGAACTTTTTAATAGTTTGATTTACATTATTTGTCTCCCTGCCAGCAGTATGTGTTGAGTCCCTCCCTCATGCAGCCTTTAGCTGCACCTGTTCTCCAAGCAGCTCACCTTTGCAGATAGGAGGTGGGAGGAAGAAAGCTACCTAGGCAGAGAGGAGATGATGATAATAACACCACCAGGGATTCCAATACCATGACTGAATACAGTTAGCTGGCATTGAGCCAGGTAGATTTTTACCAACTTTTGAAAGTAAGAGGAACCAGTAATGTTAATTATAAAAGAAGATTAGGAAATAGTATTAAAAAGCTATGGGAACCTTTTATTCGGTAATAATGTATGTCCTGAGGACAGGTTCCTTTTAAGAACCCACCTCCTCTATAAGAAGACACAAGTTGTTACGTTCCTGTCTGCATCTTCCTTGACTTGTGCTAATAGGAAAAGCTTTTTTCTATTTTTTAATGTTTTGTCCCAGTAGGATAAATAGAGGCAAGCAGGCAGGGATGTTGCAGGGCTGGAGTTTAGGGCTCGCTGTCCTGTCTGAGTCTATAATTTCTATTACACAAGTATTATAAAAGACATGTCAGATGTTAGATGCCTGTGTTAGGTCGCTGTGCACACTTATAGTCAACTACAGCTAAAATGAAAAGAATGTTTTGTGAACAATAGTACAGCATTTCCAGGATCAATGATAGAGGCATTTTTAAAAGAAAATAAAGATAATACAAAAAAATCCCTCGCTACTTTATTACTGCATAAAAATACATTTCTATAAAAAAATGTTCCCCTCAAGTAAAAATGTACTATGTGATGCTGATTATTTTCTTTTATACTTGTGATCTGACAAGAACATGACAAGGAGTCTAACGGAACTGCTGCATAATAATTCCATCTCAATTTTGAAAATAGATTGTTAAAAGCAATTATCATCTGCAGAGCAATTAATGTGCCTTTTGCAGTTTCTGACTTTCAAATTAATACTCATATCTCACACTCCCTCATATTAGTGTGAAACTAGTCCTTCCAACTTCAGAACTGACACTTGAAAAGCCTGGCTTTGTAATGTTAACTTCTTATTTACCATATAAACAGGTCTTTAGAGTAAAGTTAAATGTAGAAAATGCTGCATTCAACTGTACTTTATAGCTACCGAAAAACTGTAAAACTGCTTGTGCTGCTTGACTCTATTCTTAAAGAAATGGCAATTCTTAAGAATAAGACACAAAGTCAGGAAGGCACTCATAAAGAGTTACAATCAAGTCAGACATGCCCCCTGTTGCTTGAAACCATTACCCCGCATTCACAGGAGTATTGCCAAGGAGAATCACTATTCAGAATACACCTATCTTGGCTATAGCCACAAACAATAGAACTGATGATACATTACAAAAGAGCTCTGTTATTACCTATTAATGCAACAGGGAATTCAGGCATTGGCCTTTCACTTGCCCTAGTAGGGCTGGCACCTTGCAAAGGCACATTATTCTTCTTCTTTTTCACCAGCTACTCATCCACTCTATAATTGAATTCCTCCTTGCACTTAACCCAGTAGTTACAGAAGATCCTGCAGTGCTTTGCAAACTAGTGTTCTGCTACCTGTGGCAGTATAAGGAGACGGAAGCTGTGTGTATTATCATATAAACAAAATGATTTTCTATTTTTTACCGATGTTTGCGCTGGACCAGAAATTGAACTACATTATTTTGTTTTAAGACTGCTGGGCTAAGGGAAATTATGGCAAACTTCCTTTATTCATCTGGAATTAGGATATTTCTACTTTTTTTAAAAAAAAAACACCTTCTTTTATTTATCTTAAAGAGGAACGGACACCACTTCTGATTTTTCTATTTCTGATGAAATTCTGTATCATCCATTTATATTGTAACACTCTTATAACTCTATGGGGGGATTTATTACCACCATGTCTGGTTTCTTGTGCAACTTTTCGAGACATTTTTCGCAGTTCAGACTGAGACAAAAAAAAGTATTAAAATGTAGAAGAAACTAGACAATGTGGTGTTAAATCCCCCACTATGCCCTTTTTTTAAACTTTAGTAAAATAAACAAATTAACAGGTCTGGATATCATACACTCCCAAATTCTGTATGAATTAAGTATCAAGATAGACAGACTATTATTTCTGTCCCCTGAAGATTCATTAACCCCCTAATGCCACAGCCCTTTATTGTTTTTGTGTTTCAATTTTTTGCTCCCCACTTTCAAAAATCCATAACTTTTTCATTTTTCTTTGTAAAGAGGTATGTGAAGGCTTGTTTTCAGCATAATAGATTGTAATTTCTAGTGATAGTATTTCATATTCCATGCTACTGGGAAGCTAGACATAAATTCTAAATGCAGTGAAATTGTCAATTTTTTTGTCTACACTGTTTTTAAGGTCAACACATCCCATGTATTCTTTGAGTCTGTATGATCACAGCGATATGAAATGTATATGGTTTTTATAGCTTAATAGATTTTTAAAAACTAAAACCTTTTGTACAAAAAAGTCTTCATTTTGCCCTATTCTGACACTAATTTATTTTTGATATTTTGGTGTACAGACTTGTGTAAGGTGTAATATTTTTATGGGATCATCCAACATTTGTTTTCTTACATTTTAGAGACTTTTTTAAAAATTTCATGTGTCGCAAAATGGCAAAAGAGTAATCACTGGGATTAACTGTTTTTATACTTTGATAGATGGGGACTTTTGGGACAAGGCAATACCCAACATATTTATAATTTTGTTAATTTTTTTTTATATTACTTCTAGGGAGACTTATTTTGTATATTTTTTAAAATTACTTGAACCCTAGGGGATCTGATCGCTCCTACCATATACTGCAACACAACAGTTGATCAAGGGTTGTCTGTTTTAAAAAAATATATAGGTTTGAGGGGGGCATTTACTTTTTAATGTGTGCGTATGCCTATGTCTATAAACACCTTAATGTAATTTTGAAACTGTGATTAGTGTCTGATTCCATAAAATTCCATAAAAAAGTATAATTCTTTATGCTGTAATTTTAGTTTTATTTGTACATGTCAAAATTGTAAAAGCTGTTCTAGCCAATAATGTGACAAACTTTCCAGAAATGCCTAGCAATGAAAGGGCTAATATACACTAAAGCCTAAAGCCTGCTATAAGCTCGTTCATTATCTGCCTAGTTACTACACTATCCAGTGGCTGACACAATTTATATTTTTGCTTCTCTTCAAACATTTAATATTTTTAATATGAACCTCTTAACTACACTGCTTCTCCAAACATCTGGACACCTTCCTCTGGTCCTGATGCTGAATATGAAGTCAGTGAAGTATAGTATGTTCCTTCTGGCTTTTGGGAGCCTATAGAAAGTATTCAATTAACTTCTCTTGTCCAAAAATCAGTGGAGCTTATGTGGCACAATGTCATAATAGAAATAAAATCATCCTGCCTGGCCTCCTGCTCCTAACCTCAGCCCCCTAGGTCGGCAATGACAAACCCTTTTGAGACACGGTCTCAAAATTGCAGCAAAAACCCACTTATTTATCACAAAGTGCCAAAATGGCAACTTAAGCTGTAACTTTTCAGTTCCTGCTTTGTCACAGTTTTCAATTGTATGAGCATCTTAAGTACACAAATACAGCAGAAAAAAGGAGGAGAAATTCTTATTATTATTCAAGCTTTCCTCCAGGTTCCCCTGAACAAGAAAAATTGCCCAGAACAGGAGCAACAATGATTATCCAGCTCTGTCCATAACTTCTTGCTCCTCCTGTAATCCCTGGCAGCCAAGGATGATTTGCTTTAAAATAATACAGATCATAGCATATCCTGGGTGGCCTTGGACTGCAGGACTGAACACTTAAAAGCACATACAGGGGAACATTTAGTAAGGGCTTTGCACCGTTTTTATTGATGGACTTTGCATGTTCTTTTAGGTGAAAATGAGTTGCACGGGTATTTAAGAAGTGTCCGCGCCACTGTTGTGTCACACACAACTCTTCTGTTGCGTAGCTGCACTAGCCTCCATGCAACACAAATTAGGGGGCATTTCGGCGCTCAGTCAGACCAAGCACCATATTTCACATGCAAAGTCTGTTACACGCCCTATGTTAAAGGTGCACCACAAAGGTGCACCACAAAGCTGTCGGAGGCATTTAAATCCCGATGCTACGTGGGCACCACCATATTGTACTTGATCACCGCCCCAGTGAAGTCATCGGGGGAAGGCAATTGCTTACTATGACAGCCTCGGTCATACAAAGACCTGAGGCTGTCTGATTTTAACCCGTGCATTACAATGTGCGATATGATCATTCAGCTAGTTTTCAATCCAATTGCAAATGATTCCTTCCAAAATAATAGACTTTATTTTACCCATCAAGCATCTTCTATGAGGGACTGTGTCAGATTTCTTTGCAAAATTGAAGAACACAATATCCACAGCCGCTCCCCTGTCAAGGTGCAACTCCCTTGCCAATACATAGGCATGCTGGTAGTTACGAATAGCGCCCTCTCCAGGTCAGGAGCTGTTAGGATGAGTCGCAAACCCTCTATAGAGGTTCTAGAGCCTGGACATTATGTAATTGAAGCTGTAGATTCTACCTGGACAGGTAATAGTTAAATGGGTGTAAGATGTTATCCAATTATGTGGCTGTATTGTAAACTGGAGTGTGATTGGAGAGGTGCTACCACCTGACAAGGGGAGTATAAAACCCGCTGGGGGAGCACATGGTCCAGTCTGCAGAGTCTTTGAGCACATGGTCTTAGTCTGCAGAGTCAGAGTGAACAGAGAGACAGTGTGGAGCACACCTTCAGTGCTGCCACAGAAACCAATCCCAGGAGACCCTAACCCAGAGCTGCAGCTTCCACAGTTTGGATATGGCTCCATCTCAATTATCCCAACCTGCATATACCATCAGGCTGGTGCCTTATCCTGCGGATCACTCTCCACGGCCACAGTACCAGAATCCGAATCTGCTGTTTGACCATTTTGGCCCATTGCCTTCTACCTGTTATTCAATAAAGAACCTTGAGTTTATTTGCACAACGTTGCCTCTATCTGATCCCTGGTTATGGCTGTCTTCCACCACGATCTTCCCCATCCATTACCCAGGGACTCATCCTACAGACACTTAGAGGTTGCCCCAGGGACAAACCAGTACATCAGCCTCTCCCTCCTTATTTCTTGCACACACCACCTGCTGGAGACCTGCCAGGCTGTAGGACAGCCCTCCAGTCTCCATACCAAGCACCATGACATCAGCGTGCCCTAGGCCGCAATTGCCAGCCACTTCGGTATTCTGGGCCCCAGCTGCCTCTAGGCCCCAAGAAAATGCTAGGCCCCAGTGGGGGAGGTTGCACGGGCATCTGCTCACCTCTTCAAAGAACCAGATCAGGTTAGTCTGACAACTTCCATCCTTAGTAAACCCATGCTGGCTGTCACTTATTATACTATCCCCAGTATGTAGTCTTTTACGATCCCTTTCAATATTTCCCCACAATGGAAGTTAAACTTACAGGCCTGTAATTGCCTGGCGAAGTTCTGGAGCCTTTTTTAAATATTGGCATAACATTCACCTTGTACCAGTCACTTGGCACCGTACCAGATATTAGGGAATCCCTGAAGGTTTTAAATAGTGGCACAGCAATAAAAGAACTGAGTTCTATAAGAACTCTGGGGAGTAACCCACGGCAGAAGTTCTTTCTACTATTGTATAAACAGAGCTAAAAAAAAACGCCTCCACATTCTCTTGATGTCCGGTCACCAATTCCCCATTTTTAGAATAAAGGGGTTCAACCTGCGCTAACACTTTTTTTGCATTGATATACTTAAAAATTTCTTAGGATTTGTTTTGCTATCTTTGGCCACCTATCTTTCATTTTGTATTTTGGCTGATTTTATTTCCGTCTTATAGATTTTGGTAAATGTTTTGTAAGCATTGAATGTCTCTGGTGACCTGTCAAATTTATATGTTTTTAATGGCCTGTTTTTATGATCATGTGACAGTATCTGATCTCAGTCTATGCCCAGGAGTGCAGCCCTGAATTTTGGGAATTTAGCCTTCCTAAAATTCAATGTTTTCAATTTTCTTACATGTTTTTGCTTTTTACAGGTACAGAGGAAAATAATTATGTTATGAATGCTGTTCTTTTGCTCCCCTAAAAATCACAATTATGCCCCACACAGTAGCCAATAAAGTCCCAAGAGCCCCCACATTAGCCAATACAGTCAATGGGTACCCATAGTAGAGAATAAAGTTTACATTGAGTGCTACGGAATATGATAGCGCTATATAAATATATATAATATATATTATATATAGTCACAAGGTCTCCAATAAAGTCACAGGGTTTCCAGAGTAACCAATGTAATACCAATGTCATAACAATAGACAATATAGTCAAAGGGCCCCTGTAACAGCCACATAGTCACAGGGCCCCCAAAACAGCATTATAGTTATAGGCCCCCCCCCACTAGAGTAAAATAGCAATGGTGCCCCCACAGTACCCAATACATTAACGGTGCCCCCACAGTAGCCAAAATAGTCCCACCATAGCCAATATAATAACAGAACCTTCACAGCCACCTTCCCAAGTTGCCTATATAGTCATAGGCAACCCACAATATCTCTGTTGTGTGCTTTGTTTTAATAGACTTTATGGTTTGAGTATTTTGGTGTAAGTAATAAAGCGTTTTGCTTTATGGCATGCTTCTTTTTTGAGTTTATATAATAAATTACATCAATATGTTGCAAAGAGCAGAGAAATACCGTATTACTATGAAGTGAACTTAAAATATATTTGCCCCTTTCTTTAACATTAAAGCTGGACAGGTTTGCAGTAAAAAAGCGTCTTCTCAAGTGCATTACCAGTCAGAATAAACAGTGTCATACTGCATTGCAGCTCAGTTTCATTTTACATCCATGTGGGGATTTTTAGGGAACTGAGCTGGCCTGATCTGAGAAAGCTACTCTTCCATATATATTGTAAATTACAAAGTTCCCTGCAAGCGATGTTCCTACGTAATGACAAAAAGGCGACAGCTCCTCTTCAATGTTTTAACAGGATATAACAATTGTACAGAGAAGCCCTACCTCAGGTGCCACACTGCTGTCTCAGTATTACATTACTCAATAATTAAGAAGTCCTTTCTTACCACAAAGCTTTTTTCCTCCAGTGCAGATCACTACCACAGAAAGAGATTGTAACAGATGTCTGGCCATTCATTTCTTACCACAACACAAGAATATTTAGCTTTTAGAGGGGTAACATAGCCATTGTGTATGTCTGTTATAAGTGAATTGTACTGCCACTTTAACTTATCATTTATGACAAAAGTGGGTCTGATACTATCCCCTCCCCTGGAACACATTTTTGACTAATATATTAAAATATAGATTCTCAATCCCAATCCTTTTGTGCAGTTATAGTCTAATGTAGGTGATCTGGGGAAGTGCTTAGCTGTTACCTCATTGCCTAATCCACATGGATGTCGCTGGATAAAACCATCATCACACCATAGTGAAAAATCATTCAAATCACAGTTTTTCAACAGTGTACCACCCATAAAGCTTTAAAGAAAAGTTATCAAAGTGTACACAGTACCCTAAATAGTATCATGAATTCATATACTCAGCTTAGCTCATGAATTTATATGCTGGAACCTCCATCATGAATTCACATACCAGGCTATCTTAAAGTATTGATATACTGGGCCTCCCTCGTGGATTCATATACCGGGCCTCCCGCATGAATTCATATACTGGCCTCCCGCATGAATTCATATACCTTGTCTCCCTCATGAATTCATAAATTGGGCCTGCCTCATTAATTCATAAACATTTTGAAAATTTACCTGCCAGCAACCACATAAAATTTTGGCAGCTCCTATGCAGCTTTCTTCTGCCCTGGCCTTTGCGAAAGGATGTACGGGATGTGATAATGTCATCGTTCCAACAGCATAAACATACAGATACCGTACATTCTCTTTTTGCTAGTACGAACCTGTCAAAACCATCCATACTCTTAGTGGTCATTACCTGTGGGGCTGGCGGGAATCCCGGATCTTGGAGGCACACCATTGCATATACAGTTCAGTAAATGTAAAATGAATAACGTATTCAAAAAATAAAACAGAAATGCAAAAATGAAAAGGATAGATCCATAGATAGATATATAGATAGATCGATAGATGATAGATATGAGATAGATAGATAGATAGATAGATAGATAGATAGATAGATAGATAGATAGATAGATAGATAGTTTATTATCCTCTAATGGAAATTAATGGACACAACCAAACATTAAAAGAAACAAGATAAATAAAACCAGACATTAAAAGAATTACAGCTTTCTCTCTTTTGCTGATTTATAGCACTATATATAGCACTATGGCATTGTCTGCTACAGTGGTAGTGTTCTAGAAGCACAATAACTGCTATAAAATTTTATAAGGTAACAATTTTAGATGTGGGCATACATTTTTGGGAGCAGCATAAATAATAATTACCACACATTCTTCTTAACATTTTTAGAATAAAAAAACATATTTTGCTGAGACGATGGACAATAGATCCAATAGTAGGAACAAAACACACAATTCAATTTCTGATTCCTAAATTTTCGGACCAATGAAACATAATAGACAAGTCATCAAGTCTGTCCGCTTTTCTCGAAGCGATCAATAGTTTTTGTTATGTCTATGGCACCTTTGTGATATATTTTCATTGTACATTTATATCTCATACTATGTGTTCAAGCATTTGTAGAAGGCAATTCCAGTCTTTTCTTTGTCATGGTCCCAAAATTTCACAGTGAAACTCTCAGGACTGATATATAAGAAAACAAACCTTTATAAAAGTCACACTAATGAAAGACAACAATTCTGTATTATTAATTATAGTTTGTGAATAGTCAATTTTAAGTGACAGTTCAAACAGGCCAAACATTGTGTGCAGCAAACACACCTGCCTCAATGACACTAACTAAATAAGTGACAAACCTCAGTGAAAACAAAGGTGGAGCTATTTGCATATTGAGTACAATGTTACCCAAAGCTGGATCAAAGAATGGCATTGTTTGATCATGTGAATCAATGGGGAAATAATATCTGATGGAAAATAGCTCCACATAATAATCCTTCTATAGTTTCACTGGTATGATGTTAGCTTTCTTTGTCTTATGTCTCAGCCCTTCTTCAACCACACCTTCATTTCTTTCATAGTTAACTGGAGATGTAGAAATTAGGTGGTTGTAGCCATAAGAAAAACTGCCAAATAACACAAGTCCATTAACTGAAAATTCAATTCCACTTAAACTGGAAGAGCAGGCTCAGAATTGGTTAGAAGCCCTCCGGCACTAAGTGCTTACTTCAGGCCCATTTACAAGTAACCATCAAATTTGCATGACATTGTGCTGCAGGAGTTATATGCAAAGAGGTGAGAATACAGAGGCTGGAATGTTTTCCTATATCAGTGTATAGGGATGCATATTACCAGATACATAAACATGTAAGACACTTGTCTTGTTGTATACTTTTGTCTTTCTGGTGAAAATTGACTAGGTATACAAATTTTAGTATTAAAAGATTTTTTCCAAAAACATTTGTGATGATTTGTGATGAATTTGTGATGACTTCACAAGATATATTATACTGGCACTTATTTTGAGAAAGGTGGTCCACTGAGCCACCTCTATTAAGCGGCAATGATCTAGCCTGTGGTTATGCCTTGAATGCTGTTTGTGGGAAACCTGCTTTAAGAGGAAGAAGGGAAAATAATAAACATGAAACAAACTTTCATATTATCTACATGTCATCCTGTTTTAAATCACATCTTACCTTTTAAAGACAGCCACATATTAAACTTTTAAAACACATCACATTATAAACCACTGTATAAGAATGTTTATGTATATTATCAAAAACAACATACACTTGTATGATCACCAAACCAAAGCTCTGCAGAGGGAACAGAATGCAATAGTGAAATGAAGTGACCTTAACTGATGCTCCCCAAGGGTACATTCAGAGGGCAGTTCTGCGCCATACATGGGGAAAAGATAGAAAATGCTCTATCTTTCCCTGTGTGTCTGGCTATGTGGCGCTTTTTGCTATGCAGGGGTCACCTCCTCATCCTCTCCAGCGCTCTGCTGTATGCAGGCGGGCATACGCCTGTGAGAATGTATCTTAAATCTCAATCTGTTTTGGTAACTGCAGCTGGAGGAGAGCTTGTGCAGTTGAGGATGGACTTTTACTGGGTTATTTATCATTAGGCAGGCTGCTTGGGACAGTTCTATGGGGATATTTAACAGGGCTTTATCAGGACTGACGTGGAGCAGAATCCCTGAAATAATCGCAATCTGCCGACTTGTTTGTGGCCTGGCATGAATGAATAGCTCTTATACCCACTGGTCCCTAGTCCAGCATAGATGCTCCCTGATCCAAGCAAGACACGGTGGATTGGTAAGGTACTCTTGCAGGTTTTCTATTATGCAGGCCATTCTTATTTAAATGTTTTGAATGACCCTCTCACCCCCCAGTTCCACAAGGCATTATTCACAATGAAACAGTCATCAGTGTGGGATGTGGTCAAAGCATGTCCACTTCTCTGTTACAACTTTCTGATGACACTCTGTGACACTCTACGCTCTGTGGCCTCTTCCTTCTGAGAGCATCCTGATTGACCAATACTCTTGGACAATTGTTCGGTGTCATCTTGATGTCAAAATGTAAACAGCATGATAAAGAGGGCTGTTTAAATACGAATTCTAATTGAACCCGGAAAATTAAAAAAACCTCTTGTGAATTTAGCCTCCTTGTTAGGGAACACAAAGTTATCTAACGGAGAGTGAAAAAATAATGAAACATTGATGAGTTGGACACATACATTCAAAAGTTCAAAGTCACATTTATTTTACATGTAAAGGTGCACTTTCATCCTGAAATTTCACCCACCAGCCAGATATCCCAAATTTTTGTACAGGTAGTCTCTGGGTTATGTACAGGATAAGTTCTTTAGGTTGTCACTTAAGTTTAATTTGTTTGTAAGTCGGTACTGGTATATTTTATAATTGTAGCTCCAGAAAAAAAAAATGGTCCCTGTGACAATTGTATTTTCAAAATGTTGTGCCTTTATGGGAACAAGGATTTTCAATAAAATAAAGGGGTATTCTCACCTGGGAATTCACATTTAATTTAATTTAAATGTTTAGAAATTTTTCCATAAATGTAGCCATGTTGTCCCTTAGAAACTAGATAGCTCCCATGGATACGACCACTCTACACCCGGGCATCAGTGGTCAGACATGGTCAGACAAGTCTTGCCTGGCCACGTGGATTCAGTAATCATTACCATAGGGTGGCTTTGGGACAAGCAATAACTCCTGGACATTTCATTTGCAAAACCAGTTTGTTTCTTTGTGCAATCACTCAACCAATGGTGGTTGTAACCAAGGACTAAAATCTTGATTCTAAAGGGCATAATTGCTACAGTTATGGGAAATTTTTTTTCACACAGGTATATATATTTTTATAACATCCAATCGAAGAAGTGTATGTATATAATAGATTGTGATTAAATTAAATGTCATTGACTGGGTGAGAATATCCCTTTAATTACAGACACCTTACAGCTTGGGACTACAGTAAAGCATCCGGAGAGCTTTACCAGAGCTTTTACCATCACAAAGATGTCTGTCTGTAACTAGGGGCCGTTTGTAAGTTGGGCGTCCTTAAGTCAGGGACCACATGCAGTTACATAATTTGATGCACTGATCTGAATGATAAGCAGTAGCATCTTAACTAAACAAAAAAATGAGCAGGCACTACCAAAGTACAAAATTGATGCAACATCCACGCATCCCAATAGCTAATCCAAAGAACCAAAAAAAGAATTTTTTTTAATACATGAAGAAACAATATATATCACAGGACAAAAAAAAAGGTTAAAAACACTTAAAAATACACCCTATAGATGTATAAAAGCTACCAAGGGCAGTACAGGCGGTCCCCTACTTAAGGACACCCGACTTACAGACAACCCATAGTTACAGACGGACCCCTCTGCCCACTGTGACCTCTGGTGAAGCTCTCTGGATGCTTTACTATAGTCCCAGACTGCAATGATCAGCTGTAAGATGTCTGTAATGAAGCTTTATTGATAATTCTTGGTCCCATTACAGCAAAAATTTTGAAACTCCAATTGTCACTGGGGCAAAAGAAAATTTTTTTTCTAGAACTTCCATTATAAAATATACAGTTTCGACTTACATACAAATTCAACTTAAGAACAAACCTCCAGACCCTATCTTGTATGTAACCCGGGGACTGCCTGTAATGCCTAGAACTCCCTATCTCAATCAACAGATTGAGATTGCACAAGTATACAAATGGTAATGTCAAAATATCAAAGTCCACATCAAACCATATAGCTGCCTACATGATGTTGAAGTGACCTGTGCAAAAAAGTGCATAAGCTAAGGCGTCTTAGAGCTCCAATCCCTATCCACCTGACTTGCCTGCCTTTCTCATCCCCCGCTACCTGGCACCACATGCTTTACTAGGGGTTTATTATGAGTAGGCTCTAGGACACTTTAGCTTATGCACTTTTTTGCACAGGTCACTTTAACATCATGTAGGCAGCTATATGGTTTGATGTGGACTTTTTATGTTATGCATTACTGCCCTTGGTAGCTTTTAAGCAGTAGCATCTTAGCACAGTATCAATTAGTAGACAAAACCATGAGAGAAACCCCAGAATCACCCTCTAACACATCTGCAGTTGGCTCACAGACAAATACACGTTTTAAGTTTTCTACATTGTTTTCACTATTGTAATACATTATGAGACGTTTCCTGCTACATCATGAATAATAGCACATGACTCGTGCAGGATTTTTGTAGAAACACATGATATGACATTTCTAGCACACAGCCATCTGGAATGTCCCCTGGAAAGCCCCTCCATGGAGGGGAAATCTGTGCCCTTATCCCATGTGGTGAAGTGAAACTACAGGCCGGGTCATAAGCAACGAGTCACAAGCTGCAGCAGACCATGTCCTTCCCATAGATCCAACAAAAAACTTTACTGCCACGGGTCACTGTACTGACACCACATTACTCCGCTCGTCCAGGTGGAAAGGACTCGTGTCCGCGCCCCGGTCGCGCCGTTGTACAAATACAGGCTGGCAGGAGTCAGCTCCCAGGAATGTGCCCATCCTTGTAGTGGATAACATCGGTTACACCGCGGCTGGCAGCGCCTCCTCTCCCCCGCAGGACATTCCCGCAGGGTGTTATCAGATAACACTCCCGTGTGTACTGTATGCGGCACTGCCTGCCTTCCATGTAACTGAAGCTTTCCCTCAGTCATGTAGCACAGCGTTCATACACGTCAGGGACGTGTGACAATAGTTAGCAGCCGCCACCCCCTGAATGTGTGGAAGATGCTGCACAGGTGCCGTGTCACTGCTGGGGCTGTCCCATTGTCGCAGGAGAAGAGGGGACACAAGGGCTCGGAGACTGTGTAGTAGGCAGCTGTTCCCTCACTCAAGGTCCTGCAGCGCCGCAAGGAGGACGGCAGCAGGCACCTGCTGTACACGGGAGCACGCAGCCCGACACCTGCGGCTGCTATCCCGTACAGAGAAGGGGAACCTGGCGGTGTGTGACGGTTTCCTATGTCACTGGCACCGCTCAGCAGACGTCTGTGTGTACAGCAAGAGTAAAGGGAGGGCGGGCGACACCTGGGAAACTTTGTGCGCGCTCACGCCGTGCCCTATCTACACCGCGGGGAGAGTGCCCTCCCATGCACGCGCCTGGTGTCGGGAGCGCGCAGGCAGGCTGTGCTGAGAGGAGGGAGTGCTGGAGAGTCAGTGTGAGGGAGAAGCGGCTGCGGGACGGAGCCTCCCTGTGTGCACAGCACCTGCTGCGTCTTGTGGAGCACGGATTGCAGTTTTGTGATATTGCAGGGAATCTCCTGGACGCGTGTGCCCAGCCCTGGTGAGGGGGCAGAAGGAGAGGGTGATTTGGTGACTGCAGTGTGATCCCCTTACAAGGGACGGCGAGAGCATCTCTACCCCTGGACACTAGTGCCACAGGTGCCACCCCGGCCGGCCCGGGCACCTCATCTTCATCAGCCCTGAGTGATGGCAGCGAGTGCCCTCCTGACCGTGTGTGTGCTGTGTGCCGCCACTCTCCGGACAGGTAATGACGGGGCCGCTTATGCCTTAGGAAACTTCCATCACTTTAATGGCTACAAGTTTCTGGGACATCCCGCTTGTATTTGTGGGGGCGACTCATGGTCAGTGTGCCATAACTCCCAGTGGTGGGCACTGCCAGGCTGGGTGCCACTCTCATAACCTGTTGGATACAGTGTGATGGCCCCCACATCCATCCCGCCTTTGTTCTCTCAGCACATTGAACTTTCCACCTTTGGCACCCAAATAATGCCCCACCCCCCATTAATCTCTACATACACTACTAATTCCATGTATAACACCCGTTACCAGTCATTGCTGTGCTTGGTGCCAGTCTGCACATAGCTGGGCATTAGTAGTGCCCTCTTTTTAGTGTATGGTGATGTGACTGATCCCCTCATGGCTTGTAAACTCTCAGCCCCTTATTGCTAGAAACCAGGACAACCTCTATTCATGCTCAGCAGGAGCCTCCTTTGATTTGTGAGCTCTTGTCAATGCTTTCTTGGTTTGTCTATTGAAGAGATGTGACCAAATCTGACCAGATCCCAGTGCCCAGCATGACCCTCATATTGTGCATATCCTGGAGCTGCCATGTTCATCCATTGCAGTGCTCGACATCAGGATCTCCTGACTCTCAAGCCTTGAAAAACTAACATTTGCTTTTGCTTGTGCTCAACTTGTTTACTCTTCTTTTCTTGGAGTCCTGAAACTTCACGGTTTCATCAGACAAAAGGGCAACGGAAGAAATAGCCTAGAGTCTGCTCAGAGCTGCTCTTCTGGTTTGGCTACTTGGTGTTAATGAAAGGCTCCACAACTTGTGCTGGTGTGAGAGGAATGCAGAGATGAGGAGATAACATGGAGGTGGCATGTCCCTGCGCCACCTGGGACTGGATCAGTGTTTAGGGGAGCGCCACTTTTTGGCTGCTGTCGAGTCCACCAGCACAGTCCATATATAAAAGCATCCAGAAATTTGTGGCCATATATCTGCTACTTGATCTTCCAGTGCTCTCACATCTCTTACTGTCTGCACTAGTGGGCTATAAAACAATTTTATTTCACAATTTAACGGCAGCATCCATCTCTCTGGTATTGTAGAGCAATTTGGAGCCTGGAATGTGTGCAGTCAGTATAGTGCACAGCCAGCCAGCTGCAGCTTAGCCTCTCCTTTAAGACGTGACTCCTAGTCTTACATATATTATACCTACATTGTAAGGAAATCAAATTACAGGGAATTGTTACGCTGTTATAGTGGTTAATATGGGGCATGAGAGACACATATTATTTATTTTTGATTTGAAAATAATATATATACATATATAGTTAGTAATTTCTTACCTAAATTACCTTGTCCTGCATTGTTTTTACAGTCGCTTTGCAGACAGAATTGCCTAGGCTGTTACAATACTGCCTACTAGTGGAGGTGGGTGGTATGGAACAATGATGTAGTCAGGAGTTTCAATAAAACATAATTCCTGCAGTTAGTAAATCAGGAATATGCTTGTGACATATTCTCATCTAAACGTATGAGGATGTGCCACTTCCCAGTTGCTCTACTCACTGAAGCATCAAGTATCTGACCATTTCTTATGTTAGATACAATATATACAGATATATGAACATTTGAAGTGGAAATGTTTACAATGACAAAATGTATCATAGGCCACAAATGGGTGGGTTCCATGGGTTTCCTGAAATCCATAGATGCGCTTGAGAAAGTTGAAAAGCAAACTTTGAGTTAAGTTAAAGAATATCAGATTTTTTTTATTTGCTTGTATGGGATGGTGGTGTACCATGCATGCTGTGAGCGCTTTGTATTGCAGATCTGTGCTGACCAACCCCGCCAAAACACTACTTTACTCTTATTTGTTTGTGTTTTCCGGTCCATATTTTAAGTATAAAGCTTGTCAGATACATTTTCCACAAAAGAATTGGAGAGATTTCCATATCATATATCTGGGGGCTAGTTATATTTTACAGCAGGATTGGCTTTATTGTAGTTCACTGGACCGTGCATGGTGAAGAAATGTATTTTTGCTCTTATACTTTACTAGTCAGAGACTTAACTACATGAAACAGTCTTGTTCTGGCAGTGGAAATGTACTCTCTTCACAATGCCTTGGCAATTAACTGTGACAAAAATGCCAATACAAGTTAGAGGGAATGCAAGGATTGAAATTGAACAGCGCAGTAATGTGACACATGTATGTAAAACATCAGTAGGTGGACGTCCAATGATTAGAAACTAGACAGATTACAATTCTCTAGATGCAATGTCTGGGGTGGACTGTACTTAGCTCTGTTTTAGCTTTGCTTACATTAATAAAGATAACAATGGTGCCCTGCTAAGGTTTACAATGCCACCATGGAATCATTCAAGACAGAAATGTAATACTAAATGACAGGCTTAGCTCTGTGCAGCTAAGAAAGCGCTGCCTCAAAGCAACACAGAGGAGACTGAACTATTGTGCCCATATGACTTCACATAAATCCCTCAGTATTTATGTGTAAGACGGTATTAAGTCATGAATGTAGCACATATCAGGGATATTAAAATGTAGATAAGTAGCCCAATAATACTTGGGTTCACTCATAAGAGTAAATAGATAATAACAACGGAGAACACATCATTTGCATAATCTGATAAGGGACAATGAACAAATTGCTATAGACCTCAATGTTTTTCTTTTTATGTTCTATACAATTAAGTATATTATGCAGTTGTTGAACCTACTTAGTTGGTAGCTTAAAGGTCTGTCAGCAGACTACTAGAGAGGCGAGAAACAGACCTAGGTGTAGTATGCTCTTGCTTTTTGTGTAACTGTGAAATCTAAGTTCCTCCTGCTGTCGGGGTCACAAGTGCCCAGGTAGTATTTACTTCATCTCTAGTGCCCTAGTCCACCGCTAAATACTCCCTTGAAGTGCTTTTCTGATTGGATACTATAGGTTTCACCAAGAGGTAGAGGCGCGGAAAGCATATAGTGTAAAGCGCCCTATGAACCTTGCCTATACAGCGCTTCAGATTTTGGGGGTCATCATTGAAGACAGAATACCTTTGACTCATTTCAGATGATGGCTGTGTCCCAGTGTTGAAAGCATCCAGAACAAGTGCAGAGAGGAAATCTATAGCCTCTCTATGTGATTATGGGTACACAATGCTTGTTGATACATATAGGAAATAGAAAGATAAAGTTTTGCATATTTTCTCAAATAATGCATATAACATGAATAAAAATGTCTTATTAGGGGTTTGGCCTTTTTTCAATATTCATGTGATATTTTTCTTAGCCTGGCCTGCAGTCTGAATATTTACATTACTGGAGAGGCCACATATGAGGCAGTACTTGGGAGACGCTAAGATCAAGTTACTATTCTGGTCTTTGTCGTGAATGAATCATATCTACCTTACACAAAGAGAAAACAGTACTTTTTCTTTTTGTTTCTGTGCTGAGAACTGGATAGTGTATTTAAAGGACCACCCAGCCTCCCCAACCTTCAGCATAGTACAAAGGAATATAGGGTTTCATGCCTGGAGGAAACTGATGATAATGTGTTATTGTGACTTCCTCAGCATACAGTGTAATATTAGGTTGTTTCTCTTCTAACTTCATGAATGTTCACTTTAAAAGAAATATCACTTTTTATGGCAGTGCTTCAGATCAGAAAAACATAGCTAAGCAAATGAAGGAAAATATCTGTGTGTGTAAATTCAGAATTAGATAGACATTTTCACAAAATAGTAGCAAAAGCTGTTTATGGAACACCAGTGACAAACCGTTGACTACGTCATGGCTGACAATGGTGCTGTTCTGTCTTGGCCACTCCTATTAGTTGCTTCAGGCAATGGGAAGTTACAGTATTTCACATGAGAGAGCAGATGGTAAAGTGAATTTAGTCTTCTCTATCCATTCCACACTTCCTGTAAATAGTGATCTTTTCTTGAATAGAAAATCAAAGAAAGAAAAATCCAAGAAAAATAGATCACAGTGAAACCTGATATTCTAAATAAATACATCCTAAATATTCTAAATAGCTACAGCATCACTAGCATAGTTTACATTGGTTTCCTTATAAAAAACAAATTATGATTGCAAAAATAAAGTGTAAAATATTACAGCCAATATGGTTAGGGAAGGAATGAATTCTTAGAGACAATTTTATTTCTCTTTCTCCTCAGTCCCCAGTCAGTGAGCGTTACATCATTTAGTTATTGCTTCTTATCTAAAATTCCTTGTCTGTTACGTCATGTGATATCAGTGGGACCTGCTATAAATAACATGGATTTGTGTATCTGACAGGATCCTGCTAATGGACGCTCCGTAGAGGGGTGAGCACAAGCTACTCCTGATGGATCATACCACATAGACTCTCAACATTGAGAAGCAGAAAACTTATCAGCACTACTGAATAACAATGGAGCTTCCTGATTGTTTCGTTCTGGTCTCTTACATTTTGTTGGAGAAGATAGTTAATGCAGGGTATATCTTAATGTAGACCCATTGTTAGACATAGGTTATGTTCATATCTATGTTGGAAGCTATGACAGATTCTCCCAAAAATCCCAGATGAAAACATCTTGCATGCAGGACTTTTTTTCACTCTGGTAAAGAACTTATAGCCTAAGGGAAGAGAGGCAGAAAGAACTGGAATGACAGAACTGATGGTGGGGAGATAGAACAATTTTCCTCACTTTTCCCAAATACCCCTCTAAAGGTCCTTACTCTAGGGTACAGATACATGTTCAGTTTGTTTATGAAGTTTTTAATGCCAAAACCAGTTGTGAATTGTATACAACATAAACCTGTAAATGTGTAGATAGTTTTCCTCCATGTTTATTTCAGTCTAACCCAAGCATTGGTTTAACACAGTGCACTAAAGAAATCCTGAAAAACAGTTACTATTAATATTACTAACTGAATCTGTGTGTCAAATAGTCCTCCCTTAACTAATAATGTAATGCTGGCAATATTAGCGGTCTTACTGGCAGTCAGTAATATCATGCTGCTTTTAGTGAGAACTCATTGGGGTATTTGCTCAAAGGGTTTATTTAAACTATTTTCCACTATATATTCTTTTTTTTACTTCACTAAGCCACAGCATCACACTGATTTTCAACTGCAGAAGTAAAAAAAAGAGAAAGCTGTGAATCCACGTGTGCAAGGATCATCCAAGAGTATAGGGATTCAGTTAAAGGGTAGCATTCTTGGTAGCATCAAGAATCTACCTTTTAAGGTAAATCTGATGGTAGGTAACCTAAACCCTAACTCTGCTTGCCTAACCCTATAACAATCTAATCTAGAATGTATCTGTCTAATATGCAAAATTTTCGGAGAAGCTATTGGGGCATGAAGTTTACTCCTTGTACTAGTAGCCTATGCTACTGCACTGGGCATGCCTGCGCACGTTATCACTTGCACCCAGCACTGAAAGCGTGCACAGAGCTCCGGCAGCATGAAGGTAGGCAGGGACAGTAAAGGCTTTCTTGGGCCTGGAGTAGCCTTTTCTCCTGCTCCACAGAGAAGCTACTCCATGCCTCGGTAGCCTCTCTGAAAACTTTGCATGTTAGACAGATAAACTCTAGATTAGGTTAGAAATTGTTATAGGGTTAGGAAAGCATAGTTTAGGGTTTATCTACCTTATTAGGTAGATTCCTGATGGTAGTTTTCCTTTAAAACTCCACATATTATAATTATTGAATGTCCATTAAAAGTCCATATAGCAAACACCTGCTTGATTTGGCTTGACTTTTTGGCAGTGTGTTGACATAAGTGGGAGGGGGCAGGGGGGAAGCTGAGGGAGGGGTGGCATTAAGGAGAATATGACTGGTGCTGTTTGAGTTTTGAAATCACCATGTAAGAGGCTATTAGAACCTGTCATCATGAAAAAATTACCTTCCTGATGACAGGTTCCCTCTAAAGGGATTTGCTCATTAAAGAATATTCTGAAATGTTAACCCCCTAAAATGTTTACACACCCTTACATTACATTTTTACTCAGTTTTATTGCTGTTTTAGCACATATAACTCAGTGATGGTCAGTGTAAAATTCCAGAGTGTGGACGGGGATTCTCTAAGCAGACACTTCATGATTACTCTGTGCTATGAGATGCTGTGTGCTGACAATGTACTTAGATCATCAAGGTGCAAGGTTTATCTACACTTCTGAACATTTACTAGTATCTAACACATAGAAAAATAGAAATGAGATAGATCAGAGATGAGCAATGATGACATCCATGAGATTGAAATAACACACAATGACACTCTCAGCTCTGCTATCGTAACCATGACATACACTGTCAGCTCTTATAGATATCTCATCTATAACACACACAGAGTCAGCTCTGCTATATGCCTCCTTCCCCTTCTATAAAGATCTTATTTTGCCTGTAGCTTGGAGAGTCATTGTGGTAATCTTTTTATATTTGTTATCCATGGCCTTCCTTCTAAAATACACTTTTAAAATTATACCAATGGCCCTGAAGGGCTCCTTGGCATTATCATAGCCCTTCAATGCTATTCCTCCCTCCCACTGTGTGCTGAAACTTTATCTGCTGCTGTAAGTTTACATCAGGAAGAGGGAGACAGAAAGTGCTGTGAAAGTAGTGGAGAGGGGAGACAGTGTCAACAACCTGTGTAATTGCCGCACAGAGTGGCTCTAGTAACCCCTTTTGGCTCATTAGCATAATTGTAAAAGTTAATTTTAGAAGGAAGGAGGCCATGGATAATAAATATAAGTAGATAACCAAAGTCACAGTGTCTGGATCTATGAGTAAGTCTTCTTGGTTTATCAGGCTGGGCTATAATGTTGGATTTCATTTACTGTATATACTCGTGTATAAGCTGAGTTTTTCAGCACAAAAATATGCTGAAAAACCTCACCTCGGCTTATACACAAGTCAAGTAAAAAATAAAAAACGTAATGCTCACCCTCCGGTGTCTGGATCGTTGGCGCGGGTCCCGATCTTCAGCGCGAGGCTCCCGATCCTCGGCGAGGTACCATACGGCAGCTCCTCTTCTTTCTTCTGTAGCCGGCAGATCGCGTCCATGCGATCTGCCGGCGGGCACACAATAAGATGCAGCGGTGTCACGGCTGATGAAGTCATCAGCCGCGACACTGCCGTATCATAGTGCGCGCCCACCGACAGATCGCATGGACGCGATCTGCCGGCTACTGAAGAAAGAAGATGAGCCGCCTGGTACTGCGCCGAGGATCGGGAGCCTCGCGCTGAAGATCGGGACCTGCGCCAACGATCCGGACACCGAAGGGTGAGTATTACGTTTTATTTTTTTATACGCTTGGCAGGGGGCAGGCTGTATACTTTATGGGGGCAGGGTGTATACTTTATGGGGGCAGGCTGCATACTTTATGGGGGCAGGCTGCATACTTTATGGGGGCTGGCTGTATACCTCATGGGGGCTGGCTGTATACCTCATGGGGGCTGGCTGTATATCTCATGGGGGCTGGCTGTATACAACATGGGGGTTGGCTGTATACAACATGGGGGCTGGCAGGCTGTATACTACACCCTCGGCTTATACTCGAGTCAATAGGTTTTCCCAGTTTTTGGTGGTAAAATGAGGGGTCTCGGCTTACACTTGGGTCGGCTTATACTCGAGTATATACGGTAAGTTTAATTGTAAAGCATATTTACCTTGCCGATTTCTAGTAATTGCAGATCTAAATTTGTCAGTGGACATAGGTAAATATATCATCCCTAATTGCCACTTGTAACATTATAATATATTTCTATAGCGCTATGAAATTTTTTTTATCTTTTTCTGTAATGGTTTTATTAATAATATGATAGCCCCGCCGCTGCATAGTCGCAGCCCCATACATCAAGAGGTTTCCGCCTATGAAAAGTCGCCGGCAGCAGCGAGTGCGCCAGCATGGGGCGTGGCGCAGAGGTCCTGATAAATATTCCCCCTTGTCACTAAAATCAAAGCTTCTGGTTCTGGAAAAGTAATAGCCCTAAGCCTGTAAAATATTAGTACAAATATAAATATTTAGGCTGGTTGTCACTTGAAAGAAAAATTGAAAGCGTTCTACCACAAGTTGTAGAACTTTTCAGTAATTACAGGTCCTAGAGCATTAAATTTTTTTACATTTTGCAGTAAACCCATGGTTACCCAGCCAATACATAGTTGCAGTTGCTTTCAGTAGTTGCAACATTCAGCTGAGTGCATTACATCATAATATTCATAAGTTCTTTTGGTAGTTAACATGTTTCAGATGTACTTGACAACATTAATTAAATAAGTCATTAAAGAGTTTATACTTGACATAATTTAATAAGCGTTAATGATAGAATTAAACATAAGTGTTATGCGCAGTGACCTAATTTAAAGGTGTTCATACTGATAAAAATTCTCCAGTTATTCAAGCAGTGTGGCACTTAAGGTCCTATGGGCATGTTGGGAAGAAGTTACATTCAGTATGCGACTAGGGATTTGCCAGTAATAACACACTCCAGTGAACCTAAAAGTTACCATTAGAACCTGTGCTTGGCTAACTTTCGTTTAAGGTGCAATAAAGGTATTGACCCAAACCTTCCTATATTGAGGTTGGTAATTTACATGTCGTGCCTGCGACATCCAAATCCATAGACCTCAGTCTCAAAGGGAACCTATCACCAGCATTTTTGCCATGAAAGTACTTCGGGAGGGTATGAAATATCTTTATAAGCATCCATATTTTACATGCAATTGACCTCCATTTCAGACACCCTATCATGGGCTTTATAGTACATATAATCAAAATTCTTGTGAACTTTTAATGAGAATCTCAGTATTGTTTTCTGTTGCGTTGAATTGAAATTAATGGGCAGTTAAAGACTTAGAATGTGATATTTATCAGCTGCTTGCATTTCTAATTATGTCTTTTAGTGCAGTATTTCTAAGAACAGAAGATTTTGTTATTTAGATTAGATTTAGGTTAGATTTTTAATCTTTATATTGAAGCATGGAAGCATGTTTCTTAGTGCAGTAGAGCCCAATATTGTGGCATCCCCCTCTCTTATTATAGGTAAACAGGTGATATTTAACATACAAGAAGGAATTCTTAAAAGGATTTTTAATATTGTACCTGAGGGGCCAGTGGCAGCTTCCCTGTTATTTACCGTATTGGAGAAAGCGTCTGAGGGACAAAATAGATACCTTTTAATATAATATATCCATGTTTCCATATTCAATCATCGGTTATAATAGAAACTGTAAGGACCATTGACAATGAGCTAAAGGCGCTTACAGAAAATCTCTCTTTTATGGTTCACTCATTCTGAAATGCAGGTTGCCGCTAGAAATACTAAGGCTATTTTCACTCTTGCAAATTTTGGTCAGTGTTTAACATCCTTATTTGTAAGTCAAAACTAAAAGTGGAACAGTCACATAGAAAATGAAAATGGAAACTCTGGCACCACTTCTGTGTAATGGACCTGGATCTGTTTTGGACTAATACAAAATAAGTAGCAAAATGCGCAATGTGAAAGTGTCCTCAACCTGCAGGTTTTGGTATGGCTTTATGGAGGAAGATTCAGTCTAACTAGTAGTCAGATCATTTCCCTTTAAGTGTCTAATGTAACATTTATTGCATGTAAAGCTTGGGGTTTGGTTGTCATGAGCAGAAATCACATGCAGCCGATATTAGCGCAGGTAGGAACTTGGTGACAGAAATCCACATTAAGCATTTTATTCTTCAGTGTATTACAGCCCTTATTTGCAAAGCACTCACACAGAATGCTTGAGTTCAGTGTTTGCATAAGGTTAGGAACAAACAGAGGCTAGATTTTCAGGATGTGCCTTTTCTGTGGGCATCATTGTTCTTCCAGTGGAGCTTTGTGTAGACATGTAGATCAGTCATCATTCTGATAATCTTTATTATATGTTGTTGGGTTGTGCATTGATGCGTTTAATTTCTATATCACAATCACAATAATTGCAGAACCAAGGTTTTAATTATTTAGGTTGATATTATATTATGAACTCAAAGAAGCTGATGTTTTTTTTTTGCCTTGGTGCCTGCCTGCTGCATATTCTGTATACACAGTCACTAGCCTTAGAGCAGATGCCTAGGTGGAGGGATGAATAAGTGCTATGCATTAAAAGCGCAAACCTTTTTTGGTCAATTCCATACCATTAAAATCAAATAAGGGATAACATACTGACTACTTCTCAGTTGCTTTTACCACTGCTTGTCATTCATTTGTACATCCTTTGTTGTAACGCTTCTACTGGCAGGTTGCTACAAGGTCACACTCCTGGTCTACTGCATATATGTGTTTGCTTAGGGTTTTCAGTGCCAAAGTATTTTCTGATTTCTGTCTTGACATGGCTATAAAATATTTTAAAGCAAAATTTATTGTTTAAAAGAGTCTGTGGAAAGAACATTTACTATGAGTTAAAGAAAATCTTCCATCAAAATCATGATAAACCAGGGACAATTACTAATAGATCCAGGCACCGTGTCTGTGGTAATCTTCTTCTTTTATGTGTTATGCATGCCCTCTTTCCTTCTAAAATAAGCTTTTCCTAAAATTATGCTAAGGAGACTGAAGAGCTCTGGGGACATTACCAGAGCCCCTTAGTGCTGCAGATTCACAGGCTGTTACAATGAGCAGAATATATCTCACCTAACCCATGCTCTCCCTTCTCCTTCTGCCTGTGTAAACTAGCAGCAACTGAAAGTACAGGGGAGGGATCTGCTCATTGGAACAGCCTTTCAGGCTCGTTAGCATAATTATAAAAGTTGAAGGAAGTTTAGAAGGAAAGAGACCATGAATTATAAATATATAATATTTATATAAGAAGATTACAACAGTCACAGTGCCTGAGTAAGTGTCCTTGGGTTTATCTTGATGGATTTTGATGGTGGATTTCCTTTTGAAGTAAGTATAAGAGTCATTGTACAATGTGTGGATGTGCGGTCCAGATCCAATTTGAAAGTAAGCTTGGGTTAATAAAATTAATTAGTCATATATATCAACTTGGTAAAAAGCCAACTTGCAGAATCACCACAGAGTAAAACCAGATGAACAGAACAGGGAAAATCGTGTGTGTGCTGTCCATTTTTTGAACAGACGGCTGCTGGTTAGAACTGTTAATGGATTACTGATATACTATGAGCATTTGGAGAGAGAAAGATCTGGACCGCACATCCACACATTGTACAATGATTTGATGAACCCAAGGTTCTTAGTTACATTTTGATACATTTTGAAGCCACTAACCTCTTCACTTTGACCTTGTTTTAGTGGGTCCCTTCTCTAGTGGGTGCTGTATCAGATGATGTCCACTGTTACTGCAACACTTCCATCAGCAGTGACCACCAGCAGCCTCCAAGTATACATTCTGGCAGGCTAAACCCGAATGTTCTGGGCCTTGGCTCCCCACCAGCACTGCAGCACACGAACAGCAGACGCCATGCAGTGTGAACAGGTCTTGAATACTCATCATTCCATGAGGTCTCAGAAATCGTCTGAGAACAAGTAGGCAGTCACTTTATGCAGTCTCCACCAGGTCCAAACGTGGTGGATTGCCGATTGCAGGAAAAAAAAAACTAAATAAATGAGGGGACAGAATTCAAACTATACCAAAATTTTGAAGATGAAATAGGTTCTTAGATACAATTTGATCAAACAACACAAGTCCACTAATCATTTCACAGTGACCTCATTTTAGTGGGTCCCTAAGCTAGTGGGTGTGGTCTCACATGGCGCATATGAGGATGCTTGAAAAAGTGGAGCAATTCAGCTGTGAAAAGGGGTTGTTAATGTCCATTTTGCAGAGATGATTTTTGCAATTTTCATGTGCACTAGCCCAACCGGCCTCAACACATGATAGACAATAGAACAGGAAGCCGATCTGTGCGTAGCGAAAGAACGAAGGCACTGCAGCTTAGTTTCCTTACAGAAGAATGTGAGCGGACCACTAACCGAACAAAGAGTTGTCCACTTCACTTTAAAATGAATCTTTCATCAGGACACACCTTTTTACCTAATGACAGGCTTCCATAGACTTTTTAATACACTGTCCCCATATGTTTTTATAATTAACATTAATGGTTCCACTCATTTGCAAAAATAAGTTATTTTTATGGACCCAATTTAACAGACAAAAATACTATATTTCATATATATTTCTTTGTCCTTTGATACAACCATAAGCTCAGTCCTGACTATGGTCGGGAAGATCGTCTTGTCTTCTCAGATTCCTTTCACATGACCACAAATCTTCTGTATTGCAGGGGGGAGGGAGAGGAGCAGCATGTGGAGAAGAGTTGTGTTGGTCTAAGGGGGCATAGCAGTTTGGATTGTGTGTTTTATTGGTTAGGTGAGATAACAAAAGTGAACATGTCAATAAATTTGTGTGTCTTTTTTGGCTTTTTCTGTTTTGGACTGGCATTTATCTTAGAAGGTGTTATATTAGATATGTTTTTTGCACCTTGTTTTAAAACACTTTCACAAAAGTCACAAATTATTCTGCAACCCCCTTATAAACTTTTGCCTAGGCCTGCTTGACTGGAATTTATTTGTGCCAAAATTGGGCCATTTTAGGGTGACTTGCACCAAAACTGAAATGACCCCCATTGTATCTTATATCCATCTCATGACTGATCGTCTCATCTCTCTTTCTATGTGTCCAATATTATTAAAACCTTTTAAAGCTAAACGAAAGTGTAGTTAAACCATATACTATGATAATCTAAGCACACTGTCAGCACACAGCATCTTTTGCTCCAGCAAAGAGGGTTGAGGAAATGTCTGCTTAGCTAGTGCTCACAGAGTTGAATCTTAGATTGAGCAGTTAATTCAGTGATGGGAGCAAAAACAGCAATAAAACTGAGTCAAATTGCAAAGTAAGGGGTTAAACATTCAATTTAGCACCACCAGGGGATTGCGATTTTAGAACTTTCTTCCATGGGCAACCCCCTTTAATATCATCTAATGTTTAACCTAGTTTTTGCCAAAATGTGAGAATGTTATATTTCAAGCTATGCTTCCTCCCGCTAATCCAACAATTTCCTCCAGTGATAGCCCTTTAGGACTGCCAAGGCGATATATACCGAATTTTCAAAACTGTCCTGAGGCAGAAAAAAAGCCTTATTGGTCAGGCTTAAAACTTATCTTTTATTAAATTATTAAATAATCACACTCAACTGTGTTAAAATGTTACATGCTGGGCTGCTATTTTTCGTTAAGTTAAGTTTTAGGACAGTTTTTTGAAAATTCGGTTCCCGCTAATCCACACCCAGCATCTACAGAGTATGAAAAAAATTGCCTTAATTGCAGAATTTATGCTTCTGTGATGTATTCACATTAGAAACACTTTTGAGGGCATTTACCCTATTACCTGTACTTAATCTTGCCAATAATAGATTAAATGTCTTATTTATCATGTACTTTATTTTACCATCTGTTTCAATTCTTAACATGGATAGTTTTACATCAGAATAAATAACTAATTCTGTACAGTATCTTTAATTTATGTTATTATTGGGAAACAAATCATATTTTACTATGAAGTATCTCTGGTGTTTTAAAATTCTGCCTTTTAGAATAGGTACAACAACAAATCAGTTCAGTTAATTCCCATAATACAATTAGCAGGTGACGCTTTTCATTTTCCTCTATGGTGAAACAGCACTTTCAGCAAATAAAGAATCTACTTGGGCTTAGCCAGATGTGGATACAATGATGTTTCAGTTAAGCCTAACAGTGGAAGCCTTTTCCAGTGTCCTCAGTGCTAGTCTGGGAAGTGATGTGTTAGGATACAAATACAATGAATTGCACTTTCGTTTTAGCTGATATTTTTGTGGATGGAATTACAGTGTAGCTTTTACATACTGCATTCATGTTATTATTATTTTTAGCAACAACAGCAGAAGTTGGAATTTTTGTAGTGCAACATCTCATGGACATTTCTGTTTTAAGGGAAAACAGCAAATGTATGCCTGTAAAGTGCCCAGAATCATGCTATTTTTACTTGTGGGGACTTTTAGGAGCAGATAAACTCCAGTTAAAGAAAATCCACCTGCACAATCCACCATGATTAAACTAGGGGAAGTTACTCACAGATCTAGGCACAGTGACTGTGGAAATCTACTTAAATTTGTTAGCCATTAAATCCTTACTTCTAAAATCAACTTGTAAAATGATGCTAAGAAGGGCTCTGGAGGTGTTACCAAAGCAAAGTGCAATAGCTACACAGGCTGTTACAATGAGCAGAACATCCAACCCCCTAAGCTCTCCCTCTGCCTGTGTAATCTAGCAGCAGCAGGAAGTGCAGGGGGAGGGGAGACCTGCTCTGCTCACTGTAATAGCACTTCATGGTCACTCTAGCAGTGCTAAAATAAATGCAGCCATTCATTCCCAGTGTCTTATTCCTCTGATCCGTAGCAGACGAGCTACACTACTTAGCATGCAGCACACATTCATTGCAACTAAAAGAGGATGCACAACCTGCATCGACAGGCCACATGCAGCTTGTCAAGCCATGAGTTGCGGTGTTCATTGGGGAAGGAATCCGTGTAGTAGTGAGTAAAGCTGAGAAGTCCCTACTGCTCCCCAGTGCTTTCCTACCACTCTGCTCTGTGTTCTGACTCCTGACACTGGTTGTATGCATTGGGGTAAAGACACAGGGCAGAGCGGCCACACGTGCAGAAGAGGACCCATGAGTGGCTGTCAGCTGCACTCTAATACTCTAGAATTTTTATTGTCTACTCTGGGGGTCTCTCCATTATTGTTTTCCGCTCTGCTCTCTCCAGTATTATTTGTATCTGGGGTCTCCTCTATCATTATCTGATTAATTTGGTTTCTGGGGTGGTATTTATTGGTGTACTGCAGTATTTCTAATTTCTGTGGTGGCATTTTGTTGTATTGTGGTTGTGTATCGAGGATGTTGGTTACTGGTGCAGTTTCTCAAAGTTGAGCATTATGACAATTTAGCCCTTGGACCAATACATTAGATCCATAACTTAGATCAGGAAAAGAACAGACATTTCAAGATTTTTTTTTATTATTTAATATGTGACTGAGGAGTTGGAGTCAGCCAATTTTATCACAACTCCACCAAAATAGCCACCAATTTCCACTTAATGACTCTGACTCCACATAGCTGCCCTATGTTCTATCCTGCACAAAAACAGTGGTGAAACAGTCATGAATTAACACACCCATTAGCCACGTTGAATGTTGTATTTACCTGAGAGCCATGGAACAAAACAAGGGATGGGGCCCTAACACGGGTTCCATGGTAGAAATGTAGGTTTCAGATGGCCACTTTTTGCCATGTAAACATTCCCTCATGTAGACTTTTTTAATAGGCTGGGCAATTTTTACCTAAATTAAAATCTTGACTCCACCTTGGTCTTTCTTCTATGAAGGAATGCAAGAGCATATACCCTTTGGCTTCTTGCTCTGACATTAGCTCCCCCTGGCTGCAAGAGAGAGATAAAACAAGTGTTGCAATCTGTAGACAAAAGCAGAAGCATCTCTGTCTTGGGGTTGTAACTTCAGGCGACTAAAATGTACCTTTTTCATTTGCAATAACCTCAAAACAATAAAACTTGTCAGGCAATATATGCTGCCATCTCTGATAAGATTTGGTAAGAAGCTGATCAATTTAGTAGAAAGAAATTCCCAGCAATTCGAGGATGGTGAAAAGGTTATTTTTTTTATTTTTCAATGACATTACAAAAGTGTTATGTGCGTGACCCACTGTATATTACACAAAGAAGCTGATCAGTGTGAAATCTGATGACTTTACAGGACTACCTGTAAAGCCACAAGTCTGTGCATGCTGTCCTGGTCGCCATTGAAATGAGGAGTTATGGAAAAGCAAGCGCTGTCACATCTGTTGAATAAACTATTATACACATGACATATTACAATGTATTATATTTTACATATCATATGCGCAGCTCAGGTACAGCAAAACAGGGACCTGACATGTTGGGTTTTACTCAAATCTTTCTTTCCCTTAAGATTAGTAATGTCAGAAGTTTTCTTGAATGGATATTATATGTCTATAGGTTCATATGTTTAATCCTCAGTAAGTGTAATTGTTTCTGTGTCACTACAGCAATTTAGATCCATAAATATTTCACCTATTTGTGATAGTGACTACATTCTGCTGCCATGTGACTTTACAGGTCAATTAAACTGATACCTTGTAAAGAAGCTGAGGTTCAGCTACTATTTGATTTGCCTGTAGTGTGGAGGACGATGTGATGAGATGGTTATATGGCCTGAAACTGGATACAGCTAAAATGATTCAGCAGTGACTGACAAGCCTTGATATTTGTACTGGGGTATTTGTCCTTGCTTAGACCTTTTTACGACAAATGAGGAAGATGTTGGAGATGGACCTAAAAGAGTCATCCTAATTTCCGCAGGAATAATGTTTAGAGCATGTTTTATGTAAAAGGTGGAATGTTATCCATTATTGTAGAGAATGATTGAGGTCTTCAAAAGACTCTGCCAGGTAGTGAACCTAACAGCATACTTGAGAGGTGCTAATTTGTCCATCTTACTATTGATATAACACAACCCAAAAGCAAAAGCTGTTGGTGCCATAAATAACTGCAAATGTAATTTGCATTTATATTAAAGATTTGTTTTTTCTGTTGAAAATACAAGGAAAGAAGTAACAGAATTTGTGTTACACTGTGATTTAGCTAAAATGTTAGAGTGTGTTTAGCAGTTGTAGCTTATGCCTTTATTTAGTCATTTCTGAAGATTCCTAGGACGTATGTTGCTTTTAATGTAAGGTTAAAAAAAAGCAGCGGAAAAGGGAATGTAGAAACTTAAAATGCATTTCTCATTGCTATTTGATCCTCATGGTTACCATTTCCAACTATGTATAAAGTAAGAAATTCTACTGAGAATTAATCTTCTCTCTTTTACATTATTTAATGCGCCGCAAGAAAGTAAGTACACCCAATAAAAAGGTTAATATTTTATTGCAATTTTTTTTATTAAGATATTAAAAAATAAATCGAGGTTATCTGTTTCACAAATCTCTGGAAGGCTGGAAAATCACTATTCACTACTAATATTAAAAAAGACCATTAGAAGTCAAAATAAATCACTGCACATTTCCTCCAGGGTCAGGAGCATGATAAATGGAGGAATGTATAATAATATATGACTACACTGATGTCCCAAATTACAGGAGAAATTATCAAGCTGAGGCTACATGGCAACACAAGAGAATTTTATTCCCTATTTGTAGATGATTGCAGATTTCTCGAAAATTTCCAGTATAGAGTAATAGTAAGAGAAGTTGAACATGGAAGCTATATGTAGTTTATATGTGTAGTTTACAGAGCCTTACATAAGCACACAAATGTGCAGATTTAGCAAAAATTGGCAAAATAACAGAGAACCCAACAGGCACAGTCCTTCCAGCAACAATAATCAGCAGTTCACATATGAGAAAGATACGGGGTTTACGGAGCAATGCCAATAGTGGCACTCCAGACAATCCAACTGGAAGAAAAAATCCAGGCACTCACTGATAAAACCATTTTAAAGGACAACTATCTTCTTTGTAAGGGACCATATTTCTACATTTATACGTATAGCTTCAGACAGGAACATTTATTTTAATAACATCCAACTAAAGAAATATATGTATATGGCAGATACATTTTATTAAATGTCCAGATGAACAAAAAGAATTTCTGCAGAGGGTGGAATGACCACAACTCTTCCTCGACCTGGCCGTCCAGCCAAACTAAGATAAGATAAGATAATCCTTTATTAGTCCCACAGTGGGGAAATTCACAGTGTTACAGCAGCAGAGAGGGTACAGAGAGTGAAGTACAAACTATGACAACAATAATATTAGGGATAAATGAACAAAAAGAAAAAGGGGGATAAAAAGACAAAAAAGAGACAAGCAATGATCGTCAGTTTGATGTTTAGTCTGTGGATGGGACCTGCAGGGACTTTTTAGGTGGGGGGCGCAGGTTACTTCTGTTTGGGCCTGGTTTGTTGAGCAGCGTGATGGCAGCGGGGAGGAATGACTTACGATAACGCTCCCTCTCACACTTGGGGTGAAGCAGTCGGCCACTGAATGTGTTCCCCAATGCCACCACAGTTTCATGCAAGGGATGGGAGCTATTCTCCAGAATAGACTTCAACTTACACAGTGTCCTCCTCTCAGCTACCACCTGCACTGTGTCAAGAGGACCCCCCCCCCCCCCCCCAGGACAGAACTGGCTTTCCTAAGCAATCATGGGAAAAGAGCCTTGATGAGAGAGGTAAAGAAGAATCCCAAAATGCCTGTGGCTGAGCTGCAGAGATGTAGTAGGAAGATGGGAGAAAGTTCCATGGAGTCAACTATCACTGTAACCTCCACCGGTCGGGCCTATATGGCAGAGTCTGCCGATGGAAGCCTCAACTAGGTGCAAGGCATATGAAAGCCTGCATATAGTTTGTAATAACAAACATAAAGGCTCCCAGGCTATGGGAAATAATATTCTCTGGTCTGATGAAATGAAGAATTAACTTTTTGATGGTAATTCTAAGCAGTATGTGTGGAGAAAACAAGGCACTGCACATCACCTGCCAAATACAATCCCAACAGTGACACATGGTGATGGCAGCATCATGCTATTAGGATGTTTTTTATTTGCAGGGCAGGATGACTTGTTGCAATTGAAGGAAAGATGAATGCAGTTATTTATAGAGATATCCTGGATGAAAACGTCTTCCAGAGTGCTCTGGACTTCACACTGGGCCAAAGGTTTACCTTTTAAAAAGACAATGGCCCTAAGCACACCACTAAAATATCAAATCAACGCCTTCAGAACAGTTCTTTTAAGTAATATACAGGCAGTCCCCGGGTTAAGTACAAAATGGGTTCCTTGTGTTTGTACTTAAGTTGAATTTGTATGTACATTTTTTTTGTAGCAGTGACAATTGGATTTCTAAATTTTTTGTTATAATGGGACCCAGAATTATCAATAAAACTTTATTACAGACACCTTACAGCTGATCATTGCAGCCTGGGACTATAGTAAAGCCTCCAGAAAGCTTCACCAGAGATCACAGTGGGCCGAGACGTCCGTCTGTAACTAGGGGTCGTCTGTAAGTCGGGTGTCCTTAAGTAGGGGGCCACTCACTTTGCAGCAACTGTAAATCATATTGGATTCCCCACCACATGACTTACCCCATGTGTATAAAGCATTCAACCACTTTTTCCCATCACCATTTCTTTTCATAATTTGAATCAAATTAAAAAAAAACCCACAAATTTCATCTTTCAGTTTTTTTTATTAAGCTAAAGACCAAAAACAATTATTTGATAACCACTAATTGCAAAGCTTATAAATAGTATGAAATAATTCTTTAGAACAAAGAGGAACATGACAAGGTCATTGTGTAGTCCCATGTCAGTATATACTAACATGTGTAAAATAGCAGTATTTTGAGCTTATTTATAAATTGTATATATTCTTAAGCACAGAATAAAAATATAAATGAGATAATTATGAAAGAACACTGATCAAGACTAGAGATACTTGCAAGATATTGGTGGTAATCTGGAACCTGGTGCTAATTTCCTTAATTATCAGACAAACCCTATTTAACTGGCAGCCTAACTTTCCATTTTGCACTGAGTTGCAAAAATTGTGTGCTGTGCCAAAGCGAGTGAAACCTTCCGGCAATAGGTTGTCCAGATGAAGGCCAAAGGGTTGACCCTGTCAGTAATAGCAATCTCAACATCTCAAACAGGTTGCCCTCAAAAGACAAATGCAAGACAGGACAGGATAATGCAGAGAATCTCCATGGGTAATCATTTCAACTTTGCAACCAGTTGAGCACTGAACAGAGTAAGGATTGGGTCTCATCATACAGTGTCTCAATGTTTAAAGGGCATCTACCACCAGGAATGAAAGATTGTAAACCAAGCACACTGACATACTGGGTGCCTCCTCTGGCAGTATCTGCTCTTTTTATTATTATTATTATTATTATTAAGGCTTTTAAAATTATGCAAATTACCCTGAGAGACTCTTGGCTCTATAGGTTTTAATGTAGCATGGATCCTCTCAGGCTCATTTGCATATTTCTTAAAGCCTTTTTTTCCTTAAAAGCATGGGTAATTAAGCTTAAAGAAAACTGGATCCTGCCAGAGGAGACACACAGCAATATGTCAGTGTTTTTGGTTTACAATCCTTCATTGGTGGTATATGTCCCCTATGAGCATTTGGACTGAAAGACCACTTTGCACTGGCCAAACCTCTCATTAGCATAAAGAATCAAAAGGCTACACCCACCTTTGAAAGGAAGTTTTATTTATTTGTGTCTGATGGGAGATATATTTAACCGGTTAAGGACCAGGCCAGTTCCTGTTTTTCACTCCCCACCTTCAAGAATCAATAACTCTTTTTTATTTTTACACGTAAAGAGCTCTGTGATGGCTTGTTTTCTGCGTAATAAATTGCACTTCATAGTGATGGCATTGAATATTCCATGACATGCACTGGGAAGCAGGAAAAAAAATTCCAAATACAGTGAAAATGGTGATAAAATGCATTTTCCCCGTTTTCTTGCATTTTACGGCTTTCACTGTGCTCCGCAATTGACATGTCTACTTTATTCTTTGGGTCTGTACGATTACGGGGATACCAAATTTGTATAGGTTTTATAATGTTTTCATACATTGACAAAAATGAAAACCTCCTGTACAATTTTTTTATTTTTTTTTTATTTTGCCATCTTCTGGCGCTAATAACTTTTTCATACTTCGGTGTACGGAGCTGTTGGTGGCTATTTTTTGTGACTTTTGATGATTTTTTCAATTATATCATTTTTAGGACTGTACGACCTTTTGATCACTTTTTATAGATTTTTTTAGATTTTTCAAAATGGCAAAAAAGTGCCATTTTCAACTTTGGGTGCTATTTTCCGTTACAGGGTTAAATGCAGTGAAAAACCGTTATTATATTTTGATAGATTGGGCATTTTTGGACGCATCGATACCTAATAATTAAAAAAATATATATTTTTTTCTTTTCACTATTTTTCAGACTCCCTTGGGTACTTTAACCCTAGGTTGTCTGATCGATCCTATCATATGCTGCCATACTACAGTTTGGCAGCATAAGGGGATTTTCCTCCTCATTCATTACAATGTGCTGATAACACATTGTAATGAAAGGGTTAAAATGAGACAGCCTCGGCCCATGCGCTGTTATCTTTTTGAAGTCGACGGCTATCGCCGGGATAACACCTGCAATCGGTGCTAGCAATATGCAGCAAAGACTTACCGGCTATGGAGAGGGCTCAGCCCGTGAGCCCTTTCCATGCACCGAGACCCGAAGCGCACCATGAATACACAGCGGGTGGTCGTGAACCGGTTTATGTATGTAAAGAATTTAGGGGTGTTTGGTCTGTCTTCACATAATTATGGATTAATCTACTAGGCTACCACTGCACTGCAGAGCTTTCATTGGTAAATGTCCCCTTTAAATGATTATTGCAGTACATCAAATTGAAATTACTTTAACCCTTTCAGGACAAAGACCTTGTTTTGGTGTTTATGTTGTTTATACTCTGTATTTCAAAAGCTGGGCCATTAACCCCGTCTGGTCTAAGCCATTTCAGGGACTTAGGAACAAGCCTGATTTTTAAAATGTGCCCATTGCCATTATAGGAGGTTATTCCTTTGTAACACTTTAACATATCCAGGGTATTCTGAGACTATTTTTTTGTCACAAATTGTACTTCAAAGTAATAGAAACATTTTGATTATATATTTTGTGTTTAGTTATAAAAAAAATGGAAATTTATGCAAAAATGTCTAAAAATCATTCATTTTCAAAGCTCTAAATTTTCTGCTTTTCAGGCAGATAGTTATAGCACCAAAGCAACTTTATAACTTACATTTCCCAAATGTCTGCTTTATATCGGCGCAGGGTTTTATGCATCTGCTATTTTTTGTAGGTTGTAAGGAGGTTCAGTATTTTGGGTGCAATTTTTCTCATTTTTACGAAAATAACCTTAGAGGCACCTGCTTAGGTTTAAGTGACTTTGAGAGGCCTAAATAGCAGTAAAACCCCGTAAATTATACAATTTTAGAAACTACACCCTTAAATGTGTGAAAGATCAACTTTAGGAAGTGTGTTAACCCTTTAGATGTTTCACAGGGGTTAAAACAAAATGGAGGTGTAATTTTATTTCGACAATACATTATTTTTGGGCAAAAATTACACCACCACAAATTATAAAATGATTAAAAAAAAAAAAAAAAAACTCCACAAAGTTTGATACCCAATTTCCGCCGAGTATGAGGATGCCTCATATGTGTTGGTAAACAGCTGTATGGGCACACAGTCAGGCATAGAATGGAAGGAGGCGCCATTCAGAGCAGATTTGCATTGTCACATTTTAAAGGCTATATAATGTTTATTTTTTTGTAATTTGGACATGGGGAATCATTTTTTTTGTGTATGAGATCCACTTTGCAGGTACATAATTTACAAGGGGGTTCATTCGCTAATAATCCGATTGGATTAACTCTTTCCTGGTGATGGTTAAAAAAATCATTGTTTCTTGTTTTACAACAAAAATAATAGGGCAGCTCCATCGAGATTATTGGAGCAAAACGGTCATGTGTGGCCTTCTTCTCCATTAGTCTGACAGAGCGGCGAGCGGCTGAGCACTGATGAGCAAGTTAGGCCTTTAACCCCTTCCCAACTTGCATCATACTGGTAGGTCACACAGTCCTAAAAATTATTGCCATCAAAAGTTATTGGCGCCAGAAGATGGCAAAATTTAAAAAAAAATTGTACAGGAGGTTTAAATTTTTGTAAATGTGTGAAAACATTATAAAACCTATACAAATTTGGTATTCCCGTAATCGTACTGACCCAAAGAATAAAGTAGACATGTCAATTGGGGCGCACAGTGAAATCCGTAAAATCCAAGCTACAAGAATACGGCACGAATGTGTTTTTTCAGCAATTTCACTGCATTTGGAATTTTTTTCCCGCTTCCCAGTACACGGCATGGAATATTAAATACCAACATTTTGAAGTGTAATTTGTTATGCAGAAAATAAGCCATCACACAGCTCTGTACATGGAAAAATAGAAAGTTATAGATTTTTGAAGGTCGGGAGTGAAAAAGGAAAATGCAAAAACAAAAAAAGGCATAGGCGGGAAGGGGTTAAGCTGATCTCTCTCCTTTCTCATGATTAATGATAACCCAGGAGGTGAGATTTTGCATGGTGCCTCAAATCGATGTCAATTGACAGTCATTTTCTATTTCTTCTGTTTTCTTACTATTGCAGCAGCAGTTGTTTCCTTGTCACCCAGCGTCTTATTTACGGTTTTGTAGCCCATTCTAGCCTTGTACAGGTCTATGATTCTATCGCTGCCTTCCTTAGAGAGCTCTTTGGTCTTGTCCATGTTGTAGAGTGTCTGACTGATTAATGGAGTCTGTGGACAGGAGTCTTTTATACATTTATGTCTTATAAGACGCTGCCTGTAATGCAGGTAATGAGGTGATGCAAACTGGTCTGTAGTCTTATTTCTCTCAGCAAAATGCTAATTTCTATAATTTATACAATGTGATTTTCTGGATTTTATGTTTGATATTCTATCTCTCAATGTTAAAATTAACCTTCCCTTAAAATTATAGACTGTTCATGTCTTTGTCAGTGGGCAAACTTACAGAATCAGCCAGGCAGCAAATAATTATTTCCTTCACTGTGCATACTCCTATTGCAGGGAGCATTTGTTCTCATTTGTCTGTGTAAAGGAAAGTAATGCCCCTTGAGTGGGCTTAAACAAATTCAAAAAAAACCTTCCTACCCTGAGTGTTTACTAGGTAATAGTGTATAAGGGCTTTGCTATTTTATATTTGTGGAGGGAGCAGGGGTGTGCTGCTTCCATCATATTACAATGCATAAGTCAGGTATTGTTGTGTTGTTGTATATTTGTCATCAATGAACATAGTAGCCTGTTTGACATGCTGAAATGTATTTTATGACAAACGTGCTAGTTTTATAAGAAACTAGTAGGTTATCCTAGATGGCACACATCCAACTCAATAACATCTGTAGTATTATACTCACCACATGAAACACATTGAGCTGGACAGTTTTAATATCCGTTAGTTTCAGTCATACATGAAGCACGGTTGTGACTCGAAGTCTACTGAGATATTGTTACGCATTGGAACATTTCTGTGAAATAATTGTGAAACATTATAGTTGAGAACAATGGATTGTGAGCTGTTCCAAGTGTTAACGGTAGGGCATACAGCCTTTTATCCTGCTGTGCCTTTATTGTTTCTGTGATCTTACCACTTTATTGGAGCTGTCTCGGGGCAAGTTTTTTTGCACTTTTAAAATGAGACACTGATTAAGTAATAATTATTCACCATAGGTTGTTATGTATTCAGTATTATATGCTTTCCTTTAATAGCCATGTAAGATACTGCAGGTTTGCATACATTTCCAATGATCCTTCTGTACAAGAAGTTTTCCATTAGAAAATCAGTAGAACACAGTGCTAGGAAGATGTGTGTATCCTGTTCCTTGAAAGGACTAAAGCACACTGTACTACTTTCACAGCCTGGAACACTATGCCCAATCTGTTACCTGAGGGAAGACTTTATAAGCAATTCTCCACAGTTAGACCATTATTTTTTTCTACATTGATATTACCCTATTTTTCAGACTATAAGGCGCATAAAAAATCCTTAGATTTTCTCTGAAATCAAAGGTGCGCCTTGTCCAGTGCACCTTATATATGAACTGCACTTACAGACAACAGCTGCCATGTTCTGTGCACAGGTCTGCTGGTCCTTCATCCTTATAATTCCGGTGTGCCTTATAATCAGGTGCGTCTTATATATGTACCTAATCAGAAGAAACTCGGCACTCCTCTCTTGTTGAGTTTGTAAGATATATTTTTTATTCAAGTAAATAATATATGCAATGTTTCGGTCCTATAACATCAGACCTTCATCAGGCACGGATTGCTAGGCATATGTAAGGAAGGAAGGTAGCGGTACAATGACCGTGAGGCGCTGTGGTGTGTGAAAAGCGGGAGACCCCGCAACAGGATGGCCGAGTTTCTTCTGATATTGTTCTACAAGGTGTTGTAACCTACTTGTGCACCCGCACCACCAGCACTGAGCGACGTGTATTACTCTTGCAATTTATATATGAACCTAGACGTTTTAGGCATTTATTGAAGGTGCGCCTTATAATCTGTTGCGCCTTATAGTCCGAAAAATACGGTAGTCAGTGTCATCCGAAAGTGACTAATATTTTAATTATAAGTTTTTTAAGAATCTGTTTTTTTAAATATGTAATGTCATTCCTCGATATTTAAAAAATAAATTTTAAAGTAAATTTAAAGTAAACCTGTCACCCTGAAATACGGCACTAGAAGCTGCTTACTAATACAGCACTACAGCTGCTAACTGTAGTAAACTCCTCCTAGTGCCGTATTTCAGGGTGACAGGTCCTCTTAAAAATCTTAGTAAACTGTTCCTGTTCCACTGAGGCCTCTGTTTACCAGGCATATTGTAATCATCACATGTAGGATTACAAAAAGTACCACCTATACCATTTTTACTAGGTGATAGACCTGCCCAATCTGAATTCCATATTTTACATATGTGTACAGTTTGGGTTGTTCATGGAGTACACAATACCACTGATTTCTTTGTGTGTGTTGCCCATAGTTGAACCATTGTTTTCATCATAGGTTGTGATTTATCAAAGTTTTGCACATTAGACTAGTGCAGAGTAGGACTAGATCCTTCTGTGCCAAGTTCATCTCTGTGGCCGGTATTAAAATAAAAAACTTTATACTTACCTTGGTCCGGTGCTCCGTGCACCAGTGCGGTCCTTCAGTGAAGCCGACTTCAATGCACATGCACCATAGTTATGACACATGTGCAGTGAAACCGGGTTGCTCTGTATTCATTGCAGAACAGTAACGATGCAGAGAGCACAATAGATAAGACCGATGCACCTCATCGGACTCATCTCTAGGTAAGTATAACTTTTTTTTTTACTGTTCACATCCACTAAAGGACTTGGTAAAGGGAGACTTGTAAAACTAAATCTGTCCATAAGGACCTGTAGGTGGTTTAGTGTCCCAAATCGCCTGGACAGGTCCTCTTTAAGGCTGTCAAGTCATACTTTGCATCATCTATTAGTTGCTCTAGCTTAATGCTCAAACGAATTAATTTTTGGGCACACCGCTCAATTTTTTTGTCACACTGACCTTTTGCTGTAAAGCCCCTTTTTACCCCTTTTTCGATTAAGTTGGAAAAATGCCTCCAAATTATCTAAGACCCTTAAATATGTACTGTAGGGCCTTGCAGACAGTTAGCTGACACAGATTACTCCAGGATTTATGGCGCAGACAGCTTGATAAACCAACCACAATTAGCACATGACTGGTATAATTATGCTGTCTGTGATTTTCATAGAACATTGACTTTATGGAGGTCCTTGGTCTAGCAAAATTAGCATGACCTTAGTGTTTTTTGTCATGTATTCACTGCCCATTAAAAACATGGACATCTAAATAGACCCAGTCCACACAGACAGTATTCCTTGTTTAAAAATGTGATTGTAAATAAGGCCTTAGAAATGCTGTCATCTAAGTAATTTCTCCAGATTACATATAGCAACTGTAAAGCAAGTCTCTGAATGCTGTAAAGAGTTATACAGCTACCAACATATTTATTCACAAAAATCAGTTTAAAAGAGAATACATATCTACAAACTGCATGTTTCTTGACTACCTTTGGGCAGCTTTACTTAGATATGCTCATATATTAAATTTGGCTATTCCACAACCCTTTTTCAGCACTGAAACATCTTTTTTAACAGAATCTGTAATAATACAGATTTTCTACAACAACCCTGATAATCTCAGCATATTGTCAGCACACAGCATCTCATGAAGGAGTGAATAGAGTTTCTCCAGCTCACCTTGATCCATGGTTGTGTCTTTGTATGCACAGATCCTACCCTGCTGCTGGGTCACTTTCAGAAAGAAAAAAATCCAGTGGATCCAGCTCTCAACAAAGTAAAAGAACCTTTATTGGTCAACAGAAGGTCAACGTCACCATTCTTCTAGCACTAGTCCATGCTCAGTCATGAGTAAGAGCATGGACTAGTGCTAGAAACATGTTGATATTGACCTCTATACCTGTATATTGCTTTTGGATGCCATGTGATGACCAATAAAGGCGGTTTTACTTTGTCAAGGGCTGGATCCGTGGATTTTTTTCTTTCTGAAGGGATCATGAAGTGTCTGCTAAGATAGTCCCCACTCACACTGCTGAATCTTCCATGACCATCACTGAGTGATAGGAGCTAAAACAGCTATAAACTGACTAAAATTGCAAAGTAAGGGGGTTAAAAATGATATTTATTGTGTAAATATGACTAGGAGATTAAAATGTGAGAACTTTCTTTAATTATTATTAGATCTCACTTCATTAACATAGTCTGTGTTATGTTCTGCTACAAGCTTAAATAGCCAGTAATGTGGCATTGTGGAAGTACGTTAGCATATGAAAAGTAATAAGTATCAACCATATTAATTTTCTATTTCATTATAGAATGCAACACAGTTCACATGTAGTACTTGCAAACATGCAAAACATTGGGGCAGATTTATCAAGCTATCTGAAAGTCAGAATATTTCTAGTTGCCCATGGCAACCAATCACAGCTCCCTTTTAAAATATTCATGAGAACTAGTAAAATGAAAGCTGAACCGTGATTGGTTGCCATGGGCAACTAGAAATATTCTGACTTTCAGACAGCTTGATAATTCTGCCCCATTGTATCTTACTACTTTGTAAGGCAGCCCCCTTAACATCAAGCATTGCTCTTCCAGAAAGACTAATGATGTGTGTTTCAATGTCTTTGTATCTCTTCAGCACATTGTAGGGAATTGGTTTGTTTAGGTGAGAGGCCTGAGACTAAGCCACTAATAAAACTTTTTTATAGCCGTCTATGCAGTGTGTGTGGGTATCTAGGAGGCAGAGTTTCCCAAGATGGCTTAGTACCCAGAATTCACTACTGATACATCAATGGCTGTAAGTCTCCTTATGCCTGTGGAGATGGCCTTTAACCCCTTAAGGACGGAGGGTTTTCCGGCTCATTTCTCGCTCTCCAACTTCAAAAATCCATAACTTTTTCATTTTTCCGTGTACAGACCTGTGTGAGGGCTTATTTTGTGCGTAACAAATTTTACTTTCCCGTAATGTTATTTATTTTAACATGCCGTGTACTGCGAAGCTGAAAAAAAATTCCAAATGTGGAAAAATTGAAAAAAAACTGCACGTGCGTCACGTTCTTGTGGGCTCAGTTTTTACGACTTTCACTCTTCGCTCCAAATAACACGCCTACTTTATTCTTTGGTTCGGTGCGATCGCGGTGATACGAAATTTATATAGGTTTTATTGTGTTTTAATACATTTTCAAAAATTAAACGAATGTGTACAAAAAAGAAAAAAAATTTTTTGCCATCTTCTGACGCTAATAACTTTTTCATACTTTGGCGCATGGAAATGTGTGAGGGGTCATTTTTTGCGAAATGAGGCGACGTTTTCATTGCTACCATTTTGAGGTCTGTGCGACATTTTGATCATTTTTTATTTCATTTTTTATGTTATGTAAAAAGGTGTAAAAGTCGCATTTCGGACATTTGGGCGCCATTTCCCGCCTCGGAGGTCACCGCCGGCCGTAACCGTTTTTATATTTTGATAGATCGGGCATTTTGGGACGCGACGATACCTAATATGTCTGTGATTTTTACTGTTTGTTATGTTTTATATCCGTTCTAGGGAAAGGGGGGTGATTTGAACTTTTAATATTTTATTAATTTTTTTTATTTTTTAAACTTTTTTTTTTCTTTTTTTTTTCACTATTTTTTAGACCATCTAGGGTACAATAACCCTAGATGATCAGATCGCTCCTACCATATACTGCAATACTACAGTATTGCAATATATGGCGTTTTTGCAGGTCTTACATTACAATGAGCCACTGGCTCATTGTAACGAACCTGCATAAACCATGTAGCCTCGTGTCAAGAGAAGACCCGAGGCTACCATGGTAACCGATCGCCGCCCCCCGATGACGTTCGGGGGCGTGGCGATCGAAAAAAAGATGGCGGCGCCCACGCACCGCCGTCTTTTAAACGCCGCCCGCGACTTTGCGGGCGGCGTTTAGAGGGTTAATAGCCGCGATCGGTGCAAGCACCGACCGCGGTTATTAGCGGTGGGGGTTTTGTGCAAAATGCAAAAACCCCCACCTCTGTATGAAGAGGACTCAGCCCGTGAGCCCTCTTCATACATCCCTTATACCTCTGCGCCGTAGAGCTACGGCGCAGAGCGTTAAGGGGTTAATGGCACAGTCTCCATAAGGAGTCTTTTTACTTACCTGATCATGTAGTACTTGGAAATGCAAAGATGTAGATGGTCTCAAGGGCTCATGGTGAGCCCTTGTCATACAGAGGTGGGGTTTGCTGCATATTGCAACAAACACACACCACTAATACCCACAATCAGTGCTAGCACCGATTTCAGGCATTAACCCTCTGATTGCTGTTGGTGGATGGGCGCCACCATCTTTGTTAAGATTGACACTCATTGTGACTTTTTCGGGGAATGGTAATCGGTTGCCATGACAGCCTCGGGTCTTTGTATGATCCAAGGCTGTATGACTTCTGCAGATCCGTGAATGCAATTTAGAAACGCCATATACTGCAAAACACTAGTATTGCATTATATTGTAGGAAAGATCAGACCCCCTAAAACCAATTTTTTTTTTCTTACACATTGGGGGACATGTAACTTTATTTCTGCTACTCAAATTGTCTCATTTTTGTAACACTTGCTGTCGTTTTTCAAGGACGCCTTGGTCTGCACCTTGTGCAGTGTGCCTTATGTATCTTTATTTTCCAGATGTTCTGTGCAACTTTTCACTTATGTATCACTTTTTTAGCTCATTTTTGCTACTTTTTAGGTGCACCAAGTCTGCACCTGGTCATGGGCAGGTGCAAAGGAAGGATTTTTTCATGGACCCCATTCTAACATGTAAATTGGAATTCATTATTTCACATGCTGTAAATGTTCAAAATTTTGCATAGTAACCAGTTTAAAAAAAAAAAAAAATTATAATTTTTTTGTCATTTAATTAAAAAAAAAATTTATTGGCATGGTCACATGTGGTATTTTGCGTGTGTTTTAATAGCGTTTAGAATCACATTGCAACAGCTGAGGTGATTTGCCTAATTACATTACTGTTAACTTTTGCATTTACAAAATGCTATGTAAATGTGACAGCGCATACATTAACATCCCGCATACTATGCATTTTGTAAACGCAAACTTATGACTGCAGCCTCACATGTGGTCATCTCCCTGGAGTGTGACTAAAGTGCTTAAAGATGCAGAACATGGACTCAAATCCAAAATTTACAGTAGTGTCCAATCCTGCATATAACCCCCTCACATGGCTTGTGTCCACATCAGTTTGAGACATTTGCATCAAAAAGAAGCCAAAATTTGCGCCTGCCAGGATAGGAAAGACTGTATCATAAGAAAAAAGACAGGATCATACATAAGGCGCAAAAAGAGCTGCCAAATGTCTCTAAAATTCACCAAAGAAAGAAAGAACTATGATACATTTCCCCCACTGTTTTAATTTGTGAAAATTTATTAAAACAGAATACAACATGTGTAAATCTGGTATCACCAGGATTGTACAGAACCAAAAAATAAAGTAGACTTTATTTAAGTATATTTTTGAAGGAGGAGAGCAAAAAATTTGAGAAAAAATGCTGCGCCATGAAGGGGTTTAAAACAGAGCATGTTCTAGTTCAGTGGTGGCGAATCTATGGCACGGGTGGCAGAGGTGGCACTCAGAACCCTTTGGGCGGGCACTCGAGCCATTGTCACTGGACAAGAGTTCACCAAACACTGAATCTTCCTGCAGTCCCAGGAAACTTAAGAGATGCTGCTCGCTGCGCTATTTTAAAGTGACACTTCATTGGCTGTTTTGAACCGTGGGAAAAGTGAGAAAGCTTTGACAGCACTGCATTATCTTTGGAGGTCATTCTTCTGGACCAACCATCCTTCCTGTACAGAGAGACCCCGGAGAGAAGCTACAATGATAGTCTGAATATACCCTCCTCCTTTTTAACTGTATTGGTAGCCTCGGTGGGCCGATACGATTGAACGATGTGGAAGAACAGGTAGCAATAAGTTACTGCTGGCACTTAATAAATAAGAGGATTTTGGCTGTAGTTTGGGCACTCTGTCTAAAAGGTTCACCATCACTGTTCTAGTCTGAACAATCTGTTTTTACTGACCATAACTGCTTTGTTCGTAAAGGCCCATATTCTTATGATGTACAGTTCTTTACATTGTGGGAAGCTATGTGTGGATCAACTGTTTCTTCTTAAAGGAATTTATTCATTAGTCCATCTCTTGTACATGACAGCTCCTCAGTTATTAACTTGTAGCTTTTATCCAAATACAGATGCAGTCATTTATGTTTGTCACAAAGGAATAGTCTACAGGTCGGAAGGTGACACATAATTGACACTTAGTTTGATGAAAAGCATTACAGACACACCTACAGGATCTGGGCCTCTTCCCAATCTAGTCTGTGACAAGGGCCGCATGTAAGAAGGTTTTAGGTTATACAGTATTTACAGGTGGATGTTTCTTAGAACAGTTTACCTTTGCTTTTATAGCTTCCCTTTCAATACAGAACCCCCCGCCACTATCCAATCTGCAGGAGCATGTGCTTCCGATATTCTTATATATCAGTTTGTATAAGCTCCTGTTTCAATAGCTGAAACCACCTATTCTAGGATTTACAGTCACCGCACATGAAAGAGCTGAATATAACAGTGAATATTTTGCAGTCAGCATGTATTTCACATATCTAAAAAACAAGGTTAATCCGCATTTGAAGTGAAGATTCCCCTTAATAAGCACAGTTCAAAGGAGACAATTTTCTTGCTGTAGCTCTGCCCAGCATAGTCAATGTGTTATTATTAGGAAGAGAAGGCTCTGCTAGCACTTGTGGTACCAGTGTCTCTTTTTTGGGGGTTTTCACTGGTTCAGTGGGATCTCTCCACATTGACTCTCAGCATGTATAAGGATAAATGTGGCAGCATTTTATATTGTCACACTAGTGATGGTTATATACATTGGTGCTTATACAGCAGGTACATAGCTCCCAACTGTCCCAGATTCAGCGGGATCTGTGTCCCACCCCCGAGTTCGGGCTCCATCCTGGTCACGACAGTGAAGCCGCTAAGCGGAGTAATGATATCTCCATTACCGATTGTGATGCCTAGGAGGCAGAGCCCAATCTGCCCGCAGCATGCCCTGCCCCCCCCCTACCCCCAGGTTCTATCGCTGGAGCTCTGGCACAAGATACTGCTACACGCTGGAGTTTCAGTGTTTCTCCACATGGATGGAGGTAAAATGAGTGGCAGTGCAGAGGGTGATATTCTATGATCTGCCACTACCCAACAGGCCTCGGAGGATCATCCTCGGTGCAGGCTGTAGCTCACCAGCTCTGCTACCACATTTGCCTCTGTGCGGCAGCAGCAGGTCCCTGCGCCCTCCTCCTCACTGAAGTTCAGCCTTGGAATACAGGAGATGCAGCAAGGCCGAGAGTGTGCAGCGGCTACAGTGTGATGTTAGGTACTTCTGCGCTCCTGTGACCGCTGTCTGTATAGGCAGGCAGCAGCTAAAGTGTTAAATGCTTCTCTTACCATAGACCCCCTTCCCCATCCCCAATTATCTCCATGCCCTAATATTCTCCTTTTATTTTACCAGATGTGACTTAACCCCTTAAGTAAACAGCCCATTAAAATGTTGGCGTTTCCTTTTTTTTCCACAAAATAACAAAATGTCCTTCCTAGTGACGGTATTAAATATTCCAGACCTTGTACTGTGGAGAATTTGACATAAAAAAACTCCTACAATTTGCTGTGCGCTCCAAATTTCACTTTCACTGTGCACTCCAAATTACACATGCCCTATATTCTTTGAGTCAGTAGAATCTCGGGGATACCAAATTTAGACAGGTTTTATTATGTTTTAGTAGATCTTTTCCGAGACCAATAACTTTTTTATACTTTTCTGTAAGTAGATGTTTAAAGTTTCATTTTTGCAGTATTTGATGACGTTTAACATTTTGGGGACTATATGATCTTTGGATCGCTTTATATTAAATTTTTTTGTGTCGCAATGTAAATGAAAAAAAAATTGGTTTCTGACATTTGGGTGCTATTTCCGTTACAGGGTTAGCCAACGGAAATATCTATTTTAAAATATTGAAATATCCGGACTTTTGGGAATATAATGGAAGGACTCCCTGTTTGGGTCGTGGCTTAGAGGTGGGTAATCGCCGTGCCACGATTTTGTCCCTCTTTCTCTTCCGGAAGTGTTGGTAGGCTGGGTCACAGTGCTAGTAATCCTGCACTCGTACTAACCATGAAGCTGTAAACATGCATCCCCAACTACCAATAGTCTAGGTTCATTCCTGCTGGACTGTTCACTCACCAGAACTTGTGTGTTTAAGTCAATTGTAGTTCCACATACTTGTAGTTGTGGTACTTATAGTTCCACAGACCAAGGTTTATAAAGTATTGATTTTGCTAATCTGTGGTCAACCAGTATTTGATGTCTTCTGTGGGTGAACTGTCTTTCCTGCATTTGTTTAATATAACTACCCATGGAAATCTGCACATTGAGGAAGATCAAAAGTGTCTAAAAGTAAGGCAGTGCAAAGATAAACAGTCAGTTTTATAATACAGCAGATTTTTCAAATTGTCTGATGTGGAATTATAATTCTGATGTAATTTAAAGGAACCCTACCTTTTGATTTGATATATTATGAAGCAAACATAACTTGAGAATGCTGTAGCTACACTGATGCAGGATCTATCCTGGTTAGTCCCTGTGCTGAGTGGTTTTGCTGATAAAACAGATATATCATTATGATAATGAAGCTCTGTCACTTCTATGGTTCCTTCAGCACTTGGTTCAGCGCTTGTCCTAGCATGTGAGTTTTTCTCTACAGGAGAGGAGGATACAATCACTGTTCTCTCTTCCAGACAGAACAATTAAACGCTGCACTATCCTCCAGCTGCTGTGTATTAGTTATCCAGCTCAGGTTGATTAGTCGTGTCTTGACTAACCTCCATTTGTAATTACAAGCTCCCATGTGTAATGTGTTTATGTCAGCCAGCCTGACCCAGCTTTCCCAAGGTCCTGAATGTTATAATTGTTTTTTCAGAAAAACCACTCAGCTCAGGGATTGACCAATATATGATCCTGCATCAGTGTGGCTACAGCATTCTCAAGGTTTGCTTCATAAAGCATCAATCACATGGTAGGTTTCCTTTAAAGGAGACCTTTCACCAAATTTTACCCCATTAAACCACTTATCCTTTCAGGTAGGAAATTAAATGCCCTTTCTAGAATTCTCTCTTTTATTTGAAATCTCACCCATTTACCTATAAAACTCTTCATAGTCACTTGAAAGTGAGACATAATTGTAAATGTGAGATACCGATAAAGATTTCTCTAACTGCCTGTGTCTACACATGCCTGATACGATTCCTATCCTTAACCCCATAGCGCAATAAGACGTACCCATTATTTGCTTCATAATGAAGCAAACGCCCGTCGCTAACACCCGCGATCGGTGCTTGCACCGATCGCGGGTGTTAACCCTTTGATTGCCGCCGGCAAAGCTGCCGGCGGCATTAAAGAGCCGGCGGCGCGTGGGCGCCGCCATCTTGGCTCCGATCGTCACTCCCCGTGACGTCACCGGGGAGCGGCGATCCGTTGCCATGACAGCCTGGGATCACACAAAGATCCCAGGCTGTCATGATCGAGGCTATCTATTATAATGTGCGATCTGCACATTATAATAGATGGTATGCAAAATCCCCATATACTGCCATACTGTAGTATGGCAGTATATGGTAGGATCAATCAGACAACCTAGGGTTAAAGTACCCTAGGGAGTCTGTAAAATAGTAAAAAAAATAAATAAAAAAGAGTAAAAAAAAAAAAATTATATTAAAAAAACATAAAAATTCAAATCACCCCCCTTTCCCTAGAACTGATATAAATATAAATAAACAGTAAAAATCATAAACACAATAGGTATCGCCGTGTCCGAAAATGCCCGATCTATCAAAATATAATAACCGTTTTTCACTGCGTTAAACCCCGTAGCGGAAAATAGCGCCTGAAGTCGCAAATGGCATTTTTTTGCCATTTTGAAAAATAGAAAAAATTCTATAAAAAGTGATCAAAATGTCGAACAGTCCTAAAAATAGAAGCATTGAAAACGTCATCAGAAGTCGCAAAAAATGACACCACCCACAGCTCCATACACCAAAGTATGAAAAAGTTATTAGCGCAAGAACACGGCAAAATGAAGAATTTTTTTTCTGTACAGGAGGTTTTAATTTTTGTAAATGTATGAAAACATTATAAAACCTATACAAATTTGGTATCCCCGTGATCGTATTGACCCAATGAATGAAATAGACCTGTCATTTGGGGCGCACAGTGAAAGCTGTAAAAACCAAGCCCACAAGAAATGGCGCAAATGTGTTTTTTCATCATTTTCACTGCATTTAGAATTTTTTTCCCGCTTCCCAGTACACGGCATGGAATATTTAATACCATCACTACGAAGTGCAATTTGTTACACAGAAAATAAGCCATCACACAGCTCTGTACATGGAAAAATAAAAAAGTTATAGATTTTTGAAGGTGGGGAGTGAAAAATAAAAACGCAAAAACGAAAAAGGGCCTGGTCCTTAAGGGGTTAATATAACAACTGAAAACACTTTTCTAGGTGCTATAGAACCAAAGAAAGGGGCATCTGAAGTGACAAGCCCCATGCATCCTCTAAACTTGAATCATCTTGAGCACAATATGACTAGTCTCTTCTCATTTTCACTTTGTACAACATAAAAAGGGGATTTTATAAAGGATGTTTTATACCCGACATAATAATACTGATAGTTTAATGGATTTCCTTTAACAGTGTCTAGATTTTCTTTCCACAGTTTATTAGAAGGCTTAGTTAATGCCAGAAATGTTTATGTTAATGTTTATATGTAATGTATATAATGTATATATTATTAAGTAAGTCCAACAGTTTCTACAATACAATTTTCCAAGATATAAATATGGTAGTAAAGGGCATTGAAAATGGTCATCTAGATAAATAAGTACCCTAAGTACCCGGTCTTATGTTACCTAGCGCAACTCTTGATTCACATTCATGTATGTTGCTGGACACATATTTGTACCAGTATCATTATTACTTGAATAGACTATATTTATAGTTTAACCCCCTACACGCACATGGTATAGCATGTTGCTTTGCTGGTATCGACCACAGCAGTTGACCTGGTAACAGTGCTGCAGGAGGTTGCTGCCATCTTGTATTAAAATCACTCCCCTAGAAAATAAATAAAATCACAAACTTGTTAGGTATCTCCACATCAAAAAATACCCAATCTATCAAAATATATAGATTTTTTTTTCATGCAGTGCATGCTGTAACAAATAAAGGCCAAATGTCTGAATCGCTTCTTTTTTGCCATTTTACCATCCAAATTTTTTTAAATAAAAAGTAATCAAATATTATATAGGTCCCAAGTTGATATAAAAGAGAAAAATGTCGACTCGTCATGCAAAAATTAACACCTTACACAGCCTTAGAACTGCATTTTTTTTAACTAATACAACATAATAAAACCTATATAAATTGTATCTCAATGAACACAAAGAATATGTGTCATTTGGGGCACCAAGTGAAAGCCATAAAAATGATCACAGCTTTGAGTGTTCTAGAAAAGCTCTGGCGCTCCCTTATTACATAATTATGCTCTTCCCTCCTTCTCCCTCCCATTCCCCTATAGAAGAGCCAGCACATGCAGCTATAGGTGTGCATAATTATGTAATGGGGGAGCGTGGTCAGCCTTAGTTTTTATCGATTTTTATTATTGCATCGTGGCCCACCTTGGCCTTCTCAAGAAGTGATCCATCTATACGTCTATAAAACACTTTTTTCAAGTGGTTGTTTTTCTTTAGCCCTTTCCCCCGCCAAGGATGCATCCCATAAGTCCTCACAGTGTAGCATATCTATAGCCAATAATGTGCATGATATCTCCTCAATTCAGAGGGCTATATTATCGGCTCTGTGGCACCTAGAAACACACTTCTTTTTCCTAAGAAAGAGGAGACTCTGTTCTTTCAAATTGATCTAAATTGTGTTTCTGAGTGTCAGGGAACCAGAGATATTCATGTTTAAAGTGAGAATTTTGGGTGCGATTTTATATAAAGAAATCACTCCCAACGGCACTTAGCATTTAATGGTTATCAACTAATGTTCATGTTTTTAACCTCTCCTATTCAGAGCAATCTGGGAACACACTTGCTCTCTAATTGTCTTGTATTTTTGAATGTTTTTTTTTTTAAGAAAATTGAGTAAAACTATGAACATTCGATCCTCTTCAGCTAATGTGGCTTCATATTAACAGAACATGTCCATAAAGCTATATGTAACACGAAAAGCACACACATATTCCTGAAAAAAGTTTTTATTTCACCCCATCCCTCCATTATTTATGCCTTTGTTATGGCATTCGTAATCAAATTCTTATGAATGGGTTCCGTTATTGTGCAGGTAATACAATGGTGCACATCTGAAAGTGACTTTTGTTATCTCATTAGCTTGGTTTATGGATATGTAGTTTTTTAATTTGGGTTACCGTTGTGTAAGTGAGCATACAATAATACCGAATATCTGTGTGAAGCTCCAGTGCAATTCTACAAAAAAAGTTTGAGGCCCCCTGTGGATTTAACTTTCCCTTTGCTGCATATTTTGGTGAATATACATATGTGGGGTATGTATGATCTCCTCACATCTTACTGTTTTAGGAAAGTATATTTTCTTTATAAAGTATAAGTATGCTGGATTTGTACATATTTTAAAGGAAATTTTAAATTTTTATGTAATTTTTGCAATGTATTACTGTTTTCTGCAATGAAACTGGTAATGTGCATGAATTTAAAACATATTTTTGTATACATGGTAGGTGGTGATTTTGACAGAATAGGAGCTTCTTACTTTCTGTGTAATATATTTTTAATAATTTGTGTTTGTCACAAAATTACATGAGGGTGGTACAGGCTGTCAACTGTTTATCAATGGAAATGAAATCACCTAGTTGTCTGCTTTCAAAAAATATACCATATATACCGGCGTATAAGACGACTTTTGAAGACAGAAAAATCTTCTGTCTAGTCTGGGGTCGTCTTATACGCCGGTAATCCCGACCGCCCGCCGTGTATTCACGGCGGCGGTCGGGTCCCGGTGCATGGAGAGGGCTCACGGGCTGAGTCTTTGCTGCATATTGCAGCTAGCACCGATCGCGGGTGTTTTCACAGCGATAGCGGCGCATACTCACCCTCGATGTCTACTCACCCTCGATTCTGGCCCCGATGTCTGCGCCGCTCGTCTTCAATCTTCCGCGCCGTCTTCTTTCTTCTGCTGGGCGCCGCCATGTCTTTCCCCGGGGCGGCGCCTAGTATGACGTCAGCAGCGGCGCGTCATACTAGGCGCCTGCCGGGGAAGATCAATGGCGGCGCCCAGCAGAAGAAAGAAGACGGCGCGGACATCGGGGGAGCAGCGCAGCACATCGGGGCCACCGGAGGGTGAATATATAAGTATTTTTTTTTTAATGCTGGGCTGGGCTGTGCTGTACACTACTGGGGGCTGTGCTGTATACTACTGGGGGCTGTGCTGTATACTACTGGGGGCTGTGCTGTATACTACTGGGGGCACTGCTGTATACTACTGGGGGCTGTGCTGTATACTACTGGGGGCTGTGCTGTATACTACTGGGGGCAGTGCTGTATACTACTGGGGGCAGTGCTGTATACTACTGGGGGCAGTCCTGTATACTACTGGGGGCTGTGCTGTATACTACTGGGGGCTGTGCTGTATACTACTGGGGGCTGTGCTGTATACTACTGGGGGCAGTGCTGTATACTACTGGGGGCTGTGCTGTATACTACTGGGGCTGTGCTGTAATGGTAATGTTGTTGTATGCCTTATGTTTATGAGCGACAGTTTTCCTGCTATATACCTGCATGTCATAAGAATTTAAATTAAAAAAAGGACCATGTTAAATTCAAATCTGTTTTTTTTTAAATTTTTACCGGTGTTTTGTATGCGTTGGAAAAGGGGTAGTCTTATACGGTGAATATATCTTAAACTCTATATTTTAAACAGGTGTATAAAGTCTTATACACCAGGTCGTCTTATATGCCGGAATATACGGTATAAGTTTTAGGGGTGCCCTTGCTTTTTATTCATGCAGATATTTAGCTATTTCATTTCTAGTGATATTATTATTAGTGAACATATGACTATGAAATATCTCTGAACTCTACACATGTTCATCTTATCTGTTTGGAGCACATTTTTTTGCCATCAAAGTCATATTTTATGTATTTTTCCTAAAATGTTACACTTTGAATCAAAATTACAGCAAGGGGTCTGTATGTCTATAAACTCTTTAATGGAATTTTAAAAATGTTGGAAGAGTCTGCTTTCAGAAAATATATGTTTTCTTTGGGTTTAATATAATTCTCTTTTATGTAACTTTGTTTTTATTTGTAAATGTCAACATTTAAAAAATGACTCTGACCAATAACGTGACAAAAGTTCCAGAGATGCCTGGTAGTGTAAATTGCTGTACATCGTGTTTCAGTGCATTCATGGCTGAATGATTATGTTCCTAGGTTTGTTTACGGCATAAAATAAAATATTTCTTTTTTCATTTGCAGGTTTTGGTTTACATACTGTTAATGCAATTTATGGAGAAACAATTGATATACCCTGTGGTCATAGCCAAGACAAAATTAATGGTCTAATGTTTGGAAAATGGAAATATGTAAGTATGATGGTTATGAGTGAATTAGAGTACCAGTGTATTAAAGGGAACCTGTCACCACATTTTTCACAAGTAAAGCTAGAGGCAGGTTCATATAGAGCCCTAGCAACTAACTGACACCCTTCTTTTAGCTAAAAATTGTTCCTCTCAGATTCCCATATATTCAACTTTATAGTTTTACTGGGTATCTAAGCATGGCTACAGCGAGTCCAGGTGGGGTGGCTTCCTTGGTCTGAATCCAGCAGCTCCTCTCCATCCTATCTCGGTATGCAGCTGTATTGTCATGTGACCAGGGTGACATCATCGCAGGTCCTGTAGCATTAGAAAACTGTACACCAAGCATATATCTCAGGAAATCACAGCATATTGTATCACATGAAATCACAGCAGCCTGCATGGAGAGTAGTAGAAGTTCATGTGGTCAGATATGTATATGGGGTTTGCTAATGTTAAGTAGCTTAGGGAACTGTGATGATGTCACCCTGGTCACATGACATTAGGCAACGCCCCTTGACTCACTCCAAAGAGGCACGTTTATAACTCTGATTGTATGGGGATCTGAGGGAAACTATTTTTAGCTAAAAGAAGGGTGTCAGTTACCTGGGGCTCTATATGAACCTGTCACTACCTGTATTTGTGAAAAATGTGGTGACAGGTTCCCTTTAAGGGAACTTTTTATGCGCCTGTATTATGGATAAGTCTCCTGCAGTCTGCTAATCCAAACTTATTCCCGAACATAGTCCAAATCCTCTCACTCAGCCAAACCAGTTCCCTATGCTGTACTGAAGAGACCCAACCAGGTCGAAACAGCGTTGTCTACAGTTGAGTCTGGTTTGGTTTTAATCCTGCATCATGTCATAAGGCCTCTTGTCGGTCATGCTTGATGTAAAGGGAGCTGCCTCTGAAGTTAGCTAAAAGAGGTGTGGTTTTCATTATCCCATCCTGGAACCTATTTGCATTTTTTCCCAGAATATGTAGATTAGATTTTCCAAGTACAGATACCAGTGTCATCCTGCATAAAATATCAGGTTAATAAGGGATGCAATTATTCATTGTGAAATCTGGTGACAGTTCCCTTTAAGAAAAGTGCATTTTTAATGTGATTTGATAATAACCTATAAAACATTCTATATACACAGTATCTGAAGGTATGTATTTCTGCTTAGGAACAACCAGATGGCAATGCTGTATCTGTAGCGACTCGCTCTGCCGTAAAAAACAGGACCAGTTTTGATGATGTACCAGAATACAATGGACGGTTGGATCTGTCAGAAAATTACACATTATCCATCTCAAAGGGAAGGATCAGCGATGAGAAGAGATTTGTTTGTATGCTCATAACAGAAGAAACTGTATTTGAAGTGCCGACTGTAGTCAAAGTTTTCAGTAAGTTCACATTACCATTACACCAAATTTATGATTCTGTGTCCGGGGACAGTTTCCAGGAAGCTTAATTAAAAACGGGAACATTTTGTTCTATATCATCACTCGCTGTCAAGCAACAGGAAAATTCTGAATCATACTCATCATTAGATGCAATTTTGACTTCTTACCTTACATTAGAGCTGCATTGTTTAAAAAGCCAAATCCTGAGGTTTGGAGGTAATTGTGCACCATGGAAGTAAAAAGGATGTATTTTGAAAGGGTATACTTTTCATCACATGCATTTGTTAGACATGTTAGAACAGTCTTAAAATATTCATGGGATATAAGGGGGCATATAGTAGCAATAATAGATAGCAATGCCTGTTTGACTGTAGGCAGGTGGAGGTCTTACTATTGTTTTAGACCTCTTTATCCTGGAAAGAAATGACTAAATCAAACAGTAAATTCATGAAGGCTGTTTTACCTGTTGAGTTGAACAGAACTGAACAGCAATGTTCTTTATGTAAGTAACTGAAGCAACTGGATGCAATTGTGAGGACATTTTCAAGTTTCACGCCTCTGTGTAAATGCACAGGTAGAAAGCATGAAACATCTAATTGAAGTACCAGTCATGTGGATGAGATCAAAAATGTCATCTACAAAGCTGTGAACAGTGGAAATCAGAGGAGGGAAACTGTAGTGAAATACACCAAAATTAGCATAAATACATGTGGATTTTTTTTCAGATTTTCAGCAGTCCTTGACAATATCCATTGTCATTGATTAGTATTAACTGTAAGAGTTTTTTACAGTTAGAATGTGGGGAACACTGTTAACTGGGTGGTCATCATTTTTTTCATATCACAAAGTTTATTTTGTGTCTATAATGTTTATTTTTGCAAAGTGAGTTTAGATTGCCGTGATATACAGACATTCCCTAGGTTACGTACAAGATAGCTTTAGGTTTGTTCTAAAGTTGAATTTGTATGTAAGTCAGAACTGGTATATTTTAATATTGTAGCTCCAGATGACAATTGTCCCAGTGACAATTGGATTTTCAAAATTCTGTGGTGTCATGGGACCAAGGATTATCAATAAAGCTTCATTACAGACACCTTACAGCTGATCATTGCAGCCTGGGACTACAGTAAAGCTTTCAGAGAGCTTCACCAGAGGCACAGTGGGCAGAAAGGTCCGTCTGTAACTAGGGGATGTCTGTAAGTCTGGGACCAGCTTTATATTATATAAGTATATTAACTTATTTTACTCATATGTAGCTTAGGTTTGGGTTCTATTGAAAGTTGACATGGCATAACGCTTTTAGCCATATTACTGTGCTTTTCTGTGCTTTTCCTTTTGATGTCCTCTCCGTTTATGTCTGACTCCTGCACCACCATTTAGCTGCACAGGGAGGCCTGGCTAGTCACTGAAGTGCCATAGAAGTGAGTGGAGGTGGACATGCCCCCCTGATGTCTGCTGTGAAACAAATAAGGGGATCTCTAAATAAACGTGGGCACTTCTCAAGAAGGCGTGCCATAAAAATCCAAAATGGGGAATACTTGTTACATATAATGTCCCTGCAGATTTTAACTTTTGCGTAGAATAAAGGGTACAATATAGTACAGAAATCTTGGTTAGATGGGTGTTTGTTACAAAGGGATTTTTTATGCTGCTGCTTTATTTTATGGCTGCGCCATGCTTTATAAATGCACTTTTTCATTCTCACAACTTTAGAGCCACCTTCCAAACCTGAGATCACTAACCAACCTACATTTATGGAAACAGGGAAGCTAAACACTGTAAGTATGCACAGGAAATTATTGCTCTGATGCTCAGTCATATGAAGTTTTACATAGTCTGTTGGTTCACATTGTATTCCAATTTGTTCTTTCTACAGGTTGGAGATTGTGTCGCTAAAGATAGTTACCCAGATGCCAACATTACGTGGTATAGAAATAGCCAAGCTCTTGTATCAGTAGATGGAGGTATGTTTTTGTTTTTATATATAAACTAAGATGTCACTGACAAATAGAAAAATTGGTGGATACAGTTTTACTGTATCTATAGATTGCCATCACTCTGAACATAGGCATAGAATAGAAAGAAATAGAAGAAAATATTTTCTGACAGTTTCCAGTTAGACTAACTCCACTTCTGGTAGAACTAAGTTAATAAAGAAGAAATAACAAGCATCACTTTATTGCTTTTTAATTACACCCAGATGCGCCGCGGTTGCTTTCATACAGGAGCTCTCTTTTTAAGTCACTTAAAATCTAGTTATCCTAACACAATGCTGTAATTGTATGTGGAAGGACAAAGCTTAATGTGGTTGTCCTTCTGTTTACAAGTAGATACTTCTTTTATCCAATATTCAGTACCAAAATATTATTTCCATTTTCCTTTTTAATAATGTTTGGGATCCAACTTGTTTGCAGTTGGTTTACAGGCCAAGATATAGAAATACATTCTGGAGTCATGTGTCAAATGACACATTTTTACAACATTTTACTGAAACAAATAATTAACATGTAATCATTCGATGATTCTGGGGAGCTTTTTTTGTAGTTTACATCATGATGTTTCTTTTTATATTTGTGACTTACGGCTGGGGCTTTCACACTAATGACATTTATTGCTTACAATATGATATTGGACTTTTCCCATATGGATAGAATAGCCTATTTTGGCAATCCAGCAATGTCCTAGGTCATGCAATTCTAAAAGGGAATTGGTGTCAACTACTCTTATTTTGCCAGGAACCATGCACTTGTCCTATGTCCTGTGTATAAGGCATACTGTATATACTTGAGTATAAGCCGACCCGAATATAAGCCGAGGCCCCTAATGTTACCACTAATAACTGGGAAAACCTATTGACTTGAGTATAAGTCTAGGGTGGAAAATGCATTGGTCACAGTCCCTCAAGTATATAGCAGCCAGCAGCCCCCACAGTATACAGCAGCCCCCACAGTATATGGCAGCCAGCAGCCCCCTGCCCTGTTTTACAGCCAGTAACCCCCCCAGTATATAGCAACCAGCAGCCCCTTGCCCCGTTTTACAGCCAGCAGCCCCCACAGTATATAGCAGCCAGCAGCCCCCACAGTTTTGTGCTGAAAAACTCGGCTTATCATCCAGTAAATACGGTAAGTCAAATCAGATTTTCCTGATCGTCTAGACCAGCAGATGTTGTTAGTTGTACAACCCCTTTAAGTCATATGTGAAATTGATATAATAAGCAGTCTTTATGAAATTGTGATTGAACTTCCAGGATATGTGGAATAATCATATATTACTTACTAATAGTGTTGAATTTGTTCAGTTGTTTCTATAGTCTCGTCAAAAGAGAGAAACTCAACAAGTGGCCTTCATAATATCCATTCTTCACTACAATACATGTCAAACAAAAATGACATTGATGCAGAATTTTCATGTGCAGTAACGTACTATATGCCAAATGGAATAGCAGTAATGGAATCTGATCCAGTTATCTTTGATATCTATTGTAAGTGTTATACATTAATTTTATATATTGTGTATCATTTATTTTTTGCCTGTGTATGTTGCTTATATTAGACAAAATTTCTAGATGTTTGGGTTGGGCAACTAACAGAATAATGCTTCAATGTTGCTTCAAGGAAGAAAACTGAGGCATCACACAGCAGTAAACATAGTGCCTAATGGTCATTAGGAACCCAATATACTAATTTATATGCTGTGTTTACTTGACATGTAATAATTATTTTTTTAGTATTTCATAACATTTCTTTGTTCTTAAGACAACTTACTTTAAACTTAAAGGAAATCAACCACTCAAAAAACACTAAAAAGAAATACTCACCTCAACTCCTCTTCATCTCCTGATCCCGGTGCTGTCCTACACTAGTCTTGACATGCCAGGTTCACCTACAAAAAAGACTTATAATTAGCAGGATGGAGCATGGGTACGAGATGTCCGGTGCTCCAGGTTGCTAATTATCACTCCCTGCCTCCTCCCTCTCCTATGCTGGGAGAGTCATAAATTGCACGCCTTTTGCGTAATGTCACCTTGTTCGCCAATGCTCCCAGCATGAGTGAGGAAGGTGGCGCATGTGTGCATAATTAGCAGCCTGGAGCGCCGGACATCTTGTCCCCGCACTCCTGCCAGCTAAATTATAAGTCTTTTTTCTGGGTGATCCCGGCGTGTCAAGACTAGCGAAGACAAACGCCGGGATCAAGATGAAGAAGGGCGGAGGTGAGTATTTCTAGGTTTTTTGGTGCTTTTCCTTTAATTAAGGTGTTAAATAGTAATCAGAACTCCAGAGCTGTTCATATACATAAAATAAAAAATACCCAGATTAGCTGATTTCCCTAAAAGGGCAAATTTCTAGAACAAGGCTGAGCTGAGGGTGCATGTCTTTGGGGGAGTAATTGGGAGGAATAGATGTTGTTCAAACAAGCTGGTAACAGCAAATGCACAGCAATATTTTTGCATCATTATAAAACTAGCTTCACCTGTTTTGGACATAAGAGTATGTTTTGATTGGGGCTAATATATTATTCCTAGTGCAATGGAATTTGTGGGTTTGTGGCCCTTTTGCACCACTTGTACCACTTTTCTTTTAAGTAGGCAAGGGTTAGGAACTCGGCATATGTTATAGCTGAAATCTGTGCCAGGCCAGACATGAAATGAGTGATTGTATTTTTATCATTTTTTATTATTTTATTCCAGTTATTGTGCCATAACTAACAACTATTTATGTAAATTGTATGACTGGCTGTTTGAGAACATTTTTCTTTCAAGCTAATGAAGCATATTTTTGTGAAATTACTATTTCTACCAATTTTCTGCACTCAAAAAAAAGCATAGCCCATTTTCAGATTTTACATTTCAGTGGACATGAGACAGATTTTTATATGAATGAAATAAAGGCCAAACTAAATTAATTCAATATTGATATTGTATTGACTAATGCAGGCATAGGTGAAGGTCACTGATGCTTGTAAGTATGTACGTGAAGGCATATCTGTATGTGCCATAGAAAGATTAGAAGTATAACTGTATATACAATGGTTTTTCTCTAATTTTCCTTTGGACACTGCTGACTAATAGTCCCATTAGAAGGGGACTTCTTTGGTAATTACTTAGACTTTTTTCTTACTTGCTTTTTAAAAGTAAAGGTGTTTTCTGCAAAAAAAATAGACTTGCTTTATGTAGTTTTTCTTGCTGGTTCTCTCAAAAGAATTCAGCACCAACACACATAAAAATCCAAAGGAAAATATCAGGGTACCATTTGCACTAACTATTTATTGTACATACCATTGACCAACACAGTTGGTAAAATGTTTGTCTTCCTTATAATTTTCTGATCTAAACACTTAACAAGTGTGGAACATAACATCTATTTTATGCTGCTCAAAAATGTTCTTTATACCATCAACAGTGGACCCATATTTTGTTTTTCCACCAGCAGTACTGGAACCATGTTATTTCGCTGTGTATAAACAATAGATGAGCTTGGTCTAGTAAAGTAGCACTACAAAAAAACCTTTCACAATAAAACACTTACGGTGAAGTTCTTAGTGCTAGTCCTTTGCTGAGAGAAATAGTCACTTAGGAGATTGTTCTGTTATATATTTTGTATTATAGGATTTCTTCATGTTACTCTTTAATTAATAATGGCGTTGTGTTTAGGAAGTGCCCATTATCTTCAATCCATGTATAAAGGATGCATTAAAGCAATTACATTGGCCTGCCTAATTTGAAAATGTGTGTGATTCAATCATTTAAATTGTGTATTATATACAGCATAATGGTGTACTAATAAAAGTGTGCATTTTTTTCTTAGACCCTACAGAGAAAGTGACAATACATGTACAGTCCCCCAAAAAAACGATCAAAGAAGGAGATAATATTACATTGAAGTGTATAGGAAATGGCAATCCACCCCCACAAGAATTTTTGTTTTACCTTCCAGTAAGTTTTTTTTTTAGATGGCTTGATGTACAGTAGTATTCAGATGCAGATATTGTTAAAACTTAATCTTTTAACCAATTTTGCAAATATAAATAGTACAAGTGATAATGGTAAATGTTTTAATATACTTCATTAGGAAAAGAAGTTTCTGTATACCTTTTGTTTGCTCCTTCTTTCTTCTATAGTGAGCATTGTATCTAGAGTCCTGTACTTAGCATAGAAAGGAAAGCAAGCTAGAGACTAATTTTTGTCCATACCCAGAGAATATTTCCCGTGATTATTCAGCTCTCTAAAGTAATAAGACTACACATAGACTCACTGTGAAGAGTAAATTCATTAGGAACTTTTTCAGGTTCCTTTATCTCTAGCTTTCAGTGGAGAACATGACAGAAATCTCATTTACAAATACTGCTTGAATAAACAAGTAGGGCAGGGTAAAGAACCGGAGATAAGTGTAGTTTAAAGAGAACTTGTAGCCGCCCAAACTGAGGGCGCTACCTTATTTACACTAGTGACATCATCTCTATGATGATATCGAAACAAGTCAGTAGCTTCTGAAAATTATTAAATGAACCCCTACACTTTTCATGTGCCTCATAGTAATCCAGTGAGACAGTGACTTCAAGCTGCAACGCCCCCTTCCCCCTCCTAGACGACACCCTACCCTACTATTTCATAGTAGTTCCTGTAATTCTTATCACACTTCCTGCTGTGTAATGGGTGGTCCTGGTCTGAAATAGAGATTTGGCTCCTCCCATTTCACTGTAGAGAACCCAAAAATAATGGCATTCATCGCTCAAAAATGGTAAGAGCTATTGAGAAAATTTACACTACAATGTAATCAGTGGGCCAAAACCTTTTGCAGAATGCAAACCATTGGAATTGATGGATGTGGTGAAAGGTCCTCTTTAAGGAAAGGAAGTAGAGACCTAAAGCAATCATTACCCTCTGTAAAGTAGACACATTTTGGGTTAATTACCGTATTTTGGGTCCATTTTCCAACAGAAAAATCTGACTCTATACTGTAGACAATACTTGCACTTTATTATATAGTTTTTAAGCATGGCAAAATAATGGTTTGACATTTAAAGGAGATGGTTTCTATTTACATTTTTTAAACACAAGAGTGGATTACTTAAGTCTGTCTTATCATCCTTGTAAATCACCTTGTTCCTTACATGTTGCATACAAAAGTGCCGTATCTGTCTTCATTTCAGGGTCAAGAAGAAGGGATACGCAGTACAAGTGCCTACCTTATAACTGACATAAAAAGAAATGCTACTGGGGATTACAAATGCTCATTGTTAAACAAAGTCATGATTGCCTCTACAATGGTTACTGTGCATTGTAAGTACAATTGTCACACAGCACAAGACTCATCCTTGCAATATAGATTTCAGTTTTTTCGGTAAAATGTGCTTGTTTTTGTAATATGTTGATTATACTGGAAATTGAGGTCATTGCAGAGAAGCAAACATTATGGAATTTTCCTACTTAGGATAATAAGAATTTTCATTTAAATGGGATGAATTTTGATATGTTTACAGCAGAACATGGCTTATGGAGCTTGTATTTATATTGCTTATTGTTCCAGCACATAAATATTTCTTTTTTTATTTTTATTTATAGCTTGTTTGTTTTATAAAATTGTATGTTTTGATTTTCAGGAGTTTTTTTGTGGCCTTTATTACATTACCATTATATATAGTATTGACATTTAGTTTAAGAAAAAAATTTATATGTTCAAATTTTTTTCTTTCACTAGATACATTCCCAAGCTATGCCATTGTCATATCAGTTTACATATAATACTAAGCTCTGACAGTAAGTTTTCCATAGTAACATTGCTTTTTCCCAAAGCAGCTTTCTTATTAGAGAAAATTCTGGTTTTATCTTCATGTAAATTAGTTTGTGAGTGCATCGGGGTGGGCTATGACAGCTGATGCACCTGTTTTTATCTCTGTCAATCATTGAGTAAAAAGCCTGTGCTGGGTAGCATGGAAAAAAATAGGTGAACCTGCAGACTTGGATCTGCCCCGATACATTGAGAAGCTAATTTGCATAAACATAAAAATAGCATTTACAAAAATAATTCATACAAAATTAGAAAAGGTAGGTCTAGAAAGCTCATGAAGTGCCCTACACAATGCTAGTTTTCGGAGATAGGACCTCCCTTTAAAGACTAAAAAAAGTGTGGCTAACCAAAAGTGAATTTTGAAAAATGTGTGAATATGTGAAGATGATCTGTCAGCAAGGCTGTGGAGTTGGTAAGCCAAACCTCTGACTCCTCATAGGGGTATTCCCATTTCAGCAAGTAATGGATATTGTTTGAATAATTAAAAGTTTTGCAAATATTCTATATACTTTCTGCATCAATACATGCTATAGAAAGTTTCTTTGTTTATTTCCAGTGGACTGAAATCTCACCATGGTCACAGAGGTGCACAGCTCTTTATAACACACAGCAGGGCCGGCTTCAGGTTTCAGTAGGCCCCTGGGAGAAAGAGACTCAGTGGGCCCCTTTGCAGTGAACTCATGTGGTGGCATTAAAAATTTCCTTATTTTATCATACCAAACAGCCCCTTCATGGATTGTTATTTTATATAAGCCCCTCTTGCACCCTATGGATTCATTAGATACAGCCCCCCCTCACCCTTATGGATTTCTTTATGTACAGCCTTATGTAGGGCCCCCCAGCAGCTCTTGGCCCTGGCACTTGCCGAGATTTTCTCAGTGCTGGCCCTGGCACACAACTTTGATTACTCTCTATGATTCTAACAGGCTGTGCACCTGTGTGACCATGGTCAGATTTCTGTCCACTGGAAGTAAACAAAGAAGGACAGCAAGCATGGATCCAGAAAACTGTGAGGAACTGATAAAGAAAGTATATTGGAAAATCATACTATGTTACGTCATACAAACAATAAGATTAATTTGCCGAAGTGGGAATACCCCTTTAATCCAGTTTTCCTGATCACTCTACTAGTTCTAACATTAGTGCAGACATTCCTTCCCCTCTGATCTGTAGGTGAGGAGCTAATGAGCAGGAGCAAAAAGTGCATCCACATTCATCTCAACTAAAAGCCTACATCCTTAGATCATGAATAGAACAGACATTTATTGAACATTCCATAATTTCCACACATTCTGATGAATAAAATATTTAGCACATACTGCAGTGAACTAATTGTGACAATTTACTGGATTGTCTTTTACAGCCTTACAAACAATGCCATTATTATGTTGTTGGATCTTATAGGGAGTCCAAAACAAATGTACAGCTCCAGAGCACTACAGCACATACGTTACCCAGTTTCTGGGTCGTTCTATGTAGGTTTTTCCCAAATTTTGAGTTTAAAACAAATAAGATATTAGTCAAGATTTATGAAACAATGAAATGAGTTGCTTGTTTCTCACATTGTGGTTATTAGAGAATATTTGTCTTGGTATTGTGATGCTATTTTGTATTTTACCTGGTTCTTATTCCATGCTAATGTAAATTAGTAAAGAGAAAATAAAATGATTCCTGCAAGCATTAAGCATGTGCTCCTAGCAAACTCTAATTCTATTCTTGTCTTTTAGATTTAGACTTGTCCTTGACACCTAGTGGAGATATTACCAAACAGATTGGAGACAGTCTTTCGGTATCTTGCATTCCTTCTGCCAGTAAAAATGTTTCAGTTACGTGGATGAAAGTGAGTTTTATTCCCTTTTATGGCCTTCACAAACATCTGTTATACACACATATCTAGAATAGAAAATCCTTAAATTGTGTGAGCGGAGTCTTCTAAGAAGTAAAACATTTTACATAAGGATTACTTCTGCATGCACATGTGAAACACATATACAGGCAGTCCCCGGGTTACGTACAAGATAGGGTCCAGAGGTTTGTTCTTAAGTTGAATTTGTATGTAAGTCGAAACTGTATATTTTATAATTGTAGATCCAGACAAAAAAATCTTTGGCCCCAGTGACAATTGGAGTTTAAACATTTTTTGCTGTAATGGGACCAAAGATTATCAATAAAGCTTCATTACAGACTCCTTACAGCTGATTATTGCAATCTGGAACTTTGGTAAAGCATTCAGAAAGCTTCACCAGAGGTCAGAGGGGTCTGTCTGTAACTATGGGTTGTCTGTAAGTCGGGTGTCCTTAAGTAGGGGACCGCCTCTAGATGTAATTTATATGTTATTGTAGTTAATATTTATATTCTATATTTACACACTATTTTTAAAGTCTCATGGTGACTCTAGTCTAATAACATAGGTGCATTTGATATCTTAAAGGGGTCTTCCCATGAAAGAAAATTCTCAAATTTCCCTAGTGATGTTAACACGATAAAGATCATTTTTAACCCTTTAGTTCACAATTGTATTCAGTTTTATTGCTGTTGCAGCTCCAATCACTCAGTGATGGTCAGTGTAAGATTCCACATTATGGAAGCAGACACATTTTGATCCCTTTAGTTCTGTGTGGTGACAGTCTAGTTAGATTATCATCTTGCTTCTGCACATTGTACAAGTATCTGACACATAGAAAGAAAGATGAGACAGTTCAGAGATGAGATCATGAGATCCATAAGATGCCTATTACACACAATGACAATAAGCTCTCCTACATCTCTGCCATTCCACAACACATTAGATCTGCTGTGCCTACCCAAGTAAATATCTGTCTGTAGCTTGTAGTTCTCCTCACGCTGCTGCTGCCGGGCTAGAGTGCAGGGAGCAGAGAGAGAGACGGAGAAGCTCAGTGAAGCCTCATGCAAGATGGTTACAGGGCCTTGTCTATTGGCAACTGGTTGGAATTATATCTGTGAAATGCTGTATTTTTGTGAATTAGATAATGTGCGATTTTGTTATGCTGAGTACATTTAAGAAATTTGTCTTTATGGGAACACCCATTAATGTACCTTCTCCATAGCTAACATATCTACAGTATATGAAGGGCTTTGTTTTTCTTGGCCCAGTGTGACTAGAATAAAGTCATATTATTCCAAAGAAAATTGTTTAACTTTTCCTGTTTGTTTTGTTTGATGAAAAATTTTTTTTAGATTTATGAGAAAATTAAGAAAAACATATGTATTGCACTGGTAGACAATTTTTAGACCATTGGCAGCAAGAAAATAATGGAATTTTTTCATTTTTTTTCAGAATCAAAAAATTCTTACACAGCCTACTTTTACGAATCTGCAGTTTCGGGATTCAGGTGTCTATGAATGTGAGACTAGTTTATTGGAAGTTGACGGTCTACGGAGAAAAAAAACATTGAGGCTTACTGTAGAAGGTTGGTAAGACCTGCCAATAAAACATACTAACAATGGAGGGGCAGATTTTTTTAAGATTGGCCTTTTAGATGATTTTCAGATGAGTTTTTAAGATGCATTAAAATTTAGTGCAATATGGCAGTGATTGCACCACTAAATTCCATCTATAATGGTGAAATTACCACTAAAATTTAGGACAATTTCTTGTGTAAATGTAGTAAATCGGCTGGGCCACATAATGCAACAAATCCCACTTTGATAAAAATCCTTTGTATATTTCCTTCCATGATGTTTTAAACCTGTATGAAATTGTTGAAACCTTGGCTTTGAAGAAGACCTGTCAGGTTAATTTGGGACCCTAAGCTAACTACAGGTCATATGGACCTGTGCTTTAGGGTCCCAAGTTGACCTATTTTAAGGCTTTACTAGCAATCTTTACTTACAGTATATACTCGAGTATAAGCCAAACTGAGTATAAACTGAGGTACCTAATTTTACCACCAAAAACTGGGAAAACCTGTTAACTCAAGTATAAGCCTAGGGTGGGAAATGCATTCACAGCCTCCCCAGTATATAGCCGGCCAGCCCCTCGATATAGCCAGCCAGCCCCCAGTAGTATATATGCATCCAGCCCTCAGTAGTATATAGCCAGCCCCCTGTAGTATATAGCCAGCCCCCTGTAGTATATAGCCATATTTCTGAAGAGAAATATTTAAAAGAATATATTTCAATTGGTTGCTTTATGTAACATATTTTTTTTCCTTTTAAAGGAAAACCACGGATCAAGTTGTCGAAAAAAACAAATGCTGATGGGAAATCAAAAACTATTGTCTATGAAGTAGATGGCTTTCCAAAACCTGAAGTGCAGTGTGTCAGTTTAGGAAATGGACTGTACTTAAACAAGGTGAGTTTTTCCTGTATTCATTCCAGATGGATGATCCAGGTTTCATTATCATTTATCAAATTAACAGGTGACACTTCAGAATACTACAGAGGCAGTAAAGTACTATATATACTCGTGTATAAGCCGAGTTTTCAGCACAAAAAATGTGCTGAGAAACCTCACCTTGGCTTACAAATGAGTGAATAAAAAAAATAAACTTACATACTCACCCTCTGGCGCCACCGATGCTCAGTGTGGCTCTCCGATGTCGGCGCGGCTCCTCTTTAGTCTTCCCCATGTTATCTGCCAGCCGGCACACACTATGACCTCTTCAGTGGCTGCATCATAGTATGCTCCGGCTGGCAGAGCACATGGCCGCGCCTCTGCCGGCTGTTACAGAATACCGAAGAAAGAAGAGGAGCCGCGGGGACTGGAGCATCGTGGAGAAGACAGAAGAGGAGCCACGCTGACATTGGAACCACCGGAGGTGAGTATGTAAGTTTATTTTTTTTAAGTGCTGGGTGGGCTGGCTGTATACCACAGGGGGTGGGCTGGCTGTATACCACAGGGGGTGGGCTGGCTGTATACCACAGGGGGTGGGCTGGCTGTATACCACAGGGGGTGGGCTGGCTGTATACCACAGGGGGTGGGCTGGCTGTATACCACAGGGGGTGGGCTGGCTGTATACCACAGGGGGCGGGCTGGCTGTATACCACAGGGGGCGGGCTGGCTGTATACCACAGGGGGCGGGCTGGCTGTATACTACATGGGGCAGACTGGCTGTATACTACATGGGGGCTGGCTGTGTACTACATGGGGCAGGCTCGCTGTGTACTACATGGGGGCAGGCTGGCTGTGTACTACATGGGGGCTGGCTGGCTGTATACTACAAGGGGCAGGCTGGCTGTATACTACATGGGGCTGGCTGGCTGTACACTACATGGGGGATGGCTGTATACTATTGGGGACAGGCAGGCTGTATACTACTGGGGGCTAGCTGTATACTGCAGGGGGCTGACTGGCTGTATACTGCAAGGGGCTAACTGGCTGTATACTGCAGGGGGCTGGCTGTATACTGCAGGGGGCTGGCTGGCTGCATACTGTAGGGGGCTAGCTGGCTATATACTACTGGGGGATGGCTGTATACTAAATGGGGCTGGCTGGCTCTATACTACATGGGGCTGGCTGTATACTGCAGGGGACTGGCTGGCTGTATACTACAGGGGGCTGGCTGGCTATATACTAAAGGGGGCTGGCGATATACTACTAGGGGATTGCTGTATACTAAAGGGGGCTGGCTGGCTCTATACTACATGGGGCTGGCTGGCTGTATACTGCAGGGGGCTGGCTGTATACTACAGGGGGCTGGCTGGCTGTATACTACAGGGGGCTGGCTGGCTGTATACTACAGGGGGCTGGCTGGCTGTATACTACAGGGGGCGGGCTGGCTGTATACTGCAGGGGGCTGGCTGTACACTGCAGGGGGCTGGCTGGCTGTATACTGCAGGGGGCTGGCTGGCTACATACTAAAGAGGGCTGGCTGGCTATATACTACTGGGGGATGGCTGTATACTTAAGGAGGCTTGCTGGCTACATACTAAACGGGGCTGGCTGGCTAAATACTACTGGGGGATGGCTATATACCAAAGGGGGCTGGCAGGCTATATACTACAGGGGCTGGCTGTATACTACTGGAAGCTGGCTATATACTATTGGGGGCTTGCTGGCTATATACTGCGGGGGGCTGTGACCAATGCATTTCCCACCCTCGGCTTATACTCGAGTCAAAAGGTTTCCCCAGTTTTTGGTGGTAAAATTAGGGTCCTTGGCTAATACTCTGGTCGTCTTATACTGGAGTATATACAGTACTTATTTATATGTTTTTAGTCTGTATATAATGATATAAATAAGTCACTATTTAAGAATCCATTTGTATACAAGTGCATTGGAAAAAAAATTCTCATTGTTTTTATAATATATCAAATGTCCTTGTTATGCACTCCTTATTATCGGTTGGTGCTTCTGGAAGGGATCCTACCCCATTACATGTATAAAGAATATCCAGGCACACAAAGTTTTAATTTTAAACCAAAGTATAATGTTTCGGCTAAAATAAGCATTTGTCAAATACTGTGAAAAGTCAAGACAAATTAAAACAAAGTTATAAATGAGTCTAAGTGATCTCACTAATAATAACATCATGTGCACATGATGTTATTATTTAACTCTGAGATATTGTTTACATCTGAGATGTTGTTATTTAATACAGAGATATGATTATACACATAATATGATGTACAATATATACTAAGATGGTTGGTGAACACATATCGTATATGGACAACTTGTGAGTCATAACAAGTGTTTATGTGAGATCACTAAGACTCATTTATAACTTTGTTTTGTTTTGACTTTTCACAGTATTTGACAAAGGCTTATTTTAGCCAAAACTTTATACCGCAATAAAACTTTGTTCATTAACTTCAACTTTGTGTGCCTGGATATTTTTTATACATTGTATTTATGATGTTATAGTATTACCCTCTTCATATTTCGTATTCCACAGACTGAAGAAACCACATTAAGTAATGGAAGATATTCTGCCAAAATTATCATCTCTCCGGAAGAAAATGTCACTATTATCTGCAGTGCTGAAAACAAACTGGGGAGAGAATCCCATTCTTTAAATATCTCTGCCAGTAAGTAGCTTGTCGGTCATGCATGTTGAAGTAAGTCTATGTTGGTTCATTGTGGCATCAGAAAACACCTCCCTGACTTGTCTATCAGTCATTCATTTCCTCTTTCCAACATTTAAAATCCTGCTTTCTGTCCTCATTAATCAGTTTTGCCATGAGTTCAACCCATAGTCTGATATTTTGTGGAACAGTGAATGCATGGATGTAAGGATGGCGGTCTCTTGTTTTGCAAATTTGGAGATGGCAGTTTACGGCAGAGTTAAACTGTTGCAGAAAGAAGCCACTGGGCCTCTATAAAGCATAATGAGAATGAAATGGATAAAGAAGCCTCCCGATTGACCTGATTTACAGTCTTCTCTGTGATTTGGGAATTATCACCTTGCAGTTCTCCTTTGTCCATATTAACCTTGTCATCCTGAATAGAAGAGCATTCTAGAAAGAAGATTTGGTCAGTCATGCCCCTATTATATCAGTGAAAAAGTGAAGCATTCTTAATAGTTTTACTTGCACTGAGGGAAGAGTCATTTTACTGCGGGTGATTACAGAACATATAAGTGGTGAAGGTGACTTTCATACATCATCATCAGAAGGTTTTTTTTTAATTTCACTTCTCAATTTTTCATTTCAGTCAGAATCCCAGAGCCAGTTGAGCCTAATGATAGAAGTGGTAAGTAAAGTAGTAGCGTAAGGTGTTTCTCTTCTTCCTGGGTTTTCCACTTTCCTTTCTGAATAGCACATCTTAGTTTAATTATAATTTTGCACAGCTTGAGATTAATGAAGGACACTACCTTTCTTTCTGCTGCACTTTAACTCATAGAACTGTCCTAAAAGATGTCTTTGTAAGTCAGCAATCTTCAGTTTAGGTAGGTGAGAAGAATAAGTAATGTGATGGGATGATTGTAGCCCTTGTGTATATTGTTTTGCATACTAAATACTTGACTATGCAAGGGAAGAAATACAATTAGTATGTCTGGGCTGAGAGAGTGACATGAAGCTTGAGAGCAAGTCTCAAAGTCATCCTTGTATCTCATGTTTTTGTAATGGAAAGATAAATTCACAACGCTGCTCAGGCAGATGCTCACTTTTATGTGTCACATTTGTTTGTTTTCACATGTTCTTCTATTGAGAGCACGATTCTAAATATATGCTGTCGGCTTAAGTTTTATCAACATTTCTTTTATTTTAATTTAAAAAAATTAGGTGAAAGTAATGACCATGCCAAACTCATTGTGGGAATTGTTGTTGGCCTTCTACTCGCTGCACTTGTTGCTGGATTAGCCTACTGGATATACAGTAAGAGATCAAGGTAAATGCACATTTCTTATTATTCACACTTATTATTTCTTAATTGTTCTATGATGTTAATAAAATTATTGAATAAGTTAAAGGAAATAAACCCCATAGAAAAACCTACAAATACTCACCTCTGTTCCTCTTCATATTGATCCCGGTGCTATCCTTCGCTTATCTTGATACCCCAGGATCACCTAGAAAACAAATTTAAATTGGCAGCACGGAGTGCAGGGACAAGATGTCCGACGCTACGGGCTGCTAATTATTAACACCTCCGGTGACGGACAGCCCCGGCATAAAAAGGAGTGGAGGTGATTATTTATAGGTTTTTTATGTGGTTGATTTCCTATAAAATAGTGTGGCAACGTTACTGTAAAAAGAAAATATAGCTGGTGGCTATTTCAGTTTTTTTTTTTTTTTTATTAAACTCACAAGTGTTTTTCCTGTTTATTATTTTGAGTCTTCCAGCTTAAGAATAGTGAAAAGCTGGAGTCTAAAAATATGTTCTCTAGAAAAAATGTTCTCTCTGAGTGAAAATCAGAAACGCAAGCTTCTGAAGTGTTAATAGGCCCATCTCTGTCAATCAGCGTGCCTAAGTGATATGTCCTTTAATTATATTTCATACAAGGATTATCTCTTGCTGTCAGTTTTGATGTGGCCCTGTAAGTCTTGTAACTGCTATAAAGAAATTTGCTGCTTTGCTAGAGTAGTGAAAAGAACTAATATCAAACATAACGCCTTCCATTGCTCACTACAAAACCAGACTCCATCTTGTGGAATCTTTCCTAGTTTTTGAAGGTGATGCTTCTTAGTTGAACATCTTAGTGGTTGAACATGTGGTTGAAAAAAAATAGATCTTGTTCTTAATGTTAACATCGGAAAAGAATATGACATGGAATAAGGGAAGGAAAAAAAGCATATCAATTTATTTCTTCATAGAAAAACATGAGTTACATTTTTGCTTTCTGTATTCTATAACACAATGTGATGTAAAAATGGGTGAAATCCTTATGGAAATGTGTTGAAATTTCTACAGTATTTTCCTTTTGCATTGAAGGCTTTTGCATATTAAATTTCTATGGAGGTCCACATTAATCAGTGCTGCAAGCTGAGCTGAGAATGAGAATATGGAATTTTTTGTTTTGTAAGCAGAAATTTGTATGTGGTCAAGCGGTACTATAGTTTACATATACAGGCAGTCCCCGGGTTACATACAAGATAGGGTCTGTAGGTTTGTTCTTAAGTTGAATTTGTATGTAAGTCGAAACTGTATATTTTATTGTTGTAATCCCAGCCAGAACTTTTTTGGTCTCTGTGACAATTGGATTTTAAATATGTTGGGTTGTCATAAGAATCAGGATTAACAATAAAGCTTCATTACAGACACCTATAAGAACTGTTACAGCTGATCATTGTAGCCTAGGACTAAGCACAATAAATTACCAATATCCAGAGGTCCGTTTGTAACTAGGGGTCGTATGTAAGTCGAGTGTTCTTAACTAGGGGACCGCCTGTAGCTTGTTTGAAAAGTCTGGAAAATATAACATTTATAGTGAAGACAATTATAATAACTTAATATTTAATATTAAATTAATATTATCGTGTTCTCTGTTCTGTATTGAGAATTTGTTGAAACCTTAAAAACATAATTTGGCATCCTTTTAGCTAGTATTGCTGCTAAGAATTGTAAGCAAAATCTTTGCCTTGATAACCTTTAGTTAGTGCCACTGAGTAATCAAATTTTTCCTTTTATGTAAAAAACAGTGGCTATATTAACCACTATAAATGTATTGACTTTATTAAAGAGAAATATACAAAAATATTTTCCAGGTTGGCATAAGGAAAACACTGGCTCTTAACTTCCTTGTATGGAAGCCTCCTTAACATGAAACTTGACTTTTACAGAAGGCCAAATGACATGAAGCAGGATAATGGTCAAACCAGTATATCTGTTCCATAAGGAACAGATTCCCAAAAGATGACAGCCCAGATACTTTGCAGACTGTATTAGGTAAAAACTTTTACCTAACTCTGAACTAAGCAAAAATAAGTGATTCTGTAATATACTCTATTTAGCTATCTGCAGGTGTTTAGCTTCTAGCAGATGTTTTACCTTGTCCTCCCAGGCTAAACTTCACTTGCCTGGAAACCATGGGAATCTGTATAGTAAAACTAGAGACTATAAGGGGCTTGTTGGGAGGGGCAATAATAGAGGAGAGCAAGAAACCAGGACCTTGAGGGATGTCACAAGTATGTGACTCATCACATGCTTCAGGTTGTCCAATAAAAAACATGCTGTCCTAATTCATATGAATGCCCTCAGTGCTCTGGCCTCAGAGCCCTTAGCTGAAATCATAACCAGGAAGTGCACGCCACCATCTTAGCTCAAATCGTTGCTCCCCCTGGCATCATTAGGGAGCTGTGATCCGTTGCTAAGACAGCCTCAGGTCACACAAAGACGTCTCGTTTCACACCATTTATTACAATGTGTGATTGGCAGATTGTAATAGATGATGTGAAAAAACTGTAGTATGGCAGTATATGGTAGAATCAATCAGACAACCTAGGGTTAAAGTACCCTGGGGGGTTTCTGAAATAGTAAGAATAGTAAAAAAATAAATTTAAAAAACATTTTTAAAAATTAACTTTAAAAACCCTAAAAATTCTTATCACCCCCTTTTCCCTAGAACTGATATAGATATAAATTAACATATTTATATCCATAAACATGCTAGGTATCGCCAAATTGTACGATCTATCAAAATATAATAACGGTTATTCCCGGAATTTACCCAAACTATATTTGGATTTTCTTCCCGCTTTCCTGTACACGGCATGGAATATTAAATACTGTCACTATGAAGTGCAATTTGTTACACAGAAAAGAAGCCCTTATACAGCTCCTTACATGGAAAAGCTATGGATTTTTGAAGGTGGGGATTAAAAATTGCATAAACCAAAAAGGGCTTGGTCGTTAAGGGGTTAAATGTGATGAGTTAGAGTTGACGGCTCACATTTACTTTTCCCTGTTCAATGGGCCCAGGCAATAGTGTATTACGGTATATTGCCCTGTATTCTGCACTCTACTTAGTATCGGTGGGTTGTGGTGGGTTGCATTGTGTATCTTTAGCATATCATTTATTGCATTCTTGGTATTATATGTTGTTAAAAAGTTTATTATAAAGTAAAAAAAAAACATTGGGGCACACGTATCTTAACCCCTTAGGGACGCAGCCATTTTATAGCTTAAGGCTCAGTCCCATTTTTTGGATTCTGACTTCCGTCGCTTTATATGGTTATAACTTTTGAACACTGTTACTTATCAAAGCGATTCTGAGATAGTTTTATAGTTTTTTCCCCACATGTTGTACTTCATTTTAGGGGTAAATGTTGGATGATAAGTTTTGTGTTTATTTACAAAAAAAAAAAAATGAATTAAGGATTTAAAAAAAAAAAATTTGACATTTTCAAAATTCTAAATCATTGCGTTTTCAGTTGCTGGATAACATTTCCAATGTGTCTACTTTACATTTTTATAATTTTTGAAATGTCTGGATAATTTATTTTGATGTCACGTGGCTTACAAATCGAATATCGATTTTCCGTTTTTTCAGAATAGATAAATACCCATGAATGAAATTTTACATATTTAACACTAAATGCCCCTATACAATCAACCCATTTTCAAACCTGCACCCCTCAAATGATCAGAAACAGCTTTTAGGAAGATTGTTAACCCCTTGAGATCTTCATAGTAATCAAGTCAAAATGGAGGTGAAATTTAGTATGGTCAAATTTTGTCGGTTATACATTCATTTAGCCCTAAAAGTTACACATATGCAAAAGATAAAAAGATCTTACAATTTGTTCTGAAATTCCTCCCGAGTTCCAAGACCCCCCCACATGCGTCCGTTCCTTGTTTTCTGGGCGCACAGCAAAGCACAGAAGGGAAGGAGTGCCCTGCAGCTGCCAGGATTTTAGTTTTCCCATTGGTCCCTTTTGTAGGCTATAAAATTTTCACTTTTTCGTTATTGGGGCCATTGGATGGCATTTTTTTTCGGGATGAGATGCTTTTTCCAGCGTTACCATTTTGGGGTTGTTATCCCCTATCGTTGAAAATTTAAGAACTTTTTTTTAAGGGCAGGGGTAGAAAAGCATCAATTCTGTACTGGATTTCTTACTTTTTTTTTTTTGTGTTCTCCGTATAGCCTAATACAGGGATACGATACATGAATATTTTTTCTTACGTTTTACTAAATTTGTCAAATAAAACCCTAATGTGGGAAAAATCTATCATTTTTGCATTGCCGTCTTCCAAGTGGCATAACATTTTTAATTTTTTGGCTATGGAGCCTTCTTAATGGCTTGATTTTTTCGGGACATGTTTGTACTTTTTCGTGCGCGTTCAATAATGATTTACTTTAGTTCTATGGATTGTTATGGACGCGGTGATACTATATATGTGGGGTTTTAATATGATTTATTATAATTATAAGAATTATTATATTTAGACTTTTTTGGGGGTTATGTGTCTCTTTATATGTTATGGGGCTTATGGGCATTTTTATTGATTTAAAACGGTGTGGGGGGGCCAATCGTGGGGGAAAGACCCCCAAAGTTAAATGCCACGGTCACACTGACCGCAGCATTTAACAGGTTAAACACCCGCAATTGGAGCCCACTCTGACCACCGGTGTTACACTGTGGTGTTGACTATTGGTAACAGCCGGCATCCCGTGTATCCGGATTTGGCTCAGATCTTGAGCTGAATCGGCATCAGATCTGCGTCCGATATATCGGACGCTGAGCGCTAAGGGGTTAAAGGGATTTTCCAAGCCTTATTAAAAAAATAAAAGGTGGACGGGGCTGCTTTAAAAAATAAAGATGTACTTACCTTCCGGCGCCCTCCGGGTGTCGCACGCTGCTGTTGCTCCGTTCCGCGTGCCATGTAAACAAACATGACCGCGGGAGCAGTGCTAGACTCAGCTACCGGCCATGGCCGTGCGGGACACCTGGAGGGCGTCGGAAGGTAAGTACATCTTTATTTTTTAAGCAGCCCCCTCCCGGCCACCTTTTGTTTTTTTAATAAAAACAAAGGTGCAGACAAGGCGTACTTGAAAAAGAACAGAGATAAAAGTCGCAAAAACTGCAAAAGTCGCTAAAATTTGACAATTTGCCTAGCTGAAACTATGATACATGTGCCCCAATGTCTCCTTTTGTTACCTTGAAAGGCAGACCCTTAACATCGAGCATTATGTGGAATTAAACCAAACCAATATATGTATTCCAGAAGTAATAGATTCCCAACTGTAGACAGCACGGTTTGACCTGGTTGGGTCTCCTCAGTACAGTGTAGGGAACTGGTGAGAGGCTATTAACTAGGGTCTGGAAGTAAGACTTCTCCTAATGGAGAGTTTGTACAGTTGGGAATCCATTCCCACTGGAATAGATATATTTATTTAATTTAATCCCACATCATGTTATTAGGCTTCATGTAGGTCATGCTTAATTTTAACCCCTTAACGCTCTGCGCCGTAGCTCTACGGCACAGAGGTATAAGGGATGTATGAAGAGGGCTCACGGGCTGAGTCCTCTTCATACAAAGGTGGGGGTTTTTGCATATTGCAGAAAACCCCCACTGCTAATAACCGCGGTCGGTGCTTGCACTGATCGCGGCTATTAACCCCTCCGTTGCCGCCGTCAGGGGCCGACGATCGGTTGCCATGGTAGCCTCGGGTCTTCGTTTGACCCGAGGATACATGGCTTCTGCATATCCATTACAATGAGCCTGTGGCTCATTGTAATGTATAGTGTGCAGAAATGCCATATACTGCGATACAGAAGTATTGCAGCATATGGTAGGAACGATCTGACCATCTAGGGTTAATGTACCTGTCCCTAGAACTGATATAAAACATAATAAACAGTAAAAATCACAGACACATTAGGTATCGCCGCGTCCCAAAACGCCCAATCTATCAAAATATAAAAACGGTTACGGGCGGCGGAGACCTCCGAGACGGGAAATGGCGCCCAAATGTCCGAAATGCGACTTTTACACCTTTTTACATCACATAAAAAATGGAATAAAAAATTATCAATATGTCGCACAGACCTCAAAATGGTAGCAATGAAAACGTCGGCTCATTTCGCAAAAAATGACTCCTCACACAGCTCCGTGCGCCAAAGTATGAAAAGTTATTAGCTTCAGAAGATGGCAAAAAATTTTTTTTTCTTTTTTGTACACATTCGTTTAATTTTTGAAAATATATTAAAACACAATAAAACCTTTATAAATTTGGTATCACCGCGATCGCACCAAACCAAAGAATAAAGCTGAGGTGCTATTTTGAGTGCACAGTCAAAGTCGAAAAAACTGCGCCCACAAGAATTTTTTTCAATTTTTCCACATTTGGAATTTTTTTTCAGCTTCGGAGTACACGGCATGTTAAAATAAATAACATTACAGTAAAGTAAAATTTGTTACGCACAAAATAAGCCCTCACACAGGTCTGTAAACGTAAATATGAAAAAGTTATGGATTTTTGAAGGTGGAGAGCGAGAAATGAGCAAAAAAACCCTGCGTCCTTAAGGGGTTAAGGAGACTGCCTTTCAAGGTAACAAAAGGAAGCACTGTTTTCCATTTCCCACCTTGGAAATAGTATTTGCATATTTCCCATTAATATACTGAGGTTGAAATGGGGCATGGTACTTGTTAGTAAGGATGGGATTTGTAGTAAAGAGCAGAATTTAATAAAGCTTCTTAGGCTGTGTTCACACATTATCATTGTGTTTGTATTGCATTTACGTAAACTTACGTTAACACTATGTTGACGCAAAGGCAGCCCCTTAGACACTCACAAAGTTTTTGATGCTTGTTTTGGTGCAGGTTTTGTTTTAGTTTTATGATGCAAAGTCCGGTGTAGATTCCAATGGAAGGAAGATTTCTACTGGTCACATATAGCATTTTCTTCAAATATACATCATAGCTCAACACAAGCCTAAAGTAATTGTTGGAGACCACTGTCGTAAAAATTGAGTTTTTTTTTATTTTTGAATTTTACTTTGCTTTTCTTTATACTGCATGATATGGAACTTCTTGGCCACTAGCCAATTTGAGAGATCAAAGTGTTACTGTGAAATAGTTTAAATCTGAGACACTAACCCAAACATATGAAAAGTGGTACAAATCACCTTAGTACAGTTTGCCTCACTATTGTGCATCTTGCACCAGATAATCCATTACTGGCGCACACTGTTAATTAACCCCTTACCGACATTTGACGTAGTATTACATCACATGCTGGCTGCAGTAATACAAACTCTACAGTCACAAACTCTGACAAAGCACTACCACGCTCCTTCGAAATTTTCAGACAAAATGCGACCGCAACACAATTGTGGTGCAAAAACTTCAAACTTCAAAGTTACTTTTTCTGGTACAAACTTTGACAAAAAACTGGCGCAGACACAATTATACATCTGGGCCATTGTGTAACGTGCATTGCAGGTATTATCATATGTCATACACTTTCATTGGGGACCATTTTCAGCGTAGAGTTTAACTTTATAAGACAAATAATAAGTCTCATATATACAGGCAAATGTTCACTATACAGTTACGGTTCACAATTATGTTCAAAGCATTATGATTACAATCAATAACCAATCCCAATATTTCATATAAATGTCTGCATCATTCCGTCATTCAGTATTTACTAGTAATTTAGATGTATGAAATATTCTTCCTGGCTCCTGAAGAACATAGCATCCCCTTTCATTTTCATCCATGTGCCTGAGATATACTCCTAGACCTGGTGTCTTGGTCCTGCTTTGTTCGATGGACTTAACTCGCCAGTGCTAAACGTGAAATGTGTAAAATATGTAAAATCAGATCATTATGGAGAAAAACTGTTGCTCTAGTGGCAAAGTAATAAACCTATGAATAACAGTATAATATTCTTCATATAATTGGTATCATGTAAAATGTTTAATTGATTAGGTAAAATCGTAGGCTTTCATACATGCCATGTTGGGCTCCAAGTCATCCAGGGCATCTTTGTGTGTTGAGGAAGGTGTTCACATTTCAATGGGTCTGGAATCCTATTGATAACACTGCATCATTTTTCAGAGACCACCTGCTGCATTGGCTGCTAGAGCTGAAATCCCTCTTAGCTCTATGGAAGGTAGCCTATGAAAAGAATCACATAGCAGCAGGCAAGCATTCAAAGAACAGCACTGCATCTTGCCAAAACCAGCAGCCTACATAGATTTAAAGCATTTACCTTCTGATTTTTAAGAACACATCTATCAGAACTCCACTTCTGTCAGCATGTGTAGCTCTAATGCACAAGAATGGATACTTCACTGTACAGAAGCATTTCTATATTTAAAGTTGACAGCACAATATTCTCTGATTTCTCTTTTCCTCAAAATGTAACTGCCAAATAAACCTAAATGACATACCTTATATACTCGAGTATAAGCCTAGTTTTTCAGCACAAAATTTGTGCTCAAAAACCCTAACTCGGCTTATACTCGAGTCAACTAAAAAAATAAGACAAAACTCACCTTTCTGACGTCACCCGTAGGTCCTCTTCTGTCTGAGACAGAAGAGGACCTATGGGGGACGTCGGAAAGATGAGTACAGTGTTATTTTTTTTCCTACTACAGGGGTTGGGCAGGCTGTATGCTACAGGGGCTGGCAGACTATATACTGGGAGGCTGTAACCAATGCATTTCCCACCCTCGGCTTATACTCGAGTCAATAGGTTTTCCCAGTTTTTTGTGTTGAAATTATGGGTCTCGGCTTGTTTTCGGGTCGGCTTATACTCGAGTATATACGGTAGTTAAAGAAAATGTAGAAATGAATGCAATACTTACAATGCATTTTTGATGCATATGGGTTTCCTTTGGCATCTGTGGGCAATGTAGTTATTGTTAAACACATGTGCATATTTCTTAGTGCCATGGGGGTTATATCCCACCATAATTACAGGCAGCTATGTTTTCTGTATGCATGTATTTATGATTAAATGTCTTATTCTGTTAACTGCATGCTCACCATATCGAATATTCAGTAAGAAAATGTTCAATGCCGTTAGCCAACTTTCATGGCCTAAATTATACCTTATTGATGGGCTATATCGTGTAAGAGGGTCTGTCAGTGGGATTTGTGACCCGACTACAGGTACTTATCAACCTGTGGTTTAGTGTCACCCTTTAGCTTATAATTCAGTGACCAATTTAAAATATAAATTTAAAATATATATATATCATCATAATGCTGTGAATTTCCCCACTGTGGGACTAATAAAGGATTATCTTATCTTATATATATATATATATATATATATAAGATAAGATAATCCTTTATTAGTCCCACAGTGGGGAAATTCACAGCATTATGATGATATATATAGATATATATATTTGCCTAGAAATGAGTCCGATAAGACATCAAACGCATCTTTGGTGCTCCCCCCACCACCTGTACGTTTTTTCAATGGAATTGGGATAGTGCACCCCAGCCTCCTTGTGCATGCACTGGCTTCACTGAACTACTGTGCAGACACAGAGCCCAGGACCGAGATAGGTATACATGATTTATTTCTTTAATATTGGGTCAGGATTGAAATAATAAAGGGCGATTTGGGAAAATAAACCACTGGTCCTTAAGGACCTGTGGGTGGATTAGTGTTCCAAATAGGGTTGACAAGTTCCCTAACATCTAACCAGTGAAAATTCTTCTAGTGTGATCTCCTCAAATCCAAAGGACAGTTGTGTAAGTTTGGTGCATGTTAATGTCTGATTACTCTGCATTATGGTGAGTGAGGGGGGTAGAGATATAGCCACATGACAAGATACACTCACCGGCCACTTTATTAGGTACACCTGTCCAACTGCTCGTTAACACTTAATTTCTAATCAGCCAATCACATAACGGCAACTCAGTGCATTTAGGCATTTAGCGTGATGAAGACAATCTCCTGCAGTTCAAACCGAGCATCAGTATGGGGAAGAAAGGTGATTTGAGTGCCTTTGAATGTGGCATGGTTGTTGGTGCCAGAAGGGCTGGTCTGAGTATTTCAGAAACTGCTGATCTACTGGGATTTTCACGCACAACCATCTCTAGGGTTTACAGAGAATGGTCCGAAAAAGAAAAAACATCCAGCGAGCGGCAGTTCTGTGGGCGGAAATGCCTTGTTCATGCCAGAGGTCAGAGGAGAATGGGCAGACTGGTTTGAGCTGATAGAAAGGCAACAGTGACTCAAATCGCCACCCGTTACAACCAAGGTAGGCAGAAGAGCATCTCTGAACGCATAGTACGTCGAACTTTGAGGCAGATGGGCTACAGCAGCAGAAGACCACACCGGGTGCCACTCCTTTCAGCTAAGAACAGGAAACTGAAGCTACAATTTGCACAAGCTCATCGAAATTGGACAGTAGAAGATTGGAAAAACGTTGCCTGGTCTGATGAGTCTCGATTTCTGCTGCGACATTCGGATGGTAGGGTCAGAATTTGGCGTCAACAACATGGAAGCATGGATCCATCCTGCCTTGTATCAACGGTTCAGGCTGGTGGTGGTGGTGTCATGGTGTGGGGAATATATTCTTAGCACTCTTTGGGCCCCTTGGTACCAATTGAGCATCGTTGCTACGCCACAGCCTACCTGAGTATTGTTGCTGACCATGTCCATCCCTTTATGACCACAATGTACCCAACATCTGATGGCTACTTTCAGCAGGATAATGCGCCATGTCATAAAGCTGGAATCATCTCAGACTGGTTTCTTGAACATGACAATGAGTTCACTGTACTCAAATGGCCTCCACAGTCACCAGATCTCAATCCAATAGAGCATCTTTGGGATGTGGTGGAACGGGAGATTCGCATCATGGATGTGCAGCCGACAAATCTGCGGCAACTGTGTGATGCCATCATGTCAATATGGACCAAAATCTCTGAGGAATGCTTCCAGCACCTTGTTGAATCTATGCCATGAAGAATTGAGGCAGTTCTGAAGGCAAAAAGGGGTCCAACCCGTTACTAGCATGGTGTACCCAATAAAGTGGCCGGTGAGTGTATATGTGCTTTAATGCATTTTCTGGAATTAAGAAATCTATATATTTTGTCAAAATCCCCCCCAAAATACTTTGGCATGGCCAACCCACTGATAAAGGTGAACTTGCCTATAACTGACTGTATGTTGCATACAATATCATGCCCTGTAAAAATAGTTTTGACATATCATGTAGTTCAGTTGCTGTTAGTTTGTCACGTTCAGCTCATATTTATTGATTTTTAAATCCTGTAAAAACTCAAAGATAAATTTGCTTTTGCCTGTAAAACCTCACAGGAAAGAGAACAAGCTGCCATGTCTCTAAAAGATTAGAGAGAAGCAAGCCTTCTAGTAGTTTAGCAGATTGTCAGAAAGTGATATCTACTCTGCTATGTTCTGTGTGATATCATTTTCCACTGGATGATGAATTACCGTACTGAAATGTAAGGTGCTGGGAAGAAAATGAAAAGTGTTTGCTGTATATTTGTGAACTAGGAATAAAGAGATACTAATTTGATCAGTATAACACTAGGTAAATTTACACTATGACAGTTATCAGCTATCTAATGCTCATTTGTGTTATCATAAGAATAGTACATTCTATTATCATGTGTTACCCTTGAGCCGTGAGTCATGAAATGCAGAGCGCCTTTTTCTGCAATGTTATTGCTTTATTTCTATTTTATCGGTCGCATTTGAGGGATCAGCCTAGTAAGAGGTTTTTTGCATATTATTATTGTGCTGTACGGTTTTAGAGCACTAAACGAGCATCTCAAGGATCAACAAATATCTGTAACTGCACAATTTGATGTCTGTGCACATTTTCTAGCCATAGCAAATTTTAAAACTGGCTGTATGGTAGGTAAGCATTTTACTATGTCTCTCTTTTTTTTGCAACATAATCTGCTGTAAAAAATGCAAATACCACACATTGGCATTATACACCGCTCAGAGAATGATGTGAAAGGCTAGCAGGAAACACAATGGCCCACATATATTAAAGTGTTTCCGCCAGTTTTCTGCCTGACTTTGCACTACAAAGAAAGTGCAAACTGCTTGCACATGTATTTAAGAAGTATCTGCACCTGTTTTGTGTTGTGGCTGCTTTTTTGCGCAGTTGTGGTTTTCCATGACGAGAAATAAACATAGGCTAATAAAACTCTCTTTGACATGGACCCTGCTGGCCCAAAATTCTTTAAACTTCCATAGACTAGTTTTCACAATTCATGTATTCTGACTTTCCGTTTAGCCCCAAGTTTCCACTCCAGGCACCCCTCCCCATTGGTCTATGCTGTTTTTTATGCAAACAAGGCCCATAGCAGAACAAAACAGCCAGCAAAGATCCACAATTCCACAAAAGTCACTAATGAATCTGAAGGCAGCAGAGCTCCAAAGACAGATATACAACTGTCACAAGGAGCCTGCTTGATGATATATTACCCCCTATTGTTACACCTTCTTTGCCCTTAATATTACTATTGAAAAGTTGGCAGTGTATGCCAGATTGACCTTTTGCTATTTTGTGCTGGTATTTATACTTTAAAAGAACACATTTAAGTTGAAGCCAATTTATTGGGGGTCATTTATCTTTAGTCGGGACATTTGTGCTTTTCTTTTCTTGTTTTTTTCCGTTTTGGACTTGTTTCATTTATTTTAGAGGTTGATATACAGTATGCGGTAGCTGTCTGTAGGGTTTTTGTGACTTTTTATTAAAAAGTCTCAAACTCTTCTGCCACTTCTAAAGATTTTCCTACGTTCCTTTTTCATACGCTCACATCTGGATTTTAAATGTATATAAGGCGTAACACTGAAAAATTCCTGCACGGCTAACTTTGCTGGGCAAATAGAAAAGTCTCAAATTTAGGTGCAAATATATCAAATGTGCCAAAAGGGTTGCAGAAAAAAAGAGATAATTCAAAGATAAATGACCTCAAGTGAATTATACCTTGTGCAGGGCCTGAAGAAATCTAGGTTCTAGGAACACAATGAAAATTGCTGCTGACGACAGTCAAAAGCTGAACGTTCCACCATACTGGCTTTGATCGTTGCCCCTTGGGACGTCATCCAGGAGCATCAGTCTGTTACCATGACAGCCTTTGTAAGAGCCGTAGCTATGTCAATTATGTAGATCTGTTAGAATGTGCCGCAATTATGTGCAAAATCTGCATATACTATAGTATATGGTAGGATTGATCAGACAACCTTGGGTTACAGTACCATAGGGCGTCTGAAAAAAAGTTAAAATAATTTTAAAAAGTTAATAACATTTTTAAAAAATGTAAAGTTCAAATCACCCCCCTTTCCTGAGAACTGATATAAAAATATTTAAAAAAAAACAAAATCATAAACACGGTTATTGTGGGAGTTGAAAATTAGTACCCAAATTTCCAAAACCCCGCTCTCACCATGCAACGTATAAAAAATCTCGTAAAATATGATCAAAAGGTCATACAGTTCCCAAAATGGTAGCAATGAAAACTTCGGCTCGTCCTGCAACAAAAATTACACCTCACACAGCTCCTTACGCTAAAGTATGAAAACATTATTAGCATCAGAAGATGGGGAAGAAGAAAAGTTTTTTCGTACAGAAAGTTTTGTTTTCTACATGTATTAAAACACAATAGAACCTACATGATTTTTTATTTGTTTGTTGTAACTGCACTTTCTGAATACAACCCGAATGAAAGATTATGGCTCCTAGTGCAGTGTAAATACACACATGGCTTCTACATTGAATTTGTAAAGGAAAAGTGTTTTTTCCCTTAGCCTGAAGTGAAAACGTTGTTCCTCACTAATCTTTCACAGCAGACATGTTGTTGCTGACTTGCTAACAAAATTTGTGAAGGTTATTCTTCTGACAGTTTTGATTCATTTGTCTCTTCCTATGTATGCAGGTAAACAGTCATAACCTTATCCCTGACATTCCTTCCCGTGCCTTGCAGGGCATGGAGAGAGTTTCACAGTGGCTTGTGTGGTTATTTTTTAATATAAATCTTATGCAGAAAGATGAAGCACTGCGGTTCTTGTTTGAATTAACTTTGGAAATGTAAAATTAGGTGATAAAGGGACTTTCTTTCATATATACAAATTGCTGCTTCTCTTACAGTTCAGTGGAAATGACACTTTCCCATTGTGTCGCTTTCATCAATGTGTTTATTCACATAAAATACAAGATTGATTTACTGTACCTCATGTCTAATCGATGATACTCAGGCTTTGGGGTATTCTATCTCCCTATATTACATTTCTCTATGGATTAAAGAATCATAAATCCTATTTTCTCAAACCACATTAATTTAACTAAGGGGAAATAGGTTAGTGGATATCTTGGCTGTGTTCCTAATGCATTGCAGTGGGACAATAGGGTGTATGGTCCTTTGGAAAGAAGCCTGCACATTCAGGTTAAGTTCTACTTAATATTTTATTTGCCGCTACGTAACTTAATTTTATGTCTGTAATTTCAAGAATATAGCATGTAATTGTACCCTGAGTAGTAATAAATGAGGAACCATGTTCCTACAGTGCATTTCAAAGCAAGATATATGGTGTGTGTTTTTTTCATTTCATTAAACATTTTACCAATTTATTTGCACTCAGATCTCAATTTTTTTTTTGTTATATTTCAGCCCGGCTTCTAAACATGTAGGAAAAGAACTTGGAAACACAGAAGAAAACAAGAAGCTAGAAGAAAATAATCATAAATTAGAAGCATAAAAAGTACATAAATAACACAATACTCAAGGTAATTTCCTCGAATTAGACCTCTAGTTAAAATGGTATGTTTCACAAAGCAGTATTACTGGGATGACTGTAATCCAACGCTTTCATCATTTCTACTCCATCTTTTCAAAGTACAGATTAAACTTTTGTGTAAGAGAATTGCAGATTCTTCTCATATTGCACCTGGCTCATACCCACTTTGCAGAATTCATGAGTCTGATCATTTGTCAGCAGCCGGAGCCTCATAAATATTTGAAATGAAATGTCTGTGATGTCACTGATTTATAGGACATACAGAGGCATAATGCTTCAATACATGCCCTGAAAAAATGTCAACCAAAGCAAAAATTTAAATTTTATAATAAAATATGGTTTTCCAACAGTTGTAATGTTACATTTCAAAAACAATCTTCATTACAATAACTGATATGTTTACAGGTGCATTCATACTTTGCAAAATAGAGTTTTGTCATGGTGTTTATGGGTAATATTAAGCTTCAACAATACCCCACAAAATCAAATATAGTACATATTGGTCCTTGAGGTGAGGTCAGATCTTTAAAATTCTGTCTATCCCGTCCTTGGTTTTATTTATAATGTTTTCTGTAGCATGTGGACCATTGGTACCCAACTATTCCATTTTGAATGGTAAATCTCCTTATGTCTTAACTTTGGAGGTCTTTGTATTCTAAGCAAACAAAGACAATTTGGCAATGGCCTCTTAAGGGAGGTGTAATATCAGCCATACACTTGGCAGAAACACAAGTAACTCTTTGTGCAGTGGTGAAAGACATTGGGGGGCATTCATTATTGACTTTTCAACAGAAAGCTGTTATTTTCCCCGTGCTTTATATATGAAATGTAAGCATCACAATATTGGTGCTTTTGGGACACTCACAAAATGTACTTGGAAACCACTTGGGAAACTGACACTTCTCCCGTGCTTATAGTTTCTTAACACGTTTTTGGCGCACTCTAAGAGCTGCAAAAAGCTGCTCTATGGAGTTCACCATCTTGAATCTGGAGACAGTTCTAAACCTTTTTCTGTTCTGCACCAATTCATTAACCCTTTGCGCCACAATATAACATCCCAGTGACAATTATAGCATGATTTGTGTGCCAAAATTGATAAATGCCCCACATTATATATAGTAAATAACTCATGCCTGTTCATTGGCACACAAGTTGAAAGTTGATGTTTTTAACAGATTTGCAGCTATATTAAAGCTAATGATATTTTGCATACCGTTTCTTGTTTGTAGGGAAACCATGATGAGCAGTTTGAAGCATGAATAAGGATTGTACTCAATGGAATATTTACAATGGAACTGCAAATGTTCACAGTCAAAGTATTAAACATTTGTACCAAGTTGTCCCAGGATTATGAGGAAAATTATCTATGAAAAGGATCAAGAAAAACTGTTCCAACAGCCATGATGATAGCTTACCATGTTGTGTTCTATTATTTTTATGTAAATGTCTGCACTGAAAATTTGTTTTGTTTGCCTTTTATGTAAATTTTTTTACGTAGCTATTTTTATACACTGTAAGGCTTTGTTCCAAGAGTTGCTGTCAATCAGTTGTATAGTGTAACGTTATTATTTTTTATGACACTGTTTTGACGCGCAGGTACATTTTTAATTCTGAATGCCATCGGTAAAAAGATACATACTGTGGTTAAAAAAAAGACTTTCCATAAAGATTTATTTTAACCCTATTCTTAAATAACCTCTATCTGTTAAATAATCCAGATAACGCACCTATTTTACCGATAGCATTACAGACCGAGTTTTTCATATCATTAATTTAACAATGACTGGAATCTTGATTTTGGTTATCCACTGCCTTATGAACAGCATTCTTCAAGAAAGGAAACATGTACCGCCACAGCTCTGCATTCAAAAACTGTGTTTTATTCACATGGTTGAAGAAGACTAATTATTGAAGGACCTACCTAACTTATAATTAATGCTTTCTTTCACGCTTTTTTTTTCATAATTAGAGTTTTAATTGTGTTTTCCGCCATCACCAACTGTTGTAACATTTCCAGGGTAAAATGAGTGATTGCCATTGTCTCGTAGCCTGGCTTAAGCTTTAAACTTCATTCTTAATTTCTGTATCACGTGGTCTGTACATCTCCAGCAGTGCTGCTTTTTGCACATTCCTCATTATTATTGTTTGTTGTATGAACAGTTAAAGTTGTTATTAGCCATATTCAGAATGCAACACATCATACAAAGGTAGAAGACACTTCAAATCTATGTTGATCTTGATTTTCTGTGTGCTTTGCTAATTAGAATTGCTGCTGTAAAGATGGCAGCATTAAGAAGCTTGCAGGCTTGTGACTGTTCACCGTGTGATGGAGCATGTTTGTTTCAGATCCATGGCATCTGTCTTATGATGCAAGAAGGACACTCAGGTGCTCCATTTCAGTTAAAGGATCCATAAGCATGCTCCATCTGTATTGTGCACATCAATGAGAACAGTCCACTTGCAACTCGTAATGTTCTGTCCTTTACCACTGTAATTCTAGAGCTGCCTGCTTCGCAGTGCGTTGCAGCAGTGAATGGGTTAATTTGCATTATTGTTTTGTTTTATTGACACTACTTCACAGTCTTGTGTTAACCGGTACATAATTTATCATCAAATATACAAAACAATAAGATGTCTGAGTATTTTTTGTTACATTTAAAATTTGTAACTTTATAAAAAAAAAATAATGTGGACTCTACAATGCGTGTAAAAATGGTATTGTAAATGGACAGCAACAAATGCATTGAGTATCACAGGATGTATTTGATCCTCTGTAAACCAGAAATGTTTCCAGAGACTGTACATATAAAGTGTATTTACTACAAAGGGTCAGAGTTGGTTGATTGTCACTGATTTCTTGGATTTTAAAAAATAATAGTTATTTCTTTTGGAATTTGTGGAATTGTGTTTTATTTCAACGTTCAAACTTCTTATTAGTTATTTTATTTGTTCTGTGAACTAAAATGAAAAACGCTGCAATTGCATAATGCATGTGTACAGTATATTGTTCTCAGAATAAGGGGTTAAAGTAGACGGCAATTAGTAAAGTTCTAAGTCATTATTCCTATGCATATTCTCCTTTGTCTTACATGTATGAATGAGTAAAGTGATACTATGTATACATTTTCTTTAAACATTAGGCAAAAGACAAGATAGTTTAACCCCTTAACGCTCTGAGCCGTAGCTCTACAGCGCAGAGGTATAGGGAATGTATGAAGAGGGCTCACGGGCTGAGTCCTCTACATACAAAGGTGGGGGTTGTTGCATATTGCAGCAAACCCCCAACGCTAATAACCGAGGTCGGTGCTTGCCTTTCATTAACCCTTTTATTGCCACCGGCAAAGTCGCTGGCGGCATTTAAAAGACGGCGCCGTGCGGGCACCGCCATCTTTATTCCGATCGCCGTACCCCTGAACGTCATCGGGGGGTGGCGATCGGTTGCCATAGTAGCCTCGGGTCTTCGTTTGACCCGAGGCTTAATGGCTTCTGCAGATTCGTTACAGTGAGCCAGTCGCTCATTGTAATGAATGAGCTGCAAAAATGCCATATATTGCAATACAGAAGTATTGCAGTATATGGTAGTAACGATCTGACCATCTAGGGTTAATGTACCCTAGATGGTCTAAGATATAGTGAAAAAAAAATAGTTTAAAAAAATTTAAAAAATGAATAAAATATTCAAAATTCAAATCACCCCCCTTTTTCTAGAACGGATATGAAACATAATAAACAGTAAAAATCACAAACATATTAGGTATCGCCGCATCCCAAAATGCCCGATCTATCAAAATATAAAAACGGTTACGGGCGGCGGTGACCTCCGAGACAGGAAATGGCACCCAAATTGTCCGAAATGCGACTTTTACACCTTATTACATCACATAAAAATGGAATAAAAAATGATCAAAATGTCGCACAGACTTCAAAATGGTAGCAATGCAAGCGTCGGCTCATTTCGCAAAAAATTACACCTCACACATCTCCGTGCACCAAAGTATGAAAAAGTTATTAGCTTCAGAAGATGGCAAAATAGTTTTTTCTTTTTTGTACACATTCGTTTCATTTTTGAAAATGTATTAAAACACAATAAAACCTATATAAATTTAATATCACCGCGATCGCACCGAACCAAAGAATAAAGCTGAGGTGTTATTTGGAGCGCACAGTCAAAGTCGTAAAAACTGAGCCCACAAGAACGTGACACATATGCGTTTTTTTTTTCAATTTTTCCACATTTGGAATTTTTCTCCTGCTTCCCTATACACGGCATGTTAAAATAAATAACATTACAGGAAAGTAAAATTTGTTACACACAAAATAAGCCCTCACACAGGTCTGTACTCATAAAAATGAAAAAGTTATGGATTTTTGAAGGTGCAGAGCGAGAAATGAGCGAAAAACCCTGCGTCCTTAAGGGGTTAAGCAACAATTATTTATTCACCAAGTTAAAATAAAAATGTTAAAGTGTGTTTACTTAGCAAGATAAAGAAATTGTTCCTTTTGCATCAAACATCTGAAGTGGTTCTTCTCAGAACCCAGAGTATTGCATTTAGGACCTGCATAATCTATTGTCACAATAACTCTTTAGAAATGGACACAATGCCATAATAAAGCCACATCAAACTATCACAAGTTCCCTGACAGCCCACTTATTCACAATATGTGCGCTTTATTATCGTTTTGCGAATAAAGTAAAAAATTTACTTATAGGCACAGTAAACGTGTATCCATTTTCATATTTTCAATATGTTGGTCCCCTCTGGTGAAATGTACAGCCAGTCGGAGATCTTTCCTGCTCTTGGTAATATTAGAATGTTACTAGTTCATGTGCAGATTTCTCTGGCTTAATTCCCCTACATATAGACCTGTGGTGGGACATGCAGTATTATTATATGTGTGGTACACACATAATAAGTTATAGCCCTTTGGAATACCTGCTTGATAATGTACCCTTGATCCTACCTGCTGGGATTGTGGGGTAGGTACATTGTCACTTGTGTAAATGTGTCAAGAAGTTTTGTACCTGTTATGAAGGCTTGGTTAGGTGCTATTTTCAGATGGGGGCTTCAGGGCACTCTAAACAGCAAGTTTAATATATGGTGGTTTCCTAGAAGAAAGGGAGAGGAGGGACTGGGAATATTTCTTTAAGTTTCCTATCTCAGGATAAAATAGGTTGGAGTTCCCTGGCAAATTTGACATAGGATCTCCAACTGTGGGCTGTAGGTAAGATGTCTCTGTTGATGACTGCTGCTTTACTTGTTTTGTTGTCAATCACTTTTCGTCTGTAGTCCAACTGGAGAAGTTCAGTACTTAGTTCTAGGAGGTGTTTTTCCAGGTTTGTTTTTTCTGACCATATTCAGTTGTATCATGTAGACTGTATATGGACCCGATGAAAGTTCAGCTCTACGTCTGATCTGAACTGTCATTAGGGAAAATGAGGTTTTAGCAGTAATCTGCCTGCAGGGAGATTCCCTGCATGAATGGTGCCCCAAAGCATTTTTGTGAGGCTCTGATGGGCTCCGTGACAACCCTGTGGTCTGATCTAAGACCCCAGGACTGTCCATACTAAATGCCTGTAAGGTCCTCTCTATAAAAGGAAATTACAGGCAGTGCGTCAGCCTATGCATCAGCATAGGTTGAGGTTCTAACGCCCCTTAGTACATCATTATTTCAGGGTATTGTATTGAACAAGCAATCAAACAATTGCTTGTTCATATCCCATAGTGGGTAAAAGAATTTTTTTTTAAAAAATTAATAAATAATAATAGGATAATAACATTAATTTAAAAAGCCCCAATACATATAACACTTACATATAAAACAAAAAAGTAAAAATCACCATAGAAATCAGCATACATATAAGGTATCGCTGTGTCTACAATGACCTGTACAATAAAACAAAATGATTATTTAAGGCACACAATGAATGTTGTAAAACATGTTAAAAAACTAATTATCATTTTACCTATCTTGTCCCACATAACATGCAATAAAAAAGGATTAAAAAGGTATCTAAACAAATGGTACTGTTGTAAATAAACTCTCATCCAGCTCTACTGACCAAAAATGAAAAGAGTTATGCCACTTGGAAAATGGTGATGCAAAAATTATATTTTAACCCCCCAAAATTTTCAGAAATTAAGCAGAAATATAGCAGTATGATATAACTGTAATCGTACTGAACCATAGAATAAAGAAAACATGTTAGTTAGGGTATACGGTGACCACCAGAGGAAAAAAAAAAAAATAGGCAAATCAATTACAGAATGAATTTTTTTCTACAACCCCCCCTTAAAAAAGTTAATACTTTTTCAGCAATATGGCATATCCACCCCAAAATGGTAACACTGAAAAATGCATCTCATCCCACAAAAATTAAACCTTCACATGGCATCATAAACAAAAACATAGCTCCTGTGAACCAACTAAAAATCACTCATTTCTATATGACAAAAGTGGCTAATGCATCCTTCCCTTCTGTGCCTCACTGGGGCAAATTTACTTACCCGGTCCATTCGCGATCCAGCGGCGCGTTCTCTGCGCTGGTTTCGGGTCCGGCCGGGATTTATTAAGTCAGTTCCTCCGACGTCCACCAGATGGCGCTGCTGCGCTGAAAAGCATCGGAACACGCTCAAGTTCACCGGCCTATTCCTAGTGAAGGTAAGTGCAAGCTCCGCGACACATTTTTTGTTTTAAAAGCGGCGGTTTTTCCGAATCCGTCAGGTTTCCGTTCAGCCACGCCCCCCCCCCATTTCGGTCGCGTGCATGCCAGCGCCGATGGGCCTCAATCCGATCACGTGCGCCCAAATCCCGGGGCAATTCAGGGGAAATCGGCACAAATCGGAAATATTCGGGTAACACGTTGGGAAACCGCAAATCGGGCCCTTAGTAAATGACCCCATTGTATGCCCCTACAACAAGTAACATCCACAAGTGTGGATCAATACTCAAGAGAAATCGCAAATTTTAAGATGGGTTTGTTTTTTTGTGTGTGAATGTATAAACTTTAGGGCTAAATGAAAATATTACTGACAAAATTGGACCATTCTAAATTTCACCTCCATTTGGTTTTAATTACTATGAAAATATTAAAAAGGTTAACAATCTTCCTATAAGCTGTTTCTGATAGTTTGGGTTGGAGATTTAAAAATGGGTTGATATGTAGGGAGTTTCTAGGATTTTATACTTCACATCTCGTCAAAAACAATAATGATCCCCCCAAAAATACGGAAACCATTGTCCTTGCCTTCAAAATAAAATATCCAGACATTTAAAAAATGATGAAACCATAAAGCAGACATATGGGAAATATTATGTAGTGACTAATTGGGGCGGTAAAACTATCTGTCTGAAAACGAGATACTTTTGAATTCCGAAAATGGCAAATTTTTCATAAAATTAGTCTTTTTTTATAAATAAATGCAAAACTTATGATTCAAAATTTACCACTAACGTCAAGTATAACACGTGACAAACGATCAATCTCAAAATCATTTTGATAAGTTAAAGTTTCAAAACTTATAACTATATAAAGCGACGCATGCCACATTACAAAAAATGGGGCCGCGCCTTAAGCCATAAACTGCCTGTGCCCTAAAGGGGTTATAAGCACCTCCTCAAGTGCAGTTCAAATGGTCAGGATATCACCATTGTAGTAAAGGTAAGTCATGGGTTTCATGGGGTATGTAGATAATTATGCAACGTCCAGTTCTGCCATAAAAAGATTTGAATACTGTGGTGCACACTTTAAACCCATTGATATTCCCATTTACTGTAGGTACAGGTGCTCTCCAAAGGCCAAGAAGTTGGCACAGAGTTAGCACAAAGCTCTGTTGTTGTAGGTTTTATTTCATCAAGAGTATTTGACATTCTGCAATTCCATCTTTATGGGGATTGTGTTCCTATAAGGATTCCACATCCATGGTGGCCAGAATGGTACCGCTGATTCATGTGCCTAAGGCATTGCATTTATTTATGAGACCAGTGGCTTACAAATATTTTCCACCCAAACTGAGATGTTTTCCATCAATTTGCTAATACCGTAAATGATGGGTCTTTGTGGATTAGCCTCTTTGTGGAACTTGGGGAACAAATAGTACCAACCCAACCTGGGATTCTCCGGGATAAGTAGTTTTACCATGTGCTGACTATTGGAAACTTCTTGCTCATGTCAAAAAGCTGTTTTTGTAATTCTCTTTGCGGTCACTTTCAAGCTTCAATAATGGATGGCTGTTCACTACTTGGATATAGTCGGAGATGTTTATAATGACTATTGCCACCCCTTTGTCTCATGTTTTATTATTATATTTGGGTTCACTTTCAATCATCTGATAACACTATGTTCTTGCAGAGTTGTCAGATCAAATAAGCATCTTTTTACCCTCTTGAGGAAAACTTGACAGCAATCACAGGAGTTATTTTATTAGTTTTCCTATAGACCAGCCAATTTCAGCAGCATTATATTGTTAACTCTATGCAACTACTATGGGTTACAATTATTAGTCGTACAATGTTTATACAATTATTATGCATGCAAAACTGCAGACAGTGTTAGGTAGCTGGTCTGCAGGCCTTTCTAGCCATATCATTGTGTCTGTTAGTAGCAGCACCACATATTCCAGGATTGTAACTGGACCTGGCGCACTGTTGTGTAAGGTCTCTTCGCTAAACACAGCACAGCCCCTCCCTCCTGAGTAAATCCTGTAGTATTCATGCAGAAACCTGCTACAGTAGCTGTACAGCATTACTGTGTGAAGATGTCACACATCAGTGTACCAGCGTGCTTCAAGTTCAGCTACAATCATGGAATATAAATGCATTTTCAACATTTAACTATGGCCCTTAAATTGAGCACTCTGCCTTATTGTAGGAGATTGTTGACCCCTATGAGGCTTGCATAGCTGACTGGATCTTGGCAGGATCTGTAATAAATAGAGATGAGCGAGCACTAAAGTGCTCGAGTGCTCGTTACTTGAGTCAAACTTTTTCAAGGAGACCAATAAAATGTGTCATTTTATTGAGAAATAAGGAAGTCAGTTCTGTTTCTTCGTTTTTTTTATTCAATGGAATATTCGTAGAACGTCAAAAAGGAGAATGACCCGTGTTAAACATCTGCAATGTGTTCTTCACACATATTGTGCTTCACATACTATTGTGAAGAACACCTTCCTTTCTGCACTAATGTCTTCTGATAAGTTAGCAGATGTATGTAAACATCTGCAATGTGTTCTTCACTGTGTTCTTTCCATCTGCTAACTTATCAGAAGACATTAGTGCAGAAAGGTGTTCTTCACAGTAGTAAGTGAAGAACAATATGTGTGAAGATTCTTCACACTTATTGTTCTTCACATTCACTGGGGAAATATGAATGTATTTTTTATGAATATTTGTTAATTTTTTTGTGTGCGTGTTTTTACTTTATATGTCCCCCATGAGGTCATAAAAAAACATGTTCACCTTTTTCCTTATTTTACTTTATTCTTTTTGTTTTACAAGTTTTCCCCTGTTACTGAGGCATCTATAAGAGCCTCAGTTGCAGAGGGAAACCACCACCTGTCACCGGATTTGCTGATCAGAGTTAGACAGGGTCTAATTTGGCTCAGCAGCTCTGAGTAACCAATTTAGACCCCGGCAGTCTATAGAGACGGCGGCGGCTCTGTGATACTTCAGCGTGATGCTGTGAGGAGTGGAGAAGGTAGAAGCGGTAATGAACCGCATCTCCCTTCTCCGTAGGGTCTCCAGGTGTCTCTGCAGCGACGTCTAAAGACTCCAGACTTGCGCCCGCTGATGCCTATAGTCAGCGGGCTCTCCGAGAGGAGTTAACATACAATGCACAGCATTATACAGATATAAGAGTGTTCAGAAAAGTAGCAATGACCAGATCATGTATCGAGCATGTGTGAGGAGCCTCACATTAAACCAGCACCTGAAAAAACAGAAAACTAGCATGTGCACATCGTTTTTCCTGGGTTATGCATAATATAGTTTCTACATAGAAAAAAATAGATCCCCCCCCCCTCACCTCACTTCCAGGGGGTAAAAAGAAAGGGCCATTTTTCAGAGAAAGTTTTGTTTTTAGATCCGATATACTGTATATTTCTCGAGATATTCCCATTTTGATTTTTGGTGATTATAGTGCCATCTATCAATGATAATGACTTCAGTCGTAGGTTGCTACAATTCCTGGAGAATTTGAATTTGTTCCCGTTTCAGATTTTTATGTAATAGTTCTTCACACATCGGCTCCCGCTGTATGAAGAGGGCTCACAGGCTGAGCACTCTCCATACAAGGTGGGCGTTTGCTGCATATAACACCTATGGTCGGTGCTGGTATGTAATTGGGTGTTAGCCATAAATGCACTCGGCAAAGCTGCCAGAGGGATTTAAATCCTGGCAGCACGTGGGTGCGACCATATTGACTTTGTACGCCGCCCCCTTTAGGGTCTTCGGGGGAGGTGGTTAGTTACTATGACAACCTTGGGTCAAACCGGGGCTGTCTGGTTTTGACCCATTTATTACATTGTGCGATTTCCATATTGTAATAGGTGATGTGTAAAATCCTCATATATGGCCATACTGTTGTATGCCATTATATGGTAGGATCAATCAGACAGCTTAGGGTTAAAGGACCTTGGGGGTCTGAAAAATAGTAAAAAAATGTTTAAAAAAGCTTTAAAAATTTAAATTAAAAAAACCTAAAAACTCAATCACCCACTCTCTCTATAACTCATAAAAATATAAGTAAACAGTAAAAATAATACACGTTAGATATCGCTGCATCCCAAAATATAACACTGAAAGTCAAAAATGACGCTTTTTTGCCAATTTGAAAATAATTTTAAAAAATCAATAAAAAGTGATTGAAAGGCCATACAGTCCTTTAAATGGTAGCATTGAAAACATCACCAAAAATTGACACCGCTCCATACGCTGAAGTATGAAAAAGTTATTAAAGCCGGAAGATGGCCAAATGAAGAATATTTTCTTGAATAGGAGATTTTATATAAATTTGTTAACCCCGTGATTGCACCGACCCAAATAATAAAGTAGACATGTCATTTGGGGTGCACAAAGAAAACCGGTAAATCCAAGCCCACAAGAAAATGGCGCAAATGCATTTTACCAATTTCACTGCATTTGGAATTTTTTCCACGGCATGCAATATAAAATACTATGAAGTGCAATTTGTTACACAGAAAACAAGCCCTCACACAGCTCTGTACATGGAAAAATAAAATGTTTTAGCGCAATTGCGCTGGAAATACTAGATCTTTTTAGTTCTAAAAGAAAAACATATAGAATTAAGTGTGTTTCAGCCCTTTACGAGGAGTAAAGAAAAATAAATATTATATTGTTCAAAAATTAGCAGGTTCATTGTTGTTCATTAAAAACTTAAAAAATAAGAAACTCAATTACTCACTTTACTGGGCTAATATTTAGTGGTACAGCCATTGTTTCTGCTTTTCCATGGAGTCAGCCAACTTCTGTAACTAATGAACAGGTATTTCAGTTCCAAAAGGTTGGACCTTAATTTATAATTACTCTGCATTATTTTTATGTCACCCCACATGTTGTCTATGTAATTGAAGTCAGGTAATTGGAATGACTACTCTGTGACCTCAATCCTGTTGGTTTAGAACCAAGAATTCTAAATTATTCTGTTAAATATTTAAATGAAATTCAATAACATCTTTTAAACACAGATAGCCAAATCAAGTATGAGAATCCCCTTTCCTAAAGCCCTGTGAGAATACAACCTGATGTCTACCTACCATTTGCAAGACCTTGCCCGATGCTAACATCATCCCTAACTAGGGCATAGATGTGACTATAACTGCTTTTCTACCTCCCTAGGGTTACAACATGTTTAATGCAAAGGATGTTTCTGCAATACATTGAGTAAATTGTACAATTCTTGACACACATATTAATATTTTATTTGACCTTGTTAATAATCATTTAAAGTCATTTTGATAGTCTAATATGGTACTGTGCCGCATTGTTTCAAAGCGCCTCTGTTGCTGTATATTCCAATAGAGATTAATATGTGCTAGCCAGCTGAGGTCATTACAGGGAGGATTAATTACTATGGCTTCAAATTAATTAGATTACACAAGTCTTCGGCCAACTTTGTCATATCACAGCATAAACCTGTAGGTTCATTTCCAGTACTGCAGCTGTGAGCTTCGTGGGCATCTCATAATGCGTTCTTACATGTGCGGCTGCAGAACAAATTCTCTAATTGATCTATTTTTATACTTCATTAATTATAGGTCAAACTCTTATCCTGAAAAACAGGGTAATAACCAAGCTTTGCACAAACAATGCTTACTCCCTATGGAGCTAATGCACATTTTCCTCCACTAAACCAAAGTCAGAATTGACCTCCTTCATCAAGTGATGAAGAACCTGTTATGGAAGTTACAGCTGTTCTGTCTGACAATAGACAGGGTCAAATAAAGAGACTGGAAGGTCAAGTAATGTATTGTTTATATTATCTATGTGGCAGATGGTATTTACAAAAAATGTAAACATACAATGAAAGTGCAAAGGTCGTATTATAAAATAAAAGTAACACATAACATTCCGACCAGGTTAGCAATATAGGCAAGAGAAGAAAAGAGGAAACTGAACAAATGAAACTGTATTCATTAAAATAATTCAATGCTCATGTTCAAACTGACGGGCTACAATTTGTTTCTATTATTAAAGGGTAACTATGTGTAGATGATAATGGTAAACTTTGTAATATATATTTTTCCCCTGCCTTTCTTCCACATTCAAACCGTTTGTGTAAATTAGCTTTTGTTCCTTACTCCACTGATAGCTCAGAGATAAAGGAACATGATTAACTGACTAATGACAGACTGTCCCTGGATAATCAAGGTTTACTCATCCAGGTAAATATTCTCTATGGAAAGAGAAGTCTTTTAGATACCCTGCTCACTACAAGACGAAAAGCAGAAAAAATATGCAGAAAAGCTGCTCTGTTAATTTCTGAAATAAGATAAAATCTTCAAAGCTTTAGTTATGCTTTAATTTTGCTACTTAGTGTGGGTATTTAAAAATACAACATGTCTTCATATCTCCCTGCTCTTCTATTTCTAGCCTGTTTAAATTTTACAACTTATGTCAGCTGTGATGATCCTTGGGGGCAGGTCACCGCCGCAACCATAAAAATAAAAAGTCTACATGGCACTATCTATATTTAATAAAAAGTACTTTACCCTGCAATTCTCACTCAGAACAGTAGGCTTAATAATAGACTGACCCTTGTTAATTCTGTTGGGGACTTCTGTGCAATTTCATTTAATCAGCAGACGAGATTACATTAGAATATAGAACATCTATACAAAAACACCATCATTATCTACACTACTGATGATATAACAGTTTATATACACCCAAGATCTCTACAGAACATGCATAGAAAAGTCTCTACAGACACCAATCAGTTTGCTCCCAACAATGTCTGCTTATGGCCATGATGCTGCTGTAAAGCGTTTCACAAAACACGGGGGCACATTTACTTAAAACATGTCTACTGTGCAGGGTGTGACAGATTCATGATTTGTGGCACCCATTCTTCATAAATCTGGCATCCTCTGTACTGCTCCGATAGAGAGCACCAACTTTTAACTTTAAACATGGGACTAGAAGATGGAAGGAAGGGAATAGTTTTTATTGGACAAGTTTCCTGCACAAAATAAAAATCCATCCATACGTCTCCAAATAGCATAAGACGCTTAGTTCCACTTAGAAAAAGAAAAAAAGGTGCGGCACTCACTGATTAAAATCCATCCGTTTTATTTCATCCAATAGTAAAAAAAAAGTGTGCCATACCAGGCAGAACAGAGGTTTTGTAGGGGGTTCTTAGGCATAAGAACATTTGACGGACGGATGTGGGACACCATCAGACCCCTCGTTTTCGTGATCTGTGGGGGTTTCAACATTGAGACCCCCACTGATTAGCAGGTTAGGCCCTCTCCCATGGATAGGACTTAACTTTTCTTTGTGGGAAAACCCCTTTAAGGTCCTGGGCTTTTTGTGTGTGTGGTTTTCACATCTCTCATTACAAAAGTCATTTCTGTTTTATTTTATTTGCATTTATTTTTTCCATTTACAGAGCTTGTTGGCAAGTCATACTTCCTAGGGCCATACATTATTAATCTGTGGACTGTACTGGAAAGATGGAATAAAGCTCAACATGTGGTGTAATTACCGTATATACCGTATAAGCCAAGTTTTTCAGCACAAAAATTGTGCTGAAAAACCTCACCTCAGTCAAGAAAAAAATAAAAAACGTAATACTCACCCTTCGGTGTCCCATGCGATCTGACGGCGGGCGCACAATAAGATGCAGCGGTGTCGCGGCTGATGACGTCATCAGCCGCGACACCGCGGTATCATAGTGCGCGCCTGCCGGGAGATCACATGGACGTGATCTGCCAGCTACAGAAGAGAGAAGAGGAGGCGCCGCAGCTGCCGCCTGGTACCGCGCCGAGGATCAGGAGCCTCGCGCTGAAGATCGGGACCCGCGCTGAAGATCGGGACATCGGAGGGTGAGTATTACGTTTTTTTATTTTTTTATTCGCTTGGCAGGGGGCAGGCTGTATACTTTATGGGGGCAGGCTGTATACTTTATGGGGGCAGGCTGTATACTTTATAGGGGCAGGCTGTATACCTTTTGGGGGCAGGTTGTATATTTTATGGGGGCAGGCTGGTATACCTCTTGGGGGCAGGCTGTATACCTCTTGGGGGCAGGCTGTATACCTCTTGGGGGCTGGCTGTATACAACATGGGGACTGGCTGTATACAACATGGAGACTGGCTGTATACTACATTGGGACTGGCTGTATACTACATGGGGACTGGCTGTATACTACATTGAGACTGGCTGTATACTTAATTGGGACTGGCTGTATACTACACCCTCGGTTTATACTCGAGTCAATAGGTTTTCCCAGTTTTTGGTGGTAAAATGAGGGGTCTCGGTTTATACTCGGGTCGGCTTATACTCGAGTATATACGGTAACTACAAAACGCAATTCCTGTTTTTTTCAGCTTTCATTGTGCCATCCAAATTAAGCGTCCATTTTATTCTTTGGTCCGTACAATCACATAGGTACAAAAATCAGATACAAAATTTACATAGTTTTGTTCCGTCTTAATACGTTTTTACACCTGTAACATTATAGGTGCTACATAAATGTGCTTTTCTGTATAAAAAACACACCATGCAGTGGCCGGATTTCATGGTCCAAGCACAGTTCCTTGTATCATAGTGAAACATGATGGAAGGAGTGCTGGCTTGCAGGTGGAACAACAGTGCTGAATGGTATCTATGATGCTATTTTGTGGGAAAGCAGGGACCCCTAAAAATTTTCACTATTTTGCAAGGCCAACTCATGGTCCTTCCATTCTCTGGGGAATCATAGACTCCTTCCACAATATTTCAGTATGAGTTAAGGCTCACGCACAGTTCCTTTTTCATGGGCCAAGCATGGTCATGCGGCACCGGCCTTAATCTTCAGTGTATAGTACAGTTTAAAATGTCATTTTTGCTGAACGAGCTGATGTTTTCATTAATACTATTTTTTGAACTGTGTGAAAGTTGAAATCTGCCCTCCATTATTAGCTTAGCAAGAAAGAAAAACTTTAAATAACAACAAACACATTACTTGTGGGGAAATGGAACAATGGGACCCTTTTTAAGAATCCTTCATCTTTTCATCAAAAAAATCACTTTATTTCTTATTAAATAATAGAAAATGTGTATTCAGATAGATTATTCGGCATATTAGGAAGCTATGCAGACAGCTGAAGTGTTGAGCATTTTCTATGCATAACATTTATCTGCCAAAGTGTGTGGTATTCTGTATTGATAGCCTCTCGTGACCCTGTAAGTAGCAACCTACATGTGTGGTCAGATGCACATTCATCTTCTTAAAATTAGACTTGTCACTCGCAGTAATGTCTATGCAGAAGCCCTCTGATTTATGTGAATTCTTTCATTCGGGTTACTTTTTGTAGATAATATAAATGAAAACATATACCGTAGTACTTTTAAATATAATTCAGTAGAATTCTGCAGTTTTTTTTGTCTAATCTACATATTTGGAGGACTGGATAGTCAGATATGTGATGCATCCAAATATTTATTTTAACCATTTGTAATAAAATGTCAGAACTCAAATATGTTTACAAAATGAAATGTATTTTTTGTTTAAATCATATTGAATTGCTTGGAAAAAAATGTACAACTACATATTCCATGCTGCATAATTGATGGTGGGCATGAGTATTTCAGCAGTGAATGTATTGCTGATGATAACCCATTATTGATGTGTAGCAATTATTATGGTATTTTTGGTAGAAAGCTTGACATACTATATATTTATCCACCTGGGTAAAGCCTTTCACCTCTAAATATACTTACACTATTTGTGCTCTTTAAATGAGTGAAGTGAATGCCATTAGGTTTAGTTTAAAGTAGAGAAATACAGCAAATTCCCAAGAAATTAACTTTTATGTGTATTTCCCCAAAGATGTTTACAAGAACAATCACTATTTAGCAAACTATGCTTATCTGTCACTGTATTCCTGCACAGTCTGAAAACTGTGCCACTGCGTTGGAACTAAGAGTAAAAAGAGTCTCAGTCCAGTAATGTTGCTGATGGAATGAAAGGTAATAACATTTTATACCTTCATGCACAGCACCTACCCCGGGGAGCCAGAGTTCTTCTACATTCCTGAACCCAGGTGAAAAGTGGCAAAAATTTAGATTGCCAAGCAGTCAGTTCTAATCTCATGTTACTTAGACTGTGCAGTATGTCTAATGCGCCGAAGTGGAAAACTGTAAATGTTACAGCAAGCTATTAACCTTACTAGTCAACCACAACCTTTAGTTTCCTACGCTGCTCTGCTTTTTCTTTCTTTAAAATGGTCTGCACCACTATCCTTCCCCTTGGAGCAATTTTACAGGAACAGAAGAGCACTACAGATCTTAAGTGTTTGCTAAAAAGCTGAAGTCATCCCTCTGTATTTCCGGAGACTTGAGTTCTGAGAAGGCTGTAAACATATTTGCATGCAATAATTGCTAGAGGAACTTGGCTAGGATATTTGAACTTTAAGTACTTTTGTGGATCAATTAAACAAAAACTTGCAATGAAAGCTTGTGATGTTTTCCAGTGAATTCATGTGGGATGCTTATTTCACAGTATTATTCATAATAATTATGAGGTATACAGAATATATGCCAACTACAATTAAGCTTCAGTTAAAAGTGTTATATTGGTGGTACAAATGATGCAATATGGCAAAAGCTTCAAGGCACACAACAGTACAAAACGATTCAACCCCATGAACCCACTAGGTTTATTTACCAAAGTAGTCATTCAATCTATGAATGTGCCTAACTGGATATTAACCCCTACGGGACTCAGCCTATTCTGGCCTTTAGGACGCGGCCCCATTTTTCAAATCTGCCCGTGTCACTATATTTGGTTATAGCTTTGAAACGCTATGAGATATCCAGGGGATTTTGAGATTGTTTTCTTGTGACTAGAATTCTCTACTTTTGATTTTTCACATTTTTTTCTTAAAATCAACAAGACCAGTATTTTGATGGACCTGCTCAACTTCTAATTTACTGTGAGAGGCCTAAATAATAGCTAGACTCAAAATTAAATGCTAAATTACCCCATTATGGAAACTTCACCCCTCAACATATGAAAAAAACTTTTAAGAAGTTTGTTAACCCTTTAGGTGACTTATAGGGGTTAAAAAAAATGGCGGTGCAGTCTACAAATTGTAATATTTTTTGACAATACATTCATTTTGGGTGGAAAATTATACATTTAAAATGGATTAAATGAAAAAAGGTGCCACCAAGTTGATGCCCAATTTCTCCTGAGTACACCAATACCCTATATGTGGTGGTATCCTGCTGTCTGGGCGCACAGCCGGGCATAGAATGAAAGGAGGCACTATCCAGAACAGATTAGCATTGTCAAATTGTACAGGTTATCATTTTTTTCTTTTTTTAATGTGCACCTTATTTCTTTTGCCACATGATATGCACTTTTCTGGTATGATATTTTGGGGCATCTAAAGCTTATTGGTGAGATTTTATTAACTCTTTGTTGGTGGAGGAAATGAAAATCATCAATTTTTAGGAAATTTTTTTTGGCCATTAACCATACCATAAAAATAGTATATTATTTTTATTCTATGGGTCGCCACAATTATGAACATTCCTCATTTATGTAGATTTTCTATTTTTCCCATGTTTACTGAATAAAAAGTAATTTTCAGACATGCTCAGACAGTTTACAGTCAGACTCGGAAGAGGTGTGACTTCCTGGAACATTGTGCAGCCCCGGGGCACTCAGCATTCCCCGGGGCTGCCCAGAAGTGGATCGGATCCCCCGGTAAGCGGCACAGGGGATCCGATCCATAGGGGGAACAGCCTTACACGCCGCACACATGCTTGACAGTGGCGTGTAAGGGGTTAATACCCGCAATCAGAGTCTGCTCCGATCGCAGGTGTTAGTGTGCATATGTGAGCTGTGATAGACAGCTGACAGACGCTGCTTCTGGCGCTGGCTCCGTTGGTGAGCCGGTGCCAGAAGCAGGACATTATAGCACGCCCCACCAGACCTAACCATCACAATTCATGGCTTCACATTCTCCTTGGTCCTCACTACAACCTGCCTCCTCCATCTACATTTCTCACAGCTGAAACTTCATCTACAGTTAACAAAATTGCTAGTCCATGCCCTCATCATCTCCCACTTGGCCTACTGCAACATTCTTCCCTGTGGTCTCTCTAATCCCCTTCAATCCATCCTTAACTGGACCAGCTAATCCATCTGCTTCCTTGCTTATCCTCTCCACTGCTTGCCCATTGCACAGTAATTTCAATTTAAAATACTAACCATGACTTACAAAGCTGTCCATAACCTGTCCAGTTAAGAAACACTGCATCCCTAAGCACTACTGGATTACAAAAAATCTATTACTCAATCATATTCCAGTTCACTGTGCAGTGCCACACACAACATGGTCTACAAAATAGTTTTAACTTCCATTAAAAGGTTGCCAAATCTGACACAAAAAAAGAAAGAAAGAGAAAAGACAAGAAAAAATAAGATGCAAACCGCTGCCCAGTGGAATTGTTTCACAAGCCAATGTAGTTAAATACAGTGTTTTGTTTAACCTGGATCAAAACACGGTAAAGAAACACATAAAATATTGCAACAGCTTGAGCTTGCCAATGCATTTTTAACACACCATGGGGCAGATTTATCAAGCAGTCTGAAAGTCAGAATATTTCCAGTTGCCCATGGCAACCAATCACAGCTCAGCTTTCATTTCATCAGTGCTCATGAATATTTTAAAGGGGAGCTGTGATTGGTTGCCATGGGCAATTGGAAATATTCTGACTTTCAGACAGCTTGATAAATCTGCCCCACTATGTCCTTAGTCAAAATTATTTTTGATGCTATTAGTTTGGCGTTTGATTTTAGTGGTGTTTTGCACTGCAATGTTATAATGTAGTGCATGGACTTAATGCAACGTCAGAATAACAAATGAGCATCAGAAATGTTAAAGACTTGCCCTTTGTTGGTGTCATTTTGCATCCAAAAATGTGCCAAAAAAGTGTTGAGTAACTAGAAGTGTAGGAAAAGTGTCAGGATTAAAGATCTGCGAACAAATTGAGCGACATAAAATAGTGAGTGTTGGAAAATAACCTAAATTGTGGAGCTGACACATTATAAATATTCCGAAAAACCTGGAATAAATGATGTATGCACTTATCTGATGGTTATGAGTCTGGCAGCCAGTCGGAAATATTCACGTTCATCCGAAGACCAGGGTTACGGTGTCGTGAAAGAAGCATGCACAAGGACCTGAGTCGGGTGGTAGACCGGCGGCATTATCACTCAAAAAGAATGGCAGGATGTATGCGAAGATGTTTTTATTGAAGACACAGCTATGCGTTTCGGCTCCATACCGGAGCCTTCGTCAGGCTTAATATAAAATTACCTTAATATAAAATACCTTAAATTACCTTAATATAAAATTACCTTAATATAAAATTTTATATTAAGCCTGACAAAGGCTCCGGTACGGAGCTGAAACGCGTAGCTGTAATGAATACCCCCTAAAAAAAAACAGGGCCAAAAAGAAATGTCACAAAGCCAGTAATAAATACCCCCTCAATAAAAAACAGGGCCGAAAAGAAATGTCACAAAGCCAGTAACAATTACATCCCTCTATATTTAAGGTGTCTTGTGTGATTTTAAATGTCTGTGTCTTGTATAATAATATAGCTTCATGCAATTGTGCACCAATAGTCTGAGCCCATGAAGTTTTTGTAAGTTTCTTTAACATTAGCTTATTTTTCTGCAATGCTTATTGTGATGATTGATCTGTAACCTCGGACACCTGACATGCAGGTGTAGAAAGCAGCTATATTCAATTTTGGGAGGATCACATAATGTCCAGTGTAACCTAAGTGACATCCACTAGTTTGACATTCAATACAAGCATTAAGTGAAATTATACTTGAAGACCTGTGATGACAGTCATAGAGGGAAATCAGTACATTACAGTGGTTTTCTACTTTTCTATGTGCATTGATTTTTGTAATAGCAGGTTTGGCATGGACAATTTAACAATAGAATAAATAGCTTTTGATATTTGAAAATTTTAAGCATCAGTGTTTCTGAGAAACCAACAATCAAACCTAATTCATATCAGATATGTTCAGGTTTAGGTATTAGAACACACTTTTTGTAAAGAATTAGTTCCTGTATTTGGATCTGGAAGTGCACAGTACTCCTCTTCCTGTCCTAGAAAACCTATTTGCATACCCTTTTCCTGAATATGGACATCACAGTTTTTATGGCGATGTACAATAGCTGTGTAGTGGGAGAGTGCTACTTACTCAGTGCTCTAAACTCATGGTGGGCCAGGACTCTGGAGCCTGACAGTTTTTCTATTATTTGTACGGTTAGAGTTATAATCTATGGCAGCCTGTAGTTCTTAAAGAAGACCTGTTACCAGAATTTTACCACCCTGACTAACAATACCAGCTGATGAAGGGTTAAAAGTCCTCCACATATCACCTAAAATTAGCTGCCAGTGAGGAACTGTACCTTAGTTACAGACAGTTTTCTGATATGCAAATTGGCTTTTCTGACTTATGTCTAGTGGCTTTGACTCTTCTCCTGGCTGTCAGTGAACAATACCCCATTATTTTGACTGACAGCTCTGCCAAATCACTGCTCTACCTCCTTGTACTTTGGGGCTGTCTGCCAATATTCAACTGCAGACATATAAAGCTCTATTTACTTGTATGAAATATTGTGTCATTTTTTTCACTGTGGCCAGAGTGACATCATCGCAGGTCCTTTAGCCTTCTAACAATAGTAAACTGTACACCATGTATATGATCAAATAAAATCACATCAGCCTACATGGAGGATGGAGAGGAGTAAAAGTCCATGGAGGCTGCTGTGACTTCATGTGGTCAGATTCATACATGGGGGACAGTTTGCTATTATTTAGAGGATAAAGAACCTGGTCACATGACATCAACTGCTGAATTCCAGGGCGGCATAAGGCACGTGGAGAAGCTGGCTGCGCAGGAGACGCCCTCTCTGATGCCAGATAATATAAGATAAAAGGTGATTTATGTGGAAATAAGGTAAACAATTTTTAGATAAAAGAAGGGTGTAAGTTAGTTAATAGGACTCTATAGGAAAATGTCACTGGCTGTATATGTGAAAATGTGGTGACAGGTTCCCTTTAATAATTCTTTTGCAGTATGTAAATCTGCTGGTCTTAATATATCAGCCGCATTGTATCTTACGCCTCTTTGCTTTTAATATGCATCCTGTGATTTCCAGGCAGAATATTGCCAGACCTTACCTACCCCCTATTGCTACACTTCAGTTTAATGGTATTTATAATACATTTAATATATTTCAGATCTTGTATCCTATTAAACCCCATTTGAGATTTCAGTTTTTCTGAATCCTATCGTAACATTATATTTCAGTGGCTTATTAAACCTTTTACAATAAAGAAAAAAAGTGTTGAAAGTAATGATTTATATATGATGAAAAGGACTGCAATTAAGTCAAGTCCTGACATTATAAAAGTCAGACTGAGGATGTTATTCGCTTATGCCTCATATCACTGTTAATGAATATTTCTGTCGCATACAACTGGGAACAAAGGTCAATGGGATAAGTAATAATTATAGTCATATGTGAAATTACAAAACATAACTTTGTCACTTAACTGCATTTTTGCAGAAAAACCTTTGCACTTGACTGTTCTTACCCAAATGCTTAAACAGCTTTTGCAATTGCTTTCAGTCTATTAAGGTTTTAGCTGTAAATGAACTGGCAAGTATTTCTGTAACTATTACAAATTCTAGGTTCCAACATACATAAAATCAATGTGGGAGATGTATCAGGGCATGTACTCCAGATTTCTGGCATACAAACCCTAAAATAATCACAATTACTCTGACATTGGCGGTAATTGAGATTATTTCCTCCTTTAAACCATCTTCACGCCTAAGGTGCATGGAGGGGCATGAAGGGGGCACAGCTGGCAGTGGAGCCCCATGCCTACACACACGCTACAGCCAGTGAACTTTCACAAGTGAAAGTTTGTTGGCCGCGGCATATTTCTATGCCAGGCAGGACCTGGTATGCAATTCCAGATGGCACTGCCGCCTTGCCAAATACATCAGAACGCTGAAGCTGCAGGGATTTCATCATCATAAGCCGGAGCATGAGTATCGGTATATGATAAATCTGCCCCAGTGAACCAATGCACTTCTGTTAAAGGAGCACTCCAGTCAAAGCTGATTCATTAAATTATATCTTGTGCAGGTCCTGAAGGGAGGAGTCTGGCTCTATGAAAATGAATAATGCTCCTCTCTTCATACCCTACACCATGTATTATTCAATGAATTAGCTTTGACTGGAGTTTCCTTTAATTCAGCTAATAAGAGTATAGTCACACACTTTTTGAGATGAGATGAAGGTAAATGAGGTTGTTTCAGTACCTTTCCAGGTGCACAGGTTTCCGATAACTAAATGTGAAAAATCTGATAACTTAATGTATAGCACAAAGCTGCACTAAATGCTATACCTTTTAAAGGATCACTGTACATGGCTGTTATTTTAATGGCTTGTGCGAACAATGTCCTTATGGCAGATTAACCCCTTAACATCACAGGCCTTTTCAGTTTTTAAGTTTACATTTTTTCCTTCCCATCTTTCAAATGCCAAAACAGAGCTGTATGAGGGATTGTTATATGTGGGACTGTGTTATTCTAGGGATTCCCAATATATAAGCTGTCAGACATTGTTGGCTCCTCCACTGCTCAATTGAATCCTCTATGAATAGATTGTGGTTAGAGTTCATATATAGTTATTTCACATCTCAGAGGATTCCCCCTGACCAGGGCTGTGCAGTCGGTAAGCCAAACCTCCGACTCCAACCCTGACTTTGGCTCCTCGATTCCCTGAACCGTGACTCAACTTTGACTCCAGCTTCACCAAATTGGTCACCGACTCCGACTCCTGGTCACTCTAGCAGTGCCTGAGATAAACGTAAGCATTCCTTCTTAGTGCCCTGTTCCTATAATCTATAGCTTACATAGTTGACTCTTACACAGATGTCCTGGAGAAAGTGAGATTCAGTAGAGCAGGAAAATGTTCTAACAGTTCTCCACCTACCGATGCTCCACCATGGGCCCCATCTCCGCAGACATCATTCCTCCTTCTTCCCTATTCTCTACCCTCTGTTACTAATTGCCCCTCTCCCCGACTACCCTTCCCCTTTCTTCTCTTATCACACCTCTTTACCTCTTTCCCAAGTATTCTGTGTATTTCTTTCTTTTTCCTATGGATATGGGCTCTTTTTTCAGAATTCCTTTCTAATACATTAAAAATGACTAGGAAGTGGACAGATCCTGATTTCTGTTTGTTTGCATGGTTGCTGATAAAATATAGAATTATAAAAAAAAACTGTGTTTGCAGTAAGGTCATTGGACTGTGTAGTGAGCAGACAGGGCCACATTTGAGTCTCATCTTTTGCACTATGGTTAGTACATGAAATGTGTCCCCTGTAGAATGCAAGTATGCTGGAATTTGTTAAGGTCACATCCCATTTTTGGCCTCAGTCTAGTACATTCTTAGGGCCAATTATAGAAAGATAAACTATTTATTTATAAATTGTTACATTTTAGACTTTAAATTTTTAGTTTTTTTTATTGCAGCCAATTGGTAGGATCAAAAAAGTTCTTTTTTTTGCTCATTAATGCACACTCTTCACTCCATCCTGACAGAAATGTAGATATGTTTGCTAATTTATGAAGCAAGAAAAACGCAAATATCACATGGTCAGAAGTATTAAGACTCTTTGCTCAGTGTCGAGTAGAAGCACCTCTTGAGCTAGTACAACCATGAGTCTTCTTGGGAATTATGCAACAAGTTTTTCACACCTGGATTTGGGGATCCTCTGCCATTCTTCCTTGCATATCTTCTCCAGTTCCCTCAGTTTGGATGGTTAACGTTGGTGAAAGCCATTTTCAAGCCTCTCCAGAGATGCTTAATTGAGTTTGTTATTTTAGCTGTGTGCTTAAGGTGTGCTTAAGCTCATTGTCTTGTTGTTCAATACAATAATAGATGTTTTACATATCAAGATGTAAAGATATAAGGTTACGGATAAGCAGTAACCAAAAGTCAATAGGCTTTATCATTGTTGATATTTGGTCACTGAAATCAAATGTCAATAGCTTTGAATTTAACATAAAATAATGTTAATAATGTGAGAATCATCTATTTGGTGGAGTGCCCATGTGGCAAACAGTATATTAGAAGTACTAGTAGAATGCTGAAAGACAGATTGGGAGAACATTTTAGGATCAAAAAATGGAGCTTTGAACAACACAGTCTATCAGCCCATTACAAAAAATATCACAGCTGTGACCCCAAACATACATTATTTAGTGACTGGAGAGGAGGCAACTTTATAGCACTATGTCTACAGCAGAATCCAAAATAATTTATGAGTTTGACACCAAAAGGGTTACATGCAGATTTAGAGGTTTTCGGTTTTCTTTAAAATCCATTTTATTATCATGTTGGTTGAGGTTTGAGCTCACCATGGCATTGGGGTCAGGATGCTTACCCAGAACACAGATGCCTGCTGCACCCATAACTTCCTCTGATTTATAAATGCATCTATTGATGGTTTACATTAGAACATGTTTATATTTTGTATCTATCTCCCTAGGGTACCGAACACTATAGACGTTTTAGTTAGACATTACATGGGCATTTGTGCTATTTATGGGAAGCCTACACCCACATATATTATTATGTCATATGTAATAGTCATTAAACTTATATGTTATCAATTCTTGCAGTTATTAAATGTTTTTTAGAAGGTTTATGACTTTATTTGTATCCGCTTTGGTATCCCTAGATTTTACTACTTTTATTTTAACTTTTTACTAATATTTTTTGTGCTTATTGGTACAACAGTATACATTTGTCATTGGGTTTGAAACATATTTTCTTAAAATATAGTACATTTATGGAACCTACTTTGCTAATATTACAATACTATTATTATGTGACTGTCTTATTGTGCAATTTATGCACAGTGCTCAGCTTTTCTGTTATATATGTCCTTCAGTCTGTTTGACACTCGGACATTGTGTGTAGCACCTACCTACTATATCCCCCTTGTTATACACCTTGTCTGAGAGGTTTGAGTGCTGTTAATATACTTTTTTATATAGTTCTTTAGACCTCATGATTCTCATGTGCACTGACATGCACAGTGAGCTGTGACGTCTTATATAGACATGTGTGTGCCTTTGCTAATCAAGTCCTATCAGTTTAATTCAACACAGCCAGACTCCAATGAAGGAGTAGAACTATCTAATGGAGGATCAGAAGGAAATGGACAGCATTTGAGATAAATATTAATGATTACAAAATAGAAACAATTAACCAATTATTCAGCACAAAAAAGAACCAATTAACCAATCAATGAGCACAAAAAAGAACCAATGGGCTGCAATGAGTCAAAAAATTAGGGGGTGTAAATATTAAGGGGTGTAAATATTTTCCATACCCACTGTAATTTGCTATGACTGTTTAAGTAGATATTTAAGCTATAATAGCATGTACAAACAATTACTAATGCTTTTCTTTGCTGACCTGCACAGTCAAACATAACCACCATATTAATTATTAATAAAATATCATGTTAACTTCTTTATATGGGACTCTCAATATATTGCCATTATAAAACATCTATCTCTAATATTCCAAAGGAAAACAGAAAAGTAAATCTGCAGCAATATGGGGTTAGCTTATGTACTCTTGTACAGTAATAGAACAAGGCACCGTTAGGCAACATAAAATGCCCTGCATCACTCCACAGTGTGTATGCATGACATGAATAATTTGTCCTTATGCACATAGTATGTGCAGCAATGTCCTACATCGGAATTTATAATGCAAAGTTTGTGGGCAAATAGTCCTTTGAATTACTGAGGCTCCTCATCTCATCCTACTGTGTTGCATCTGGCTAGCTGTCTGACTGCTCCTTACCTATTGATTTATGTGCAGCTGTGATTCTTCCCCACTGACTGGCGCACACAGTTTGATGATGTTATGAAGTGGGAGCTGAACTAGATCACTGACTCTAATCTCACCCAGAAAATACATTCTGTTCTGTCATTTCCAGATTTCAGAGCAACGTTGCATCAATTTCGATGAGACTGCCAGTCTGCGGTAAAAAGCCTGTGAAACAGTAAATTATATTAATGATTTTTATCTCTCTGCTTCTGTGTTCATTCCGCTTTGTGATAAGTTATGAGCTTGAGAAATTCTTATTTCTGTCCTCGATGATACCGAGTTGTTCTCTGTTATATTTTGTAGCAATAATCTATGTATCAGACCTAAGTGTTTCCTTCCATCATGAGTCAGGTTTCTATTGGATAATAAAAAGGGACACAAATAACAAAGAATAGAAAAAGCTCTACCATTAACCCATTATCCTATATGTTTGATTAAACAAATATAGTAACATGTGGATACAGAATACTAGAATACATTTTATAATTAGCTGTGGGATGAACAGATGCACTCACAACATGGGTGAAAATACCTCCAACCTCATCAAAAACAATTATACACATGAAAAACAAAGAAAAGAGTACCACAGAGTAAACGCCCCACGCGTATCGCTTAGCTCGTAGGCTTCATCAGGCTTCATCACCCCTGATGAAGCCTACTAGCAAGGAGATACGTGTGGGGCGTTTACTCTGTGGTGGACGATCATTGGTAACACCTTTTCATATATTAGGTTCTGTACCTAGATTTTTGCCTATGTGTCTCTCCATTCGTGTTTCATTATTGTTTTGTGTTGGGGTCAATCTTATTCTAATTTTTGTGTTTTTTGGAATACATCTTTACACAGTATTTATTATTTATACATTAAATTTTCTCCCCTCACAATTTGAATTTCATATACCTTCTCATTCTTTATATGGAGGTCACATCATATACTGGCTCTTTATATTGCTCATTCATCAACACACAGTTGGCATTTTTACCTGGATTTGTGTTTTTAATTGTTTTTAAATACTTTATTTTTTGCTCAATAAATTCATTTGATTGTATTTACGCATCCTCTTTTCTTTGTTTTTCATGTGATGAACAGATGCACTGCCATATATCTGCAGTAAAAGTGATTATATTGGAAGACATAATTGAAATACTGTCAAGAATAGCACAAACTTTCAGTATGAAGAGGTACTATGGATACTATATATATAAAGCATTCGGTATAGGGAGAGCTAACCATAAAGTTGGCAGGTTGGAGTGAAATTGGAATCCTTGATTATTTCCATTGCTTCCTAATAGAATTAGACAGCTTATCATGGAGCAGCAGCAAGGAACAGTTTCACTATATCCATCAAATGCATGGTGGAATGTATTGCCATTTTTTAACTGGAGATCAAGTTACTTTAAATTAAAAATGAATAAAAATAAATCTAGTAATATGGGTCACGATGAGGCTTTTGATATCTTTTATTGCCTGCAAAAAATGGTTAATTTATAGAAAAGTTTAAATGCTATAAAAAGGAAGGAATAGTAACATTTATAGGATATCACATCTATTTAAACCTTTGAAGAATGCTCCCTGAGCCAGGGATTAGCAACCCTGGTCACATACATTTCACATGTACCCAAAATGAATTGTGATAACCATTAATTTCACCAAAATCAATAGTATCAGATTGAACATGCTGAAAGCATACTAAAAGATTTCTATCTACAAAGTCTATTTACTCTGAACCATGTATGAAGCCATTATAGAAAGTAACTGCCACTGTAAGGAAATATGACACAGGCCAATTTTCTATGGGAAATTTAATGAAGTAGGAATAAAAGTGATACAGATCTGCACTAGGTTAAATTGCAGTGTCACATGGCAGTTTTCACTTTGTGTCACTGTTCATTTATGTACTCAAAAGAGTTAAAATCGTTTAAAAAATGAAAATATTGTAATGAATGTGAGTAAATATATAGAAGATTCATGCTTCATACTGTAGCTCGGTAAAAACTCAGTTCCAAACCACACAAGGTTTGGAAAAAGAATTTCATTCATATGTTAATATTCTGTAGAGTACTGTATAAATAAGAGCTCCATGTGGTGCATTGTATGGTTACTGTGCGGAAGGAATGAGTCAGTAGGAGTTAGTCGTTTAGGGGAGAAACACAGAAGTCATACAATTCCAAAATAGAGGTTATGTGCTGCCTTATACATCTACATTAACTGCTATAGAAGAAAGTCAACACCAATGGACTTTCAACACATATATTTTTTCATCTGGGAGCACAAAAAGGTTATTCAAGAACAGAAACAAAAAGATGCCAAAACCTAATATGTTGCATTTTATGTACCGTACAACTGTGGACTACAGGGGACCTGCAGTTGTATCTTGTGTATACTGTAGATTTATTGTTTCCATTTTTCTAAATGAAGTAAGCAGATGTCAATGTGTGCCTGCTACCAAAATAATTCCATTCAGATCAGTTAAGGTTTTCTTTCAGAAATGCGGGATGTCACCAGCTCCCCGGCACTTCCTATTCAGGCGCCCATATCACTGTGCTCCGAAGCTGCATAGAATATAAAGATTAAAAAAGTGTTAAAAAGCATTACAGCGCTTTATGGAACTAAAGAACCTATGCTCCGGCACCATATGTCCAGGGCAGATGAAAATCTCTTCCATTAACCATGTCCAAATTCCATTAACAAGTCCATTAACGCCCGAATCGCCCACCAGCTAAATAAATCGCGCCTCTCTCTTTAAGACACAGGCGCGATTTATATGCGGAGCGACGCAGCGCCTTTCCGGCTGCTGCGTCGCTCCGTTCTAATCAGTGACACAGGCGTCATGACGTCACGACGCCAGTGTCACTGTGCGGAGCCGCGTGAAGAACGGAGCCGCGCGCCGAGGGAGCAGCTGCCTGCAGGTGAGTATGATTTTATTATTTTTCATGCACTTTCATTAGTTCTAATCTGACTGATAAGGGGGAGTGGGGGCCATAATTGTCATATACTGTGTGTGGGGGGGTGTATACGTCATACGTGGCCATACTTGTTTTATACTGTGGGGGGGGGGGGTGCTGTTTACATTATATGTGGCCATAATTGTTTATACTGTGGGTGGGGGGGGGTTTAATATATTATATGTGGCCATAATTGTTTTAAACTCTGTGTGTGTGTGTGTGTGTGGGGGGGGGGGGTTGATATATTATATGGGGCCATAATTGTTTTATACTGTGGGGGGGGGGGAGGAGGTTTGATATATTATATGGGGCCATAATTGTTTTATACTGTGGGGCGGGGGGGGGGGTCATATATTATATGGGGCCAGAATTGTTTTATACTGTGTGTGTGTGTGTGTGTGTGGGGGGGGGGGGGGTTGATATATTATATGGGGCCAGAAATGTTTTATACTAGGGGGGATGCAGTATATACTATATGGGGTAAGAGTCATTTATACTGGGGTGGGGGGTGCTATATATAATATATGGGCCAGAATAATTTTATACTGGGGGGGCTGTATATATTATACGAGGCCAGATTCTTCTTTTCCTGGGGGTGTTATATATTTATATGGGGCCAGATTTCAGCTGGGGGGTAAACAGTATATTACTAAGCTGGGGGGCTGTATATGGGATACAGTATATTACTAAGCTGGGAGGATGTATATGGGATACAGTATATTACTAAGCTGGGAGGCTGTATATGGGATACAGTATATTACTATGCTGAGGGGGCTGTATATGGGATACAGTATATTACTAAGCTGGGGGGCTGTATACAGGATACAGTATATTACTAAGCTGGGGGATGTATATGGGATACAGTATATTACTAAGCTGGGAGGCTGTATATGGGATACAGTATATTACTATGCTGAGGGGGCTGTATATGGGATACAGTATATTACTAAGCTGGGGGGCTGTATATAGGATACAGTATATTACTAAGCTGGGGGGCTGTATATGGGATACAGTATATTACTAAGCTGGGAGGATGTATATGGGATACAGTATATTACTAAGCTGGGAGGCTGTATATGGGATACAGTATATTACTATGCTGAGGGGGCTGTATATGGGATACAGTATATTACTAAGCTGGGGGGCTGTATATAGGATACAGTATATTACTAAGCTGGGAGGGGGCTGTATATGGGGTACAGTATATTACTAAGCTGGGGGGATGTATATGGGATTCAGTATATTACTAAGCTGGGGGATGTATATGGGATTCAGTATATTACTAAGCTGGGGGGCTGTATATGGGATACAGTATATTACTAAGCTGGGGGATGTATATGGGATTCAGTATATTACTAAGCTGGGGGGATGTATATGGGATTCAGTATATTCCTAAGCTGGGGGGCTGTATATGGGATACAGTATATTACTAAGCTGGGGGGATGTATATGGGATTCAGTATATTACTAAGCTGGGGGCTGTATATGGGATACAGTATATTACTAAGATGGGGGATGTATATGGGATTCAGTATATTACTAAGCTGGGGGGCTGTATATGGGATACAGTATATTGCTAAGCTGGGGGCTGTATATGGGATACATTATATTACTAAGCTGGGGGGCTGTATATGGGATACAGTATATTACTAAGCTGGGAGGATGTATATGGGATACAGTATATTACTAAGCTGGGGGGATGTATATGGGGTACAGTATATTACTAAGCTGGGGGGGCTGTATATGGGATACAGTATATTACTAAGCTGGGGGATGTATATGGGATACAGTATATTACTAAGCTGGGGGGATGTATATGGGATACAGTATATTACTAAGCTGGGGGGATGTATATGGGATACAGTATATTACTAAGCTGAGGGGGCTGTATATGGGATACAGTATATTACTAAGCTGGGGGGATGTATATGGGATACAGTATATTACTAAGCTGGGGGGATGTATATGGGATACAGTATATTACTAAGCTGGGGGATGTATATGGGATACAGTATATTACTAATCTGGGGGGGCTGTATATGGGATACAGTATATTACTAAGCTGGGAGATGTATATGGGATACAGTATATTACTAAGCTGGGGGGGCTGTATATGGGATACAGTATGTTACTAAGCTGGGAGGCTGTATATGGGATACAGTATATTACTAAGCTGGGGGGGCTGTATATGGGATACAGTATATTACTAAGCTGGGAGGCTGTATATGGGATACAGTATATTACTATGCTGAGGGGGCTGTATATGGGATACAGTATATTACTAAGCTGGGGAGTGTATATGGGATACAGTATATTACTAAGCTGGGGGGCTGTATATGGGATACAGTATATTACTAAGCTGGGGGGGCTGTATATGGGATACAGTATATTACTAAGCTGGGAGGCTGTATATGGGATACAGTATATTACTAAGCTGGGAGGGGGCTGTATATGGGATACAGTATATTACTAAGCTGGGAGGGGGCTGTATATGGGATACAGTATATTACTAAGCTGGGGGGCTGTATATGGGATACAGTATATTACTAAGCTGGGGGATGTATATGGGGTACAGTATATTACTAAGCTGGAGGGGCTGTATATGGGATACAGTATATTACTAAGCTGGGGGGCTGTATATGGGGTACAGTATATTACTAAGCTGGGGGGCTGTATATATGATATAGTATATTACTAAGCTGGGGGGCTGTATATGGGATACAGTATATTACTAAGCTGGGGAGTGTATATGGGATACAGTATATTACTAAGCTGGGGGGTGTATATGGGATACAGTATATTACTAAGCTGGGGGGATGTATATGGGGTACAGTATATTACTAAGCTGGGGGGCTGTATATATGATATAGTATATTACTAAGCTGGGGCTGTATATGGGATACAGTATATTACTAAGCTGGGGAGTGTATATGGGATACAGTATATTACTAAGCTGGGGGCTGTATATGGGATACAGTATATTACTAAGCTGGGGGCTGTATATGGGATACAGTATATTACTAAGCTGGGGGGATGTATATGGGAAACAGTATATTACTAAGCTGGGGGATGTATATGGGATACAGTATATTACTAAGCTGGGGGATGTATATGGGATACAGTATATTACTGAGCGGGGGAACTGTATATGCGATACTGTATATTACTAAGCTGGGGGGGGCTGTATATTAGAGGGTGCTATATATTTACATTAATCAGGGTAGCACTGAATATAAAATTACATGTAACATAATAACAGGGTGGGATATATTAGTTATAGGATACAATAGATTACTTTGCATCATTTAAACTAAATGTTAGGGGTCTGTATTAATTAATTGGGGGTGTTGTATATTGATTGGTGCTGTGCATGCTATAATTCCAGTAGAATATATATAATGAAGGGATGTTTTATATGTGTGGAGAGTGCGGTCAGTTGTGTTGTGAGGGGTATATACTTCATACTGTAAGTGACTGTGGTATTTTTAGGGACGCCGGGTGGAGATGCTGCACGGAGCTGAAGATATCCGGCCGTGAATTCAGCAGTGATACGTCATGGATTGGAGAACCCAGAATAAAGTCCTCCTGATGGAAGAGATTGTCATCTATAAGGTACTAGATGCCACCAATGCCTCTCAGATCCTGTAGTCAGTCACACTGTCAGGGAGCTGTCTGTAGGATTGTTAATTGTTAGTAAAGTTTAAGGATTTACTTAACAGGGAGCGCGGGGGGGGGGCAGCATTTTAATATTCGCCTCAGGCAGCAAATATGCTAGAATCGGCCCTGCATATGTCTGTGCATATGATCGTTTTTGTCACAGCTGTGCTGGCTTCCATACGACACAAATTGGAGGGCATGCTGTACTGATTCGTACAGAGTACAGGATTTAACTTTCAAATTGTGTCGCAAGACAATGCACTTACATGCACCAGGAAGAAGGTGAACTCCGTTGGACCTGAGAAGGGGGAAGCGACAGAGGCAGGATATGGGGCACACTGAATCACGGCACAGTGTATTATCACCGGACAATGCACTTTCTGCAAACTCCATTGGACAGGTAAGTAAATGTGCCCCATCACCTTGTTTGGGTAGAGGGGTTGATAACTTCCTAGAGCTCTAGCAAAATCATGTACAGCTCCTAAGACCCTTATTGACACAAACAGCAATAGGGTAGACTAACTGGTGTCTATGGAGAGTTTTCAAAAAATTCTGTGCGCATATAGAAAGTGTTACTCAGCTTTTTATGCCAGTTGTAAGACTCACACCTGTACATAGCATCCCTGATCTACTAGACTAGATTGGAGATGCTTCTCCGTTAAGTTGAACCTGTTTAGTCCAGGTCTGATTTGCCACAGATTGTAGCTATAGTCTCAGTTAAAAAAAAAAATCTGTAATTCTGCGCTCTATGCTAGTGGCCAGGACCAAATTAGCAAAATATTGAGAATTCCATAAGTCTCAGAATGCAACAAGTTTGCCTTTTCCAATTTTTTATTTGAATCTGTGATTTGATGATCTCTAAATAAATTGATGGCCCACATTTATTAGTGTTTGCACCAGTTTTCGGTCTGACTTTGCACTATAAAAGAGTGTGCAAATTGCTTGTACAAGTATTTATAAAGTGTCTGACAAGATAGACAAGATGTGTGCCTTGAGGGGCGTTCCGGTGGAGGTCACATAGTGCGCCACAATTCTGCAGCATGAACAAAGTGCACCAAAAAATAAATGGTTCACACTTATCGAGCGGTACGTGGCAGCAGATTCATAAAGAACAGGCACCACAATTGATGAATCTGCTGCACTCTGCACACTTCACAGGCAAACTTCACATAGGGGAGTTTGGACTGTTTTTGATAAATGTGGGCCAATGTCTTTTTTTAAGTGAGATGCTAAGTTGTCACGCTGCTCTCAGTAAATAAAAAAAAATAAAAACAAGATTCTGAATTGTTAATACAATCATTGATAATCGTACATTGGTAAATTTTGATAATTTCTCTGCCACCTCCAAGCAAGCGGACAAAGCACTGCTTATTTCTAAGAACTGAATCTAAGCTGGATCATGTTGTTTTTGTCAAAAGCTGTTTCCACACTGTAATAAAGCATCTAGAAAAGAAAATAAAAAGGTGGAGACCTTCAGTATATTACTAATAATTTCAAGGTGCATTTCTAGGAGGGGGTTGTGAATTAAGTAGCAGATTAATCACTAAATACCGCCCCTCAGGTTGGTGAAGTATGTATTTAGACATATATTTACCCATAAATAAACAGCAAAAACCTAACATTCAAATGTTTTTTCAGAAATCAAATTACAAGCAATATCATTGTAAGCAGTTCATCCATTCCTGCCTCACACTGCTCTAATGGTGCTGTATAATAGTATTTATATGATACTTATACTATAATAATTAACTGACAATCTGTTTCTTTATTATTGTGCACTAAAAGCAGCAATTTCCAGCATTTCTCCATACAGCAAATGTTTTCTTAAAAAGGCAAGGACATACATAATGCAATGACACAATTTAAGAACCAGCAGGCAAGGACTGTTGCATTTTATATCAGTTTACTGTTAACAAAGACTGGCAGACATATTTATATCAATAGCCATTTTCTTGGAAAAACAGACAATATTCCAAAGTCGGGTATGTATGGCATAGGAAAAATGTCAATTTAGTCACAATAGTTCAAATAAGTGGCAGTCACAAAATTACTTCAAAAGCTCAAATTTCATGTATGTATAGCATTCAGACAGTGTAGGTTGCAATATGTGCATTTAAAGGGAATGTATCACTATTTTTAATTATTAAAACCAGAAATGACAAATTTTCTTTTATTTTTTGACTGCATTTTTAGGTTATTTTTTGAACATGATTTTGGAGACAGCCTAAAGCAATTTAGTGATTTGCTTTACAGAAGCCTCATGGTGACAGACACCAATAACCTGGGGCCGAATCAGATCCACGGAAGAGTTGGGTAGACAGGGAGTTTTGCCGGAGTGGACTAGATATGCTGTTACATCATCAAATGCAAGTAGTGATTGAATTCAATGATGGTATAGCCTATGCAAGTGTTATGTTCCAGTGTACTCCTGTCTGTGATGTAAATGAGGTAAATGCTATGGAGAAGCCTCTACTGAGTTAGAAAGTGGCTTTAAAAAAATTATTAAAAAATATATTTAACAAATGATTTCAAGGCTATAGAAACATATGTTCTTATAGTGAACTAAAGTTCACTTTGCTGTTTTCTGGACTGTGCTTTTCTTGTCATATATTCATATAAAACATTACAGCCATTCACAGTTTTAGTACAGGTAACATGACATCTGCTGTCTCACATGCACAAGAACTCTGCTCCCCTCCCCTCTCCATTCACAGTGCATAGGTACAATGCGTAAGTAATATAAATAAGCCAAGTAAACATTCACACGGTATAGGTAGTGCACAGATGCAGGGCAAGACCGTCGCAGGCCAACCCACTCTGTCACCGAATGTGCCCCTTTTGCACACCATCCATGGTAGGGAGATGCTCACTTGGTGTGGTGTTGGCCTGAAGGGGAAAATAATCACACTTGTTTTACAGTTTTTCTGGTGTACAAGCCCTGATAAAGGTTCCCCTATACCCCAAATAATGGTTCTGAAATCCAGGAGGAGCTGGAGTCCGTCGTGTGGGCTGGTAATACAGAGGAGCTGAGGACCTTGAGGGTTTTATAGAAGTCTGTATGAGCACTAGGGAATGTTATATATTCCCTTTTTCTATGTACAAATCTGAGGTGTGTCATATAGTCCCAAAATACAGTCTATTTTTTCTTATGTTTCAAGCATCCATGGGTAGATTCTGAGTACTAGTGGAATCATTCAGTCTATGGATTGTGATAATATAAAGCTTTATTAGTATGTTTTTTATAATTGTCTTCCTCCTTTGATATTTTTTGTAATTGATATCAGTAAAATGCTTGGGCTTTCAGTAGCCTTTTTTTAACAAAAACATTTGGCAGAAAAATATATAAATCAGTTCAAACCAGAAACATTTCTGTAAATGTTGCAAATGCTGTTGATGGCTAAGATAAAATATATGCAATAGTGATGTAATGTAACCCCACAAATCAGAATGTAAAGAAATCTACCATTTGCTTTCATGCATTATGAATAGAGATGAGCGAGCACTAAAATGCTCGGGTGCTCGTTATTCGATACGAGCTTTTCCCGATGCTCGGGTGCTCGTATCGAATAACGAACCCCATTAAAGTCAATGGGAGACCCGAGCATTTTTTTAGTAAAAGAGAACATTAAAAGAACAGTGCAGAATAAAATATCCCAGATGTTTACTGATGTTTTACTTGTAAGAAAAAATTGAAATAACACTATTCTTCACATTGCAGGTGTTCACGCGTGTCTCCCACTAAGTTAGGAGATGTGCGCGAACATCTGGAATGTGAGGAATAGTGTTCTTTCAATGTGTCCTGCACTTAAATGGTCCTGTATTCACAGTTTTTAATGTTTTAATTCTATTCTTCACTTTGCAGATGTTAGCGCGTGTCTTCCGATAATGTCGGAGATGTGCGCGCACATCAGCAATGTGAAGAATAGTGTTATTTAAATGTGTTCTGTACTTAAATGTTCGTGTTTTCACTGTTTTTAATGTTTTAATTCTATTCTTCACATTGCAGGTGTGCGCGCGTGTCTCCCGATAGGTTCGGAGATACGCGCGCACAGCTGCAAAGTGAAGAATAGTGTTATTTAAATGTGTTCTGCCCTTAAATGTTCGTGTTTTCACTGTTTTTAATGTTTTAATTCTATTCTTCACATTGCAGGTGTGCGCGCGTGTCTCCCGATAGGTTCGGAGATACGCGCGCACAGCTGCAAAGTGAAGAATAGAATTAAAACATTAAAAACAGTGAAAACACGAACATTTAAGTGCAGGACACATTTAAAGAACACTATTCTTCACATTCCAGATGTCCTGAACATCTCCTAACTTAGCGGGAGACACGCGCGAACACCTGGAAAGTGAAGAATAGTGTTATTTCAATGTGTTCTTACAAGCAAAATATCAGTAAACATCTGGGTTATTTTATTATGTAATAAAAATACTGTTCTTCACTTAATTTAATGCTCGATCTCGAGCCAGCGAGATACTCGTCCGAGTAACGAGCCGGTCCGAGTATGCTAATACTCGACCGAGCAGTATACTCGGACGAATATACTCGCTCATCTCTAATTATGAACCAAACATTAATCGAAAATGCTGTAGCTACACAGATGCAGAAACATATCTTGTTTAATCCCTGATCCAAGGGGTTTTGCTGAAAAAATAATTATAAAATGATGGTAATGAGGCTCTGTCGCTCATGTGGCAGTTCCGGCACTTCTCCTCACCCTAATTACGCACTGCTTCAGCCTTGTCCTGCCCAGCATCAACAGTCCGTCTGTCTGCAGTCCGTCTGATTTCCTGTGGAAAGAGGAATGACGAAAGTGTAGGGAAAACACAACTGTTTCTCCTCTGCATGTCTTCACATTCAAATTGTCAATAACTATGAATGAAAGGGTTGTGCCCATTAGATTTCTGTTTCTGTGATGAGGCCATTTAATTTGTTCACTTCTAAGCTTTCCTCCTAAAAAATTGCACACATCTCCAAACGCACATGTATCATTTTTACCCGCCTGCAAGACTGCATCATGCATGTGTCAAGTAGAATGCATTTTACGCCAAACTTAAAAGCTGTAGGGCTTTTGTTATTGCCATAATAGTAATGTCATGCATAAGTGACAATTAAAGTGAATTCTATGGGGAAATCTCCTGATAGTCACGTTTGCACAAAAGTCTCAAACGTGTAAGCAACCCCTTGGCTATGGCCAGTAAGGTCTGAAGGTTATTTGCACAAAAATTGTGTTTTTTTGTGCAAAAATGTGCAAATTTTTCAGAGGTTCAAATTTTTAATATAAACCAGGTGCAGCCATGTTCATCATGACAAACTTCACAAAACGGGTTTAAAAGTTGCAAATTTAGGTGCAATTGCACAAGATAAAGAGAAAAAAAAACAAAATAAGTATGACAAATGACTCCCAGTGTCTTCTGAGCTGTAAGAAGTAAAAGTATTCTTAGGGGGTTGGAAGGGGCATCGCCTGAATTTTATATCTTAGGCCACGGCATTCCTTGGAGCTCAGGACCTCCAGTGCTGGCTGACATGGACCTGTAATCTAGGAGCCTGGGACCAGTTCCCCCAGAATATATGAGGGTAGTAATATATGTCTCAAACTCTCCTAAGAACTAAATCTGGTATAGTGAGCCTTGTCCACCATCTTTAAGTAAGGGGCAAAGGGTTTCTGTAAATAACATAGTGTTGGTCACAACAATAGAGTCTCTTTTCTAACTGCCAGCAAATGGTCATAACATTTGTATTGGGCCTCATATAAACAATACCAACTAAGTGCCTCCACCTTAACCATTGAATTACTCACCTGATCCCTAGGATAGTGACATTTATAATAAATGCCATTCCAGTGCCCATATATGATTAGATAATATGCCATGGGGCATATTTGCTACTGGCTGTAGCCCCTGGCATTGCCTGGAATAGTAAATAACTGCTCTTAGATATAACAAAATATAATGGGTTAATAATAATATTTTAAATCTGTCTCTGTCTGTCTCTCTATGTCAGTATCTCTCTCTTTGTGTGTCTCTCTCACCCTTTCAGTCACTCTCTGTCTGTCTCTTTCTGTCTATCTCTGTATGTCTGCCTCTGTATGTCTGTCTCTCTCTGTCTGTCTCACACTCTGTCACTCTATTTCTGTCTGTCACTCTCTCTATGTCTCCTGGTCTGTCTCTCTTTCTCTGTCTTTCACTGCATCTGTCTCTCAGGGACACACAGGTTGTTCTTACCATTTTGTCTTTCAGCAATGATTTCTCTGCTGCTGGTACAAACATCATCCTTGAATTTCAAATGTTGAAAGCCTGTCCCTGAATCTGTAGCAATAATTAACATGATTCAAATCCAACAGTGGAACTCAATTTCTGCCAAGTGTTTTTATTGCAGCATGTGGATGACATTTTTAAAAGTCTACCTTTACCTGCTGATACTTGTAGCCACCAGCGATTTCACTGCAGCCAACCTGTAGTGACTCTTGTGTGTCCTCAGCCACATTCTGATAGTTTCTATGTATTGTGCAACAGGTGAGCAAGGAATTGTGAATATTTTGGAGAAAACCAAAGTCAATACAAACTTAGTCAATTTATCACCCAGAATCAGCCGTTGTAATAAATCTGCAGTCTAATTCTTTCAAGTCTAACTTTACTTTTTCTAATTTGTCAGTTTAGTTATGTTAATGTGGAAATGTGGAGAAGACTAAATATTTTTGCCAGCTACAGTTTCTCTTCACACCAGCCCCAAAAGGCTTTGTTCTATTAAACCATTGAGGTTTGATGGCAAGAAAAAGCAGTGTTTTTAGCATTGTTCTTTCCTTGATTGAAAGTTAACAGACACAATGTTATATGTTGAAAGCCTTGACATAAATATAAGCTAATACTCCACTCAAGTTGCGATCATGCCTTCTGTTTATTTAAAGGATTTATAATAAATCTGTTTGGAATCTTGGGCTTGCCTTGAGCTTCAGATAAGTTAACCAAGGTTACATTACTTAAAGAAAATTTACCATCAAAATGAAGCATGATAAACCAGGGACACTTACTCATAGATCCAGGCACTGTGACTGTGGTAATCTGCTTACAAAGAAAAGAACATGTCTCACCCTCCCTCTGCTATCTCCCCCCACCCTTTGTCTGTGTAATCTAGCAGCTGCAGAAAGTGCAGGGAGAGGGGAGACCATTGACGAGCTTTGAAAACACCCACCAGAGCCCCTAAGGCTCATAACAAAGAAGGAAGGAGGCCAAGGATAAAAAATATAAAAAGATCACAAGAGTCACAGTGCCTGGATCTATGAGTAATGTTTATGATGCTTCATTTTGATGGTAGATTCCCTTGAACTACTTTACTATATTGCATTAGATGCATTTGTATACACTGATGTTCCCCCTGCAGCACAAACAGAGGCTGCTTTAATTTTGATTTAAAGTATGATTTATAAAGTTTTTTAAATAAAATCTTTCAGGGTACACTCCCCAGCTGATGCAGAACATCTTAACCCCTTAACGCCGCAGCCCTTTTTCGTTCTTGCATTTTTATTTTTCACTCCCCACCTTCAAAAATCTATAGCTTTTTATTTTTCCATGTACAGAGCTATGTGACGGCTTATTTTCTGCGTAACAAATTACACTTCAAAATGTTGGTATTTAATATTCCATGCCATGTACTGGGAAGCAGGAAAAAAATTCCAAATACAGTGAAATTGGTAAAAAAACGCATTTGTGACGTATTCTTGTGGGCTTGGATTTTACGGATTTCACTGTACGCCCCAAATGACATGTCTACTTTTTTCTTCGGGTTGGTACGATTACGGGGATAACAAATTTATATAGGTTTTGTAATGTTTGCCAAAAGATATAGTGGGTAGCACAACCAAAAATACAATAGAGCAGATGCATAAATATTTGTAAACAATCTAGCTGAGAGACAAGATGCACCACAAGTTGCTCATAGATAATACAATTCAAATATTTATTTATATCCAAACAAGAACAAAATCAGACATACATTTAAAATCATTTAAAACAAGTAATGTACATGAAATAACAACCGGAGACCCCGGTGTGGGTCTTCACAGTGAACACCCCCTGCTATGAGTACTCAGTGGTCCTCAATAATCCCTACCACTCACTATTATGATTCTTGGTCAATGCATATGCCAGCAAAAAGTCTCTGCCATAAGGGTAATGAAAAAACTCTCCAAGTGTGCTGATCAACACCTATGTTTGTTATAAAGTGCAAGTGCTAAGTGTTGAAGTGTGCAAAGTGCCAAAAAGTAGCAGCAGGAGTTTGCAAAAAGTGCACCCCTGAGGAAGTCGCCCAGAGCGACGAAACGCGTGGGGAGCTGCACACCCCTGCTTCTTTCTCCCTCCACCTGTATGCCTGCCTGCCAGCATTTGGTAACTAGCATCTGCACTTTTTGCAAACTCCTGCTGCTACTTTTTGGCACTTTGCACACTTCAACACTTAGCACTTGCACTTTATAACAAACATAGGTGTTGATCAGCACACTTGGAGAGTTTTTTCATTACCCTTATGGCAGAGACTTTTTGCTGGCATATGCATTGACCAAGAATCATAATAGTGAGTGGTAGGGATTATTGAGGACCACTGAGTACTCATAGCAGGGGGTGTTCACTGTGAAGACCCACACCGGGGTCTCCGGTTGTTATTTCATGTACATTACTTGTTTTAAATGATTTTAAATGTATGTCTGATTTTGTTCTTGTTTGGATATAAATAAATATTTGAATTGTATTATCTATGAGCAACTTGTGGTGCATCTTGTCTCTCAGCTAGATTGGTTTTGTAATGTTATCATTACAAAATTACAAATGTAATGTTATCATTACAAAATTATCATTATCATTACAAAATTTTTTTGCTATCTTCTGGCGCTAATAACTTTTTTATACTTTGGTGTATGGAGCTGTACATGATGTTGTTTTTTGCAGATTTTGATGAAATTTACAATGTTATCATTTTTAGGACTGTGCGACCTTTTGATCACTTTTCATAGAATTTTTTATTTTTTTTAAATGGCAAAAAAAGGGCCATTTTCGACTTTGGGCGTGATTTTCCGTTACGGGGTTAAACGCAGTGAAAAACCGTTATCATATTTTGATTGATCGGGCATTTTTGGACGCGGCGATACCTAATGTGTTTATGATTTTTACTGTTTATTTATATTTTTATGAGTTCTATGGAAAGGGGGGTGATTTGAGTTTTTAGGTTTTTTATTATATATTTTTTTAAACTTTTTTTCATTTTTATTTTTACTATTTTTCAGACTCCTTAGGGTACATTAACCCTAGGTTGTCTGTAAGAACCTATCATATACTGCCATACTACAATATAAGGTATTAGGTATTTTTGTAATCCTGCCGACCCATAGAATAAAAATAACTTATTATTTTTATGGTATGGTGAACAGCCAAGAATCAATTAGTGATAGATGCCCCAAAATTATGTACCATAAAAGTACATCTCATGAGCCCTATATGTGCACATAAAAGAAAAAAAAAATTATAGCCTGTACAATTTGAGAATACAAATCTGCTCTGAATGGCACTCTTTCCATTTGATGCCCGGCCGTGCGCCCATACAGCAGTTGGGAGAAATTGGGTATCAAACTTTGTGGAGTTTTGCTTCATTTAATTCATTGGGAATGTTTAATTTTCTGCCCAAAATGAGTGTATTATCCAAAAATATTACAATTTGTAAACCAGTCCTCCATTTTCTTTTAACCCCTATTAAACACCTGAAGGGTTACCAAACTTCTTTTTCATACGCTGAGGGATGTAGTTTCCATAATGGGGTAATAGTCTTGCTTTTATTTAGGCCTCTCTTAGTCAATTGAGAGTTAAAGAGGTCCATCTAAATACAAGTTTTGGCGATTTTCCAAGAAATGTGACGCCAAATTCTAAGCGTCATAACATTTTATTATAATATGTGGAATATTAAAAAACCATACCAACATAAAGCAGACATTTGGGAAATGTAAGTTATGAATACATTTGGGTGCTATGACTATCTCCTTGAAAAGCAGAGAATTTAGAACTTTGAAAATGAAAAATAAACTAATTTGAAGTACAATGGGGGGGATGTATTAAAGCACTTGTGCCCAAATTCTGGTGGTTTTGCGACAAACAAACTGTTTGAAAAGCCTTGCACCACATTTATCAAGGCTTTTGAGACCTGTTTTTAGCCATTTTCTGACTTGTCCGATTGAGGGGGCGTGGCCTTAGGAAAAGGGCCGTGACTTTAACTTTAACTTAAACGTGGGTCTAAGCTGGAAACCGACAGTCTTATCCTGCACCAGATTCATTAACACAGTGATAAATCTGGCACAGAAAATGACTAGGGTTTTCCTCCACTAAACATGTAACCTGGGACACATTGATAAATCCCCCCCAATATGTCACGAGAAAATCTAAGAAAATCCCCTGGATACCGTATATATACGCAAGTATAAGCCACCCGAGAATAATCCGAGACCCCTAATTTTACCACCAAAAACTGGGAAAACCTATTGACTCAAGTATAAGCCAAGGGTGGGAAATGCATTGGTCACAGCCTCCCAGTATATAGCCGGCCAGCCCCCTGTAGTATAAAGCCAGCCCCCAGTAGTATATTGCCAGCCAGCCCCAAGTAATATATAGCCATCCAACCCCCAGTAGTATATAGCCAGCAAACAGTAGCATACAGCCATCCCGATCCTTGGCGCGGCTCCTCTTCTTACTTCTCTTTGCTGTACTAGCCGGCAGAGACACGTCCATGCAATCTGGTGGCTGGCGCACGCTATGACGTCATCAGCGGTGACACTGCTGCATCATAGTGTGCTCCGGCAGATCGCGTGGATGCGTCTCTGCCTGCTTGTACAGCAAGGAGAAGACAGAAGATGAGCCGAGCATCGGGGACGCAAGAGGGTGAGTATGTAAGTTTATTTTTTTTATTGACTATATAAGGTGAGGTGAGTTTTTTTTTCTGCTAAAAAACTCGGCTTATACACGAGTATATCCGGTATGTTAAAGCATTCTAAAGCTATAGCTACTTATAGTGACACAGACAGAGTCCTGAAGTGGTTAATAGATAGGAAATAGGAAATCCCTCAACAACCTGGAAACCCAAAATACAGATAATACAATAATTTAAATTAATATTGGTAACACTATCACTATCTTTAAAGCTACAAGCAAAGACTTATTATGTTTTAAAGATTTATTCCATGGATGTGCAGTACAATACAATACTTACAAATGGTAAAATGCAATAGCTACTTTTACATTGATACATTGACCCACTAACCCACCAATGGGACCATAGTTTATTTTGCTGATTCCACTTACTTGAGTGGCACACTTTCGGGAAATAAGGTGCCACCCACAACGTGAGGCCACTTCTCCATTTTTTCTGGGGCCACTTAAAGTTCCCAGGCTGCCCCTGGTTATACATTACACAGTTTTCTCATATTATACATTGCACTGCACACGATAATTACAGAATTATATTTTGTAAAAATGATTATTCACTGGGAAAGCTACCTTAAAACCAGTGTGGAAATTTATCATTACAATTTGTCTTTGATTTGGTTGTCTATATTCAATTCCATTTTTGTTTTATCTTTTTTTTTTGTTTGTCTCGTAATATTGTTTTTTTTTATTTTACGTTTGTCACTAAATTTTCGTCCCTCTAAGGAGCAATTGGTCTGGCGGGGGTGACTTTAGTCATTTTGTGCCAAAACATGCACCTAAATAAAAATTTTAGCCAAATCGCAAATCATGAATTTAGTTCAGTATTGTAAAAACTAGTCTATGCAAATAATTAATTTGGCAGGGTCTAATTTAAAGTGACTTTCCCCTTTTCTATGTTCATTTGGTGCAATGGAAAAATCACAAAACAGCTTTTATACCACAACTGCACCAAAACAACACCAAAAACCCAATGACAAATACCCCCCAGTGTGTGTTTGGGGGTGGGGGGATTGTGAGGAAAAATATGTTTTTTTTCATGTTTTGAACAAAATTCCTTAAAACAATCCTACATGTTAAATCAAAGCAGCGTTGATGCAACAAACATTTTTAGGGTGATGCCACACATGGCGTTTTGAACCCGAATTTTGGTCTGTTTTTAAGCAGTCTGTTAAAAAAAAGCATGCTTTAAAAAAAACGCAAGGTTTTACCAATTATCTTAATTATAACTTGAAATTCTTCTCTTGTCACAATGGCCTAACCCATCTTGGTTAAGAAAGTAATAAGAACTTTTGGCTAGATGAAGCAATTTATCATAACAGATGGGCTTATAATATAAACATTCATTTTGAGAAACACAGATTAAAGCTGGGGACACCTGGTGACCTGGAACAGTCACAGAAGTCACATACAGTGAAAATATTATTTTTACTTCAACTATTTAATTTGCAGCATTTCAGTTATTACTGCTGATTGTTATTGTGCATTTGAACCTTTGTAATGCAGATGTCAAGATCCAATCTGGGCCACAGTGTTTGTAATGGAAAATATTTCTAGCTGTTTTTATGCCGCTGTGTGCGATGCATTAATGTGCAATGAAGTATTTGTGGTCACACTTAGCTTTGTGTGTGTAATGCTGGATTCACATTGCCCAAGGTTGGTCCGTGATTACGGAACATGAAAAGATCTGTGTCACGAACTTACCATGGTACTGGGAAGGAAACTCTGTGCGTCATATGAATAAATGGTGCACAGACTTCTTGCTTTCCCAATATTAAGCAGAGCTGAAACTAATTTCATTACACTGCTGGCTCTGCTGCATATCGGGAAAGCAGAAACTCGTTCTGTCCCTGGCAGTGAGATCAGTCACAGCACTTTTTGTGTTTGGTGATCAAAGTTATTATTATTGCACTTGAACCACTGTTATGGCATTAAAAATTCCACAAAATATCGCACTTGTATGTAGTAACTTTTTAGAATTTTTGCTGATTTGTCTGTAATTTACAATGGTGGCAAGAAAAGTAGGCATTTCAACAGAAAGCTTAAATGAGAAGGCTAAAAATTATTAAGCGGTGACTAAGTAAATGGGTCCCATAGTGTTTCCTAAGAAACACAAGTGATTTTATCCAGGTTGTACTTATGTTGCGGGCTATTTCAGGAACTCTAAAGTGGAAAATTATGTGTTATGTGTAAATATTAAACCAAAAAAGGTTTTAAACACAGCTGGGAAATTGTCCGGGAAAATGCTTTGAGCATGTTTTGGCCAATCACTAATGTTTATTTTTAAAAATGTCACACATGTCCGTCAAACTTCAGAAATGTCATAATGAATAAACCAAATAGAAACCCCTTTTTAATTTTAATTTTTTAAAAATATATAAATAAAATCCATATTTGGCGTGCATTTCCGCTCCCATGATGAAACCCCCCAAAATGGCAGCGCACATGTACCATTGGGATTTTAATGCCTCCAGCGCCATTTAACAGGTTAACACCGAGTGCTACCTGTAGGAGTGTGGGTTTTAACTCTGGGTTTAACGGGTCTGCACATCACTGACCACCCATTGCTTTCAATACAACATTAATTTTTATAAATACTTTTGCACATTGGCATTTGACAGGAGTATGATTAACATATAATGAATCCTAAGAAGGTGATAATCATCAACATGAAAGTTGAAAATGAAACCCAATCCAAGCTGTTATATACTCGAGTATAAGCCTAGTTTTTCAGCACAAAAAAATGCACCTGCCATGAGGCGAGTTGAGAATCTCGTCTCAGGCGGCGTGCCTCCTGCTGTACTGAGGGGGCGGCACAGTGCACCCACCAGCCACCTGCATCGTTCTCCTGCCCATGCTCCGGCCAGCACTGAGGCTCTCCGCACCAGCCGGCACTGAGCTGCAGGCCGACACGGAGTTCCTGGCCGACACGCACCGAGCTCCCGTCTGCAATGCCTCCAGGCCAACACCATTCTCCCACCCGCGCTCTGGCCGCTTACCCCCCCACCTGACGGAACTGAGCTGCCAGCCGCCCATGCTACTGCCCGTCGGCCGGAACCATGCGACCGCCTGCAGGCCACCACCATTCTCCTGCCCATGCTCCGGCCGGGACCGAGCTCCCAAGCACCCATCTGGCACTGAGCTCCTGGCCAGCATGTCCCGATCTTCAGGCCACCCAGCACTGAGCTCCAACATGGGACTGCCCGCTGGCCAGCACCAAGCGCCCGGCCAGCGGGCTCCCCCACCTGTCAGGACCATAAAGGAAGGTAAAGTAACTTTATCTGTGCATACATATATGTGTTTGTGTATATATTTTTGTGTGTGTGTATATATGTGTGTATAAATGTATGTGTGTGTGTATATATGTATGTAAGTGTTTGTGTATATGTGTGTATGTGTTTGTGTATATGTGTGTGTAGATAAGTGCATATGCTGTATGAGTGTTTAGTATTTTCTGTATATGGTGTGTGTGTATATATATATATATATATATATATATATATATATATGTATATTTGCTGTATGTATGCAGTGTGTGTTTATGCTGCATATACTGTTTGTATATGTGTATATGTGCTGTATGTATATGCAGTGATATTTATCAGGGCTTCTATTTCTTACTACATGGCGACACACTATGCATTTTATACTACATGGCGGCACGCTGTATGCATTTTATACTACATGGCGGTACACTGTATGCATTTTATACTACATAGCGGCACGCTGTATGCATTTTATACTACATGGCAGTACACTGTATGCATTTTATACTATATGGTGGTACGCTGTATGCATTTTATACTACATGGCGGTACGCTGAATGAATTTTATACTACATGGCAACATGCTGAATGCATTTTATACTTCATGACAGCACGCTGTATGCATTTTATACTACATGATGACACGCTGTATGCATTTTATATTACATGTATTTATTTTACGAACTATTTGGTGTTTTTAAAAGAATTTCACCATAATCCTCTCTAGTTCATTCCCCTACTAACCCCTGAAGGCTTGGCCTTTTTTCTCTTTTGTGTTTCTGCTTTTTACTCCCCATCTTCAAAAATCTATACATTTTTCATTTTTCCATGAACAGAGCTGTGTGTGGGATTCTTTTCTGCGTAACAAATTGTACTTACCATTGACAGCATTTAATATTCCATGCTGTGTACTAGGAAGTGGGAAAAAATTCCAATTGTGGTGAAATTGGCAAAAAAAACACATTTTCACCACTTTCTTGTAGGCTCTGTAGACTCCTCATGTTTATTTCTTGGGTTGGTACAATGAGAGGGATATTTATAATAGTTTTAATAGATTTAAAAACATTAAATACTTTTGTATGAAAAAAATGTCTTCATTTTGCCACCTTCTGACACTAATAACTTTTTCAAACTACAGCTTACAGATCTGTGTACGGTTTCAATTTAAGGTGTGATTTTTTTAAAATCACTTTTTATTAAAATTTTTATCAGTTGTGAAATGCAAAAAAAGTGATAGCTGCGTAATTGGCAGCTTTTTTTTGTTACAGGGTTAAACGCCAAGAATACCCATTTTTTAATTTTAATAGAACGGGCATTTTGGGATGCTGGGATACCCAACATGTTTATGATTTTTTTTTGTTTATTTTTATATCCATTACAGGCAGTCCCCGGGCTACATATAAGATAGGGTCCATAGGTTTATTCTTAAGTTGAATTTGTATGTAAGTGGAAACTGTATATTTTATAATTGTAGAGAGCTGCACCAGAGGTCACAGTGGGCAGAGGGGTCCGTCTTTAACTAGGGGTCGTCTGTAAGTCAGGTGTCCTTAAGTAAGGGACCGCCTGTATAGAGAAAAGGGGTGATTTAAAGTTTTAAACTTAATATTTTTATTGTTTTACAAAAAATGTGCTTTTATTCAAGTCAAAAATAAAATAAAATCAATACTCACCTTTCCGACACCCCTGCAAGTTCTGTTCAGGAAGCAAGAAGATGACCTGTCCGGTACATCGGAAAGGTAAGTACAGAGTTGGGCTGGCTACATACTTGCGGCCGTAGCAGGCTGGCTATATACTGGGGGGGGGAGGGGGACAGCAGCAGGCTGTATATATACTGGGGGGCAGCAGCAGGCTGGCTATATACTGGGGGGCAGCAGGCTGGCTATATACAGGAGGACAGCAACAGGCTGGCTATATACTGGGGGGCAGCAGCAGGCTGGCTATATACTGGCAGAATGTACTGGATATACTGGAATCGAAGGCATGCTATATACTAGGGGCTGGCTGGCTAGCTATATACTGGGGGCAGGAGGCAGGCTATACACTGTGGGCTGGCTGGCTATATACTGGGGAACAGGTGGCTGGCAGCTATATACTGGGGGGAAGGGGTGGGAAGGCTTTATTTTGGGAGATAGGGGGCTGGCAAGCTATATACTGGGTGGAGGAGTTTATCAATGCATTTCCCATCCCAGGCTTTTACTTGATGGGTTTTCCCATTTTTTTTTTTGTGTAAAAATTATACTCGGTTCGGCTTATTCTCGAGTATATATGGTATTTACTATTGGGTGTCTGATCACTTCTACCATATCCTGCTATAATGCAGTATTGTAGTATATGGCAGCTTTGCTAGTGATCTCTAAGCATCAGCGTAAGGTCAGGCCGAATGGAAGGCCTGGGAGTCTAGCATAGCCTCCATGCTATCATAGCATCCAATTGGCGCCCCTGCGATAATCTCACTGGGACTGGCGATCAAATCCAATATGGCGGTGTGCACGCCGGGACTTAAATGCCTTTTCAATATGCATCAAAGACCCACCTTGTGTGGAGAAGGCTATGAACACTCTCCATCCAACTGTTCCTGACATGCGCCGGGAAGGTATTGCTGGTTGGGCTATACTGAAAATTATTGCATGAGTTTTAGTTTTAAAGGAAATATACCATCAAAATGAAACATGACAAACCAGGGACACTTACTCATAGATCAAGCAACTGTGACATGCTGTTACAGTGTGCAGGAGCACTTCCCCCATCCCACAGTAAGAGATAACAACAGAAAGAGGGAGGGGAAAGTGCAAGGGGAGCAGAAGAGTAAGTGCTGCTTCTGCACAGTGTAACATCCTGTGTAGCCAGAGAACGGATGGGCTCTGGTAATGCCCCCAGAGCCCTTCTGGCTCATTAACATAATTGTAAATGTTGATTTTAATACAAAGGTGACCATGTATAACAAATATTAACACAGTCAAGGTGTCTGTATCTAGTTTACATTACTAGTAAGCAAAAATTGGTTTGTTTGTCATCACAGTGGTAGGTGTTTTTCAATAATGTATAATACATTTTTGCATGAAAGAGATTTTCTTTGCAGCCTCTCCGTAAATATGGCGTGCAGTATGCCGATGGCTGGGGAGGGGGCCTCTCCCCAATAAGTTACTACAGGTGAATGTTAAATGTTGCTAGAATTTTATATTATACTGTTTTATTTATTGAAAGGCATAACAGTGTAAAAGAAATGTATTTGTATGTGTCTCCAATTAAAATCAATGGGAGGTCAAATTTGACAAGGAACATTTTTGGCATGAGCTGGCACATAGAGAGTCAAATGCCACTTGAAGCTATTCAGAAACAAATTTGGCAAATAACACATACACAATTGTAGAAAAGCGAATATCAACCACCAACACTTATCACAGCTGCCATACTCTATAACAAGCATGAAAGAAGCCACCACCAAAGTGGCAAATGGAAACTTAGGCACCTGTAACTGCTGTTATTGAACATTTAGCTCCATTTGGAGACGAATGAGCTCTGTGCACCCTGCAATCATGTTCTGATGATAGAGAACACCAAGGGAAAGGGCTAATGCGTGCTAAAGTGAGGTCACACGCTGCAATATTTTATTTTAGGGATAAAAACATGTTCTTTAGTCTGACATTTTAAGTATCTTATCACTGTGTATGAGAGCTACAGTGTCTTTACTGAAGGATATACACTAGTTTTTCTCTGGAAAGCACAATCCAACTCACATACTTTCAAAGTCATGCTAGACTGTGTAAATCGATAATAATTAGAGAAAATTTTAAACATAAATCAACCAAATCACTTTTTTTTCACTGCAAGATTTATTGGCCTCTGAAATGGACTACCTGGACATATTTATTGATGCTGTGATTTATAAATGGAACATTTATATTGGACAGACATATATAAGAGATGAACACTTGTATGAGTTTAGGCAGAAATCAATAGAGAAATGTCTTCCGTCAATATAGATTGCACGAGGTACAGACCACCTTTTTCACTTGTCCAATGGTATTAGCCTAAGCAACACAAATGGTTTTATTCCAATGCACTGGAAATTAATTACAGTTTCTGGCTATGGAATCACACGACGGAAGTAAATGAATAATACACAAAATTCTTTCTCTGTTTGGTGTAACCTAAGGACAAAGCATCCGAAAGCATCTTTATCTATTGAGATGGAACATTTAGAACAGAATGAAGTGCTGCTTCAGATATCTGCAAGTTATTACTCTTTCAATAAACATTGAGTCTACAATGAGAGCTAGGCAGCAAAGATGAACAATTCTTATAGATTTGCACCTGTAGTTCAATATAGGCAGGAAAAAAGACATTGAAAAGTCTTGCACAGATTTCTCTGTGTCTCTCTGCAATTATCTGCATTTAGCCTGTCTACGGTTTTCTATGTAATTACCATGGCAGAAAAGATTGAATTAATTGCTAAAAATTCACACAGGGAAACATTTAGAAAATGCAAAAATATGGTTTGTTCAGATAGTAGGAGGGAAACATTAATGTTGGCAATTGTTGCCCAATCTATTTGAAAGCCAAATTTGGTGCCAGACAAAAGCTTTCTTTTAATTAGTGCTATGAAAAACAAAATTATTTGAAACAGAAACAACCTGGTCTTAGCAAAGATATTGCAGAAAGCACCAGTGAGCCTCAAACACAGAATAAGCAAACAACTATATAAAACCATACATACCCAAACACACACATCACTAACACAATGGATCTTCATTGCCTTGTAAGTGTCAAATCTTTGTCTTTGCAAAGAGATTGAAAACAGAAAAAGAGGAAGAAGTTGTCTTATAATGTACATTGCTTTATAATAGTATATAGACCTCAGATTGGGACCCATCACTATAAAACAGAGAGCTGCTGATGGACGTAAGCCATCTATGATTTAACAACTATTCTTCTTGATGGTGCCATGTTTTACTACTTTTGTTCAGGAAACATTACACACATGTGGACAAAATTGTTGGTAGCCTTCGTTTAATGAAAGGAAAACCCACAAAGGTCACGAAATAAAATATGACAAAAGTAAAAGTACAGACTGTCTCCGGGTTACGTACAAGATAGGTTCTGCAGGTTTGTTCTTAACTTGAATATCTATGTAATACGGAACTGTATACTTTATAATTGTAGCTCCAGGCCAAATTTTTTGGGTCTGTATAACTATAACTAGGGGTCGTCTGTAAGTTGAGTCTTCCTAAGTAGGGGACAGCCTGTATATTAAACTTCTATGAAAATAAACAAATGTAAGCAGACAGCTTTTCAGCTATGCTTCAACAGGAAGTATAAGCAACAGGCGAGGACAGAAATGATGGTACCCCTGAAAAAAATGTGAGCAAAGAGACATGTTAAATCAAGGTGTGTCCACTATATCAGTCAGTGGCCTGTATATAGGGCTTCAGCTAATCGCTGTGCTGTTTGGTGACATGTTGTGTGACACACTCAACATGGACCAGAGGATGCAAAGGAAAGAGGTAAAGATTATGAGACTAAGGTTAGATACCCTAAGATGACCTTATATATACATTATGTGTTGGTATAGACCATGAGCTCTTTTCCTAATGGTCGATACCCTAATAAGATAATTCCCAGAAGGGAATTGATAGTACTTATCCTTATCAACCATTGATCGATCAACTGACGATGATGCTGAGCTATACTTGTTAGTGTACATGTTGAAATATAAAATATTGTGTATTTATTGGTTATTTATTTATTTTATATTTATTTTGTTGTACATATATATGTTTTTATCTATCCATCTATTTACCATTTATTTTATATATTTATATATGATTTTTTATGTAAATTGGGATTAGACACCTCTATTTTAATTCCCTATTTTATACATATGATCTGTTATAAACATGCAGGGTTCTGTCCTGCTATCTGACTTTTTTTTAGACCTTATGAAGCCGGTGCGAAACGTGTTGTCTTTATTGTATATCAGTTTTTATATCTTTAATAAACTGGAAGAATCTGGAAGAATTTTGAGTGGACCTGCGCCATTTAAACATCGATTTTGTATTCAGGAATTAGGGATTTAATTTAATCCCATGTTATACACCCCTCTGCCAACCTATTTGGATTCATAGGAGCACATGTATCATAGTTTTGTCTCTCTGAGGTGCCTTTTAGAGACTTTTGGCGGCTAGTTTTGCACCTTATATATGATCCTGTCTTTTTACTTGTGATACATGTTCAGTTTTTCCTATCCTGGCAGGCGCAAATTTTGGCTTCTTTTTGAGACTTTTTGTTGCAAATGTCTCAAATCCACATGGACACAAGCCACGTGAGGGGGTTATAAACAGGAGTGGATACAAGCCCTGTGAGGGAATACATACAGGAGCGGACACAGTCATGTGAGGGGCTATATACAGGAGTGGACACAAGCCACGTGAGGGGGTTATATACAAGAGTGGACACTACTGTTAATTTGGGATTTAACATGTTTCATTTTTAATGCATTTTGAAACCTATTACAACAGCTGAGGAGAGTTGATTTTCCTAATTACATTACTGTTAATATTTGAATGTACAAAACGCATAGTAAACGCAATGTGTTAACACTGCGTTTATATTGCGTTTTGTAAACGCAAATGTTAACAGTAATGAAATAAGGCAAATCACCTATCCTCAGCTGTTGTAATTAGTTTCAAAATGCATTAAAACACAATTAAACAGCTACGTGTGACCTCACCCTTAGAAGTAACCAATAAAAAAAAAAATCTAAATTCTTGACAAAAGAGGTTACTGTGCAAAATGTTAAACAGTTAAAGCATGTGAAATAATTCCAATTTACATGTTAAAATCCGGTCCATGAAAGAAAAAAACTTCCTTTGCACCTTCCCTGGACCAGGTGCAGAATTGCGGCAAAAATTGCGCAAAAACGGCAAAAGTTGCTAAAATTCGACAATTTGCCTAGCTGAAACTATGATACATGTGCCCCATAGACTGTAAGCTCTTGCAAGCAGGGTCCTTACTACTATTGTTCCATATGACTATTTGTACTGTGTAATGTATTATTTTATTTGTATATGTCCTCTATGATTTTTAAAGCGCTACGGAATATGATGGCGCTATATAAATAAAGAATATTATTATTATTTAACATACACTGTGGTTGTCCATATGCAAAATGTACTTACCCGATCCCTCCTCTCACTACTGCCTATTATGTTGTTAACTCAGACCCAAGGTAAGTACAAGACTTGTGACTTATTTAGTAGAATGGTCAGCTAGGCATAGAAATTCTTATTAGAGAATGGGGTCGTAGTTCCTGGCAGGATGCAGGGACTTGTATATCATAGATTACTATGAAGCTTGGAGTCCTGTTCCTGGGGCCAGATTTGGCCCATGTAATGCAGCTCCATGTGGTCATTATTTCATAAGTCTGATTAAAGCCTATGTGTTATTTGTGTTATCATATGAACTCACACAGAACCGCACACAGAATTGTAGCAGATTTTCTTTGAGCATTCACAGCAGAATCCATTTGAAAAAGCTTGATCAATTTCTATACAGAAAATATCTTTAGAAAAATCTTTAGATGACATGTAAAGCAGCATTGCACTACATGTGCAATGACCTTTACACATATACATGTATGCAGCACACACTGCTCTATTCATTTTTAGTTTGTACAAACAAAAATACCAGATTTCCTGCGTTTCTTCTTTGATGTAGCAGTCGCAAAGGAGGGGGCTGGGGCATGGAGCAAGAAGGACTGCCAAAAGGACTGAGAAGTATTCTCTAGGGGTCATTCTATCTCTGGGGAAATGATGTCTGGACAGCTAATTTACACAGCAACAGTGAAGCAGACAAGACATGGCTGCTTTAGGAGCAATGTATTTATGGTACAGATCAGGCTAGGAAAAACAGTTATCAGAGCAACCTACTTTGTGAGCATGCCACAGGGAATCAGATAAGACAGATAAGTTAATTTTCCCATACTGCCTTTACAATGAACAATGAAAATCAAGAGCACTTGTATCCAATTAACAACTGTATTAGCTATTCATCAATTCCATTTCTGCCAGCTGGGCTGGATAGGGCTTCTTTATGAACATATGGTACCCAGTTAAATTTGCTGTTGTCTTCTGTGACAACACAGTATCTTTCAGGAAAACATCTGTATGGGTTTTAGGTTGAATATCTACAAACATTTTTTTTAAACGGTCATGCTTCACATTGTACTGTACGAGTATATTCCCCGGTGTTCCTATCTGAAACCATTTCTAAGGATTTTTGCAAGATTGGATGAGAGGGTGAGGACCATTACTGAGGTCCACAGTGCCTTATGTAATGATAAATCTTTCTTTTTCTTTAATGTATCATAAATGGATAGCCAGTTATTGTGCTGATGCATATTGTCTGGGTTACAATATTCGATCCCTAGAAGTTGTTTCATGTACATCAGAGTAGATTTCATTCCACTATCTTTCAATCTAGCTAAGCATTATCTATAATCATTGTTTCTATTCCAATCTGTCATATGCAGCTTCTCAAGCTCACTTCTCTATTCAGTGCTTTGGTATTATTGTGAGCTCCATTCCTCTCCAGAGTGAGCTGGATGCAATATGATCCACATCTTAGCAAATTACTTGAAGAGAACTAAAATACATATATTTTGCAGCAAAGTAATGCAAATCATGAGCTGGAGCATGTAAGCCCGAGTGTACACCATCATAGTAATACAACCAAAAATGCAGCTATTTAACAATGAACCCCAGTTCTAGGTCTTGATGAGCATTTCAGAAAAAATATATTGTATTTTCATGCTGTTACAATGCAGGTAGTAGAACTTGAAGCAGAAATGAATCTGAAAGAAGCAGATGGAAAAAGCAATCTAACCACATCAAAGCGAAGTAAAAAAAAGGCGAATCACAACACATCCAAATTAGTTGGATAGAGACAGGCAGTAGAAAAGCTGGTACCCATTAAAACCAGCAATCTCTCTTATAACACTGACATCATATAACACCTGATAAATCAATACTTATTTTAACTTATCTCACCTAAAAGCTTTTTCAGAAAAAAACTGTAAGCTGCCTTTCTATTGAATTTCAATAGTTACTATTATTGAAAGGCAATTTTAGTGAAATTTTACTATGACCAATAGTAATAGAAACATGATGATGCACAGTAGAAGATTGATTCACTTGCTTTCAATGGTGAAAATAGTCTCTCAGAGAACAGAGGATATTCAGAATGGTAGAAAATGGGTTTTAAAAATAAAAAATAACCATAACATTATTGACTTTTTGAAGAAGAAATGTCTATGCTCTCTACTTACTTAGAGAAACAGGGACATAGAACATTCTGATTTTACAATAAGGCTACAGAACAATACGGCTACCAGCACATGAGCATTTCCAAAGTGGGTTCTGAAAAAAACATGCATTTTTTAATGGCCCATTTGCATCAGATGAGCTTTCTGATTTCACATGACAATGTGAAAGATTGATCAATCTATTTGTGCCAGAATCTTAGGGTAAAAAACTGGGGGGGATTTAACAATGTGTCTCAGATCTGCCATTCTCTCCCTGGAAAACACTAGTCTTTTGCTGCACCAGATTTATCACTGTCATGATGAATTCTGGTGCAGCATAGGACTGTTGTTTCCTACTTTGGACCTACTTTTACGCTATATTCACACTAACATGTTCCCACCATACCGTAAGACGACAGGCACACGTCTGCACCGGGGAGAGGAGAAGGGTATGAGCTCGCTCACTTATGCCCCTCTCCATAGAGAAACATGGAGCACTGCGCTGTATTCCCGTGTGCCCATTGCCGTCTATGAGAGAAGTATATACGCCGTATATACGTCGGCCATATATACGTCGGCCATATATATATGTCCCCCATACAGCAGTGTGAATGTAGCCTTAGTTGGTCTAAACTGTGTGCCATAATTTTGGGTGCCCCATCTCACAAGGCCATGCCACATTTCCGAATGCCTCAACCCCTTAGTCTCACAAGCCGGAAACATTCCAAAAAAGGTCTAAAAGCCTTGATAAATGTGGTGCAAGACATTTTAGACAGGTTTTTTGGAAAAAAACAAGCATAATTGTGGCGCAAATGTGTTAATAAATCCCCCCAATGTGTCAAATCACTTGCATCACATTTATTAAGGAATTTAGACCATTTAATAAATGTGATGCATTTAGACCACTTTTCTGACATAGGGTTGATGGCCAAAAGAATTTTAACTCAATAGACTTAAAGGGTTTGCCTACTCCTTTACAAAAGTTACTCATATGCCTTTACTGCCTTGTAGATAATCTCTAAATGTTCATCAAGTGACTAAACAGTTCAGCTACTTACTTTTGTACTGTGTAAAGATCATCCATGCTTCTTTCTTTACATCTACAAACTCTTCTTTTTAGGTGGAGCTGCAGCAGCACAGTATGACTTACTGTCCCCCTCCCCTCTCCCTGTCTCTGTCAGTGTGGACTTCGAGAAGAGAAAGAGAGAGTGATGTAACATGGATGACCTGGATGGAGTAGAGACAGAGACTGCAGCTGTGTGTGTATATACAGAGGGCAGCATGATAAGAACAGGGAAAGGCTGCAGCAAAGGAGGCAAAGACATAGGTACATGTACATGCAAAGAAATGTCTAATAGTAGAGTAAAAAGTGAAACCTCCTTTAAACTACTCCAAATTAATTATTTAGAATTATACACATTGATAAACCTGGTGCAGCAGAAGACTGGTCTAGTTGCACTCTGCACTGGTCTAAAGTGTGACACATTGATCAATATCCCCCAATATATCTGTTCTGATAAAAGTAGAGCATTATCTAATCTGTTAAATTTTCACGATCAGTGAAGATTGGATGCCAGGTCGATGCAACTTTGCTGTGATAAAAATTGAATAAAAATTGGCTTGGTTGTCTAAATATAGTCTTAAAACATAGCTAAATTTTAAACAAAATTGCCTAGTGAATAGTTGAGATGATATTTTTAGATTTTCTAATGTACTTTATTATAGAAAAAATTTCCTGTATCCTCTTATCTCTTTCTTTCATATTTAAGCAATTTGTATAAATCAGCTTTCTGTCCCTTACTCCACTGACAACTCAAGAAGGCAACAGAATGTTGCTTTGGCCCCCAAATATTTATTTTTACAAGGTATTAAAGGTATTAAAAGAGACAATGCATCCCCATGCTGTTTTTGCAGTTTTACTAAATGCAATACTTTTTATTAGATCATTATATAGCATGAATATTTTGTCTTCCATTTTAAAGTGTAGCTGGTCATAGTCTGATCCATTTTCCATAGATCATTCATAAGGGCTTTTATCATGCCTTGAAAGGCAATTTTTATGTATTGTTGTCCTCTAGAAATGTATCCTACATTTATATCCTTTACTTCTATAGTCTCCTAAATGGAGATTTTATGGAAGCGTTAAAATGCCTCAACGTGCCACAAAGCCAATAGCCATTGAGGTCATAATTAAAGGGTTTGTACAAATACATTGGCTGTATAGAACTGCATCTTGAGGACAAAGTCTCTCCATTCATCAAGGAGATATCCAAACCTGTTGTTAAACCTTCTAAACTGAAATTGGTACGAGAAGCAATGTGATCATTGTTTGACATTTTCTTGAATGTGTCTTAATTCTTTATATTGGAGTCAGTACAACCTTTATGCCAAGGTGAAATTGGAAACTTATTGCAGACAACAAAGACCAAAATGAAACCTCCTTTTGCGTGGCAATGTTTAACCCCTTGTCACAGAAGTCAGTATTTTTAGAATCTAACATGTACTGTATACTATATGTGGCTATAATTTTGGAACACTTAAAGAGGTTGGCCATATTACCTCATGTTTTGTGTAATGTGTGTGAGGAGGAAGTTAGGTAATTTACCAATATACATCTATTAATAGTTCTGCATTGCTTCTTGATATATAAAGTGAAGCCTCCTGTCTTTTACCTCATCAGCCAGACATTTCTGACCATACAATGGCTGCAGATGGAGGGTCATGTAATCTCTATTTGTCCATGAACAATCGCCCTTCCAGGACCTGGATCTTATATTCAAGAATACTATCATAAGGTCCTGGCAGGGTGATTGTTTATGGACAATGACCCTCCATCTGCAGCCATTTTATGAACATGAATGTCTGGCTGATGAGGTAAAAGACAGGAGTCTTTAGAGAGCAGAACTATTAATAGATATAAATTACCTAATATCCTGCCCTCGCACTTCCACACATTACAAACAACATGAAGGAAAGGGGACAACTCCTTTAAGCATAGCTTGGTGATTTTGAGCTTGTTTTCTTGTAGGACATATTCATTATGTTTTGTGCAAGTCATTATAATTTGGCACCAAATTTTAGCGGTGATTTGCATTGTGGTTGTTATATCGTGTTGCAGGCCTTAATGTATTTTGTCAATGAGCATCAAAAATGACAAACCACATTCAAAAAGGGGTTTAGAAGTTGGTACAGTTGCTTTTTGTTTGTCTACTTTTGTGCAAAAAATGTTGGAAAACTAGAAGTGCAGAAAAATATTGATATTAGGAGCTGCATCTAAATAGCTTTTAGAAAAGCCATAAATTAAAGGGGTTTGCCCATGAAAGAAAGTTCTTAAATTTTAACCCCTTAGTGATGTTAACACAATAATTTTTTTTTTAACAATTTTATAGCTTTTTTAGCTTATATCACTCAGTGGTGGTCAGTGTAAAATTCCAGGCACTTTATGATCCATGTGTGCTGACAATGTGCTTAGATTATTAGGGTCCAGGGTTTATGAACACTTTTATTTAGATTGTGAACATTCTCTAGTATCTGACACACTGAAGAGATATGATACAGATGAGAGATGATGAGATCCATGAGATGGATATAACACACAACGACACATTATGACAATGACATTATGTGGGCATGACTTTAAAAGCATCCTCTCATTATTGTAGGATATTATGAAATGAATGAATGGTATGGATGTTACACCCATCTTCATGAAAATTGTCAAACTTACACATTGTTATTGATCAAAGTACAACATTTGTTGCAATATTTGATACCCACTTTTACCTGAATATCCCATATGTGGTAATAAATTGCATATGATATGGACTTGAAGGGAAGAAGCAGAGCAGATTTGCATTGTCAATTTACAGGCTTATAGCCATTATCTTTCTTGTAATGTCAAGCTTATTTTTTGCCGGTGAAATGCACTTTTAGATACTTATTTTGTCTATAGCTTATTGATGACATTGTATTAAAATATTTAGCATTTGTTGGCCCTTCCCTGTACCATAAAAATAATATGTTTTTATTATGAGACAAACTAATTCACTTCAGTACTTATTATGTATTGCAGTATAGTGTAACTGTCAGAGTATGATGACGCATGTGCAGAGTTATAGTCAGAACCTACCAGAGACAGGATCTTAGGTATTTTGGCATCATGCGGCCTGAGGTCTTTCACTCGCCCCTTGGGCTGTCATGAAAATGGCCCTGAACATGGTGTGGGGGTATTGTACTAATTATCTTGTTTACAATTGTCACTAATAAGGATAGTGCAGATTGCTCATTGCACTATTGCTAATCGAAATAAATGTCAATTCTGCAAAAATCCTGCTAATTGTCTTAGACAAATATAGCAGGCAGGGGTTAAACTGAATTATTATCACGGTGTGCAGAAAACTCTGGGAAAGGCCACGTGTCCCTAGTGGTTCTGACTCACTGACTCATGCACTGTGAACACTCAGCTTTATTAGATTCTTCAACATTTAAATGATATTCCTGAAAGCAGGACTCTAAAAGGATGCAGACAGGCAGCCCTGATACCGGTGTAGATCATGACAATTTTTGATAAATGTGCATTTTGCCTTATAAGGGAGACAACTATAGTTACCTAATGTATCCCATATGTGCATGATTTTGTTTTTTATTTTTCTGAACAGGAAAACCAACATCCTGGTTGCAAGAAAATCAACCTCTTGTGGAAGCTGAGTGTGTGTGGGTGTGTGTGTGTGTGTGTATATGTATGCATCTCAGGGAACGTCATAGACTAGGTTTTGACTCAAAATTTTTACACCACGCTTTCCAAAAAAAAAATATTAACCACATTATACATGAGCCATTATCTGCTGCTGCTGTGGCAGTTACAAGCTGAGCCGTGATTGGTTGCTATTCCACCACAGATCATTAATATGAGCTCTAAGCTTTGATTGGTTACTATAGGCAATGAGTATAAGACACTTATGTGGGAGGTAATATGGATAGAGACAAAAAGACATGCAGGGAGAATTAGTGATGGAGAGACAGGCAGGGAAATTGAGTGACAGACAGTGAGAGTGAGTGATAGAGAGACAGACAGGGAGAATGATTGATACAGAGACAGACAGGGATTGTGAGTGACAGAGAGACAGACAGGCAGAGCGAAGACAGACAGGAAGAGCAAGTGAGTGAAAGACAGAGAGACAGGCAGGGAGAGTGAATGAGTGACAGAGAGACAGGCAGGGAGAGTGAGTGAGTGACAGAGAGACAGACAGGGAGAGTGAGTAACAGAGAGACAGACTGGGAGAGTGAGTGACAGAGAGACAGACAAGGAGAGTGAGTGACAGAGAGAGACAGTGACTGTGAGTGAGAGACATACAGGGAGTGTGAGAGAGAAACAGACAGGAAGAGTAAGTGAAAGACAAAGAGACAGGCATGGAGAGTAAGTGAGAGACAGAGAGACAGGCAGGCAGGGAGAGGGAGTGAGTGACAGATAGACATCCAGTTAGTTAGAGACAGACGGGGAGAGTAACTGAGAGACAGACAGGAGGAGTAAGTGAGTGAAATACATAGAGACAGCCAGGGATAGTAAGTAAGTGACAGACAGGGAGAGATAGATGCATAGATAGATAGGTTCAGTGAAGAGGCAGCACTCCTTGTAGTAGTGAAAGGGGTGAAGCTTTATTCCATAAAAAGCGACGTTTCGGTGTACTGTTACACCTTTATCAAGCATAATGTGAGTAACAAACAGCCAACTATTTAAGGAACAACAGATCTGCTGATTGGTCAATGGTGAGTGTAAGGGCAGCCCTCTTCTCATTAGACCAACACCAATATGACAAGAGGTAAGTATTAAAATACCATTATTTTTAGCGCACGTTATGTGGATCAGCACGTATTGTTCGTCCCCAGTGTACAGAGGGCTCACTCGTGCCAAGTACCTCCCTAGTGCCGCAGGATCCATCGGACGACAGAACTGAAGCAAGATGGGGATATAGTATCATTGTTCCGAACGTGTAATCGCCAATTGGGATGACAATCCCACCTCATAAAGTCGTGGATGAAGGTCTGGGGAGTTGTTAGAGGGTTATGCCGGGCCAATCGAATTTGAATGGGAGACGTGGGAAAAACGGTCCTTACGATGGGGGTTTTCAATATATGTCTTGAACTCTGTAGATATAAAGACATAGGTATTAGTTGGATGTAAAGAGCAATCTAGCGTTACATAATACAAGAGATGGTAGGAACAAAAAATACATTCAGTCCAAGGTGCCAACACTCCACCATGTCTGCTCCTGTGTTAGATTATGCTATTTATATTAAATTCAATATTCAAACCATATGGATGGAGTGTGTTTAATCGATGGATCCATTTTAATTCACATTTTCTGAGAAGTTGTGCCTTGTTACCACCCCTTCTCAATGGAGGAATGTGGTCATTGAGGATAAAGCGCAATTGTGAATCGTTATGTCCTTTTTCAAAAAAGTGTTGACTGACGGGAAGATCCAGTCTCTTTTTACGTATCGTATATTTATGCTGTGTAATCCTGACCTTGAATTCGTTCGTGGTTTCACCAATGTATTTTAGTCCACATGGACATATCAACATGTAAATACATGGTCTCTAGTACACGTTAAATAATGTTGTATTTTGTAAGAAACTCCTTCATGTGTAAAAGACTTGCCTTTTTGCATCAGTGAGCAGTTGATGCATGATCTGCATGGGAAACTCCCAGTGTGTGTAATTCCCATTAGACCTGTTTGTATAGACGATCTTAATGGTCACACATCTGACCTCACAATATGGTCACCAATATTCTTGGCCCGCCTTTATGAGAAGAGGGGGGGATTACGGAATACAGGCACACCAGTGGATTCCTTCGCTAGTGTATTCCAGTGTTTTTTTATTATGTAAAAAAATTCGGTCACTTTTATCGGAAAAGGTGAAATAAATGGAATTCGACTGGAGTTGTGCCTTTTATTTTTAGGTCTAAGTAAATCCTTCCTATTGTAAGTGTTGGCAAGATTCCTATTTTTGTCAATAATTTTTTTAGGGTAACCCCTTTTCAAGATTTTTTTTGACATTTTCTCCATGTTGAACATACACTTATTGTCGTCACTGGAAATTCTTTTTACCCGAAGAAATTGACTTAGAGGTAACGATTTTAACACGCTTCTTGGGTGTACACTGTTATATTTTAGTAGGGTATTCCTATCTGTGGGTTCGATAAATAGGTCTGTGTATAATGCATGTTCTGCATAAGATACTGTAACATCTAGGAACTGAATTGAATTTTCTGAGTACACCACCGTAAATTTGATATCTTCATCTATGGAGTTCAGGTAAGTGTGAAACAGGGTAAGTTCATCAATAGTCCCAGTCCACAAGAGGAAGACGTCATCTATGTATCGCCACCACTCCACAACATGTTGGAAGTGGTGGGACACATAGACAAAGTCCTCCTCAAGTGACGACATCATGATATTGGCGTAGCTGGGAGCCATATTTGCCCCCATAGCTACACCCCTCAATTGTGTATAAAATTCGTTACCAAATAAAAAGTAATTGTTATACAGAATCAGGTGTAACATATCCAAAATGAACGTGATAGTTGACGGTGAGTAAGAAGTGTTATGTAGACATTTTTCTACAGTTTTTAACCCTCTGATGTGGTCAATGGAGGTATACAAAGACACCACGTCGAATGAAACCAACAGGAGATGGTTATGTTGGGACAATTTAATGTTTTGTAATTTGTTAAGAAAATCCGATGTGTCACGAATGTATGATTTGCTTTTCATTACAAAGTCTCTCAGAACAACATCGAGAAAAATTGCAATATGTGAAAAAACAGAATCCCGGACAGACACAATAGGCCTACCGGGGGGATCTTGGAGACTCTTGTGAATTTTTGGAAGGATATATATCACCGGTGTGATCGGGTATGGAACAGTTAGGTACTTGTGCATGTTTTCTGTAATAATGCCTTCTGATAATGCTCTGTCTAGATGGAGTTTTATTTTTTATACAATGTCAAATTTGGGGTCACCTGGAAGAAGCTTGTAAACAGACGTGTCATTTAATTGTCGACGGATTTCATTAACCCCTTCACGCTCCGCGGCGGATATATCCGCCACGGAGCGCAGTGACATAGCGCTCAGTGGCGGATATATCCGCCACGGCGCTTATGCCGGCTCGGCTCTGGATCAGAGCCGAACCGGCATCGGGAAACACGGGGTGCCGGCTGTAACTAATAGCCGGCACCCCAGTGTAACACCCGCGATCGGAGTTGTCTCCGATCGCGGGTGCTTAACCCGTTAGATGCCGCGGTCAGCGCGACCGCGGCATCTAACAAGTATCTGGGGGGTCTTTCCCCCACGATCGGCCCCCCCGAACCGTTTTCGGGGGGCGCCGATCGTTGCTATAGTAACTCTGGGGTCCGATCTGGACCCCAGAGTTACTAGCAAGAATTGCCAGTAAGATGGCGTCTGTGACGTCATCTTACTGGCAAAGTGCCAGCCTATGCAAGTGTATAGGCTGACACTGATAATACTCTGCAATACATCAGTATTGCAGAATATTATCATGAAGAAGCAATCAGAAGATTGCTTCTTCATGTCCCATGGTATAAAAGTGAAAAAGTAAAAAAAAAAAAGTTATTCAATAAAAAAATAGTCATAAATCACTAAAAATGCCCCAAACCCCCAAAACATATAAAGAGACATATAACTCAAAAAAAAAGTCTAAATCATAACACAAACCCCACATATATAGTATCACCGCGTCCGTAACAACCCGTAGAATAAAAGTAAATCATTATTGAACCCCCACGATAAACGCCGTAAAAAAAAACTGTTATAAACCCTCCAAAAATTATGATTTTTACCTTTTCAATCCCACAAAAAATGATATAAAATGCGACCAAAAAACCATATGTACTCAGACATGATACTGGTGCAAAGTACAACATGTCCCGCAAAAAACAAGCCATCAACCAGCTCCGTAGCCAAAAACGTAACAAAGTTATGCCACTTGGAATATGGCAATACAAAAATTATAGATTTTTCCCCACATTAGGGTTTTGTTTGACAAATTTAGTAAAACGTAAGAAAATATATTCATGTCTGGTATCCCCGTAATCGTATCAACCCATAGAATAAAGCTAACATGATTATTAGTCTATACGGTGAACACCAAAAAAAAAAAAGTCAAAAATCCAGTACAGAATTGATGCTTTTCTACTCCTGCCCTCAAAAAAAGTTCCTAAATTTTCAACAATAGGTGATACCAACCCCAAAATGGTAACAATGGAAAAAGCATCTCATCCCGCAAAAAAAATGCCGTCACATGGCCCCAATAACGAAAAAGCGAAAATTTTATAGCCTTCAAAAGGGGCCAATGAGGAAACTAAAATCCTGGCAGCTGCAGCGCCCTCCTTCCCTTCTGCACCTCGCTGTGCGCCCATAAAACAAGTCACAGCCACATGTGGGGGGTCTTTGTACTCAGGAGAAATTGCAGAACAAATTGTATGGTGGGTTTTCTCTTTTTATATTTTGGAAATGTGTAAATTTTAGGGCTAAATGAACGTATAAGGGAACAATATGACCATTCTAAATTTCACCTCCATTTTGATTCAATTACTATGAAGATCTCAAGGGGTTAACAATCTTCGTAAATGCTGTTTCTGATAGCTTGAGGGGTGCAGATTTGAAAATGGGTAGATTATATAGGGGGTTTTGATGCTAAATATGTAAAATTTCATTCAAAACTGTATTTATCCCCAAAATAGTCAATTCTGAAAATCCGGAAAAGCGATATTCTATTTGTAAGCCGCGTGACGTCAAAATAAATTATCCAGATATTTCAGAAATTATGAAAATGTAAAGTAGACAAATGGGAAATGTTATTCAGCAACTTATTTAGCTGGTAAATCTATCTGCCTGAAAACGCAATGATTTAGAATTTCGAAAATGGCAAATTTTTCAAAAAATGTATCATATTTTCTTTTTTTTGTAAATAAACGCAAAACTTATCTGCCAAAATTTACCACTAAAATGAAGTACAACATGTGGGGAAAAAACAATCTCAGAATCGTTTTGATAAGTAACAGTGTTCAAAAGTTATAACCATATAAAGCGAAGCAAGTCAGAATCCAAAAAATCGGGCTGAGCCTTAAGCTGTAAAATGGCTGCGTCCTTAAGGGGTTAATATATGGTGTGGTGTCCATGATGACGATAGCCCCGCCCTTATCGGCTGGCCTGATAGTGATATCGCCATCATGGACCAGTACCTTCAACGCATCTATCTCCTCAGAAGTCATATTAGTGTGTCGTAATGTCATATCAGGTCTAAGATCCCCAAAATCATGTTTCACAGCCTCTATGAAGGTGGCTATAGCGGGTACTTCTATATTTGGGACAAAATTACTTTTGTTATGCAGCCCAAACAATTTTGGATCTAATATTTTATCACTAATGACATTATGTACAGGATTATTATGGAACCAATATTTAAGTTTTATATTTCGAAAAAATCTATACAGATCTTGTTCTATCTCAAACCAATCTGTTTGTGTACAGGGAGAAAAAGATAATACTTTTTGTAATAATGACATTTCAAAATCATTGATAGAACGTGAGGAGATATTTACCACAATGGCTTCTGTTGTTTTGTCACAGTCCTTTGCGGTTGAGTGCGGCTCCTTATTAGTTTCATTCTTCCTCCTTCGGTGCCAGTGTTGTCCGCCCCCTGCCGGGATCTTTTGCATTGGTCCGGTCCTGGCATAAAAAAGAGTCTCCAGAGTTCATATTTACTCCATCCGTATCAGTGTCTGCAGAGGTCGTATTTCTTGTGGAAGCCCGTCTTTTCTTCCTAGGGTTTTCCTTATTGGAAGCGGCTGTTGTATTAGACTGCCAATTGTAGATCCTGCCCGTCCTGTAGTCCTCTTCATCCCTAGACCATTTAGATCTCTTTGTTCCTGCTCCAATTTCAGGCGTGTCAATCTGTCTGTGGTGGTTTCCAAAAAAATGTTTGGATCGGTTGCTGACCATATTGTGAGGTCAGATGTGGGACCATTAAGATCGTCTATACAAACGGGTCTAATAGGAATTACACGCACTGGGAGTTTCCCATGCAGATCATGCATCAACTGCTCATTGATGCAAAAATGCAAGATTAAACACACTCCATCCATATGGTTTGAATATTGAATTTAATATAAATAGCATAATCTAACACAGGAGCAGACATGGGGGAGTGTTGGCACCTTGGACTGAATGTATTTTTTGTCCCTACCATCTCTTGTATTATGTAACGCTAGATTGCTCTTTACATCCAACTAATACCTATGTCTTTATATCTACAGAGTTCAAGACATATATTGAAAACCCCCATCGTAAGGACCGTTTTTCCCACGTCTCCCATTCAAATTCGATTGGCCCGGCATAACCCTCTAACAACTCCCCAGACCTTCATCCGCGACTTTATGAGGTGGGATTGTCATCCCAATTGGCGATTACACGTTCGGAACAATGGTACTATATCCCCATCTTGCTTCAGGTCTGTCGTCCGATGGATACTGCGGCACTAGGGAGGTACTTGGCACAAGTGAGCCCTCTGTACACTGGGGACGAACAATACGTGCTGATCCACATAATGTGCGCTAAAAATAATGGTATTTTAATACTTACCTCTTGTCATATTGGTGTTGGTCTAATGAAAAGAGGGCTGCCCTTATCCAAGATGGCTGCCATTAACTCATTACCTTCAATACACATGCACCATCCAAGCCGATTACCTCACTTCCGGTTTCCTGGAGGTCAAAGTATACACTTCCTGTTTGGCAATGCACATGGCTTGATACAACAGGCGGCCAAGCTGAAACAATTCTTTTTAATGAATGAGTAGGAGGAGACGTGGAGGAGGTCTACAAACTGATGGGCGTGTTTTACTGTGTTTACTTTTGCACTATGTCACTTTATGATGATGGTACACTTCATAATAATATATTGGCACTACTGGTCACTTTATAACATGTATATGAATAATGTTATTACTTTTTTGTCACTTTTCTGTATGATGTACACTGAATTACTGTCACTCACCATTGACCAATCAGCAGATCTGTTGGTCCTTAAATAGTTGGCTGTTTGTTACTCACACTATGCTTGATAAAGGTGTAACAGTACACCGAAACGTCGCTTTTTATGGAATAAAGCTTCACCCCTTTCACTACTACAAGGAGTGCTGCCTCTTCACTGAACCTACATTGGAGACCCTGGCCAAGGGATCACCAGCTTCTGCACCCACCGCTAGCTGTGCTGCTCTGGATCTTCTACTTTTGCATAGATAGATAGATATATTTTTTGGTTAACCAATTCTATTTTGTTATAGCTAAGAGCAGTTATTTACTATTCCGGGCAACGCCAGTATCTACAGTTAGTATATAATTTATTGTATGGCAGATTTATTCCTCAAGTTTATGCGCAAGATTGGTTTTACAGTCAAACTTGCAAGTTATAGCACATCTGCACCTTCTCTCAGAAAAGTAAACATATCTGGAGGGTGGATATAGGGAAGGGGGCAATGCCTCCTGCTGTCCATGAGATTTATTATATTTTTTTCTAAATATGGGAGTTAATGTTCAGATTTCAGTTTTCAGGCAATACGCCTAATTCATTAAGAGATCCGACTTAATGACATAAATGCAGCTTCTCTTAAGCACAGCAGAAATAAAGACGTGTGTACCTATGTCTTTTATATTACAGGACATAGAGAACATTTAGCTTTTGCTTTACCACTACTGAATGCATGTGATATAGAGCCAACTATTTTACTTTGAAGAAAATATGTGTAAGCGAAAGTTATTGATATAATAGACCTCTAATGAAATACCTAGCCTTTCTTTGCCCAGTATCATTTTATCACCTTTAACACAGCTGACTATCATGTACTTTAATGCAGACACAATAACAACCACTGATTGCCTTTACCATATTATTAGCAATCAGGCATTAGTATGACTTATTCTAAGCATTAACCTGACAGTGTAACAAAATAAGTATAATCAGAAGGAAACACTATGTGATTGACACCTCCCAATTCAATGTGACAATGTAGGTTCCACAAAAGGTAAACACAGCTCTGAAGTTAATGATGGATCATTTAGAATAGCATTGAGAAAATAATGGTAAGAGAACAGAAATGCTGTAAATTGTTATATAAAAGACATTGTTCTATTGTTTCTCAACTACTAAAATGTGTTAATCTAGGCCGGAGTGAATAGCTTTAACAATTGTGCAAAGATTGGAACATATCTTATGATCCTAAAAGAGGACATATCATCACCCCCTCCAACCCCAGCTTTATTCAGCACCGTTGGATATTTTTCTCTAGCCCCCACCATTTCCGAGCAATAATTTCTGTTAGTTTTATCACCCAGTATCTTGATATTGGGCTATCTGCTGTTAGGTGGTTTGTGCCAGGCTGCCTGTTCTAGTCCAGGACTGCCCACCTCATGGTGAAAAACCTAATAAGCACATTTGATGCAGAAACGAAGGCCAGTTCTACACCAAAGAGTGGAGGGAATTTATTACCTGTGTCGCAGGATACGACTGTAGTGTTTCTGACTAGCTCTCGGCTTGTACTCTGTAATAGATAAATATGGCACACAGATGTAATATATTTGGTGCACAGTAATACAATGTGTGTGCCAAAAAAATGTAATTGTTATTTTTGGCACACGGGGTTAATAAATGTGGCAAAAGGTCTTTGTTGTGTTTGTCAGAATTGAGTCAGTAAGCCATATTTAATTCCCCACAGTATATTCTGACTTGCTCCAAGTTTTAAAGGGTAACTGTCTTTCTGAGCAAAAAAAACCAAAAAACAAAATACATCATTCTGCTCCACATGTCCCTAGAAATCATTCCTCTATGGATTTTGCCTCTCAGTCCCCATTTAGTACCTTTTGTGGCTCATAGCAACCATGGTTTTCAGCTCTGAAAAGAACTACAATCAGCGAGATGGGGTGGCTGAAATACCTCATGTGACCTCCTTACAATCATGTGCTGCTGACCAATGAGACCATAGATTGTGCATCTTAGACACACCCACACAGGCGAGTGTGACGCCTGTAGCTAAGAGGCTGAATAATATACATACGTGAAAATGTGAAGGTTTATTCAATGACAAGAAGAGTTTCAGTATTTTTACAACTAGTACTATTGCAACTAGTACTAGAGAAGAGATAATAGGGGGGACGGACACAACATACCGTGTTTACCCCAAAAATAAGACAGTGTTGTATATTAATTTTTGCTCCTAAAGAGGCACTAGGTCTTATTTTCTGAGGATGTCTTATTTTTCCATGAGCAAGAAATCATATTTATTGTTTCCTTAAATGAGCCCTTCATGCAGGGCCGGCACCGGCCCTAGCACTGGGCATACTCAGGCTAGTAACAGGACCCAGGGCTGCTGGGGGGGCCCACATAAGGCTGTACATAAGGAATCCATGGGCGTGAGGGAGGCTGTATCTAATGAATCCATCGGGAGTGAGGGGGCTTTAAAAAAAATAACCATAAGGGGGCTGTTTGGGATAATAAACTAGGGAATATGTTAGGGAACAGGAGACTGTTTTAGTTTCTAAATTTCTAATGCCACCATGTAATTTCACTGCAAAGGGGCCTACTGTCGCCCAGGGGCCTACTGAAACCTAGAGCCAACCCTGCAGCAAAGACTTACCATCTATGGAGAGGGCTCGTCTCCATGCACCTGCACCCAACGCGCCGTACTATTACGATGCATGGGGTTAAATATGATTTTGAGCTATGCTACGAAAAAAAAAACCTGTACTTTTTGGATTTCCTTGGAGCTGGATATAGCTTACCTGTGTGTTGATATATTACTGATGTTACCTCTTTTTAACAGAGCCTGGACCACTTAACCACATCGTCTACATTTCATCAGGCTACTCTCCGGAGCACCCTCAAACACAACATGGTTGTCTGCTTTACATACATGTCATAAGAATATCGATAAGCGCAAACTTGTGTTTTCTTTCAACTCCTCAACCTGAAAAATCAAGCGATATAAACAATGGACACTTAAACATAGATCGTGGGACCATGACTGTGTTGATCTTCTTTTATTTGTCATCCATGGCCTCATTCCTTTGAAAATCAACTGTGAAAATTATGCTTATGAGCCAGAAGTGCCTTGGATGGCATTACCCTCCATGCTTTGTCTTCATAGGGTGAGATGTGATCCTGCACGGTGTAACAGCATGTGAATACAGAGCGCGGAGGGCCTTAGGTAACGACTCTCATTAGCATAATGAAAGTTGATTTTAGAAAAAAGAGGCTATGGATAACAAATATAATACAATTACCACAGTCACTGTGCCTGGATCTATAAGTAAGTAACCCTGGTTTATCATGCTTGATTTTGATGGTAAATTTCCTTTAATCCATTTATAACTTTTGGAGGCAGGAAATGTTGAGTTCTTTTGAAACCATGAGAGAGCATTTATGTTGCTAACTCTTCCCTGAATACCATTTTCCCAGTAGATTTTGTGGTGAAAAGTTCACTGCCCTATAAAGAACCTGTGTATGATGACTGAAGGAGTGCTTTGTTTATAGGCAGTGATAACCTTTCTAGTAAGACTGGAGTCTGGAGCTTTTGTCTGATAGGGTTATCAGAAGTACACACACATGACAGAAAGAAAAAAAATGAATAAAACCGTCTGAATTTGACTGCGGAATATAAGAAAATGCGTCTTTCATGAGGTCAATGGATGTTGGAGATCATGTGATGCTCAGCTGGTTGCTTTTTCCAAAGCAGTTGAACAATACTTTTAGAAATGATACAACCAGGATGTTTTGTTCTTCATCCGTTATGACTCCAGGTCTATGTAAACTACAACTCCCAGTTAGTACCTGCCAAAAAAGTCATGATTGGTGTTGATTGGAAATATAGTTATTTTACTGTGTAAATAACTCATTTTCTTCCATGAAAGTTCTTATCATATTTTCCAGCTATCACAATATAAAATCATTACGGGAGATTTAACATCTAGTTTCTGAGGTAAAACTGGTCTAGTTGCCCAAGGAAACCAACCACAGCTCAGCTTTCATTTTATAAACATCTGTGGGAAAATGAAAAATGAACTCTGATTAATTGCCATGGGCAACTAGAACAGTTCTGCTCTGAGATACCTATTATAAATTTTCCCCATTATATGTGTATAGTTACAACAACTTCATTAATAGTCCAGGTAACTGCTTTATTTTCTTCCAAAACAGGCTAACAAAACAAAATCACAATATTGCTTCAGCATATAACAGAAAATACACAGTCCATATAACATGGCTTCACTAAATGTTGTGTATCCATCCAACAGCATGGGCCGTCAAGGTCACAATTGCCGGCTCACTTCACTGAGGTCACGCATCTCAGTAACACATAACTGTCATCATTAATGGCCCCCTGTGCCATCTCACAATATATATTATATATATATAGAGTGTAACAAAAAGGTGGTAACAAAAAGGTGGAGTGTCTCACAAAATACACTTTGGATCGAGAAACTAAGAATATCTAAAATTATATATTTCAAAATCTAAAAAATGATACCAAACTCATCTCTTACCCTCACCCCTTAAGAGGCAACTTAAAAATCTTATGTGGAAACCCCCATTTTTTATTTCAATTCCAGTTTCCATTTCCACTGGAAAAAAGACTTTGACTTGGTCTTTTTCATTTTTGGTGACAGATGGTGTTGTAATTGGAATGGGTGCATTAACATAGAAAAGGGGTATATGATGATTGTCAGGGCCACGGGTGCCCCTGTGACCAATATCCCAGGTTGCAAGGGCACCCGTGTGCCTTGCTGTGTCCCCGGAGCCTGCCTGCTCGTTAACTCACCTCTCCCAGCTCCAGCGGAGGCCTCCTTGCTCCTCGTGGTCTGGCGTGCATTCCCTTCTCCCAGGGTGCACGTGCGCCGGCTCTGTAAGATTTAAAGGGCCAGCGCACCAAGATAAATTCCTGCCTCTTCCTGTGTCCCCTGCCGGATCTTTGTGTTTCTATGCCTAAGAGAAAGCTTTGTTCCATGCCCTTTGCAATTATCCTGATTTCCTGTTGTGACCTCGATTCCGTTCCTGACTCCATGCTGCCTGTCCTGACCTACTGCTACATCCCCCACTCTGATCCAGTGCTGCCTGTCTCACCCTCCTGCCTGTCCCCTACCTATTCTCTACTACGCTTTGGCTGCCACTGCATACAAAGTTGCGTCTGTGGAACGATCTGGTGGTACCACACCGGAGCAAGTCCAACCGTCGGGTTCTGCGTCGGGTTCTGGTGAAAACCACGTACCACTTAGACTCCGGTCCCAGGTGTTGGCTTATGTCATTGTCAGTTCAGAAGATCCACTACCTCCGATTCTGACAGTAAGATCTGGCTATGGATTCCGCCAAGGTTCCACAACCTGACCTGGCTAATCTTACCACTGTCATTGCTCAACAGTCTCGACAGATTGCTGTTAAAGGTCAGCAACTTGGGCATGTCACATGTCCATGTTGCAGCAGTTGCTGTCTACCCAGCACCAGCATCAGGTACCTGCAGTACCTCCCGTTACTACAGCTGTTTTGTCAACTGCTGAACCCAGGTTTCGTCTTTCTATGCCCAGCAAGTAAGAAGATGAGGCCAAGTTATGGAGGGGCTTCATAACCCAGTGCTCCTTGCATATTGAACTGATGCCTTCACCGTTCACCACAAAATGGGCTAAGGTGGCTTTCTCTTCTTCCTGGGAAAGCTCACTGCGTTCCTCGCTGAATTCTGGTCCTTCTTTGAGGAACCTGCTCGGGCATCTTCTGCTGAGACCGCACTGCTGAACTTGTGTCAAAGGGACTCCTCTGTTGGAGACAACGCGGTCCAGTTCCGTACTTTAGCATCAGAACTGGATTAGAATGATGCGGGCTTGCTTGCTACGTTTAAAAGAGGACTGCCTGGACCGTTCAAAGATGCCCTGTCTGCATGGGACCTGCTGTCTACACTGAGTGATCTCATCTCTCTGGCCACTCAGATTGAAATCCGGTTTACTGAGTGTTCTGAGGAGCAACGTCTGGAATAACCAAAAGTCAGGACCCGAGGTATGCCCTTCCTGGCTCCAGTCTTCCAAAAACCACCGCAGCCATCAGCCTACGTGAAGGAGAACCCGCAGAGGGGATGCATACGCAAGTCCTCTTCTCCTGCTGGTGTAGGAATCTTCTTCGTGGCCAAAAAGGATGAGTCACTCCATCGCTGCATAGGCTATCGCTACCTGTGAAAAATTTCTACCCTGCTTACGCGTAGCCAAGATCTTTACCAAACTACACCTATGTGGGGCATATAACCTCATTCGTATCCACGAAGGAGATGAGTGGAAGACCACCTTCAAAACTCGTGATGGGAATTTCGAGTATCTTGTCATGCCGTTTGGAAGCTCCAGCTGTTTTTCAGGAGTTTGTCAATATCATTTTGAGAGACTTTTTATATATTTGTGTCAATGATCTACCTCAATCATATCCTGGTGTTCTTTACAGACCTCGAATCCCACCAGTCCCATCTACAGCAAGTCCATAGACGTATAAGGGCCATTCGCCTTTACGCTAAATGCGAGAAGTGCCAGTTTCATCAAAAGAGTCTTCCTTTCCTCGGGTACATCATCTCTGACAAGGGACTTTTGATGGATCCTGCCAAGTTATCTGCCGTACTTCAGTGGCCTCTCCCACTAGGACTACGTGCTATCCAGAGGTTCCTGGGCTTCACTAACTACTACCGACAGTTTATACCGCATTTCTCCTCTCTCGTGTCTCCCATTGTGGCGCTTACTTAGCAGAAAGGATCGAATGCGAGAAATGCTTTTGAAGTAGAGGCAGGAGGCTATGGTAAGGGTCTGGAAGTGAGGCATAAAGGATAAGGCAAAGTCAAAGATGATCTCAATTGTGGGGTGCCAGTGTCATTATAGGGCACCTGACGTGATGTGACTAATGCTGTCACTAAATTATTATTGCATTATACATTGAGAGATTCAAAATAAAAACCCCATCTGCGAAATATTATGAATTAAATGATTAAAGAAAAATAAATTTTGGGCATTACTTTCGTGACACAGGCTGTACAACAGTCATGATATTTATTCGATGTGGTGACATTATTTAAAAAAAATGTGAATGCACCATGATTGTTTACAAACATAAAGTATATAAGTATTAATAAACATATATGAAGCCAAAAAATAGCACAAATAGCACAAAATTTGATGTGGAATGATAATGTTGTTTATTAATGTGCCTGTAATGATCTCTTCCTTTTTAGTGCACTCTTTCATTTATAAAAAGATGTTTATATTTATGTAAATGAATGCAGAAGTGCTTCAAGGGGTGTTATCAGAGCCCCTCTGGGCTGGGGCTTCAGTCTCTAATACAACCCCCTTCCCCCACCAAAGTACTTCTCTCACTCCTTGTGCCTCCTCCAGACCTACTCCAGGGCAAGGAAATCATCCTCCTGCACAGGCACCCAACCATCTGCTGTGCAGAGTGGCTGAAGAGGCTGATGTCAACAGGGGAGAAAGGTCCAGAGGAGGGCATGAGAGAAATGCTTCAAGGGAAGTTATTAGTCAGTGAATCTTCTTATATTTGTTATCCGTGGCCTTCTCCCTTCTAAAATCAACTTCTAAAATTATATTTATTAGCCAGAAGGGCTCTAGGGGTGTTACCAGAGCCCCTGCATGTCGACGATTTGCAGGTTGTTACAGTGTGTAAGGAGCACTTTCCCCTTCTTATGTGTGCTGAAACTTCCTCTACTGACATAAAATTATATTAAGCAGAGAGAAAGGGCTGAGGGAGCAGGGGGAGTGGAAGAAAGTATTTCATCCTGTACAGAGCCCATCAAGCTCATTAGCATAATATTAAAAGTTGATTTTAGAAGGAAGGAGGCCATGGATAACAAATATAAAAAGATTACCACAGTCACAACTGGGTCTATGAGTAAGTGCCCCTGGTTTATCATGCTTGAATTTCTTGGTCAATGTCCTTTAAGTTATACAGGGAAAACACCAGTTGATGATGAAGTGACATTTTAGAATACAGATGGTGCCTATAATCTTGCTTTAGTTACCAAATAGCATGTTCATGATTTTGACTTTGACTCAAAGAGCTTCATGCCAATTTACAGTTTGAGGTTAAAAGTGACACAAAATCCTGCTCATCCCAAAATAGAAGAGTGTTAGGACCTCTGTCTTTTTACAATGCAATACACCCTGTGGCCAGAATTGTTAACCATGTGAAGCAAGATTCCACTTTACCTTGTGGATGGTGCATTGACCTTTTCCCTTTCAAGTTCTGACGTGATTTGTCTTGTCATTATTTTGTTCCTGTTGAGTCTGGTCAACTTTACTCCTAGATTATGACATCTTTGTGTTATCCAATCTTCAGATGCGGACTAACAATTTCTCCTCCCTAGCAGATTACCTGTGAGCCGTCCATGTGGGTCACATAATGGTCTGGCCATCTGCCCATGTACACAAGCTCCTGCCTTTTTTGTGTGCCATGGTGTGTCACAGGCTAGGTCCAGGCACTAGACAACCTTGGGACATTTGTCACAGAGAACATCATCACTATCATCTCACAAGTCTTACCCTGTGCCAAATGCCCTGTCTAAAAAAGTTTGATAAATGTCCCCATGGTGCACCCCGCCTTAGATTCTAATTCTATCAGCAGACTAATCAGCTAGAACCTGCTTTTTAGGGCAAAAACTGTTGTGTCTGTATCTATAGCAGTATGTTGCTAAACAAGGCCTGCAGGTTGATGGCTGCCATTTCTGCCATTTTCATACAGAGACTGATATATGATGTCAGAATGGGTCAGAAGATATAGGTGTATTCCATGAAGTATATTATTTCCAGTATATCTGGGGCAGCACGGTGGCTTAGTGGTTAGCATTACAGCCTTGCAGCACTGGAGACCTGGGTTCAAGTCCCAGGGTCAACATCTGCAAAGAGTTTGTATGTTCTCTCCGTATTTGTGTGGGTTTCCTCTGGTTTCTTCCCACACTCCAAAAACCTACGGGCAGGTTGATTAGTTTGTGAGCCCCATGGGGACAGGGAGTGATATGGCAAGCTCTGTGCAGAGCTGTGTAATCTGTGTGCACGATATAAATAAAGAATTATTATTATATATTGCTAGAGGGATATCCTTACAGGATGTTCCTGCACACACTCTATGGAAGCATTGGAGTGTTCTATAGTTCTCAGGCAGCTCGTACCAGTATACATGTACATTTATTTTTAGGAATACATAAGAGATACACGCAGGCAGTGCAGGTGGGGTCAGCTCTGGTGTGCCATCATCAAAGTCAGTCAGCGCAGACATAATAAAGAGATCAGGAGGGAGAATTGTTATTTGCTTTTCCTTTTGAAGTGCAAATATCTCACATTACTTAATGCAATCTGAGATATTTCCGTTCCTTTAACCCTTCCTAGGAATGCTGGGAAACTAGCTTCTGTAACAGCAATATCTACAGCGGCTCAAGAGCCCTGCAATTCCCAGAACGTAGAGAATACTCACTGGGTTAATGGCTCTCACTGTGACTGACAGTTTTCAAAAGATCACTCTACTTTATCTGCAAAAAGAGTAATGATGTGTATCCTCTGTCTCCTACTGTTGCTGGTAGCTATACCATTAACATGCCTCACACAACACTAAGGGCTCACACATTACAGGGAAGGCTAAAAATCCTTTGAACTGTATATGATCATTACTTTGGGTTCATATTTATAATGCAGTTACTGGCATCGCTGAATAGTTATACACCATCCGGTCACTGGGAGATAATGTCAGCTTGGTGGGGTATAATGGGGCTTTTTAGTGTGATTAAAAATGTACAAAATGAAAGTATTCACCTCGGACTGCCAGCCTGGATTTCCAATAGTCCTTTAAGAACTTTTGACAGTTCTCAAGATACCTACAGTACTTAATGTACAGTATATGTACCTGTGTCTTTGCCTCCTTTGAATGCTGCAGCCTTTCCATGTTCTCAACATGCTACCATCTGTATACACACACAGCTGCCTTCTGTCTCTGCTACAGGTCATCTATGTGAGGTCCAAGGGTGATAGCAGCCATATGAGGCCCAGTGTCAGGAGGCCCGGTTACCTGACCTGCAACACTAAAGAATGCAGGAGGCTCACTGTTATATACATATACACATACATATTCATATTATGCTGCACATTGTACAACATAACATGTATATAACAGTGAACATCTTCCACAGTTCCCACTTGAGCAGGAAGCTCAGACTAGAAAGCAGAAATGTAGGACCAGGAATTACACATCTCTATTCCCTGCCGTCTCTTTCCCCCATTTAGTCAGCAGCTACTTGGCCCTGGGATAAAAAGACTGACTGTCAGCGAGTATATACATATGTATTGTCTGTATGAGTGTATAAATATATGAATGCGTAAATTCTGTATGTATGTGTATATGCTGTATGTGTGTATGTGGGGTATAGTGTGTATATACTGTATGTGTATGTATATATGCTGTATATCTGTATATCGTTCTGTATGTATTCTTGCATATGCTGTATATGATATGTATATGGTGTGTGTATATGCTTTATATGATATATGGGGTGTATATGGTGTTTGTGTGTGTGTTTATTTACTGTCTGTGTAAAAAGGGCAATGTATGTATGTGTGTGTATGCTGTATGTGTGTATTTATGGCATGTGTATACTGTATATATGTTGTGTTAATACTGTACACATGTGTATATATGGTGTGTATATACTGTATGTGTAATAATATGATTTCTATATACAGACGGTCCCTGATTTAAGGACACCCGACTAACAGACGACCCCTAGTTAAAGACGGACACCTCTTCCCACTGTGACCTCTGGTGAAGTCTCTGGATGCTTTACTACAGTCCCAGGCTGCAATGATGAGCTGTAAAGTGTCTGTAATGAAGCTTTATTGATAATCCTTGGTCCCATTACAGCAAAAAAATTTGAAACTCCAAATTTTACTGGGGCCCAAATTTTTTTTATCTGGAACTACAATTATAAAACATACAGTTTCGACTTACATATATATTCAACTTAAGAACAAACCTATGGAACCTATCTTGCACGTAACCCGGGGACTACCTGTACTATGTGTATTTGATGTGTATATACTTTATGTATAAATATATTACATAAATGTGTGTGCATGCGTGTATAAATGTGTGTATGTGTGAAAGAGTGTATAAATGTGTGTATGAATATAGAACTGCGTGTGCTTCACTAACTGGTAGATGTGTAGCACTTACAGGAGCGTTTCTTCATGCTTCAGTAGAACTGTTCTCATTGAGTAAAGAAAAAGCATAATTTGTGAGAAAATTTGTTTTAAAAATATGTAAATTAGCTGAAGACGCTCAGGCTGTTGTCAACTGAGCCGCGTTTTAATTTATTTACAGCCTGCACTGCTAGTCCTGCCTGCTCCTGCCCAAGGAGCTAGGAGCCGGCTGGTAACATCATAGAGCCGGGGCTTGGAGAGTGAATAAATTAAATGATGGTGATGCCGAGATGCGCACAGATGACATCAGGTAATTTACATTTTTTTACAATTCTTTTTCTCACAAATTGTGCCATTCTCTTTATGCATATAGAAACGGGCAAAAAAGTCCTACACATCTACCATAAGTGAAACTCTCAGTAGTGATGAGGGAAGGGTGCACAGCACTAATATACGCAGTGCTTCATCCATCTTCTTCTGGCAGAAAGGATGGTTCAGAAGAATACACTGTAGGTACCCCTTTAAGATTTTCCTACTAGATGGCGCTAGTGCATGCTTCTGTTTAAATAACAGGTATATTACATTTCTTTGCATTTACCACACCTGGGATGCAGTGTATATGGGCACCCTTAGACTACGGACCTACAAACATGTGAATTTTAACAGGCTATTTTTATACATAGAAGACAAAATAACAATATACCTGCGCTGACTATGACTACTGATGCAAACAATGATATATGAAGTGAAGAGATGTATTGGCTGAGTGGGTAACTGACCTGATTAAAAACAGTCTTCAATTGAGGAGGTGGTGATGATCAGGAAGTTTCTCCGCAGTGTGAATAGTCCCACAAGGATAGTAGGTATCCAATGTAGTAGATGCCTTTTTTTGTGAGCCAAGTTTGAAGTCAGTCGGGTGCATGTTCACCTATGTCCCACCGCTCCATCCGTAACTTAGAGTGACGTCACTATTCACTTCCGACTCATCATGTGGTCGAGCCACCGGACGGGGCTCCCACACTGAATTGCTCTGCTCTTGGACTGACTTCAAACTTGGCTCACAGAAAAAGCCATCTACTACATTGGATACCTACTATCCTTGTGGGACTATTTACACTGCGGAGAAACTTCCTGATCATCATCACCTCCTCAATTGAAGACTGTTTTTAATCAGGTCAGTTACCCACTTAGCCAATACATCTCTTCACTTCATATACCATTGTTTGCATCAGTAGTCACAGTCAGCGCAGGTATATTGTTATTTTGTCTTCTATTGTGTTGTACACTTTTATGAGCTCGGGCGGCTCATATTATACCAGCAGCGACACCTATGCCATACCATTTATTCATATAGACCCCCGACTTTGCGCCAACGTCTCCCCTCTGTTCAATTTGTATTATTTTTATACATACTCTATGTGGAAGGCGGCCCACCAACATTATTACTATTGGGCCCAGCCCTTCCTAGTCACACCCTTATTAAACAGTTTGGGGGGAGGGTGCTCACAGGATAGGAAGATTTTACAGTTGGGGTCACAGTAACAGGGGTATTATACATGGAAGGGAGCATTATGCAGTGGGGATGGGCAACAGGAACAGGGGAATTATATAGACAGCTTACTACACACTTTAGATATTTACTGTGTCACACTGAGGGGTAGGAATATGGGTAGGGCAAAGTTTATGGCTTAGAACATCACAAATGTCAACGAAGTGCCATCTGTTGCTCTTTCTCTTACAATAGTTGGGAGGTGTGACACAGTAATGCTACTCTTTTCCTACAAAAGTGGGCACTGCAAAGTATTATTACTCCTATCCTGCATATTTGGGGAATTATCGTGCTACTGCTCCATAATTGGATACATAGCCATTACACAGTATAAGTACTCTTACTGTAGCACTGCTAATTAACGCTTCACATTATTGTCTAGTTAATCATAACAACAGACATAATAAGTGACAGATTAATGGATACAAAAGACTTTCCTTATGCATTTTCATGTACACATGCATAGAGACAAATATATTGTCATATAGGTGTTGCAAACTATAAGATATAAAGGCAGCCCAAGATGGATGTGAGAGACAGTGAAAACTACAGTGATAGAAGTCACCTGTAAGTTACCTAATGAACTGTAATCTGTCTGCAGAGCACCTACCTACAACGGGTTTCTATCACTATTTGCCCACTGTATGGTAGTGATAGCTGAGTTGGGGGCCACACACATATTTTCCGCAATAAAACTTTCTGTTAAAGGGAGATTTATAGCTTGTACCACACAGACACATATTTTCTTTTTGTTTTTAATTATACAAAGCACATTAAATATATTGTCATAATATAGTAAGCGTGATGTCCTGAAATAAAACAGAGACATTCGAAATCCCCTCCTACATCCTAAGACTAAAGAAAGCACACTCTGTAACAAGACTTTTGTGGCTATTTGGACCATGAAGGAGACAGTCTGTAAAAATGTCAACAATTTCAATGAAACTTTTTTTTTGTATTTTATTAACATAAGCAGCAGGATTTAAGGCACAGACACATGACCTGTGTAATTCTAGTGTGCCGCGTTGAATTGTAGGAGGCTATGTCAATAATGGAACTTGTTGACAGACTGAATGTTCTGTTTTCATTACCAGGTAGGAAGAAGCTGCAAATTCATTGCTATGAAAACCCAGGGAGCAGTAGAAATAAAATGCTGCTCCATTATCATAGGTCTAGATATTTTCTTGGCTAAAACAAGGGTTTTTTTTGTTTTCAGTTACACAAAAAATTTAAGAAAAGTTTCCTGGAATAAACCAATTATTACAGTGAAATGGAAATTATTTGAATCAGGGCACAGAGGCGGATTAGGAAAATAGACAAGGATGTTGCCCAAATACACTGGGTATATGTGATCAGAATATAAAATACAGGTTTTGTCTGAATTTCCTGTTGGAGCCTCTTGTGCTGGTAGTTTTTTTAATCACATTTCAATGCTCTGCCACTAGAAAACAGGTGCATACTATGTTCATCAACAGCGCAAGACGCGCATCAATAATTCACATGATTAGAGACTCCTTTAATAAGCTGTTTCTAATAAAAAATCTATCTTTACACACTCAAGCATGGCATCTACTGTTGAAATGCCTGCGAGATTCAGAAATATTCTCATTTCATGTGGTCGAACTTCAAATAAATAAAGTAGCAAAACATTAAAGTAATGAGTAAAGCAGTGGCGTCACACATCAGCGCCCACCCTTACCACCTCATTGCTGCTGTCACTGTTAAACTTTTTTAAATTGCTGCTTGACTAAGTATGGTGGCTTCTAATCCAGGGACGTAGACAGCAAAGTTAGATTTTTTTAATCAGTCCTTTACCTGAAAATGCCTAGTAGATGCAATTACATCACACGAGTCAGTGGGCACAGAATAACTAGTGCTTATATCTTCAACCATCAAACAGACCAAAGCTTAAAGGGAACCGGTCAGGTGATTTTTTTTGCTCTATCTCAAAGCAGTATATGAACAATGAAAACAAGTTGAACCCTGGGATATGGGTATTAATACCCTGTGTACAATTGTCCATCTACAGAGCTTGTTTGGCTTCAAAAAGGTTGAAAAACATAGCTGCTTTCTTCCAAAAACACCGGACCATAGTTTGTGCTAGTATTACAGCTCAGCTGTAGAAAGATGACATTTATACATTTATATCATACAGTATATACATACAGTGACCCACATTTATTAAAGTGTTTGCGCCAGTTTTTTGTCTGACTTTGCACTAAAAAGAATGTAAAACCGCTTAGTAGAAATATAAATTTTTATTATGTTCAATAACAATACCAGGTAAATAAAATTGACACACAAATAGAGGAGTAACATAAAGAAGCCAGATCTGTTTGAAGGTACTTTATGCTGACTATACAGGTAAACTATTCCCCTATTCCTTATCATATTGTGTGTTTTTTGCTAGTGCTTTATATTGTTCTAGGACTGATTCTATGAAGTGTTTTTATGCATCTGTTATTTTTCCTTTGTGTAATTAATAGGTATAGTCGGCATATTTAGGGGTGTTAGTGGATAGCCCTATACGTCCACCTCTATCATTTTCTTTGGTGTGTTTGCTAAAAAGAACATGTAAACTGCACACAAAAACCTGGCACAGGGGTTTTAATAAATGTGGGCCATAATATATAGTACATACACATTATATACATACTTACATATAGTATATATACATCATATACTTAGACATAGGGGCACATTGATCATAGGCTGGCGCTAAATGCACCAGCATATGATGCTTCTTCCCCCTGACCCTGGCCATCGCCGGATCTATGAGAAGGATAATGTGCTGCGGTGCCAGGGCTCTTCTGTGCCAGGTCCGACCTGGTTCTGAATTGCGCCATAGCCTGCACCTGATTTTAGGTCTGCTATTCATACTGGGCCCCTGTGTCACATCGGCCCTGTGGAAGCCGCTACGGCTACTACGGCTGTTGTTATGCCCTGGGTTAATTCTTTCATGCAATAAGTCATCTAGTTCTGAGCACCAGTCCATAAAAGAGATGCCATGGAGCTGTAAAGGGTACATTGAAGAGCCACAAAAATGATAAGGGGTATGGAGGATCTCCATTAAGGGGAAAGATTAAAACATCTTTAGTCTGGAAAAGAGACGACTAAGAGGGGACATGACTCATTTATATAAATATGTCAATGGTCCATAAAACAAGGACCATTGGAGAAAACAAGGTTTAATCACCAGAGGTGGCAGGGCTTTCTTACTATGAGAACTGTCAATCTGTGGAATAGCCTGCCTCAGGTGCTGGTCACAGCAGGGACAGCAGAGGGTTTCAAGAAGGGTCTAGAAGCTTTTTTACATCTAAATAACATTAAAGGTAATGTTATATAGAATTGTTTCCCCCAATTCCCTTCCTCATCTCCAATCCGATCACTTCCCTTCCTTGGTTAAACTTGATGGACATGTGTCTTTTTTCAACCGTATAAACTTGTAACTATGTATCTAGACTCACATCTAGCCATTCTATCCCATTTACATTGTTCAAACCTATCATTCTGCGAGTTAGAAGTTATTTTTTAGTGAATCTGTCACACATATACTGAAAAGTCAACCATATTTCTTGCCTACAAGTAGCAGTTTTTTTTATTACCTGTGACATCAGTAATGGGTATTCCCTCATTAATAATTCACGCCAAGGAAATGCATACAAGCTGCAATACTCATTTAATAGCAAGTAAATGTGTTTGCCAATTTTTACTGCCCTTTATTTTTCTACATTATACCTTAGAGCATTTGAGGGAAGCTATAGGAAAAAAAATAACCACAGTCCCATTGTTATTAATTATTAGAAGGTCCTTGAGAATCCCTTGTGGTTAATGTTTGTGCGATTTGTACAGACAAGGTCCAACAGCCTTTGAATTTTTGGATTAACATGATGTCATGCATTTACGATACTGACAAAAGTCCATCAGTGCTTAATGTTGTGCAGCAATAGCATAAAACATTTACTACCCTCGTTCTTCTTACTAGTGCTACAAGATGTTGAAGACAGCAACATTATAGTACAAGAGCATGAGTCACACCTGAATCTGGGAGCCAAAGCCTGAGTGTTAAACAAAGATAACCAGCAGATTGCTTTAGAAGGAACTTTGAATCCATTTGCACATCTTGTGGGAATCTATCAAAGCTTAGAACCTTGATAAAGTTTTAATTCCTGGCAGTGTTATTTTCCCTCCAGAAGCCTGCTCCGCACCACATCCCCAGACTCGTGCACAAGATATAGTGCAGATTACAGCGCAATTCTACACCTGGTCGGAGCTTTTTAGTGTATCTGCCATGACCTGTGGCGCGCTTCATAAATCCCCCCTTTATTGAGTCCCAACTCTCATACTTCATGAAATTATGTAGTACCAAAAATACTACCACTACTTGCTAAAGTAGAATAGTCTCATAATGTACCTGAGTTTGGCCGTTGTGAGGGCCAATGCAATTATGGTATTTGACTTTTGTACAGTTTGTATGCCCCTCCACATACTGTCAATGATCAAAGGCTTGTTTATGATTGCTCATAATTCATTTCCTTAAGAAGCAAAGACAATTGGACCAACCATATTTGGGCCCCTTTTACTGTATATGTGTGGTCTGCATCAAGGATATGTACAGGGGCGTAACTACAGCGGTAGCAGCCATAGCAGCCGCTATGGGGCCCGCAGTGTCAGGGGGCCCCGTCATCCGACCTGAAACAATAAAGAAATGGAGGATGTGCACCATTATATCTATATTGTACTGCACATGTCCAGCATGATATGTATATAACATATACTGTGATGTATTTATGCAGTATATGTGATGTGTATATGGTGTCTGTAAACACTGTGTGAGTAAACATGTGAGTATGTTGCATATGGCACTGTATGTGTGTGTATATGCACATAAGTGTATTTATATGTGATTGTAACTCGCATGTTTGAGTATATTAATATGTATATTTTATATTTTTTAAGTGGGAAGGGGGGCCCCATGCAGTAGCCTGCTAGGGGGCCCTGTCTCTCCTAGTTACGCCACTGGATATGTACATAGCTAACTTTACCCTTACTCTTCACTAGCATTATTACATTTTATGGGTGGGGGAAGATATTCTCAAATTGTTTGGCATAATTTAAAATTCCAGGATTTCACTTGAAATTTAAAAGCATTTTGATCCAATCATCTTTTTTTCTTATGAGAGATCCAATTAGAATCTATAATAAATGTTTTCATAAATGCAATAAATGTGTGGTTTGTGGTAATAGATATGCATCATAGCCTTTATATAGTCATATAGATATCTTCAAAAGATTGCTAGTTAAAAGGGAGTATTGATGGAGAGATGCAGAAATGCCCCAAGACATAAACACTTATCTGGCACCAGCGTGCGGACTACAGTGCTTCCCATTTAAAGCTAATATTACAACCAGCTTTATGTTTCCCGAAAGAGAGAGCAAAGTGTTGTGAGAATGGGGGAGCTTTTCTGGTAAGGCTGCATGTGGATAAATCTGAGCTTTATGGTGATGTAGTGTTGTAAAAGAAGCAAAGACCCATTAAATAATTCAGTATAGTTATAAATCCATGCATGGGTTATAATGGGTATAATGTTCTCCACTGTTATCCAGCTACAACAAACAGGCTAAAGTTTAAGCTAAATAAGTACATTCAATTACCCAGCAGCCATATGGTACTCAGCGTCAATGACTGCAGAATGTTCCTATAAATCATTAGAGTGATGGAAAGAATGGGCTCGGTTTTCCATGTTCAAAGAGAAAAGTAGGTATGAAAACAGAGCTGTTCTAGATTAAGAATGCAAGGTTATTGTGTGCTAGAAATCCCTATGCTAATAGTAGAGTAGTGTGAGCCAAAAGCTATCTGCAGTGCATAAGGGACTAGCAGCGGGGGTTATCATAAGAGTTTATAGCCACTTAAACTAATGATTAGAGAGCTTGAACTAACAGATAGCTTAGTGAGACCAACCAGCATGTGACGATTGCTTATCTGATCTCTGGCTCCGCAAGGCACTTACAGTCTTATTCTCATATACAGATTTAGAAAAATATTTGCATCTTTGTCATTCCTAGATGTTCAATATATGTCTGGCACAACATACAGCAGTGTATTGAAGCCGACAAACGTGGCATCCCTTCTATAACACTGCATCTTATTTAATCGAGAAGATGGTCAGGACAACAAGATTTCTATCTGCCATTTATATAGAACTCATACAAACAGACACTGTAATAAGTATCTCCTATCATTTATTTAGAAAACACCTGCTTTGCTACTACTAGGATGCAGCTAAGGGAAGACCTTATAGGCATAAACTGGGACAGTGTTCTCAAAGACAAAAGCACCCCAAAAAACGGGACTTTTTCACAAATGTTCTAAAAAAGGCCTGTCAGAAACACATACAATATGTGAAATAGTATAAGAGAAACAAGAAAAAGCCAATGTGGTTAACCGGTATTGTAAAGAGAGCAATAAGTAAGAAAGATCAGGTGGTCAAGGTGCAAAAACACAAAGGTCATGAGCTACAGTATTATGGACAGAAAAATAAATCCTGTAAAAAGCAGATAAAGGCCGCAAAAATAGAGACTGAGAGAAACATTGCAAAGGAGAGCAAAAACAATCCCAAATTATTTTTCAATTATATAAATGATAAGAAACTGAAAACGGAGAGAGTGGGCCCTCAGAGTAGTAACCTGGGGGTCATGGTGGAAAGGGTAGGAAACTGAAAACGGAGAGAGTGGGCCCTCAGAGTAGTAACCTGGGGGTCATGGTGGAAAGGGCCAATCTACTAAATGTCTTTACCCAGGAAAATCCCCTGGTGAAAGGCATGACGAGGAATGATGTAAATTCTCATTGGAATGTCAACAGTTTAACCCAGGAAGAGGTACAGCCCCGCCTCGCAAGCACTAAGATATCAATGGGGCCAGATGGAAAACACCCCCTGGGTTCTGCATGAACTAGGAAACTGTTGTTTTTAATATTTGAAAATTCCCTGAGGACTGATTCGGTTCCACAGGAATGGCGCATAGCAAATGTGGTACCAATATACAAAAAAAGATTAAAAAGCGATCCTGGAAACTAAAGACCTGTGAGTTTTACTTCTAGGGTTTGTTAGAGACTCTGTCTTGGAGTATCTCACTGTACATAACCTTATAACCCATCACCGATATAAGCATCAGCATGGGTTTATGAGAGATCGGTCCTGTCAGACTAATCTGATTGAGTTCTTTGAGGAGGTAAGTTCAAGACTGGATCTGGGGGACGCTGTGGATGTTCTATATCTGGACTTTTCAAAGGCATTCGACACTGTGCCGCATAAAATTGGTACATAAAATTAGACTGATGGGACTAGGGGAAAATCTGTGTATTTGGGTAAGTAATTGGCTCAGTGATAATTGATAATTAATTAATTAATTGATATGCAGTTGTGTATTTCATTAATTGTTTAATAAAAATTGAATTGCATTATTTTTTGGACCTCAGTAGCACACTTCTTTCTTCTCTAGTGTTTATATTGTCAATTGTTGGTGTGTGGATCAGTTTGTACATTAGCTGTGCACTCCCCATCTGTTTTTTTATTGGAGAAAACAGAAGGTCGTCATTAACCCCATAGCGCAATAAGACGTACCCTTACGTCTTGCTGCGCATGGGGGAGTATGAAGAGGGCTCACGGGCTGAGCCCTCTTCATACTCACCGGGCATTTGCTTCATAATGAAGCAAACGCCCGTCGCCAACACCCGTGATCGGTGCTTGCGGGTGTTAACCCTTTGATCGCCGCTGGCAAAGCTGCCGGCGGCATTGAAGAGCCGGAGGCGCGTGGGTGCCGCCATCTTGGCTCTGAACGTCACTCCCTGTGATGTCACCGGGGAGCAGCGAACCGTTGTCATGACAGCCTCGGATCACACAAAGATCCGAGGCTGTCATGATCGAGGCTATCTATTACAATGTGCGATCTGCACATTGTAATAGATGGTATGCAAAATCCCCATATACTGCCATACTGTAGTATGGCAGTGTATGGTAGGATCAATCAGACAACCTAGGGTTGAAGTACCCTAGGAAGTCTGAAAAATAGTAAAACAAATAAATAAAAAAAAGTTAAAAAAAAAAAATTATATTAAAAAAACATAAAAATTCAAATCACCCCCCTTTCCCTAGAACTGATATAAATATAAATAAACAGTAAAAATCCTAAACACATTAGGTATCGCCGCGTCCGAAAATGCCCGATCTATCAAAATATAATAACGATTTTTCAATGCGTTTTACTGCGTAGCGGAAAATAGCGCCTGAAGTCGCAAATTGCATTTTTAGCCATTTTAAAAAATAGAAAAAATTCTATAAAAAGTGATCAAAAGGTTGCACAGTCCTAAAAATAAAAGCGTTGAAAATGTCCTCAGAAGTCTCAAAAAATGACACCACCCACAGCTCTGTACACCGAAGTATGAAAAAGTTATTAGCGCAAGAACACTGTAAAATGAAGAATTTTTTTTCTGTACAGGAGGTTTTAATTTTTGTAAAGGTATAAAAACATTATAAAACCTATACAAATTTGGTATCCCTGTGATCGTATTGACCCAATAAATGAAGTAGATCTGTCATTTGGGGGTGCATAGTGAAAGCTGTAAAAACCAAGCCCACAAGAAATGGCGCAAATGTGTTTTTTCATCATTTTCACTGCATTTAGAATTTTTTTCCCGCTTCCCAGTACACGGCATGGAATATTGAATAGTACCACTATGAAGTGCAATTTGTTACGCAGAAAATAAGACATCACACAGCTCTGTACATGGAAAAATAAAAAAGTTATCGATTTTTGAAGGTGGGGAGTGAAAAATAAAAACGTAAAAACGAAAAAGGGCCTGGTCCTTAAGGGGTTAATGGCATATTCTCAGATCGGGTTGATGTTCCCAGTGGAAAGCTTCAGGAGTCAGTATTGGGGCCACTTTTTTTAATATTTTTTTTATTAATGACCTTGTAGTGCAGGGGTCAGGAACCTTTTTGGCTGAAAGAGCCATGAACGCCACATATTTTAAAATGTTATTCCGTAAGAGCCGTACCACATGCACATGCTCCCCAGCACTTGCGGATTTAAAGGACCAGTGTGCCGCTGCCCACTTCCTGGGTTCCTATAAAGACCGGCGGCTGCCAGATAGGTAGCCATACCACATGTCCCCCAGTATGTAGGTAGCCGCAGCACATGCCCCCAGTATATAGGTAGTCACAGCACATGCCCCCAGTATATAGGTAGCCACAGCACATGCCCCCAGTATATAGGTAGCCACAGCACATGCCCAGTATATAGGTAGTCACAGCACATGCCCCAAGTAAATAGGTAGTTACAGCACATGCCCCCAGTATATAGGTAGCCACAGCACATGCCCCCAGTATATAGGTAGCCACAGCACATGCCCCCAGTATATAGGTAGCCACAGCACATGCCCCCAGTATATAGATAGTCACAGCACATGCCCCTAGTATATAGGTAGTCACAGCACATGACCCCCCAGTAGATAGGTAGTCACAGCACATGACCCCCCAGTAGATAGGTAGTCACAGCACATGACCCCCCAGTAGATAGGTAGTCACAGCACATGATCCCCCAGTAGATAGGTAGTCACAGCACATGCCCCCAGTATATAGGTAGTCACAGCACATGCCCCCAGTATATATGTAGCCACAGCACATGGCCCCAGTATATAGGTAGTCACAGCACATGCCCCCAGTATATAGGTAGTCACAGCACATGCCCCCAGTATATAGGTAGTCACAGTACATGCCCCCAGTATATAGGTAGTCACAGCACATGCCTCCAGTATATAGGTAGTCACAGCACATGCCCCCAGTATATAGGTAGTCACAGCACATGCCCCCAGTATATAGGTAGTCACAGCACATGCCCCCAGTATATAGGTAGTCACAGCACATGCCCCCAGTATATAGGTAGTCACTGCACATGCCCCCCGTAGATAGGTAGTCACAGCAAAAAAAAAAAAAGAATATTCACTTATCAGTGCTCCCTGCAGTCAGCTCCTCATCGCTCCCACGCTTTTCTCTTTGACCCAGGCTTAGATTATGGCGCCTGGGTCGTACAAAGGACATAGGCAGTGGTAACATCGCTGCCTGTGATCAGTCTAAGAGACACACAGCAGCCGTCACTATTTATTAAAGATCTGTCTGAGAGCCGGATGCAGCCAACAAAAGAGCCATATCTGGCTCCCGAGCCATAGGTTCCCTACCCCTGTTGTAGTGGGTTTACACAGTCAAGTTGCAATATTTGCAGATGTAGATTAACTCAAATTGCATTTCTGCAAGTAAGAGGTCTTTAGACCAAAGAAAGAAAAATAGATAAAAATTTACTTTTATTTCTTTCATGTAATAAAATCAGAACTGTGTCTGTGTTGTTAATTCTTTAGAATACAAATGCGATCCGAAGTGATTTAAAAACTTCCTGTGGTGGGAGTGGGTTTTGGATTTTTGAACACCATAAAGGGGAGCACTGGGATCGATGCTGGAGGTATAAGTGTGTATCTACGCTTGTGCATCTATTAAAAGAGATAGTTATCTCTCAGGAACCAACTGTGGATACTATTGGTCTGGTGTGGAACAAAATAAGTCCTCACAGCGGTCACTTGTACCGCATAATAGTTAAATGTGGACTATAGAGAAGTCCTACTTCTTTAATAGTGAGCTTTACTATTCCATTAGTTGCCAACAGTCACATATGCTCAATTTGCACTCTGCTTAGAGATTTTTTCAGAACAAGCACGCACACTTATGCCCCTAATAGTAGAGATAGCTATCTCATGCGCTGCTGCTTTTTGCTGTCTATATGAAATATAGAAGAGTTTTTCCTTTTATTTTTAAGTGCTCTGATCCCTGAATCCTCTATAAATAAATTGAATCTCCTAGTGCTATATATCGCTGCAGTCCGACATATGCCTAGTCTGAATAACCCCACTCCTTATCACCACTATTTAAATCATAATTTGCTCAATCAGCCCCCTCCCCCCCCCCCCCGGCATGTTTCGCCATATGTCTGGCGTCCTCAGGGGGGTATCAGGGCTGGACTGAGTTTGGCAACTAATGGAATAGTAAAGCTCACTATTAAAGAAGTAGGACATATTTAACTATTATACGGTACAAGTGACTGCTGTGAGGACTTATTTTGTTCCACACCAGCGCAATAGCATCCACAGTTGGTTCCTGAGAGATAACTATCTCTTTTAATAGATGCACAAGCGTAGATACACACTTATACCTCCAGCATCGATCCCAGTGCTCCCCTCTATGGTGTTTAAAAATCAAAAACCCATGCACTTGGACCAACATAAAGTATAATAATGTTCAACAGTCAATTACTTAGGAAAACTTGAGCTAAAAAAAACTCAGGCTATTTAGCCAACCTCCCTTTTGCCCAATACCTAAAAAAAAAAAAAAAATCAAAACTCACCTTTCTGTTGTTCTTTGGTCTGGCAGCAGCAGGTCCCCGCGGGCACTCTGACATCTGATGTTGGACCAAAGAAGAGAAGACCTGCAGGGGGTGACAGAAAGGTAAGTTTTGATTTTATTTTTTTAGGAATAACAGGGGCTGGCTGACTACAGTGTCAGGGGGCTGTCTAACTACAGGGGCAAGGGGCTGGCAAACTACAGGGGTAGGGGGTTGGCTAACTACATGAGCAGAGGGCTGGCTAACTACTGGGGCAGGGGACTGGCTAACTGCTGGAGCAGGGGACTGGCCAATTACAGTGGCAGGGGGCTGGCTAAATACTGAGGCAGGGGGCTGGCTAACTACTGGGACAGAGGGCTGGCTATATACTGTGGCAGGGGGCTGGCTATATACTTGGGCAGGGGGCTTGATATATACTGAGGGCATGTGCTGGATGGCTATATACTGGGGGGGAGGGGACTGACTAGCTATATACTGCCTGTGACCAATGCATTTCCCACCCTAGGATTATATTCAAATCAATTGGTTTTTCCCATTTTTTTGTGCCAAAATTAGTGGCATCAGCTTATATTCATACTTACCATATTTTTCGGACTATAAGGCGCACCGGATTATAAGGCACACCATCAATAAATGCCTGCTAAAACATCTAAATTCATATATAAGGCGCACCGGATTATAAGGATGAATGACCAGCAGGTGGCAGACCTGTGCACAGTTCAAGGCAGCTGTTGTTTGTAAGTATGGTTCATATATAAGGCGCACTGGACTATAAGGCGAACCTTTGATTTCTGAGAAAAGCAAAGGAAATTTTGTGTGCCTTATAGTCCATAAAAAATATGGTATATTCATACTTTCTTCTTTTCCAAGCCTTGTATACTATTAACATGCTTTTAACAAGGGGATGAGGGTACATTGCACAGTAAGGAAGAATATATATACAGGCGGTCCCCTACTTAAGGACACCCGACTTACAGACAACCCATAGTTACAGACGGACCCCTCTGCCCACTGTGACCTCTGGTGAAGCTCTCCGGATGCTTTAAAATAGTCCCAGATTGCAATAATCAGCTTAAAATTGTCTGCAATGAAGCTTTATTGATAATTCTTGGTCCTATTACAGCAAAAAAATTTGAAATTCCAATTGCCACTGGGGCAAAAAAAAAAATTGTTGGGAACTACAATGATAAAATATACAGTTTCGACTTACATACAAATTCAACTTAAGAACAAACCTACAGTCCCTATCTTGTATGTAACCCGGGGACTGCCTGTATATATATATATATATATATATATATATATATATATTTTTTTTTTTTTTTTTTTTTTTTAATTATTATTATTTTTTTTTTAATCTTGCCATTGAATGTGCCAGAATTATTTTCCAGGATTTTACTGACAAAATCCACTTTCTTTTTCACACATTTTCCTCTAGCAGTCACAAAAGTATGGGGCAGAATGTACCTCCTGGTGCCAGTGGTATCAGGCAGTAGATTATCTCCCCTTCTACTCTAATGATTATGGTGGTTCTTGAAATTCTGACGATTTACGTATTAATGAGAAAAGGACCCCAATTCTTGTGACTGGTAGGAGCCTATTCAACCTCCCATGGGTACGAAGTAATCAAATGTGGAACAACCCCTTTAACTATGTCTCTAGTTTTGTCATCTTGAGGTGTTTTCAGGTACAATTATTTGACCATTATATTACATTAGAAATGACTGTTGTCTCTTCTTATTAATCCCTCTTGGACACAATAATTTATTTTATGACAGGTAGAACCTGAACTAGTTTTAGTAAGAAAAAAATATGACTTGAAGGCTTGTCATACCATAAGACACAAATGAAAACAGATCAGATGATGAACCAGAGCAAAGTGAAGTTTCAAGCTGGTACTGATTTCTTTCTGCTCCATTTCCCATTCTAATTATAATAAAATGTAGATAGGATATGTAACATTAAAAGCAGAAGAGATCAGTGTGTGCTTCATCCACGGGGACCACAGTGATAATTATTTCCTAAAGTTTTGCAATATGATTAGTTTTTGTGTCAAGCAATTCTTCAATTGTAGACACCTGCTATATTTATTGACAGAAACTCTGATTTCTTTTGATAGACCAAATCATGCATTATAAATCATTCTGTCCAAATGGACAAATGTTCTTTTCAGAATTAAAACAAAAAAGTCTAAAAGTTACAGAACTTCAAAAATTATATTTGAATTCTGTTATGTACATTCATGTCTTTCCTTCAATCAAATGTCATTAAAGTTTTACAAGAGCATCTGAATTATAAACATTGGGGGCAAGTACTGAAAAGTCCATGATATTATTAGCACATACTAGCCAAGGGGGTGGGATTCGTCAATGAGGATAATATGGAGGGCTGTAGATTTCCTACTTATTCCTTCCTTAAACCTTAAAGGGAACCTGGCACAATAAACTCACCCAACTGTTCCTTTGTTGAAAAGTGCACTGCAGGGCTCCCAGCTTAAATCTGCCTCCTCCTACCAGTAAAACTGTTCCACAAACTTCTTCTTCCTTTGTCTATGCTGGTTCCGCCCACATCTGCTTGACTCTAAAATGGTGAAAAGATCTGCGATTTCCAATACAGAGCTCACTGATAAATTCGCTATGCAGTGAGAGGGACAGTATTATGGTAAATACAGGGAGAAGACTTCATGTCTGCTCCAGCTGAAATTGGAAGAGACGTAGAGCTGTCAATCAAAAGAAAGAGGTGGGGTTCACTGGAAGCCTGGAGAAACCATGACTCTTCTCTTCAGAATTGACTCTTTGTCTACTCATATGCATATCAGATACAGTGCCTCAGTGGCAAATAATTTAAGGTGATATGGGGAGGACTTTTAACTTTTTACCAGAAGTTATTACTGCTGTGAGGGGTTTACATCACATAATAGAGAAAGTAATGAAGCTAATAAAGAATAAACCATCTTTCCACAAAGCTATACCTATGGTGTTGAGCAGCATTACCCAACACAACCATGTTATGTTGAGTACTACAATGAATATATGCTGTAGACATTCTGGGGCAGATTTACTTACCCGGTCCATTCGCGATCCAGCGGCACGTTCTCTGCGGTAGATTCGCGTCCGGCCCGGGATTCCCTAAGGTAGTTCCTCCAACGTCTACCAGGTGGCGCTGCTACGCTGAAGTTCCCCTAGGCCCGCTGGAATGCCCAGAAGTACACCGGCCTATTCATGGTGAAGGTAAGTGCAAGTTACGCAACACTTTTTTTTTTTAAAAAAAAACCTAACGGTTTTTACGAATCCGTCGGGTTTTCGTTCGGCCACGCCCCCCGATTTCAGTCGCGTGCATGCCGGCGCCGATGCGCCACAATCCAATCGCGTGCGCCAAAATCCAGGGGCAATACAGGGAAAAACGTTGCAAATCGGAAATATTCAGGTAACATGTCGGGAAAACGCGAATCGGGCCCCTAAATGACCCCCTCTATGTTTCTAGATATAAATTACAAGTAAGAAATTATAAAATATTGACAGGAAGGACATACTAATTAATGGGCATGGTGCACTACAAAATCCAAACCACAAGTCCAATAAATAACTGGAGGAATCTTCCTTTAAATATACAACAAATTCCTATAAGCTTGGAAACAAACCAACACACACACAAAAAAATAATTTTTAGAAAAATAAATATCCAATCTTTATTAAATGCCTTTCTAAAATCAGTGACAATTTGTATATTCTGTAATTATACATTTTTGATGCCTTCTACAGGGTTGTCAATCTGCTTTTGAGCATGGCAATGGCAGACCCTTACATGTCCTAGTATTAGCAGTTTGCATTGAAATAATGTATCAATATTAGATGTGGCCACAATGCCAGTTGCCCAAAGTGGTCAGTGAAAAGCCTATGATTCCGATCAGAATTTCAGTCCTAGTGCAAAGTTGCAATTTTTGTACAAAAACACACCAAGCCATTGCCAGGTATACGAAATAGATTGAAGTTGATTGCAGTTTTTTTTTTAAAAAAAAAGCTTAACTCTTCAAATGCCAGATAGTAGTGTACAATCCCAGTCTAATGATACATGTGTCTCATTGAGATCAGTTCAGTTGCTCTACATTCAGAATTTCGCAGCCAATGGAATTTTTCCAGCTTCCCAATACATTTCATGGAATACTAAATGGTTCCACTATGAATTAAAATTTGCTTTGCAGAAATAAGCAACCATACAGCTCTGTAGACTGAAAAATACTAAATACACTCACCGGCCACTTTATTAGGTACACCTGTCCAACTTCTCGTTAACACTTAATTTCTAATCAGCCAATCACATGGCGGCAACTCAGTGCATTTAGGCATGTAGACATGGTCAAGACAATCTCCTGCAGTTCAAACCGAGCATCAGTATGCGGAAGAAAGGTGATTTGAGTGCCTTTGAACGTGGCATGGTTGTTGGTGCCAGAAGGGCTGGTCTGAGTATTTCAGAAACTGCTGATCTACTGGGATTTTCACGCACAACCATCTCTAGGGTTTACAGAGAATGGTCCAAAAAAGAAAAAACATCCAGTGAGTGGCAGTTCTGTGGGCGGAAATGCCTTGTTGATGAAAGAGGTCAGAGGAGAATGGGCAGACTGGTTCGAGCTGATAGAAAGGCAACAGTGACTTAAATTGCCTCCCTTTACAACCAAGGTAGGCAGAAGAGCATCTCTGAACGCACAGTACGTTGAACTTTGAGGCAGATGGGCTACAGCAGCAGAAGACCACACCAGGTGCCACTCCTTTCAGCTAAGAACAGGAAACTGAGGCTACAATTTGCACAAGCTCATCGAAATTGGACAGTAGAAGATTGGAAAAACGTTGCCTGGTCTGATGAGTCTTGATTTCTGCTGCTACATTCGGATGGTAGGGTCAGAATTTGGCATCAACGACATGAAAGCATGGATCCATCCTGCCTTGTATCAACGGTTCAGGCTGGTGGTGGTGGTGTCATGGTGTGGGGAATATTTTCTTGGCACTCTTTGGGCCCCTTGGTACCAATTGAGCATTGTTGCAACACCACAGCCTACCTTGGTATTGTTGCTGACCATGTCCATCCCTTTATGACCACAATGTACCCAACATCTGATGGCTACTTTCAGCAGGATAATGCGCCATGTCATAAAGCTGGAATCATCTCAGACTGGTTTCTTGAACATGACAATGAGTTCACTGTACTCAAATGGCCTCCACAGTCACCAGATCTCAATCCAATAGAGCATCTTTGGGATGTGGTGGAACGGGAGATTCGCATCATGGATGTGCAGCCGACAAATCTGCAGCAACTGTGTATTGCCATCATGTGAATATGGACCAAAATCGCTGAGGAATGCTTCCAGCACCTTGTTGAATCTATGCCACAAAGAATTGAGGCAGTTCTGAAGGCAAAAGGGGGTTTAACCCGTTACTAGCATGGTGTACCTAATAAAGTGGCCGGTGAGTGTATATAGCTTTTGGAACATGAAAAGCACCAAGCACCATGATACATTCCACTCCCTATGAGCCTAAAAAGCAGTGCCCCTTATACTTTTCTTTCTTTTAATATGTATGCTTAATCCCTTAACGCTCTGCGCCGTAGCTCTACGTAGCTCTGCAAGCACCGACCTTGGCTATTAACCCTTTCATTGACGCCGGCAAAGTCGCCGCGGCATTTAAAAGACGGCGGCGCGATTTGACCATCTAGGGTTAATGTACCCTAGACAGTCTAAGAATTAGTGAAAAAAAAAAGAAAAAAAAAAGTTTAAAAAAGAAAAAAAAATTAATAAAATATAAAAAATTCAAAACACCCCCCTTTCCCTAGAACTGATATAAAACATAATAAACAGTAAAAATCACAGACACATTAGGTATCGCCGCGTCCCAAAATGCCGGATCTATCAAAATATAAAAACGGTTACGGCCGGCAGTGACCTCCGAGACGGGAAATGGCGCCCAAATGTCCGAAATGCGACTTTTACACCTTTTTACATCACATAAAAAATGGAATAAAAAATGATCAAAATGTCGCATAGACCTCAAAATGGTAGCAATGAAAACGCCAGCTCAATTAGCAAAAAATGACACCTCACACAGCTCCGTGCGCTAAAGTATAAAAAGTTATTAGCTTCAGAATATGGCAAAAAATGTTTTTTCTTTTTTGTACACATTCATTTAATTTTTGAAAATGTATTAAAACACAATAAAACCTATATAAATTTGGTATCACCGCGATCGAACTGAACCAAAGAATAAAGCTGAGGTGTTATTTTGAGCGCACAGTCAAAGTCGTAAAAACTGAGAACGTGACTTTTTTTCAATTTTCCACATTTGAAATTTTTTTTCAGCTTCGCAGTACACGGCATGTTAAAATAAATAACATTACAGGAAAGTAAAATTTGTTACGCACAAAATAAGCCCTCACACAGGTCTGTACACAAAAAAATTAAAAAGTTATACATTTTTGAATGTGGAGAGCGAGAAATGAGCGAAAAAAACCTGCGTCTTTAAGGGGTTAAACATGGATAACGGCTCCACCTTTAAAAAGTTGATTTTAAATGCACTTATTTCTATCTTGTTTATAATATGATTTGCAACTAATTAATAATAATTTTAACTGTATACAAAACTGCTGATCATTGCTTGTCTCCTTTTTTTGTCTTCTTTTAATCATTTTTATAGATCATTTAGCTCTAATATTACTGTTCTGTCATTGTCTGTACTGTACTCTCTGTACTCTCTCTCTGCTGCTGTAACATTGCAAATTTCCCCACTATGGCCTATTAAAGTATTATGTTATCTTATCTTAATAATATTACAAATAAAAATAATTATTATTACTCTATCTATTAAAGGGTAAAGTTATCAAGAAAAAATAACATGTACAGTTCATGATATTAAAGAAACCTACCACCATGGATCTACCTATTAAGGTAGATGCGTTGGTAGGTTCCTCTATTGTATAGTTGTATAGCCCTTTTTAGGGCTAATTCTTTCGTGGCTCAGAACTTTTATAAATTTTAATTCCCCCAATATGCAAATTTCCTATAAAGGCTACTGGGGCGTGGAGTAGCCTCTTTCGTTCCGGCAAACAATGCATCTTTAGTGCGCTACTACGAGGAACTGCGCAAACTCGTCTACGAAGCTGGGTTCTGCACATGCGCACAATGCAGGTGGCGGCTGCGCAGTCTCTGCTCTGAAGCCGAAGCTATTGCGCATGCGCAGAACCCAGCTTCGCAGACGAGTGCACGCAACTCCTCGTAGCTGTATGCTGAAGATGTATTGGTAGCCGCGCCGTGTAGCCTCAGGTCCGGCTACTCCACGCCCAAGTAGCCTCTTTCGGAAATTGCACATTGGGGGAATTAAAATTTATAAAAGTTCTGGGCCATGAAAGAATTAGCCCTAAAAAGGGCTATACTACTCTACATTAGAGGAACCTGCTACTGGATCTATCTTAATAGGTAGATCCGTGGTGGTAGGTTTCTTTTAAGTATATTTTCAATAATTTATGCTACTTTAATCAGGTGCTAAAGTAATATGATTCCATGGATTTATTTTACATTTCCATTCATTTTGGTTTCAGTTTCTTATGAGGATAATATCAGTTTCTTATTACGATAAATAATTTCCTCTCATCAGTACAGAATAAGAATTCTTAGCATTTTCTCTAAACCACTTCAAGGGACAGTTCATCCACGAGGGCATTTCTAGGACCTCTGAGAATAGCATTAGGCTGATCTGAGGGAATAACATATCCTGCACTATAGATTGAGCATTTATTTCTACATCCATGGTAATCCTGGGGATGACAAACCTGTTATTATTGTGCTAAATGCTACTGGATATTTACAGTATGTGAGCCATTCATAACAATATTCTCATACAGAGGCCATTTCATGTATGGGCACACTAGGATGGAGATCCATTTAATTTTTCTACCATATGAAAAGATAATTTATAAATCATACATTGTATTTATGGGGCCTGCTAAAGATTTTCCATATGAGCCCGGCATCTCCGTTTATCATGTATCAACGTAGCCTGCTTTTTCTGTCAGTCTTATACAGGACAAAGAAACTGAAGGCAATAAGTGCAAATCGGATCTATAGAGCAAATAAAGTGCGCTGTGAGTAGAAGCCCTTCTTCTAGATGAGATGACCAGTATTGGATCAATGTACAGAAAACAGAAACTAAGTAAGCTGCAACCAGCTGTCGTCATTTAAACAAACAAGTTGATCAATAACTATTATTTGTGAGTTAACCTATGGATCTGTCTTTTTCTGCTCGTGGAACCCCTAATATCCAGAGTATTCTATGTTTAGTTTTCATGTGGTTGAGGAAATTGATAATGGAGCTTTCTGACTCTGGGAACTAGAATGGCATACGAAATCATAAAGAGCATGCCCACATCGGCCACAATTTAATCTCCCTTTTTATTTAGAATACATCACATTTCTTTCTTTATGTTTCCTTTTCTTTTTTTCTTTTAAACTTCCTTCTAATTGAAATTGTCATATGCTAATTACAAGCTGACTATGAAAAGTGACTTATTCTCTCTGCGCAGTGAGGTAGAAATACCTCAAGCAACAGAGCAGAGATAAGAATAGGGAGAGAACATGAACACACAGGCATTCCTGATATTATAGGTGCCAGGGCAATCTATATTCTGCACATACAGCGTGCAAAGGAGAAAGGCCGCTTGTTGGGTTTTTAAGGGTGAGAACATGAAACTTCTCTATACTGATAGGAATACAAAGGGGAATTGCTTGAATGCTGCAAGCCAGATAAATTGTGCAAGCGAAAAACAAGATAAGCTTTTAAATGACAGCATTCTAATGGATATACATACAGATGATTTCATCCACCGGGATGTGTTTGGAGAGCTGATTTTCTTCTTATTTCCTATGCAAATATTTGCCGATTCCAGGTATAAATAGGTATGGAGGAATCTTATCTGTGACAGAGCTCCCCCTATCAGTACGTCTTCTTAAAGGCTTTTGTAGGACATGTGCTGCTGCCACGCAATGTGAAGGCACTGCTTAGAGTCTCCACAATTTAATATTTTATAAAACATTATACAGGTATATGTCTGGACGGAGAGCAAGGAGGAATCTGAGTTTAAAAAATAAGATAAAACTCGGTAAGGAAGTGGCACAGCTGGTAGAAATTTCTCTTCTAGTCTGTCGTATTACATCTCCATTAACCTTTGACTTGTATTGTACAAAGCTATAACAGGGCAACCATAGACCTGTATGGAGCCCTAGTGCTAAACCATTGAGATGCTCCAATATTATTGTTATGCATAGTCTATCAAAGACAGAGACAGTAGGCCCTGAGACTTATATCCTTCCAAGCTATCCATTCCTATAAACAGTCCTCCCTGCACCCAAGTGCAAAACACAGAGATGAATACAAGACAAACAAACACAGTGTCGGATCACAACAAAGAGAACAAATGCAGTAAAAAAAAAAATCACAAGCGTAAAGAAAATTATGAACTTGAGCCTAAAGAGAATACCAGATGACAGAGATAAGAAACACAAGATAAGCATGTGCTTCTTAAGAAACTTCTATTAGAGGTAAAGACTACAGATCAGGATTACAGATCAGGTTATATGAGAATCCAGGAACATAGAATTTAAAGGGGTATTCTCATCTGGGCAATCACATTCAGTTTGATAAATCTGCCATATATAAACATTTCTTCAATTAGATGTTATTAAAAAATATGTTCCTGTGTGAAGATAATTTCTCATAAATGTAACCATGTTGTCCCTTAGAAACCAGATGGCTTCCCCGGATACGGCCACCTCTGCTGGAGTGATTGCACAAAGAAACAAAAGGTTATTGTATATAAAATGTCCGGGAGTTTCTACATGTCGCAGAACCGTCCTGTGGTAATGAATCCTGGTGGTCAGGCGGGACTCAATAGCGCATGTCTGGCCAACGCTGCCAGAGTGTGACGTGGTCGTATCCGAGGAAGCCATCTTGTTTCTAAGGGACAGAAAGACTACATTTATGAGAAATTATCTTCACACAGGAACATTTTTTTTAATAACATCCAATTGAAGAAATGTTTATAAATGGAAGATTAGTGAAACTGAATGTGAATGCCCAGACGAGAATACCCCTTTAAGACCATTGTATAACTTTACATTTCACAAGCAATATCAATTATTTCCTGAAAGAGGACAACCCCTTTAATTATTTAACCGTGAGTGCCTCTTTAATGGAATAATTGCTATTCCTATTCTTACACATGCAATAATAAACATTCAGAATGTTTGCTAATCGGAAATTCATTATTAACCACTGGTGCACTTTATTCTTTGCTCAGAACCAAGCAACATTCTAAAGATCAATTTCAATATACTTTTCCAAAATATATAACCTGTGAACATAACATGCATAGGTACTACCTTTACCAACATCATCCATGTGGGAGAAAAGGAGGCTATAATTTACAGTGTGTAGAAGAGAGGGCATAGTATCTGTACCAACATTATTGACAATGGACAGGATAGCAGTACTTACTGTACTTACATCATTCCTATGGGAATACCAGGAGGCGCTGCTACCTGGACCAACATCATTTATAGTAAACACAGGAAAGCAGTACTAACTGTACTTACATCATTTACAGGGGAATACTAGGAGGCACTGCTATATGTACCAACATCATTTATAGTAAATACAGGAAGGCAGTACTAACTGCACTTAGATCATTTACAGGGGAACACCAGGAGGCACTGCTATCTGTACCAACATCATTTATAGTAAATACAGGAAGGCAGTACTAACTGCACTTAGATCATTTACAGGGGAATACTAGGAGGCACTGCTATCTGTACTTACATCATTTACAGAGGAATACTAGGAGGCACTGCTATCTGTACCAACATCATTTACAGGGAAATACTAGGAGGCACTGCTACCTGGATCAACATAATTTATAGTAAATACAGGAAAGAAGTACTAACTTTACTTACATCATTTACAGGGGAATACTAGGAGGCACTGCTACCTGGAACAACATTATTTACAGGGGAATACTAGGAGGCACTGCTATCTGTACCAACATCATTTACAGGGGAATACTAGGAGGCACTGCTACCTGGATCAACATAATTTATAGTAAATACAGGAAAGCAGTACTAACTTTACTTACATCATTTACAGGGGAATACTAGGAGACACTGCTACCTGGACCAACATTATTTACAGGTGAATACTAGGAGGCACTGCTATCTGTACCAACATCATTTATAGTAAACACAGGAAAGCAGTACTAACTGTGCTTACATCATTTACAGGGGAATACTAGGAGGCACTGCTATCTGTACCAATATCATTTATAGTAAATACAGGAAGGCAGTACTAACTGCACTTAGATCATTTACAGGGGAATACTAGGAGGCACTGCTATCTGTACCAACATTATTTACAGGGGAATACTAGGAGGCACTGCTATCTGTACCAATATCATTTATAGTAAATACAGGAAGGCAGTACTAACTGCACTTAGATCATTTACAGGGGAATACTAGGAGGCACTGCTATCTGTACCAACATCATTTATAGTAAATACAGGAAGGCAGTACTAACTGCACTTAGATCATTTACAGGGGAATACTAGGAGGCACTGCTATCTGTACTTACATCATTTACAGGGGAATACTAGGAAGCACTGCTATCGGTACCAACATCATTTACAGGGGAATACTAGGAGGCACTGCTACCTGGATCAACATAATTTATAGTAAATACAGGAAAGCAGTACTAACTTTACTTACATCATTTAAAGGGGAATACTAGGAGGCACTGCTACTTACATACGACCCCTAGTTACAAATGGACCTCTGGATGTTGGCAATTTACTGTACTTTATCCTTAGGCTACAATAAAAAGATATAACAGTTATCACTGGTGTCTACAATGAAGCTTTATTGTTAATCCTGGTTCTAATGACAATCCAACATTTTTAAAATCCAATTGTCACAGAGACCAAAAAAAAATTGGCTGGGGGTTACAATGATAAAGTATACAGTTCCGACTTACATACAAGTTCAACTTAAGAACAAACCTACAGACCCTATCTTGTACGTAACCCGGGGACTGCCTGTACAGGAAAGCAGTACTAACTGCACTTACATCATTTACAGAGGAATACTAGGAGGCACTGCTACCTGGACCAACATTATTTACAGGGGAATACTAGGAGGCACTGCTATCTGTACCAACATTTACAGGGAAATACTAGGAGACACTGCTACCTGGACCAACATCATTTATAGTAAATACAGGAAAGCAGTACTAACTGCACTTACATCATTTACAGGGAAATACTAGGAGGCACTGCTACCTGGACCAACATCATTTATAGTAAACACAGGAAATCAGTACTAACTGCACTGACATCATTTACAGGGGAATACTAGGAGGCACTGCTACCTGGACCAACATCATTTATAGGGGAACACCAGGAGGCACTGCTATCTGTACCAACATCATTTATAGTAAACACAGGAAAGCAGTACTAACTGCACTTACATAATTTACAGGGGAATACTAGGAGGCACTGCTACCTGGGCCAACATTATTTAGAGGGGAATACTAGGAGGCACTGCTATCTGTACCAGCATCATTTATAGGGGAACACCAGGAGGCACTGCTATCTGTACCAACATTATTTATAGTAAATACAGGAAAGCCGTACTAACTGCACTTACATAATTTACAGGGGAATGCTAGGAGACACTGCTATCTGTACCAACATCGTTTATAGGGGAACACCAGGAGACACTGCTATCTGTACCAGTATCATTTATAGGGGAACACAAGGAGGCACTGCTATCTGTAACAACATCATTTATAGTAAATATAGGAAAGCCGTACTAAATGTTCTTATTTATAGGGGTAACCATGAGGGAGTGTGATGTACTAACATCTTTTACATTAACCCCTTAAGGACACAACCCTTTTCCGGTTTTCAGTCTCCATTGTTCACTCCCCACATTTAAAATTCCATAACTTTTTGTTGCTTGAAGAGCTGTATAAAGACCTGTCTTCTGTGTAAAAAATTGTACTTCCTAGTGACTGTATTTAATCTTCCATACAGTGTACTGGGAAGTCAGAAAAAAAGCAGTGAAATTGTAAAAAAAAAAAATAGATTTGCAACATTTTCTTTTGGGTTTTTTCACGGCTTTCACTGTACACTTCACATTACCAAATTTATATAGGTTTTAGTAGATTTTTAAATTTTAATCTTTTGTGCAGAAAAAACTTAATTTTGCCATATTCTGAGACCAATAACTTTTATACTACGGTGTAGGGAGCTGTTTAAGTTGTCATTTTTGCAGGATGAGATGAAGTTTCCATTGCTACCATTATTTGGGCTGTATGAGTTTTTGACCGCTTTTTATGAAAATTTTGATGTATCACATGGCAAAAAACATTTGGGAGCTATTTTCTGTTACAGGTTTAACCGATGGGAATTTTTAGGGACATGTGATACCTAACATGTTTATGATTTTTGTTTAGTTTTATGTCAGTTCTAGGGAAAGGGGGGTAATTTAAAATTTAAGTTTTTTTTTAAATTTTAAATTAAAAAAATGTTTTATTACTTTTTAGACCCCTTAGGTTGTCTAATGGATCCAACCATATACTGCTATAGTACCGTAAAGTAGTATATGGGGATTTTGCACATGATTTGTTACAATGTACAACTGGTGCATTGTAACAGAGCTTCAGAAATGACAAGTCAGGCTGTCATGGGAACTTATCATTGCTCCCGATGACATCATGGGGAGCGAAGATCACAACCAAGATATCATGCCACTGTCTTTTACATGCTGCGGCTTGGCATATAAAAGGTTAACACCCGCAATTGTTGCCAGCACCGATCATGGGTGTTAGCCCTCCCCCTCTAACCTGGTAGAACAGCACTAACTTTATCACCTGCAGTAGATATGGCATTCAAAGAGATCATGTGACTTTTGTGTGGGAGAAGCAGCACAGAAAGACCCCGGGTACAGACTGAGGCATGTGCTGCTGAGACAAGGTATGGGAAGTGATGCAGAGGCAGCCTGAGCAGTGTGGGGGTGCTCCGGGGGGAGAATGTGGGGTGAAGGGGGGAGAATATAAGTTGCAGTGTGAAATGGAAGTAATGTGGAGGTGCAGCGTGACATGGATGTAATGTGGGGTACAGCGTATCCAACAGAAAACTGGTGCACGCCCCTTAGTAAATGTGCCCCAATGTATTAACATGTGATGAAGTATTTTGCCCAATGCATTTCAAAACACAAGACAAACACATCAGGTAAATGCAGCCTTAAGTGGTTTTTAAATCTAATACTTAAAGTGGATCATTGGAGAGACTCCTCCTGAGTCCTGCGCTGATCTCTTCTAGTAACATGCTGGGGGTTATGGTCAGAGGCGTTAGCTTGATGGCTCCAATAGAAGGCGTAAGCACTGAGAGTGCCTAGGTCAGCATAAACACTAAATATGGCCCTGTAAGGATGCAGTACTGACTGTACTTACATCATTTATAGGGGAAACCAGGAAGGAGTGCTCTATACAAAAATCATTTATATGAAAGGCAGAAAAGCAGTACTATCTGTACATACATCATTAATAGGAGGAAACCAAAAGGGAGTGCCATCTGTACATCACTTAGAGTAAATACAGTAAAGTATTTAGTAACTGTACTTGCATAATTTATAGGGGGAATCCATGAGAAAGTGTGATCTGTACCAACATCCTTGATAGAAGATACAAGAAAGCAGTACTCATTGGGGCACATTTACTGAGGGCTGTGCACCAGTTTTCTGACGGACTTTGCATGTTCTTTTAGGTGTAAACTTCCACTATTGTGTCGCACGTGACCCTTTTGTGGCGTAGCTGCGGTAGCCTTCATGTGACACAAATTAGGGAGCGTTCCAGTGCTCAGTTGGACCGTTCGCCAGATTTAACATGCAAGGTCTGTTGCACGTCCTATGTTGAAGGTGCACCACAAAAAAGTTGGTGAACTCTGCGGGGCCTGTTCAGGGAAGCGACAGATTCATGATTTCTGGCGCACAAAATTATCATGAATCTGTCGCACCCTTCATTATACAAAGGCAGAGCACTTTTAGTGCAGCTTCCTGCATTCCTAATATATGTGCCCATTGTACATAGATCATTTATAGTGGGGAAACCAGGTGAGTGCAAGTTGTACTAACATCATTTATAGTAAAAACAGAAAAGTTGTACTAATTGTGCTTACATTATATTAATAGGTAAAACCAGGAGGGAATGCTGTCTATGTCAATCTCACCAATATTTCCCAAGGTAATGTACACAGTAATGGTAGGGAGGTATCTATTCTGCACCAATAATGTTTACAGAGAGAAATGGAATAACCATAATTTATAAGTAAAAACATGCACTGCCACGTCTAGAACGCAGAGAACTGCAACCAACATAAAGACACAGATTTACTTTTAAGTACTTTTGTTATGTATTTTCACTAGCTACACAAATACATATTTTTTATTGTGCTTTTATTGTTCATCTTAATACAGTCAGTCTTATATTTGGGCTGTTTCTAAACCAGAAACATAGATTTCAAGAGAGTCAGTCCCCAGAGGCAAATGTGGTACTCTATATTATTCTCACCACAAAACCATGCATGTAAGTGCATTGGTTGCTACACAGATTTAAATGTTAAATCCCATGCCTAGTCCGAATCCGTTGGATTGTCCAATGGCCCGGCACCAGAAAAATGACAAACCGCAAGTAGATAATTCGGTTATCAACCTTTCCAGCTTTATTCTCACTAGTGAACAAATCTCGGTATTGAACAAAGGCTTGAACTTTTCACCTACTATAAACTTTGATGTTTTTTCCACAATATTGGACGTTAATAGATTTGCTAGGGGTATCACTCTTAAGCATCATTTTAGTAAAATCTCTAATGCTAATGCCGATGTTAATAATTCTGTTGGTTATGATGTTCCTTCAACAGTTAGCACTGATGCTGTAGATCCTAGAATTAACAAATGCATAGAAGAAATGTCTTCACTTATCTACACATGTCCGGGTTTTGATGAACAAGGTGATATTTTGACCCTTAATCACTTGTATGTGAGTCATCCCCTAGGAATGACAATGTCAATAAATCCTTTCCTGTTGGTAACCGGGAGTTTTATCCCATTCTGTCGCGTACCTCCAATTTGGACAGTTTTCAGGAAGCTGTGGAAAGGGACTTAGTTTCCCTCCACGGTTCATGTAGTAATAAAAAACTTCATTCCTCTAACTTGTCCAAAAAGGAGAAACTAGCTATCACCCAGCTGAAGAATAACAAAGAACTTATCGTGAGGCAGGCAGATAAGGGGGGATATGTAGTGATGTTGAATGCCTCCCTGTATGAAAGGGAGAACTTGGCCATGCTCAATGATACTAAAACGTACAGAAAGGTCAGGGAAGATCCCACCCCTGTTTGCCAAAGAAAATCGAGTAAACTGCTGCAGGAAGGAGTAGGAATGGGGGTCCTGGACAAAAAACAGGTGGATTATTTAGATGTGAAGTTTCCCACTGTACCTGTGTTTCACTCGCTTCCTAAGACACATAAAGATGTGTTCCCGCCCCCTTTTCGCCCCATAGTGGCAGGTATTGGTAGCCTGGGGGAGAGGCTAGGAGCATTGGTGGATTACTATCTCCAGCCTCTCACCAGGGTGTCCCCTACTTTCTTAAGGGATACCAAACACGTGCTCCAAATCATGCGGGAGCTTCGTTGGCATGAGTCCTACAAATGGGCTACTACAGAAATTACGGCTCTCTATTCGTCAATCCCGCATGATTTGGGCCTTTACTATTTGGGTAAACATATGGACTCCTATAGTAATTACACCAACGAACTAAAGGAATTCATTGTCATGGCTACAGAATTCTTGCTCAAAAATAATTTTTTTGTTTTTAATGGCCAGTTCTTTTTCCAGGTGGAGGGTGCTCCCATGGGGGCTAAATTTTCCCCCTCGTTTGCCAACATATATACATGATACAGTGGGAGGAGGGATTCATGTTCTCAGTCCACAAGCCATACCGGGAGTCTATTAAGTGGTTTGGTAGATATATAGATGACCTGGTGTGGGTGTGGACCGGGAGCGAGTCTCTCTTCACCACGTTCGCTGCATACCTTAATACAAATGACATGAATCTGAAATTCACTTATGTATTTGGAGGGGTCAGTATACCTTTTATAGATGTTGTCTTAAAGGGAGCCGACGGTTCAGTTGGTATTTTACCATACCGCAAGGAGAGTGCGGGTAATTCCATTCTGTTGGCCTCCTCATGTCACCCTGTCCATGTTAAGGACAATATTCCCTATGGCGAATTGGTTACGATTAAGCGCAACTGCACAGAAGAACGGGAGTTGTCCAGGGAGTTTCAATCTTTATCAGACAGACTTCAGGACAGGGGCTATACACTGAATGTTATAAAAAGGGCTGAGGATTGAATTAAGAACATCAGCAGGGATGACTTATTGAGCCATTCCTGTTCTACTACAGCCGCTAGTCAAGGACCCAAGCTCACCTTTACTACCTCATTTAGTAAACAATACAACCAGATTAAGAGGATCATAAATAAAAACTTACCGATACTGTCACAAGACCCGAATCTACATAATATTCTAAAAGATGGCATTAGGTTTGTGCCTAGAAGGGCCCCAACATTGGGAAACCAGTTGTTGCCCAGCCTTTTTTTGACAGAACATAAAGTTGAGAACTACACCTGGCTGACCTTTCTAGGAGTTCACAAATGTGGGCATCGGATATGCAAAATGTGCTCCCATGTGCTTCAGGGTGACTCGGTTAATTCCTTCAAAACAGGCAAGTCATATCAAGTTAAATCTTACATTAATTGCAACACCACTCATGTGGTTTATGTGGTTTCCTGCACTATTTGTAGAGTCCTATACGTGGGCTGCACCATGGACCCCTTGAAAGTTAGGTTGAGAAGGCATCTGTCTGATATTACGAGTGATACCTTTAATATTTCTGTGGTATCACGTCACTTCAGGGATGTGCATAGCAAGAATTGTTCTGGTTTCTCCTGGCAGGCTATAGAGACGATCAATCGACCGACTAGGGGTGGCGATCATCAAAGAAAACTTTTAAACAGAGAATCATTTTGGATTTTCACCCTGGACACACGGGTTGAATGCACGACAGGACATTATTCTATGTTACTAACCACTCAACCCGCCATTGGATACATACCTTTCTATTTCCTTTGTTACATGTCCTGAGCTCTAGGTTTCATTGCACTATACTTTGATACAAGTTATTGTTACTGCGATGTTACTGGTGCATCAGGTAATGGCAGATTCCTATGGTTGACGTTCATTTTTATTTTACGTCAATCTAAGGAACTATGTGCCAGTGGGTTGCATATGTGTAATAACCCTCCTTTGGGTATGTATTCAGTTACGTCATGTTTGATCTGTCCTTTTATGAATGCTAGTCTTTTTAGCCAAATCTGTGACCTCTATCATGCATAGCATAAGGATTTTTTCTATATCATATTTTCTATATCATCTTTCACCATGGCTTATTTTAATTAATATTGACTTTGATGTATTTCATTCTGCCTCATTCTGCCTCAAAGGTTTTTATTTAACTTTAGTGTCAAGTTTACAGGGGGTTACGTGTGGATTACGCTTTAAGTTTACGGTTACCTGCTCACCTCTGCCATCTATCAGGTGTTCAATTAGTTGTAACTTCCAGCACGGAAGGTTTTGGAGGTGGAGTCATATACACAGGTATGCTTTAAAACAGCGTTTACATGTATCTCCCTTAGACCTTGAGAAAGACACGATGTGTCAAAATGCGTCGGTCTGTGATGCTTAAAGCTGTGTCTTGCTGTACGTGCTTTAATAAAGAATAAACGGATGAACATTTATTAAGCCTATGACAGTGATGGCGAACCTTTTAGAGGCCGAGTGCCCAAAATGCAACCCAAACCCTTCTGACTTGAAGTGAAGTGCCAACACAAAAATTTAACTAGAATAACAAGGTTTTAATTGAGAAAACGAGCCATAGAGAGACGCCCCCCCCCATATACGTAATATAGTATAAAATGCATACAGCTTGTCGTCATGTAGTATAAAATGCATAAAGCTTGTCGCCATGTAGTATAAAATGCATAAAGCTTGTCGCCATGTAGTATAAAATGCATACAGAATGCCGCCAAGTAGTATAAAATGCATACAGAATGTCGCCATGTAGTATAAAATGCATACAGAATGCCGCCAAGTAGTATAAAATGCATACAGAATGTCGCCATGTAGTATAAAATGCATACAGAATGTCGCCATGTAGTATAAAATGCATACAGAATTTGCCATGTAGTATAAAATGCATACAGAATGCCGCCAAGTAGTATAAAATGCATACAGAATTTGCCATGTAGTATAAAATGCATACAGAATTTGCCATGTAGTATAAAATGCATACAGAATTTGCCATGTAGTATAAAATGCATACAGAATGCCGCCATGTATGATAAAATGCATACAGCTTATCGCCATGTAGTATAAAATACATACAGAATATATATATATATATATATATATATATATATATATATATATAATATATATATGTATACACATATAAACACCTACATATACACATCACATACATATACACCCACATATGCACATCACATACATATACACATACATATACACATTACATACATATACACATACATATACTCATTACATACATATACATATTAATATACTCATTACATACATATACATATTACATACATATACACATACATATACTCATTACATACATATACATATTACATACATATACACAGATAAACTTACTTTATTTTCTTTTTTCTACAGGAAGGTTCTCCAGGAATGCATGCAGGTTACACTGTATGCATTCTCCACTCCCACCTGGAGCGGAGGAGAGGGGGGCTACGGAGTGGAGGAGAGGGGGCTACGGAGCGGAGGAGAGGGGGCTACGGAGCGGAGGAGAAGGGGGCCACGGAGCGGAGGAGAGGGGGGCCACGGAGCGGAGGAGAGGGGGGCCACGGAGCGGAGGAGAGGGGGGCCACGGAGCGGAGGAGAGGGGGGCCACGGAGCGGAGGAGAGGGGGGCCACGGAGCGGAGGAGAGGGGGGCTACGGAGCGGAGGAGAGGGGGGCCACGGAGCGGAGGAGAGGGGGGCTACGGAACGGGACAGAGGGAGCAAAGCAGTGCGGAGCGGACCGGGACAGAGTAGAGCGGACAGGGAGGGAGCAGAGCAGAGCGGAGCGGCCCGGGATAATTAATGCGCATGCGCGGTTTCTATGGGAGCGACTGAAACTTTCAGCGCTTCCCAAGTTACCGCGCATGCGCAAAAACACTGCGGTTCTGTCTATGGAGCGGCGCGTAGTTCCGCCGCTCGCATAGACCAAATTTTTACGGGCAGCGGGCAGAGGCTTACTGGCGACGGTACGCGTGCCAACAGAAACGGCTTTGCGTGCCGTCTGTGGCACGCGTGCCATAGGTTCGCCATCGTTGGCCTATGATGTGCCGTGCTGGACTGATGGATCATTTCCTCATTGGCTATCGATTTGTGTTGCCGGCGTGATTGCGACACAAAACGATTGCGTGCAACACAATCCCTGGAGCGATCTTCGAAAAGTCGGCAAAACCGACAAAAAAACGGCCGTGGGACCCTTAGTAAATAAGCCCCGATGTCTTGATGATCTGCAGACACAACATCTTTGAGCAAACAGTATTTTTTTCATTTTTGTTATGAATCTTGGCCAACTAATGGAGCGTGGGGATGTGACCAAAAATCAACCATCCCCTGTGGTTCTGTGCTTCTCCAGTAGATAAGCGCTGCCTGCAGGTGTTTTTCTGGCAGCTGCAACACATGTTAATTATATGGCTAAGGTAAGTCTGGTATTGAAAGATACAACAGCTGAACAAGTGTATAAGACAGTCCAGAAATAAGCTGTATGGCAACTTAACCATGAAGTCTATTCAGTAATTTATAAAGCAAGTAAAGATTTGTTAATGTAATGTACATTTCAGCTATGAGATAATTATGTGATATTATGTGATAATTGTCTTATCAACCTTGACAGGAGTATTCAGTTTAAGATGTAGTCCTAATTTACATAGAATACTTAACTAGGGCACGTGATATTTTTCTTCTGGAATATATCACAAGACTATAATTAGAGAGCTCCAGTCAATGAAACCCACTGTCATTTCCCTTCTTACTATTAAATTCTCAAAGACTTGAAACTCTGTACGATAACTGTTAAATCCACCTTCTAGATTTATGTTTCTATCTATTACAGGTCTTTACCCACTCATTTCCTTATTAGTTTTGCTAAGATAATAACACAGGTTGGGATATCTCTCCATTCCGAGAGACACTTTAAATTACAGCCTTAGATATAAGTAGGTTATCATTGTACTTTTATAAGCAAAATACAATATGGATTACATAAATGAGTAAACTAAATAGATGGAGAGAGATTTTATGGGCATTGTTGTTGAGATCCAGGAACAAATTGAGATGCATTTTCAAGAAGAAAGCACAAAATCTGCTCAGTTTTTATCCATATAAACTTAGTACTGAAGAAACTGCTTGAATCTAGGAGGCATGTGGAGTATTATAGCTATGGATGTTCTGCTAGGGGGATTCTGGGAAAATAGGCAAAGTTTTCCAGGATGAGGTAAGGAAAACCATGCTTCTTTTAGCCACCTTGAAATTGTCAGTCTCCGTAAAGAGAACTCTCACTTCCTGACCCTAGTAACAAGCCTCTCACCCTGCCAAACCAGTTCCCTATGCTGTAGTAGGAGATCCAATACAGTGCTGTCTACAGTTGGGAGTCTATTTCTTCTGGAATAGATATACTAGTTTGGTTTTAATCCCGCATCATGCCATAAGGCCATTTGTAGGTCATGCTTGATGTCAAGGGAGCTACCTTACACAGTAGCTAAAAGAGGTGTGGTTTTCTTATCCCATCCTGGAAAACTTTGCATATTTTCCATGAAACTAGGAAACTCAGATATGAATGTCTCTGTGTAAAAAAAATAATTCATTTAAAAATTCTGCAGAATAAATTTCCTACAAAGTAAGATGGAGGTTACAATGTGGTTCCATTTGAAAGTAAAACAATTCATACCAACTTAGTAATACTTTTTTTACAATATAGTTTTCATTGAGAATTGCAATTAACTTACAAAGAAAACCAATAATTCACCAATACCCAATGTAATGGACATAGAGAATGGTAGGGAGGTAGTAATATCTTTTCTGCATCAATAATGTTTACAGAGAGAAATGGAATAACCATAATTTATAAGTAAAAACATGCATGGCCACGTCTAGAAAGCGGAGAACCATAACCAATGTAAATACACTGATTTACTTTCATGTACCAGGAGCTTTTGTGATGTATTTTGTGGTGACTTTTGTGTGGGAGGAGCAGCACAGAAAGACCCCGGGTACAAACTGATGCATGTGCCGTTTGGACAAGGTATGGGAAGTGATGCAGCGTGATGTGGATGTAATGTGGGGTGCAGCGTATCCGACAGAAAACTGGTGCACGCCCCTTAGTAAATGTGCCCCAATGTATTAACATGTGATGAAGTATTTTGCCCAATGCATTTCAAAACACAAGACAAACGCATCAGGTAAATGCAGCCTTAAGTGTTTTTTAAATCTAATGCTTAAAGTGGATCATTGGAGAGACTCCTCCTGAGTCCTGCGCTGATCTCTTCTAGTAACATGCTGAGGGTTATGGGCAGAGGCGTTAGCTTGATGGCTCCAATAGGGGGCGTAAGCAACTGAGAGTGCCTTGGGCAGCATAAACACTAAATATGGCCCTGTAAGGATACAGTACTGACTGTACTTACATCATTTATAGGGGAAAACTAGGAGGGAGTGCAAATTCATTCCAAGATTATTTACAATTAAGGATGTGTGAATGAAAATTATGTTTAGATTATGCATTTGTGAATGACCCATCAATCTCCCTTGAAGAAAATTGAATCTCATGAGGAAAATTGTCTGTATCCTTGGGTTACAATGTTGACAGAAATAATGCAAAAGTAATTATTTTACAATATATTTTTCATTGAGAATTGCAATAAACTTACAATGAAAACCAATAATTCACCAATACTTCCCAATGTAGTGAACAGAGAGAAAGGTAGGGAGGTAGTACGATCTATTCTGCACCAATAATGTTTACGGAGAGAAATGGAATAACCATAATTTATAAGTAAAAACATGCACTGCCACGTCTAGAAAGCGGAGAACTGCAACCAACATCAATACACAGATTTACTTTCAAGTACCAGGAGCTTTTGTGATGTATTTTCACTAGCTACACAAATACATACTATTTTCATTGTGCTATTATTGATCATCTTAATACAGACAGTCTTATAGTCTGACCTTTTCTAAACCAGGAACATAGGTTTCAAGAGAGTCAGTCCCCACAGACAAACTCCATATTATTCTCAGTAAAAAACCAAAACCATTGTATTTGGTGAGCTTCTCTTCTTTCAACATGATGTCTTGATGATCTGCATCTAAGATGGAGGTTAAATCATGGTGCCAATTGAAAGTAAAACAACTCATTGCAACTTAAAAAGATTATTTATGCAAGGAAGAAAACGGAAGACCAAGGAGCCTGCGGTGGAGTTTTCTTCCGTTTTCTTCTTTGCAAGTATATGCCTTTGCCTTGGGCAATCTGAGCGTGGCTGGCTGGTCCACTGTCAGGTGGGCAGGTGGGAGAAGTTTGGAGCTGACTACCGTGGGAGTTTAAGTTTGTGTCAAGTAAAAAGATTATTTACACTCAGAGATGTTATATTGGGTTATTTAAAAATTTAAAAGCAATTAATTATTTTAGACTATATTTGCCATTGAGAATTGTATTAACTTACAAAGAAAAACAATAATTTACCAGCCGTTTAAAAGAGGAAGTTTAAATTTTACCAGTAATGTATCATAGACAGTATTTGTGTAATTCTGCATCCCTACGGATACACAAGGTCAAGAAGGTATGCCGTTGAATGGGGTTGATGGGAGTGACCTCCGCATGCGTCCAAACAACACAGCTGGTCCAGAGAACCGGAACAAAAATGGGGAATCGGAAATTGAGAGAAAGTTTCCCACACAACCTCCGACATGGCACAACACTCGCTCACAACCTTTTCAAGCTGACAGAACCCCTTCATTAGCCCACGTCAAACAGAACCCTGTCTGACGTGAACTATATTGTTTCAGCATTTCAGTCTAAATTATTTGAGAAAACTTTAAATGCACTAGAGCATATTTTTTGTTTAAAGTGGTTGGCATGCATACAGCCATGGAGATGGAATGTAAGACCTATTGTTTTCTTTGAAACAGATGTACCAGCTAATTCAGGCCTTTCTGTAGTTTTCCATGGTTGGTCTTTGGCTCTTGGACAACTGGCAGGAGAACCTGGTCGTGGCTGGTTTATAATGAAATTATGGTTTTTACACCTCCAGATTGTGGCTACAACAGTTGAAACCTTCAGTAATTTGTTGCCATCAATATGTTTTGCAACAATAAGGTTACAAAGGTCTTGAGATTGGTCACTGGTTTTACCCAACATGAGATATTTCTTGTATTGTAAATGTAGTGGCACTTATCGATTTCTGTTAAGCCGATTTTGGGTGCAACCCCAATAGGTCTCAACACCAAAAGGGACCAGGAAGAAAAGTTTAGTAACAGATTTTGTGGTTGAGACATTTCTTGTGTAGCAGCTTGGTGATGAGACACCTTTTTGTAGGCCATTGGTTTAACTAGCTTGTTCTATAGCTTGTTTAACTATCTTGTTTTATAAGTGGCAGGACTGCTATTAAATGGATTCTGTCAGCAAATTAAAAGCACTTTCATGCAGGGATTGAAATCTCTTTTCTAGATTTCTCTCTTCTGTGTGAAATCCTGGACATAAAAAAATCACCTCTAAAATTATGTAAAAATGAGCAGAGCAGAGAGCTGTATTGCTTAACCCTTTCATGACCCGTGACATAATTGCATGTCACAGATCGGCTACGGGTGCATGGAGAGGGGTCACAGACCGAGCCCTCTCCATAGCCGGCAAGGCAAAGTAGCACATGGAGAGGAAGCAGCCATTGCAGCTCCGAGGTAAACGGAGGAGCAAAGCAAAGAAACTGCTGGATTTAGGTAACAAAAATAATAGGCAAAGTTGTTTTACATCCCAAAAGCTGTTGATTTGTTGAGTCACAGTCATTAAGATGAGGGGAAGCAGTGTGTTAGATAACCATATCTTCAGTTCTATAATAACTAGTACTATGTTTATGGTGTCATATCAAAATTATGACTCACATCTTCCAGATCATATCAGGCTTGTGATTCTTTGAGTTACAGAACAGTTAAAGACATAGTTGGAAATGTAAGTTCCAGATAATGATTCAGTTCCCTCCTATTTCTTTAACAGCCTGCAACTTCAGTTCTGTAGCTCACAAACACAAGTCTGATATGATCTGAAACATGAGGCTCTCGAGTTTTATATCACACCAAAAGCATGGTTCTAGGTACTATAGAACCAAAGATAGGGACATCTAACTTAAAGTTACCCCATAATCCTCTAGAACTTCTCTCCGGTAATCCACTACTCGTTTTTACTTGATTTGGGAGGTAATTTTTAATTGTAAATGGTGAGATTTCACATAAATGTAAGAAAAAGCTGGTGACAGATCCACTGATTATTACTGATACATTTCAACTAATGTCAAGACTTTCCATGGCTCTTTTCACATCTCTTTCTTTATGTGTTCAATACCTTTTTCCTGTCATTTCTGATTATTTTACATAGCTTAATTTCATTACATCTATGGTTTGATTTTCTTAAGCTTAAGCTCTTAAGTGGATTGTGTTTGAATTGTTACAAACATTTGGTAAAATTATCACTTTTATAATTATATTTGTAAAGGGAAAGAAAGGAGGAACAGGCTCAGTGCCTGGAACAGAGTTCAGAGTACAGGTTTAGGAAAGGGGTCCATAACGGGGTACAGGAAACAGTACCTCACTACTTGTGCACTTGATTCAATTCCGTCACATCTCATTTCCAACCTTACCACTGGGCTCATCCCAGCTTTAATTCACCTCTTTAACCTTTAACTATCCATCAGTTTTGTTCCATCTTCCTTTAAACGCACAGCTGTCACAGCCATCCTAAAGAAGCCATCTCTGGACCTATCTTCTCTACTGAACTATCACCCTATTTCACTACTTCCATTTACTTCAAAACTCCTAGAACAACATGTCCATCTGGAATTATCCTCCTACCTTTCATCCAACTCACTCTTTGACAAACTACAATCTGGTTTCCAACCCAATTATTCCACTGAGACTGCCCTGACCTGATATCTTCCAAGGCAAACCACCATTATTTTTCTCTCCTCCTTGATTTATCATCTGCCTTTGACACTGTTGACCATTCTCTCCTGCTGCAGATGCTACATTTCCTTTGCATCACTGACCTGGCCTTCTCCTGGATCTCCTCATACCTCTCCAACCGGACATTCAGTGCCTATTACTCTCATGCTACCTCTTCACCATGTGACCCCTACTTTTCTCCACCTACACAACTGACCTAGGACAGCTCATTAAGTCCCAAGGCTTTCAATACCACTCCTATGCAGATCTATATTTCTGATGCAGATACTTACTCCCTTCTAGTCAGAATTCCAGAATGTCTAACAGCCATATCAGCCATAGACAAAATTGAACTCCTTTCCTCCACCTAACCTAACCATCACAATTCATGGCTCCACATTCTCCCCTAAAGTTTTCTGCCTTGGAGTCATCTTTGACCTTATCCTTAAAGCCTCACATACAGACCTTTACTACCACCTGCCATCTCCATGTCAAGAACATCTATTGCATCTGACACTTCCTCAATCCAAACTGGAACATTCTTCTCTGTGGTCTCCCAGCTAACTCACTAAAGCCCATCCAATCTATCCTCAACTCTGCTGCCCAGCCAATCCATCTTTCTCCTCGTTTCTCCTCTGCCAGTCTCTGCACTGCTTACCCAATGTACAAATTTAGTTTTAAATATCAATGACTTACAAAGATGTCCACAATCTGTCCCCTCCATATTTCTCTAAACTAATTAGCCAATACCGTCCCACATGTATTTTCCTTTCCTCATAGAATATTCAGCTTCACTCTGTTAAAATCTACTTTTCTCACAACTGCATCCAGGACTTTTCTCATGCATCTCCCATACTCTAGAACTCTCTACCAACATGCGTCAGACTCCCACCTTTCAAACTTTCACATCTAACCTAATGGTCGCCTACAATACACAATAACTGCACTGCTCTGCTCCCTCACTACGTGTCTCCATTTGCCCTCCCATATAGACTGTGAGTCCTGCCGGGCAGGGATCTCCTTCCACTTGTTTTAGCTCTCTGTAGTTTTGTATTTGTTCTTGCATTTGTTCTTGTCTAATGGGTTCAGGGCTCCGGATCAAACAGTATACAAGATATGAGGTTCCAGATCAGGTTAAGGTTCCAGGGTTCTGGATCAAGCAGGACATAAAGTTCAGGGTTCAGGATCAGATATGTTCTGGGTGACAGATCAGACATGACAGAGGTTTCAGGTCCAGCAAAACACAGACTGGAGTATTACAAGTCACAGGAGTGAAGTATAACTAGCCCTAAGTGAACAAAGGGTTAGCCATTTCTTCAGTTCCTGGGCTTCACACTACCAGCTGACAGGCTATGCCCTGCATCATTTAACCCACAGCTGAGGCTTATGTGGATCAGAATGAACCACTGAGCTTTTCAGATTCAGACAGTGCAAGGCATCTGTCAATCACAGCTCCCAGCAAGGCAGCCTAGCCCAGTTCCACAGTTAGAATCCATTAAGAGAGTTCTGACCAAATATACGTGGAAAATTGGTCACATGTTCAATACTGATTTCACCCAATGTATTTTTGGTGAAACTTTATTGGTTTTCAGTGGGTACTTATTGATATATTGGCCCCAGTCACTGTCACTAAAATGCAGCCCATGAGGCGGCTGTAGACTTTGCGAGGACGAAATAGCATATCTTCATAGAATAAAATACTGATGGGCGTGTTCAGCAAAAGGTTAACATAAGAAAAATTTCATGAGCAAATGTGAGAAACGTTTTTCCACTTTGGAGTTAAGTGATTATTACCATAAAAGCACTAAAGTAATTTATTTTGCCTGACCAAATAATTTATAGCAATATTAAGTTGTTTTGCACGGTAACAATTACAGACCACTCATTATACTAAGTGACTCATCAAGCTTTTACAATTGTTTGGCTGTTAATTGCGCACACTAATTTTCTGTGTATGCCTTTACTGCTCATTTATGTAAAGGATTAGATCAAATGGTATATATTACAAATATCACAAGGAACCGCCACACATTAATTGGTTGATATTTAGCTAAATTTCTGTGAATGATATAATACAGTATTCTTTGTACTGTGATGTGCCAACCTCTTCATGGCCAAAGTAGAAAATGACTTCCTTGAATCCTGCCACATCAAACCCTTGGCCTACTACCGCTTTATTGATGATATTTTGATCATCTGGACAGGTTCAGAAGAACAGCTAATTACATTTCATAAACTTTTCGCACAGTGAGATAAACTTCTTGGACAAAACCATAAAAATCCAAAATAACTGCATACGCACGTCCATATTTTAGAAACCAATTGATCGACCTTCATACCTGAGATGGGACAGCTTTCACCCTAAACATATAAAAAATCTACAGCCAGGCCATCAGATATAATGAGATCTGCTCCAGTCCAATGGACAGAGACACATATCTAAAGAATCTTAGGAAGACATTTCTAAATCAGGGATACCATCCTATGCTGATTGACAATCAAATCAGAAGAGCCACCAGGATATGGAGAAGCCATCTTCTCCAGTACAAAGAAAAAGTGTACCACTGGTTGTAACTTACAATACACATTTGGAAATACCTCAACAACCTCAAGAAAACTCCACCACATACTACACAAAGATGACCCCCTGAATACAATGTTCCCAGACCCTCCATTGCTGTGCTACAGGCATCCCCCAAACCTGAGGAGTATTGTGATCAGGAGCTCCCTACCATCTAACTTAGAAAAAGGAACTTTCCCCTGTAATGTCAGGAGCTGCAAAACCTGTTCTCTGATTTTGATCACAGACAAGATACAGATCCCCAACACACAGCAGGAATATAACATCCCAGGGAAATTTTCATGTTCCACTTCTAATGTGGTCTACCTGATTGTGTGCGCAAAATGTCCTATGGAGAAACGGGACAAAAACTCGGATGAGGTCTCATCGCCACACAATAAGAGGAGCAGAAACATCTACCTGTAGTCATCTGTAGTGTACTTCTGCAGTCCTTGCCATAATACCGTGGATATGAAGGTTCTGATATTAAAGGGCAATGTCCGGTCACAAAATGACGAATTTGGGAATACAAGTTTATTACCCGCTTTGACACCCTCCACGTAGGACTTATTCTATCAAAGGGATTCAAGACTCCAAGACTACAAGACTACAACCTCTAACAGATATTATCTTGAGATAATGGTTGGTGATGGGCGAAAATCCAGGGATCAGGGAAAATTCGATCCAAAGTTTACAGTGATTCTTGCGGACAAAGGTTTTTTTCTCCTTTATTACCAAAATGGGCGTGAGCAAAACATGTAACATGGGGCAGAGAACTCTGGAAGGAGAAAGGAACACCCTTGATCACATGTGCAGACCTTTAAGCCAATGAGCGACCAGCAGGCTTATGTGATGTCTCACAGCCCTATAAAAACAGGCAGCCATTTTCAATCTCGGCATTTCACACTGCATGTGCTGTCCGTAGTGTCCAGCTGCTTTTACTGTACCGTGCTATAGCGATTTCTGCTCCAAGGGTGTCCGTTTTGGGGGCTTTTTATATCCAGAATAGCAGTTCTTTTTTGTTGCTGAAGTGCATAGGAAGAAATCAATGTAAAATCCTCATACTTTCTGTAGTGATTTCTGCTTGTATCACAGGGTGTCAATTCTTGTGCTTCTGTATACCTTATATTTTGAGTTTTTCAATCCCAGGGTGTTTGTTTTGGGGGATCTGTATACCCCAAATAGCAGTTCTTCTTTTGTTGCTGAAGTGAATAGGAAGAAATACGTGTCAAATCCACATAGTTGCTAGAGTGGTTTTTGCTTCTATCCTAGGGTGTCCATTTTGGGGGATGTGTATACCCCAAATTGCAGTTCTTTTTTGTTGCTGAAGGGAATAGGAAGAAATCAATGTAAAATCCACATACTTTCTGTAGTGATTTCTGCTCGTTTCCCAGGATGTCCGTTCTGGGGGATCTATATACCCCAAATAGCAGGGTTTTTTTTGTTGCTGAAGTGAATAGGAAGAAATTCGTGTAAAATCCACATACTTTCTGTAGTGATTTCTGCTCGTATCCCAGGGTGTCCGTTTTGGGGGATTTATATACCCCAAATAGCAGGGGTTTTTTGATGCTGAAGTGAATAGGAAGAAATTTGTGTAAAATCCACATACTTTCTGTAGTGATTTCTGCTCGTATCCCAGGGTGTCAGTTCTTGTGCTTTTGTATACCTTAAATTTTGAGTTTTTCTGGTAGATAAAGTAGATCTGTGTCAATTCAACATAGTTGATTAACCAATATGTCACACAACCCAAAGGTTGTCGATTGGTTGACTAGGTCATCCACTTCCTCCCAGATGACATCTGACAACCCCAGCCTAGAGTCCGTGGGTTCATCAGATACACTTAATTGGGACACTTTAGAGCCAGGTGAAGACAGGGATTCATCATCATCGTCAGGAGAAGAGGGTGTCAGCCTGGGCGCGTCAGGCAGCGAAGTAGGCAGCAAGTCGCTACTGTGGGCGGGAGTCAGCAGGGTGACAGCGGTGGACAGAAGCCAAACTACCCTGGGGTACAAACTCCGCTTTGCAGGTCCAAGTAAGCGGTGGCACAGGGGCTCAGCGATGTAGCAGCGTTAGTAGTCACTAAGTGCAGAGTGTTGGCGGTAAAATCACCTCCTCCGCAGTGTGGCAGTTTTTTGTTAAGACACCAGAGGAGCCGAGTGTGTGTATATGTAGAATCTGTGGGCAGAAAGTGAAGCGTGGCCAGGGAGCTAATGTTGGCACCACAGCCCTGCTTCAACACATGCAGCATCAGCATCCAATGACCTGGGAGAAACTTGGTACAGATGTGGAGGTCTATCCTGCCACCGCAGTAACAGCAGCAGCACCTAGTGGCACACATGCAATTTCAGCCAGTAAAAGCTTCAGCACCTCTGCCAAAGGGAGCTGTTTGTCTTTGACAGCATCTCCTAGTCCAGATGCTCCTGCTCATCGCTACACACAGTGGCAGCAGTCGTTGCACAAGGCGATTACAAAAAGAGAACTTTATGCGTCCAGCCATCCTAAAGCCCCTTCTACACTGGCGTTTTTCACGCGCGAGTTCTGCGCGTGCATTTGACGCGCAGAACTTGCATTGCACTCTGTCCCATTGTATTCAATGGCTCTTTCTCCATTAGCGTTGTTTTTGACGCGCGGGCTTGCGTTCGTTTGCACGCGCGTCAAAATCGCAGCATGCTCTATTTTTGCGAGTCACGCGCAATTTTCACGCCCCATTCAAGTCTATGGAGATGCATCAAGAACGCATTGCACTCGCAATCATTGCAAGTGCAATGCGAGTGCAATGCGTTTTAAACGTAAGGGTTGCTAGGTGACCAGAATAACAGTATTTCCCCTGCTCGCGAACGATCATTTAATTAAAAAAACACAGTGAAGAACAGTGAAGAATAGAATAAAACCAGTGAACACAGTGAAAACAGTGACCACAGGATCATTTAAGAGAAAAACACAGTGCAGAACACAGTGCAGAATAGATTACAGATGTTCGGCACATCTGCTTACTTGTCGGGAGATACGCGCGGAACGGTGCGGCCAAAATAGCATGTGAAGAACAATATATATGTGTGAAGAACACATTGCAGATGTATTTAAACATCTGCAATTTGTTCTTCACACACATATATATTGTTCTTCACATGCTATTTTGGCCGCAACGTTCCGCGCATATCTCCCGACAAGTAAGCAGATGTGCCGAACATCTGTAATCTATTCTGCACTGTGTTCTGCACTGTGTTTTTCTCTTAAATGATCCTGTATTCACTGTTTTCACTGTGTTCACTGTTTTTATTCTATTCTTCACTGTTCTTCACATCTGCTAACTTGTCGGGAGATAATATACACGGGGAACAGTGAAGAATAGATCGCAGATGTTTGCAACTTATCAGAAGACTTTATTTTTTAATTAAATAACCCATTTTAATCCCAAACCATGGTCCCTTTGAAAAATGCTCGATTCTCCCATTGACTCGCGCGTGAAAAATGCGCCGAAAACGCAAAAAAAACGCTAACAACACGCGTGTGAAAAACGCAAAAACGCTAATTACTCCAAGGAAAAATGGAACAAAAACGCAGCCAAAAACGTCAGTTTTTCACGCATTGCACCCTGACGTGAAACGCAACGCTAGTGTGGAAGAGGCCTAAGACGCAGAAGCTGACCCTGCTCCTGTCCAAGTTGTTGGTACTGCAATCCCTCCCTTTCCAAGTCGTGGAGTCGTGCACCCTTCAGAGAACTAATGGCTTGTGCCGAACCAAGGTGGAGAGTTCCAAGACTAAATTATTTTTTCAAAAAGGCAGTGCCAGCCTTTCACAAATATGTAGAACAGAAGGTGGGCCAGTCCTTGAGCTTATCGGTTTCTTCCAAGGTGCACAGAAACGTGGACGTGTGGAGCTGTAACTACGGTCAGGGCCAGTACATGTCCTTTATGGCCCACTGGGTGAATGTGTTTCCCGCCCAGCCACACAAACAACTTGAACAAGAGACGCCGCTTTCTCCTCTATGTTGTCAAACTGCTGCTCATGCGCCAGTGTTCGCCTCCTCCTCCTTCTCCACCACCACCTCAGTCTAAGTGCTGCTCCATCATACCACATGTGCAGAGCACAGCGGTGTAATGCAGTTCTACACCTGGTTTGTTTGGGTGAACAAAGTCACAAAGGGGAGGAATTGCTCCGCGTCATGCAAGAAGAAATCAATCTGTGGCTTTCTCCAATCTGGTTGTCAACAGGTTCCTCAAGTCTTCCACCCATCCGCATCCATTCTAAAAATGGCTAGGAAACTGTGTATGGCAGTTAGGTATCCATGTCACTTTCGTTTTCTCACTGGGCCACCACCCTCACTTGAATCACATTTTCACTCTTCTGCGAGCACCTGTATAAATCCATTCAGGTGAGTATACTTTTCACTCACATGACACTTCTTGTGTTCTTCATTGGACATCCACCATGGCCACATAAACAAGTTTTTTTGTACTTACCCTTCTCATTCTTAGATTCCTTTAGATTCCTCCAAAATTCTTCTGGACACCCACCTATTTGATACATTCCTGAACAGATTCATCCCATCAGTTTGCTTCATTTACCACGGAATCCACCAGGTTCTACTTGCTCACGACCACCATAGTCGTTCTTTTGCGGACTCTCCCTCTCCTGCTGGCCCTCCGTGGCTGGCCCCTCCCTTCCATGTCCTATTGTATCTCATTGCGCACTCGGGACTCAAATATACCTTTTTATTGATACTGTATATACTATAAGTATCCATATATATTGTATTTATTCTTCAATTTGAATAATGTTCTTGAATTGTCTTGAATGTCTCGTCCGCTTTATATATTCCGTTGATCCCTATGAGCATCATACCATGGGTGAGTATCCTACCTGGCATTGACTATTTCGCCCTCATCCATCCATTTTTCTTCACTGTAGTACAATTTAGTATTTAAATTGTTGCACATGCACTTTATGGGCGCGTAGTCCATGCAACCACTCACTTAGTTTATATTGACATCATCTAATCACACATAATGTTGTTTATCCCTAATACGCAGATTCATTCTGCACATGGTGGTTGTTTGGTTGAATGTATGATGCATGGGCCCATGATAGTATGTATGTGTTGATTGGTGGAGTGATAGATTATATGTTCCATAGTATTTTAAGTATATTACATGCTATAGGTTAGTTCACTATTTAATATTCATTTATTTATCTATTTTTATACAATATTGTGTCACATACGCTATTTTCACTGTACAACCTTTCTATGTACATCCCCCCTTGTTTGCATGTATATTTTCTCATGTATACTCTATACAATTTTGTACCTTTTTTCATACATATGATCTGCACAATTTTAAAGATACCACTTTTGTAATCTATTTATTTGCAATGTAGGGTTTTATGCCAACCCCCGTTTTGTGCGTGCATTTAGTGTACCATTTTCTGGTTTGTTTACTTTTTAGAACACGGGGACACATTTCTCTGTTGCACCACATTGAGAACACGGGGACACATTTCTCTGTTGCACCACATTGAGTGCTTGATGCTGGAAGTGAGCTAATTTAGATCACTGCCAACACATGGGATCTTCCTTTATAAATGGACGCACCACACCATACAGATACCCCTGAGGAAGCCACAGCAGGTGGTGATACGTGTGGGGCGGTCATCCCCAGCTCCCTCTTGTGTGTTTGCCGCACAGGTAATACTTGCTTATGTCTTGACTTAGGTGCGCAGTTTGGTACCATCTATTTATTTACTTTTGCTTGTATACTCTCATGCTCTATACAAAAAATATCCCCCTTTTTTTGTGACTTTTTTGCAATCTGCTTACATTATATATTGGTACTGCATTTTCCCTAGCCCAATGTGTAATCCCTTATAGGATAATATTGTTGTATCTTTTTTTGTGTTACATAAGGCTTTAGTCTTCAGGGGGAGCTAGTGGTCCCAGGATCACTAACACTATCACATGTTTGGTTTTCCTGTGGTAGATTATTCTGTGATTGTTCACATTTTTAATGGTTTTTATTCTCTTCTTGTGCTGTGGTGTGTTTTTTTTTTTTTTTTTTATATATATATATATATATATATATATATATATATATATATATATATATATATATATAATGACAAAAGAATGTATTGTCTTGGTCACTTGGTATGTATCCTTTCTTTGTCTTGTGGTTTGAGCTATTTTTTACATGCATTGACCTGTAGACTCTTTACCTGACCTCATTTTGTGCAGTGCTGGTCCCATTTTTTGTATTCTGCAGGAAACTGTGTATGCACTTCAGCCATTCCTACAAAGCCAAGCACACCGTCCTCGAGTTGCAGCGGCAGTAACGGCCTCCCCCAACATAGTCTGATATGCGATGCTTCCACCCATTGGAATTCCAGCCTCCATGTGTTAGAACGCCTGTATGAACAGAGAAAAGCCATTACTCCCCTGTGTAACTTTGATGTCAGCCAGTGGCAGCTCATGCATGACACCTGCCATTTGCTCAGGTCACTTGAAGAGGCCACGTTATTTGTCAGTCGCCAGGACTGCTGGATGAATAACGTCATTCCACTGCTTCATGTCCTGGAACTCACGCTGTAAAAACTGTCTGGTCAGGGCACTGGAGAAGTGTTGTTGCCACCTCCACACTCATTGTGCCACTCTGTCGCCTACCAGGTTGCTGCCACCTCCACACTGTCATTGTGCCACTCTGTGGGCTCCTGCTGCTGACGCCACCTCCCCACTCTATTATTGTGCCACTCTGTGGCTTACCATGTTGATGCCACCTAAAGAATTTGTCATCGTGCCACTCTCTGACCTCATGCTACTGCTGCCATCTCCACACTTTGTCATTGTGCCACTCGGTGGTCGACCATGTTGCTGCCACCTCCACACTCTATCATTGTGCCACTTGGTAGCCTCCTGCTTTTGCCGCCACCTCTACACTCTGTCATTGTGCCACTCTGTGGCCTACTGCTTTTTCTGCCACCTCTACACTCTGTCATTGTGCCACTCTGTGGCCTACTCATGCTGCTGCCAATTGACCGCTGTCTCCCTGGAACACCCTGTGATTTCCATAATGCTGTTTTTCACCCTCCACCACACTATGACTTTGCCACTTTGTCAGCTCAGTCCTTTTAAGGTGGCACAGATGTTACCTTGTCAGGCTCGGTTCCTGCTCCACTTATTTGGTGAAGTTGGCCTCTGTAAGTGCCTATGTAATTGAAGAGTCAACGTTTCTAATAGTAGCGGCTGTCATGTGCGTGTCATACTAAAACACAGCATTGTTTGAAGACCAAACCATGCTCCCTATGCATATTTGAGCATGGCACAACTTTCTAAAACACCCCACAGGCTCTCTGCACCCAGGAAATACCTGTTTTTTAACGTGAGTCATCATGATTCAAGTCAAATTTTTTTAAAAAATTTGGTGAATCGGGTTGAGCCGAATTTTGACAAATTCGCCCATATCAATTTCTGGTTCATCAGAGACTTCAGAGGTTTTAACTGAGAAACAATAAACCATCACACTGCCCAAGTCATCTAATTAAGGACCTGTTGCCTCAACTTTTGTTATTTCTATTGTCCTTTTGTTTACATTTTGTTTGCATGTTTTCTCTGTCCATGGTGTATAAGATCTGTGTAACTTCAGAAAGACTGTTATACCATGCCTAATGAAGGGCCCTAAGATGTCCCGAAAGCTTGCTTGTAACATCTTATATTTCAGTTAGCCATTAAAAGGTATCACAATCTCAAGAAGGTGACTTTATTTGAGCTATCAAAAGCAACATGAGTTTTTACTGTGATTGGCATGATAAAGAGGAGTGCAGGCCCAAAACTCACCCTCAATCCTTGTTACACACCTAAGAAGCCTCACAGACCCTCATGGTCAGGGATTCCTGTTCGACAATCCGTACACTGAATGAGTGCACAGGAAAATAATAAATAATAATAATTCTTTATTTATATAGCTCACACAGATTACGCAGCGCTGCACAAGCATAATGACAAGACACAGAAGGACAAAGCAACAGATAAAAGGCATCAGAAAGATGAAGTCAAGCAGAACAGGGTCAAATCCAAGATGGCGGCGAGGAAACATTCGAATAGCAAGAGAATAGTTAAATAACGTAGCAAGGGTCAGATACACAATACAGGCGCCACCTGACTTACAGACGACCACTAGGTACAGACAGATCTCTATCCCCAATGTGATTTCTGCTGAAGCTCTCTGGAGGCTTTACTTTAGCCTCCAGAGAGCAATGTACAGCTGCAAAGTGTCTGTAATTAAGCTTTATTATCATCCTTGTTCTTATGACAGCACAACATTTTTAAAATCCAATTACTCACTAGGACAAAAAAAAATTGACTGGAGTTACATATTTAGCATGTAACCCAGGGATTGCCTGTATAACAATGCAAAAGCATGAGAATCGGACAATAAATCTCCGACTGAATTAACCAGCCACCAGCACTGAGTCGATATATAAAAGGAGTTTCTGGAAAGGGAGCTTTCAATCAAAAGCCGCCCTGGGAATGGTTTTCAAGCACGGGAGCCTGAAACCCGATACCCTGCAAAGGATTCCGAAAGTGATGGTATAGGATTGATGGCCAACCATTTGCGGTTGTATCTATGTAGTTGTCTATGTATTTGCTGGTAATCAGTGACATGGTGACACATCGATGAGAGGGGTCAAGGGATATTTACAATGACTTCTGATATCTGCACAGTTGTATGAGCAACATACAATTAACATCATGCAGAGTTTCGAGGATGACACTTCCGCACGAGTGAAGACCCAAATTAGCTTAGTGTAAGAAAATGAAGATTTATGTACTTGTTCCAGCTGTAGCTATAGCTAATTTTTCAACAAAATATACAAAGTATATTTGGACAGCCAGTAAAATCACTGCATTTATTCAAGAAATACATATAATATCCTGGATATTAAAAGGATAAACATGTAAATGTTAATTGCCATTAGAAAATTGCTTGAGTAGAATATTGATATTAAATGGATTATGCCGACTGTTTTATCTCATTTAGCTTATAGAGCAAAGAAGAAAAATATTATTTAAATAATATATAACTATATGTGATTATTTACAAATAGTTGGTGGAATTTCTACTGGAACACATATGAATTTTCTATAAACATAGATCATATTACTAAAAGTAGATATTGATACATATTCCATATTCCTCTACATATACTGACAGTCCCCAGGTTACGTTCAAGATAGGTTAATTAGATTTCCTTTCTAGTGCAAACCTATCATTTAAAAAAGTAAAAGACCTGTACAGATAATCACCTACACTTCTCTTTATGCTGATCCCTGTGCTGCCTTTTTACTAATCTGGACACACCAGGATCACCTGTTGCTAATTATGCATGCCCCCTTCCTTTCCAACATGGTAGAGGGAGGCATCTATCACGTAGGAGGCATGAATTTATGCCTCTTGCGTGACTTCACCTCCCTAAAAATTTGTGCTGTCATGGTAACAAGGATTATCAATGAAACTTAGTTACAGACACCATAGAGCAGATCATTGCAGCCTGGGAGCTTCACCAAAGATCACAGTGGGGAGAGAGGTCCCCTATAACTAGGGGTCGTATGTAAGTTCAGTTTCCTTAAAGTTTCTCATGAAGACAAATTTCTTGTATGTTCTTATATGTAACAAAATAACACATTCTCTAATTCACAGTTATTAAAGGGGTATACTCACTTCAGTAAATTAATGTTATTGTTTGTATAATGAAGAATTATACAATTTCCCAACATACTTTCTGTATCCATTCCTCATGGTTTTCTAGATCTCGGCTTGCTGTCATTCTATATAAAGCTTCTATGTTTATTTCCAATAGACAGAATTCTAACTGTGGTCACACAGGTGCACAGCTCGTTAGTATTATATAGAGTAATCAGAGCAGTGTGATATATAACGAGCCGTGCACCTGTGTGACCATGGACAGATTTCTATCCACTGGAAGTAAACATAGTATTTTTCTATAACTGGACAGAAAGCGGAGATCTAGAAAACCATGATATATTGATACAGAAAGTATATTGGACATTTGTATATCTTTTCATTTTTCAAACAATATCAATTACTTGCTGAAATGGGAATACCCCTTTAAGAATTTCAACAGTTATTAACAGTTTCACAGATATAAGTCCAACCTGTCTCTATCAGTCCTTGTGTACACATTTTCAGTTGCCCCTAGACACAACCCTGTAACTTCTTACTTAGGGAAGCTTGGTCGCCATCTTGGATTGAGGAGTGGGTGAGATCGAGCAGCTGAGTCTGCACTGAGCATGTAGCCACGCCCCCTGCAGTGACTGCACAGAGTTCAGAGACACTCACTGATCACTTCCTGCCAGGACATTGTGAGGAGAAACTACAAGGAGATGCGTAATCTAGGGGAAGGTGGAGGCAGGCACATATCTGTGAGAGATGTAGCAGAGCTGACAGTGTAAAAGTCTGTCACCCTCTCACGTCATGGCCTCTGTATAATAGAAATCTCATGCATCTCATCTGTGATCTTTCTCATCTCTCTGTGTCAGTGTGTTAGTACAATGCCAGAAGCCAGATGAAAGTGTAGTTACACCTGTACTCTGATAAACTAACCACATTGTCACCATGATAATGGGGCAAATTTACTTACCCGGTCCTGTCGCGATCCCAGATCCAGACAGTCCGAGGACTGTCTGGATCTGTCAGAGTTCACCATCTTCTTCCCAGTGCTTTCAAGTGCATGTCTTGTGACACAATTTGAATTTTAAATCCTGTGCGTTGTCCGAATCCATCGGGTTGTCCGGCGGCCACGCCCCCTGATTTGCGCTGCATGAAAGTCAGTGCGATTGCGGCCAAAAAACGATTGCGTGCTACAAAAAACCCTGTTACATGCGGTGCATCAAGAAACCTCTGCGGACCCTTAGTAAATGAGCCCCAATGTGTCTGCTTAGCGAGGCCCTGCCCACACCCTGGAATTTTGGACTAACCAGCCTGGGGAGTGATAGGAGCTAAAACAGCAATAAAACGGAGTAATAGTGTAAAGTAAGGGGTTAAAATGATCTTTATTGTGTTAACATCACTAGGGGATTGAGAGGTGAGAATTTTCTTTTCTGGGAAACCCTTTTGAGTCGGGGAATGCCTGTATAATATATTATCACCTACAAAAAAACAAGACAACTCCAAACACTATTATAAAAATTAATTTTTATTAATTTTACCCAGTTACATAAAAATTAAAAGATCAGCATCAGGAGAACGCGAAGACACAAAAATTCATCATGAATACATGCCTGTAATTAGTAATGCAAAGGAAAGAGGACCGTATCAACACATTCTAATATATATAGCAGAATGTATGTGTGTGTGTGTGTATATATGTTTGTTAAAGGAAATTGTACCGTTGCGTTTACAATCACCAAATTTTGCACAGTCATTGCATGTGACTCATGGAACGTCTTAGACAAGGTTTTCAGCCGTAATTTTCACCCCGCACTTTCCAAAATCCACTTATTACCCACTATATACAGAAGCCATTGGGGATCATTTACTAAGGGCCCGATTCGCGTTTTCCCAACGTGTTACCCGAATATTTCCGATTTGCGCCAATTTCCCCTGAATTGCCCTGGGATTTTGGCGCACGCGATCGGATTGTGGCGCATCGGCGCTGGCATGCACGCAATGGAAATCTGGGGGCGTGGCCGAACGAAAACCTGACGGATTCGGAAAAACCGCCACATTTTTTAAAAAAAAAATGTCGCGGAGCTTGTACTTACCTTCACTCAGCCTGGCTCGGTGTATTCCAGGTGGACATCGGAGGAACTGCCTTAATAAATCCCAGCCGGACCCGAATCCAGCGCAGAGAACGCGCCGCTGGATCGCGAATGGACCGAGTAAGTAAATCTGCCCCATTGTCTTCTGCTGCTGTGGCAGTTGGAAGATTAGTCGTGATTGGTTGCTGTTCTTCCACAGGTCATTACTATGAGCTCTGAGCTGTGATTGGTTGCTACAGGCAATGAGTATAAGATGCTTATGTGTGAGGTAAGCTGGATAGATAAAAAAAAGATAGGGGGGAATTTATCAGAAGTGTCTGAGGTAAAACTGTTTCAGTTGCCCATGGAAACCGATCAGAGATCAGCTGAAATTTTATAAACAGCTGTGCAAAAATGGAACCTGAGCTCTGATTGGTTGCTGTGGGCAACTAGAACAGTTCTGCTCAGACAAATTGACAGTCAGAGGCAGTCACTGAAATGAGACTGCCAGCAACACAGTCACTGAAAGAAACAGTCTATATGGATAAAATACAATAATAGATAGCGCTAAGATACAAATTCCTAATAAAGTACCAATGTATCAAATATTAAGCTGCACTATGTGTAATTTTACGATGCAGCCACTGAACCTCAAAATGGTGCTGGTCTCATACAATACTGGTACATATAAAAGTGCATGTGCATCCAAAAATCGAGTTACAATCAGTTTAAATTCATTACAGAGCTTGCCAGAGTTCAAATTGTCAACAAATTTAGTTGTAGAAGGATAGGGGCAGTCTGACTTTTGGAGATAATGAATGTTTAGGGTCAGGGCCGGATTATGGAGAGGGCTCCCGAGGCATGTGACCTAAGGCCCCTACCAAGTGGGGGTGATTAAGCTGGTCATATGGCCCTCTAGAATAAACTGTCAGTTCTTCTATGGATATAAACCCAATAAAGATCAGACATATTAATTGCTTAATGTTCAATGTACTCTGTGGAAATAAATGCCTCTTCTTCACAGTAATGAAGCACAACATTAAATAGGAAAGCTACATGCATGTATTAAAGCCCTTGACATTCATTACCATGCTGTCATTATATTTGACACTAGTTCAGTTAGTCTCTTATGAGAATACAGGAATGCCTTTTGAAATTATTCGCCACTGTACAGCACTTAATGTTATGTGCACAATTCACTTTTTACAAAGACAGTTCTGATGTCACAGCAGGGATTTTTTAAATAATTTTCTACAAAACGACTAAACGACTTATATCCAGAAAAGAAAATGATAAAACGTCACTTTTATTTATTCAGGTAAAAAAGTACCAGAACAAAAGTAGCTATACTACTTGGTGCTCAAGGGGGTGTGTTTAAAAACACATCGTAACATGCCTCACAGGTCTTGTCAGCTGATCTGTATGTAGTACACAGTAGTAGTAATATGAGTTTGAGATGTTAAACAGCAATTCAGAAAAAATGTGAAGATAAAACCCATGATTTGTACTTTCCTACTACAATAATTGTTTTGTCCAGAGGTTAAAACCAGTTGACATGGTTACTTATAGAAAACACTTCTCCTTAGTTACCCCAGCTCTAAAATGTGAGTGAGATCTACAGAAACCAAGATCAGTGTCCTTAAAAAGAACAGGCAAAAAGAGGTGAAAGAAAGAAGATTAGGAATGAAGAAGAGGAAATGTAAACACAGATTTGCTTGTACTCCTTTTCTGCACGTGTATATTGGCTGTACTTTTCCATGACTATGAGCTGAGAAATCAGAGGATTGCAATAGCACTGCTTGTTTGTGTGCCTGACCGCACGAGCCGCCAAGCTGCCCTGCCAGAAGCCAAGCTCCACAGCTTTATGTTCTTAGTTCCTGTATCCAGTAGCTCCACAAACATGCAGATCTGTTGCAGTTGCCCTCTATCTTGCTACTGTTTTTTCCTATACAGTATATCTCACAGTAAGGATATTGACCTTTTACTTTAGATCCATCGCCTTCCCTTGGTCTTTACACAGCCTGCTTTGTGTTAAAAGGGGATTGAACCTTCAGCAAACAATTGATATAGGTTTGTGAAATTAAGTTATACAACATAATCTCTGTATCAATTCCTTGTGGTTTTCTATATCGGTTTGGTGTCACTCATCAAGAAGCTTCATTGTTTACTTACTGTGGATAGAAACCGGGTCATGTGATGTTACACAGGTGCACGATTCATTAGTATCACAAAGTAATCAGTGCTGTGTATTATAATGAGCCATGCACCTGTGTGACATCACATGACCATGGACAGGTGTTTAACCAAAGGAAGTAAATAATAAAGTTGTCTGATGAAGAGAAGCAGAGAGAACAATGAAGAATTGATACAGAAAGTATAGCGAAAACTTGTCTTTTCTCTAGACAGAATAATCCCAAGTTTTGTAATCTGCCATTTTATTCTAGTCCCCCCATTCCCCTAATAATCCTGGTTGCTCTCCTCTGCACCCGTTCCATCTCTACTATATCCTTTTTATATACTGGTGCCCAAAACTGTACACAATATTCCATGTGTGGTCTGACCAGAGATTTGTATAAGGGCAAAACTATGTCTTTATCATGAGAATCTATTCCTCTCTTGATACATCCCATAATTTTATTTGCTTTAGCAGCAGCCGCCGCCTGGCTCTGGTCACTAAAATTAAGTTTACCATCCACCAATACCCCCAAGTCCTTTTCAGCTTCAGTTTTACTAAGTAATTGACCGTTTAGAACATAATTATACTTTTTGTTTCCATGGCCCAAGTGCATAACTTTACATTTATCTACATTAAACCTCATCAACCATTTCTCTGCCCACTCCTCAAGCTTCCACAAATCCCTCTGTAATGCTAAACTATCAACCTCAGTATTTATTACTTTACACAGCTTAGTATCATCTGCAAATATTGAAACTTGACTGTGTGAACCCACTACAAGGTCATTAATAAAAATATTAAAAAGAAGTGGCCCCAATACTGACCCCTGTGGCACTCCACTGGTAACGTCAACCCAATCTGAGTATGTGCCATTAATGACGACCCTCTGTTTTCTATCACTAAGCCAATTACTTACCCAAATACAGATTTTCCCCTATTCCCAGCAGTCTCATTTTATATACCAACCTTTTATAAGGCACAGTGTCAAATGCCTTTGAAAAGTCCAGATATACAACATCCACAGCGTCCCCCAGATACAGTCTTAAACTTACCTCCTCGTAGAAACCAATCAGATTAGTCTGACAGGACCGATCTCTCATAAACCCATGCTGACGCTGGGTTATAAGGTTGTGCACAGTGAGATACTCCAGGATAGCATCTCTAACAAACCAGAAGTTGGACTCACGGGTCTGTAGTTTCCAGGAACGCTTTTTGATCCTTTTTTTGTATATTGTATTTCCTTTAATATGATGTATGAATTGTGTATAAATGCTTAACAGAACCAGAGATATTCACCCTTTAAGTTCTATTAAAAAAATGATTTTTATGTACAACTTTCTATTCCCAATTGTAACTTTAAGAATGAATATCTCCATAATATGGACAATAGAATTGTGTTACCACCTCCAAGGCTTCAGGAGATATAGGTGTTTCAAGTGTGCCCCCTCCCGCCTGTCAGCTGAAAGCAGGATGTAGAAGAAGCTTCTGGAGACTTTCACTTTTACTTGGCAGAAGTACATGCCACCCTCTTTGCCTGAACTGGGGAAAGGGTGACGGAATGCTGTACATACTTATAACATATCTTGGTAAAAGTCACTAATTAGTTTAAAAAATTTTAATTGTGAAAAAAGCTTTTTTGACATTTTTCCATTAGTCAATTATTGGCCAATTTTATAAAGAAAAAAAATGTTATTAATAAAAGCTTTCCAGAGATATAGTTGTATTGAAAAGAAGCGCATAGCAGAATGTCAAAAATTGACCTGGATATGTTTTTTATGACTTGTTTCACAAATGAAGGAATAGGTATGGAAACAGAAATATGAAACAGAGGTTTATTTGGTTGTGCTAGATTCAACTTCTTGCTGACCACCATTAAAGACATGTCCATGACACAAGAATGCAGAACTTTCTTATGCTACTTACCTGCAGATACAATGGCAATAACTAAATTTGTACTATATGGCCACTTCAGTGTGTAAATGGTAAGGCTTAGGTCTCCATCTGGTGTAAAATAATCTCTAGGGGCAGAATCTATTAAAATGTAATTTCTGAATTAGCTTCTTGTTCAATACCGAAATAAAAATCATGAGGAATTTAACACTTCATAAATCATTCACCTGCATAGACATGAATTGCGCAATTTGATATTTCTAAACCTTTTTTTACCTTAAATTCCTTTTTTGCCTTTTAAATTTGATTTTGCTTGTACCAGAGAATGAGATTTACTGGCGTATACAAAGACTAGCTTCTACATTTTGCAACAGTAATGACCATCTCTGGGTTCAAACTGCTCTTTCATGTTCAAGACTGTACTTAAAGCATCAGTCATCAGGAGTCATTTGGAGTCTAGAGTAAATGAGCAAAGCAAGAGATTTATAAAGGTTTTAATTGAAGTTGGACATAAGAGGCTCTATGTCCGATGTGCACCCAATCCCACTGGTATACAATTGCGTACCCACTCTAGAAACTTGTGCAGGCTATAAGTAATGTGCCTGTGTAGGGCATACCGGCACAACCCACTCCTCGCCCCTCCCTGCCTATTTGTTGTGAAGATGCTCTAAGAAGGTAGTGAGGGATTGCAACGTTTGTATGGCAATAAAAAAAAAAAAGTCTGTAAAGCTTTTTAATACAGGGTTTTAATTAATCTGCAGTGTTCAGAGTACAATATACTTAATCATTCTCAAGTTAGAACAAGACAAAAGAGCATTAGAAATTGTCTCATTCTTATGGTGGTTTCACACGAACGCTCACACGCTGGATAGTCCCGTAATTATCCGGTATTTTCAAGCTCCATCATATTTCCTGTTATGGCCCGGTGGGCAATACGTCCATCAAAATGTATGGACTTATTGCCCATGGAAATGTATGGTGCGGTTTACACGTTACCCTTTATTATCAGTTTTATTATCCAAGCTTTGCTTTTACCCTGGCAAAAAACATTTCTAAGGCTTCTATAAAATTTACATAAAATCTCCAAACTCAGACCTCTCTTTGAGGCAGTGAAATAAGCATGTGTGTCCACAAGCACACTGTAACAACTTTGTTTATTATGGAAAGTATAAAAAGCACTATACCAGCTTCGTACAGAGCTTAAATGCTTAGTGTTTTTACTCACCATATCACAGCACCATTTTATCTTGCATCTAGATTGCGACTCTTGCCGGCGGGATACAACTACTGGATGCTGACCACTTGCCTTCAGTTCCTTCCTGGCTGAATCCTCTAGCATGTTTTATCCACATAACATACATGATTGGGGGATATATACCATGTTGTCTGGTTTATGTAGTACTTATTTGTCAAGTTGAGACAGAAGAGACAAAAAAAAAGGCTCAAATGATGTTTGTAAGGTAAACACCCATTTTATAAACAATTTGATCCACTTCCTGTTGTTCTAATGGGCATATTTGGAAATAAATGAAGCAGTCATCTCTACTTCAGCATCTCCTTCAACCCCCGGAACAAGAAGGTCACAAACAATATAATATTCATTAAATTACAAATTCTACCACCTATTCAAAATGTTTTTATCTTATAGGCCAGTAAGAGCCATTTCCCAAGAGGGAAGGTGTTATTCTTACCCAACTCCTTGGGCTACAAGATATCTACCTCTATGATATTGAATATTGTCTAATAAATATAAAAAAATAATAGTGACGGATACAGATATGACAACATTATGTTGGCACCTCTTTTATTGAAATGGTCAGTTTTGAAAAAGTGAATCATGTAAAATGAATGAAACTATATCTGCATGCAGACGTTACATTGGTGCTTTATTGCATTCGATTGACCTGTTCAAGTAGTATGGCTTATAAAACACTGAGAAACACGGGTAATGCAAACATCAATTTCAGATGTCAATCCAGGTTTACAGAAGCAGCATCACAAAGTATGGAAGGAATATGAGCCTGTAGAAATCAAGCACATACGCAGTAAATGGCAGAGTAGTACCATTTGAAAAATATTACATTGAACTTGTTTGTTGCAGCCAGCGCAATAATACGATTGCCCAAAAGTCTAGTTGTGATGCTTGTTGCAATACAAAAAATGTGTGTATTCATCATACTGATAGAAGAGTTACACTGCAGTTCTTAAAAAAAAAAATTGATTGAAATCAATAGGTTCCGCTGTCGCACAAGTCAGCACCAACTCCTTGGCAAAGATGACAATCGTGTTTGGTACTTTGATGCTTATTTTCTGCAAGCACTAGAGTACAAAAGGATGATCTTGGTTTTTATTGTCTGATTTTGCTCATATGAATGTACTTCCATGATCACAGAAGATTCAAAGTTGCCATATCCAAAGTAATTCGGCTTTACTATACAATGATATCAAAATACATATCTGTAAAGGCAATTGTTCCACAAAAATTTTATGTATTACACATTGTAATGCAGTTTAGCCTAATACAAAAATGTCTCAGTATGTCAGTAGTAAAGGCCACTTTTTTGCAGTATGTTTGGATAAATTAAATGTATAAAAAGAAAATAAAAAGAATGAAAAGCATTTTCCAGAATGCAATGAGGTCAGAAAGTGCTGCTGAATGTATACAACAGTCATTTTTCATTATTTAAAAACATAAAAGAAACAAAAATGCATAAAAAAACTCACCAGCTCTAACCAAGAGAAAACCATTCACAGATTATTTCATAGAACAAAATAGCTTTTCCTATATGTATGAACTGTGTATACTGTATTTTCCAAATGAGTAATTATTGATTTGTTTTCTCCTTCTTTAATTTTGACATATAACCAAGTAACCTCGGATACAGGCCTGAAAGCATTGTCATATGTTCTGAGGGGAAAAAAATGCTAGAACGACAGTTTTAAATTAAGTTGATAAATGAAATCCATTCTCTTTCTCCCAGAGTGAAGTCTTAAAGGCTATGTCATTTTGTTATAGGTTTAATCGTGGGCACACCGGAGGAGGGCAGCATGCAAATTCTCTGAGTATGCTGCGGGCCACATCTACGTTGTTCTGAGCAATTTCCAAAGCTCTTTTAACCTCTTCAAAGGAGTAGCCCTCGCCCATTAATTTAGCTATTTTTGCATCTACATTCTCTGTTGAACAATCAGCGCTGTATGGTCTCCTGTGGTGAATTTCAGGTGCTGTTCTGCGGGGAAGTGGTTTGGGTGGTCTGGCTGGTACTTGTGGACAATCTGTAAATGTACACACAAAACTCATTAAACAAAAGGTAAACATGTTCCTCTTCTAATAAATACAGTATACATATAGTTATAAGTAATGCACATGAACAGAAACATGGAATTAATGTGGTTTTATAAAAATTAATAATAAAGTACATAAAATGCAACAAGATTGAGTGTAGGATGGCTGTCAGTCTAACAGTGTGCGCCACAGTGTAGTGCACAGACTATTTTCTTTCATGCAATGCTCCCTTATTAAGACTAGAAGATAAAGTGTCAAAAAAAGGTCCAAAAGCCTTGACACATGCTGAAATGCATTTTAGACAGTTTGGTCAAAAAAATGTAACAAACTGTAATCTGTAGGTGAACACAACAATTTTACATGAATATGAAAACATCACACCGTTAACTGTTAAAACTGTTAAAAACATTTTGACAAGCCAGGCCCTCTTGATGGTGTTTCAGGTTTGTAATACAGATGAAGGTCTTAAAGAGAACCCGTCATGCAAAATAACCCCCCTATATCTAAATATATTTTCATAAACTGCCATGAGAGAGCATTGCCTCTATCCCTTCATTGTCCCTCTACATGTCTGTAAACCTAGGCAATGAGGTCCTAAAGCTGTATGCAAATGACCTGTGAAATGTCCAATAAGTCATTAGCATATTCAAGCTGTCCAGCTTTTTCATGAGTGGGAGGCACAGCCACACCCCCAGTGCTGTGTAACGCTGTGATGGCTGCTCCATGTGCTTGCTGGTGGCCACGCCCCCTGCAGCCTTTGTGTGAATGTGTGTATGTATAGGAGAGAAACAACAGCTCCAGGCAGCCATGTTATAGCAGAACAGGTCCGGCACTTGTATAGATGATGTCTGTGTCTCTCACATTTGTATTAGGAGGATGCAGCATGTCAGCAGATACAGCGCGCACACACACACCAGCAATGCTTTACTATACATTACACACAGACATGAGCAGGGGGAGGAGAGGGGAGGGGTAACAGGAGTGACATTACTGCCTCTGACCATGTGACCAGCCTCATTTACATAATAAAGAATAGATGATTTTATAATGATTAATATATGAAATAACTAGATAAAGGCTGGGATGGAATCCTTGTGAGCAGGTGTCCTATCAATTAAGGGTTTTCAACTAGTGATTTTTATTTTGTAAAAAATTTAGTAAAATTTGCTTCTAGATGAGTTTTGTGAATCAGAAAATCACTTTTAAGAAGCAAGTTTCTAGAACCCAAATACAAATTGTGAAAAAAGAAAAGGGGTATTCAAACCTGAATCATATATCACCCATCCTCTTAATAGATTCTGCATGGAGGGGCAGCTTGCATGGTAATATTTTGTTCCCTGGAAGCTTTTTCTATCTGCAGTCTTGTAGGCAAAGAGAAATGGGGTATCAGAGTCCCCCTTTTTGGTTATAGTTGGTGTCTCAGCTGTCTGACCCCCAACAATCATGTAAATATAAATGCTACAGGTGTAAAACTAAAGCGGTCTTTCTAGTCCGTACCAATAAACAGCAGAACAGTTTTCGTTTTTGAAGGTTAGAGAACAAAACAAAAGCTGTGCTCTGATTGGTTTCTTGCACAACAAATATACATCAGGACTTTGAAGTATTTTTAAATCCTTTACACACGTAAATTCAGCTAACTGCAAAACTATTTTTGCATAGTTTTTTTTTATACCATCATTATGATATAATTTCTCTATTGCTTTTTTCAAGGCTAGAAAACATGTATATACAAATCCATGCAAAGAGAAAGGAAGGGAGAACCAAGGACAGGGAGGCAACTTCATGTCATTGCCAAGAAGCAATCTGTGCATTTCAGTTTCTGCTATGCAAGAAAATCCCGAAGGAAAGAAAGGTAATCCAGCGCATATGATAAAAGGATGCCACCAATTTTAATGACAAATTCCAAATACAGCAATACGTGCAAACCGCACTACAGCACTTCGTCCAGAGGTGGGCTCCAAGCGTAAGCCTACGCGTTTCGAGCGTTTCACACGCTCTTACTCATGGCTAATACACATCTGAATGCGGGAGACTGAAATAGTATGCACGGAAGAGACGTCACGAGGGGAGGGAGCAGAGTCACACCCCTAACTGTGACGTGTTAATGGTTGAGCGTGCGAGTCTGCCGTACAGGTGTGTTTACATCTTAATGCTTTAAAAACACATTTATTAGTACATTCCTTAAAACAGGCACCTTGGTGAACGAAAAGCATAACAACATTAAAATGTAACAATGTAGCATGTAGTTATAGAGAAAAGCAAAGTATGGAAATTACACATACTTACAACGGTAAAATAGACTGAAAATCTTGTTAACAAGCATAAGGCAATAATAGTGGCGACCCAGGTAGACATAAGGTGTATACTAATTGAAGTGTATATACGTTATGGGGGAAGTTTCAATTTTACTGGTTGTTATTATTTTTGTGGGCACGAGAGGAAGAGCCGGTACGCGGCTTGTCCTATATATAGAGACGTGTTCGGATCTGGAGATAAACCTAAATATGAGTATAGTTTAACCGGTTAAGGACCGGGCCCTTTCCTGTTTTTTCATGTCCATTTTTCACTCCCCACCTTCAAAAATCTATAAAACTTTTTTATTTTTACACGTAAAGAGCTGTGTGACGGCTTGTTTTCTGCGTAACAAATTGCACTTCATAGTGATGGTATTAAATATTCCCTGCCATGTACTCGGAAGCGGGAAAAAAATTCCAAATACAATGAAAATGGTGAAAAAACGCATTTGCGCCATTTTCTTGTGGGCTTGGATATTACGTCTTTCACTGAGCGCCCCAAATGACATGTCTACTTTATTCTTTGGGTCGGTACGATTAAGGGGATACCAAATTTGTATAGGTTTTATAATGTTTTCATACATTTACAAAAATTAAAACCTCCTGTACAAAAATAATTTTTTTGATTTTGCCAACTTCTGGCGCTAATAACTTTTTTATACTTTGGTGTACGGAGCTGTGGGTGGTGTCATTTTTTTTGCGAAATTTTATAATATTTTCAATGATATCATTTTTAGGACTGTAGGACCTTTTGATCACTTTTTATAGATTTTTTTTAGATTTTTCAAAATAGCAAAAAAGTGCCATTTTCAACTTTGGGCGCTATTTTCCGTTACGGGGTTAAACGCATTGAAAAACCGTTATCATATTTTGATAGATCGGGCATTTTCGGACGCGTCGATTCCTGATGTGTTTATGATTTTTACTGTTTATTTATATTTATGTCAGTTCTAGGGAAAGGGGGGTGATTTGAAATTTTAGGTTTTTTTATTATAATTTTTTTTTTTTAAACTTTTTTTTATTTTTATTTATACTATTTTTCAGACTCCCTAGGGTACTTTAACCCTAGGTTGTCTGATCGATCCTATCATATACTGCCATACTACAGTATGGCAGTATATGGGGATTTTCTTCCTCATTCATTACAATGTGCTATCAGCACATTGTAATGAAGGGGTTAAAACGAAATAGCCTCGGGTCTTCGGAAGACCCGAGGCTACCATGGAGACGGATCGCCGCCCCCCGATGACGTCACGGGGAGCGGCGATCCCAGGTAAGATGGCGGCGCCCATGCGCCGCTATCTGTTTGAGGCTGCCGGCAGCTTTGCCGGCAGCCCACGCTGTAAAAACACCCGCGATCGGTGCTAGCACCGATCACGGATGTTACCGGTAAGCCTTTGCTGCAATATGCAGCAAAGACTTACCGGCTATGGAGAGGGCTCAGCCCGTGAGCCCTCTCCATGCAGCGCGACGCGACCGCCGCCGTGAATACACGGCGGGCGGTCGCGAACCGGTTAAAAAATGTGGGGATCTTGGATATAAGCTAATAGTGGAACATAAATTCGTGTTTGTAATTCATCCCTTTAGGGAATCTGGTATCGAGATGCAATATCCAAAATGCTTCCCTAACAAAAAGGTTTTTGCTACGATCTCTTGTATTTTGACGAATTTGTTCTATGCCGTATGCTAGGAAGCCCGTAGTATTACCCCCATGTTGTTCTATAAAAAGTGTTTGGAAGCTCCCGATATGGTTTTTTTACGGGTTGAATTATTAGCTCCGGTCTTGCCTATGTCCCCCAGATGTTCAAGGATGCGACATTTTAATTTACGAGTAGTGGCCCCTACGTATTTGATATTGCATATCGTGCATTCTATGATATAGACAACGTAGTTACTATTGCAGTTGATATACCTTTTAATGTCAAACTCCTGTGAATTATTTGAATTTGAAAATAGTTTTTTAGTCTTGACCACTTTGCAGGTTTTACAAATTTGGGCTCCACAATGGTAAAAACCTTTATGTGAGAGCCAGGTAGAATTGGGTTTAATGTTGTGTTTATAACTAGGTGAGATCATGTTGCCTATGGTTAATGCTTTTTTTGATACAACATTACAACCATTTTTAAGTATTTGTGCTAATTTTTCATCTTGGTAAAGAATGGGCAAGTGTCGTAAAATCATGTTTTTAATGTCATCAAATTGATTGCTGTATTGCAAGACCAGAAAAGGATTATCATTGTACTGGTTATTTTGTTTTGTTTTTTCTATCAATAAATCCCCTCTTTGTTTTTGACTGACTATACTACTTGCCCGATTTAACATGCGATCCTTGTAGCCCCTTTTAGATAACCTTTTAATGTTTCCGGACTCGGTCAGGTAATCTTGCTCCGAGTTACAATTCCTTTTTGCACGCGTTAGTTCACCCACAGGTATTGACTTGATAGTGTGCCTGGGGTGTAAACTACGTGCGTGCAAGATGGTGTTCCCAGCAACTTTCTTTCTGAATGTATTAGAGTTAATATGACCCTCGTTCTTATGAAGATTCAAGTCCAAAAACACCATATGATCCCTGTTGCTTGTACAAGTAAAGGTAAGGTTACATTCATTATTATTCAGAAAATCAAGAAATTCCGGTACGGCAGACACATCGGCGCGCCAAATGAATAGCAGATCGTCGATGTATCTGCCGTACCAGAAAATGGCATCTGTGAAGGCGTTGACATCGCTGTAGAGGTAACACTCCTCCCACCATGCCATGGTGAGATTGGCTATGGAGGGTGAGAATTTGGCCCCCATGGAAACCCCTTTGGTCTGGAGGTAAAATGTTCCATTATAGAGAAAAAAGTTGTGGGTCATTAGGAACCAGAGAACGTCATTAATGTAATTCTTGAGATCAGCATTGTACATGCTATATTTGTTGAGGTGAAAATTGAGGGCTAACATAGCTTTCTCATGGGGAATGGACGTATACAGTGATACTGCATCACAGCTGACCCAAGTAAACTGATCGGACCATTCGATATTGTTGAGACTTCTGAGGACGTCCCCAGTATCTTTTAGGTAACCTGCTGTTCTGGTGACCAGGGGCTGTAGAAGTGTGTCCAACCATTCGCATAGGGGCTCGTTTAGCGATCCAATCCCCGAAATTATGGGTCGCATGGGTGGTGGACGTTCCCCCTTATGAACTTTGGGTAAGGTATACAAAATAGGGGTGACTGGGTTTTCAACTAGCATATGGTCTCTTTGTTTCATATCAATAACTCCCAGTTGAAAACCCCCCTGAATTAGAGTTGTAATTTTCTTACGGAAAATTTCTGTGGGGTTGGAGGGGAGAATTCGATAAGTGGTACTGTCCTGTAGCATGTTTTCAACTTGTTGGACATAATCTTGGGTGTTCATTACTACCACTGTACCCCCTTTGTCTGCCATTCTGATAGTTAGTCCCTGGTCTTCCCTGAGTTCTTTGAGGGCACATCTCATTTTATGGCTCATATTCTGTTTGTTTAGATTTATTAGTATCCGAAAGTTTTTTCAATTCTCGTTCCATAACATCTTGGAATATATCCATAGAATTTGTCCTAGATTGTATAGGGTAGAAGTTGGAATTTCTAATGTGTCCTGGTTGGGGTACAGGTACATTATCTAGGGTCTGGTATCTAGTTTCTGCTATGTCTGCGGTTCTCTCATCACAGCTCCTTTACCAGAACCTCAATATAAATGACTTTGCAGCTTTTCTAGTTAAAAAATAATTGCTATAGCAAAAAAAGAAAAAAAAAAAATTATCTATTCTGCAGCAGGATGGATTGGATCACCCAGTAAGCTCATGCTCGTTTGTGGCCTGTAAGGGGTTAAACACCCGGGATGTGAGGTTTTCCGATCCCAGGTGTTAGTACTGGGCATGGGCTGTGATGACCATTGATGTAGAAAAGCGGCGCTTCAGAAGAAGTATGAATGGCCATTAAGGGGATAAACATGTTAGGTATTGCTGCATGGCAAACGTCTTGATCTATCAAAATATCAAAATGGATATTCCCCGCGGTGAATCCCTTAATAGAACACAGCGCCCAAATGTCTAAATACCCACTTTTTTGACATTTTACAACAAATAAAAAAACTTAATAAATAGTGATCAATAGGGCAAACAGTGAAAGCTGTAAAAGCATAGAAAATGGTGCAAATATGTTGTTTTGTCATTTTTACCACATTTGGAATTTTTTTCCCAGTACATGACATGGAATATGAAATTTCATCAGTAGAAAATACAATTTGTAACACAGAAAACAAGCAGTCAGCGTAAAGGAGGGGAGCAAAAAATGGAAATACAATAATGAAAGTAGGCAGCGATGGGAAAGGATTAAAGGAAACCTACTACTTGAAGTGGTAGGTGTAAGATGCATATACCGAGCACCAGCTCAGGGTGAGCTGGTGCCGGAGCTTACTTTCATTAGTGTCCTAAACCGCTGTATCGCGGTTTAAACACTTTTTATTCTTTACAGCCAAAGGAGCTTCGGCGCACCAAGCGCTCGACCGTGCGCGTGTGACGTCACCGGCTCTCCTTCACTTCCTATGTAGGCGCACGCACAGTCACGCGGCATGGTGCGCCAAAGCTCCTTCGGGTGTAAAGAATAAAAAGTGTTTAAACCGCGATACAGCGGTTTAGGACACTAATGAAAGTAAACAACGGCACCAGCTCACCCTGAGTGGTAGGTTTCCTTTTAAGGGTACCATTAAGGTCTTCTGCAAACGTGCGCAGCCCATGGACACATTTCTTTATTTCAGCCCAATTCCATGGACTGCACACCTTGTGCAGAAATAAAGTACTTTCATTTTACCAAAATATGACACAAGGGTTTACATGCCGAGTCTCCATATAGGGCAAGTATCTGCTGTATTATAAAGCAACTTCCAGTTGAATTTCCATGCAGATTCTGCATACATTTTATTCCACAGAATTTGGAAAAGATTTTTTAAAGGGGATTTTTTCAAGGGTAAAAAAAAAACATTAATGGACGGGGTGGGGCGCCTTTCCTGCATGATACAACGCTGGGAATAGGGATGGGTAGGCATGGCTGACCTCAGCTGGCCGGAAGCTGAGCGCGGCACAGCTTTTGTACCTCTGTTTACATGGGGCACGAACCGTAGAAATTGCAGCGCTGGAGACCAGGAGGTAAATACATGTTTATTTTTTGAAACCTGCCCCATTCCGGCCACCCAAAGGTTTTTTAATACACTCGGTTAACCCCTTTAATACCTCATTCACTTACAATAGTTGTCACAGAAGGTGGTACAGATTTTTGGGGAACTACATCATGGATATCCCAGGTTACAGTCAAACATATCAAGAGCACCGAACATCTGTTATGCTACAACCAACAGTCCTCCTCTTAACATGGGAGTGTCACATTACTTTCACTTTCATCTGAACATGATATCTAAGGTACAAGCACGAACAATTCTTATCACAGGCCCTGTTCCCCTGTATTTGCTGTATACTGGGGGTGTCAAGAATGGGTTACGGAGGATGTTAATTTAGTAGATGAGACATTCAGCAATAATGAATTACAGTTTTAAAGTTACCTGAGCATGATGGCAGCTGATCATATTCTTGGGAAAGTCGATTTAGCTTGAAATCATTTGCAGCTCTGCGAGTAGGTGGTAATGGGGCTTCTAAAAAAAAATTGCAGAACGAGAATCTGTTGGCAAAATCTTAGACATATTTAATATATTTGCAAAATGTTATGTAACAGAGTAAGACTAAATAAGACACATGGATTCCATAACCTCTATTCACTTCTACAGGAGTGCCAGAAATATCCTCTTGATATTGAAGGACTTTCCCCAGAAAACCACTTTGATCCTTGAACCATGAGAAGATCTAGAATGCCATCTAGATCACCGATGGACCTGTTAAGTTGCTATGATGTTGTAAAGTCTAGTCTAGTCAAAATATCAAGATATTTGCCTAAATTAAAGGACACTTTCATGGTAAAAGCATAAAAGGAGTACTAACCATGCTTCTGCATATACAGTTGTTAGAATACTTTGGTTCCAGTTTGGGCAACAGATTTCACTCAAAAAATCTCAATCCCGCAAGTTAAATGGCAAAAAACCGTACCTCAACAAGTAGGTTGCAGTTGACTGGCCTCGGTCCACTGTGAGAAACGAGTCATGGTCCAAGACACACTTCTCACGGTGTAAACTTGCAAGATTGACTTGTTTGAGCGAAGATCACCACATATTTTAAAGCAGCAAAGATCTGTAGACTCTTTATGATACTTTTTTTTTCACCATCCTATAAAGAACAGGTTTCCAGAGTGACATCATCAGATGGCCATTATCTCTTAGGAAATAGCTTTCTTATTAGACTATGTTCATGCCAGGGGCACAGAACCACATTTATTCTACCAAATATCAAAATAATTGTAATGCTATTACAACCCCCCTCCAGGTAACACTTTAACCGTTTCCAGCTGCCAAGTCATAGCTATTTATTTATCCTGAATGGGAGTTCTAGTGCTATAAATTATAGTACTGTAACCTTACCTCTGGACTGAGACTGCTACCTTATATGAGAATCCCTTATCTGTGATTACTTACAGCATGACTACTATTGCCATTCATTAAACCATATGGGTTTAACTCTTAATTCCTAATTACTCTCTAGTAAACAACTTGAATGTGTTCCAAATCTATCTTTTTTGAACCATTGGACAACAGTTTTTAATTTGTGCCACTTGAATGGTTTCTTACATTTGTTTATGTGACCCACTGACAAATCAATTTTCTGCTTTCTTTCCCTAAATGGCCATCAGAAATTTACAAATTGTGGAGAATAAGCGCCTCTTTAGTGTGTCGGTTTGTGGCAAGTGCCTGTAAGTGGTGGAGATTTAATGCAAATCTTAATGTTTTTCAATTTAATGCATGACGGTATTTGACATTCCAGAAAGGAATCAATAAAATACATCAAATGGAAAATAGTGCTAATAGTTTTCTATTTAATCTTTTTTTTTCATTACTTAAGTCACTTATGCTAAAAATCTTACCCATAGGAAGAAGAAACAAGTCTGAGGCAGAGTTCGGTCTACTTCCTGATGCAGTGGATTTAGAATGTTCTGAAATGCAGGCACGTGCTGGGGGCGGAGGAGGGGGTTGTGAAGGAGGGGAACTGTCAAATGAATCATCACCTGCATATGGATAATACATCTATATTAATCACAACTACAGACTTGCACATTGTGGCCTTTTAATTTTGCTTCTGGTGGAATAGGCATGAAAAAAGTCAGAAACTCTTAGTAAATACAGCATTAAGACTGGGGATCAACACCCCACATGGAACAAATAAAAAAAAACATTTTTAAAAAGTGATACATGGGAAAAAGTTCAAATAGGTAACCCAATGTATAAAGATACATGAAACAAGGCTATACCTAAAACAATAAAAAAGACACCAATTAAACCAAGTCATTAGACATAATAATTTACACAAGAAATCACTACAAAAAAAGGCAGAAATGTCCAAAAAGTGGCAATTAGGACCTTTGAGTGTTATTTTCCGTTAGAGGGTTCACCAGGAGAAATAATTTATTTTAAATTTTGATAGATTGGGACCTTCCAGATATGATGATACCCAACATGTTTATGATTGTATTTATTTTTATTTGTGATCTAGTGAAAGGGGGAGGATTTGAACATTAAGTTTAAAAAAAATGTTATTGTTCATTTTAACTTTTTTATACAGTATTTCTAGACTCCCTAGGGTAACTGAATCCTAGAGTGATTGATCACTTATTCAATATACTGCAATACTTATGGCAAGCTCTTTCACAGGTCCTGCCACGACCTGTTCCTGGCTGTCATAGCAACTGGCCAGAGTTTTCCGAAGACATCACAAAGGGCACCGTCTGGATCAAAGATGGCGGCGCAGTCACATAATGCAGCTGACACCCATAATGTATGAAGCGCGCTCAACTTGTAAGCCTCCTCCATAAATCTTTGGTTAACATTAGAGGTACAGATACAAGGGGTTAATAGAATATAATTGGTGAAAATATTTTCACAAACTTTATTATTGGTTGAAAAAGTGAAAGGCTACAACTTTATTGGCACATTCCCATCAAGGGGTGTATACTAGTAGAAACTGGTTTTAAAAAAAATTAAGCATGATAAACCAGGGGTACTTACTCATAGATTCAGCAGCCATGACCATGGTAATCCTCTGAGGGAGCAGGGGAAAGGGGAGCGAGACAGATCAAAGTGCAGCTAAGGTAGCCCATCAATCTCATAAGCATTATTTAAAAAGTTCATTTTAGAAGGAAAGAGGCCATGGAAACAAGTATAAGAAGATTACCACAGTCACGTTGTTGGGATCTATGAGTAAGTGCCCAAGGCTTATCATGCTTGATTTTGATGGTAGATTTCAGTTAAGGATCAGAGAATATACCCTATACTGAAGATGATGGGCCATGCTCATTAACTTCCACCAAGCTAGACAATGTGGCAGAGGAACTTTTATCGAATTTTTGATTATTTCACGTCACCATTTATACCAATTCTTGGGTTTTCTGTGCAGTATTCATTTCATTTGCATCACAAACAAGACAGACAAGGGTTACAAAGAAAGAGAACACCTCCTTAGAAGACCACATCAGAATTTATCTACGCTCTCTCCCTGCACAGATTATTTCTAGATAACTCTCCAAAGACCTCAATGAGTGGGCTCTAGTCTGTGGCCCATGGACCTGTGTCTTCTTTAACCAAATTCTACATAGCTTACCTAAATGTAGTATATCACTAAATGAGCAGCCACGATGGCAGGCTCCGGATAATTAAAGAAATCAATATACCCTTAAAATAAAAAAAAAAAAGATCTGTGCTTCTAAAAAGAAAATAATAATAATAATAAAAAAATACTATTCTAGTACAAACTTGTAACTTGCAATCCTTTTAGCTGTGATCTGAAGTGAAAAATAAGAAAATAGAAGCTTTATGGCAAATAAACACTCTCCAGAGCCACCAAACATGATCCAGCTACAATAAATACTCACATAGCATGGGGAAATAAAGCAACAAACAATGTAGTCAGCAGATTTCAGGGCATTAAACAGACATAAAGCACTTAAGAGAAAAAAAAAAGAACAAGTCCTACTCTCAGCTGTCAGAAGTCCTCAGAGAACCGTTACCTAATCTTATTGTACTGCAGCATTTGTGGCTTTTAAAAGAGAGCATATAACTTATATGAACAGACCAGCAAAGAAACAAGGAATTTAGTAAAGGATTTAATATTTCAAGCGATGTAACACGTCCAAACATTGTACAGGTGCGATAAGCACAAAAAGGTCTGAGAGTCAGCAGTCAACAGAAGCCAAGTGCTTTTACAAAGCCTAGCAGAGAACCTGTGATGAAGTGGTCAGAAGATGCATGACTAGGCAAACACAAGCCCGCATGTGACCCTTCCATTATTTCCAACATCCTGAAAAGATTTTTTTCCTGCTAACTGGAAAAAATACAATTATGGAGCTAGGTTATAATGACTTAGGGTGCAGTCAATGTACCACTGAGCTTACAAATACAGCGCTAAAGTACGGAGGCGGGCCTCGGCCCCATCGTATATGTGTTTCTATGGAAACACATGCGATCTGTAACCAGTACCTGGTGACTTGTATTAAAACAATGGTTACTGATTGGTTGTGTTTCTATAGAAACGCATATGCGATGGGGCCGAGGCCCGGTCATGTAAGCTATCTCTGTGTTTGTAAAATCAGAGCTAGCAAAGCGTGAAAGTGTATCCTCAATCTCTCTGCTTTTTACAGTTTCACTCCTATACAGGGATTTGGACGTTGCTCTACAGAGATCGCGTGGATGCGATCTCTCGTGGTGGTTCAGGGGTGGATAGCAGCTAAATCAGGAAGATTAGGAGATGCCGTGCAAGGCATCAGGGGTAAGGCAAATGTACTCACAACAGTCCAATAGTCAGGGCAGGCAGCAATGCAGCAGAATACAGACGAAAGTCAAAGGTCAGCTACAGACAGCAAGTGAAAGGTCGCGATGATTGTTAACATCACAGCAGACATGAACGTCATTATATTCCTCTATATATTCCTATATACCCCCACACACAGGCACACTTGGCACCCCTATTTGTAATGCAGAGAGATACCTAGCAAAATCCCTTGTAAATCAATTGGATAGCAGTTTCCATGACGCACAAAATCACATCAAGTGGCAAAATTTTATTTTTTATACTAACATCATAAATAAGAACAACATCTTTTTCTTAACTGAATAGATTTTTTTTATAGGGAGTGGAAATAAAATCTCATATAGTTGCAGTTGTGGGTTAAATTACTATACAAGACATAGTAATCCATGGTAAAACATGGCCGCATCCATTTCTTTGACGGAAATCTACCATCAGAATTAAGCATGATAAACCAGTGACACTCATAGATCCAGGCACCATGACTGTGGTAATCTTCTTATAGTTATTATGCATGGCCTCTTTCCTTCTAAAAATAAGTTTTAGATTATGCTAATGAGTCAGAAGGACTGTGGATCTGTTACAGAAGTCCTATGTGCTCTGGCTTTACAGACTGTTGTTATAGCATAATTTTAAAAGTTGATTTAAGAAAGAGGCCATAGATAACAAATATAAGAAGATCACCACAGTCACAATGCCTGGATCTATGAGTAAGTGTCCCTTGCTTCATTTTGATGGTAGATTTTAAACAAGGCATTGTTTGCCAAGAAAATAAAAATTCTTTTTTGCAATTTATGTTTGCGTGTTTAGATAATTGGATGTTTTCTGTTGTCTGTATATGATCATGGAGGAAGGTTAGTGTTAATGGTAAAAATCTCTTCCAAGATGCTGAAAATGCTAATTAATGGTAAAACATTTGTTAGCAGCAAACAGAATTCACAAACTCAAGCATACAGTAATTTTTTTTTTTACTTTTGAGATTGTTGAAATTTGGAAAGAGGAGATGAAGCTTCAATTGGCTCCAGAAAAAAAGCAGAACTTTAAATGAAGATATTTATCGCTATCTAATGGACTTCTATTTAAATCTATAAATACCCCAAAAAGACTCACAATGCAGATCATGAAGCTGGGTAACTGCATGAAGATTTGCATAACAAAACATTTCTGGCATTGGGAGAATAAATAAAAAAATAATTGCTGGCTTTTTGACATTTTGTGCATCAGTTCATGGCACTCATTTATAACTATGTAAATAGCTTTTTATAGATGCTTTACACTTACCAAGTTCTGGAGTCTTTAGATTTTTCACTTCAGATATATCTTTGTGTGTGCCATTTGTCAAACACTGGCCATTCTCACAGAGCCTAAGTAGAATAAAGAGCACTGCACGTCAAAAATGCTTAAAATTACATAAATGGAGAATTGGGAAACAACCAGATGACAAAGCCATCCTTGATAAATTCTCTTGGTGGTGTAGTTTCTAAACAAGATAATTTATAGGGTGTGATCACTGTTCTCATAGCTCAGGAGCCTTTCAAATACATAAAAACAACTTAATCAAAATCTGCCCTCTAAAAGCTCAATGTCTCCTTCCGTTCCGCGCTCTGCAGTGTGCCCCTAAAGTAGTTTACATTGACATGTGGGGTATTGCCCCACTCGTAAGGAACTGCACAACAAAATATAAGATGTTTTTTCTCATTTTATTCTGAATGAACATGTAAATTTTAAGACTAAGTAATCATTTTATTGTCAAAATGGAAAAAATTCCTCCATTTTGTTTTAATTCTTGTGAGAAGCTTAAATTGTTACCAAGATTACCAAAGGCTGGTTTGATTTCTGGGGAGTTTCTAATAAATAGAACTTTAAAAACCCTTACGAAGATGAATTGTCCTCTAAAAATATTGAATCGAAAAAAGCAAACATATGGTCAATGTTAGTTAGCAACCAATTTGGGTGGTTTGACTTATTGTATGATAAGTATAACATTTAGAAATCAGAAGAATTGGAACATTTTTTCCATTTTTACTAAATTTATTTAAAGTTATTTTTTATTTATTAATGTGAAAATTGGCTCCCTGTTGTGTAATGGTCTTTTCCCTAGAGACCTGTTCTGTTCCTGCGAGCTGTGCAAAAAATGTGTTTATAGGTTAAAAGGAGAAAGTCATAATGAAACTTTCTTCAACATTCTTTTCTATGTTGCATTAGGAGAAATAATCATGGATGTGCCATAAATATCCGTGAGAAACCCCAAAAAAAAAAAAAAAAAAAAAGAAAGAAAACTTACCTAGAAAACGGTTTTACACTGTGACAATGGAGAGGCATTGGTCTCAAAGATACAGGGTGAGAGGATGGCGTTTTGTATTCACCATCATCATCTTCTATTGAATGCCTCACTTTATCTGACAGCGAATGTAACGATAGAGGACACCTGGGTAAAAGTAAAAAGATTTCAATATCTTGGTGTCAATAACTTCATTTAAAACTTGATATTATTTAAAAATACATCTATAACATTTTTTAAGCTGAATCCTTTATTGCAATTAAGCATTTACATTATGTCTTTAATATACCCAATATTCTAGGCAAGTGGTTAAGATATAAGAACAAGGACATGGGTGTGGGTTACTAATTACTAAGTTTATTTGTAAAAAATAAAACTTACTAAAAAAACTAATAAATGAAAACACAGGAACATAAAAAGAAGGCCTTAAAGGGGTTTCCCATGAAAGAAAATTCTCAAATTTCAATCCCCTGGTGATGTGAACACAATAAAGATCATTTTAACCTTTAAATTCTAGGGTGTGGGCGGGGACTCTCTAAGCAGACATTATGATCCATTTAGTTTTGTGAGCTGAAAATGTGCTTAGATTATCAGGGTCCGGTTTATATACACTTTCATTTACCTTCAGAACATTGTACTAGTATCTGGCACACAGAAAGAGAGAGGAGACAGATCAGAGAGGATAAGATGCTTAATGCACACAATGACATAGTCAGCTCTCATACATCTCTGCTATTCCAAAACACACTAGATCTACAGTGACTTCCTGCTGTGCCGCATCTGTCTGTAGCTTGTAGCTCTCCTCATGCTGGCAGTATATGAGGATTTTACACATCATCTATCACATATCTATGTGCAAATTGCACATTGTAATAAATGGGTTAAAACCAGTCAGTCTCTGGTCCTTGTATGACCCAAGGCTGTCATAGTAACGGATCGCCAGCCCTCAAAGGGGGCGGTGATCGAATCCATAAGGTGGCGCCCACACGCCACCGGGATTTAAATGACTCTGGCAGCTTTGCCAGGGGCATTTACATGGTTAACACCCGTGATTGGTGCCAGCACTGCCTGTGAGCCCTTTCCATACAGCAGAAGCCGATGTATGATGTCACACATCATTAAGGGGCTATTCCAGGAGTCCCAGAAAACTCGGAGAGGAATTATGTTGGCTTTCAATGCGCTGGGCGGTTAAAGTGTCGCAAGAGGTTTTGGTCTCCTAAACTGTCGACTGGACTGGATCACGTGGCACTGGAGATTTTTATTTAAAAACTAACATGATTGTGGAAGTAGGAGTCAGAGCTAAGTAATAATATATTCTTTTTTAAAAGTACTAAGTGGCTGGAAACAAAGTTCTGTAAGCAAGAGGCAAAGAGATAAAGGCTGACCTATATCCAACAATATGTGGCTGACAGATATAACCGTACTTAACAGAGGAAGACAAGATCTTGCTACTCAATGATGAAATATTACCACTAACACACAGTGAATGGAGTGCACAAGAAATGGGCTCACTTGCAGAGCCATCTGGAAACAAATGGAAGAAGCAGCGATTTCATCTCAACTTTGTCTTAATAGATACAAAGTGGGGGACTTTAAGGATGTGATGGTTGAAAGCACTTCAGAATACAAACTAGCTTGACAAAAAAAAATATAAAAAAAAAATTATTTTGTCGCTTCAACAGTTAAAATATATCTGTTTAGATTTATAACATGGAAATAATTTTAAAACCCTTTGTGCTGCAGGAGTTAGGTGAGCACTCTACTACACCTGTAATAGCAAATTATTTTTTTCCCTGCTCTTTATTAAAGCCTTGCCATTTTCAGTTCAAGGCAACAGAGTTGATTCCGTGAAAAAAAAAAACAGTCCACAATTGAAACTGACATTTCAATTGTGGTTGTATATCCAATTCCTATGGGTACAAAATAATTGAGACAATACCTACTAGAGACAGATAAAGCCTAAAGAGTTATGGAATGGCAATATATTTCATAGCAATAGCTTGCAGAATGTTAAAATGATGAACAGGGCAATGTAAACAAAAAGCAGATTCTACACAATAAGAAAAAGCAAAAAAATACCATTAATATAATTATATGAAGGACGTGAGATAATCTATGCATGTTAGATGTTAGAATGAGGAGGAGTAGGCTCAGCTCATAGAACTCTACTAAAAGGTTACAAAGCATATATACATACATATTTGGGTAATTCCCCAATGCATAAAAGCTTACATGTGTAAGCTTCATGTAAATAGTTTGTATTAAGTTAAATGGTTATTAAGGGGATACCTGTCAGCAAAAATCAATCTTATAAATCACTAGAAGTGTGTTGTGAAGCAGATTAACAGCGTCCAGCAGAGGTTGCACTAACATTTTTCCAGTAGGGTAATAATACGCCTCTCACCATTTTTGAGGAGTATTTGAAATGTTTTATTACTACAACTCCTAGGCATATATAGATTTTAAATAGACGTCTATTTATACAAGAAAATCCTAACAGCCCCTGTTTTCTGTACTTAAAATAGCCGGTTGAGATAATTCTAGTAACATCACATCATGTATTAAAGGGGTATTCTCATCTGGGCATTTAAATTTAATTAAATTAATTTGCCACCTTTCTTCAATTGGATGGTATTAAAAAAAAAATGTTCCTGTGTGAAGATAATTTCTCATAAATGTAGTCATATTGTCCCTTAGAAACGAGATTCCTCGGATAGGACCACCTCACACTCTGGCAGTGGTGGCCAGCCTTGGGTTATTGAGTACTGCCTGACCACCAGGTTTCAGCAATCATTACCACAGGACGGATGTGGGACATGCAGTAACTCCCGGACTTTTCATTTACAAAAAACTTTTAGTTTTTTTGTGCAATCCCTCCAGAAGAGGTGGCCGTAGCTAGGGACACAATCTTGTTTCTAAGGGACCATATCACTATATTTATGAGAAATTATCTTCTCACAGTAACATTTTTTTTAATGACATCTAATTGAAGAAATGTTTACATATAGCAGATTAATTAATCTGGATGTGAATGCCGAGACGAGAATACCCCTTTAAAGAAAATCTACTATTTGTTTCTATGCATTGTGAAGTAAACATACTTGAGAACGACACAGAGACAGAAACATATCTTGTTTAATCCCTAAACTGAGGTTTTTCTAAAAAAAACTAATTATAAAGGGATTGATTAATCCTGCCGGTCATGGATAACAGTGATGCTGAATTCTGCCGTATAATTAGGGTGAGGAGAGCGCTAAGGCAGCCACAGAAACAAGAGAGCCTCATCATCATAATTTTATTATTGTTTTTTTCAGCAAAACCACTCAGTTCAGAGATTAAACAAGATATGTTTTAGTGCAGCTACAGCATTCTCTTGGTATGTTTGGTTTATAATGCATAAAAAATGGTAGATTTCCTTTAAACAAATGGTGTACAACCTTTAAAGGGTGTGTTCACATGTGGCGTTTTAACGTGTGTTTTCAAGCACATCACAGTTGAGAAGAGGAGATTTGTCTAATTACATTGCTTGTAACATTATGTTTGCAAAACGCATACCTCAACGTGATTTTAACGCATTCATTTTGTAAACTAAATGTTGACAGGAATGTAATTAAACAGATCTACTCTGTTGTGATGCGTTTAAAAACGCATTGTATAACGCCACGTGTGATTGCACCCTTATGGTCTCCTCAGAAATTTCAATCTACAGAGCGGATTATGGCTGACGCTGGCCCCTAGACCAGCTTGTGACTGAGGCCGCTGAATTTTTATTTCATTTATTTTTGGGGGGGTTGGGGCCATAACTCTTTTTCATTTTTTAAATTTTTTTTTTTGTTTTTTAATGACATTATTTTTTTAAAGTGGCACATTTAGGAAGGAACACATAATATATGTGTTACTTGTTTTTCTTATATAAATATCAGAGATAACAGTGATCTAATGGTAAGAGCCCATTGGATGACTGATAAATGATCTGTATACAGAAACATGGAGAGAGGGTACACATCGCATCCTTCCTGTATACCTCTCACTGTATACAAGGGCTGCTGTGACTTGGGGCTGAAAATATTGGACCCCTGTCACAGTACATGATAGGGCTGTCACATAGACATCTGTTGATGTGAGATCCTGTTGATGGCTGTGTGCTCGATCGCACATTGAGATTGGAAGGGGCAGATCAGACGTGAGGCTGCAGCCTGTGAAGACAGGTAACTGAAGGAAGGATGACACCGCTGTAATACTGAGAAGCACAACAGGAGCACGGTCCCGATTGCCAGTCTACACCTCAAAGAACAAGTCCTGCCCCAAACCCCCTCCCCCACCCGTTGCTCGGCTCCTCCATCCCTAAAACTTTCGGCACCAGGCACAGAGACCCCCCTGGGAAAGCCTGGACAGTCAGCCTGAAGTCCCTCCCTATTCTGCTTCCAGCCACTTAGTGCTGCGATCCTACAAAGGATATTTTCCTCCGTTCAGCGAGGGATGGCATCACTTGGAGCCAGCAGCCCGCATTCAAACAGATAAAACACCAAACCTATTTATGACCCTTGGTGCTTTTTTGGTGGGAGTAAATCGGCCTCTACACACATCATAGATGATTATAGAGGTGTCATTGCAACCTCTGCCTTCCAGATCAGATTTCTTTAATGTGAAGTGGCATTATCCAGAAAATTAACTTTGTAGTGAGAGGTAAATTGGTTATATAAAGTCACAGAGGGGAAGAGTTTAGCACTGAAGTCAATTTCTATCCTCCTCAGTATTCCCCCTTTTCTATAACTTTTGATCCTGTGTCCAAGGACATCATAACCAGCTCTCCTGATGATTAGTGAACAATTTCAATCATAGCAAAGGGGGTGTTCTGTGGTGGGGAGAGCTTGACTTCAGTGCTAAACTCTCTGAAGTGACATGTCCTTTTTAAAAAAAAATAAAGTCAGGGAGGCAAAGTTGATTTTCTATACGATACAACCAAGCTGAGCCATGAAAGAAACATGGTAGTGGCTTTTTAAGTCCATTTCAGCTGACAGATTGCTGTTAAGATTTCATTGAGGTTTGCGGTAATCAATAGTACAAGTGAATACAAGAAGCTTTGCAATACATCTTATAATATCCGCAAAATGAGAAAGAAGCTTGTTTCTCTTAAAACATTCCAAAGTAGCTGTATGCAGAGGGGATGAGGAACAGCTAGCTTTAAAACTGTACAACTGCAATATGGAGGATGGAGGTGGATGAGGGAAAACTGTCACATAATGGCAGATGTAATAAATTGCTATGAGGCCAACAATACATATGTATACCCCGCATACTTGTTTTTTTTTTTAACTGGCTTATTTTTGTATACATTGAAATTTAAAATAAACCATGGAATATGCCAAAACAAGTCTCAACAACAAAAAAACTTAATAGGGCAGCGATGGTGAATCTTTTAGCGGCCAAGTGCCCAAACTGCAACCCAAAACCCCCCTTATTTATCCTGAGGTGCCAACCAATTATTGCTCCCTGTTCTTCAACAACTTTCAATCACATTGGCCTCCTGAGGACAAGATGGAAAATTTGCATCATTCTAGCTTCTTTTGAGTGTCCCTCTGTACTCAGAGAATCGTGGGGCCAGCAGAAAGTCCTTAAAAGATAATTTGGCCCTGTCTACTCATTCTCCCTCTTCCTACAGTACCAAGTAGCAAAGTATCACTTTAAAACATCACTGAAAGCAGCATCTTTTAAGTTGCTTGGAACTGCAGGAAGATTCTTTGTCTGGTGTGCTGGGGCAATGGCCCGGGTGCCCACAGAAAGGGTTCTGAGTGCCGCCTCTGGCACCCTTGCCATAGGTTCGCCACCACTGTAATATGGCAACCAGGGCAACAGAAGTTTATGCAAAACAAACCCACATAATAAACTGATGCAAGTGACAACTGAAATAGAACAATGTATACAAATGCAGAAACTTAAATGGCATTTTTCAGTCCTATACAATAAGACAGCTGCCGTGCATGATAAGGGTGGAGGAGGAATCAGAATACTAGTTTCACCCCCTATAATGAGGGAACTCAGTAATATACAATGTAAGATTGCATTTGTGATTTCCACAGTTTTATTTAGAGCTGTCATAGCCTAAAATGATTGCCATCTTAACTGTACGTGTATATATAATCTTATATTTAGGCATTTGTTGTTTGAGCAAGCTCGACTCTAAAGCGGAAAGTTAAATATTATTTGTCAAATGTCTTTAAAAAAAAGAGTATAGAAAGGAATGGCGTAATAAAAAACACACATTCACAAGGGGGAAATGCTGCTTTTTGAGCATGGAGTGCCACACCAAACCAAATACTTATATCAGAATCAGAATTTTTTTATTAAAAGGTGTGGTCTTAAAAGTTATGTTCACACAACATATTTTTGCATGTGAAACAACATCAAAACATAACTTAGATATATATTTTGCACCCCTATTTCCAGCAGCTTCTTTACTATCCAGTTTAGAACAAAGACATTTTATAAACTAACTGCTTGGGGGGGGGGGTACTCTATAATTTAGTATAACACTGCATATCAAGCTTTATCATAAACCATTTACTCCTCCCCATGCCTCTTCAAGAGATTTATCAAAAGTGTTTCATGTTCCTCATGGCAACCAATCAAAGCTAAGCTTTAATTTCACCTTGGCAGTTTATAAAATGAAAGCCAAGCTCTGACTGGTTGCCATGCCTTCTCCTCTGTCCACACAACATGCCCATCAGCAAAAGTGAGTTTGATTCTTTCTGCTAATGAAAGATTTGGTCACTGCACAAAATATGTACACTTAATGGGTGCCGTCTATGATACACTGCTCCATGCCAGATACATCTGGAGTCTCCGGCACAGCTCCCTGGCATAGAGTTGGGCTGGAGTCTGTAAACTTTCACTTATGAAATTTCACTGGCTCGAGCAAGAACAGTAGCACAAGGCAAAAAAAGTTGCTAGTAATTGCGATTATCTAAGGGCTTGTACGCCAGAAAACTGGCATACAAACCCTGATAAATGTCCCCCAATATATCTCATAGAATGTAAGCTCTTGTGAGCAGGAGCCTCACTCCTATTGTTCCATATAACTGTTTGTACTCTGTAATGTAATATTATATTTGTATACGTCCCCTATGATTTGTAAAGTGCTACGGAATATGATGGTGCTATATAAATAAAGATTATTATCTATTTCACAGCTGGTTTCCACTACTTCTTATACCAATTAGACTACAGAACACAGCAATATGTACCGAAAAATCATAAACAAGTAACAGGGTTTCTAGGTAGCATTGGAAGATTTCCTTTCTACACAGCACAGTGCAGAAAATCCAAGATGTTAGGTTCTACACTAGGGAAGAAGAGATGATCACCTTTGTAAGGAGTTGTGAAAGATCTTGAGCTCCACAGAAAATACAATTTTGCAATTGCACATTTAAAATATTGTACAAACAGTGCTAGCTTCATTGCATGTTATTTAGTGGCAGATACTGTCAGGCTACCTGGACACATGTTTGTAAAATACGCTTATTGCTGATATAATTACAATAAACAGGTCTAAAAGCAATTAAAAGTGGTTGCTGAAGGCAAATTCTCATTATTGACTGTGTAGTATTGTAGAGTGCAGTGATGCTGAACCAAGGCAACAGAAACATGACAAGAATTAAGTATGCAGCCAATTGCAAGGCAGTTCCATTTAGTTTCTGTAGAGGGAGCTAAAGTACATATGAAAGTCATGAACTAACCTGACATGACGACAACATGGGAAGAGGATTTCACATGTACGAGTGTCCTTACATTCATCTCTGGATAATAAATCAAACAAAACATCCTAAATATCCAGCAGGGCTGAATGCCACAGTTTTAAATATTCACACAACATATTGGAATAACTATTGTGCTCTGACACATTCCAGTCATGAAGCATAGACATTTCTGCAGAATACTGTAACCATTCAAGGTCAAAACACCCATTGCACTTTTAGAAAGGATTTTTTTGGAGCTTATTGTGCAGTCAGTCATGAGTACACTGCTACCAGATAACATCTACCTCTATTGTTGAGGATCTGACTAGTCCCCCTTTGTATGTTCACATTAGCATCAAAGCTGGATAGAAATCCCTTTGCCTTTAATGGAGTCATGTGGTGGAAAAGAAATTATAGAAGAGTGAACGGAAGGAACCATTTTCTACATACATGGCTCATTTTAATTCTATACACCATGTGGGCATGGATCACAAGGTATAATTTGTCTTTCGTTTATTTTAGAACACTCTGGCTCGATGAAATGAATAAGTAGTTGTTGTGATATGCTTTGATTCTCACAAATGTGGCTCCTCCTGTACAAAGCCTAATTAAATGGTAAACTACAGCTGGCCATATAATCCTAATACATTATCCCACTGGTAGATGAATAATCACATACATCTTTACACAGGATCTGCAGGGAGATCAATGGGCGTAGTGCTTAGTTATGACCGCGTTCACACGTTGTGTTTTGGTTGCGTTTACATTGCCTTTAGAAACGCCTTACAAAAGCTAAGGAGAGATTTGCCCAATTACCTTACTGTTAAAGGGAACCTACCACCACGAATCTACCTATAAAGGTAGATCGGATGGTAGGTGGATGTAAGGGACGTGAGGAGAGCTCTTTTTAGAGCTAATCCTCACGTCCCCGCTAACTTTTAGGAAACTTTATTAACCTAATATGTAAATTTAGTTATGCGGCTACTGGGGCGTGGAGTAGCCGGCACGAGGCTACACGGCGCAGCTACTCCACGCCCCGGTAGCCACATTACTCCTCCTACCCTGTGTGTGCGGCGCGCAGCCCTCGTCTGACAAGCCGGCTACTGCGCATGCGCAGTAGCTCCGGCCTCGGAGCTGGGACTGCTCAGCCGGCGTTCTGCGCATGCGCAGAACGCCATCATATCGGACGAGGGCGTGCAGCTATGAGGAGCTGCGCGCCGGACACAACAGGGTAGGAGGAGTAATGTGGCTACTGGGGCGTGGAGTAGCCGCGCCGTGTAGCCTCGTAGCCTCGTAGCCACGCCCCAGTAGCCGCATAACTAAATTTACATATTAGGTTAATAAAGTTTCCCAAAAGTTAGCGAGGACGTGAGGATTAGCTCTAAAAAGAGCTCTCCTCACGTCCCTTACATCCACCTACCACCCGATCTACCTTTATAGGTAGATTCGTGGTGGTAGGTTCTCTTTAACATTTGCATTTACAAAACGCATGTGGTAACATTGTGTTCACATAATACATGTGTTAGCATTTATATTTACAAAACACAATGCTAACAGTGATATAATAAGGCAAATCTCCTCTCCTCAGCTGTTGTAATGTTTCAAAAGGCAATGTAAACACAACCAAAATACAACGCGCAACGCAGCCTTACATTATGTTTAAAGGGAACCCGGCAGCAGAAATCAGCATAATAAACCACTTACAGTATCAACTGCCAGTTCATGTTTCTTTCATGACCCAGCGTGGTGGCATTATCCAGAAAAAGCTATGTAAAAGTAAGACTTAATGAGTACACAATCGCTTACTTGAAATAAACCTCATGCTGCCCTCAGGAATTGTGTTCAGAGAGTCACATGTCTCTCATTCATGAGGGGGCAGGATAATCAGTGTCAGTATCAATGAGGCGGGTGGGGTATACCGACTATACTGTAGCTCCCTGCCTCCATGACTGGATTTGAGGAATCAATAAGTCTTTTTTAGAAGAACGCTGGCTCTAATCCCATACATGAAGGCATCAGTGGAACATGTATGTGTATATATGTTCTCTGGTGATGGTAGATTCCCTTTATAGAGAACCAACCTTCAAAATCCTGCATGATGTACCAGGCACTGTGACTGTGCTAATCTTCTTAAGAAGGGCTCTGGAGTGCTTTACTGGAGAGTTTATCACTGAAGTAAAGTTTACCATGCCTGAGTACACCCTCTTTTTTGATTGACATCATGCATTAAACTTAAGAAGAGCCGGATAGTGATGTCCCTGGATTCAGGGTTGACAACTGCAGCAAAGTAGGTATTCCTAAAGCGGGGAGAGCTTCAGTGCTAAACTCTCCACCTCCATGATTTTATACAACCAATTTCCATCTCACTTCAAAGTTGATTTTCTAGATAAGGTAACCACACTGGGCAAAGAAAAAATAATAATCCAGAAGACGTAAAGCTGGTCAAATATATTATAGGAATGGTTTGTCATGTCAAGCTCCAATTAAGGCAGAGTTTTTAGTCTGGGTGACAATAACACACGGCGGCCACAACCAGGTAACTGCAAAACACATATATAGGGAAGAGTCTTAATTATGTAAAAAGCACACACCCAAGTGCATCAGTCTACAATGACAGAAAAGTGTGATATGATTTCTCTTTGTGGAGTTTGCCTTCCAAGAAGGAAGAAAGCTACATCTCCAGTGCCACCTATTGAATAGCTGTTCATGTGTGATCTTTTAACTGCCCTTGCAGTATGCCTCTGATCATTCACTCTCCTTCCTCATAGTCGTTATACTTTTTCAATTTCAGTGAATTCTATCTTGTAAACAAGATGGACAGAAACTCCCTTAGGGGCAGAGTACATAGAAGTCCTATGCGGAGCAGGGGGAGCGCTGCTTTCAGACAGCAGCAATTCACTTACAGACACTGCAGTGATAGAAACTTCTGGAAAATAATGACTGCAAGTCACATAATGACCAGACACTGTGTTACTTCTCACACATTGAACTACCAAATACTATTATGTTTGCTGAAAGGTTGGATATGCTTAAACGATCTATTCTGCAAACTAATTGTATGTCACAAGTGCAATCAAGGGTCAATCTGAATGGGTAAAGGGGACGGGATGGGATGGAAATCTTATGGGTCAGCAATTACAGTTATGTACTGAAAATGTATATGTGTAAGTTCAAGATTATCCTGGTTAACTCTCTGAAAATGGATGGCACATGCTGAGCAGATTAGTAGTGGCATATGCGCCATTTAAAAAAAAAAAAAACTTTTAAAGGATCGGAACTCTTACAAACCCACAAGTTATACACAAAAGCGTTACAACTAAATCCTTTAAGCAATGAATAAGCATGACCCATTACTGCCAGTTATGCGCCTCTTAATGTAAGCCCCTATATGTCCACTTACGCCAAGACCTGGACAAATTCCCAGGAAACTTAGCTGTCCACTGCTGTAGGCCATTAGAGGGCTGTAGCACTTTGCATAAGGGTTTTCATTTGAGCCACCTAATTTTCTCTACTTGGGCAGTACACACCAATGCTTTGATTCTTCAAGCCATTGTGTTCCTAACAAGCCTCATTAAGAGCAAGTGTGTAGCCAAATACACTACTGGACTACAGCCACATCCTGGCACGAATCCTGGTACACAGCAATGACCTGGCACAATCTTCACTAGCTTTCTCCTCTTGTGTGCCACTTTAAGACTCCAGCTGGCATCCATTCATTTGGAACGTAATCCCGTTAGCAGCCCACAACTACAGCTGAACAGAAGCAGATTTGCAAAGTGCTGGAAGAATAGTTTTCTTTAACAATACAATCACATTGGCAAAAATACATCTCAAAGAACATTCCTGCTGCTGCTCTAAGTAAAGTGTCAACAACTGATTAAAATAATCCATGTTCTCGCCCTTCCAGAATCAGCACGGGGAAGGGCAATTAATACTTGAATAACGTTTACATCCCTTTTCAATATGCCATAAAGCAGACTCTCCATGTGTGGACAGCACGGGAGGTTACATATCAATTAAATTGCCTCGTGATCAGTTACTTCCCCTCATTTGGTATTAAAGGACCAGGCATTGGTGAAGTTTACTTCTTAGACAAAAAAGTTTTCTATGTATTGTAAACAGCAAAGGAACTATAATAAAAGAGAAGCTGCTGGAGCAGACACTCTATAAAGCCCCAGAAGGCATATAGCAGCTACTGTATCCAGCCATCATGGAAGGTCCTTCAATCCTCCACTGGGCAGTAGAGAGCTGAACATTAGCATATTGGATCTATGATTAACCTTTTACATTTATAGGCTAAAGATTAGAATATGTTGTGCGTTAGAAAGTATGCCTCTTTAAATGCACATTTAAGTAGAAATGATTGAGCATTACGTTATGTGACATTTACATGTTACATTCTAAGCATATGGTATCCATGTGTAATTTCTGCAGATATATAACAGTATGGACACAATTTTTCATTCATTATGTAAATCTTGTCATTTCCTGCGCATCCCTATTTGCACTGTGATACTTTAGTTGGTAAAACTGCAAATTTCTACAAAAAGCTGGCTTTTCCAAGATGTTCGGCAACTTTAGAAAATCCAAACTTTTCACTAAATAAGCTGAACGGGTCTCTATGACCCAAGTCAATTGTTCTGCACATGAATAATGTACCACCTAAAACTGGTAAAGTCTGAAATGTCATCCTGACCATATCTGTAGTTAAGTACTAGCGTTCTGGAATGACCTGCACAAGCATTAGGGGGTATCACCCCTTCTCACTCCCAGTACAGATTTGTTATTAGAATCAATGGAGTTTTATGTACCAATAAAGCCCTTGGTACTTTCTGCCACCACGATTACACACAAATGATATGGTCATTCTAAAAGTGTGACATGGAATACCAGTAAAATAGGGGAAAGTGATCCAATAGTCCTATTTATATCTATGGTACCTGGAGCTTACATTATGGCTTTAAATGAAACCTTCCCTAAAGCAGGCATTGCCTTTTGGCTAAATCCTATCAATCAGATGCTTGTATTTGTTTGCAATTCTTACTTTATTGCAGTGTGAATAGAAATGGGTGGAGATGGAGAAAGTCGGGGAGGTACATCATACTCTTCCATAAGAACATTCGATAAAACCTACAAAAACAACATATTATAGAAAAGTTAGCATGACACTCAAAGTCTGCATGTGAACAAACATTCATATTAAAATATACTGATATTAAAAAAAAATATATATGACATTTTTATTGTAGTGTAACATTTGCTTTATAGTCATGCAAAATACCAGTAACATTCCTCATCCGAGACAGGTGTTGTCACAGCATCCTTCATAGGTGCTAGTAAATGCTCTTTGGTCAGTATTTATTCTACCCTATTGTGAGATCCTTTCCACACAAAAGGAAACAAAATCCTTACCCTAACATTTTCTGATGGCAAATCATGATGTTTATGTGGTTTGTGCATAAATCTTGCTTCTGAACTCAAGTGTTTGATATGTCTCCCGTTAATAACAGAGTTAGCAGTTTTTCCAAGTTTAGGAGAACTATCAAGTGTTAAGCGGCATGCAGCTAAGTGGCTGGCACCAGAAAGGTCTCTTGGACACCAAGCTTCAAGGGGCATTGGCTGGTCTCTACAAGGCACATTTTCCGTATGATGTACATGTCTACACATTCGGCTGTCAGGAGGAACTGGAGGTGGTCTCTCTGGTGGGGGTGGGGGTTCCCTTATAGGAGGTGGTGGCGCAGGAAGCGGTTTATCCTGTTTTCGGACCATACAAGGTGATGACTAAAAAAAAACAAAAACACAGCCATGCATTAGACAACAAGACATATTTCAATTAAAAATTATTAATAAAGTCACAGTGTGGAAGGAAACACTGAAACATTAAAAAACAAATTCTAATTCTATTTTCATAGCTGCTGAAATGGAAAGCCAGAGCAAGGCTTGGTGCTCTGGTACTATTGTATTACAGCAGCATACCAATAAGATTCAATGAACTATAAATCTATAAATTGCCCATATTAATCTGAAGTAAATCCTCAGCTTCAAAAAGTTACATAAAGTTTTGTTTAAGAACAAAATGTGACGTGAACAAGACATAAGCTAAAAAATCCTTGGGCCCACAAACCGTCACCAACATGAGTTGTGATGATGTACAGTACAGTAAGGATCACAATGGTGTCCCTCTAGATTCTGTGAAACTGAGCATTACACAAAAAACAAACTTTGAACACTGCATATAAATGACATAAGGAGTCACAGAGGTGCAGAACCACAAAGAATTATAGTGAATTATAATCCTGCTCTCAATACACATTAACACAACCATTACAGGTCAAACGTCCTGAAAACAGCCAGAAGGGACACAGCCTCCTAGCTTGATTCTAGTACCACATGTAGGAAGTGAAATCCAGACTTGAAGGGACTATAATATTTATACAGCCCAGGGCCCATGGTTGTCTCTGTCTGGTTTGATTGATGTCTCATAGTCCAGGTATATAATCATAAACCTGGCTGGCTGCTTAGAGTAGCTTGGGCTGATGTGCTTGTTCTATTTGATACTTTCCAAGCCAAGAGGGGTAAATCCAATATAAATCTTCAACACCCATGTGAATCCTTACAGAACACAAGTTCTTTTTCTGCATAATGAGGAATCTCTCAGTTTACAGACCATAACTGCAGTGATAAAATACCATCTTCACTACAATAATCGGTTGATATAAATTGTTTAAATAGGGTTCAAGCGCAACATCAATAGCTCTTGGGATGTAGAACAACTTTGCCTATTATCTTCATATATGCAGCCATCCTCCTCAGTTTAGCCTGGCTTTCTACTGCTTTTTCTGGTTACTTTATGAATCACACATTTCCGTACATCAAAATCTGTCACTCACACAGGCTCGCCTTTCAGACCAAACGCTACACAGATGCCTCCAGTCTGTGCCAGTCACGGCACTGGCTGCCTATCTCCTGAATTCAGTTTAATTCGGCAAACACCAGATATAAACCAGGCTTCTCTGCAGTCACTTTCACCTTGTACCTTGTATATACGATGGCGGTTTTTATTTATTAAATTTTATTAAATTATTTTATATTGTTCCCTTATGAAGAATGGCTGGAGCATTACACAGCTCTTTACCTCTTGTGTCACCCCCTTTATCCTCATAGAATGTAAGCTCTTACAAGCAGAACCCTCACTACTATTGTTTCATCTGAATGTTTGTACTCTGTAATGTAATCATATTTGTATATGTCTCATATGATTTGTAAAGCGCTACAGAATTTGATGGTGCTATATAAAGATTATTATGATATTATTATTTGTAAACAAGATACCTAGTGTAACAAGGTGTAAGAAGGTACAAGATATTCTGTGTTCCACATCAGTACTTTTATCCCAATCTGTCATTCCCCAGAACTTTCTCTGTCTGTCTCTTCATCTCATGCTGTGCCCCTCCCCCACCTTGTACCCAGCACTTTCTGCACCAGAAGCAGATAACCCTTAGTGCTCACACAGCACACACTACACACTATCTAACTTTTTTACTTATGATTTCTACCACTAATTACAGGATCCATGCTTTTCCATGTGATGAAAGCTGCCAGGCTATTCACCATAAACATCCTGGATTTGTTGCTAAATTACTAAATGAGAGAACACAAGGTAGAGAAAATGGGCAAGCAGCAAAATATGGGCATTGTTTTTTGTTTTTAAAAGGGGAATCGATTGGTTAAATCATAACGTTAACAAGATTGGTTTTAATGAATGCTATCTACAATAGATTACTCACGGCACAATATGTTCCTCAACCCTTCTTAGGTTTACCTTTGGTGACCCAGTGGGACTGACACAAGGGGAGCGAGCTATTCCTTTATGAATAAGATCCAGTCGAGGAGGAACAGGTGGCAGGTTAAGATGAGGGATTTGTAGAGGATCAGGAGGTGTTTTTTTCCTTTGGGAAAGTGGAGATGAGCCCGGAGAGGTCACTGGTGAATTCTGTCTTTCAGTCATCTACAACAGAAAAATGACAAAAATAATTATGAAGTATTTTAGAAATTCAGAAAGGCTTTAAATACATATAAAAAACAAAGCAAATTCACCCATTACAATATCTCCTTGGTGTACTGAGACATGCAGCGAGATGTACAAGTTTAGGATAGCTTAATATATTATAATAGTGTTACCTTTCTCACACAGGCCAGCCTGCTCATTATCAAGCAATCTTCTCTTTCATCATCATCATCAAAATCCAGCATGGGTGTACATAAACTGTCAAAATTACAACTATTCCTGCTCTCATCTTTTGGGTCAAAAGGATCAACTATTATTGGCTCTGTACCCTTGATTTCACAACGACAGAAAGGACATCCTTGTCCATCAGATTCCTGCAAAAGCAAAACAAAAATTGAAAAAATTTTTTTTTTAGGAATGTATAGCCAGCTTTATAAAAAGAAATACACTGCATATGCAATGCGAAAAGGTCTACATATGTTTTAAGGACATCTACCATCAGATAACCTGATTGTACATGTTTATACTCATCATCCTATCCCTTCCTGAATGGCAATAGGCTTCTTTTGTCATATTTTAGTCATTAATTTTTCTAAATAATGGTAGTTTATACCTACTGCATTTTCCTTTTTAAGTATGTACTTTAACTGAATATTCGCTTATAATAATGTAGTAATCGTTTTCTGATAGTAATAAATTAAAGGAAATGCCTAGATTTGTACAATTTAAAGTACCGTACAACAATAAAGGAAATGTTCATATACATAGTACAGAATTATATCCTAAGAAAGTAAGAAGAGAGCAGAGAACAAAATGTGCCGACAAAGTGGAGCTTTCTAAAATTTATGGCTAAATGTAATGACAGTACCTGCCAAGAGGTGAGACATAAAGTACACATCAAATGTCCACACGGCTCAATCTTCACATCTTTATCATTTTCTGCACAAATTTTACATAGCTGAAAGGTCGAACCCATTTCACAGTACAATTCATATTGTTCCTGAAATAGAAAAAAACACCACAACACAAAAGAAAAAATTACTTACTAGTACTCTATTAAAAAAAAAAACAAATAGGAGTGTGAGCTGGTAAAAAATAGGTCTTCCCTCTAAAGTAGCAGAACCAAATATGCCTTAAGATTCATCAGCATAATTGACTATTACATGAACTATAGAGATTATAATTACATGAGCTGTCGCTTAGGCACGATTCACACCTGTTTAATGAAAAAAGTTGAATGGACCAGCTAAACTGTAGACCAAGTAACTCTATTGGCAATGCATTAAAATTTTCAAAGTGACATCCAGCAAACAGATGTACGGTTCTTCATCATGGCTGATCGCACCTGTGTCTGAGTTTCTATTACACTTTCTGTTTTAGCTTCCGTGACAATTCTGCCATAATAGTGGAAAAAAAGACGCTTGCTGCTGCGCTATTTTTACTACTATTTGACAATGTAAGGGGAAATGGGACCTGTCGAACGTAATTGGTTCACAACTCACACAATACCAGAGGCCCACTCTCATCACATTTTTTTTTGTACAAAAAAGCAAAATAGAACTAAAACAGAATTAAAATCAGCCTCATGAACCATAGCAGCAAAGTGATAATGAGAAGAAATCAGAAGGCGTCTCCTATTATGAGGAGCTGTAATCCGACATATTGTAAATGCACAACTAATTGAACTGTGTGGATGCACCCATTTAACAAGCTGTTACAGAATACCATCAGATGGTAAAGAATTGACTTGTTTCAGGAGTTAATGCTAGTTTCAAGGCCCATCAAATAGACTGTCTTGATTTCACAGATTTTACAAATTAAACTGTAATAAAAGGAGAAATAGGAAAATATTCATTGTTTGAATCAAAAGTAGTAATAAAAGCAGATACCTGGGTGACTTTGATGTGATCATGTGGTGTGGGCTCACAGAGACCTGTCAAGTCTGGATTGTAGCTTCGTCCATCAGGATAAAGGTAACTGAAAAACATACAAAAAACAACTTAATTGAATGTTGTCAGTATCAGCACAATGCTCAACACCAAAACTGAAAATATGAGACATCAAGGCCATTTAAACTGCCAGGTAAATTTATGGAGAGCAATAACTGACTAACTATCTTGTGTTATTATACACTGGAGATCAAAACTAGAGAACACACAATTTTCTAAATGTCAAGGTCATTGTGTAGTCCTATGGCATTGCGCTCCAGTTCAGAACTGAAGAAGGTAAGAATCTGTTTCATTATCCAGTGCCTTGATTTTTAACATTTGGACTAAAAGCCCAATCTGCAGTGACCAAACCTCTCATTAGCAGAAAGAATCAAAACTCACTTTTGCCGATAAGCATGTTGTGTGGACAGAGGAGAAGTGGCCCACAGTTTATTTTAGAGATTAAAGCTAGTTTCATTTATTTGGACCTTATTGGAAACATTTTGTTTGTCAACAAACTGGGGAAAGACTGAACCCAAAGTATGTAAAGAAGTCTGTGAAAGAGTTTGCCGGAAGTGTCATGGTATGGGAAATGTTTGCTACAGCAGGATTTGGCCTCAAATACAGCTACATAGCAGAGTGCATGCAAATGTCTATCGGAAACTTCTTTAAAAACACGTGCTATCTTTCTTGCATTCATCACTCAGTCATCCAGCAATTTTCATGCAGGACAATGCCCTTTGATACACAGCAAAATGGGTACAATAGTTCCATGAAACAGAAACATTGGTACAATGAAATGGCCAGCGCATAGTCCTCATCTAAACCCAGTGGAAAACTTCTGAAAAATACTTGGTGACAAAGACAGGACAAGAGGGACAGGAGGGGCCATGTAAACAAACAGGGGTACTGCGTGGAAGACCAGGAGTGCTGGAGAAGAACTACAAAAATTCACCAGGACATTTGAGGCACCAATGCTCCTTGGTCACAAAGGAAGATTCCCATCCACTGACCATTAGTACCATTGTGTCCTGTGGTTAACTGGCTATACATATTGATGAGCTGCTTCTCTTGTCTGGTATAAACCATAAGTTTACATGAAGTTTATAGTCTGTGCTGTGTGAGCACTAAGGGTTAAAAGCATTTTGTCAAAGTGTACAAAGTGCTGAGGGGTGGGGGAAGGGGTGCAGAATGAGGTGAAGAGAGAAAAAAAGTTCTGTAGAATCACAGACTAGGGCTACATTCACACTACAGTATGGGGGACGTATATACGGCCGATGTATATGCGGCCGATATACGTCCCCCATACACTTCTATGGGCTCGCGGCGCGAGCGGCACCATACCGCTCCGTAGCCCGGGAAAAGATAGGTCATGTCCTATCTTTTCCCGTATTCCGGCGCTGCGGCCATACATCGCTATGGAGAGGGGCGGGGGTGAGCGCACACCTCCTCCTCTCCCCGCGCTGCCGTGTGCCCACTGTGCTACGGTGCGGCGGGCTCACGGCAGTGGGAATGTGGCCTAGGATGGAGGGACTGATATGAAACAGGGTTATATCTTGTACCTCACTATTTTGTGTGAAGACATCTGTAGCCACAGCACTGAACACATTCAGCTCTGCTATAGACTCATGCAAGTCCCATGACCTCCCCCTCCTTTCTCCACTGTGAGCAGGAAGCTGAAGCCCCTCCCCTCTTTCACTAGGTATCTTGTTTACAAATGAATAGTTCATGAGTGACCAGGCATAGCAGGAGACCCGGCTGGTATAGAGACAGGCTAAACTGAGGAGGGTAACAAATAAACTGCTGGATATACGAGATAATCCCAAGAGCTATTGATTTGTGGCAAAAAAGTAACAGTTGCGCTTTAAATGCCAAGTTAAAATTTTCTATATGTTGTTTACATCTGCCATTTTTGTCTCCAGTAAGTCCTTGATTCCATAATATTTGATCATAGATTGCAAGCGTTTGTGAGCAGGGCCCTCATTCCTATTGTTTCATCTGACCATGTTATTACTTTGTAATGTCTCATTTTATGTGTTTCTGTATTGCCCTGGGGAACATGATGGCGCTAAATAAAGATTTATTATTATTGTTATAAGGAAACCAGGGCTTAATTGGTAAAGAGTAATAAATTAGTCTTTAGACTAATAAAAAAAAGCCATAATACAGATATGAACAAATGCACAATTATATTGTCATATATATGCAAATAAAGGCAGAGCTTCATTTATTTATTCTGATTATAATCATAATATGGCATAAACTGGGCCTTATAAATGGAATTATTTTAAGGGTGCTGTACAAGGTGAAAAGGATTATGATACTGAAGTAAGGAACCTAAAATATCTTACAAAATCAAGAAAGCCGCAATGTAACTGGAAAAAGTTGCCATGGCAGCGTGGCCCATATGGAGAAAAAAAGAAAGTCTGCCCATCAGAGATGTCATCTGTAAGACACCAGACTTTGAATGAAAGCTTCAACCCAGCTGTTCTACTAAACCAAACATACATGAAACTTATATCCCCATGGTGCTGTGTATTCACTAATACCACCAAGGGTCTCATGTTATATCCCGAATGTGGACAACAGAATAGGTGTTCAATATGCTTTCTTGAGAAAGGCCTTCATAAAAAAACGGAAACGTTCCATACTGTATATGCTACTTTTTTCCTCTGTGCTGCTGTTTATAGTAGGACGGATCCACCTGGAGTATTTAGTCTAGTGTCACCCACACAGTTAATAGATTGTAGTACAAGGCGTCAAACAAAACCTTTTCTCCTTCAACATAGACAGACCAGTTTACAACAGCATGTCTCTGCTTGGCTTAGACGGAATAGTTTTGTCTTTTTTTATTTAAACGGTATGCTGAAAGTAGCAGGCAACATAGTTTATCGCAAAAAATAATCATTCTATTTCCTGGTTGGAAGATGTCCTGATCATGTACAATGTAGCAGAAATATCAGAGATTTTATCACAATGTGAAATAAATTGTACTTGGCATCTGAAGTGACAGACAAGTGTTGGCAACTGGGACTACTTCACTTCCTGAATAGTGTGTTGAAAGTGTAACTGATGCCATATTTTACTGGCTTCCATATCACAGCTCTGCAATCTTATACGAAAAACATGGGACACAAATAAATTGTAAAATGCATATTTTATGTCATCATGCGAAACCCATACATTTTCTGATTAGACATGCCTGCTGGCATATTCATTAAAGTGGACCATGGGCTGCATTAAGTGAAATAGTTTGATACGGTGGGAGCATTTATCAATGATTTTTTTGGATTTAGAACATGGTGCAAAAGCAGTGATTTGCAATGTTTTCTACACCATTTGTGAAAAAAGCTTTTCATTTACATAAATACATTTTTTGCCACCGTCCTAACATGCCAAAAAGTTAGTGTGACGAAGCCTGGGCTTACTAATCTTTACACCAGATTTCTAACATGAAAGTGCGCTATAATTGGCAACAGTTTTTCCTGGAGTGAGTTGCAGCAAGGCAGTGCATCTTGTCATATAAAAGGCACAAGTTGTACTGGGGCAGGGGGATATCAAGATCAATGTGACAAATGCTGTCCATAACACATCCACCCAGTGATTACTGCATGTAACCACTGTACAGGCAGTCCCCGGGTTACATACAAGATAGGGTCTGTAGGTTTGTTCTTCAGTTGAGTTTGTATGCAAGTCGGAACTGTATATTTTATCATCGTAATCCCAGCCAGAACTTTTTTGGTCTCTGTGACAATTGGATTTTAAAAATGTTGGGTTGTCATAAGAATCAATATTAACAGTAAAGCTTCATTACAGACACCTTTGATAACTGTTACAGCTGATTATTGTAGCGAAGGGCTAAAGCACAATAAATTACCAATATCCAGAGGTCTGTTTGTAACTAGGGGTCGTATGCATGTCGAGTGTTCTTAAGTAGGGGACCGCCTGTATATACAACATTCAAGAATAGAGTAGTACAATAGACACCACAACAGACCCCATTAGAAGTCAATTGTTACCGCCAGGTACTGCTGGGACATATTATATGAGGAGTTCACACTGCATGATTTTAGTAACCAGGGTAAACAACTACAGTTTTGTACAGGCACATGCAATAACAACATACACCTAACTATATACATATGAATACACATATATAATAATACCACATACACACACATACGCATATACTAACATCCTCAAACACATACAATGCACTCACAGTGTACACATGCATACACATACACTACAACATACATATACATACACTAACATGCTCAAACACACATTTCATGCACTTACACATACTACTACATACATATACATAATACACATCAATTTACTAACACACACCAACATAGATCATGCCTCTCTTCTGCTCCACATCAGTACAGATTGTATTGCTAGCCACTGTTCTCATATAGCAGCAGCTGGAGATTCCTAAAGGGGTTTTCTCATGAAAGAAAATTCGCAAATTTCGATCGTCTAGTGATGTTACCACAACAAAGATCATTTTTAACCCTTTACTTTTTTACAATTTTACTCAGTTTTATTATACATTATAATTCATCTTGTTCTGTGAGCTGACAATGTGGTTAGATTATTAGGGTACAGGTTTATATACACTTTCATTTACTTCTGAACATTGTACTAGTATCTGACACATAGAAAGAGAGATGAGACAGATCAGAGAAGATGAGATCCATAAGATGCCTATTACACACAATGACACAGCCAACTCTCCTACATCTCTGCTATTCTATAACACACTGCTACATTTAATGTGCCTTTATCCCCCTCCCCAGATAAAGATCTGTCTGTAGCTTTACACACCTGATACCGGCAGGAAGTCAGTGGGGCATATTTATCAGGACCTGACGTGGTGCAGAGGCCCTGAAATAATTACAAATGCTAGCTTATTGCTAGCACTTGCTATTATTTGCCCCAATCCACCACCTTCACGCTAGTAAAGGGGCGGGAGTGGGCCGGCGCGGGGCATTACTGTCCCCGCTCCTGCGCACTTGCTGCTGGCGGCGACTTTTCACATATGCCGGCTGTGTTACAGGGGCGTGTCTAGGAGCAACTGAAATTGTAAAATCCAGGACTGATAGAGACAGGCTGGACTTACATCTGTGAAATGCTGTATTTTTGTTAGCAACAATGAATTAGAGAATGATTTTTTTATCCTTAGTACATTTAAGAAACTTGTATTTGAAGGAATACCCCTTTAACTAGAAGAACCTATTGGATAGCCACGCCCCCCCCCCCAGGAGCCTGGGGCCCTGCCCATAATAGACCAGGGAAGATTGGGTGTAGTATTCATCCGTGTCACCTATGACTAGGTCACATACAATGTCAGGTGTAAAATAAAATAAAAAGCTTACTCATACTGCAATGGAGCTTCAGATGCAAAATAATTGGAAAACCACGATTTTCATAATGTGGACTTACAGTACATGCCCGCAGAAACATGTTCAAAATGCAATTGTCACCTAATGTTGGTACTGACAATTCCCAGCACTTTTCAGTGGTTTTTCAGCATAGGAAAAATGTAGACCATTCCTCCCAGTGACAGTACAACACCTGTTTGTGAACGGTGTCAACGTGCCTCCAAGAATGTGAATCTGGATGGTCTACAGCACTACACAAAATCTTTCGACAATTGTGGTACAATTCTTAGAGGAAAGCAGTATGTAAGCATTCCACCACTGAGCCTGCTCCAACCTGTTTTCTTGTGTTACGTGACATGGTAAGTTCACTGCCCATACTTCACATGTTGTGACTCCTCAATTTCTTCTAGTCCTATGGTTTATTCCTCTTGTGTATGCCCTAATTCCCTACTTTTTTCACAACAGGCTTTACCACACTCTCTCATCCAGTTACTCATTATTTTATATATTTGCCTGCTGACACTATACTTTTTTCCAACCTTGCTATACAGGTTTTTTTTTACCAAGCTTCTAAAGCTGTGCATTATAAACTAGGGGGCACATTTACTTACCCGTCCCTTGCGCGATCCCCGCTGTGCGTTGTCCGATGATCATGGACTCCAGCGCGATTCACTAAGATCATGCGCCCGATATCCTGCATGTGTCGCTCCCCGCTCAGGTCCGCCAGAGTTCGCCATCTTCCTCCTGATGCATGTAAGTGCTTGGCTTGCGACGCAAATTCAAATATTAAATCCTGCGCTCAGTCTGAATCCATTGGTTCGTACAAAGGCCCGCCCCCGATTTGTGTTGTATTACAGCTGGTGCCAAAATCTGATTGCGTGTGCCACAATCCCCTTTTAAATTCGGCGCAAAAGGGTAATCGTCGGAATATCGGACATTTTTGTGGTCCGCAAACCCTTAGTAAATGAGCCCCTATGTAGTTCAATCTGGATAAACCAATGTTTTACTAGTAATATATCTTAATACTGGTTTACACACTTTGTATTCTTTGCACCATTATTTAAAAAGAAATCTCATGTCAAAATCAAGCATGATAAACTACTTACTCATAGATCCAGACACGGTGACTGTGGTAATAATCTTTGATTTGTTATCCACGGCCTCCTTCCTTATAAAGTCAACTGTTAAAATGATGCTAATGAGCCTGAGGGGCTACCTTAACCCATCTTGGTACTGAGATTAGGGTAGAAATTGCTTACTACACAAGTGCAACAGGGGCTAGGGTAGTCCTTTAGGATCATATAATATATTTTATACGAATATACATGTATAGGAAATACAACTATTTTTTAAAACAATTTACATATATGGTTTAATGTTTAAAGGCCTGATTAAGACACTAATGCAGCATTGAAATGCAATTCCTATGTTTTAATAAAAAGTTGGAGCAATCACTTCTCTATTCAGAGTTACTTTCCGACCAAGGTACAGCATTGCTGTAGGTCCTAACCAGATTAGCAGCAACAACCCAGAGTATATCACGGCAAACATTTTTCATGAATCAAATTGCGCAATTCCTAGTTCCGATCAATATGACTAAACATCATTCTGGATCATGACCTGATCTACCTGACCCAATGTAACCACAGCCTGGACTCAGCGTTTGAACCTGAAATTGACAATTTCCTGCTCCTTTAAATGTAAGAGGAAGTCATCTGTAACCTTCTGGGACTTTACTAGCAGAGCATCCTCTTTGAAATGAGGCTAGAGAGATTTAAGGTTCATTATTGTGGGAAGAATCCATAATATATCTAATCGCTGTATAAAAGGGGGATGAAAAACCACAAATGTATTTAGGGTAATTCACACACACACACACACACACGTATCCTAGTGTTAATGTAAACCTGTGTTCAATCAATTAATTCCCTTGCTTTCCTAATCTCTAGGGATTATGACATGATCTGCAGCAAGAGAGTTTATAGCTGTTCAGTTCATAATGAAAAAACCAAGAAGAAATTAACTGATAAAAGCCAAGACTTATAGAAAAGATTAAAAACATTATTGGAAAAAGATAAGTAACCAAAATGACAAAGTGTGAAATGGCTATTCACATTTTAAAAGGCTTCCCCCCTAACTAACTTCTGTAAATGTATGTGTTCTGAATGGGTCAAAGGGAATAATCCAACATGGTTTATCGTCCCTGAACTGGAAATGTTAAAATCCTATACTTCACCAGGGTCATCCTGATACAGAAAAGGAGGTTCTTCACACAAACATCACGGAAGCTTATTCCCTATCCACAGTATAGATGCAAAATTACAGATTACTGGGGATCTAATCTAACACGGGTCAGAAGCTAATCAATCAGAACAGGATATCACTTGTATCCTCCCTATAAATAAAGTGCCGGTACACTTAGAGTGACCAGCACTCCTTTTACTACTAAGGTGTTCCCAGAGACTGTGGATCCAATGGTCATACCCTTATGATTGTAAATCTAATCCAAATCCAATGGATACATATGTAAAGGCGTATTCTAGAACCTATAAAGTAAATCTACCATCAAAATCAAGCATGGATAAATCAAGGACACTTACTCATAGATCCAAGCACCGCAACTATGACAATCTTCTTATATTTGTTATCCATGGGCTCCTTCTTTCTAAATGACATTTTAAAATTATGCTAATGAGCCTGAGGGTCTCTGAAGACATCCACAGAGCCCCTCATGCTGAATAGCATAATTTTAAAAGTAGATTTAAAAAAAATTAAGCTACTGAGCCTGAGTGGCTCCATTTGTATTCCAGGAGCCCCTAAGTGATGTCTTTTCAATCACTATAACAATCAGCAGAGTAGGTCTCCCCTCCCCTTGCACTTCTGCTGCTGCTAGATTACACAGGCAACGGGAGGAGGGAGAAAGCAGGGGGAGCATGTTCTGCTAATTCTAACAGCCTGTGACATTGCAGCACTAAAGGGCTCTGGAAACGCCTACCAGAGCCCCTTAGACTCATTGGCATAATTGTAAAAGTTGATTTTAAAAGGACAGAGGCCATGGATAACAAATATAAGACTATTACCACAGTCACAGTGCCTGGATCTATGAGTAAATGTCCCAGTTTATCATGCTTGGTTTTAATGGTAGAATTGCTAGGCTCAACTTCGGACAGGTCATCAATATCTGATAAGTGGGGTTTCACCAGCTGCAACCCCTTGTCTATATAAAAATGTTTAAATCGATAAATATTCCTGCTCATCTATTTGGATATTACTGTAGACACAAGGAGACAAAAATATTAGTTCAGAGATTAACTTGTTATTTAAATAACTGTATTGTATAAAAACTTTTGCCTTACTCTAATTAGCCATCTGCTTTACCTTGCCCCCCTGAATGCTCTCCATTTGACAGAGTAGGGCATGAGGAGGCTTGTTGGGAGGAGCAGTATTAGAGTAGTGCAAGAAAAAAAGACCTGGAGTGATGTCACAAGTATGTGAGTCATCAATTACAAACATGCTGTCCTGATTCATATGAATTCCCTTAGCTGATGTCACAACCAGGAAGTCCCACCCACTTCACGAATAGCTGAATATGATATATAAGAAGGAATGATAGATATACAAGGCTTTATATCAGGACAGGACGAAGCCAGCTCTCTCTAGCTGTGCTACACAATTTTTTGTCAGTAACTTTATAGTACGCTTTAACAGTTTCAAATCTGTACAAACTATTACTGCATGCACTACACAAGGTTACGTACAATCCTTCTCGACTGCCATCAATCAGAGCTTGAAAGAGGGGTTTGTTATGAGGTATTGTCTGTAGGATATTTCCATCACTAGTCACGTAGCCAATAGCCCATTGTCCCAGTCTTGTGCAACTTAGTCGAAAAATGTAACTAGAAGATAAAAAGAAATAAAACCGAAGAAGATAAAAATAGATGAACTGTGATATTAACACACTAATCTCTAGATATACATGATATAAGAACAGTAGAATAATTTTCTATTGGATTTGGCTTCATTCACACCTTGTTTTTAGTATATGCCAATTGCAATCAATGGACATATAATGGCAGACGAAGGCATAGTTGTTGCATCTATCTGCTCAGTATCTTTGTCCTGTGTATCTGTGAGACATAGCTTGCCCCATCCTGCTGATGGACAGAATACGCTCAGGGGAGGCAACAGAAGACGGTGACACAGAGGGGGAAAACCCCTAACAGCTGCTGCCACTGTTCACTATCCCCTACCCTGTTCCCCCCCCACTGAGCAATCAGGGGGGAAGAGGAGTCACGTAGCGAACGTGCCATATGTTCAAAGGACTCGTGGGGAATTTGCCATACATGACCTCACAACGTATAACCAAGATGTGCATGACAGAATCCAGGACATAAGGCAGGCATTATGGGGGTTCAGAGGTAGGCTACTTATTTTTGCTAATAAGGGAAGAAAACAAACTCATGATGTACCTTCCGGGCTTAGTGCTGTACTTCTGTAAACGTGCCTTGACTTCATCGTAGGTTAAAAAAGCCATATAGCCTGGATGAGTCACAGCTAGAAAGTTCCAATTTCTTAGTATGGAGCCCCAGGGCTAAAGAGGAAGAAGAGAAATCAGACAAACAGAAGGAATAATTCCAAAATATCCCTTGTGCATCTTTAAATGTGATACTGGATAGGCTTTGTTTGACCAAGGTGTCACCTTACCAATTGGGCATTCTGAAAATTGGTAATTATTTCTTCCAAGTAGGGAGAAGGCATAGGGAGGAGCTGCTAGATTTAGCCGGAGGAAGACATGACCCTCTCAACTCCTGCTAGATGATAATGTATGCCAGGCAAGATTATAAAGTTTATTTTATAGGGGTGTGAGGGAAACAATTTTTAAAAGGATTCTAAAATCTAAAATCCAATAAAAGAATCTTCGTACAGAAAGTTCTAGACGCGTATCCAGGGTGCATTTTAAACCATCTAAACGCCTGGATTTGTATTTTCCATAAGTTACTGCATTTTTAACTGCCAATAGAAACAGTCTATAGAAGTCTATTTACTTCTTCCAAGTACTGCACTAGGAAGACTAGACTAGTTTTACAGTCTGCCTGTCCCCAACAGAGGGTCCTCTGTACCTTACCTCTTCTACATCCTGCTGTAGAGTTCATTTACAGGTGAAGCATAAGAAATATGGTGCTCTGTGGAGATGTTACTATATGTACCAAAAACTGTATGTGCCATTTACATGGACAGATTGGGAGAGATTTTATCAGTGCTTCTACGCCACTTTTCTGTGTGGGCCTATGCCTCCTAATGTATCCGGCAGGACAAGAGGAGGGCTATGATAAATGCCCCACAATATCTCTAAAGAGAAAGACCTGTTTCTAGGCATTTTTACTTAAATCATCAGAAAACATTTTGGCAATTAGCACATTGAAAAGTTTGTGGTGGGCTAAATCACCCTTTCGGCATACCAAAATCATGTCTGTTAGATCTTTGATTTAATACATTTTAAATTCTGAACTTTGAGCTAAGTTATGAAAAAAAATTATATTTGACAAGTGTAATGTTTACAAAAGAGCTATTTCTTGATCGTTTAGCTCTGGCTGCAGTCATCTCATATTAAGCTTCAAGTGAAATACAAAACTAAAAAATAAGTTACTTTTAGCAGAATTCCCCCTAAATCAGCTTAGTGGAAATGCTGGTCAAGATGTTTTTACAGCAAGCAGTATTTGGATTAGCAGAAATGCATTTAACAAACTTCTTCTATGATGGCCTCAAAGGTGGATTACTTTTAATCTGCACTGCAGAAAGAGCGAGCCTAAGCCTAAAACACCAAGAAAGTCAGTCAGCATCTTCTGAGATGGATAAACAGTTTAGCCTTAATTCTTCAACGATAGCCTGAAATGCTTCAGCCAGTTATAGAGGGACTCTCTCTTTTTTTACTAAATGGGATAAAAAAAAAACTTAAGAGTAGGTTTCTAATAATTATACATGCCATATATGTAGGAAGCCTTAAAACACTTTTTTTTTTTATTTCTAATAAAATGACCATCATAAGATGCACACCACACCACTGCTTATGGAAAGCTTATTCCTGAATCTTTTTTCAGGCTAAGAATGCAAACATATTGCTAGTTGTTTTTTTTTCTGTGTGTTTTTTTTAAATAAGGTCATACCTTTTTAAGAGTTTTGGGCACAGATTATACTTATTGAACTTACGAGTCTAGTAGGCAGCCCTACTTTGTTAGCGACTGCATTCCCTATGTGCATGTGGACAGGGCCAGCGTTAAGGGTAAACTGGGCATTTGCCCGGGGCCCCCTAAAAGAAGAGAATCTCTTGTTTGTAGGTGTCAGGGAACCTAAAATATTCACGTTTAAAGTGAGAATTTCCGGTAAGATTTACATATATAAAATCACACCCGACGGCACTTCAACTATTAATATCTCTGTATTCCTGACACCTGACTCCGGAGCCAGAGAGATAGTCCTCTGAAATGTGTCCCCTTACAGATGATTAGCCATCAGGCTACAGGGAGAAATTTGCTGCACATAGGAGCTGCTGCACCTCACAGATAATGTAAATATTGACATAATATCTACTAATGTTCATGTTTTTAACCCTCTCCTATCCAGAACAAACTAAGAACACACTTCTGATTGCCTTTTATTTTGTGATTGTTTTTCGTTTGCAAAAACTGAGTGATACGATGAACGTTCGCCTTCTCCTAAAGTGGCTACATATTAACACCGTGACCCAGAACGTGTCCATAAAGTTATAAAAACCACATATGTTCCAGAATTAATTTACTTCACACTATCCTCCATTATTTATAGCTATACTGGATTACTGTTGTGTAAGGTAGAGTGAAATAATATATCTGTGTGAAGCACAGTGCAATTTTCAGCAAAAAATGTTTGGCGCCCCCTGTGGATTTAAAATTCCCTTTGCTGCATATTTTAGTGAATAAAGATATGAGAGGTATGTATGAAGTCCTCACATTTTACTATTTGATATAAGTATTCTGGATTTGTACATATTTTAGAGGAAATTTTGTATTCTCATGCAATTTTTGCATTTTATTACTGTTTGCTGCAAAGTTGCATGAAGGTGGTGAATGAATTAAAAAGTTATTCTTATTTAAATGGTGATTTCTGGAAAAAATGATTTTGATACAATAGTAGCTTTTTATTTTGTGCGTTATTTTTAAACCCATTTGTGGATGGCAATCAAATATGGCATAGTTTTTGTTTTAGCATTTTTGGGAGTGTAAATTCTTGATGTTGTGTATCTGCTCCCTTTGTGTTAATATTTTTAAATCCCTATTTGTCCGTAAACCTACGCTTTGATGTGGATTTCCTGTAAAAATGTATGTTTTTGTGGCATTTTCAATGCACTTTTTGTTTAATAATTTGTGTTTGGGTGCCTTTACTTTTTAATCTGTTTTATTGCAATATTTGTGAACATATGATTGTGTGCCATGTGTGAACTCTACACATGCCTTTCAGAAAATATATGGTAAGTGTAATTATTGTGCAAGGATTATGCAGGAGCCTCTTAATGAATGTGACTGTTCATAAAATAGTTTTATTTTGGGGCCCCACTTTTAGTTTTGCCCCGGGCCCAACTTTGTCTAAAACCGGCCCTGCATGGAGAGATGGCCAGGATCTGCTGTATCTCATGAAGTTCGCTGTGCACATGATCTGCTCAGCTCAACAACATGATGTCTACTGACTGCACATTGTTGTTAACATGAAATTGTAGGGTAGAGTGATAAATATCTAGTTACTTAGATATTGCCTGAACAGGTTGTGAACAAGCCGCTACAAAAAAAAAAAAATAGAAAATATGTGTTATGCTGGGTGAAAAAGGATCTGAAGTCTGTTGATAAGGCCACCTAGTGCAACATAATGGAATGTCAACGCACAAAAAAATAATGTTATTGTTTTTCCTTTTCAGAAAACATGTTAGCATAGGCCACAACGTCTGGGCGAGTAATTCTTTACCTGGGGTTTAAAAGGGCAACTAAAGGTTGACAAGCATAATAGATTTTTATAATTTAAGGATTATATATACACACACACACACACACACACACATATTCCAAAAGCACTGTGTGCACGTCACAAGTATAATGGAGCTCTGTGCACCTGGTAATAATGCCATTGTGTGGTCCATAGCGCAAGCCTTTGGAGGTATTAGGACCGGTGCGCTCTTTTTCATGCTCTATAAATGTACTATCCACAATATAGTTAAAATTGTTTTAATTGGTGGTACAGTTAATATTGTTAATTCTGACTTACAGACAACCCCTACTTTCATACGGCCCTCTGGTTGCTGGTAATGTATTGTACTTTAGTCTCAGGCTACAATGATCAGCTGTAAGAGTTATCAAAAGGGGTCTCAAATCACAATTATAAAATATACAGTTCTGACTTGCATACAAATTCAACTTAAGAACAATGCCTGTAATCCAAAATGATACATTTATATTATGTGATTATACTTTAAAGCACAATTAAGCCTTTCATGCACATTTGTTAATGCAGAAATGAATAGTGCAGGTGTCTGCTCTTCTTTCTCCTGTAGTGAGCAGTGTATCGGAGGTCTTGTACATAGAAAAAAAGATCGATCTCCAAATACGGTATGGAAAAAGATAATCAAGGGACAGTAAAGAGTTAACTCAATCCTAACTGCCCCCTGTCTTTTGACAGTGGGGGTGGTGCAGGTCCCGAGTCTAGAGCAACATTTTTTAGTATTTCGCTGCAGTATTCCTTCTTCCGCACTGATGAAAGTAGCATGAAAGTCTTGGGCTGTCAGAGACACCCTAGGAAGAAAATGTAAAAGCTGTGCTTTCCAGAGGTCTTTTAAAACTTTATGGGGGATATATAATACAGGCTGGGTTACATACAAGATAGGTTCTGTAGGTTTGTTCATAGGTTGAATTTGTATGTAAATCACAGCTGCAAATTTTCTTTTGTCTCTGTGACAATTGGATTTTAACCCCTTCCCGCCACGGCCCTTTTTTGATTTTGCGTTTCATTTTTCACTCCCCACATTCAAAAATCTGTAACTTTTTTATTTTTCCATGTACAGAGCTGTGTGATGACTTATTTTCTGCGTAACAAATTACACTTCATAGTGATGGTATTTAATATTCCATGCCATGTACTGGGAAGCGGGAAAAAAATTCCAAATGCAGTGAAAATCGTAAAAAAACCATTTGTGCCGTACTCTTGTGGGCTTGGATTTTACGGATTTCACTGTGCGCCCCAAATGATATGTCGACTTTATTCTTTGGGTCGGTACGATTACGGGGATACCAAATTTGTATAGGTTTTATAATGTTTTCATACATTTAAAAAAATTAAAACCTCCTGTACAAAATTTTTTGGGGGGATTTTGCCATTTTCTGGCGCTAATAACTTTTTCATACTTTGGTGTACGGAGCTGTGGGTGGTGTCATTTTTTGCGGATTTTGGTGACGTTTACAATGATATAATTTTTACGACTGTACGACCTTTTGATCACTTTTCATGGAATTTTACATTTTTTTTAAATGGCAAAAAAGTGCCATTTTCGACTTTGGGCGAGATTTTCCGTTACGGGGTTAAACGCAGTGAAAAACCGTTATCATATTTTGATAGATCGGGCATTTTCGGATGCGTCGATACCTAATGTGTTTATGATTTTTACTGTTTATTTATATTTATATCAATTCTAGGGAAAGGGGGGTGATTTGAATTGTTAGGTTTTTTTATTATAATTTTTTTATTTTAACTTTTTTTTATTTTTATTTTTACTATTTTTCAGACTCCCTAGGGTACTTTAACCCTAGGGTGTCTGTACGATCCTATCATATACTGCCATACTACAGTATGGCAGTATAAGGGGATTTTACTACTCATACATTACAATGTGCTGACAGCACATTGTAATGAATGGGTTAACCCGAAGTAGCTTCGAGTCTTCGTGAGACCGGAAGCTACCATGGCGACGGATCACTCCTCCCCGATGACGTCACGGGGAACGACGATCCACGGAAAGATGGCGGCTTTTGCCGGGCGCGATCAGCAGTAAAACACCCGCCATCGGTGCCGGCACCGATCGCGGGTGTTACCGGTAAGCCTTTGCTGCAATATGCAGCAAAGACTTACCGACTATGGAGAGGGCTCGGCCCGCGAGCCCTCTCCATGTATCGGGACCCGACATGTGACGTACTATTACCTCACATGTCGGGAAGGGGTTAAAAATGTTGGATTCTCATAAGAACCAAGATTAACAATAAAGCTTCAATTGCAGACACCTGTGATAAATGTTATAGCTGTTTATTGTAGCATAGGGCTAAAGTACAGTAAATTAGCAACATCTAGGACATACAAATACACACACACACGTAAAAAACAAGCATCCATAAAATATTAATAAATATTTTGAAATAAATATGAATGTTTCCCGATAAAATAAAACATGCCCTTTCTACACTTTACCTTATCTGCCCGAAACTGTCACGAAAAAAAACACAGCAAAAATGTTTAAGGTAGCAGGCAAAAAAAAAGAAGTTATGGCCTGAAAAACCAATACATATGAAAATACACTAAAATACCATGGATATTAAACCTTTATTTAAGGGGTTAAATGGGTTTTCAGCAAATAATTGATTAAGTGGACAACCCTTTAAGACATAAGGCGTATTATGAGGTTTATCTCGCAAGAGAACATATCTCTAATATAAAGTGTATTACAGAGGTTATTATTATATGCACCATTACTTTATAAAATTTTTATCAAAAGTTTAAATAAGCTCTAACCCTTTCACAACTGTCCAGCGTAAATCTATGTTGGCCAAAAGTTAAGTGGTTTATGGAGAGAGCTGGAACAGAGACGCAGTAGAATTGTTTTGCAGTTTATTGTGTAAGTGATCAGAACCCCTAAGGTTCAAGTTCAAAGTTCAAAACACTCTAGAACATACATAAAAATAAACAAATAAAAAAAATAAACATGTTAGGTAGATTTGCGTCCAAAAATGTCTAATCTATGAAAATATAAAAAACAACCCTGGGGTTAAAATGTAAGAGGAAGAACCCTTAAAACAGAAGCCGAGAGAATGCAGCACCCAAATACTCACCTGAAAGAGTCTTGTAAAAATATCAAACTCAAATACAGATATGTAATCATTGCATGTCAAGTCAATGGTGGACTTGAGAGCCATTGCTTCTAGGCCAGATGTGATTTGATGAACTTCATGAAGGCACTGTCTAAAGACTTTCCAGGGCACTATGGTTCTGTCAATACAAAAAAAAACAGAAAATAATTATTATTTCCAGTCAAAAAACTACTGGGAAAGCTATGAGAGATGGAAAATAGAATTTTATATAAACTCCTCGTGTTCTGGATATCTGCTAAGGTTGTGTGCCCTATTTCCATAATTCCACTTCTACAGACATAGGACTCCTGCAGCCAAATTTTTCCTATGGCCGCAAACTACAGATCTCTAGTACGTTTTTGATGGCCATCTGTCATCAGTAGGTCATCCTATTTTGAGGATCTACAGAACGCTGGATAATTATGTCAGTAGCTTGTCCCAACACCTTGGAGTGTCACAGGATTGTGTTACCTAGCAAATGATCTGCAAATATGGACGGCACAGGGATGACACACAGTGTGTTATCCGTATTTTGCACAGCCCCACAGACCTCTATCTGACGCCAGAGCTGCAAACACGACCAAGAATAGGACCTGCTCTGAGTTTAAAGTCTGTGGCTGAGGAACCCTCAGATGTATATATGTGCCCATAGTAATATAGGGAGCCATGATAAAGTTGCATAAAAACAGCTGCATCACCAGAGAAAAATTATTTTGTGAGCGTTCTGACATCCTTTGGTTTCAGGACTCCCTATGGCGGCATCACCCTTCAGAAATTCCAGCATTATTTAGAGCTCTGCTTAATATTTGCACAACCACGTAAGTGAGCCAATATAAGACGACTCTCCTGTAATCTACGCCAGTCCTGTTTACGCACATCTAAACAATACTTCTAATCTTACGAGAGCCTTTCTCTGCTTTATTTTAATAGGATCTGGTTTTTATTAACTCCATTGAGGTTGGTATAGCAGAAAGGATGCATCAGATTTTGGATTCTTCTTCTATTCCAAACTAAAGATAGAAGCAATTTAGTATTTTCCATACTGCAGCGGCTTTTTAACATCAGACCCTTCCAGTCAGGAAAGTGCAATTGCAGTGCCAAAGGTGACCAGTAGATGGGCTTGAGTGCTTTAAGAAGATCAGTAGAAAGCAGAGGCGGCAGAACCATGTGACTAATACACAGCAGAGGAGCTCAGATGAAAAGACCTGTGATGATGTCACTGCCATATGATTGTAAGTTCTAGCTGCTGCTGTTCTTTCCTTCACCTCTCCTTAATACCAGCTTGGACAATGCTGGGAGTTGTAGTACCCAGCTATGCCACCATATATTGTCCATGATCTGAGCTTGGACATGCTTGTTGTAATAATCTTTATTAAGTGAATTGAGTCACTCAAAAATAATACTTATGTTCAAAATAATCCATCACATAATTTGCCGATGATAACATTAACCCCAGAATAGTGACAATACAAAAGCTTAAGGGGTTCATGTAAAAGCACATTCAGTGGTCATGGATTTCTTGCACATATTCCAATGAAAATCTTTAATGATGCATGTAAAGGCATGCCTATTACATGGCAGACAAAAGCATTACACAACAAATGCAAATTATGCTACGCCTGCCTACATTGCCATATCAAAAATATATATATATTAAAAATATGATCTCAAATAATGCAAACCTATTAGACCATAATACAACACAATATGGATAAAATTTTACATGCCAGCACAGTTTTTATAGTTTCCTAAAGAACCAATACATTCCAGTTTGTAGCAATGTTTTTAGGAAGAGCAAAGTCCTAGCTGTAGAGTAGAATTACCTAGAGGGCTTACAGATCATGGTGCCAGGGCCCAGAAGTCAGTAAGCTAAACTCACAACTCCAACTTGGACTCCCACTCCTCAATTTCCCAAACATTAAATCATACACTAGCTCCACCAAAATCATCACTCCAGTCCTATTTTACTGGTCACTCCAGAAGTGCTTGAGATAAATACAGGAATTTCTTCCCAGTGCCTTATTCATCTAATCTATACCAGGGGAGCCCCACTCCTGAGCATGTACACAGTGCACCACACTTCCATCTCAACTAAAAAGGGGGATCATGGGTGCACAAGACGTGCGGGCACTTGTACTTGTCAACTGTACTGTATTTTTGCTTGGTCATCTCTTGCTCCTGGCACAGCTTTGCTGTGGAGCCTGATGGCACCACATACAACCACCACGGTACACAGAGCAGAAAGTCACATGGAGGAGAAAAGCTGCAGTGTGGTGCAGGGAGGAAAATACGAGTCAGGAAAAGAGAAGATTTATTTTTTTGTCTGCTCTTATTATTATTATGTTCTATTATGTTCCAGTATTACTAGTTTTATGCTCTAGGGGTCTCCAGTATTAGTTTTATGATCAGGGGTTCTTCAGTATTTTTATATGCTCTAAGGGTCTTTAGTATTGTTAGTCTGATCTGGGATGGGCATTTTGTGCTGTACTATTGTTGTTGGTGCATCTAGGGGCTTGTGACTGATGAGCCCCTTAAAGTTGAGCAGCATGACAGTATGGCTTCCAGACCAATAAATGCAAATCAGGAAGAAAATAGACATTTAAATTATTGTTTGTGGAGTCAGACCATTTTATCCGACTCCACCAATATCAACACAGACTCCGACTCCACAGCCTTGCATAGTCCAGGACATGGTCATGTGTATAAGGCCTTCTCAGATTATCAATGGGTATAGACAAATGAAAAGGTGACAAATCAAATTATGACACTCCAAAAACCAATGGGGGGGGGTTTCAAAGTTTTGGTTTGCTGTGTATTCTGCAAGCAAAACCTCTGACAGAAAGAGGGTGCTTACTTTTCGGAAGCATTAGCTAATGACATAGATGTCCTTGGTGTAATAAACAGGAAAACCTCAGAAAGCATTAATGAACCACAACAATAATGGCTTCTAAGCTGCTGACGTCAGACTTGTCGACAAATGGCAGCTTCACGTCAGCATTTACTTCTCCTGTAGCAGGTACCACTTCTAGCATTTATTCAGCCAATGATACTTCCATGAACATTTAGGATCTGTAATATGTGTATAATGAAAACCATCCGTTACAGACTTCCTAGTCATTCCATTGCACTTACTTCTCTCCAAAGAACTTTCTCCAGAACTCTGCAGCATCTGCTTTCGTGATACGGAAGGTATCCCCTTGAAACTGTCCATTAGGGAATATTGCCTTTATTTCTGCCAACATATGGCTAAATATTAAGGACAGCTTTGTAAGGTTTCTCCTGCATTGAAGAAAAGCAATATATGTTAAGGGTCACATACCAGCTTTACAAATTCACAAATAAAACACACATTTTTACTTTTACGGTATTAACCATTTCCCAGGTTTCGTGTAATGTATAGGAATTTGCGCAGACAAACTCATAGCAATATTTTGACAACCAGTAAAAACAAATTTTATATACCTTTCCTCTGCAACAACCTTTTACTCCTCAGGATCATAGACAGTACCTCAATCTAAAAGACAGATTTTAGAGAAGAAACAGAAGCAAAGACATGGAGTCCACTGATTTCGATCACCACCGAGCTTGTACACCCAGGTCACCACCGAGCTGTCGAGGGGCAGCTCACTCCGAAATCATGAGGTGTTCCTCATACCCAAGTCCTCAGCGCTGCAGCATGTTGCAGAAAGCTTGGTGGTGACAGGAATGAGTGGACTATAAGACTCTGCTTTTGTTTCTTCTCTAAAGTCTGGCTTTTAGATTAAGGTACTGTAGGTGATCGTTTTATATGAAAACCCAGTCCTAGGGGCTTACATAAGACTGAGGGCAGAGGCTTTATGTACGCATGCCCCTATAAGTGCTTGTTAGTATCTTCTGCACATGAAAAAATGCACTAGAATAAATTTAGGAAAGTTACTTTAAAAAAAAAATTAATTAAGTATGCATTGTGCACAGGCATCTACAATGTTGTCTCCTTAAGAGCCCTAAGGCACTTGTGTTGCAAATCATGTCAGAGTCTGATCAGGGTTTGGTCCATAAAAATTGAGTTTTTAGTCAGAGTTTGTTCAGTGTCTCCGTTTTTCACACACCTTTTTTTGTGCTTCCATTGCAGGTAATGCACATGAAAAAGACTCAGGACTGAGCTCTATCTTTTCTATGGCTATTGATGTGTGAAAAACGCATTGCCCTTGCATTGGACTTGCATGTATCTCAGATGCATTTTTGATGAATCCCCATAGACTTGTATGGTGCGTTTTTCACATGCTTGACATGCAAAAGTAGAGTATGCTGAGATTTAAACGCGCGTTAAAAAAAACGTTCAGGAGCCGGCGCCAGAAGCTTGACGTACTATTACTGCATTTTGCAGGAACGCACCACCCGCCATGCAGCAATAGTACGTCAAATGTCGGGAAGGGGTTAAAGGCTGGGCAGAGACAATCGATTGCTCAGTCCAGAATCTCCCTGATCTGTAAGAGTCTGTCGATGACAGGTAATGTGCAAAAATGCTGTAGACCTCAATACGACTATTGCAGTATATAGTATGAGATATCAGACCTTCTAAGGTTAAAGAGTACCTGTCACCCATAATTTCGGCACTAGGTGCTGCTTACTAAAGTAAACTGTAAACTGCAGCGGAGTACAATGTAATCGTCGGACCACTTGCAAAGCGGTCCGATGTATTCATGAGGGGGTGATCAGATGCGCTGCCTCTTCCCCGGACCGCCCCACTCGCTCCATAGGCCGGCGGTGACTGCCACGCGTCATGCCCCTAACGCAGCCCCAACCCCACCCCCTCATGAATACATTGTACAGCTTTGCGAGCATTCCGACGATTACATCGTACCCCGCCGCAGTGTTAGATTGCGTTACCAGAGGTTTCCGGTAAAGCTATCATTGTAACACTGCAGCGTTTGTTTAAGTACATTAGTAAGCAGCTCTTAGTGGCGAAATTACGGTTGGCAGGTCCTCTTTAATGTAAACTTGGGCGTTTGAAAAACAGAAAAACTTTAAAAAAAAAATTATAAAATATGCCTAAGTATACTGTAAACATGTTAGGTATCACCTTTTCCAACAAAATATAATAAAGGATTATTCCCGTTGAACCCAGTAACCAAAAATAACAATACATACACACTAACAATATCAGAGGTGTGATCATCATTGTAACCTTCACAAAATAATAACCATTTCTATGAATCACTTGTCACTTCTAATTCCTCATTACGTCGGATATTCCTATAAATCACAATACAAAATACTCAAACTACAAACATATAGGTTCCTAGCAATGACAGTCTCACCACTTCCTGACATTGTGTTATTTCATTCTTGAGATCTTGTGTCTTTCTACTTCCTTTACACACTCACATCAAATATATCTGTATACAACGTCAGTGTATTATTTGGGTTTTTGCAAAATAACTTAAAAACATGCTACATAAACAGTAAGAAAACCTGCGTATGGTGTGAAGTATTCGATGCACCAATTTTTTTTCCCATCCATTAATGGAGATAAGAGGCTGGCTCATCACCTCTAACCTTAAAGAGAACCTACCACCACGGATCTACCGAGAAAGGTAGATCGGGTGGTAGGTGGATCTATAGGACGTGAAGATATCCCTTTTAAGGGCTAATCCTCAAGCCCCTGCAACTTTTATTCCCCGAATATGTACATTTTCTAAAGAGGCTACTGGGGCATGGGGTAGCCAGAGCTGAGGCTAGACAGTGCGGCTACTCCACGCCCCAGTAGCCTCTTTAATCCTCCTACCAGAAATCTTCGACGCGCAGCTCCTTGTATCTGCGCACTCTCATCCGAGAAACCTGCTGTCTGCGCATGCACAGAACAGCAGGTTCGCGGCTGCGCAGCTCCGAAGATTTCTGAGTTAAGAAATTACGTGGACATGACGATTACCCCTTAAAAGGGCTATCCTCATGTCCTATAGACCCACCTACCACCCGATCTACCTATAGGTAGATCCGTGGTGGTAGGTTCCCTTTAAAGTAATAATTACTAACATCATGAACATTCAGTTACCCTCGTGTGTCCACAATAGCCTGTTCCTAAACTGAAATGGCTAATAGTCTCATAAGTATTCAATTATGGGATCTGTAATGGAAAGGATCATTAAATGCCATACTCCGCAAAGACAGTTCTCTTTTCTTCATCCAATCCATATGAATATACATCATCAATATATATATCAAATCAAATGGTAGGTTTCCTTTATGTTAGGTCGGGGGAGGGGGAAAGTGCTAAAGGAGCAGTGCGGGATGTTGAGAAGGTCTAACATTCCATGCACCTGCAGCATGAAGGCATATAAGCCAATTTTACCACATAAAAAAGGGGAAAACCTATTGACCCGAGAATAATCCTAGAGTGGGAAATGCATTGGTCACAACTTCCACCCAGTATATGACTATTCAACCCCTTGCCCCCACATACATGCACTCACATACACAGGAAAGAAGAAGGTGAACTCCGGCGGACCTGTGCGGGGAAGCGACACATGCAGGATCTCGGGTGTGCAATCTTATTGAATCGTAGACAACGCACCTCAGGGATCGTGCAGGGACCATGTAAGTAAATGTGCCTCATTATGATGCCAGTCGCAGCTAATGTCATAAGGTGTTCTTGGCCAGCATGCAATGTCCTGCCGCTACAGGAAGCGACAGAAATGGGAGTATTAAGTGTATTCCTTTTTTTTACTCGAGTATAAATCAAGTTTGGGTTTTTCGAGCACAATTTTTGCCCTGAAAAACTTGGATTATACCCAAATATATACAGTAATTAAATTGCTGTTAACACAATGTTAACGTGTGTTAACATCACGCTTCGTTTTCATGCGTTTTGAAACACATGCATTAAACGGCAATACAGCAGTAGGCTCCTTAGTGCAATTTTGAGAGTGGATTTTGGAAGGAAGGAAGGAGGCCATGGTTAACAAATATAAAAACATTACCACAGTCACAGTGGCTGGATGTATGAGTAAGTGCCCCTGGTTTATCATGCTTGAATTTGTTGAAAGATAGTTTCAAGTTTGGGAGAAGAGAGTGATCTCATTTATACTGGCATATTGTTTGTTCTCCACTTCTCAGGGGCGAATGTGAGCAGCAAATGGAGACTTCTTCATTCATTTGTTGTATTAATGGTCTTTCATTTATGACTAAGGATAGACCATCACCTCCTGATCATTCCACCACCCCGCCTGCATGCTGCTACTTCTCTGGTTTGTTTGCCAGGTCACTTGTTATATGTACTAGGGTTTGCCTCCATTACCTTTATCGACTTTTTACCATGTTTACATTGCAGGCATTAATTCACTTAACCCTTACTTCCATGGCAGCTTGACAGATGCACTTGCACTTTATATGTGTCTTTTCATTGTTTAGGGGTGGTTTTGGGTGGATACCACCCATTCAGGAGGTGTCTTGTTTTTGCACCGACCATAGTGCATAACATAGTAGACAATTGTATGTACTTTGGTACAGTTTTAATTGATTTTATATGCATGTTTGTGTTCAGTGTTAAATATTAATAACATTTGTTATGTTTTTTGAATCAAATCATGTCAGTGACACACTACTTTTTTCTCTGATTCTTGATTTGACCATCAACTACAGATCATGGCACACTCTGCCACCCGCAGCATCAGAACTATATGCAATGTAGATGTCAATGTCAGGCAAGATACAGGCTTGGTTCCATTAACTCCCTGTACATATATGCAACTCCCAGCATGACCTATAGCAGTGACAAGCAGTGTACTGATAGTAAGTCCACGAGTGACCAGTTAACGGATGGCACTGTATTCCTGAATAGCAACCTGTATAGACCAAACATGTGAAATAAAGATGTTATAAGTTATACTTTCTGAGAATGCTTTATGTTCAAAAGCATATACATTAAAAAAAAAAACAGCACATGAACAAAATATAGAAAAAAAGCAATTCTGTGCCTTTGAGTAAGGTCCCCTTCCTCCCTCTGGTGACACTGTAAATTGTATGTAGAAATAAGGTATTCTTGATTATGGCTTCAAACCTGGAGCTTTGCCGCTTTTCAAATAGGAAGGAACAATGTGCAGCTTGAGAGACGTAGGTGTTCTTTTCTTGAGTCACACTAGATTCTTAGATGCTGTAGGCAATTATATTAAGAGAAGCTCCACGGGGGAAGAAAGTATTATTAGGACCTGCAGGTTTCTTCTCTGGAAGTTGGTTTAAGTTAATTACATTTTAATTGAAAGAGAAGGTGGTTACACATGCTGAAAAGCAAAACAAATGCACACATTTTACATGTATAAAGCAAAACTTGGGCTAGCAGTGTTAAGACAGTGAGCCCCCCAAAATGCTAAATAATTACAGTATTCCTTATAAATTTGGTTTTAGTTGTGGTCAGGTCACATCCCCTTCCCCCTTCTAATTTGACTGGTAAGCATTGCAAGAAAGGCGAATTTTCCTAATCTAGAACTGCGTACTACAAACAGAATGATATTTACAGGTAACACATAGGAGGCTGTTTATTAGGAAACAGGAAGGAGTGCAGCACAAATATTTTTCTTTCCATGGTTGCTTCAGGGCAAGGCACTTGGCGGTTTACATACATACCTATAATACGTGGTCATTCAAGCCAATAGGGATAGAATGACACGTGCAGTTTTGTAAGCCGAATACAGAAGTTGATGTAGCAAGATGTATTAATAATGGTCTACTTTATATCCTCGCCTGCATGCGATACAAATTTCTTCAAAAACTGTATCAACCCCATGTGCAGTTCCAGCCTGAGGCTGCATTCACACATTGGGGCACATTTATTTACCCGCCCGAAGGAGTTCACAGAAAGTGCATTGTCCGACGATAATGCACTCTGCCGCAATTCACTAAGATTGTGCACCCAATATCCTGCATGTGTCGCTTCCCCACTCAGGTCCGACAGAGTTCTCCTTCTTCTTCCCGGTGTATGTAAGTGCTTGATCTTGCAACACAATTTGAGAGGTAAATCCCGCGCTCATTCCGAATCAGTCAGATCGTCTGACGCCCCCCCCCCCATTTCCTGTTGCATGAAAGCCTGCGCAGCTGTGCAAAAATCCGATCGCGTGTGACACAGTTATTAGGCACAAAATAAGCCCTCACACAGTTCTGTACATAGAAAAATGAAAAAGTTATGGATTTTTGAAGGTGGTTAGCAAGAAATGAGCAAACAAAAACCCTGCCTCCTTAAGGGGATAAAGTCCAATGTGTCATGAAAAAAAACAATATCAAAATCACCATGGTAAATGAAAGTGTTCCAAAGTTATTATCATCCAAAGTGACATAGGGAGCAGGTTAGAGGTCTAGGCAGAGTCTTGCAGCCCGTGAACCAACGTTGCACAAGTAAATGCAATGGTATCGCAACGAATGACATTACCTCAAGGGATTTTGTTTCGCATTTAAAAAATGTAATGCAAGCAGGTCGGGTTGGAGCTTGTCCCAAGGAACATGTTCTGCCAGTAAACAATGCAAAACATGTGGTTCTCATTTCTAAACACAAACATTTTGGTGTAAAAGCATCTGTGATCAAAACTAAATTGCATTTCTGTACGCGGTTTGAAGAAGATGTAAACGGACCCTATGGACCTGTGGTTTAGGGTACCAAATCAACCTTCAACTGTTTTTAAGATGACAGAGCCAATGAAAAAGTTATGGATTTTTGAAGGTGGTTAGCAAGAAATGAGCAAACAAAAACCCTGCCTCCTTAAGGGGATAAAGGGCTCTGTCATCTTAAAATATGCTCACATGTCAGAAAGGACAGTCTACAATCAGTAAATCCGATGGTAGATGTCCTTCAAAGAGCACCTGTCACTCGTGGATACGCCGGACCGCTTTGAGAGATGTTCAGCATCAGAGGGTTCTGATAAAGCTAACAGTTTAACATTGATAAAATTGGGCTAGAATCTGCTTAGAATCAATTTAATGCTTAGAAACAATACAGGGTAATTTGGGTTGCGAAACCACCGGTCCAAAAGGCCCTAACGGGTACCCTTTAAGTCAGATCTGTCTACCAGCCTGCAGACTGGAGTATCTCCTATTTGTTAACCCTTTGACTCTCTAACTGGCTGTAGTAAGCTATGTGCATTATTTTCAAACATCAAGCTGGAAATGAAATGGTTAATCCTCACTGTTCAGAGTGGTGTAAAAAAAACATCAAGTGATTAGAGGTAAGCTCATACTCAGCCTCCATAGACATACACTGTACAAGCTGGAAAACAGATCTTTTCGAGAGGGAACACTGCAGCCTGATTTTTTGTATGTAGAATCTCTTAACCCCTTCAGTACTCAGCCTTTTTTGGCCATTTAGGACGCGGCCCCATTTTTCAAATCTGCCCTGTGTCACTATAAGTGGTTATAGCTTTGGAACGCTATAATATATCCAGGGGATTTTGAGATTGTTTTCTCGTGACACATTGTACTTCAAATTAGTTTAAAAATTTGGATGAAATCTTTTGCATTTAGTTATGAAAAAACAAAATTTGGCAAAATTCTTTATTTTCAATGTTCTAAATTCTCTACTTTTGATGCACACAGTCATAGCTCCCAAATAAATTCATAACTTACATTTCCCAAATGTCTGCTATATGCTTGACCGCGACGTGTAAGGGGTTAACACCCGCGATTGGAGCCGGTTCCGATCGGCGGTGTTAGCGCGCGGTGTCAGCTGATAGACAGCTGACAGCCACTGCTTCTGGTGCCGGCTCCGTTCGAGAGCCAGTGCCAGAAGCAGGACGTTATAGCACGTCCCCGTGCGCTTATCATCTAGCCGCGGGGACATACTATAACGTCCTGGTGCGCCTAGGGGTTAATGAAGTATATCAGAAAAAATGTCAACAACACACACAATGCTTTAATGGAAATCAATCAAGCATGATAATCCAGGGACACCATCTCATAGATCCAGGCACCGTAATCATCTTTTTATATTTGTTATCCATGGCCTCCTTCCTTCTTTTTTAATTTTTAAATGCTTTATTAATTACCATAGCTTACAGAAATTCAATACCTTCACTATAATATACAAAAGATATCATTCACATATAATGATTAGTGTAAATATACATAAAAACAGCAAATATAACATCAGCATTTTCTTCCCCCCGCCACCTTCCCACCCCTTGCTGGAGATGTTGAAGGAAGATAAAAATTTTTTTTTAAAAAACAACGTTTTTCATATGAGCATTCATATGACCTAATACGTTCTACCAGATTTTGCCATTCCCTTACCGATGGAGCCTTATCCCAAAGACAATCCCAAAGAACATGAAGGACGTCGGCATCAACTCTATTACATCGCATACAATTGGAATCTTCCTTTAGCTCAATTCTACATTACATATGGTGAGAAATAAGTCCTATATAAAATATTTAATTGTGTACATCTGTGATTTAAATTAATGGTGGTCCTAACAACATTCCTATAAATCTCTCCCCACTGTTCTGTAGTGATCCCTCCTATCTGATTTGTCCACTTAGTTTGACTAATGTGACAGAATTCTTGATCAACATTGTTTCGCAAGAAACGATACACCTTAGCTAATTTTTTTGTGATCTCTCCCAACTCAAAAATGTTTGTGAGATTCTCACTCCCCTCTACCTTAAAAACATCCTTATTTTTTCCCTTTTTATATGCATGTGAAAATTGCCAATACCTAAATAAATCTCTATCCTTAAGGATGCCGGCATCCACCCACGATTGAAATGAAGGTAATTTCCCGTTTTCACCCATTTGCTCCAAAGACGTAATACCGATATTTTCCCAAAAACCAACATCCTCCAATTTGCAATTTGCAGTTCTGGCATGTTGAGGTTATCCCACAAAGGTGTAAATTTAAATCCCCCCACAATCCCTAGCATCCCTCCTTCCTTCTAAAATCAACTTTTATATCTATGCTTATTAGCCTCAGGAGTTCAGGATGGGTGGTAGTTGTGTTTCCAAAGCCCCTCAGTGCTGTAGCTTCTCAGGCTGTTAAAATGAGCAGAGCAGATCTTCCCTCCTCCAGCCCTGCCTGCAGTTGGTGGATTAAACAGGCAGAAGGAGGTGGAGAGAGCAGGGGGTTGGTTGGGACATGTTCTGGTCATTATAACAGCTTGTGAATCTGCAGCACCCTGGAAATGCCTTCATTAGCATTCTGCATCATTAGCATAATTTTAGAAGTTACTTTTAGAAGGAAAGAGTCTAAGGATAACAATTATAAGAAGATTACCACAGTTACAATGTCTGGATCTATGATTAAATTTCCCTGGCTTATGACGCTTGATTTCGATGGCATAAGTAGGGGGTCCTAGCAGTGGGTACTGGCAATGGGTCCCCTAGGTATCAGGCCATTATCATGTAGTCAGTAGACACTAAATAAGTGAGAATCACAAAGAGAAAATAGAAGTTTGAGCAGCAACAATAGTACAATTATGTTACGACTTAGAGTGCTTAATAAAAACAGTGGAATATTTCCATATTGCATAAGAAAATATTTCATTTCAAAATTGCTTGGCAGCATGGACAAGGTCAACATATTTTAGAATTACGTAGTCAGTCTACTAGTATAAAAATTTGTATAACAAATGTATTGAACAGATCCACTATTATGTAGAAGAGGAACTACAATTTAATTATTGGACTTTTTTCAAGTGTAATATGCACATTGAAAAACAGTAACATGAAAAACAGCAGTGAGCAAGAAAAATGCAGAACCTTTATAACAGCAAGAAATGTTTTCAGGACTTTCATATTTATATTATATAAAAAGAAAATAAATATATACACATGCACAGGAGAAAAGAAAAGCCTCATGTTTGAATTCTATGGTTTACCGCAGCAGCATGGAATAAAATAAAGTCTTATATGAATAATTACACAGCAGAAAGCTGTATTATTCAAAAGGAATATATGAAAAATTTTGTCAAATGTACTTATTCCAATAGAAATTAAGTTAATGCCAGGTAGTACTCAAAACATCAGCAATGGTCTTAGAAAAGTTGTGGGGCAGGTTATAGGACCATTTCTAACACAATTATGGTCATTGGGATGTATTTATTATACAACGGTGCAGCCTGCAGCAGTGTATAATGTATAATAAAACCCTTCCACTCCGTATATATGCTCCAGCCTCCTGATGTATGATGCAAACAACTGTGGGGGTGGACAATTCTGACCTGAACAGGCACAGGATATAGTGAGTGCAAAGGTGTGGGGCAGAAACAATCCAAGCTATTCCACTCCCCTGCCAGGCAACATCTACCTTCATGCAGACTTGGTTTGGAGTTGGACTAAAGGGGTTAGACGGATGTACAAGCCATGATAAATCTCCTCCAATAATGCTATTCTTTATTCACAAGTGAAAATGAAAGACAATACTGTTAAGGCGATCGCACTGGTTTCGGACGCCATCTTGACTACTGTCAGCTATTTTAAGTATTAGCACTGTCCAGTTTAATTTCATGATTCAAACTTCATTTTTTTTTAAACCTGCCTGTAAGGGTTTCTCCTTGACACTTGTTATAGATGATTGTTCTCCTTCTTATCTTGTTCTCTAGCATTGCTTATCCCTTGTTTTGGTTAGTAACAAGCTTCTGGAGACATTCTCTGTACATTCTGTATATAAACATGTCTGTGAACAAGGCCTACTAACTTATTCCCAGAATGTGCTGGTGAATTCATTATGGCCAATAGCATTGCAGTATTCTTATCGCCTTCTTCACACCCCCCAATGCTGCTTTTTATGTTTTGATATACGACTGTGGTAGGGAAATAAACGGGGAGAAGATTTTTTCATGCACTAAGAGACGTGTATCTTGGTTTATGTTCAAGTTCCGGGACAACCATGAAAGGGTTAATTTGAAAGTCACTGTATAACATGAAGGGCGGTTAAGCCCTAGATAAAAATCTTTAACAAATCTTTAACAAAACATTATTGAAAGAGACAGGATTACGGTAACGTTCTCCTGAAGCATGAAAAGAACTTTTAGGGTATCTGCATACGTATCTGATTGCCTCCTGCAGAAATCCTGCAGTCATTCCACAAGCATCATAAACTAGCCGCAAGATACGGGTACTGATGCTCAGAAGATTCAACCTTTATATTAAAAAATTACAAAGGAAGGAGGAGTAGGGGAGTGGAACCTTTACATTGCAAAAGCTGATTTCCGCACCAGAGTCCACAGCATTAAGCAACAGGTCACTTATTTCCTGTGAATGAAAATAAGGAAATAAGGAATAGCTGACGTCACGATCATTGGGCGGGACAAGGCTGCCATGAGCATGGAGGGGGCAGCATATATTAGCAGGCCACCTAGCCGAGTGGTACGTAGACCACTCGGCTCATTAGAATAATTTTTTTAAAGTATTTTTTTAAAGAATCCGGCTGTTCCTGTAGATACCAAAAGCATGGTCATCCCCTGACAGATATGCTGACGGTAAATGTCCCAAACTTACTTGTGCATTACATCTGATGCTAGATGTCCTTTAAAAATTTGGACTATTGTTAAAGAAATAATTACATGATGGAATTTGTAGAGATGTTCATCTGTTTATTTAACCAAATCTTAAGCCTGAGGATTACATTATGTCCTGAAATATTATACAAGACATTTCAAAACAGTCTGTGCTATACATACACACAGGCTATCACGGTGTCTGGTACATTTTCTGCCTATTTATCCAGGAGAGCACTGGTAAGGTCAGACACCAATGTTGGTTAAGAGCCAAACCTAAAAGCATCATTTCTGCTCCACAAACCTTTACAGTTGGAACAATACTTACTAGTAAACAGGGAAGAACAATTTGTCACCCTTCAGAACATACTTCTACTTGAAGGCTTATAGATTAAATGCTTTATGCCACTCAGGCTTGGTGCACAGTTTGTGCTGATATTAAGAACTGCAGCCTCTTGTTGTGTCCAGAGTGTTGGTGACTAAATGTACCTAAGCAAACCTGGTTTCATCACACAAGAGAACCTCTTTTTTCACAGTCCTTTACGTAAACTCTTAATGGAAACCTTTTGGATTTTTGATCCTTTGAGACTTAGGCTGCATTCACATAAGCGCATGGGGGAACGTATATAAGGCCGCAAAGTTGCGGCAGGATATATGTCCCCCATAGTCGTCTATGGCACCTGAACTCGGTAAGGCGAGCACAATGTGTGTTCACCGTACCGTGCCATGGCCGCAAAAAAGATAGAACATGCTCTATCTTTGGCCGTAAGAACGGTCATGTGGCTCTATTTTCTATGAAGAGGTGAACAGTGCTCTCCTCTCCAGGGCGCCCAACATGTGTCTGCCTGGCCGTAGCCGGGTGGGCACCCTTACGTATGAATGCAGCCTTAATAAAATATAAAATAAACACTAAAGTACTTACACACAACCTATCATCCTATTCAGGTGTTATATTCAGTCCCAATGCCACAGGTTCAGAGCAATTGGAAACCATTCAGAGCTTTCTACGGTTTCCAATTTTTTTTTATGTTGCAGCAAGCATTCTGCTAAGATCTGCATGTGTTTCCCCGATTTCAGTACCCACATGGTGAGCATGTAAAAGCAGAAGTATAATAAATGTTCTAAAACTTCTAAAGCTAAAAATTTCTCATGGACAAGTATTCCAATTTTATATCTGTTGGCTTTCCATTTTATTGGATTATATTTGGAACACTTAAGAATTAGGATTAAACAACAAGCGTTGGCATTGGTTAGAGGCTGGCAGTAAGACGTGGATACCTTGTACATCAGACTTCATTTTATCTCCTTATTTTAGTTTGATGTGAAAAAAAGTTTTCACCAAGTAGGTCACAAAAATGTTTTGGCAGGAGGAGTGGATTTCTATTGAAAAGGTCTAGCTGTGTCCATTTCCAGAGAAAATTGAAACTCTTTCAGTGCTTTTGGCACAAAGTGGTTTTTATGAGATCAGATTACTTAGACTGACAACCACACTTTACCGTTATTCAACAACATGTAAATGCTTGTGTTTCATACAACGTCACTCATCAACCATAGTATTACTTTGTCCTTAGTATCACTTTGCTTATTAATATTGTACAATTGTCAACAACTTCTTTAGGTATTAAATAAAACATATAAATATGTGAGATGTGAAAAACAGCACTCTCACACTAAACATGTGCTTCAGTAATCAACATATACTTTTATTCTTTTTTACTAACCATACAATAATAAATGTAAAAGTAAAAGCCACTAGATCCATGTATAAATTACTTCTTACACACTGGATGTAGGTAGATGTAGGCATCTAATATCGCCTTAGTTTACCTCACACTGCAGACTATACAAGAGTATGGTGGCAACCCAAAGTTACATAAAAGGGGAAGGCTAGGCGTTGCCATTATATTTGGACAGTGACATGCTTTGGGATCTGTAAACCTCCACATTAAAGGAAACCTACCATTTAGAATGGCAGGGGTAAGCAGAGCACCAGCTCAGGGTGAGCTGGTGCCGGTACTTACTTTCGTTAGTGTTATAAACGACGGTATCGCGGTTTTAACACTTTTTAAACTCCAGACTAGAACAGGTTTCGGCGCTGCGCGCACCTACATAGGAGGTAGCACGGTCGCACGCAGCGCCGAAGCCTCTCCTGCTCTAAAGTTTAAAAAAAAAGTGTTAAAACCGCAATACCGCGGTTTATAACACTAACCTGAGCTGGTGCTCGGTACTTACAGCTTACACCGACCATTCTAAATGGTAGGTTTCCTTTAGATAGGAAATGAAACAGCGGAGATACACTTTAAAGTGTATACTTTCAAGTTTAATTAAAAAAAGGGATGAACAAAATTATCCCATTATGTAACCATTTTTCTAAAAAGCCTCCATATTTCAGGAGCTCAAAAGCAACTGGAAAAATGAATATTACCATATTAAATTTTTAATTCTTTGCAGAGAATTATTTGTAGCGGTTCCCAGAGCCTCTCCATGCTACAGATTTACAGGGTATTGGACTGTCTCCCCTCTGCTCTCCCAGCACTTCCCTCCTTCCACCACCTGCAGCAGTAGTAGTTCCAGCATACATTGGGAGGGGGTGGAGTATAACAGCCTAAGAACCACCCCGATAGTCTATCATGCTCAATAGAAGAATTTTAAAAGTTGATTTTAGAAGGAAGTAGGTCATGTATAACAAATATAAGAAGAGTACCACAGTCATGGCGCCTGGTTCTACAAGTAAGTGCCACTGGTTTACCCATGCTCAATTTTGATAGTGGATTTTCATTAAATCTGGAACCCATGGACATCACCATATGTTGGCTTATCATCTTTGTGATGATTTGCTAGACCCATACTGCAGCATTTTTCAGTGGTTACTTGTTCCTCTTCAGTACAGCAACTACCCCCAAATGCAAATGTATCACGAAGAATAAACTCTAGGTCTTTTACCTGCTTAGATGATGATGGTATAGCAAGGGAATAGCCCTGCAGGATCTGGGCTATTCCAATCTGGGCATACACATTTAACTCCATTATCTGCCATATACACACATTAGTTCAATTGCATCTCATTAAAAAATGTACGGGTGTGAAGAGAATTTCCCAGAAATTTAGCCATGTTGTCCCTTAGATCTGTCCTTGGATATGACCACTCCAGCAGCAGTCAGACTATTCATTACCAATGGACAACCGTGGGACATGCAGTAACTCACAGACATTTCATATGCAAAAACTATTTGTATCTTTGAGCAATCTCTAAGACAGCAACACCTCATTCCTAAGGGACCATATGACTAGAATTATAGGAAATCATCAAACAGGTACATTTGTTTAATAAGTTCCAGTTAAAGAATTTGTGTATGTGGCAGATGAATTAAATAAAAAAGTGAATGTCCAGTTACATTTTAAATAGATTTAGAGATTGCCCAAGACTGCACTAGATGATAGTCGTGCTTGTGCAAGATCTAAAATCATGGGCCGCTGAAGTCAAAGCCTCAGATTAGAGGCCAAAATGCCTTCAGAGGAGGGGAGAGGAATGATGCAGAAGTCCTGGAGTTTCCGACAAACGCTATTAAAAGGAAGTTTCAGTTTATTCTGCTAATGGTAGATACCAAGCTAATGAACCTTTCTAAGTCTATCGAAAAGCAACAACTTTAGAGACATGTACACTGACTGCAGTGATGTAACATTTATCAATACAGAAAATATTGTACAACGATGGTACATACTTTTCCTGCCTCAATTTCTGGCACCTAAAATGAACTTTATATGATTGTGTGAACCCATATATTCTTCATATAAAAAATTTTAGTTAAAAAATACTAAACGTTAAAAAAAAAAAAATCACCTCATTATAGCCCACACAAAGTGCACATGCCGCTTCGTTGCCTAGTTAAATTATTGGTGCTTAGCAACCAATCCAACATTTCCCATTACTCCAGAAAGCATCCAACAGGTTTATTATTCCCTCTCTGTTTCATAGAGTCTAATGATCATGACGTGACAGTGATAAACACAAATGAAAATGGACAGTGCAATATGAAGAAAATGTATAGCACCAGATGTATTTTATTTCGTAGAATTCATTGAAAAATAATCATCTAGAAGTAGAAGCAGATGAACCACCAAACCCAAAACAGCAGGCTTAGTGGATAGCATTACAGCCTTGCAGCACTGGGGACCTGGGTTCATGTCTGCAAAGAGTTTGTATGTTCTCTACGTGTTTGTGTGGGTTTCCTCCGGGTCCTCCAGTTTCCTCCCCCACTCCAAAAACATACTAGTAGGTTGATTAGATTAGGCACATTGTATAACGGTTACAGTAGATTTTCCAGCTCAGCGTCATTCAACTGAAAAGGGCGGATCTACAAACAGGCCATATGATCAATGGATCCAATGCCATAGGTCTTTGATGTGGATGCAGCAATCAACAGTGCACCAAGACCCTTTCATTCAGCTGATAGAGGGGTCCCCAAGTGTCATTACCAGCTAAAAAATGATAATTTTTTTTCTACTCCCCCCAATAAAAGTTTCTATATTTTCATCAATAGGGCATACCGCAAAATGGTATAACTGAAAAATGCATCTCATTCTGCAAAAATTAAGCCCTCACAATATTAAATCAGAAGAGATATTTTAAGTGCACCAATGAACCAACTAAAAACAGGGGTATTCCCACAAAGAAAAAAAAAATCTTAAATAGACCCCGGATGGCAAAATAATAATTTCTATCAATCAATGTTATTAACAAAAGTACAGCATTACACAGATATAATTATAACCTGTCTATCAGTACTGCTATTGTGTGTTTTGGTTGGCATGGGATACCACCATAAACTCATCCTGATTATGGTCAGGCAGGTCTTCTTCTCACATGAACACTGTACTGCAGGAGAAAAGGAAGGAGGCAGAGATCACTAGAGCCAGAGAAGAGGAGAACAACTACAAACAAGACATATCAGTACTGAGTGTGTGTTTGATTGATTAGGTGAGGTAACAGAGCGGAGTTTGTTATTAGGGATCTTACATCCATCTCATGACTCTGATCTGTCTCATCTCTCTTGAGAAATGAAAGTGTAGATAAACCTGTACTCTGATAATCTAAGAACATTGTCAGCACACAGCATCTCACAGCAGAGGAATCATGAAGTGTCTGCTCAGCTGGTACTGCCCTGAGGGCAGAATTTTACATTCAGGAACCAATACAGCAGTGGGAGCAATGGCAGCAAAGAAAAAAAAGGAAGTAATGGATTACAAATTATCTTTATCATTCTAGCATTACTAATGGATCAATATTTGAGGAGTTTCTTTCATGGGCAAGCCCCTTTAACCCTGTAGGGCTTTGGCATGGTGATCCTTCCCTTCTGTGAACTGCTGCCCGCCAAACAACAAGTGATGTCACCATTTTGGGGTGTATCCAAACTCTGGAGAAATTACATAACCAAGATTGGTTCTCTCTTCTTATGTGGATGTGTAAATTTTAGGGATAAATGAACGCATTAACAAAATGGGACTATTCCAAATTTCACCTTCATTTTGTTTTAATCACTATGAAGATCTCAAAAGATTAACAATCTTCTTAAACACAAATTATCCCCAAAAAAGTGAATCTTCAAATTTCCTTGAAAATGTGGAAAACGGATTCAATTTGTAAGCCATGTGACCTAGTAATAAAACATCCAGACATTTTAAAAATGATGAAATCATAAAGCAGACGTATGGGAAATGTTGGTTAATACCTTATTTGGGTGGTAAAACTGTGTCTGAAAAAGACAATTTTTAATTTTGAGAATTATGAATTTTTTAAAAAATTAACACAAAACTTATGAACCAGATTTTACCACCAACATAAAGTAGAAGATATCATGAATAGAAAAACAAAAAAACTCATAAATCCCTTTGGGAAGTTAAAGTGTTCAAAAGTTATAACCATATAAAAGCAATGCATGGCACATTACAAATAATGGTGCTAAGGCTGAAGGGGGTGGCCACTTTACCTCATGTTTTATGTAATATGTGTGTAAGTGTGGGGGGGCAGGATATTAGGTAATTTACCAATATACATCTATTAATAGTCCTGCCCTGCTTTCTTGATATGTAATGTAAAGCCTCCTGTCTTTTACCTCATCAGCCAGACATTTATGTCCATAAAATGACCAAAGATGGAGGGTCATGTGATCTAACTGTCCATGAACAATCGCCAGTTAGACATCACATGACCATCCATCTGCAGCCATTTTATGAAAAGGAACGTCTGGCTGATGAGGTAAAAGACAGGAGGCTTTACATTACATATCAAGAAATCAGAGCAGAACTATTAATTGATGTATATTGGTAAATTACCTGATATCCTGCCCCCCACACACTTAAACACATATTACAAAAACAAGTGGCCAATCCTTTTCAGCTACAAATTGGCTGCATCCGTAAGGGGCTAAAATCAGCTATAAATCATTAAACTATAAATTGGGGATAACACTGTATAAGGACATGGGTAGTAATAGCATTTATGCTCACACCCTGCTCTGTCACAGGTTTCAATTGTATTGGCTTCCTGAGGACACCAATACAGCAGAAAGAAGGAAGAGAAATTTGGATTGAGTCTCCTGGGTACCCTGATCAGGTACAATAACAGATCCTAGAGCAGGAGCTCCAATGTTAATTCACCAATGTCAGCACCTACTTGCTCCTCCTGCAGGTCAATAGTGCTGAACATTGAATGTCCTGGGTTTTCTGGGACTGTAAAAGGCCTCCATCCGGTCTGGAAAACTCTGTGCTAGTGTTATGGCCTGGGTCCCCATAAAGAGGGCTCTGAGTGCCACCCCTGGCCCTAGGTTCACCACCACTGATATAGGGAATAATAATAATAACAGCTCCTGCACCTGCCTGTCCATTATGTGACCATGGTCAGATTTCTATCCACTGGAAGTGAACATAGAAGCTTTCTATAGAAGCAAAGCAGGCAGAGATCTAGAAAACTGTGAGGAATTTATATACAAACTATCTTGGAAACTTGAATGACTTTACATTATCCAAACAATATCAATTATTTAGTTGAAGTGGACAACCCCTTTAGGCAAAATCCAGATTAACAGCATATACTATAAAAAATATCCTTCTATTAGACCCTCATCTGCATTTCTTTTCAAACAAACAAGCAGAATTGAAAAGGCATTAGTAAGATGCGGTTTTCTAAAAAAAAAAAACCTGTCTCAATACACAATCAGCTGGATATTGTATGAAAAAGATAACGTTCCAAAGAAACTGTACTTTGTAAGAATATTGTTCAGTGAGTAGATAAGAGCTTTAGTGCATAATAAATCAGGAGCCGGGAAAGGTCGATATGACAACCTGCAGACAAATGTTATACATTAAGAAGCAGCGATACATTTAGCTAAAGGTATGATTTCAGTAACATACAGAAGACTGGAGAGGTAATACCAATCACTTGCAGGCTTCATGTCAAAATAAGGGTTGCAGAGTCGGTAAGGCAAACTTCTGACTCAAATTCTGTCAAAATGGTTACTGATTCTGACTTCACAGCCCTGTTTTCCTAGTCACTCTAGCAGGTCTAAGAGGAGTGCAGGCATTCCTTTCCAGTGCCTTATTTCCCTGATCTGTAGCAGACGAGCTTCATTACTGAGCATGTACATAAAGTGCACACATTCATATCAACTAAATGCCTGGAAGACTATGCACAACCTGCAGCTGTCTGGAGAATTGTGGCCACTCAAGTTTCGAGTTGCAGCCCGCACCATGCTGACAACAAGCGCTTCTATAAGTGGTAGAAGGGTTTATTGGTACAGAAGGCCAGGTAGCAGGAGAGTCCAACTTCAATAAGTCAAGAAGTCCTCACTGAGCTTACAACTCCAACTTCACAGCTCTGGTCAAGATATGTTTGAAATAAAAAAAAAACAAAGCAATAACCATTGCTTTCTCATTTCTCCAGGCAGAGGTCAAGTATTTTGCAGGTCTCATACAGTATGCAACACTACATAATAGGTAATGCATGGTTGTGGCGGCTGCTAGTAAAAAGAATAGCACATATGCTAGCTGCTTTTCCATACATTGAATTAGCTGGCTGTAACATTCCAAATATGTCATATGTTGACATATGTCACTTCCACAATGTGCAGCAGGACTCACCTCTCCTGTGACTGCTCTTCATACATTCGCTCCTTCCCCTCCTTGAAGAGTCTAATTGCTCGCTTGGATTTTTTCATTAGACTGTCAATGTAGATCTTAAAATACTCATTTTCACTGAGCTGCATAAGTTTCTGGTTGTCATCATACTTGCTCAAAATAAGTCTCAAATGTTGATATGTGTCAGGTAAAATATCAAGTATGTAAGGAGGGCTGTTCTTCAGCTGAAGCTTTGGACTTTGGCATAACCTTACCTGGAAAATAAAAAGGGACATTTAACATTGAAACAATTACATTCCCATAAAACATCATTGCTGACAAAGAAGGGGTGGGGTAATCCATATAATAAAACTGCATGTAGCACTTACAGTATGTACACCATGCCACCTGGCATCATACTGACACTGCATCTTGGTACTGTACACCATTACTGGTGTTCCAGGTTTTACCCAAGCTTGGAGTAATGCCCATCGCTAAAAAAAAAAAGGGTTACTGATTGCTTAAAGAGTAACTCAATACAAATCAATAGCTCTTGGAATGTAAAACAACTTTGTAAATTATCTTTGTTACCTAAATCCGGCAGTTTCTTTTCTATAGCCCTCAGATTACTTCAGTGCAGCAATAGCTTCTCCCTTTCCATGTGCAGATAAGCCCTGTGAGTTTATCTGTTGGTTTCATGGGAGGAGAGGGGTTGCTGCGCCCTACTCACAGAGGAGGAGATCGTGTGCAAGTGCTCTCTCTGAGTATGCAGCAGAGCTGGATGTATCCTGCACAGAATAGTGAGGTACAAGATCTCCCCTGTTCCCTATAAGTCACTCTATCCCAGTCTGTGGTAACTGACTCCAACTTCACAGCCCTGTTTTCCTAGTTACTCTAGTAGTTCTAAAATGAGTGCAGGCATTCATCAGAACTTTCTAGAAAAGTTCACAGAACTTTTTCTGTCTCTCTGCACCTCATGCTGCACCACTCCTCCACCTTGTAGTTGGTACTTTCTGCAATGTGCAGATAAGCTATTAACCCTGAGTGCTCACACAGCTATAGACTTCATGTGTAACTGCGTTACTTATGATTTCTTCCACTTACAGTTGTTTATTACGTCCCAGTGTGTGAGCAGACCTCACATGCCATTAACACATGGTCACATTGTTTCATTGTTTGCGGATTGGTGAATGGACACGTTCATACACTAGTAGTCTAAATATACAATATACAAAGCAGTTGCTTTGAGTAATCAATTTCGTTTCAGTTAATTTGAAAACATTAAAGCAGCCGGTCGCGCATAGTCGGACTGCCCCGTTAATCTCTATCAGCTCCATATAGATGAATGGGGCAGTCCGACTATGCACAGTCCTCGGGATAGGACCTAACTTGTTTCATGGGAAAATCCTTATAAGACCCAAAAGAAATATGTGAAGAAATCAAGTGATGAACAAGTGATGCCCTTTGGCTTCAGTAGAAAAGTCAAATATAACTTTTTGATTTGCGGAGAATTTCGCTTAATCCCCCCCTTTGTCTCAGGTTTTTGGTGCCATTTTAGTTATAGTGGAAGACACAGATTGAATTGGAGTTGGAGGGGGGGGCGTTTCCTAACAAATACAAGTATAATCCAGGCTAAACGATTTTGGGTTGATATACGAGAGAACTACCATTTTAATCTTCAAAACTGCAGTAAAGACTTAACAAAACTATACACATTTGGTTTTTCCTGTGATTTGGTATCCCTGTGATAAAATAGAAGTATATTTTTTATATGATTTTTGCATTTTTTGGCAATTGGTTTAGGCAATTCAACCACATTTATCATTTTTGGCAAACTTCCCAGAAAACGGTACAAAATATTAAATGGTAAAACTACGTATAATTTGGGTCACAGATAACAGGGCCTCATGCAGCTCTGTAAGATTAAAAACAAAAAAAGCTTTTGGAATGCGGAAATTGAAAAATGGAAACACATAAACACTAAGGGGTTAAGGAGCTGGTAGACTTCCTTTAACAACTTTTATACCCAATACAGCAGCCAGCGTTATCTCTCATATGTGCATGCTTGGTTGAGTGTGCATGTGTCTTCAGTGGAATAAGGGCAATATGGAGTTACCACAAGAACACCTAATGATTCTAAGGTGCATGAAACACACACAAACTGAGTAGGGAAAGAAAATTTAAGAGGTGCTACACTGAATGAACACATGTACAAGAAATTCTCAGTAAAAGTAAATTCTGAAACCATGTGGCCAACATGTAAAACGCTCACACCTATTCGTCATTCTTTCCTTTTGTCATGGAACAACAGACGAAGAAGTTAAAACCCTGATGCATTTGTCACCAACGGAGAGATGAATGGAAAATACTAATCCCAATAAAAAGGTCCTGCCACTTTAGTCTTTTAAAAGAAATAAAAGCATGCCAGGCAAAAGAGAAAAGGGACATCACTTGTGTCGGTTAGGAAAATGTTACATATATTTGCAGTGATTGATTAGCAGCACATAAAAAGTTCACATCCAGTATAACTGGGGATACCTACGATATAAGATCCTTTATTAAGTCTGAAGGGGTCATTTAAAGGGTGATCTGTACATGTGGACTGGAATATATAGACAAGACTATACAAGAGTTCTGCCGTAGAATTGGAACCCATGTGGGAGACATCATTAATCATAGGGATACCCCATTGGCTAGACATATTATACAACAACACAATGGATGTACTGATGTCATTAAGTTTCATGGAATTACAAAGATACCACATTGCCCCAGAGATGGCAACTAAAACAAGATAGTTCTGAAATGTGAAACAAAGTGGGTCTTTCGCCTCCAAACAGTGGCCCCTCTTGGTCCTAACAAATCTCTAAGATATGCCCCTTTTCTGGACCCCTAAGTAGGTACTCTCCATTTCTGAAAAAGTGTCTGTACCTGATTGATAGGAAGAGTTTATGGGTTGTTACTTACTCACCACTAACACCATTATGGATATGTAGCTGCATTAACTATTATACAATAAATGGGTCTTGTACATAATATCTTTGACTTGAGCCAGGCCAAGTATTATAAAGGACTGGGTACTTTAGGTAACCTACTGAGTATCACTTTTTCTTTTAAAATAATGCTAATTTATAACGCTACAGTTGTGCATGCTTAGAGGGATACAAGGCAAATTTTGCATGCCGAGTGGTGTGGCGCCTAATCCACAGTGTATAACTGGCAGTGTGAGAAGAGAGTGACAACATTAACTCAGACAGACCCCTCCAGTACCCAGTGGTAATGTGTAGGAGAGAGCAGAGTGCCGGAGTTCCGGAGTCTGGAGGAAGACGAGCACTGGCACACTTCCGGTTGATGCGACGATGAGAACCAGGATTAACAATAAAGCTTAATTGTAGACACCTTTGATAACGCTGGGTATTGTAAATTACCAATTACTAGAAGTCCGTTTGTAACGAGGGGTCGTCTGTACGCCAGGTGTTCTTAAGTAGGGGATCTCCTGTATTTAGCAACACAAAAAAAAGCCTACAAATGTATAGCAATGCAATAGCAATAATAGTTACCTTAATACAGGTTACCTACACAATCCCTTTACATAATTCACAATACAGACACCATGTAGTACGAAGAGTTATGCTGACCTAAGATCAAATACTTCTCACCCCTGGTCATGATGGTAAATCTCACGCACATGCTCAAGGAATGATGTTCTCGCGCATATTGAGGGCAAAGGGGCATGCATAACTAGTGAACAGCGTAGCCATGAGGCGCTCAGGTGATGTGAGGCTCATTTACATAATTTTATAAAGTTCTTTTCTCTGGAACTAGCCAAAATCAGTGCCACTATTCCCTAGAGGTAACTAGCAGGCTTGTGAGGACAGTCTACAATCACTTATCTAGTGGTGGATGTCCTTTAAACCCTACCTTAAATTAAAGCAGTGCTCCAATTGGTTGCTTAGGACGGAAGAAAATCTTTTCATGGTAGAGACAGTTTTCATAAATGAGGCTCAATATACAGTGTACTTTTATAATTTTATATTTCAGTCATTCATTAAGATTAAAAAAATAAAAAAGGAAGAAAAGTTTGCTTATAATTCGGTGATGAAGCTACACTGCCAAATGCCACTTCTGGTATGATTGTAATTAAATGAAGATCACTTAATCATGTAAATATCAGATGAAACCTTGTACCTCTCAGCACTAGTCATTTTATCAGTTCAGATATTCAGTAAGAATGAAACGTGCAGTACACAGACGCCCACACACCAAACTATACAAGCAATGGTGAAGAGTAACGATAACAAAAACGGATATTTTTATAGTCTAACAGCTTCAACAAATAATAATATTAAAAAACTAACAGTGTGGTCCACACTATACTACAAGACAAGTTAAAGGCTAGCACCTAGTCGGGTGGAGAAAAGGAGCGACCTCACTCCTCCCTTCCCCAAAGAAAGCCAGGTGTCCCAATTCGGTCATAGTGCAGTGTCCTCACCACAACACAAGTGGGGGGTAATAGACCTCTATGGGAGGTGTGATCTGGCCGCATATTGTGTGGCCAGATCGCAGCCACCCATATGGTCATGTGCAGATAACCTAAAGCTTTGACCTTTATTAGAAAAGGCTAGTATAAATACATCCAATATGGTTGCAGGGTACCAATCCCCAGTGACTTTCTCAAAACTGAAAGGTTGGTGCCTGAATGTTCAGGTACCATACTTTCTGGAGTATAAGACGCACTTTTTAGCAAGAAAAAATCTTGCTAAAAAGTGCCTGCGTCTTATAGACCGGAGGTCAGAAGTATCCAGCACTGCCAGATCCTCCTGATCACTGTAAAGGAGAACTGGTGATGCTCTGATCAGAGGTCGCACTAACATTTTTCCAGAAGGGTAAAAATACTCCTCTAACCATTTTTGAGGAGTATTTTTACCCAAGGAGGAGTATGAAAATTTCAGTAATACACTCACACTACACTCGCACCACTACACTCGCAACACAGCACACACACACACACACACACACACACACACACTACACAGCACACACACACTACACAGCACACACACACACACACACACACACACACACACTACACAGCACACACACTACACAGCACACACACTACACAGCACACACACACACACTACACAGCACACTACACAGCACACTACACAGCACACTACACAGCACACTACACAGCACACTACACAGCACACTACACAGCACACTACACACACTACACAGCACACTACACAGCACACTACACAGCACACACACACTACACAGCACACACACACACTACACAGCACACACACACACTACACAGCACACACACACACTACACAGCACACACACACACTACACAGCACACACACACACACACACACACACACACACACACTACACAGCACACACACTACACAGCACACACACTACACAGCACACACACACACACTACACAGCACACTACACAGCACACTACACAGCACACTACACAGCACACTACACAGCACACTACACACACTACACAGCACACTACACAGCACACTACACAGCACACTACACAGCACACACACACACTACACAGCACACACACACACTACACAGCACACACACACACTACACAGCACACACACACACTACACAGCACACACACACACACACTACACAGCACACACACACACACACTACACAGCACACACACACACACACTACACAGCACACACACACACACACACTACACAGCACACACACACTACACAGCACACACACACACACACACTACACAGCACACACACACTACACAGCACACACACACACACACACTACACAGCACACACACACACACACTACACAGCACACACACACACACACTACACAGCACACACACACACTACACAGCACACACACACACACACTACACAGCACACACACACACTACACACTACACAGCACACACACACACACACACTACACAGCACACACACACACACACTACACAGCACACACACACACACACTACACAGCACACACACACACCCGGTCCCGTCGATCACATAAACGGAGGCAGCTGCGGGCAGGGAGAGTTGGAGCAGGATGGGGAGCAGCAGCTTCGCGGCCTACATGTCTCTCCTGGGGCCGGTGCTCTCACTCCGGGTCTCTTCGGCACGCCCCTTAGTCACGTGTCCCGCTGAGTGGTTCGGCGTGCGCCGTGATTGCGCTACCTGTATTTACCTCATTTGCAGCGCGCGCTGAACCGCTCAGCCTGCGCGCTACAAGGAATAATTGCCAAGCGTAACTTTACGCATGGCAATTATTTTGGGGGGTAATGGCGCCTCATCACACGTCTATGACGCGTGGTGAGGCGTTAATGCGACCTTTGGCTCTGATATAGAGCTGCACCTGATCTCCCAGAGAGGAGCCTCCGTACTGCTCTTCCTACAGGTACACGACCTGCGATGATGTCAGAATCATGTGACTGATCACATGCTTCTTACATCACCACAGGTCTCATACTGCCATGTTGGCCTGGGACAGGGTAAGAAGAAGGAGAATGGGGGAAGTATGTATGTGTGTGTGTGTGTGTGTATGTGGATGGATGATGCAGAGCTGAGTGTGTATGTGGATGGATGATGCAGAGCTGAGTGTGTAACTATGGTTGATGCAGAGCTGAGTATGTAACTATGGATGATGCAGAGCTGTCTGTGTAAATGTATGTCTGTATGTGCTGTGCTTTAGTGCAACCAACAGGGATATTTTAATTGGTGTAAAATATATTTTTCCTTTTTTTTGGAAGCCTTAATCTGGGGTGCGTCCAATAGTAAGAAGTGTCTTATAGTCCGAAAAATACAGTACATTTTTGCAGTTCTGCTCTTCTTTAAATGACAGTATATTTAAAGTTTTTTACACAGTTTTTCTTTTCATTCCATCAAGACTAAGGCTATATTCACACTGCCGTTGCCCGCCCGTACCGTACCGTAGCGGGCAACGTCAGTGTACGGGGAGAGGAGGAGGAGGTGAGCGCAGCTCACCCCCACCCCTCTCCATAGCAACCTATGGCGCACGGCGCCGTATTACGGGAAAAGATAGGACAGGTCCTATCTTTTTCCCGGGTACGGAACGGTACGGTGCCGCACGTGTGCGGCACCGTACCGCTCCCATAGGGTGCCGTGCGCCCATAGAAGTGTATGGGGGACGTATATCGGCCGTATATACGTCGGCCGTATATACGTCCCCCATACGTTCGTGTGAATATAGCCTAACTTGGATAGTTTTATTAATTACATGTTTTTTCTATATAAAATTAGCAGACAAGTGGACTGAGAATAAGGAACTACACTTCCCAGTTAAAGGGTAAGTGGCGATTTACAAAAAAAAAAAAAAAAACACAAAAAAAAAACCACAACCCTTTCTTGTCACACATGGAGGATTGCACGATATCTTTTTGCAAAACTCCCAAATTTCCTATCTGTTTGGCCCCATGGCAACATCCACTCTGATATCCTCAGTGAAATCTCTATTTTCAAAAGGGGACTAATAGTGACATCTGCCAGGACACACATCATCACAGGTGCCCTTAGTTCCCATCATGCACTTAGGGAGTGTGTGCTTTTAAAATGCACCAATCACCACAAGCGTCCAAGTGGACCCCTTCCCCTGTCAGGAAGCAGGAGCAGCAGCATGATATAATTGTCAAGAATGTGCACTGACAAAATGAGTGTGCACAGGATCCATGAGCGTGCACAATGTTGAAGGGGGCATGGCCGGACTGATCTGACCCTAGCAACAAAAATGTAGCACAAGTAGCAGGCTATAGCTGGTTGAAGGATTGAATCACGTCTGCAGGGGAAACTATAACCAACTAGACCTACAGCATGGCAAGAAAAAGAATTATAGAGAATTATATGGCACCTATACTTTAACGTCACTGTGCCAACCGTTACCAAAGACAATAGAGAAAATGAATATCATGTATGTTGTTACTAAAACAGCCTGTATGTGATTCTCTAATAGACAGGAACTATCTGCAGCAGTTTATTGCCATATCAGCAATTAAAATAAGCATGCAAATGAACCAAACAGAGCATTAATATTTATAGAAGAGTTGAGAGCTAACTGTCTAACAAATCCTTGGACAGAGGACTTCCACACAAGATTACTATACAGTGGTGTGTGTAAAGATAATTCCCAGAATTGTGAATGCAACTGAATTATTATCCTAAATCACAAAGCACTGTGCATGCTGACTGGCTGTGGTTCGGCTCAGAAGCTTAAAATAGCTTCAACTGTACATGTTCTGACAAACAGTAAAATGTTGACTCAAGACAGATCAAAAGCCCTCAAGCCCCCATGAGAGTGAAGCTGCAGGTGAGCCCCTATCCACAAAGCTCATGTAATCATTTACTGTACAGAAAAACCGGACAAATATGAAAAACACTTTATCTGGGTGAAGCACATGTAAGCACATGCCAGGAATTTCTGAAAAATCACCCATAAAGCAGAGAGCCTTCATAAAATCTTGATATACATTTGACTTGTACTTTACTTTTAACTCTTTTTACTCTCGCAGTGGCCAAACTGCAGCAACTGCTCCAGGTTTTGAACATTTTTTTAACCCTTTTCTGATCGGGCCTTAAAGGGAACCTGTCACCAAGGACCTCATTTTTACTAAAACAGGGCGAAGGAAATGTATATGGTACTGCATGTATGTATGTGTGCTTATGCTGTAGGGATGTATATATAGTGTGTCTATATTTCATGTGATTTTAACTCACATGTGAGTATACAAATATCTTATATATATATTTAAGTTATATTTTTTAGGGGGAAGGGGAGGGCATTTAGAAGTCTGCTATGGGGCCCTGCCTGATCTGTTTTGGTTTGCCCTGCATTTAAAAAAAAAAAAAAGTGAGTTGCCTATGCTGCTCACTCACTCCTCAGCTCTCAGCCCCCACCTTTGTGCTTCTGTACAACTCCTCCCTCATGCTCCTTCACTCAAACAAAGATAGAGCTCACAGCCTGGTCAGTTGACATCAGTTGGGGAGGGAGAACAACTCAACAACATGTTTTTTTTTTGTTTTGTTTTTTTAAGGTCGCCAAACCAAAACAAACTTGGGACTAACAAAAATGCTCAATAAGGGTAGAAAGACATCTTTGCAATACACCTGTAATGGGCTTCTGTCTTTAGTGAAAAGACATGCTTGACTTTGGTGGTAGATATCCTTCTAGTCAGCAAATGGCCTCATCCTTAAGAGGTTAATATCTCTGAAGCCCCTGCCAGTGTAAGGGTTCGGTGGAAACACACTGTAGTCTACACTGGAAGGGAAATAATAAAAGGTTAGATGTAGAAAATTATAGATGTATGCTTTGCCATAAAATTGGGATTGGGGATGACTACTTGCCATTTTCTTGTTTTTCTGCACACCCTGTTCTATGTAAATGTAAACAGGATGTGTTATAACAAAAGGTCAAGAGAAAGGGAAAATAATAGGGGATGTTGCTGCTTATGATTCTGAGCATATCATGTGTGATCACCAGTCTGGTAAAATCACTCACATATGCTCTACAGCCTTCCTGATAATGGACTTACATGCCCTTAACCCTTTCAGATAGTCACATAGTTGGAATGAGTGTTCTAATATTTAGAGGGTCGGAGTTTAAAAAAAAACAAAAAAACAAAACTATACTTCTCATAGAATACTTCTTCCACATGCATTACATCCTACATCTAGTTGATAGGGTCCATAAAGATTGTCCTTATTGAAAAAAAGAAGTTTAGCAGCTGCATTGACCATTCAAAGCTGCAGATAGTGTTAGGCAACAGCCCTGCAGATCTGTGTAATCATACAATTGTGTATTTTGTTAGTAGCAGCAGAACTGTGAAAGATGCATTTATATTCCAGGATTGTAATTGGACTTTATGTCCTGGTGTGCGAGATCTCAAACAAAACTGGGAATATAATCCATTATTTGCAGTCCCGCTGCCACCAACAACGCACACAAAGGTAATACGTGTTTGAATTACACGAGATATAGCATTCATCTAGCAAATCATCTGCCAATGAATTCCAAACCAACAAAAGGCAGACTAGAATAGAGTCCATAGAGAAAGATTCATTCACATACAGTTCTGGACCTAGACAAAATGGGCTACATATACAAGTTATTTCGGTAGTACTTTCCTTTGCTATAGAAGTACATACAGCACTCCTGCTCTATTCTAGTTTGAGTTCTAATAGTTAATTGACAGCATATAATTTTGTACATAGTCCATAGGTCTAACCCCATTGTTTGATGGGATGGTTTTCCAAGAATTTTACATTTCATGGATAAACAGACTGATCAAGTTTACTTTACGTTACACCCATATCCAAATAAGCACCTTTAGGGTTAATATGGATTAAACACGTATTCATTTCTTGGATAGCCGACGGAGCAATTTCTCTGTCTGCCTATCATACACCAGCATATGAAGCAAATCCCCACCCCTTTGGATATATCAGGGGCTCTGGCCTCCTGATGTATATGGTGGGCAGCTGAACTGCCATACAATTCTATGCCAGAGTTTAGTTGGTGTAGAATTGCGCTATAAACCACACCTGACTGCACATTCCCTGCTGGCATAGTCCCCTTCATGCCCGTCCATGCCCACGTTTTTGTGGATTGGTTTAAGGGCCCTGATAAATCTCCCCCCCCCCCCGATTGTATGTGTGTTTTTAATGGAAATAGTGGATTTTTTTTTGTACTTGCAAATGAGCCTCTTGATGCACCAAAGCTGAACCAGCTAGTGTTCCCATGTTATTCTTTCTTTGCAGCCTCCATAAAAAGAGGACATACAAGCACAATGGGTCTATTTGCATATGGACAATAATAATCAAATAACAGATCACAGTTCAAGCTCTTCATCAGGTAAACAGCGAATTCAAAATATTTGATTATTACTGTTTCAATAGATTTTCCCACGAAGCATGTTAGGACCTATCCACAAGATAGGGTCTAACTTGCTGTTCGGTGGGGGTCAATCTTCGTCAGCTCCATAGAGATGGACGGGGCAGCCCACCCATGCGCAACCAACTTTTCCAGTCATCTCGGGGAACAACAGGAGTACATCGGACCCCTGTTGTTTTGATCCATGGTGGTCCCTTCAACAAGACCACCACCGATCAGCAAGTTAGCCCCCGTCCTGCTTATCATTAAAATTACACAGAATAGTTTGTTTTAATGGTTTTCCAAAGTCAAAATGACATATTCCTTTTATTCTTTGGGGTCAGTAAAATTATGTGATGTCACATTTATTTATAGCTATGCCTTAAAGAGGACCCGTCACCCATAAAAAAAAAAAAGCACTAGGAGCTGCTAAGTAAGGTAAGCAGCTCCTAGCGCCATCTCCGATAACGCTAGCAAACACTGCTGCAGAGTACAATAGAAATGCCGGGCCTCGCTCAAAGTGTTCTGGCGTATTCACAAGGGGGCGGGGCCCCCCCAGCCTATGGAGTGGGAAGGGCGGACCAAGGGAGAGTGTTCCGATAACGCTAGCAGTGTAACACTGCTGCATTGGAGATTGTAATTGGAACTGCTTAGTTTAGCAAGAAGCTCCTAGTGCTTTTTTATGGGTGACAGGTCCTCTTTAAAGAGTAACTATAAAGGGTTTTTTTTTCACAAATCAATAGCTATTGGGATGTAAAACAACTTTGCCTATTATCTTTGTTACCTATATTCAGTAGTTTCCTTGCTATTCCCCTCATATTACCTCAGTGCTACAATGGCTGCCTCTTCTCCATGTGCTGATAAGCCCTTTGAATCCCTAAGTTGTTTACACTTTGTTTCTGGTCGGTTTCATGGGATGGGGGGAGCTATTGCTCCCTGCTCACCGGGGAGGAGGTCAGTGTATGCAGCAGAGCTGGATGTGTGCATGCAGAGAATAGTGACGTACAAGATCTTCCCTATTCTCTAGCACTCTCTCCATCACAGTCTGTGATTCTACAGAACTTTATTTGTCTGACTCTGCTCTTCTTGCTGCTCACTTCCACCACCTGGTCAATGGCAGCATCAGCTCTGTCCAGATAAGCTATTAAATCTTACTGCTCAAACAGCACAGGCCATAGACTTCATGCATTAATGATTTCTACGCCTTATTACATGTACCCTTCTCCTCCATGTGATAGAAGCGGACAGACTAGTCATCATATACATCCTGTATGTGCACTGTGCAGTGTTCAATGCATTTACTTGTGGGAAACTAAATGGATTTAATGCTAAATTACTTTGAGAGATAACACAAGGCACCATGGGATCTGTGGGCAAGCTAACTGGCCTCAGCCTGAGGGCATAGACTGACAGATATTAGTCTCCGCCCATTTCACCACTGGTGAGAAAGATTTTTGTCAAACACTTTGAGAACAGAAAATGCCATAGCTTTGGAAAAAGAATGGACGAGCAGCACAAAATAGGCATCGTTCTGATTGTTTTCAAAGGGGAAATCACATATAAAAATTTGGTAAAATCACTATAGCTTTACAGTTATGCTTTAATGCCTTTATAATAACTAACACTGTCTGTAGCTTTCCATAGTTAAAACTGCCGGTAGATTCACTTTACTTCAATGGTACCATCAAATTTGTCAAGGCCAGTTTCATTAGATCAATTTATATTGCTTGATACAATACATAAAAATGTTTATTTAATATGATAAATAAAAAAGTTATTTCAGTGGCCAATGTGGGTTCAGTGTACCAATAATTTTTTACAGGTATGCAGGAATAAAACCAGCCAAGAGGTTAATTACAATGCACCACAAGTAGAGAATGGAACAAAAAGCTCGGTTCCCGATATGGTGGTCAGATGAGGTTATTGCAGTCACTACACCTGGAAAAGTTCTAGTTTGTTTGCTCTTTTAATCACATTTTATCATAAAGATGCCCAACAGGGACAAATATACAAATCTAAAGTAAAACATTATTTGTATTTGTTTATAGAATTTTATCATTAATCCAACCTAAAAAATATATACCATATATACTCGAGTATAAGCCTAGTTTTTCAGCACGAAAAAAAAATGTTCTGTAAACCCAAACTCGGCTTATACTCGAGTAAAAAATATAGGTTTTACCAGGTTTTTGTGGTAAAATTAGGGGCCTCGGCTTATACTTGGGTCGGCTTATACTCGAGTATATACGGTATATTACAGTTCATAAAATAGATACAGAATTGAAACGATTTAAGAGATAAATATATAAATAAAAAGAAAAGATTAAGAGATCAGGCAGGGGATAAAATCATTCATAGGACTCTGCAGTCAGATGTTGAGGACCTATTCTTTGGTGTAGGTTATCAATAGTGTAGGCTCTGAAAATCCATAAACCCCAGGTCATGGGTTCTAGTATACCACAATATCAACTGACTGCAAAAAGTCAAGTCAAACAAATAGGAAGAACAGCAACATAAGAAAGAATCACCAGATTCAATACAACAGGAGACAAAACGTGCACAGTACCAAGAAATTGTTCCACTAATAACTGATAGTAAACTTCCATATAAAAATGCATGAAAATGCAAGTTAAGTCCCAAAGGTGTCCCCCACCTATAGACCTTACAAGCACCCTGAGCCACAACTTGTGCGTCTATAACCTCAGATGACAAATGGGGTTTGGGGTGGAGCTGGATATAGTCTGTACAACAACATGTATCTTTTCATCAGCAGATTTCAACATCATTAGAAGTGTTTATGCAATAGAAGTCAAAATACTGTAAAAAGCCAGTCAGGCCACTCCGGGATCCAAAGTGCCTTCCTGTAGGGTCTGCCAAATTTCATGGACGCTAATAAGATTATGCAATAAGTGTGCACAAGACATCTTTAAAACTTCAGGAGGATACCACGAAGCCTACTGACAGTACTTCTTCCTCCAGCTTTAAAAGGAAACTTCTCACCATGAAAATGCAGTGTAATCTTTATGCAATATCAACAGGTGGAGCTAAGCAGATTAACCGGTTAAGGACCGGGCCCTTTCCTGTTTTATCATTTCCATTTTTCACTCGCCATCTTCAAAAATCTATAACTTTTTTATTTTTACACATAAAGAGCTGTGTGATGGCTTGTTTTCTGTGTAACAAATTGCACTTCATAGAAATGGTATTGAATATTCCATGCCATGTACTGGGAAGCGGGAAAAAAATTCCAAATGCAGTGAAAATGGTGAAAAAACACATTTGCGCCATTTTCTTGTGGGCTTGGATTATATGGATTTCACTGTACGCCCCAAATGACAGGTCTACTTTATTCTTTGGCTTGGTACGATTACAGGGATACCAAATTTGTATAGGTTTTATAATGTTTTCATACATTTCCAAAAATTTAAACCTGTACAACCTGTTTTTTTTTTGATTTTGCCATCTTCTGGCGCTAATAACTTTTATATACTTTGCTGTGCGGAGCTTTGGGTGGTGTAATTTTTTGTGACATTTGATAATATTTTCAGTTATATCATTCTTAGGACTGTACAACCTTTTGATCACTTTTTATATTTTTTTTTATATTTTTCAATATGGCACAACAGTGCCATTTTAGACTTTGGGCGCTATTTTCCGTTACGGAGTTAAACACATTGAAAAACCGTTAATATATTTTTATATATCGTGCATTTTCGGACGTGCTGATACCTAATGTGTTTATGATTTTTACTGTTTATTTATATTTATGTCAGTTCTAGGGAAAGGGGGGTGATTTGAATTTTTAGGTTTTTTTATTATAATTTTTTTTTTATTTTTATTTTTACTATTTTTCTGACTCCCTAGGGTACTTTAACCCTAGGTTGTCTGGTCGATCCTATCATATACTGCCATACTACAGTATGGCAGTATATGCGGATTTTCCTCCTCATTCATTACAATGTGCTATCGGAAGACCCGAGGCTACCATGGAGATGGATCGCCGCTCCCCGATGACGTCCAAGCGCCACCTTTTTGAGGCTGCCGGCAGCGATCGCTGTGATATGCAACAAAGACTTACCGGCTATGGAGAGGGCTCAGCCCGTGAGATATATATATATATATATATATATATAGATAGAAAAAATAAGTGAAAAAACGGTTGTTTAATCCATAGAAGACCTCTTCTATGGATTAAACAACCGTTTTTTCACTTATTTTTTCTATCTATATATATATATATAAGTGAAAAAACGGTTGTTTAATCCATAGAAGGCCTCTTCTATGGATTAAACCACCGTTTTTTCACTTATTTTTTTTGTGCTGCCTTTTCATCATTTGTTTATTGGAGGGTCCTTTTCCTGGCCAGGACCCATTACGGCTTTGCACACAGCTAGTTCTTTTTGGCTAATCATCATAGAATAACTGCTATGCTGCTTGAACTTTCCTTCTCTCTATATATAGATAGAGAGATATATATATCCCCGGGAGCTCCTCTTCCATCATGTGCGCGGAAGGTCCGTGGGCAGCGCCTCTTCACTTTGCCAGCGCCAGGTCCGCAACAGCTCCGTGGCACGGTACGGCTGGCACACTCCGGGATGTCAGTAGAGGCTGATGCAGACCTGGCACCGGCTTGATGAAAGAAGAGGCGCTGCTCACTGAGCTGTGGACCTGCTGCGCACATTACGATACAAGAGGAGCTGCCCGAGCCGTTGGAATGGTGAGTACTCAGTTTTTTGTTTTTTTTTTGTTTTTTTTTTTACGGGCCGGCCGTATATGCAAATTTGATCTTGAAGTGGAGTGTTCATATAAATGTGATTCACCTTTTCAGTTTATGTATTTAAATTAAGAAACACATCAAAATTGATTACAATGCATTTGAGATTAGCTTTAACTGCAACATGTAAATGTACCCCTAGTATTCTGAAATCACAATCCTTACTTGACAAAGATAAAATTTCAAAAAAGGAGATTGTTTTGTGGCCCACGAGCTGTCAAATCACAATCATTAATTATTATTTGTTTGTATTCATACACCATATACACTCGGGCATAAGACGGCACGCAGGTATAAGCCGAGGCACCCAATTTTACCTCAAATAAAACAGGAAAACGTATTGACCTAGTGTGGGAATGGGAAATGTAGCCGCTACTCTCTAATAAAATGTCCAGTAGTCTTCACTTATGAAAAGTCCGGCAGAGTGCCCCCATCAATACAATGTCCGGCAGAGTGCCCCCATCAATACAATGTCCGGCAGAGTGCCCCCATCAATACAATGTCCGGCAGAGTGCCCCCATCAATACAATGTCCGGCAGAGTGCCCCCATCAAGACAATGTGCGGCAGAGTGCCCCCATCAAGACAATGTGCGGCAGAGTGCCCCCATCAAGACAATGTGCGGCAGAGTGCCCCCATCAAGACAATGTGCGGCAGAGTGCCCCCATCAAGACAATGTCCGGCAGAGTGCCCCCATCAAGACAATGTCCGGCAGAGTGCCCCCATCAATACAATGCCCGGCAGAGTGCCACCTTAAAAAATAAACTTGGTACTCACCCTCCGGCGCTGACTCCTGGCATCCTCTTCTTACTGAAGCATCACTTCGGGTTCCCGGATGCACGGGAAGATGCACGTCTGCCAGCATGCAAACTATGACATCAGCAGGCGGCGACACTGGCGCATCATAGACGTGCATCTTCCCAAACGGCCGGGGAGAAGTGGAAGCCGGGGGTTAGCTGAAAAAATTGTCTTATACACAAGTATATATGGTAACAATATGACAAAAAGACAAAAGATTGAAAACCAAAATGCAAAAAGTCATGTCACTGGCTGAAATAAATGCACTGCTCAGTAGTTTTCAAACAAGCAGGTTGTTAGCTGAAATATATGACATCTTAACATAGCTATCAAAATTAGCTGACAGGTACTCCTACCAAATACAGTAACAAAAGGAAATTGAGCTTGTACATTCAAACCAATTTGAGAAGTCACAGGCTCAACATAAGTGCCCAAAAACAATAGGGAGGCCTAAATGAGACACTGGACACGACTGAGCACATGAGAAACTCAAAAAAGAAAGGAATAACAAAAACAGATGGAGTCAAATCTGCCAAACATGATGAAGATCTAAAAAAATGTTGATGTCACAGCTTAGTGTTATATGTTATAAAAGCATGGGTAGGAAGACAAATATTTTTTTGCCCAGAAAGTCCCTAAAGAAAAAATCCTTGCCATACTAGAAATATACATATGCAGAGTGGGCTTTCAGCCCAAATGTTCTTAAACGTTGAGACACTGTATGAGACACTGTATGTATAGAAATTCCATCTGCAGTGCTGAAAATAATTACCGTATATACTTGAGTATAAGCCGATCCGAAAATAGGCCAACGTACCCAATTTTACCACAAAAAAATTGTAGGTAGGCATGTCATTAATCCCATACACTACAATTCTTCCATATTACACTGCGGTTTTATAGCAAAATTCCACACAGAAAATCCACAACACATGAGACATGTGGATAAATGTATCTGTGTACTTATACCGTATATACTCAAGTTTATTTAAGCCGAGTATACTCAAGTATAAGTCTAGGGTGGGGAAAGCATTGTTGCCAGCCCATCCCCCCCGTAAAGACTTGGAACAACCAACTTCTCTGGCTAATGCTGATAGGGTCACCCCTTTGGCCTCATTTGGGCAACCTGTTGCCGGAATGTTTCAGTCACTTTGCCATGGTACAACATTTTTGCAGGTTATTAGGTTGCCAGTTAAATAGGTTTTGTCAGATAATTGGGAAATTAAGAATTATGTTATAATTAAGGTGGCAGATTAACACCAATAACTTTCAGGTATCTGAAGTGTTCTCTAATTTTGTCAAATTATAATTATCTCATTTACATTTTGATTATGTGCTTTAGAATTTATACAATTTATGAAATAAGCTTATGTACAAATCCTAGGCTGGGTAAAGAAAGAAGTACCAAGAATGTCCTTTACACCATTTAAACCATAGCAAGCAGTCAGATTGCCATTATTAGGTCTCCAGTAATAGACATTAAGGTCACACTATCCAAAAACATAAGCAATAGGAAAAAAAGGTGACTGTTGGCTACTCCAGAGTTGTGCAGAACTATTAACTATCTAAATAGTAACATTCCACCTCCAGATGAAAAACTGGAGAGATGGGAAAGCTAGCTTTGCTTTTCTTGTTAACCACAATACAACCAGAAGAGGAATATTCAAAAATTTCCCATACAAGACCATAGAGAAGGATGAAGCCAGACTCAAGGGGTTTTATAGCTGAAAACACAATTAGAAAAATTATAAAATGAGGTAAATGTATAGATTAGTACTAATAATTAGGGGGTTCATGGACATCAAACTCCAGTGTAAGACTCCAAAATTATCACTATATATAAAAGTCATTTTCTTGCCTTTAACTGCAGGATTTCTATGAGTTTTTGGTAAATTTGATCCATATATAGTCATATCAAACAAGGTCAGAACTGGTGTAGAATTGCCATGCCGCATACATCAGGAGGTCAGAGGACATACACTGGTGCTCCATGCTATTATACACGGCCCCTTATTAGTTTTTTGTTCGGATGTGCAGGTAAGACCTTGTAAAGGCAGGGATACATATTTCCAAATCATGTCTAAAAGAAATGAATTTGTCCCCGGTGGACTCCAAATAAGAGAAACATCACACTGATGATCAAGAAATGGGGATACTCCAGAGCTAAGTTTCTAATGCCATAGCCAATGGTCTAAATGCTTAGTTAAATAGAATAGTTAGAAAGTCTCATTTTATAATATAAATATAAGAACCAAAAATTTCACACAGGTATTTAGTAAACTGGCACAAAGTACAGTAATGATAATAATCCACTACCAGGCTGAATATCTTTAGCGCAGTGGTAACTGCCCAGTATTTATACAGTTTAATCCCCACCGTGCAGTATTTTATCCCAGAATACACAATACACTTTTACCCATCCCAGGAGTAATTCTGTATGAGAGCGCCTTTTCAGCACACGTATAGCCAGTTGCTATGAAAACAGCTTCATAGTATCATAGTATAAGGCTGGAAGGAGACGCAAGTCCATCAAGTCCAACCTTCAAGAATTAAATAAATGTTTTATCCCCATAACCCGTGATATTTTTTCTCTCCAGAAAGTCATCCAGGCCTCTCTTGAACATGTACATAGAGTCGGCCATAACAACCTCCTGCGGCAGAGAGTTCCATAGTCTCACTGCTCTTACAGTAAAGAACCTTTGTCTATGGTGATGGTAAAATCGCCTCTCCTCTAGGCGCAGAGGATGCCCCCTTGTCCTGGTCACAGGCCTAGGTATAAAAAGATCTTTGGAGAGATCCTTGTACTGTCCGTTCAGGTATTTGTACATTGTAATGAGGTCTCCCCTCAGTCGTCTTTTTTCTAAACGGAATAATCCCAAATTTTGTAATCTGTCAGTGTATTCTAGTCCCCCCATTCCCCTAATAATCCTGGTTGCTCTCCTCTGCACCCGTTCCAGCTCTATTATATCCTTTTTATACACTGGTGCCCAAAACTGTACACAATATTCCATGTGTGGTCTGACCAGGGATTTGTATAAGGGCAAAACTATGTCTTTATCATGAGAATCTATTCCTCTCTTGATACATCCCATTATTTTATTTGCTTTAGCAGCAGCCGCCTGGCTCTGGTCACTAAAATTAAGTTTACCATCCACCAATACGCCCAAGTCCTTTTCAGCTTCAGTTTTACTAAGTAATTGACCGTTTAGAACATAATTATACTTTTTGTTTCCATGGCCCAAGTGCATAACTTTACATTTATCTACATTAAACCTCATCAACCATTTCTCTGCCCATCCCTCAAGCTTCCACAAATCCCTCTGTAATGCTAAACTATCGACCTCAGTATTTATTACTTTACACAGCTTAGTATCATCTGCAAATATTGAAACTTGACTGTGTAAACCCACTACAAGGTCATTAATAAAAATATTAAAAAGAAGTGGCCCCAATACTGACCCCTGTGGCACTCCACTGGTAACATCAACCCAATCTGAGAATGTGCCATTAATGACCACCCTCTGTTTTCTATCACTAAGCCAATTACTTACCCAGATACACAGATTTTCTCCTATTCCCAGCAGTCTCATTTTATATACCAACCTTTTATGTGGCACGGTGTCAAATGCCTTTGAGAAGTCCAGATATACAACATCCACAGCGTCCCCCAGATCCAGTCTTGAACTTACCTCCTCGTAGAAACCAATCAGATTAGTCTGACAGGACCGATCTCTCATAAACCCATGCTGACGCTGGGTTATAAGGTTGTGCACAGTGAGATACTCCAGGATAGCATCTCTAATAAACCCCTCAAATATTTTCCCCACCACAGCAGTTAGACTTACGGGTCTGTAATTTCCAGGATCGCTATTTGATCCTTTTTTGTATATTGGTACCACATTTGCTATGCGCCATTCCTGTGGAACATAACCAGTCCTCAGTGAATCTTCAAATATTATAAATAACGGTCTGTCTATCACCGTACATAATTCATGCAGAACCCGGGGGTGTATGCCATCTGGCCCCGGTGATTTATCTATCTTAGTGGTTGCGAGGCGGCGCCGTACTTCTTCCTGGGTTAAACTGTTGACATTATAAAAAGAATTAACATTATTCCTCATTGTGTCTTCCACCAGGGGATTTTCCTGGGTAAAGACAGTTGAGAAGGCGACATTCAGTAGATTGGCCCTTTCCTCATCTCCTTCCACCATGACCCCCATGTTATTTCTAAGGGGACCCACACTCTCTGTTTTTAGTTTCTTATCATTTATATACTTGAAAAATAATTTGGGATTATTTTTGCTCTCCCTGGCAATATTTCTCTCAGTCTCTATTTTTGCGGCCTTTATCTGCTTTTTACAGGATTTATTTTTCTCTCTATAATCCTGTAATGCCTCATCACTACCTTCACGTTTTAGCACCTTAAATGCTTTATCTTTCTCGCTTATTGCTTTCCTTACAAGACTAGTTAGCCACATAGGGTTTTTCTTGTTCCTTTTATGCTTTTTCCCATAAGGTATGTGTTTCTCACAGGACTTTTTCAGAATATATGAGAAAAAGTCCCATTTTTGGGGGGGGCTTTTGTCCTTGAGAGCATTATCCCAGTCTATGCCTTTAAGGTCTTCCCTTAGTTGCTGAAAATTTGCCCTCCTGAAGTTTAGAGTGTTGGTTGCCCCTTCACTAACGCTCTTAGTAAAGCTTAATACAAAATCAATGATATTATGATCACTATTCCCCAGGTTCCCCCCAACCTGTAGTTTTGATATCCTATCAGGTCTGTTGGTAAGGATAAGGTCCAGCAGTGCCCCCCCTCTTGTTGGCTCCAGGACTAGTTGCGACAGGTAATTGTCTTTTGTTGTTGACAAGAACCTGCTACCTTTGAAGGACCTGCAGGTTTCTGCCCCCCAGTCAATATCTGGGTAATTGAAGTCCCCCATGATAAGTACTTCACCATGCTTTGAAGCCGCATCCATTTCACTTATCAGCATTTCCTCTGCTGCCTCCATTATATTTGGAGCCTTATAACAAACCCCTAGTAATATTTTATTATTCTTTTTCCCTCCCCTTATCTCCACCCATAGGGACTCCACATTTGCGTTACTGATGTCATCTCGCAGGACGGGCTTGAGGCAAGAATTCACATATAAACAAACCCCTCCCCCTTTTTTATTTATACGATCCTTTCTAAAAAGACTATAACCATCTATAGTAACAGCCCAGTCATAGCTACTGTCCAGCCATGTCTCGCTGATACCCACTATATCATATTTCCGTTCCAACATCAAGAGTTCCAGTTCCTCCATTTTGTTTGTGAGGCTTCTGGCATTTGTGTACATACACTTTATATGGTTTTCCCTGTCCCTATTCCTTTTGTCCTTATTCCCCAATCTCATTCCAGCCCCCCTTCCTCCCCCATGGACTATGACTCTTCCCAGCTCTCTATGTACACCGTCTATTTGCCCTGCACAAGTGTAATTGCCCTCCCCCCAGGTCTCTAGTTTAAACAATCCTCCAACCTTCTAGCCATTTTTTCCCCTAAAACAGCGGCCCCCTCCCCATTGAGGTGCAGCCCATCCCTACTGTAGAGCCTGTAGCCCACAGAAAAGTCATCCCAGTTCTCCATGAACCCAAACCCCTCCTTCCTACACCAACTTTTGAGCCACTTATTTACCTCCTTGATCTCCCGCTGCCTTTCTGGTGTGGCACGTGGTACAGGCAGTATTTCGGAGAAAATTACCTTTGAGGTCCTTGCCCTGAGCTTATGGCCTAAATCTCTGAAATCATTTTTAAGGACCTTCCACCTACCTGTTACTTTGTCATTAGTGCCAATGTGGACCATGACCGCTGGTTCCTCACCAGCCCCTCCCAGTAATCCGCCCACCCGATCCGCAACATGCCGAACCCGAGCACCCGGCAAACAACACACTGTTCGGTATGCACGGTCTTTGTGACAGATTGCCCTGTGTGTTCCCCTAATAATGGAATCTCCCACTACCAGCACCTGTCTGACCTTGCCTGTGCTCCCATTACCCTTCTTACTGGAGCAGACATTCCCCTGGTTGCTAGCGGCCACGTCTTTCTGCAGCATTGCTACCCCAGAGCTGATATCCCCCTCATCCACCAGCCTGGCAAACTTATTGGGGTGCACCAGATCAGGACTAGACTCTCTACAACTCTTCCCTCTACCCCGCCTTCTACACGTTACCCAACTAGCTGCCCCCTCATTCTGCACCTCCATACTTCCCTCCCCACAACCATCTTCCCCAGAGAGTTTGTGCTCCAGGAGCAGCAAACTTCGTTCCATATTATCAATTGCCCGCAGCCTTGAAACTTGCTCATTTAGATCCAGAATCTGGGCTTCCAGATGAGCAATTTTCACACACCCCACACAGCAGTATTCCCCCTCGAACGGCTGTTCAAGGAAAGCATACATGGCACAGGATGTACACCGTGTAGCAATTCCACTTATTGAGTCCATTATTCTAATGGGGATTACAATATAGATATGCACAGAAAGAATTTACAGTCAAAGTAACACAAAACACAGAAGTTACCTATTAAAGCCCCTCAAACTTAAGTCCCTTAAACCTAAGTCACACTTATGACACTGCACACACTTGGGATCAGTGCACACTCGCTGCCAAGCTCACAGACTCGCTTTGCTAATGCTTTTTTTAAAGTTATCGGCCACAAAAATCTGCAGAGCTCACTGCACAAGATCTGGCTGCAGCCTTCAGATAGAAAGCCATATTAATTATTTGGAGTAGTTATGTAGGAGTATCTTGTAATCAAGACTGCGTTTGAGGAAGCGTTCTTCACCCCATTGTTATCATAGTATCTGAAAATGATGATATATGCTGCTCGTGCTCATAAGGCATACCAGTTTGTCTCCAAGCTAAACTTTTCTCTGCAGAGCTTAATGTTTGCATTCATCACAAATTGGTTATGTTTTTGGTTACATTCCCATTGGGGAATTTTACACCTCATAATACGCAAAAAATTACGGTAGAGACTGGATTGTACAAGGGAAAGTCCACGGCTCAGGCACATTAAAGTGTGTTAATCCTAGTGCAGATTTTGCACCCAGTTTAGGATCTGTATGGCCGAACCACTTATAAAAACAGATCTACTGTAGGCAAATTTGACACTTTCAAACATACCCTAGGAAGGATTTTATTAAGTAATTTATTGATGCCCCAACCTGACTGGCATTGCCTAAAGAGAGCTAGTTATGTCGCCGTCTCTCTCTGCAAATCTTGCAGATGCACAATCATAATATTCCGGCTGCCTACTGGGATCATGCAAGAATTGCTGAACTTCTGAACACTTTGTAGACAGGGCCAGTTGAGTCGGGCGCTTGAATAAATTACACTGGGACAGAGCTCTGCAGAGCACCTCAGGCTCATTTGAAAAATCTTTTTTTAGTCAAAATGCTGCACTTCAAAAATATAAGCAAAGAAGATTAAAACAAAGCAGGCGGGGCAGGGATTAGTAATCCTGTACAATCAGGGAATCTGATGGCAAAGTTTTCTTCCTATGCCCATTTACATCCATTACTAGAGCTTTCTCTTTAGACGTCCTCTTTTTGCTGATAATCTGCCCTCCTCTGCACACTAACAAACAGTCTAGCAGTATGTATTGAGCGTAGCCTCTGGGACAGGGTTGTGTGTTAACCCCTAGTAACCATCCTAACCTTTGCCACAGAGTAATGACCAAAAGCTCTGGTATGCAACTTGCCTTGGATAGCTGTGTGTGATAAAGACATAGAGTGGGAGTATAAAAAAAAAGCAGAGGAGTTACCCATGAGTAATATAATTGGTTCTATGGACAAGGTCCAGGAAGTAAGACACTGCCATTAAAGGCCACCACACACACACACACACACACACACACACACACACTGCTGTACTGTAAACTGGTTCCACATGACAATAAAATACCAATGTGACATCAGAACTGACCAGGAGCTTAGGGGTTTCCCTTGAAAGGTATATTAATACTGTAGTCCTGATCTTAGCCCAGAAGAGCTAGACTTAGCAAAGTAATAAGTTCCCATGGCCTGAATTGTTGTTCGTTGTGGATATGTTCAGGAAAGCCCCTGTCGTATATGTTGAACATATCCATAGAAATTTACTGGCAAATGTAAGCATCCTTTTTAGCCTCTGTCTTCACAGTATACATGGTAGCATACGTGGATGGAAAAAACAAAGCATGGTTCGTTTTTTCCATCCTCCTGCTTAACGATTTAAATGCTCAGTGGAGGCCATGATACCCTATGGTGGTTGAATGCAACTGCATGGCACACTGTACGCTGTACACTGTGGTTGTTTCCTTGGTGATTTAACTTGGCAGCAAATCACTGCCGTCTACCGATGTTCATTCCCCCTCCCACTTTCAGTGGGGAGGAGCAGAGGCAAAGAATGTATCCTGCTGTAAGACATAATCCTTACAATAGATGTGAATGCAGCTTCAATGACAATGACGCTAATCGTTGAGCAGATCCCACCTCGGTAGAAGATCTGAAAACCAGCCTCAGATTTCTTCCATAGAAAAGGTTCCTTCGGGTGAAGAAGCTAGGAATTGCAGTATAACTTTGGGTTGCATACAGTAGCCACAGAAAGGTTTGCAGACTAATATAGCTCTTCCATCTCTCGTTAATTCTCTTTGTAGTTTGGTCTGCATTAATTCCTAATGTGAACAAAAAGGCAGTAATAATTTATAATAATGTAACTTTGTCATGCCAGGTACAGGAAGGCAGATTATTTCTTACAGCAAGTCATTATTTCCAATACTGAAGAGGCAGTTCTTCACAAAAACAACCGAAATGTTCTAGCAGTGTCTACAACATATGCTCCATCTATTTTTACTTCCAGACAGAATTGTTTCAAAACAAAATGTGCCTCTCGGTTTCCGTATAACCAACATTACGGCTTTAGTATATACCTTACAGACTCGTGCCAGGAATGTAATGATTATGGTAGACAGCTATGGTTTGAGGAGCTTTTATAGTGGTAAATATCCATCTATCTATAGAAGAATTGACAAAACCTAGTATGGAAAAAGCTACCAAAGAACTTTCTTATGTGCCATATGAATTCAGCATCTGTTAGACAACCATTCTGTAGCACTTCCCTGTATGTGTGTACACTCAGATTTCAGACACCCTTGGTGGTGGCTTATCTTCCTCAAGAACAAACCTCTAAGGTCTTATCCTTTGCTCCATGAACTGGTTTACATTTTTGACCATGTACCGGTTAGAATAAATCCAGAACGGTCAGCCATTATCTGCTATACCATTTCTTGTCTTTAGAAAGCCTGATGTATTTAGCAACACAGGGCCTTCCTGATATGCCCAGGAAACTACAGACCACTGATCATTATAGATAGACATCATGTTGATTTTGCTCACAGACAAAGCTTCCCATAACAATGTTTTATCACAAATACGTTACCACATGTGATTCAACGGAAAACCAGATAAATAGACATTAAAACATCTATAACTGAAATATGAGTGAACAAAGGAACCCATCACAAAACTGTATTTTCTAGCCTGTCCATTTTCAGAGAAGCCCCATCCACTGGTACAATAATCCTTTTTTCAAAAGTCAAAGGATTTTTAACACATGATTTTAAGAATACCAGCATAGAAGCAAAACAAAAACAGGCTTGTATTCACCTCTTCCAGTACAATTTATTTGGTCAATGGAATTGGCTGGTATAATATACAATTTTAGACCAGCAGAAATAAATGGAAGTTTTCAGGGATTAATTCCAATTTATACCTCTTTGTATTAGTCTTAGTCCCCAGCCCCTGCATGAAGAAGGACATACTTACATAGGTTATTAAGTGTACCAATGAGCTCATAGACCCAGTGGCTACTTGCCCAATGGGTGCTGGAGTTGGACAGCAGGCTGTGTGCCAATTGCTGCATGCTTCAGACAAGCAGGTACCGGGTCCATGCATCGAGATTGGTAATCCCTGGCCTATATAATGGGATACATCACATCCTAAAATGTGGCGTGAAGAGAGTATGTATAAACTTGCAGCTCTCTGCGCCCATTGTAAGAAGCAGGATGCAAATGTCTCCAGGCCAGACAAGACTCCTTACAAAGTAAAAATGTCCAAACATTTCAGAAAAACAATTCCCCTACGTTAAACTATTGTTTATTTGTATCCCTGTGCCAAATGTCCCTGTCCTAACCCCATTTCTATCTGGAACTTATACAGTTCTATCAATGGAGCCAGCAGGAAGGCAGATAAAATTATCAGAGCTGAGCCCTGTGTATACTACTTCTGAACCTTTTGTCAACTGTAGATGTAGGAAGGGTTTTCCCTTACATACCTCTGACATACATATTACATGTTGCTGCATTTTCCAATACAATGAAAAAACTTTTCCACTCATATATAGATACTGGGGACAATTTACTAATCGGTGCCTGATAAATGTAGTGTGATTGTCTAGTAACTTTACACTTCCTATTTTAACACACTGGCATTATTTTTTGTGCAAATTAGGAATGCCAATTTGCACACAAATCTACATTGCTCTTATTGTACACATCTTCAAAACATTCTTCTTGCCCGCTATCTGTGAGAACCAATCTGCAAGGGTTAATTTCTCCAGAAAATAAGTTTATCACAGCTTCTAGTGAAATATGTGATCAGCAAATGCAAGAGATACAGAACATCATCTAGAAGAGATCCCCATAACAGTTTATCATTCTTGCTAAAAGCTGAAGGTAACCCCAATACAATTCCTACTCAAGGCTCAAAAGTATAATATGTTATGTCTTAAAAGATTGTAGTAATGTAAGTTACGACTGCTAGTGTAAAGTATATGCCCAGAGATTGGGTTTCCTTTCAGGAACGTAAGGCGGTACTTCCCATTAGAACAGGGAGATTATTATCGAATGCTGACAACATCAGAACATGCATCAGCTATCACTAAACCAATCGATGTGACATTGTCTGAAACTGCTGCTATTGAGCAGCTGGCAGAGGTGACGCTTGAACCCCCTGGGACCCAGTGAAACGATCTGTAGCAGGGCACCAATAACATGCAATGAGCATTAAGAGTCATAAAAGACAGAACCCGCGAGTAATAAAAGAAACGCTAAACGACAATGGGGAGTTTGTACTAATTGATACCAGAACTTATTTTTAAAATAATAATTTTTATTTATATAGTGCCATCATATTTTGCTAGTGCTTTACAAATTATTATTTTTAAAGAAATGTATGGGCACCAAGGTAACTAATTTCTTAACGTCACTGATGAAAAGGTGGTAGACCCAAGGATTCAGAATATGTTCCCTTCTCCGTCTAAGTAGGCTTTCGATTATCTTCGTGAAACAATATTCTGACCCAGAATTGTGTCTTATAGACACACCAAAAGAAAAAAGGTTGGCCACTTAGACAGAGGAAAGTGTGCCAAGCCTATCTCCATGATGTCTAGCTCACTCTACATCTTGTAAACCTAAGGAAACCCGCATTACTGAATATGTGCTTTCAGGTGGCTGATCCTTCTTGCTGGGAAGACTCATCTGGAAGCAATGGTGGGGTTGATGTTCATCAGTTTTCTGCCTTTAAAATGTCCTTTGCGCCAAATTTGCAACTTGATGGCAACCCATTTCAATTTTCACTTGAGTCAACTTACTCCAGATTTGTCATGGGAACAGATGTGGCAGACAGATTTATGAAGTGCTACTTTTCATAGAGACGCAAAACCAGTCCAGTCACTGGTGATCAAGAATAGAAGTTAGGAACGGGTTGTGACAAAGTCACAAATTAACTCCAAATGCCAAACCTCACACCACAATCATCAAGCTGTCTAATCCACTGTAATAAATCCAATATGAAAAATGTATCAAAACAGCTCCAAAGACACTCCATACGCAAGAGTAACATACCTTGATACTGAGACATCTGCCCCCATGTCATAGCTGCCTCAATTCTGATTGGCCAATGAGGTTCTGCTACACTGGTATACTTTAAGTCTTTTTCTAGGATACATGTCGGATGATGGATCCTTAAAAAGGAGCCTATACCATAAAGAGTGTCAGCTTTATCATTCCTTCTCATCTCTGGCAGGAGAGCTAGAAACATTGAGGGGAATGGGATCAAAGGCTTCAGAAAGCTTATTCTAGCAAGTTACCACCCCCTCTTTAAAGGTTTTGTAAACTCTCAGCAAGAGAAGCCATATGGCATGTGGACCCCCTTCAACTGCAGTCCCAAATTATTCTAAATGAGCAGCCTCTGACTTCCTTCTCCTCCAGCGTTTATATACAAAGCATTCCAGACACATCCAGGAGCACAGGGAGGGACAGAATTATTACAAAGAGTAGATATTATAGACTTGTTACAATATTATCATGTAGAATGGATAAAGTTACAGACTTATGTTATACAATGGACACTATTACATGGAGTATGTGGAGTGATAGGCTTATTCTATAGAGTAGCAGATCATGAACAATTACATGGAGTGGAAGGAGTTATAGACATGTTACATTTTTTCCCATTACCTTACTAAACTATTTTGGCGTAAAATGTCACATAAAGGAGCATAGTGGTTTTTGTGACTTTTCACCATCAAAAAGTCACATAGGGCAATTTATGCAACTAACACATAGAAGCACACTGCAAGAAATGTATGAGCTGCCACCACGTACAGATTTATGGTCTGTGATAAAAGTGGCATAAAGTCACAAATGATAAATGCCCCCCACTCATTACAGGAGGAAGACATATCAAGAGGGGGATTTGGAATCAGTTATAATAAAGTTATTACGTACAGTGCCTACAGATGTTACATGTGGTATATAAAGTTATTATGTACAGTGCCTACAGATGTTACATGTAGTATATAAAGTTATTATGTACAGTGCCTACAGATGTTACATGTGATGGATAAAGTTATTATGTACAGTGCCTACAGATGTTACATGTGATGGATAAAGTTATTATGTACAGTGCCTACAGATGTTACATGTGGTGGATTAAGTTATTATGTACAGTGCCTACAGATGTTACATGTGGTGGATAAAGTTATTATGTACAGTGCCTACAGATGTTACATGTGATGGATAAAGTTATTATGTACGGTGCCTACAGATGTTACATGTGGTATATAAAGTTATTATGTACAGTGCCTACAGATGTTACATGTGATGGATAAAGTTATTATGTACGGTGCCTACAGATGTTACATGTGGTATATAAAGTTATTATGTACAGTGCCTACAGATGTTACATGTGGTGTATAAAGTTATTATGTACAGTGCCTACAGATGTTACATGTGGTGTATAATGTTATTACGTACAGTGCCTACAGATGTTACATGTGGTGTATAAAGTTATTACGTACAGTGCCTACAGATGTTACATGTGGTGGATTAAGTTATTATGTACAGTGCCTACAGATGTTACATGTGGTGGATAAAGTTATTATGTACAGTGCCTACAGATGTTACATGTGATGGATAAAGTTATTATGTACGGTGCCTACAGATGTTACATGTGGTATATAAAGTTATTATGTACAGTGCCTACAGATGTTACATGTGGTGTATAAAGTTATTACGTACAGTGCCTACAGATGTTACATGTGGTGTATAATGTTATTACGTACAGTGCCTACAGATGTTACATGTGGTGTATAATGTTATTACGTACAGTGCCTACAGATGTTACATGTGGTGTATAAAGTTATTACGTACAGTGCCTACAGATGTTACATGTGGTATATAAAGTTATTATGTACAGTGCCTACAGATGTTACATGTGGTATATAAAGTTATTATGTACGGTGCCTACAGATGTTACATGTGGTATATAAAGTTATTATGTACAGTGCCTACAGATGTTACATGTGGTATATAAAGTTATTATGTACAGTGCCTACAGATGTTACATGTGATGCATAAAGTTATTATGTACAGTGACTACAGATGTTACATGTGGTGGATTAAGTTATTACGTACAGTGCCTACAGATGTTACATGTGGTGTATAATGTTATTATGTACAGTGCCTACAGATGTTACATGTGGTGTATAAAGTTATTATGTACAGTGCCTACAGATGTTACATGTAGTATATAAAGTTATTATGTACAGTGCCTACAGATGTTACATGTGGTATATAAAGTTATTACGTACAGTGCCTACAGATGTTACATGTGGTGTATAATGTTATTATGTACAGTGCCTACAGATGTTACATGTGGTATATAAAGTTATTACGTACAGTGCCTACAGATGTTACATGTGGTGGATTAAGTTATTACGTACAGTGCCTACAGATGTTACATGTGGTGTATAATGTTATTATGTACAGTGCCTACAGATGTTACATGTGGTGTATAATGTTATTATGTACAGTGCCTACAGATGTTACATGTGGTGTATAAAGTTATTATGTACAGTGCCTACAGATGTTACATGTGGTTTATAAAGTTATTATGTACAGTGCCTACAGATGTTACATGTGGTTTATAAAGTTATTATGTACAGTGCCTACAGATGTTACACGTGGTATATAAAGTTATTACGTACAGTGCCTACAGATGTTACATGTGGTGTATAATGTTATTATGTACAGTGCCTACAGATGTTACATGTGGTGTATAATGTTATTATGTACAGTGCCTACAGATGTTACATGTGGTGTATAAAGTTATTATGTACAGTGCCTACAGATGTTACATGTGGTTTATAAAGTTATTATGTACAGTGCCTACAGATGTTACATGTGGTTTATAAAGTTATTATGTACAGTGCCTACAGATGTTACATGTGGTGGATAAAGTTATTATGTACAGTGCCTACAGATGTTACATGTGGTATATAAAGTTATTATGTACAGTGCCTACAGATGTTACATGTGATGGATAAAGTTATTATGTACGGTGCCTACAGATGTTACATGTGGTATATAAAGTTATTATGTACAGTGCCTACAGAAGTTACATGTGGTATATAAAGTTACTATGTACGGTGCCTACAGATCTTACATGTGGTATATAAAGTTATTATGTACGGTGCCTACAGATGTTTCCTCTATGATGACATGTAACCTGAGAGTCCTCTGGGTACCGGGCAATCTGGGTGACCCCTTATCATGTGCCCATCAGTCCATGATAAAGTTAGGTAGAGTTATTGCAGAGAATGTGTCGGCACAGCACAGGTTAATAAAGTTTACTAGTGAGAGGGGGGGGGGGTTACAGATCCCAAACATTGCAGTTCCTCCACACAACTTCCCAATCCATGGGGTGGCATGGATGGGCACATGACGCCCTCCTCTTACCACTTTGTCCATCAGTTTCCAGGTCTTCTCCACTGTCCTCCTGTCGGCCGCCGCCTGTTTCGGGGGTCCCACAGCGTCCTGGATGGCATCGATGAAGCCCTGGATGCGGGCCTTGCGGGGGTTGGCGCTGCGGGCCCCTAGGATACGCCCGGCTGGGGCGCTACTGATAGCACTACTGCTGCCTCCACTGCTGGCCATGTCGTCAGGAAAAGGAAGGAAGCGCGGCCTCAGGCCAATCTCCACAAGGACACCAGGGACGGGCTGTGTCTCCTCTGTGTGCTGGGGCCAGCGCGGCTCTGGAGACACCCGGCGCCTTGTATGTGCCCCTCTGCCGGGCTCTACCAACTCTTTCTCCCCTCCTCTCCCCTTCTCATCCGAGCTGCAGGCTGAGCTGCTAGTGAGGTCACCGGAGGAGGAGGATGGGAAGCGCGGGCACGGCCCCTTTAAAGCGCCAGTTACCTCAAGTGTGTCCGTCCGTGCAGCCGGCGGCGCTAGGATGAGGGGGAGCACAGGGCGCACGTCTGGAGGGCCAGCTGGGAGCATGGGGCTGGGGAGACAGATGGGACTGTCATACATGAAGCCATTGTCCTGTACCCGGCTCATGTGTGTGACATCTCCTGGGAGGAAATGCTGTGTGTAGTGTTCACCTCATCCATTGCCATTGCCTGGGACACAGTAACACTTTTTGTGAGGGCAAAGTTCCTAGCAAGATTTAGAATTTACCTTATTTTTAGAAAAGTTGCTAAAAGGCTGACAATAGGCAACATTTATGTTAAAAACTAACTTACACATCCCCCACCTTCTGCAATACAGGTGGTTCCCAGACTTAAAGGAAACCTACCACTTGAAGTGGCAGGTTTCAGATGGAAATACCGGGCACCAGCTCAGGGTGAGCTGGTGCCGGAGCTTATTTTTGTTAGTGTTTTAAACCGCGGTATCGCGTTTTAAAACACTTTTTACACTTTATAGCCGGCGCAGGGAGGTACGCGCTCGGCGGCTCTCCTTCACTTCCTATGTAGCCGCACGCACGGTCGCGCGCATGGTAAGCGCCGAGCGCGTACCTCCCTGCGCCGGCCATGAAGTTTAAAAAGTGTTTTAAACCGCGATACTGCGGTTTAAAACACTAACAAAACTAAGCTCCGGCACCAGCTCACCCTGAGCTGGTGCTCGGTAGTTCCCCCTTATACCTGCCACTTCAAGTGGTAGGTTTCCTTTAAGGACACCCGACTTACAGACGGCCCCTAGTTACAGACGGACCACTATGACCTGTGTGCTTTACTATCAGAGCCGGTTTTAGACAAAGTGGGGCCCTGGGCAAAACTAAACGTTAGGCCCCAAAATATAACTATTTTATGAACATTCAGTAAGAGGCTTTGTTTAGTCCAGCACAATAATAGTATGGTAAAGCAATCTATAATATGGCACTGTAGGAGAATTTTAGAAATAGACAGATGATAGGTAGATTGATGGTAGAAGACAAATATGAATGATGCATATAGATGCATAAATATAAAATAGATTATATATAGATAGATATGAGAGATAGTTACAGTAGAAGAGATTGATAATAGATAGGAGTTACATAGAAGATATATAGATAAGTAGATAGACACAAAGCTAGATCAATAAATGGTTAGATAGACAGCTATATACATAGGAAATAAACAAATTATAGGGGATAGAAAACTAGATAGCTAGATGATAGATATATAGACAGGAGATAGTTAATAAGCCTCTTTATCCATTCAACCATTGGGTACTAAGAAAGTAAGACATCCTCTTTCCTCAAAACCCCACATGCAGGGGCCCCCTCTAGGAAAGGGGGCCCTTGGCAAATTCACAGTTTGCCGTCTCCTAACGCCAGCCCTAACTGTAATGAGTACATCTCATGAGTGAAGTCTCCAACTCTGACAGAAATAAATTATGAACCAGCCTTTAATTCCATTCATGTAAGGGTTCAGTGGATTCCTGTTCTTCTGATCTATGGGCTCCACAATCTACAACCTATTTGTGAATAGGAAATGAGCTTCTGTGTTAGAAAATTATTGTCATAGAGCTCTAATTTTCCTGATAGGTGATCATCATATTTTCTTCATAAATACAGACATTTCATTGTTCCAAAAACACCAGACTTTGTGTGAATCCCAAGCTGACACACATCCTTCTGTTGTCATCAGTAATCCCACTGGTACTGTAGTTTTACAAGCCTTCTACAGTCATATTCACATTTCCTGTCATTCAAGGGAGAAAACATTTCATATATATGTTACCATCATTGTCTAAAAAATACTCTATTCTAAGGCCCCTTCCACACTAGCGAGTGTGATGCGATGAACTCGCATCACACTCGCAACGCAAGCTGCCGGGAGCGCACGGCCCGAACGCTGCACCGCGGGAGTGAACTCAGCATGTCAGTTCACTCCCGCGGTGCAGCGTTCGGGCCGTGCGTTCCCGGCAGCTTGCGTTGCGAGTGTGATGCGAGTTCATCGCATCACACTCGCTAGTGTGGAAGGGGCCTAATTAAGCTCTAAACCAGCTCTGTCAACCAAAATATATTAAAGTTATGTCTCCGAAAAGATGGTGATACGAAAACAAATGAGATTTTCTTTCAATTAGTTTTTTCCAGTAAAATTGTAAAAATATATAAAAACTATATAAATGAGGTATCACCGTAATCATAGTGATCTGTAGAATAAACATAACATAGAAGTATTTCTAAAGTGCATCTTATGCCGCAGAAAATAAGCCCTTATATGTCCAAATTGTGGCTTTGGCGGTAAGGGGTTAATAAATTTGGGCCATAGTTCTTGATTGTGCATCTAAAAATCTCACTATGTCACTATTTTACATTTTACAGGGTTTCATGGCCCGTGAAAACAAAGTTGACCAAACATGTCCATAGTACAAAAGTAAATGTAACACATCCATACTATGTATTTATTCAGGCATATGAGGAATAGCAGCATCCGTTTTTTATCTTACATTCACGATCCTACAACTCCTTACTAAGCGAATGTTGTGCACCAACTTCCATCAGCTAAGACAACAGCTATACTGTCTTGAAAAGAAGCAGACACAGGAAGGAGACACAAAAACAACAAACAAACCCTGAAGTAAAAGGAGGGGGTGACCTTTGGTCTCACTGTTAACCCTTTTGCTTCTACCACATTAGCTGTGTAATCCATATCATGAGTGCATAATATTAATAGTAGATATGCAGAATCAGCTATGTTGGCTATGTTGGATTATAAGAAAAGTATGAATTATGTATTTGTCTATTTCATGATAAGTCTATCTGGAATATGTTATATTATTAAAAAGAAAACCTAACCCCATCCTCCACAATATCTTGGGGCTGCCTGAAAAAGGGGAATGGCACAGCTGATCTGATCCTGCATGTCTTTGTTAACGAAGAGTCCCGAGAGAAACAAGGACAAAAGAAATCCATGAATAACTGCGGAGGCACAGGCTCAGCAGGCAGACTCAAGACTGATACTGTGCTTAATGAGTTCAGTTCAGACCCCATGTGTAGCAGGGTCACAGCCCAACACTTCACTATCAGATATGGAGCACAGGAGCCTAACATTAGGGAAAATCTGATCACTCTGTGGCCATGCCACATTATCGGCCTGTCAGCTGCATGTTGCATGTGATTATTTTCCATAAGCTAAGACACAAGGGATAAAAGGGCAAAGCATGTATTGACTACCAATCAGTTCTACCATATCATACAGTGCCTTGCAAAAGTATTCGCCCCCCCCTTGAACTTTTGTACATTTTGTCACATTTTGGGCTTCAAACATAATTTAAATTTTTTTGGCGAAGAATCAACAAGTGCGACACAATTATGAAGTGGAACGAAATTTATTTGATATTTTAAACTTTTGTAAACAATATTAAATAGAAAGTGGGGCATGCAATATTATTCGTCCCCCTTCAGTAAATACTTTGTAGCGCCACCTTTTACTGCAATTATAGCTGCAAGTCGCTTGAGCTATGTCTCTATCAGTTTTGCACATCGAGAGACTGAAATTTTTGCCCTTTCTTCCCTGGAAAACAGCTTTAGCGCAGTGAGATTAAATGGAGAGCGTGAACAGCAGTTTTCAGCTCTTTCCACAGATTCTTGATAGGATTCAAACAATGGGGCATATTTATCAGGGCCTTTGCGCAACAGCAGTTGCAAAGAAGCCCTGAAATAATTGCAAATGTTAGCTTATTGCTAGCACTTGCGATTATTTAGCCTGATCTGCTACCTTCACGCCAGTCGAGAGTGGGCCGGCCGACTTTTCACATGTCTGCCTGGCATAGAAATAAATGGTACGCAAGACCCTACTGAATACATCAAGATGCGCTTATGATGAATATCCCCCATGGGCTTTGACTTGATACATTTATTTGTGAACCATTTCATTGTAGATTTTGCTGTATGTTTGGGATTATTGTCTTGTTGAAAGATAAATCTCGGATAAGGAATCCTAAACTATGTTTGTGTTAAAAAGAAACAAGGTCCGACCCCAACTACAGACTGATGAACGTCAATAACTACTGGGATCTGACAGATAATATTAGGAGGCTTTAACACCTATTTGATGAGAAGGAGACTCTTGCCAGTTCTAGTGCAGGTGCAGAGCACTCTAACCCCTAGGCTCATATGATGCGGTCTCTATCTAAAGCTAGCACTCCTCTAGATGTTAATGTGATCCGACACGTTTCCTGATATCATTCAACAGGGATCTGATAATCGGTGTTGTGATCAACAGATTCATCCACATCTTGTGGATACGATTATATGGTTGACCACATTATTAGTGTGACACATACAGATAGCGTGTCCTCGCATAGATATCTATGGCAGCCGCCCGCGGGAAACGCCAGATATTTAATGCTTAAACCCCACCCCCTTTGTGTCGTCACGTCGCGATCTCTGACCAATACGGGGGCACCCTGGGAACAGGCCTCCCCGCATCAGTGCATCCCCATGCTGTCATTCGACATTGCAGCCAATGGAAAGACCAGAAGCCGAAACACCCCCGATCACGTGATCGAAGGCGGGACAAAGTCCGGTCATGTGGTCGCACGCCAGAGGTATGTCCAGAAGGACCGCCCCGACCGTGTGGCATCCACTATCATTGGCTGCTCGGGACCAAAAATATAAACAAAGGTGAGAGACCGCTCCTGTCCAGATAATTCGGGCAAAAAGGGAGGGATGTGCAAAATAACAAAGGGGAATAAAGAGTACACTCGTCTTTAAGTGTACCTGGCCGGTAGGTATTACGTACACCTGTTTTAAGAGACATTAATCAGAGATATAGAAAAGGACCAATATAACTGGTTTGAGGTAAAATCCACCAGGTGGATGCTCCAGTATATATCAAGGATAGGGTACATTTTCATTCAAGAGGGAATCAAGTGGAGAAAAACTCATCCCAGAGTAGTATATGATTCCCACTACTGAAAGCACACTGGTCATAGAAAGCTACCAAAAGACAGACTTTGATTAAGTCCCTTAGGGTCAACTGTGTCCAGAGTGAAGATCCATTTGGTCTCCTTTTGTTGGATTAGCCTGTCCCAGTTGCCCCCCTCCCCCCCCCCTTTTAGGTGGTCTCACTTTTTCTATGACTTGGAACCGTAGCAGTAAGCATATAAACAGCTCCCTCCGTTCTACAATTCTCATAGTCCCGTATGGAAAAACTTCTCCCATTGCAGGCGCTTTCCATTGGCTGCAATGTCGAATAACAACATGGGGACGCACTGATGCGGGGAGGCCCGTTCCCAGGGTGCCCCCGTATTGGTCAGAGATCACGACGTGACGACACAAAGGGGGTGGGGTTTAAGCATTAAATATCCGGCGTTGCCCCCGGGCGGCTGCCGTAGATGTCTATGCGGGGACACGCTATCTATAGGTGTCACACTAATAATGTGGTCAACCATATACTCGTATCCACAAGATGTGGATGAATCTGTTGAGCACAACACCGATTATCAGATCCCTGATGAATGATATCAGGAAACGCGTCGGATCACATTAACATCTAGAGGAGTGCTAGCTTTAGATAGAGACCGCATCATATGAGCCTAGGGGTTAGAGTGCTCTGCACCTGCACTAGAACTGGCAAGAGTCTCCTTCTCATCAAATAGTTGTTAAAGCCTCCTAATATTATCTGTCAGATCCCAGTAGTTATTGACGTTCATCAGGCTGTAGTTGGGGTCGGACCTTGTTTCTTTTTAACACAAACATAGTTTAGGATTCCTTATCTTTTTATCAGCATATATCAATAAAGGTTATGTTTTAACTATTAGTCGTACTCTCGTTATACCTACAATGAATGAGTTCTAATATAGAGAGGTGAACAAACCCTTATCCTAACCCAGTGAATAAAAGATAAATCTCGGCCCTGGTTTCAGGTGTTTTGCAGACTCCAACAGGTTTGGATCTGGAAACAAAGTGGTTAAACATTCTATTTTAATTACAGGCAGTACCCGACTTACAAACAACATCTAGTTACAAAGGAACTCCCTGCCCACTGCAACCCCTGGATGCAGGTAATTTAGTGAACTTTAGCCCCCGGCTGCAATGATCAACATAATAGTTATCAAATGTGTCTGGAGTCAGAGTTACAAAATACACTAGTTCTGATCACATACAGATTCAACTTAAGAACAAACTTACAGAACCTATCCTCTACAGAACCTGGGGACTGCCTGTAATTATTATTAATCTTATTCTATATTAGAGAGTTGTATCAGATAAGAAACTAGTCATAATTAGAGATGGGAGAATTTACAGCTCAGTTTCGGTTGACTCAATATTTTATCGTAAATATGCTTCATTATTCTCCTTTGTAATTGGCTAAAATGTAGAAGGATGGAAATTCTTCTTGTATTAAATGTAGAAATACTGGTGCGGATCTGGTCAATGGGTATTGGAGATGTATAGATATACAGAAATATTGGGATATAGTTCTAGTAAAAATCAAACAGATGTATGAAGTACGTATTGATAGGAATCCTCTCATTTGTGTCTTGGTGCTTCTTGACTATCCATGTAAAGTAAATAAGAAAAAAGCTATCAATAAATTATTGTATTGGTTGAGGGAGGAGAGAGAGGGAGATGGGATGTTTGTTTTTTTTGTTTGGTAGCTCCAGACGGTAGGGAGCGTGGTTTGGTCTTAAAACAATGCTGTGTTTTAGTATGGCACGCACATGACAGCGCGACTCTTAGAATCACTTTACTCTTCAATTCCATGGCACTTACTGAGGCCAACTTGACCAAATAAGTAAAGCGGGAAGGCAGCCTGACAAGGTAACTACTGTGGCAGCTAGAAAGGACTGAGCTGAGGGTCAAGATCCCACTGTAACATCAAAGAGTTCACTCTTTTTACACTCATCAGATGATTTTACAGATTATGACATAACCTGTTCTGTTAAACGCGGATATATGTAGAAACCCCCCAAAAGAGTGTAGAGGGTGTCGGCAGTAATTTTGCATTGACTTAACTGATCATTTTGTCCCTTCTTTTCATCCGTCAGTGTCCGCTTTCAATCGGTCAATAATCCATCATTATTGCTAAAGCCAAAAGCAAACAGGAGTTGATCCAAAACAGAGATGACCAGTAAATGGGATATTTGCATGTCCTCTGTGTTCTGTAATCACTCCTGCTTTTGGCTATCAATCCTGAGGCTTTTCATTCCTTCTGACAGATGAAATGAAGGGGAAAACCATGTGGCAACGTCAGAGTGGTGGAGGGTGAAAACAGCATTATAGAAATCATAGGGTGTTCCAGGGAGACAGCGGTCAGTTGGCAGCAGCATGAGTAGGCCGCAGAGTGGCAAAATTACAAATTATGGAGGTGGCGGCAACATGTTAAGCCACAGAGTGGCACAATGACAGATTGTGGAGGTGGTAGCAGCAGCAGGAGGCCACAGAGTGGGACAATGACAAAGTGTGGAAGTGGCAGCTACATGGTAGGCCACAGAGTGGCACAATGACAGACTATGCATGACAGACAGGCATGAGGTCCTCTGGCGTTTTTTAACCATTGTGATATGTGCGCTTTTAATATTCTTTGTGAGTATGCTGGAATAAAATTGTTTTTACTCTTATCCTTGGTGATCTGCACCATCTGTCCACATTCTTCCTGATACAGGACCGGTGCTGTGATCGCGTGCACAAGAGTGTAGCATGGTCTCCCACAGGATCCAGTATAGAGAAGTGAACATTGTGACAGGAGGAATTACTGAGGAAATGTCTTCAATATCTGATCTATAAGAAACTGGGTGAGACCGTTCTGTGGAACTCTCAATTTTAACATTTTATTGTGGAGTTAGAGTACTAACATTGTTTTTTTTATGTGTGTTTTTTTTTTATGTGTGTTTTTATTTATGTGTGTTTTTTTATATGGAGGTGGTGGCAGCAGAAGCAGCATGAGGTCAGAGAGTGGCACAATGACAAATTATGGAGGTGGCAGCAGCAGCATGTGGACACATAGTGGCACGATGACAAAGTGTGGAGATGGCAGCTGCATGATGTCAGAGAGTGTGGAGCTGGATGACAATTCCAGTCCCTGGTAAAGATGGTGGGAGGCAGATGGAGCAACTGGCAGCAGATGTGTGACATCAGGCGGGTGACAGCTAATCTGATGCATGAGGCATTGGTGTGTTGAAATCCTGGCCAATCCACGCCAGATGCATCTTAACAAAGGTCAGTCTCTCCTCATTACAATTGACAAGCTGGTTCTCCTTGGGGTAATGATGGCCCCCGCTGAACTGAACATTCACTCTGATGCCACACTACTGGCCGGGCAGGACAGCTTCTCTACTGCAAACTCTGCAAGTTGAGGCCATGCATCAAGTTTGGCTGCCCAGTAGTTCAGTGGATCCTCTACCTGGGGTGGTAGAGTGCTGTCCAAGTAGGCCACCACCTGCTGGTGCAGGATCTGCTCCATGTCCTGCTGCTACTGCTGGTAGCGGCTACCCTCCTCACTAGGCGGGTGAAGGAAGCTGCTTTATAAGGACTCCAAACTTAAGCTGCTGCTGGAGCTGCTACTTCTCCTACCCCCCAGCTCCCCTCAGCAGCCATGGCAGTAATATGTGAGCGATGACTGCCAGGAATCCCCTGGTCATGCCTAACAGAGGATGGACAATGGCACACATAGGCAGTGGTGAACTGTCTTTCTAGTATTTCTCTATACAGGCAGTCTAAAATATGGAGGCTGGAACGGGTGAAAACATTTCAGACTATGTTGGGGGAGGCCGTTCTGCTGCTGCAACTCGAAGGAGGGTGTGCTTGGCTTTGAAAGAATGGCTGAAGTGCATGCACAGTTTCATGGCCACTTTTAGAATGTCTTGCAGATGGGTGGAAGACTTCAGGAACCTTTTGACAACCAGATTGAACACATGTGCCATGCAGGGCGCATGGACCATCCTTCCTCAGTGCAGTGCGGACACCATGTTCTTCCCATTGTCTGTCACCATGGTTCCGATTCGCAGTTGTTGTGGAGAAAGCCACAGATTGATTTCTTCTTGCATGAAGCGGAGCAGTTCCTCCCCTGTGTGACCTTGTTCGCCCAGGCAAACCACGTGTAGAACTGTGTGACATCGCTGTGCCCTGAACATGTGGTATGATGATGCAGCACTTAGACTCATGGAGGCTGAGGTGCTGGTGGTGGACACTGGTGCAGGAGCAGCAGTTTGACAACTTGGAGGAGAAAGCGGTATCTCCTGTTCAAGTTGTTGGTGTGGCTGGGAAGCACATTCACCCAGCGGGGTGTAAAGGACATGTATTGGCCCTGACCATAGATACAGCTCCACACCGTGCACCCTGGAAGAAACCGACAAGCTCAAAGACTGGCCCAACTTCTGTTCTACATATTTGTGAAGGGCTGGCACTGCCTTTGTGGAAAACAAATTTTGGCTTGGAACTCTCCACCTCCACTTTGGTTCGGCACAAGCCATTAACTCTCTGAAGGGTGCAGAGTCCATGACTTGGAAAGGGAGGGACTGCAGTACCAGCAACGTGGACAGGAGCATGGTCAGCTTCTGCACCTTAGGGTGGCTGGAAGCATACAGTTATCTCTTTGTAATTGCCTCTTTCAAAGACTGCTGGCGCCATGCATAGCGAGGAGCAGGAGAATCTGGACCGGGAGATGACGTCAAAGACAAACAGCTCCCTTTGGCAGAGGTGCTAGAGCCTTGACTGGCTGAAATGGCATGTGTGCCACTAGGTGCTGCTGTTTCTGCTGCGGCAGGATGGACCCGACCAGGCCATTGGATTGCATGTGTTGCCGCAGGGCCGTGGTGTCAACGCTTCACTTTCTGCCCATAGATTCTACAAATTCACACGCTCGGCTTCGCTGAGCCCCAGGGCCACTGCTTACTTAGCGGGGTTTTTACCCCTTGTCCATTTGGCTCCTGTCCTCGCATTGCTGCCACCCTGCTGACTCATGGCCCCAGTAGCGACTTGCTGCCTGCTTTGCTGCCTGACATGCAGGCTGACAGCCTCTTCTCCCAAAGATGATGATGAATCCCTGGCTTCACCAGGCTCCCAAGTGTAATCTGCTACATCATCATCGATTTGTTTCCCTGTCACTGCTATTCTCATCAACGGTCTCAGTATGTACAACCCGACTACTTGCAAGTGCAACATAACCTCCCATGCCACTCTCCACATCTCTACTTTCCCACTTACTGCACAAAGCAGCAGATGTCTGCCCCACCTCTTCACTGCCAAGTAGCTTCTGACTGTACTCAAAGAATTCATCCTCGCTTTATAGTGGCGCTGAGCCCACACAACCTAGTAGATCTCTGACTGAGGGAAATGAACAGGAAAGAGGCTGGTTGAGGACTGGAGAGCACCACTGACCTGCTCGTGGGCCATGCCAACTAAGGGTTGTATCTGATGAACCCACGGACTCTTGGCTGGTGTTTTTAGATGTCATTTGGGAGGAAGTGGATGACCTAGTAAACCAATCGACAACCTTTGGGTTGTTTATCAACACACTGCTGCTATATGACACCGGCAGTTCTCGCCTCACTGAGTCACCCCTGCCACAATGTCCCCTTACTGTGCTGCGTCCTATGCCTGCTCCACCTGCTACCTCTCTGTCTGACATATTGGTCGAAATCACTACAGAAAATATGTGGATTTTACACAGATTTCTTCCTATTCACTTCAGCAACATAAAAGAACTACTATTTGGGGTATACAGATCCCCTAAAATGGACACCCTAGGATAGGAGCAGAAATCACTACAGGCACTATGTGGATTTTACACAGATTTATTCCTATTCACTTCAGCAACAAAGAAACCTGCTATTTGGGGTATGCAGATCCCCCAAAACGGACACCCTGGGATAGGAGCAGAAATGACTCTAGCAACTACGTGGATTTGACACGTATTTCTTCCTATTCACTTCAGCAACAAAAAACAACTGCTATTTGGAGTATACATATCTCCCAAAACGGACACCCTGGGATAGAAGCAGAAATCACTACAGAATTTTACACAGATTTCTTCCTATTCACTTCAGCAACAAAAAAGAACTGCTATTCGGGGTATACAGATCCCCCAAAATGGACACCCGGGGATTGGAGCAGAAATCACTACAGAAACTATGTGAATTTTACACATATTTCTTCCTATTCACTTCAGCAACAAAACAGAATTGATATTTGGGGTATACAGATCCCCCAAAACGGACACCCTGGGATTGGAGCAGAAATCACTCTAGCAACTACGTGGATTTGACATGTATTTCTTCCTATTCACTTCAGCAACAAAAAACAACTGCTATTTGGAGTATACATATCCCCCAAAACGGACACCCTGGGATAGAAGCAGAAATCACTACGGAATTTTACTCAGATTTCTTCCTATTCACTTCAGCAACAAAACAGAACTGCTCTTTGGGGTATACAGATCCCCCAAAATGGACACCCGGGGATTGGAGCAGAAATCACTACAGAACCTATGTGGATTTTACACAGATTTCTTCCTATTCACTTCAGCAACAAAAAAAATTTTCTATGTGGGGTATACAGACCCCCAAAACAGACACCCTGTGATTGGAGCAGAAATCACTACGGAATCTATGTGGATTTTACACAGATTTCTTCCTATTCACTTCCGCAACAAAACAGAACTGCTCTTTGGGGTATACAGATCCCCCAAAATGGACACCCTGGGATTGGAGCAGAAATCACTACAGAAACTATGTGGATTTTACACAGATTTCTTCCTATTCACTTCAGCAACAAAACAGAATTGATATTTGGGGTATACAGATCCTACAAAACCAATACCCTGGGATTGGAGCAGAAATCACTACAGAATTTTACACAGATTTCTTCCTATTCACTTCCGCAAAAACAGAACTGCTCTTTGGGTTATACAGATCCCCCAAAATGGACACCCTGGGATTGGAGCAGAAATCACTACAGAAACTATGTGGATTTTACACAGATTTCTTCCTATTCACTTCAGCAACAAAACAGAATTGATATTTGGGGTATACAGATCCCCCAAAACCGACACCCTGGGATTGGAGCAGAAATCACTACAGCACAGTAGAGTACAAACAGCTAGACGCTGGAGACATGCAGTGTGAAATGCTGCCTGTTTTTATAGGGCTGTGTGACATCATATTAGCCTACCGGTCGCTGATTGGCTTACAGGTCTGCACATGTGATTGAGGGTGTTCCTTTCTTCTTCCCAGAGTTCTCTGCCCCACATAACGAATTCGACAAATCAAATTTTCCCTGAAATTCGGATCGAATTCCACTTTGTTTGAATCAATTCGCCCATCTCTAGTCATAATGATACATAATGTATGTTACTAAGGTTGTATATTGTACTGGTCTTTATCACAGTGCTGCTAGACAGCATATATTGGGGGTTATTATCATACGCCGGAGCTCGTGCGCAGCCGGATGAATCAAGAGGCTCCGACCTACTGATTTATCTGGAGGAGACCTGCACAGCATTTATTTCTAAGCCAGCCCTTACTTGGCGTAGAAATAAACTCAGCCTGCGAATTTTCACACTGCAGGCGCAGGGAACAAGAACACACCTGAAGTGGAGGTAGTGTAAAGGGGAAATAACCACAAGTGCTAAAAATAAGCTAGCATTTGTGATTATTTCAGGGCTTCTACCTGGCTCAAAAAAATCTTTAAAATGGGAGATCAGATGAGCATATACTGTAGCTGGACAGTAAAAGGTAAGAGAAGAATGCATTAGAGGCACCTGTGGCTCATGCAGTCAATGGAGTGCATTAGTACATCACAGACTCCATTGACGCCGCACGAGCCAAAGGCCATGGACTGGGTTATTCTCATTCTTCTATTACCTTTTACCCTCCTTTGAACTGATGAAGGTATATGAGACTGAAACATTATAAATGTGGATTGAGATCTGATATGTCTGAAAATAAAGAAAATATGATTTTTCACATAATAGGAAGTTATTGTTGAATATTAATAAAGGGAGGTATTCTACTCGATCTCCATTATTCCAAAAAGGAGTGATGTGTAGCTTTGTTGAGATCAGCATTTAGATATGATGCTGCTGGGCTGACAACTTCGTCCACAGATATGCATGTGGATCTTTTTTTTTGTTTAATTCTTTTGATTCATTTTGAAAACAGTGCCATACACAAACAAATCCAATACAAAAAAAAAACAGTTGATAACATTTTCCACATTCAAAAACTGGAAAAGGGAGACTTTACTCTCTGATTAAATAGTGTCCTATCAAAAACTTTGCAATGGTTATTAAACCGTGGGGGAGCAAAGGGGTAGGGAATCCTGGGATAAGGGTAGGGGCATGGTAGGGGGAAGCTTAGGGAAATAAAAACTGTTCTAAATAACTAGAACAGTAAACCAACATATTCAGTTGAGTATCTTATTGTCTTGCACTTCCACGTCCAACACCTGAGATGACATTCAAATTCACATAAAGCCTTTTGTCAAGAGATGACTTTGTTGTGAAATTGTATTTTGAAAACACTTTACATACAGGGTAAATATAAAAGGGTGGGGAAGAAGGAGTGTAAAATTTATTCTGTAGTGATTAAAGCAATTAAGAAGCTCTGTTAAACTTGAACTTAAAGTTTCTCTATGGTTCCCAGATTAAAGCAAATTAGTGATGTGTCCTAAACTTCCAGCTCACCAACTCCTCCATTCTGTGGATTCTCTTGAATCCTTAAGCACCTTGAAAAATCGTGTGACCTATTGTGGATGACTTCTATCTGTGTTTCTGTAAAGGTTGTTTTGAGCTCTTCTTACCACCCCAGTATTTAGTTTCTATCTTTCTATTGATTATAAGATCAAACTGAAGCAAAATAGTAGAGTGTAGCGTGGTTATAGCTAATTCTTCCTGCTGCAGGAAATTTAATGGGGTATACTCTACTCGACTCTTAAGATTTGCAACTGTGGATCCATGAAAGGACTTTAGCATCTTACCTGACCATCGGTCCCACAGTTGAAGGTGTGTGACCTCTATTAGGGAATAATAGGAGAGGTGTAAGACTATCTGGCATTATGGGAGATGGTACTCCTAGCAGATTTCTATCCAGCATGAGCTGTTTTATAATCTGTATTGTAACCCTTGTTACAGGGTTGTCACAGACTTCTGGAATAGGGACATTCCATAAGTCAGTGAGTGAGGCTCTTTGTAGATCAGCACTCAGATTAAAGAAACTTATGTGACTTAGAGGGATTTGACTGGATCCACCGTTTAAGATGTATCGTCCTATAATATATCCAGGCGTATAAGCCCTCCACAGGAACTGAATAAAGATTGACCCAAGCTGCTAGAAAAAGGCAAAGACAAGGTCTATATGTAACATTTGCAGCATGGATAGTACCTATCAGCTATACGCTGATATTGTGAATTCTCGTTGTGAGCCCGGTCCATTCCTAACTTCGCTACTCTGATGTCTGCCTTGACCTTTTGCCTTGCTCCTGACTCTGATCCCGTGCCTCCTGTCCTGACCTCCAGCCTGTCCCCAACCATGATTCTGTCTCACGATTCTGTACTCCTTGTTGGCCGCCACCACGAGCAAAGTCATGCCCGTGAAGTGACCTGGTGGTATCGCGCCGCAGCAAGTCCAACCCACTTTGCGTCTGGCTCTGGTGAAAACGGGGTGCCACTTAGACTGCACTCCCAGGTGTCGGCTTACGTTATCGCTCATGGTGGTACAGTGGATGCACTACCCTTGAATCCTGACACTGCATAATAGTTCCAATAGAATAGTTCTTGACTAATACGGTATAACTGCATAAGCCACAATATGCATGCACTACAGGCTACAGCATTGCTAATGCATTAGAGAAAGTCGCTGGGGGAGATTCACATGGATTCTTCTCTGCACCATTTTTCAGGCTTCTTTGACCACATCACTTGGGGTCAGAAAAGCCTGAAAAATACCTGGCCCTCCACATTTACCATAGTCTCCACTGGAGACTATTGCAAAAAACTTTGCCAGTTCAGATCTGGCCTAGAGGTTGGAAATGGTTGAGTTTTTGCCTGTAACCACAAAGCCGCCGGAGACTCAAAGTGGATACAGGCAACGGAGCTCCAGTGTGGGGGATTTTAAGACTGGCATTCAAAACGTGTGTCAAACTTATTTCTGTGTAGTGGGTTTTTCAGTTAAGAATAGAGATGAGCGAACATACTCGTCCGAGCTTGATGCTCGTTCGAGCATTAGCGTACTCGAAACTGCTCGTTGCTCGGACGAATACTTCGCCCGCTCGAGAAAATGGCAGCTCCCGCCGTTTTGCTTTTTGGCGGCCAGAAACAGAGCCAATCACAAGCCAGGAGACTCTGCACTCCACCCAGCATGACGTGGTACCCTTACACGTCGATAGCAGTGGTTGGCTGGCCAGATCAGGTGACCCTGGGATAGACTAGCCGCTGCCCGCGCTGCTCGGATCATTCTGTGTCTGGATGCCGCTAGGGAGAGAGTTGCTGCTGGTCAGGGAAAGCGTTAGGGTGTTCTATTAGAATAGTGTTAGGCAGGAGTGATTCAACAAGAACCCAACAGCCCTTCTTAGGGCTACAATAACGTTATACTTTTTTTTTTTTGTTTGCTTGTGGCTGGGCTTGCTGGCACTAGTAGTGCAGCTAGTACCATATTGTGAGGAATTTGCAGGGGGACTTGCTACCGTTGTGTTTAGCTCTTAGTGACACACATATCCACCTCAAACACCAAAGTGGGAAAATTTATTAGGGGTTTGATTTCAATTAGGCACAGTCTGCCATTTACTTTTTATTTTACGTTTATTTTTTTAATAACTCAGTGTCATCTCATCTGGCATAGCAGTGTGCTTTCATACTTGGCTAGAAAATAGCCATAGGAGAATCCAAACAGCTTACTTACGCCTACAGTAGCGTTATATATATTTGATTTCTGGTTGATCTGCTGGTGGCTGTCCTTGCTGCAGTGCATCTACTAGCAAATTGTGAGCAATTTGTAGTGAGAGTTGCGACCGCTGTGTTTTGCGCTTAGTGACGCACATATCCATCGCAAAGACCGAAGTGGGAAAATTTATTAGGGGTTGGATTTCAATTAGGCACAGTCTGCCATTTCCTTTTTTATTTTACGTTAATTTTTTTAATAACTCAGCGTCATCTCATCTGGCATAGCAGTGTGCTTTCATACTTGGCTAGAAAATAGCCATAGGAGAATCCAAACGGCTTACTTACGCCTACAGTAGCGTTATATATATTTGATTTCTGGTTGATCTGCTGGTGGCTGTCCTTGCTGCAGTGCATCTACTAGCAAATTGTGAGCAATTTGTAGTGAGACTTGCGACCGCTGTGTTTTGCGCTTAGTGACGCACATATCCATTGCAAAGACCGAAGTGGGAAAATTTATTAGGGGTTGGATTTCAATTAGGCACAGTCTGCCATTTCCTTTTTTATTTTACGTTTATTTTTTTAATAACTCAGCGTCATCTCATCTGGCATAGCAGTGTGCTTTCATACTTGGCTAGAAAATAGCCATAGGAGAATCCAAACAGCTTACTTATGCCTACAGTAGCGTTATATATATTTGATTTCTGGTTGATCTGCTGGTGGCTGTCCTTGCTGCAGCGCATCTACTAGCAAATTGTGAGCAATTTGTAGTGAGACTTGCGACCGCTGTGTTTTGCGCTTAGTGACGCACATATCCATCGCAAAGACCGAAGTGGGAAAATTTATTAGGGGTTGGATTTCAATTAGGCACAGTCTGCCATTTCCTTTTTTATTTTACGTTTATTTTTTTAATAACTCAGCGTCATCTCATCTGGCATAGCAGTGTGCTTTCATACTTGGCTAGAAAATAGCCATAGCAATAGGATAGCATTGTTTGGTTTTAAAAACTAAAAAACACAAAAAAAAACTAAAAAACACAAAAAAACACAAAAAAAGTAAAAAAAAAATTAAAGTTATAACTTTCATTTTCAAAATGTTTAACCCGAGGGCTAGGGGTAGAGGACGAGGGCGGGGACGTGGGCGTCCAACTACTGCAGGAATCAGAGGCCGTGGTCCTGGGCGGGGTGAGACACCACCTGCTGATGAGGGAGCAGGGGAACGCCGCAGAGCTACACTCCCTAGGTTCATGTATGAAGTTACTGGGACTCGTGGTAGAGCACTGTTGAGGCCAGAACAGTGCGAACAGGTGATGTCGTGGATTGCCGACAATGCTTCGAGCAATTTGTCCACCAGTCAGTCTTCCACGCAGTCCACCCATGTCACCGAAATCGGCACTCCTCCAGCTCCTGCACCTCAGCCTCCTCCCCCCCAGTCTGCCCCCTCCCAGGAAAATTTGGCATTTGAACCGGCATACTCTGAGGAACTGTTTTCTGGACCCTTCCCACAGTCACAAACCACTTGTCCGTTTGCTGCTGAGCAATTTTCCGATGCCCAGGTTTTCCACCAGTCGCAGTCTGTGGGTGATGATGACCTTCTTGACGTAGTGGAAGAAGTGTGTAAAGAGGTGTCCGACGATGAGGAGACACGGTTGTCAGACAGTGGGGAAGTTGTTGTCAGGGCAGGAAGTCCGAGGGGGGAGCAGACTGAGGGATCGGAGGATGATGAGATGACAGACCCAAGCTGGGTTGATAGGCCGGGTGAACACAGTGCTTCTGAGACGGAGGAGAGTCCTCGACCAGAACAGGTTGGAAGAGGCAGTGGTGGGGCCAGACGGAGAGGCAGGGCCAGACCTGGTGCAGGGCGCCTAATGTGTCAACTAGTGAAGCTCCCGTGGCGAGGGCTCCTGCGGCGAGGGCTAGATTTTCAGAAGTCTGGAGGTTCTTTAAGGAAACACCGGATGACCGACGGACTGTGGTGTGCAACATTTGCCAAACCAGGATCAGCAGGGGTTCCACCACTAATAGCTTAACTACCACCAGTATGCGCAGGCATATGAATGCTAAACACCCCACTCAGTGGCAACAAGCCCGTTCACCTCCGGCCGTGCACACCACTGCTCCTTCCCCTGTGTCAGCTGATAGTCAGCCCCCTGCCCAGGACCCTGCCACAAAAACCCCATCGTCGCCTCCACGATCCTCCACAGCATCCACCAGCGTTCAGCTCTCCATACCCCAGACGCTGGAGCGGAAACGCAAATATAGTGCAACCCACCCGCACGCCCAAGCCCTTAATGTCCACATCTCCAGATTGCTCAGCCTGGAGATGCTGCCCTATAGGCTACTAGAGACCGAGGCCTTTCGCAACCTCATGGCGGCGGCCGCCCCTCGGTATTCGGTCCCCAGCCGCCACTACTTTTCCCGATGTGCCGTCCCAGCCCTGCACCAGCACGTGTCAGACAACATCATCCGTGCCCTGACCAACGCCGTTTCTGACAAGGTCCACCTGACCACGGACACGTGGACGAGTGCTGCCGGGCAGGGCCACTATATATCGCTGACGGCACATTGGGTTCACTTGGTGGAGGCTGGGACCGAGTCTGACCCTGCGGCTGGTCATATACTGCCGACGCCAAGGATTGCGGGGCCTACCTCGGTCCAGGTGTTTCAGGCCTACTATGCCTCCTCCTCCTCCCACCCCTCCTCCACCTCCTCCTCCGAACTACCATCCGTGGGCATGGCGCCATCAGTCGGTAGCTCTAGGCACAGCAGCAGTGCCGTCGCTAAGCGACAGCAGGCGGTGCTCAAACTGCTGAGCCTAGGCGATAAAAGGCACACCGCCCAAGAACTATTACAGGGCATCACGGCGCAGACTGATCTGTGGCTGGCACCGCTGAACCTGAAGCCAGGCATGGTTGTGTGTGACAACGGCCGTAACCTGGTGGCGGCTCTGCAACTCGGCAGACTGACACATGTGCCATGCCTGGCCCATGTGTTAAATCTGATAGTTCAGCGTTTCCTCAAGACATACCCCAATCTGTCTGATTTGCTCACGAAGGTGCGCCGCATCTGTGCGCATTTCAGGAAGTCCAGCACAAATGCTGCCACTCTCAGGGCAGCGCAGCGCCGCCTCCAACTGCCCGCTCACCGACTGTTGTGCGACGTGCCCACGAGGTGGAATTCAACACTGACCATGTTATCCAGAGTTTACCAGCAGCGCAGAGCGATTGTAGACTGCCAGATGTCAACTTCCACCAGAACTGGTAGTCAGGTCAGTCAGCTTCCTCAAGTCTACAATGAGGAGTGGACGTGGATGTCTGATATCTGTCAGGTGCTGAGTAACTTTGAGGAGTCAACACAGATGGTCAGTGGCGATGCCGCCATCATCAGCCTCACCATCCCGCTGCTTGGCCTGTTGAAAAAATCTCTGATCAGCATGAAGTCGGAAGCTTTGCGCTCGTCACAAGAGACGGGGGAAGAAGATTCCCTTGTTGATAGCCAAAGCACCCTTAGGTCTGTTTCTCAGCGCATATCGGAGGAGGTGGAGGAGGATGAGGAGGAAGAGGAGGAGAATGTTGGCGAGACACAAGAGGGGACCATTGTTGAGTCCTTCACTGTTCAGCGTGTATGGGCAGAAGAAGAGGAGTTGGAGGAGTTGGAGGAGGAGGAAATGGACAGTCAGGCCAATGAGGGGAGTGAATTCTTACGCGTTGGTACTCTGGCGCATATGGCAGATTTCATGCTAGGCTGCCTATCCAGTGACCCTCGCGTTCAAAGAATTTATTCCAGCACCGATTACTGGGTGTTCACTCTCCTGGACCCACGGTACAAGCAAAATCTTTCCACTCTCATCCCTGGAGAGGAAAGGAGTGTGAGAATGCATGAATACCAGCAGGCCCTGGTGCACAAGCTGAAACAGTATTTCCCTTCTGACAGCGCTAGCGGCAGAGTGCGTAGTTCTGCGGGACAAGTAGCGAGGGAGAGTAGGCGAGCAGGCAGCTTGTCCAGCACTGGCAAGGGTACGCTTTACAAGGCTTTTGCCAGCTTTATGTCACCCCAGCAAGACACTGTCACCTGTCCCCAGTCTCGGCAGAGTAGGGCTGATCTTTACAGAAAGATGGTGAGGGAGTACGTAGCTGACCATACCATCGTCTTAAATGATCACACAGCTCCCTACAACTACTGGGTTTCAAAGCTGGACATGTGGCACGAACTGGCGCTGTACGCCTTGGAGGTTCTTGCCTGCCCTGCCGCTAGCGTGTTGTCCGAGCGGGTTTTCAGTGCAGCTGGTGGCATCATCACCGATAAGCGTACACGCCTGTCGACTGACAGCGCTGACAGGCTGACGCTTATTAAGATGAATAAAGCCTGGATTTCTCATAATTTCCAATCTCCACCAGGTGAAGGAAGCTCAACCTGAATAATTTATCCACTCCTCCTCCTCCTCATTTTCCTCCTTCTCCTCCTCTTTGTACAGTAAAGCAGAGGAAACTGGCTATTTTTTGACAGGGCCCACTGGCTCTAGCTATAGTACTTTATGCATTTAATTTTTTCTGGAGGGCCACCGACCCGGTCCTCTGTTTTAAACAATTTTTGGGAGTGCCACATACAGGCACTCAATCTATTCCATTTTTCTGGAGGGCCACCTACCTGCTCCTCTGGTTTGAAAACTTTTTTGGACTGCCACATACAGGCACTCAATCTATTCCATTTTTCTGGAGGGCCACCTACCTGCTCCTCTGGTTTGAAAACTTTTTTGGACTGCCACATACAGGCACTCAATCTATTCCATTTTTCTGGAGGGCCACCTACCTGCTCCTCTGGTTTGAAAACTTTTTTGGACTGCCACATACAGGCACTCAATCTATTCCATTTTTCTGGAGGGCCACCTACCTGCTCCTCTGGTTTGAAAACTTTTTTGGACTGCCACATACAGGCACTCAATCTATTCCATTTTTCTGGAGGGCCACCTACCTGCTCCTCTGGTTTGAAAACTTTTTTGGACTGCCACATACAGGCACTCAATCTATTCCATTTTTCTGGAGGGCCACCTACCTGCTCCTCTGGTTTGAAAACTTTTTTGGACTGCCACATACAGGCACTCAATCTATTCCATTTTTCTGGAGGGCCACCTACCTGCTCCTCTGGTTTGAAAACTTTTTTGGACTGCCACATACAGGCACTCAATCTATTCCATTTTTCTGGAGGGCCACCTACCTGCTCCTCTGGTTTGAAAACTTTTTTGGACTGCCACATACAGGCACTATCCAAATTAAATTGTCTCCATAGCAGCCTCCACACGTTGTCTCCATTGCTACCTCCAAAAGTCGTCCATATAGCTGCCTCCATACATCGTCCCTTTATCAAACGAGGTGTGTCAGGCAGAAATTTGGGTTGTTTTCATGGATTCCACATCAAAGTTGTTAACTTTGTCGCCACCCAGCTGTGTTATCCACAAAATATACTGGCAAACTTTTATCATTTACCAATATTATTTCAGCGCTTCTTGCGATTCTGTTTACATTCCCCTCACCCGCCATATCCTAAACTTATAAGAACGCTACTACACTTGATCTTATACAAAAGGTTCTTAGAAGTGCTGTTTGGGGAGTAGCCTAGAGATACGGGCTTGGATTGGCGAAAGCTCGCCTGGCAGCGGAGCGCCAGCTCCATGCCAAGATCCAACTAACATAGTTTTAACTGCAGCACCTTTAATCTACTACTAGTTCACTGCCTCCATACATGGTCCCCTTATCAAACGAGCTTTGTCAGGCAGAATTTTGGGTTGTTTTCATGGCTTCCACAACAAACTTGTTAACTTTGTCGCCACCCTGCTGTGTTATCCACAAAATATACTGGCAAACTTTTATCATTTACCAATATTATTTCAGCGCTTCTTGCGCATCTGTTTACATTCCCCTCACCCGCCACATCCCAAACTTATAAGAACGCTACTACACTTAACTTGGTGCACGCTGGGACCGAGTCTGACCCTGGGGCTGGTGATATACTGCCGACGCAGAGGATTGCGTGGCCTACCTCGGTCCAGGTCTCAAAGGCCTACTATACCTCCTCCTCCTCCCACCCCTCCTCCACCTCCTCCTCCTCCGAATTACCATCCGTGGCCATGGCGCCATCAGTCGGTAGCTCTAGGCACAGCAGCTGTGCCGTCGCTAAGCGACAGCAGGCGGTGCTCAAACTGCTGAGCCTAGCCGATAAAAGGCACACCGCCCAAGAGCTATTACAGGGCATTCCACATCAAACTTGTTAACTTTCTCGCCACCCTGCTGTGTAATCCACAAAAGATACTGGCAAACTTTTATCATTTACCGATATTATTTCAGCGCTTCTTGCGCATCTGTTTACATTCCCCTCTCTCGCCATATCCCAAACTTATAAGAACGCTACTACACTTGATCTTATACAAAAGGTTCTTAGAAGTGCTGTTTGGGGAGTAGCCTAGAGACACGGGCTTGGATTGGCGAAAGCTCGCCTGGAAGCGGAGCGCCAGCTCCATCCCAAGATATAACTAACATAGTTTTAAGTGCAGCACCTTTAATCTACTACTAGTTCACTGCCTCCATAATAATAATAATAATAATAATCTTTATTTATATAGCGCCATCATATTCCGTAGCGCTTTACAAATCATAGGAAACAAATACAAATGTAATGTAACAGAGCACAACATTTGTATGGAACAACAGGAGGGAGGTCCCTGCTCGCCAGAGCTTACGGTTTATGAAGATGATGGGGTAACACGAGGTAAAAGAATTTTTAATGGTCAAGCCATTCTTCTTAGGGAATAGAACAAAATATAATAAATGGAATTGCTGTCGCTTGAACCACTCAGCCGTCACCAGGTCCAGGGTGAATGGGACTGCATAGAAGTCTGGTGCCTGTTGGTTGCTGGATAACAGATGGGAGGACGACACAGGACGGGTTAGTAGAAGAGTTAAAACTTCATGCAGTTAATGAGTGTTATAGGCTTGCCTAAAGAAATGGGTTTTAAGAGCACGTTTGAAACTTTGGAGGTTAGGTATTAGTCTGATAGTCCGGGGCAGAGCATTCCATAGAATTGGTGCAGCTCTAGAGAAGTCTTGGAGACGCGAGTGGGAGGTCCGCACTAGGGTAGAGGTTGATCTAAGATCACTGGCGGATCTAAGAGCACGGGTTGGGCGATAGACTGAGATAAGAGAGGAGAGGTAGGGGGGTGCAGCATTATACAGAGCTTTATGGATGAGGGTTATTATTTTAAACTGTATTCGAAAGGAGACTGGCAGCCAGAGCAGCGACTGGCATGAACTGTAGGCATACATGGTCCCCTTATCAAACGAGCTGTGTCAGGCATAATTTTGGGTTGTTTTCATGGCTTCCACAACAAACTTGTTAACTTTGTCGCCACCCTGCTGTGTAATCCACAAAATATACTGGCAAACTTTTATCATTTACCAATATTATTTCAGCGCTTCTTGCGCATCTGTTTCCATTCCCCTCACCCGCCATATCCTAAACTTATAAGAACGCTATTACACTTGATCTTATACAAAAGGTTCTTAGAAGTGCTGTTTGGGGAGTAGCCTAGAGACAGGGGCTTGGATTGGCGAAAGCTCGCCTGGCAGCGGCGCGCCAGCTCCATGCCAAGATCCAACTAACATAGTTTTAACTGCAGCACCTTTAATCTACTACTAGTTCACTGCCTCCATACATGGTCCCCTTATCAAACGAGCTGTGTCAGGCAGAATTTTGGGTTGTTTTCATGGCTTCCATGTTAACTTTGTCGCCACCCTGCTGTGTAATCCACAAAATATACTGGCAAACTTTTATCATGTACCGATATTATTTGAGCGCTTCTTGCTCACCTCCTTTGGTTCCTCTCTGCCACCCATTGGTTTGAAGCCTGAGTCCATTTAGGGTATGTCGCCATGCCACTCTCTAGCCTGCCGCTGCTGCCGCTGCCTCTGCATGCCGTCCCCTATAGTGTCAGGGTCAATTATTGGATGTTTTAGATGCTATCTAGCTTCATTCTGTCACTCTGTCATGGCCATGCTGTTGCCCATAATTTTGGCATAATGGTGCGATTAAGCAGCCTCAGAGGCATCCATGCATGCTGCCCCTGCTGTTTCCTGTCCATTTCCGTGGTGTTTCCATCCTTTTCTGAGGTTCCCAGGTGTTTGGCCAAGCTTCCCTGTGCAGAGCCTTGGTCCCCTTGAAAAATGCTCGAGTCTCCCATTGACTTCAATGGGGCTCGTTATTCGAGACGAGCACTCGAGCATCGGGAAAAGTTCGTCTCGAATCACGAGTACCCGAGCATTTTAGTGCTCGCTCATCTCTAGTTAAGAATCATTGGTCCCTTTATTTCAATTGGAGGCAGAGATGCATTTAACTTTTGCAAGCAAGTTGGGAATTGCCTAAAAGGGCTGTCCAGTTTTACATTGTTTTTATATATGGCTGTGGATGTGCTTTAAAAACAATAATTAACATCTACTAGCCTCTTTACCTGCTCCTATTCAGCCACAGCGCGTAACTGCCGGGTCTCTATTTGCATAAAGATGGGGAGCAGTACCAACCACTGACGTGCACCTGATAGTGCCTGAAACTAATGCTGCTGCAGAGTCCTGTCAGAGACAGCTAGTTTCGCAGTGGGAGCGTAGGTGGAGGTGAGTATATGATCTTTTTTTTAAAGCTTCATAATATGAACCCGGCCAACCCATTCAAATTTGCAAGATAGGTCATATCACTTTGTTTTTGGCTGCGGAAAAAAAATTTAATTTTCTATTTTGCCATTTTTCAGAATTACAGCTGACAGTTAGTAAATAAGCCCCTATAAGTCAATATTTCCTTATGACACTGCTAGTTCTATTATATTTATCTATATTGTATAACCTGGTTTTAGAATTATGGATGCTTACAAAGCTTTATTTTTCAATAAGCTACAGCATATTTATTTTTGCTTTTCTTATTGCATGTTTGCCAGTTGTTCTGATGTGAAACAGTCAAGCTTTTCAACATTTCATTTCTACTTTCTTCAAGATATATTTGTTTATTACATTGTACGGCCCTTCAAACCTGACTGTAATAAAATCCCATTTTATTCCTTCGTGAGGATAAATTGAGATTCACTGATACACGGAGTTACAAATTTCAATATGATCCGCCTGAATCAGATTAAGTCATTCACACAGCAAACCAATATGTAATATTTAGCAATCCTATGAAGTAGCACTGTAAATAAATGAACCACAATGAATTCCCTATTTCCTGTAGAACACTTCACAACATCGATCTCTAAACTAATAAAATTTGCTGCTTCCTGAGTTTTAACCAACAGGAAACCACTACAGTTTTAGTGCAAGAGTAAGATATTTAATATATACCTGTATTTAATATATATTGACTTATATATATACATCACTTAGTAATAAATATAGATTTAATAATATTTGAACATTGTGGTTAAATGAAGCCCATTTGCTATCTTTAACGTCTTCAAGATGCAGCCATTTTTGATGTTACGGACATGTGTCACTTTTTAACATTTCCCATATGCTTTATGTTTTCATAATTTTAAAATGTCTGTTTATTTTATTAAGACGTCACGCAAATCAAACAATCGATTTTCCACATTTTCACAGAAATTTCAGCATTTAATTTTTTTTGGATCATTTTTGTTTTTAATGACTTTTGAAATATATAATATTAGAAACCCCATATGAATTTCCACATTTTCAAAACTGCACCTCTCAACCAATTAAAAAGATTGTTAACCCTTTGAGAACATTAAAGTTACTACAACAAAATGGAGGTGAAATTGAGAATGGTCCAATTTTGTCAGTAATACGTTGATTTAGTCCTAAAATTTACAAATTAACAAAAGATAAAAGGAGAAAACCCATCTTTAAAGGGAACCCGTCACCACTATTTTCACAAATACAGGTAGTGACAGGTTCCTATAGAGCTCTAATAACTTTTTGACAAACTGCTTGTAGCTAAAAATTATGCCCCTGAGATTCCCATATATTCAACTTTATAGTTTTATCTGGTAACTAAGCATGGCTACATGGAGTCCAGGTGGGCATGGCGTCTTCAGGCTGAATCCAGCAGCATCTCCCCATCCTATCTCTATATGCTGCTATAATGTCATGTGACCAGGGTGACATCATCGCAGGTCCTATAGCTTTTGTAGCATTAGAAACTGTACACTAAGCATATATCTCATGAAATCACAGCATATTTTATCACATGAAATCACAGCAGCCTGCATGGAGAGGAGTAGAAGTCCATAGAGGCTGCTGTGATGGTTTTATGTGGTCAGATATGGACATGGGGTATAGTTTTCATATTAAGTAGCTCAAGGACCTTTGATGATGTCACCCTGGTCACATGACATTAGGCCACGCCCCCCGTGGACTCGCTCCAAAGCTGCATAGATACCAGGCAAGATTATAACTCTGATTTTATGGGGATCTGAGGGGAACAATTTTTAGCTAAAAGCAGGGTGTCAGATAGTTACTAGAGCTCTATAGGAACCTGCCACTACCTGTATTTGTGAAAATAGTGGTGACGGGTTCCCTTTAAATGTGTTATGCAGTTTCTCCCGGTGAAAATGCATTACCTTTTTTGTTGGGTGGAATGGAAAAAATGTAATTTCTGTAATTGATTTTTGAATTTTTTTAATGTTCACCATATAACCTAAGTAACATGTTATCTTTATTCTACAGGTCAGTACGATTACGGCGATACCATATTTAGGTATATTTTCTTATATTTTACTAAACTTACAGATTAACACCTAATGTGGGGAAATATCTATAGTTTTTGTTTCGCAATATTCCAAGAGATGTAACACTTTTTATAGTTAAGGACTTATTTTTTGTGGGACATTTTGTGCTTTACACTAGTATCATTCTAGAGTACATACATTCTTTTATGATTTCTAATAGCATTTTTTGTGGGACGAGATATGTAAATATCATAGTTTTTGGTGATTTTTGCAGGTTCAATTATGATTTTGTTTTATTGTACGTATTGTTACAGACATGGTGATACCATGATAAATGCTGCAGTTGCACTGACCGCAGCGTTTAACAGGTTAACACCTGCGATCGAAACTCACTCTAACCGTGGGTGTTACACAGCTATGGCACCTGTTTGTTAAAGCTGGCATCCCTTTTTTTCTACCATGTACCATCTACAATTTCAAGGACAACCATAAAAAGTAATCATTGAATGAAATTAATATTTTTGTTATTAAAGACATTGATAGAGAACAAGATGGTAATATATCCACAGCCAAAATAAAATATGCATCGGCTCTTTTTTTTTTTTTACTAAATATAAAACTGTGCTGTTGTTATGTATCAGAAAATAGCATGTGTGCTCATGGAGAGGAGTCCCACACAGAGGCACACAGAGAAGAATCTGTGTTGCAGCTTTCCTTTCATCTTCTCAGTGCCCGGCCCAACATGATTGATATCTCTTGCATTATACAGAGACAGAGACCTGTCAATCATTGTTCTTGCATAAAAATAGGGAAAATCCTTTTAATGTGAACATCACTGATGGTCTATCTAAGTAGTGTTTTAGTGGACCAGTACAGGGCAGTACCTTGTATCTGGTGGTTATTCACCTTCTCAGCATACAGCTCTATCTGTACCCCAACACCAGCTCCAGGGCCGACGCCAGCATTTATTCACACAAACACTCACGTACACCCCCCTCACACAGCCAGCCCCCATGTTTACTCTTCTTCTCATACAGCCAACCCTGGTGTTTATATCTCTCTTCACATAGACAGCCCCCTATGTTTCCCAAAATTGTCCGCCCCCATCTTTACTTCTCTCCTCACACAGCCAGCCCACTATGTCTACACTTCACCTCACATAGCCAGTCCCCCCATGTTTTCCCCCTCTCACAGCCAGTCTCTGATGTTTGCCCTGTCACATAGCCAGCTCCCTCATGTTTGACCCCTCAGACCAAGTCATGGTCTAAGAGCTTTAAGCAGGAGGGTCTGAAGACTCTGCTTAACCACTGGGATATCTCGAATAAAGGGGGAAGACTAATGTTTCACTTGGCATACCATGTAGGAAGAAACAAATCCATCATCAAGATTGGAAAGTCAGGAGTGGGGGCAGACCAGTTACCTCAGATCAGCAGAGCTTTAATAAGTGCTGGAGCAGACCTGCAGCTGGAGGTGAAGGTAAGGAGTCCACCAGAGAGAATTGAAAACTCTTGAATCAGGAGCTGGCTCTCACTGGCATTTAACAGTGTGGGGCAGATTTATCAAGCTGTCTGAAAGTCAGAATATTCTTAGTTTCCCATGGCATCCAACCACAGCTCAGCTTTCATTTTAGCAGTGTTCATGAATATTTTAAAGGGGAGTTGTGATTGGCTGGCATGGGGAACTAAGAATATTCTGACTTTCAGACAGCTTGATAAATCTGCCCCTGTGTGTCTTGTCTCAGGTGTCCTGAGAGAGTATTGCTATTCCACTGGTTTGATGAAAAGACAAGCCTGTGCTTCAGTTATTGTGCCTATTCAGCTATTCTCCTCCACTCCCTGTCAATATCTATGTTTTATGATTGTAGAAACAAATACTTGTATATACCTGAGTATAAGCCAACCCAGGTATAAGCTGAGGCAACTAATTTTATCACAAAAACTTTGAAAACTTATTGACTCAAATATGAGCCTATAGTGGGAAATGAAGTAGCTACTGGTAAATTTCCAAAGTAAAAATAGTTGGCAATAAAATAAGATTAATGGAGGCATCAGTAAGTAGCAACCTCCCCTCACTAATGAAATGTCCATCAGCCTCCTGACATTAATGAAATGTCCAGCAGCCTCCCCTCATTAATAAAATGTCCAGCAGCAGCCACTCCCCCTAATAAAATGCAGTAGACACACCTCCGGCAATCCCTGTGGCTTCCGATGCTTCAGCGCAGGGAAGCTGGTTTGTGTATTGTGCCCGCGAACACTGTATGAAGCAGTGGTGGCACAACCTGCTCAAATTATACCTGTATCCTGGGGCATGGCACACACCCCAGTAGCATCTACAGTTAATTTACACATTACTTATATAAAATTAAATATTAAGGCAGAGGCAGGCAGGATGAATCTACCATCAGATCTACTTCTGATCATCACACCCAGAGGCACAGACAGGAAGCTCTGGCCAGGTGTCCAATTTTCCAACCCAGAAATTTAAGGGAAGGACCCATCCTTCAGTACCAGGAGATGTGTTGAAAGATAAACATCTACCATGTGTGGTTAACTGCCACATTTGGTGCCAGGACATGAGCCCTCTGCACACAGCCCTTACTGCTGCATAATGTATATAACCATACAGTAGTAAGGAACTGGTTAAAATACTAAACACATGTTAACAGAACCAAGCCTACTAAAGAGGAAAAGCACTACAGCTAAGCTCACTACATATATAAGTTACCGAAACCTTATTACCACATAAATATGGTACCATAACCAAGCAGTTTATCAGATATAGTACCGAAACCAACATTACTAAATAGATACCTTACCAGAACCAAACTTTACTACATAGATGCAGGGCCAGAACCAAGCCTTATACATAGATACAGGTCAGAAGAAAGCTTATTACATAGATAAAGGTCCAGAACCAAGATTACTACATAGATACAGTGCTATAACCAAAGAAAAATGAGACAGACCTTAAACTTAAAGGACATCTGTCATCAAGTCTCTGTAGCAAATTCTGTCACCACCACCTGCTGGAGCAGGTCACAAGGATCCCATCACAGCCTTTACCTAGTCAATTCATACATTAATCATTATAAAATCATCTTTTCTTTATTATATAAATGAGGCTGGTAACATGGTCAGAGGCAGTTATGTCCCCCCTGTTATCCCTCCCCTCTCCTCCCCCTGCTCATGTCTGTGTGTAATGTATAGTAAAGCATTGCTAGTGTCTGTGACATGCTCTCCCTCCTAATACACATGTGTGAGACACAGACATCAGCTACACATGTACCTGACATGTTCTGCTATAACATGGCTGCCTGGAGCAGTTGTATCTCTCCTATACACACACAGGCTGCAGGAGGTGTGACCACCAGCAAGCACATGGAGCACCATTATACAGGCTGTCAGTCAAGCATTGGGGGTGTGGCTGTGCCTCCCACTCATGAATAAGCTGGACAGCTTGAATATGCTAATGACTCATTGGACATTTCACAGGTCATTTGCATACAGCTTTAGGACCTCATTGCTTAGGTTTACAGGCATGTAGAGAGACAATGAATGTATAGAGGCAATGCTTTCTAATGGCAGTTTAGGAAAATATATTTAGTTTAGGGGATTCATTTGCGTGACGGGTTCTCTTTAAAGACCATCTACCACCAGTATCAAGAATTGTAAACCAAGCACAGTGACATGCTGGTGTGTGCTCCCTCTGGCAGGATCCACCCTTATTTAAGCTTCTTCTGCCCTTGTATTTAAGAATACAGGCTTTGAAAAGTATGCAAATGAGCCTCAGGGACTCCAGGCTCCATTAACACCAATGGGGCCTGGAACCATTCAGGCCCATTTAAATAATTTGTAAAGCCTTTTCTTGTAAAAACAAGGGCATAAGTAACTAAAAGAAGAGCAGATCCTGCTAGAGGGGGCACACACTAGTATGTCAGTGGTCTTGGTTTATAATCCTTGAACCTGGTGGTAGACGTCCTTTAATCAGTTTATCAGAGTGTCTGATACTGGATTATAACTCTGATGCAGGATGACTGTCTCTATGTATCTCCAACTCATAGAAGAATAGGAGAAGTCAGCAGAGAGTTACAGCACAGAGGGGATTCTGTAGATTTGTGAGCTCATGGGTCATACCAGCACTTACTATAAATCTGGTGACCCACAGATGATGACTATGATTTTAGAAGTTCTCTTTCAGTTTCTCCTTCTACCTGGCCCCCATGTCATGTTCTTCCAGCCACAACTTCTCCTCCACCTTCTTATCACAAACTTTATACTGTTACCTGTTCACATAGAGATCACTATTACACCTGCACAAGATCCAATTTAATAGCAGTGCCCCACAGTAGCCTATAGTTACAGTGCCACATAGCTCCTAGTAAAAGTGATTCCAGTAGCCCCTAGTCACAGTTCTCCAGTGTAACCAATTATCACAGGACCCCCATAGCATGTGCAAAAAAGAAGTCCCATCCTAGACAACCATTTCAAGGCATACTATATAAAAATATTAATAAAAATATTAACTACAAAGTACTTCACACCTTTAATGGTGAAAATATTTCATTTGCATTTCAATATTTCATTTCATTATTTATTTTCACTGGAGGTCTTGAACAACTGTTAACATAGTTTTTTAGGTCAATCAAGTCGATCGTACCTTTTACTTAATATCACATATCACTATCTATAACGCTTATTTTAACTCCACTCTGTAGGTTGTGGATTATTTCTGAAAGCACAACCAAGCATACACTTTTTATTTTCTAATAGCATCATTACAATGGAACATAAAAACAACTAAAACAAATCCTGCTCCACCAGTTTAATACATAGCAATATTTGTTAAAATTTCCATATAATCTATGCTGATCCTAAACAGAATAAATACCTTCACATACACAGTTGTCTTTTGCAGCATACAGCTGCAGTCATGAATATTTTAGGTGCATATGCCTACATTCGGTTAGCTGCCAGAAAAACAGCATGAAGAAATGGAAACTGCCCTTTAATATGCTTGAGCAGATGTGATAGTTACAGTACAAACCATAAGACAGCATTCAATCATTAGATGTACACAGGTGTTAAAGTCAAGTTACTAACCTATGGACCTAACTTTGTACATTCAAACATCTAAATGCCACTCTGTTGGAAATGCTAAGCTTGGCTGAATGTGGCCATGTGAGCACTTGGAACAAACTATCACAATGCTTGTCACTATATTGTAAAAGTCTATGAAGATTGCAGGTGTAAGTGGCAACCAATAAAGGGCACGCTCTGCAAAATGCTCAGTAGGATACACAAGAAATACAAATAATCGGTCCTCTACTATAAAGCTTATTTCACACTACTGTTCGTTTCCTCTTTAAAAAAGTAAAAAAATGGAGGTTTAACGGATGGTTTAACATGTCAAAATAAAAATCCTATCGACATCAATGTAAATTTTATGTCATTCGTTATGTTCCATTTAGGCAGGTATCCGTTATCCATCTGATTTTTGTATTTAAAAAATGACAGAGGCTGCATTATTTTTCCTCCATTTGAACAAAAATGCATGGATAATGGATACCTGCCAAACTGACCATAAAGGATGACATAAAATTCATGTCAATTGGATTTTCAACTGATACGTTAAACCTCCATTCTTCACTTTTTTAACGGAGGTAAGGAACGAAGGTAGGGAATGGTAGTGTGAATTTAGCCTAAGGCCTCTTATGTTCGGCTGTAAAGGCTTACATTCGACCGAGGCTTACTTTCGGTGGAGTGCTCCTCACCCCTTCCCTACGGTTGTCTGAAAGGGATCAAAAAGAAAGTCATTCTAGTTCAGTTTCAAATAAAATCAGCATGGATGGTAATCTCACCACTCCCACTGTGGTCAGGAATAGGCATGCCTAGAATCTTCCCAGACTCCAAGCACCAAAAATGTGGCCCAAACATAGACACCTCTACATCTCTAAGGTCCAAGGAGCAAAGCATCGATTACCCGTATTTATCACAATTCCTACACTACAGCTGCCTATTAGTTTCATTAACATTAATTGAGTCATGAATACACGTTTAAATAAAAAGTATATTACATTTATCCTATTGCATAATAAAATTAATATATTACATAATAAAAAGTATCCAAGTACTAAATAGCTTATTGGCAGGTTAATCATATAACAATAGGGCAGGAAATCCCTTTTTTCACCTTCTTAACCTTGTTGAACCCGTATTCCAATGAACCCACTCATCACTACTTCTTAGTAGAATTTTACAGTACAAAAGGACAGCAGATGTTAAAAAATATATTTGTGAATTGTTTGAAGACTTATAAAAATAACTAAAACACATGATAAAAAAATGTGATGCTAGATCAGAACCAGGTTAGTAACAATCAACGCCCAGTCTGCACAAAGAAAGCATTGAGTACACAGATGGCAAGAAACAAATGAAGGCTGTGGTTCATATAATTAATGGAAACCCCAGGATGCCATGCCAGGTGGAGTTTGGCAGATGTGCCCCGGTCTACTGACCCAAGATAATATATAATATACATTCCTGCTAATTTGTTTCCCAGTCATCACTGAGGACAGATCAAGGGGGCTGCATATAAAAGAGAAATACATTCACCGCTGTGTACATGCATTGCATGAAGCCACCACATAATATTTCCAGTCGAAACTCTACTAAATGACTAAGGAAGAGGCGACATGTACAGGCTTAGCACAAGACAATCAAATCTGCAAATAGTCTCCTGCTGCATAAAAACAATGAACATTTCATGGACATTAAAATGCACATTATTAATGCAAATGAATTGACATCAAATAAACACTGGAACAATGAAGTAGTCACAATCTCTACGAATATATGTTTTTTTTTACATGTTAGCTATTTTGTATGGTTTTCATTTCCCTTCCATAGACATTTTCTAGTGTTCATCACTGTCTATCACAGATTTTGACCTATCCTCTGTCTGTTAACTTACTGGATGTCATCTAACTCCTATGACAGTGATGTGTGAGGTGAACAACATTTGTAGGATTTCTCATGTATTTTTAAAATTATATTTCTTTAGCTTATTAAATTTTCTTTTCTATTTATTGTTTGCTTCTTAAATGTCAGAAAGGCTCTTAAGAGATCCAAAATTCTTTTAACTTTTAGACACCTTACTTTGCACTGTAAATAGAGCATCTGTGCAACTCCACTTACATGTTAAAAGCTCACTGTCAAAGTTGTCACTTCTTGGGCTGTGCAGTATCTGGGACAACCAATTCTTAGAATTGAAGTTAGTTCAGTATGAGCGTTTTGGTTTATTTTATAATCAGGGGGGCATTTTATACAGCACATTATATACACTCAGCGGCCACTTTATTAGGTACACCTGTCCAACTGCTCGTTAACACTTAATTTCTAATCATCCAATCACATGGCGGCAACTCAGTGCATTTAGGCATGTAGACATGGTCAAGACAATCTCCTGCAGTTCAAACCGAGCATCATATGGGGAAGAAAGGTGATTTGAGTGCCTTTGAACGTGGCATGGTTGTTGGTGCCAGAAGGGCTGGTCTGAGTATTTCAGAAACTGCTGATCTACTGGGATTTTCACGCACAACCATCTCTAGGGTTTACAGAGAATGGTCCGAAAAAGAAAAAACATCCAGTGAGCGGCAGTTCTGTGGGCGGAAATGCCTTGTTGATGCCAGAGGTCAGAGGAGAATGGGCAGACTGGTTCGAGCTGATAGAAAGGCAACAGTGACTTAAATCGCCACCCGTTACAACCAAGGTAGGCAGAAGAGCATCTCTGAACGCACAGATGGGCTACAGCAGCAGAAGACCACACCGGGTGCCACTCCTTTCAGCTAAGAACAGGAAACTGTGGCTACAATTTGCATAAGTTCATCGAAATTGGACAGTAGAAGATTGGAAAAACGTTGCCTGGTCTGATGAGTCTCGAATTTCTGCTGCGAAATTCGGTTGGTAGGGTCAGAATTTGGCGTCAACAACATGAAAGCATGGATCCATCCTGCCTTGTATCAACGGTTCAGACTGGTGGTGGTGTCATGGTGTGGGGAATATTTTCTTGGCACTCTTTGGGCCCCTTGGTACCAATTGAGCATCGTTGCAACGCCACAGCCTACCTGAGTATTGTTGCTGACCATGTCCATCCCTTTATGACCACAATGTACCCATCTGATGGCTACTTTCAGCAGGATAATGCGCCATGTCATAAAGCTGGAATCATCTCAGACTGGTTTCTTGAACATGACAATGAGTTCACTGTGCTCAAATGGCCTCCACAGTCACCAGATCTCAATCCAATAGAGCATCTTTGGGATGTGGTGGATCGGGAGATTCGCATCATGGATGTGCAGCCGACAAATCTGCGGCAACTGTGTGATGCCATCATGTCAATATGGACCACAATCTCTGAGGAATGCTTCCAGCACCTTGTTGAATCTATGCCACGAAGTTTGGAGGCAGTTCTGAAGGCAAAAGGGGGTCCAACCAGTTACTAGCATGGTGTACCTAATAAAGTGGCCGGTGAGTGTATACTGAATGGTCACAATGGGGCACATTTACTAAGGGTTACTAATGGGGCACATTTACTAAGGACCGCGATTCTGTCGGGTTTCCTGAATTTTTCCATTTTGCGTTGAATTGCCCCGGGTTTTTGGCGCACTCAATCAGATTGTGGCGCATCGGCGACACTAATCGGGGGGCGTTGGACAACCCAACTGATTCGGACACACCGCAGAATTTAAAATTCAAATTGTGTCACAAGATCGGCACTTACATGCACCACGAAGATGGTGGTGAACTCCGGCGGACCTCAGCAGGGAAGCGACACATGCAGGAAATTGGACACGATCTTAGTGAATTGCGGCAGCTCCGAACCCAGGTCTGACAACGCACAGCGGGCATCACGGCGGGACGGGTAAGGAAATGTGCCCCAATGTATTATTTATATGTAGGAGATACAGAGTATTTTGTTATATGTGGGTTATATAATTTATGGGTGCATTGTGGAGACAAGAAGCTAAAGACAAAATAGGATGCAAATTCTGTAAAGTCATGGCTGGGAGTAATCATTGTGAACTGTAGTAGAGTCATCTCCTGTGAATTCCTAGATGTCACTTCTTCTTGTGTTCATCAATATTGAAAATAAAAGCACCTGTCCTTAATATCAATGACTCAATGACTGTATTCACTGACTTACTTTCGGGCATAAATATATGCTCCCCAGTAGATAGTAGCCACAGCACATGCCCCCCAGTAGTTAGGTAGCTACAGCATATGTCCCCCAGTAGATGGGTAGCCACAGCAAATGGCCCTCAGAAGAAGGGTAGCCACAGCACATGCCCCCCAGTAGATGGGTAGAAAAAGTATTTGCTGCAAGTAGATGGGTGTCATATGAAGTATATGAATCTCATTTTTACATAATGGGGAAGATTTACTTACCCGGTCCATTCGCGATCCAGCGGCGCGTTCTCTGCGGTGGATTCGGGTCTTCCGGCGATTCACTAAGGCAGTTCCTCTGACGTCCAGCAGATGTCACTGCTGCGCTGAAGACCGCCGAGGTCCGCCGGAGTTCACGATCCTATTACTGGTGAAGGTAAGTGCGTGTCCAGCGACACTTTTTTAAAAAAAATGCGGCGGTTTCTCCGAATCCGTCGGGTTTTCGTTCGGCCACGCCCCCGATTTCTGTAATATGTCAGACAGAGAGGTGGCAGTTGGAGCAGGCATAGGACGCAGCACAGTAAGGGGACGTCATGGCAAGGGTGACTCAGTGAGGCCAGAACTGCCGGTGTCATCTAGCAGCAGTGTGTTGATAAACAACCCAAAGATTGTCGATTGGTTTACTAAGTCATCCACTTCCTCCCAAATGACATCTAAAAACACCAGCCAAGAGTCCGTGGGTTCATCAGATACAACCCTTAGTTGGCATGGCCCACGAGCAGGTCAGTGGTGCTCTCCAGTCAGTGTCGCGGAGCTTGCACTTACCTTCACTAGGAATAGGCCGGTGAACTTGAGTGCGTTCCAATGCTCTTCAGTGCAGCGCAACGTCGGAGGAACTGCCTTAATGAATCCCGGTCGGACCCGAATCCTCCGCAGAGAACGCGCCGCTGGATCGCGAAAGGACCGGGTAAGTAAATCTGCCCCAGTGTGTTCAGAAGTAGTCTGAAGCAGCATGTCTTAGAGGAGACAGGCAGGAGAGCCTGAGTCTCAGAGAAGCAGAGGAGCAAAGCAGAAACAGAAGCAAAGTGAATAAGCACAGCAAGCTGAGGTTGTGCTGTTAAGTAAAGTGCAGTGCAGCTGAGGAACCCTTGAGAAGCTCATTGAGAATCTTATTGAGGAGGATAGCTCACCAAGGTGGCCAGCGTGTGAGAGTTGTTTATTTGGCGCCACCATCATCGCAAGGCAGGTGACAAATACCTCCCCCTCCATTCATCCCCTGGGAGCCAGCCCTAGTCGGGAAGGGTTCATAACATTACGCTGATCCACAACACCTATCTCCCAAGGCCCAAGGCAGCTAATATTATCCCGACTGGCATCACAAACATTTACCTACAAGTCCTTTCCTTCCCCCTTTTGAGGGAGCATTGTGGTGGCCCCTGGTCCCCCGTCAGTACCCTCGGCCTAAGGGAAGGGGCGACAATAGCAGAACAGTATTAAGTTTGTGTTAAGTAGGTGCTAAAATATTTGTGTTGGTGAATATGCAGAGATGAAACATATCATCATCAGATTTACAGTAAGTAGTGGTATCACCCATGATCTCACAATTCTGCAGCATCTGCCCTGTGCTGTGACTCACTACATTGTACACATTACTTTCCCAATTTATGTATGCAGAGAAGCAGGGCACAAGATTTGATTGTCGGGGGCCCTTAAAATTTCTAATAATAATTCTTTATTTACATAGCACACACATATTACGCAGCGTTGCACAGAGCTTGCCTAATAGGTCCCTGTCCCCAATGGGGCTCACAATCTATTCAACCTACCAGTATGTTTTGGAGTGTGGGAGGAACCCACACAAACCTGGAGAAAAACTCTTTGCAGATGTTGACCCTTTGATTTGAACCCAGTTCCCCAGCACTACAAGGCTGTAATGCTAACCACTAAGCCACAGTGGTAGCCATTGCTGCATATACTGATCCAGTCCCCCCACCTCACATCACCACAATCCTGATTTAATCTGAAAGATGAGAGTCTTATTTAGAGTCATATTTAGTATGATACCAGAGGTACTTTGCAGCCTCTAAACTTGACATATCTATGCTCATTTTCAAATGACTTGGAAGAATATTTGAATGAGCTAGTAGTTCAATTGGTTACAATTTGGTGACAGAGTCCCTTTAAGACATAATTATTGAATCTGCTCCAGTCTTTCCCTCTAAGCCATGTTTTATTCAGATGTGATCTGTATATGCAGACCCATCATACTTACACTTCTGGCTTCTGTTTTAATCTAAATATATATTCTGGAGATGAGCTCAAAACTAGTAATTTGATAATAGAAAAAACTGCACCAAAAAACGACCTCCCAGAAGCAGAAAATATACTTTAACAACTTTAGGAAAAAAAGACAGATATACAACTGTTGAAGTTTTTCTAAAAAGTGTAATCCAGAGTCTAATGACATGATAAGCAAAATATATTATTGAAATAATTGGCTTCATATCTAGGGTGTCTTGGATGCTTGCTTTGCTATCCGAATATGTCTCCAGCAGGCTGGCAGGCTTGTATTTCACCAATGAATGAACAATAAATATTCTCTTTTATCATGTACACTGTAATGGAAATATTTCTTTTTAGCCCCATCAAAAAGCAGAATAACTTTGTTAGCTGCCTGCGCGTCTAGACTTCTGCATGGAATGCTTAGATAATCGTAGTTTCTACTTCCACTGTTATTTAAATACTTGCAATGTATCAGGCAGCAGATATACAGTAAGTAGTACTGTGTCATGTTTTCATAAAAGCTTTGAGCTTCAGACACTGTCAGTCTTAAAAGATCTGAAGACTGCAGTCTACTTCCTCAGGGCATATCTGTACTGTAGTACACTGTGATCCTGATTCTGGAAACATCACAGCCACTATAATTGTAAAATATTGGTGTCAAAGGTGATATAATTACACTTGTATTTGATTTGAATTATTGTTTGATTCCTTCTAAACATGTCATTTTTGTGATGAATAGAATCATTAGGGACTAACATAAACACAGAGAGATTTCACATTTTCTTTCCACTCTCCGGAATGGGCATTATGGATTAAAAAAAAATTCTTGGAAGAGGGAATCAACACCGTTTTGTAGTAAGTAATTAAATTAAAATTCATCATTGAGCACAGCGACCATATTAACATTGTTATGACAAGACTGACTCTGGAAATACAGACCCAGTTAGAGATTGTCAAGGTTATTTGGAATTTAGACATTTGAGAAAAGTCTGCCTTATAATAGGCTTTGTTTACAGACAAATACAGTCAAACACCTACGCTGAACAAATATTCAAAGCTCACCCTTAATTACCATAGTTTTCCGATTTGCATAATGGCATTGGAATCCGGTATACATTTATTTTTCTATAGAACAGTCACACACTATGTCCTCCTTATGTTTCTAGTGTTCCAATCCTTTTACTGTCACAAAATGCCATGGAAGGCAGCCCTGCAAGTTTTGGATACCCCAAATGTTGCCCCTTGTACAGTGCATATTAAGTACAATTGGATACATGGATATATGACCTGTATAAGTTTGATGGACATTGTTTCAAATCTGAGGTTATTAACAGGGCAGTTTATGGGTCATTTGACCAACAGGACAAAACTTAAATTTGTGCCCCCTCCAAATAATGTTGGAGGATGCTGCAAAACCTCAAAGTATACACCACCAAGGCTGCAGAACCTTATATAACACATCTCAGGTGCTGCAGAATCTTATAATAAATAACTCAGCTGCTGCAGAACATCAAAATACAGCTGTTGACATACCTCATTGTACACACCTCAGCTGCTACAGAACCTCATTTTCATCCCTAGATTATGCATAACCTCCGCATACACAACTTAGCTGTGTCAGGATCAGAGGAAGTGGATCCTCTGAACCACGGCGGACGATGAGACAAGCCTTCTGTGCTTGGTGTCTCTGTATACCCTCTTAAAATGTGTTTCTGTATGAACCCTTTTGTGCTGGGTATGTCTGTATACCCTGCTGTTCGTCTCCGTATACCCTGCTCTGCATCTCTGTATAGCTTCCTGTGCTGTGTGTCTCTGTAAAGCCTCCTGTACTAGGTGTCTCTGAATACCCTCATGTGCCCTGTCTCTGTATACCCTCCTGTGCTGGGTATGTCTGTATATCCTACTGTGTGTCTCTGGATACCGTGCTTTGCTGTGCATCTCTGTATATCTTCCTGTGCTTTGTGTATCTGTATAGTTTCCTGCGCTGTGTGTCTCTGTATAGTCTCCTGTGCTGTGAATCTCTCTATAGCCTTCTGTGCTGGGTGTCTCCGTATACCCTCATGTGCTGGGTATGTCTGTGTACCCTGCTCTGCATCTCTGTATACCTTCCTGTGTGTCTCTCTAAATCCTCCTGTGCACGGTGTCTCTGTATATTCTCCTGTGCTGGGTGTCTTTGAGCGCCGTTCACCCCCTCCCCTCTCCATAGCGATATATGTCCATGGCGCGGCAGTGTCCTATCTTCCTCCTGGCTATGGAACGGTATGGTGCTGCACGTGTGCTGCACTGTACCGCTCCCGTAAGGTGCCGTGAGCCCATTGTCGTGTATGGGGGATATATATACGCCGTATATATGTTGGCCGTATATACGTTGGCCATATATACACCCTATACGTTCTTGTGAATATAGCCTAAAGGAAATATTGCTGGATTTACCACTCTTTGCATTAAAACAGCCAGCAAATATTAGAAATATCCTGGTCAGCAGTGTCCTCTCACAACCAATAGAGATGGGCACTTTTGCATGCAACAGCAAATAATGTAAGAAAGCACTGTTCACATTCCCAACAAACAACAGGCCTATGAAATCCCTGGCACATTCTCCTGTACACTCACCTGTGCACACTGTGTATAATAAAAACATGTACATTGGGGAAGTCCCTTTAAGAATGGCAGGGAGAGAAAAGAATGTGAATTCAAGCTGATGAACAGCATGGGCTTTTGGAATTTGTCACCAGCTAAAAGTGACATTCCTGGTGGCAGGGTTGCAGGTTAGTTACTACCTTCAACTAGTCTCTAGCAAGGGGCGTAACTTCGGGGGGTGCAGAAGGTGTGGTCGCAACTGGGCCCAAGAGGCTTTGGGGGCCTATATGGTGTAACTTTCCTGTATGTGAAGACTTGCATTATAAACCATATATTATAGTTGGGGGCCTGGGACAGACTTTGCACTGGGGCCCATCAGCTTCAAGTTACATCACTGTCTCTAGCTTTCAATTTTGCTAAACAAGTTCCCTATACTGTAGTGACAAGATACAATCTTATCAAAACAGTGGTGTCTACATGTTCCTTGTTACTTAGATTTACTGTTTTGGCTATCATCATGGCATCAGGCTTTCTGAAAAAGTCATGCTTCATGTTAAGGGGGCAGCCTTATAAGGTAGCTAAGAGGCAATGTTTTCCTTCCAAGCACAGGGACCCAATATTGTTCTTGATATATGACCCACTATATTTGCATAGTTCAAACCCCCCAGAGACTAAATCAAGATCCCTGCACTCCTAGCACACATCACCTCTATTGCTCTTCAATGTGTAACAGCAACTTCAGTTTTATTGTCCTACCTTAACATCTCTTATATGTTGCGTTCTTCTCTAAATGCTTTATCTGTAAAAGGAAATAAAGGGGCCTATGTACCCTGAAAGCTTTTAAATTAGTTCTTTTTTCTGGTTAGCAACTAAAATATATAATTCCCAAAGCACTTTTATAATTTGAACACAAAAGTATTTGACATCAGAGAACATGTTACTTTGACAGTTAGTGGCAAAGGATGTAAAGAAAATGTAGGTCCATACAAGTAAAAGATTCATTGGAGTGGGGTAAAAATCACAATGACCTGTCCCCTGGCCTAATTGGTTTACTATAGACCAGTACCCAATCACAGGACAGCCCAGATCACTGGCATATGAAGAAAGAGCCCCCCTTTAATGTAATGTCTACAGCAGAACCCCTTTTTAAAAAACTATATATTCAATACTCACCTTTAGCTTCTTCTCCCTGCAGCTATGTCTTCTCCCTGTAGCACCCTGTAGACACGCACACACTATGACATCACGTGGCCTCAACACTGTCATAGTGTGCAGGCAAGGCAGGACACTGCCATGAAGAGAAGACGGAGCCGCGGGGAGAAGAAACCATCAGGATGAAGGATTGTGCCCCCTCTGGTAAGACCCCCTCCTATTTTGGCTTCTTATAACCTTCTATTTACAAAAAAGGCATTAAAAAATTATGCATGTGAACCTGAGGGGCTCCAAGATCCATAGCTGTTAATTGAGCCAGTAGCTCCTTAGGCTTATCTGTACAATTTTTAAAGCCCTTTATTCTGTAAAAACAAGGGCTTAAGAAGCTAGAAGAAGAGAGATTCCTGTCAGAGAGAGCACACTTCTGCATGTAAGTATGCTTGGTTTGCAATCCTTCATCCCTGTGGTAGATTTCCTTTAATATCTAATAGGTTAATGTTACCATTTATAAATCTATAAAGTGACCTGTGGCCTCTGTTGTTTTCAAGATTGTTCTGAAGTACAAATTGGCAGATAAAAGAAAACATAAAACAAAGCATGCAAATGCCTCAAATGTATTACAGTGCTGTGCATTGCACAATAACACATCTTGCTAGAATTAAGAAACTTATCTAATCCTTACACCAGTTAAATTTTAGGTTACTGTACCCCATAACATTGAGCTTGGAAAACTGCATATTTTAGAATTGTGCATCGCCTCCTTTTGGACAATTTACAAACATTTTGAATGATGTGCAATAAAAAGTGTCTCATGCGCTGCATGTGCGAGTCATGATGTGCGAGTCAGAGTTCTGATGCATTTTGCTTAGTAAATCTGCTCCATCATACTTTTTTATGCCACAGTAACAAAGGGACCATTTAAGCGTTACTTACTTTTTTATTTTACATTTTTAGCTGAGTCTTCAACATTGAAATTTATACCAACACATTTTTTTCATACTACAATTTTTATTTTTCGATGACAAGGGATAGTGCCATTAAAACAAAATTGCCAATTGTTACTTTCTTAGCTACTTCTGTAAATTCAGTTTAGCAGGGAATTCTCTTGGCATTCATCCTGGGTTTTATTTTATAAAGAATTATGTCAGACAATTTCTGTGAAGTTTAAATCAAGATATATGTGATACTTTTAGTGCTCTAGATTTCATGGGGGACTTTAAGGTTTCTGAATTTCAATTTACACTCATCAAAGCTGTGACTTTTAAATGGATTAGAACAAAGTTATGTTATCCTTTAAAAAGAGCTCTGCCAGTAAACTTTGTGGTATGAACCCAAGATAGTACAAACGTCATCAAGAACAATGTTTGCCTGGAATGGAACACAGAGTGCATGCTATTCATACTATTCACCTGCCAGATACTCATACTTTACCATTGTATATCATTTTTTTTGTAATATAAATCTTATAGCATATTTTACATCAGCAGCTATATATTATGTTTCATACCTCATTATTTAAACTTATCTTTTCCTTATTTAATTCTTACTATTAATGGGAGAAGCTCAGCTTATCTACAAAGACATACAACATAGGGGTTGCCTACATAATGCTAAGAAATATGAAAATACAACAAAATGTTGTGCTTTTTTATGGGGTTAACAAAACCAACACCAATCAGATGTAAAGTTAAGATAGATTATTAGAGATGAGCGAGCACTAAAATGCTCGGGTGCTCGTTATTCGAGACGAACTTTTCCAGATGCTCGAGTGCTCGTCTCGAATAACGAGCCCCATTGAAGTCAATGGGAGACCCGAGCATTTTTTTAATAAAACTGAACAGTAAAAGAACCGTGCAAAAAAAAAATTTTCAGATGTTTGCAGATGTTTTACTTGTAAGAACACTTTGAAATAACACTATTCTTCACTTTGCAGGTGTTCGCGCGTGTCTCCCGCTAAGTTAGGAGATGTGCACGAACATCTGGAATGTGAAGAATAGTGTTCTTTCAATGTGTTCTGCACTTAAATGTTCGTGTTTTCACTGTTTTTAATGTTTTAATTCTATTCTTCACATTGCAGGTGTGCGCGCGTATCTCCCGATAGGTTCGGAGATACGCGCGCACAGCTGCAAAGTGAAGAATAGAATTAAAACATTAAAAACAGTGAATACAGGACCATTTAAGTGCAGAACACATTGAAAGAACACTATTCTTCACATTCCAGATGTTCTGAACATCTCCTAACTTAGCGGGAGACACACGCGCGAACACCTGGAAAGTGAAGAATAGTGTTATTTCAATGTGTTCTTACAAGTAAAACATCTGCAAACATGTGTAATATTTTTTTTTTTACAATAAAAATACTTTTATTCAATTTATTTTATTAATTTACTGCTCGATCTCGAGCCGGCGAGATACTCGTCCGAGTAACGAGCCGGTCCGAGTATGCTAATACTCGACCGAGCAGTATACTCGGACGAGTATACTCGCTCATCTCTATAGATTATCCTTAATAGGATTTACCCTGCTCCTGCTCCCAGTTCTTGTTTTGGGTCCTGTGCCTGTTCAGGATTGCAGGATCTGCTTCCTCCAATGATTGGCTTCATCTGAGACAACACAGGAAATGAAGAACACCAATCACTAGCACCTAGTTTATTCTATCCAAGAACTGTAAAATATACCAGTGCTAGCACCAGTATCAAATGCTCACAAATATATGTCTCACTAAAAACAGCTTGCTACATATCAATGATTAAAATACAAGATCATTATTTTATATATATAAATCCCCAACTAGAGATGGGCGAATTGATTCTAATGATTCTAGCAATGAGGAGATTGTCCAAAATGTCAGTACCCTAGGAACCCCTTAGGAACAGCGATTATAATATAATTATTTTCCTCTTAAACTTTAAAAAGCAGAAACAGGTGGGAAAATCGAAAACTTTGAATTTTAAGAGGGCTAATTTCCAAAAATTCAGGGCTGCAATACAGGATATAGACTGGGATCAGATTCTGTCAAACAATGATACTAATGTTAAATGGGAGAAATTCAAATCTATCCTGGGTTTTTATACTTCTAAATTTATTCCAATAGGTAACAAGTATAGACGGGCTAGATTACACCCCGCGTGGCTTACAGCTACAGTTAAAAGGGCAATTAATGAGAAAAAGAGGGCATTTAAAAAATATAAATCGGACGGGTCACCAGAGGCTTTCAATACTTACAAAAAACTTACCAAAATCTGTAAAAAGGAAATCAAATCAGCCAAAATACAAAATGAAAGACAGGTGGCTAAAGATAGCAAAACAAATCCCAAGAAATTTTTTAGGTATATCAATGCAAAAAAAAAAATGGGTCAGAACAGGTTGGACCCCTTTATTCTGAAAATGGGGCATCGGTGACTGGAGACCAAGAGAAGGCGGAGTTACTTAATAGGTTTTTTTAGCTCCGTTTATACAATAGAAGAGAGAACTTCTGACTTGGGTGGTGCCAGTGTGGGTCATGCACCCTGTAATATACTAGACTGGCTAAATGTAGACATTATCCAATCTAAGCTCAATAAAATCAATGTGTACAAAGCTCCTGGACCAGATGGGTTACACCCCAGAGTTCTTAAAGAACTCAGTTCTGTTATTGCTGTACCACTGTCTAAAATCTTCAGGGATTCCGTAATGTCTGGTGTGGTGCCAAGTGACTGGCGCAAGGCAAATGTGGTGCCAATATATAAAAAGGGCTCTAGAACTTCACCAGGCAATTACAGGCCTGTAAGCTTAACTTCCATTGTGGGGAAAGTATTGGAAGGGTTAGTAAAAGACTACATACTGGAGTATGTGACATCAAATAGAATAATAAGTGACAGCCAGCATGGGTTTACTAAGAATAGAAGTTGTCAAACTAACCTTATCTGCTTCTATGAGGAGGTGAGCAGATGCCTGGATGGAGGAGCAGCTGTGGATATTGTGTTCTTGGACTTTGCAAAGGCATTTGACACTGTTCCTCATAGACACCTGATGGGTAAATTTGGGCTATTGGTTTGGCAGAAATAATTTGCAATTGGATTGAAAACTGGCTGAAGGATCGTATCCAGAGAGTTGTGGTCAATGATTCCTACTCGGAATGGTCACCAGTTATGAGTGGTGTACCTCAGGGTTCTGTGCTTGGCCCACTACTATTTAATATATTTATTAATGATATAGAGGTAGGAATTAATAGCACTGTGTCTATTTTTGCAGATGACACCAAGCTGTGTAGTGTAATACAGTCTATGGAGGATGTTCATAGGCTGCAGGGTGACTTGAACAAACTGAATGTTTGGTCATCCACTTGGCAAATGAAGTTTAATGTGGATAAATGTAAGGCTATGCACCTGGGGGCCAATAATCCAAAGGCAAAATATGTCCTTGGGGGAGTAAATCTGGGAGAGTCCCTTGTTGAGAAGGACCTGGGGGTACTAGTAGATCATAAATTGAATGACAGCATGCAATGTCAATCAGCTGCCTCTAAAGCTAGTAGGATCTTGTCATGTATCAAAAGTGGTATGGACTCTCGTGATAGGGATGTAATATTACCACTATACAAGGCACTGGTTCGGCCACACCTGGAATATGCTGTCCAGTTCTGGGCACCGGTCCATAAAAAGGATGCCCTGGAGCTGGAGAGGGTTCAACGTAGAGCCACAAAAATGATAAGGGGTATGGAGGGTCTTAGTTATGAGGAAAGATTAAAAAAACTAGATTTATTTAGTCTGGAAAAGAGACGGCTAAGAAGGAACATGATTAATTTATATAAATATATGAATAGTCCATACAAAAAATATGGTGGTAAGTTGTTTCAGAATAAATCAAATCAAAAGACGAGAGGGCACTGTCTCCGTCTGGAGAAAACAAGGTTTAATCACCGGAGGCGACAGGGCTTTTTTACTATGAGAACTGTCAATCTGTGGAATAGCCTGCCTCATGCACTGGTCACAGCAGGGACAGCGGAGAGCTTCAAGAAGGGTCTAGATGCCTTTTTACACCTATATAACATTGATTGTTATGTTATATAGAATTGTTTCCCCTAAATCCCCTCCTCATCCAATCCCTTCCCTTCCTTGGTTGAACTGGATGGACAAGTGTCTTTTTTCAACCGTATAAACTATGAAACTATGAAACTATGATTCTAACTTCGGTCAGAATTTCAGGAAAAATTTGATTTGTCACGAAGCCGAAGCGGGAACGAAGTTGTTTTTTTCCCAGCTCCCAGCTCCCCGGTCTCCGCTCCCGGTCTCCGCTCCCAGCTACCTGGTCTCCGCTCCCCGCACCCCGGTCTCCGCTGTCCGGTCTCCGCTGTCCGCTCCCCGGTCACCGTTCCCAGCTCCCTGGTCTCCGCTCTCAGTTCCTCGGTCTCCGCTCCCAGCTCTTTGGTCTCCGCTCCCAGCTCCTCGGTCGCCGCTCCCTGGTCTCCGCTATCCGCTCCCTGGTCTACGTTCTCCTCTGTCCGCTATCCGCTCTGGAATCACCTCCCCGCGCTGGAGGACAAGGCAGAAACGGGCAGAACAAGAAAAGAAGAAAAAAGTAAGACAACTCCTATGTATAGATGTGTATATATGTGTGTGTCTATAGGTAGGTGTGTGTATGTATGTATAGGTGTATGTGTATGTATAGATGTGGATATATATGTGTGTGTGTATAGGTAGGTGTGTATGAATAGGGGTGTGTGTATGTATAGGTGTGTGTGTATGTATAGGGGTGTGGGTATGTATAGGTGTGTGTGTATATATATATATATATATATATATATATATGCATCATGCCGCAGTATTTTAGTTCACCTTGGCAACGAGCATGTACCGCAACCCCCTTGGCAATGAGCATGTACCTAACTCCCTATGGCAACGAGCATGTACCTCACTCCCTATGGCAACGAGCATGTACCTCACTTCCTATGGCAACGAGAATGCACCTCACTCCCCTTGGCAACGAGCATGCAACTCACTCCCCTTAGCAACGAGCATGCACCTCAATCTCCCTGGCAACGAGCATGCACCTCACTTCCCTTGGCAACGAGCATGCACCTCACTCCCCTTGGCAACGAGCATGCACCTCACTCCCCTTGGCAACGAGCATGCACCTCACTTCCCTTGGCAATGAGCATGCACCTCACTCCCCTTGGCAACGAGCATGCACCTCACTCCCCTTGGCAACGAGCATGCACCTCACTCCCCTGGGCAACAAGCATGTACCTCACTTCCCTTGGCAACGAGCATGTACCTCACTCCCCTTGGCAACGAGCCCTTTTTTTGGGTATGTGTTTGTTTTTTTGTCTTCCAGGACCATGCATGCAGTAGACTACTTCGAATTCGAAGGATTACGTCGATGACCAGCATGTTTTTTTTACAAATAAAATGGTCAACGAGAGTGTGTGTGCTTTTTTTTTCAATAAAACTTTCTTTTTGTTATTAAAAATGTACCTGACCGTCTACAGATGGTCAGGTAGTGGGCGGCTGCAGGCTTTTATTTTTGCACTGGAATAGCCCCCTAACAGTAGGCTATCCCAGCTCAGTAATAGCAGGCTGCTGCTGTTTTTTTGTATCAGGCTGATTTGCTTCACGCCATTTTTTTTTTGCCAATATATGAAAAAAAAGAATGTGGGTTTCCCCCTATTAATAAGGGGAATCCCACATAATTTTTTCCCCATTTTGTGGCCAAAAATTAAGAAAAAGAGTATGTGGGGTCCCCATTAATTAATTAGGGGAAACCCAGATGCTTTTTTTACATTTCTGGCCAAAAAAATGTGGGGCCCCTCCAATTGTCCAAATCAGCCTGATACAAAAAAGCAGCTGTAGCCTGCCATTACTGAGCAGGGATAGCCCACTGTTAGGGGACTATTCCAGCGCAACAATGACAGCCTGCAGCCGCCCCACTACCTGACCATCTATAGACGGTCAGGTACTGGTTTGTACCCGGCACCCCTGGTGGTGGGTACCAAGTTAATAGTATTGGTGTTAGTGTAAATTTTCCCAAAAAAGGGCAAACACTAAGGCCAGCCCTTAGTAATGAGCACCGTCAATTAGCACCACTGCTATGGCAAATTATACAAAGTGACACCGAAAAAAACCACACTTTTAATAATAAAAAGAGAGCTTTATTGAAAAAAATGAATTCTGTTAATTTACGTAATCCTAAGAATCTGAAGTCGTTCTCAGCATTCACAGTCCAGAAATTAAAAATTTTTTTAAAAAACCACAGACAAAAAAAGTACTTGTTGCCAAGGTCTAGGGGGACACAGTACCACTACTCCAATCCTGTATATATATGTAGGTATGCATGTATAAATGATACAAGCACACGTGCAGCACCGTACTGCTCCGTACACACGGAAAAGATAGGACGGGTCGGGGCCGGCCGCTATTTAGAGGGAGGGGATACCCCTCCTCATCACCATGTCCCCGGACTTATGAACGCCAGTCTACGGCCCAGTGTTCATACATTCATCTAAATGCACCCAAATAGAATACTCTGAAAATACGGGTTACATACAAGCAACATACAGATGTCATACAGCCTGTATTTGCGACCAGAATACAGCTGTCAATACAGGACAGAAAATGCATACAGCCTTGTGAATGTAGGGTACCGCCGTGTGCTGGAGAGGAGGAGGAGGAGGCAGCCCCTCCTCCCTCCATAGAGAATAGCGGCGCACGGCCGCACACACGCCAAAAGATAGAGCATGCTCTATCTTTTTGCGGTGTGCGGGCCGGATCGGTGCCACATATGTGTGGCACCGCATCTGCGCCGCGCCGCTATTGCCGTCTATGGGGACGTACATGCGGCCGCATGTACGTCCCCGCAGACAGCCATGTGCCCTAAGGGTTCATTCAGACGGCTGTCTGGGGGGACATACATGCGGCACCATAGATGGCAATGGCCGCCTGGACATTTTCCAAATCACATCACACATCACCAAATGTTTTACTCAGTTTCCTGCACTGAAGATTGCTCACTTAGTGACATGGTTTTGCATTAATCCTTTTTGGTTCTATATAAACTAATGCTTTCTTCTTTTTTAACAGGATAGATAGTTTGCAGAATATTTGAATGATCAGTGACGTCAATGCAAAATTACTGCCGACATCCTCTGCACTCTTTTGGGGGGCTTTCCACATGTATCCACGTATAACAGAACAGGTTCTGTCGTAATCTATGGAATCATCTGATGTCACTGTATAAAAAGAGTGCACTCTTTGATGTTATAGTGGGAACTTGGCCCTCAGCTCGGTCGTTTCGAGCTGGCACAGACGTTACCTTGTCGGGCTGCGTTCCCGCTTCGCTTATTTGGGGAAGTTGGCCTATGTAAGTGCACATGGAAATGAAGAGTGAAGCGATTCTAAGAGCCGCGGCTGTCATGTGCGTGTCATACTAAAACACAGCATTGTTTGATGATCAAACCGCGCTCCTTATGCATATTTAAGCATGGCACAACATTCTACAATACCCTACAGGCTCTTTGCAGCCAGAAAATGCCTGTTTTTTTAACGTGATTTGTTTTGATTCGATTCCGTTCGAATCAAATTTTTTCGAAAAATTTGGCGGATCGGGACGAAACTAATTTTAACAAATTCGCCCATCTCTATCCCCAACACATTGGGGCACATTTACTTACCCGGTCCATTCGCGTTCCAGCGGCGGCTTCTCTGACGAGCGTTCGGGTCTTCCGGCAATTCATGAAGGTCCTGCGTCCGATGTCCACCAGGTGGCGCTGCTGCTCCGAAGTCCGCCGAGGTGCCCCAGAGTTGATCGTCTTCATCATGGTGCATGTGAGTATGGCCTGTGCGACCAATTTTTTTTTTAAATGCGTCGTTTTTTCCTAATCCGTCGGGTTTTCGTTCGGCCATGCCCCCCGATTTCCATCGCATGCCAGCGCCGATGCGCCACAATCCGGTCCCGTGCGCCAAAATCCCAGAGCAATTCAGGGGAAATCGGCGCAAATGGGAAATATTCGGGTAACACGTCGGGAAAACGCGAATAGGGCCCTTCGTAAATGACCCCCATTATTGTAATAATGCATCACTGAGTTATTTGAAACTCTCATTGAGACCAAAAGGTTGTATAGTTTTCAGTTTCCAAATCCACTTAGTTTCAAGTTAAAGCAGTCTTTTTGTCAGAGAACCACCTTTCAGATGCAAATTGATAAAGTCAATTACTCTAACTTGGAGAGAACTAGAATCACAAGAATGGTACTGCAAGACATGAGCAGGAAGTATAGTAAGACTCTCAGTTTCCTCAATTGTCACTGCCTACTTCACTGCAACAATTCCCCAGATATGTTCTTTAACTCTTACTTTCATCATATTTTTCAATCTACAAGGCGCACACAAAATCCTTTGATTTTCTCAGAAATCAAAGGTGCGCCTTATAGTCCAGTGCGCCTTATATATGAACCGTACTTACAGACAATAGCTTCCTTGAACTGTGCACAAGTCTGAATATATACATATTATATAGGTAGATTTTGGGACATGGGCAAACTACGTAATATATCACCTCTTTGGTGGTACAAGTGATCGGCCAGGTAATATCATACATATTTAATCCAGATGAGTCTGTAAAAGATGTACAAGTAATAATATTAGGGCAGAATGTGTACCTACCACAGGTTGACAATCCCCATTTAGGTTTCTATGCACCAAAAATCGGACTTGGAACTTTTTGAGGATAACATCTCTTCAATTTTGAAATCTCTGGATGGAGAGTGCCAGATATGTTGGTAAGACTTTTGCCAAAACAAGGTCTGATCTCAAAATTGTCCAGTATTTATTCAAGTAAGATTGCATTTCAGTCCAGTTGTTATGGGAGGTTGACCTCCCATAGGGTAGACCTAATCTGGTTGTTATTAGATGATCTTTTCTGTAGTTGAATTTATTGAGTTCTGGGCTCCCACCCCTGCTTTTTTCCTCCACCTGTATGCCTGCCTCTCAGCATTTTATTGGGTAACTAGCAATTTTGTGCCTTGGTTTACTGCTTTTTGTACCAAACTTTCAAACGTGCTATGGGACTCTTTACTGGCTGTGCACTAGCACTTTAAAAACTGACATCCGCTTGGCACCTCAATACTAGGACATATGCATATTTGCCCTATAAATGTCTTACCAACATACATTTTGTGTGAATTCTGTGTGGTAGGAATACTGTCTCACCACTGAGAGTTTCTGCAGGTAGTAGCACTGTGTTGACCCTCACCACGGTCTCCAGTCACATTTCGTGTACATTACATGTTTTAAATGCTTTTAAATGTCTGTGTCATTTATCGCTTCTGTTTGGATTCAAATAAAATTTACTGTATTGTTATAGTCGAGCAATTTTGGTGCATTCTGTTTTCCTTGTTGGATTGTAGATACCTATAGCAGAGCTTTACCTACCCTTCACCATGGATGAAGAAAAAGACATGAAAAGCATTAATATGGTTGACTACCTAGCAGTATCAAAGGACAATCTGAAACAAATTCAGACATTCACAGAGAAAGATAAAACTCTACAGATACTCAAAACTGTCATCTTGCAAGGCTGGCCAAAGTATAAGCAACATGCTCCAAAAGGAAGTCTCTCCATTATTTCACATCAGAGATGAGCTTTCAGTATGGCAAGGAATCATCTTTAAGGGATATAGAGATCTTATACCAGAATCTCTTAGAAGAGAAATACTAAAAAACTTGCTCTCTACTCATCTAACCAAAAATGCTGTCTACATCGTGCATTAATGTGTATTGCCCAGTTATGAATGACCACATTAAAAACCTAGCACAATGTGAAATATTTGTTGTGTACTGATAAGTAACAGGAGACATTGCAACCACTTGTAGGCCATGGTGAAAGATGGACACAGACCTCTCCACATGGAATTATAAAGAATACCTGATCACATTAGATTATTTCTTCAACTTCTGGGAACTTGACTATTTGCAGGATACACAAGCAAGAGCTGTAATTAAAAAACTCAAGGCCCATGGGACATGGGAATTTGACATCAGGCATCGTATCCAGGATATCCCCAAAGTAATGGAAAAGCAGATCATAGAAATAAACCAACCCAAGGCCTCGACAGCAGTCCAACTCAGAGGCTCATGAGTAGATGATCTGCTAAAGCCAAAGCTTCTTGAACAAGTTGGTGATCAACTTAGAAAAAAATTTAGAGAGGTAAGCTTTCTATTATAACAAAACACTATAGAAAAATATCTGCCTGAACTTCAGAGAAACAATAATGTACAGATACAACCCAGCAGGAAATATGATAAGCACTGGCAAAAGGCAAAGGTAGTCAAGAAACTGGGATATCAGACTTATGAAGTTAAGCAGAGGATGGAAGTAGACTAAGGATAAATCAGAGACTATGGAGAAAAACACAAGAACAAGATGATCCTTGGCCATTTGAGCATTATCTGGATATGCAAGAAAATGAAACGGCAATTACAAGTTAGGAGGCAAAAGGGACAGCTGAATATGAAGCTGTGAGCGTTGAAGACATTAACCAGAGACAGACAATCACAGACAACATAGTGATAGAATCAAAAGAACACTCAGATGTGTGCGGTGAAACATCCTGTTTTTTTTTAAACAACTTTTATTGGAGAATGTGCTGTCATTACAAATGACAGCAATTAAGGCACATACATACATGCTTTATTCATTTACATGCTCCATTTTTTACTATATTTTTCTGACATATATAATTTTCGCGGCACACAGGTTTAAATAGTCTCGTTAAACATCCTATGTTTTACAATCTGGCTGTCAGGCACCAGGGTTAATGGACCCACTGGAATACCATGGACAATGACGTAAGCCAATACCTGGGACCGGAATCTAATTCATACCTGGTTTTCACCACAGCCCGCCGCAAAGCGGGTTGGTCTTACTGCGGCATGGTATCATCAGATTGTTTTCTTGTGACACATTGCAGTTCATTAGCGTTAATTTTTGTGTTTCGTTCTGAAGAAAAATTAAAATTAGCAAAAATCTGAAAAATTTTCCGTTTCAAAAGTTTGAAATGTTCTGCTTCCCATGCAGCTTTCAAGTGTCTTTGAGAGGCCTTAATAATAGTAAAATTCTACAATTATTACCACACTTTATGAAAAAAGTCTTTATGAAAAAAGTCTTTATGAAAAAAGTCTTAGTATTTCACAAGAGTTAAAACATAATAAAATGCAATTTAGAAACTCAAATTTTTTTTGAAACATAGATTCAGGCCAAAAATTAGACATTCACATTCAATGGATTAAATGATGAAATGCTATGTTTGATAACAAATTTCTCCCGAGTAGAATAATATCCCATGTGGTGGTAAACTGTTGTATGGGCACATGGCTAGGCACTGAATAAATTAAATTATTAATTTAATAATTTATATTATTTATTATATTTTGGTAATGCGAACATATGAGGGCTTATTTTTTGCGGGATGAGATACAATATATAGATAATTCATTTTGGGTGATTTAGATTTTATTAACTGTTTCAAGGTGGACACAGAAAAAATTATTACTTTTTGTTTTAGATTTTTAGCACTTTTTTTTGGCTGCTCATGGTAGCATCACAATAATTTGTCATCTTTATTCTCTGGTTCACTACGATTACATTGATACATCATTTATGTAGTTTTTCTTTGCCCAATAAGAGCAAAAACCAATATTGAAGAAAATAGCAGTTGTGTTAGTGCCAAGAAATTTTCAGAGGCATAACTTATTGTTGTGCATTTCAGTGGTATCAACTTGTTTTTGATCGCTTTTTAGAATATTTTTTGGGAAGGTATTTGATGTAAAATTATATATTAAGGGAAGTGTTTTGTGCTTCTTTTTATGCTGTTCACTGTGTGGGTTCAATATTGCTTTAGTTTTATTGTACAGACTGTTATGGACGTGGTGATACCAAATGTGTAGGTTTTTTGGTGTTTCTGTATTTTATACTATATTTTAATTTTTATACTTTATTTGATTATAAAAATAATTTTTTAACAGTTTCCATTTTTTTCACACTTGGGCTTGAACAAGCGTTCGTCTGACTGCTTGTTTAAGCCCTTGCACACTGCAATACGTTTGTATTGCAGTGTGTTTATGTAACTGACACATGCTCAGTCTGTTACAGTCGGGTCCTGTTATATACTGTTATATAAGAGTTATATATATATATATGTTATATATACATGTTATATAATAGTATCTGTACAGGATTTGAGGTTAAATTGTAAAGTTACATATACAACATGAACTTTATAACTACTTGCCATGCAGAAAGTGTTTAGCTCCAACTTTTACTTCTAAATAATGCTTGGTTAATTTAATGACCATATTATTGATTTATTATTGAATAACCATATCTTAAATGTTTAATATTCTGATACTGTACCTTTATACATTTTACATACGGTGTAACCATTTTAAATGAATCACCCTCATCCACAAAGCTCTGCACAATGCTGCACCTCCCTACTTCTCCTCCCTCGTCTATCGCCCAAACCATGCCAGTAATCTTTAATTATTCTCTTCCTTAATTTGAACCTCCTACTCATCTCACATCTGAAGGACTTCTCCCTAGCAACACCAATTCTCTGGAATACCCTACCCCTGTCCATTAGGCTATTACCCAATCTCCAAAGCTTCAAACAGGGCTTTTAAACTCATCCCTTTAGGCAGGTCTATCACACTACCTAACTGCATGCAACTTTAACTCTCTTCTTTTCATCCATCCTGTGTCCTCCTCCCATCTCTTATCCGGCATACGCCGAGTACCAAGCTACAGCCTTCTCTGCAGTCCTATTGACTTTGTACTTTGTATATAAGATGGTGGCTGATGGCTGGTTCAAGCAGCAGCATTTTTATTTATTAAATTATTTTTATTCCATGGATGGACCATTATACAGGCTCTTATACCACTTGTGTCATCCCCTCATCCTCATAGACTAAGCTCTTGCGAGCAGGGCCTTCACTCCCATGTTCCATATGACAATGTTATTACTCTGTAATGTATTGTATTATTTGTATATGTTCAGCATAATCTGTAAAGTGCTACAGAATTTGATGGCGCTATATAAATAAAGATTATTATTATTATTATTAACAATCCTCTTTTATTTGCATCCTGTATTATTTCATCTTTTACTTATACTGTATATACTTACTGCCACATTGTCCCCTATGATTATGATGTAGTTGAAATTCTATAGAGTACATTTATTTCCTATGTTTATGCATACATTATAAAATTGGACTTATGACTGAATAAGCACTTTCTTCTCTTCTTACACAGAGATTTAGCTTGACAAAGGTCATGGATTACCAAAATGATCTGCCTTGCATTTAAAGGAAACCTACCACTTGAAGTGGGAGGTATAAGAAGGAAATACCGAGCACCAGCACAGGGTGAGCTGGTGCCGGTGCTTATTTTTGTTAGTGTTTTAAACCGCTGTATCGCGGTTTAAAACACTTTTTAAACTTTAAACTTTATGTGCAATACAGCGGTTTAAAACACAGAACACAGAAATAAGCTTCAGTATTTCCTTCTTATACCTGCCACTTCAAGTGGTAGGTTTCCTTTAATCATGTTGCAGAAAAATTCATTATGGTAAAGGATAATTTTGTATTAGACTTTTCTACATTAAATACATTAACAAAAAACAGTAATTTGGAGTGTACTGTTTTGTATATTGTTCAACGTTAGTCATTGTGGCTCATAAGAGTTTCTGAATTCTGTGACTGACACGCTTGAAAAAAAACTAAAAAAAGAAGCACTGATGTTTAGTAGTTGTTTAATGTTTACCATTTACCTTCCTCACACTAAGTAACATATTCCCAATTAAGTTGTTTTTATTTTAGGATTGTGTTCTGGCAACACATCATTAGTACCTGCAACTTCCACATTACAGTAATGAGTTCTGCTATATTTGTAATCCACTTATGCAATTTTATGCATTTTAGTTACCTTTACAAATCAACTGCTACATTATGCACTACCAAAACAAAGCCTGATTTTATACCTACTTCATGTAATACAGAGTTACTGTTGGATATAGCAGACTATAGGCCATTGAATTTCAACTTGCAACTTTTTTTGTGCTACCCTTCCCTATTGTGTCAATGTCAAAAGCACCAAGAGCCCAACCCTCCCTGTGTAATATATATGTCCTTGTATTATGAATGTGATACCTGAACTTCCTGAGGTTAACCCCCTAGTGACGCAGCTTAAAAAGGCTGCAAATTTTCATACACGGCGGTTTAAGGGTCACAATTTTTTTTGCGTGCTACCGTAAAATTGTTTGCTGTGTTCGGTACACATAGAGCTAGTTAAAACATAATAAAAGTTTAAAGATTTTTTTATTTTTAGTTTTATTTGGAGTTAAAATTGGAAAATGAACTAAAACTGAGCATTATTAATGAATTCCCTATTTTTCTCTCGGTCGTATTGATAAATTATATGTATAGTCTCAAGTAAACGTGGCGACTATGGCGGTGTTTTTTGTAGTGTAACAGGATTTTTTTTAATATTCCGAAATGTGAATGAATTTTTTATGAATATTTATTCATATTTTGTGTGTGTGTGTGTGCTTTTACTTTATATATCGCCCATGTGGTCACAAAAGACACCTGTGGGGCATTTTCATTTTCTTTTACTTCCCCTGTAACCTCTCTATAAAAAAGCCTCAGTTACAGGGGGAACGGACACCTTTGACTGGGGATTCAGATCAGAGCTGAACTGTGTCTAATTAGACCCAGTGGTCACGTGACCACCGAGTCCATAGAGTTGGCGGCAGCACTGACTCTGCTCCTCTTTGCATTGCACTCCTTAAGGAGAAGGAAGAAGTGGTAATGAACCGCATTTCCCTTCTCGATAGGGCAGTGATGGCGAACCTTTTAGATAAAGATTGCCCAAACTACAACAAAAACCCACTTTTATGTTGCATAGTGGCAACATGACAATTTAAGCAGTAACCTATTGATCTCTGCTGTATCACAAGTTTCAATCGTATTGGCATCCTGAGAACACCAATACAATAGAAAGCAGGAGACATTTGGATTGTGGCTTCCTTCATGGTTCCATGAATAGGAAGCAGGAGCTCCAACGATAATCCATCTCTGTCCACAGCTTCTCGCTCCTCCTGTAGACCTGGCAGCCAAGTAGGTGTCACTTTAAAATAGCACTGAACGTGGCACCTCCTGGGCTGTCTTGGACTGCAGGAGGAGTCCTTGAGTCCTTTCTGGTAAATTCTATGCAGAAAGGGCTCAGAGTACCACCTATGGCACCCGTGCCATAGGTTCGCCACCACTGCCCTAGAGTCTTTGGGTGTCTCTGAAACTGTCCTGTTCGCGTGGCTAGCGGGGTAGCAGTAGAAAACTGCAATGAGGTCTATAGACATTACTGAAGACTCCGGACCTGCACCAGCTGATGTCTAAAGTTATCGACCAGTCCAAAGGGAGTTAATGAGAATTGGAGATAGAGTGCCTGTACAGTAACATTATACGCCAATTTGGACTACAAGCTGTTGAATACTATCTAAGTATTGAAAGCAACTGATTTACACAGCATAATCACATTGTTTTCAACTTAATTTGGTTCTGATACATAACTTATTTCTAGTCAATGGAAAATATTATCAACAAATTCGGGTTCCAGAAATATTTCGTTTCTTTGGAGGATCTTTTGTTTTACACTAATAAATGTACTATACTCACCTCTTTCAGGCACTTACACCACTGCCAGTCTTTAGTAGTAAAGAGCAGCATCCATGCACTTTAACCTTTGTGATGTCACCACTAAGCATATGTATTCAAGCAGAGACTGGAGGCGACAAGAGGTGCCTCACTGCAATGGAGTGCAAAAGACAGGCGAATGCAGTACATAAGTTATGTTTACATTCCCTGGGGTCTATATAAAAAAACACCTATAACCTCCCTTCTACAGTGTTAAAACTCAAACACTGTAAAAACAGAAACTACTTTAAATGTCTTTCAAAAATGGTCCCGCATCATTTTCTTGGTATATTTATTCTCATATCACAAATCAGTTATGTATGAATTACAGCTGAAAGGTGATCTGGGAATGATTTTCTTACATTTTCAAAAAAGTGAAGTATATCATGTCTTTTAACATTTACAATATGAAAACTACAGCATCAAGGCAGGGAAGATGAAAACTAAAAACATTAGTGCTGAAGTTGACTTCAGAAAGTGCATTAATAAAGTTTTTACATACATACAGATACAATGGAGGGAATTTATAAACACACTTGCGCCACAATTCTGGTGGTTTTTGCGCTAAAAACACTAAAATGCCTTGCGCCACATTTATCAAGGCTTTAGACCTTTTTTTGGCACTTTCTCGACTTGTACGATTAAGGGGGCGTGACCTCTGTGAAAGGGCGTAGTCTCATGAGAAAGGGGCGTGGCTTGCGTACAATTGTCCGTTCCATTTCTCTAGAAAAGTGAATCACCACCACTGTAGGATAAACAAAGAGAAGTCTTCTCATAGGGGCAGATTTACTTACCCGGTCCATTCACGATCCAGCGGCGCGTTCTCTGCGCTGGATTCGGGTCCGGCCGGGATTTATTAAGGCAGTTCCTCCGACGTCCACCAGGTGGCGCTGCTGCGCTGAAAAGCATCGGAACGAGCTGGAATACGCCGGGTTGAGTGATGGTAAGTGAAAGCTCCACAACACATTTTTTGTTTTAAATGCAGCAGTTTTTCCGAATCCGTCGGGTTTTCGTTCGGCCACGCCCCCCCGATTTCCGTCGCGTGCATTGCAGCGCCGATGCGCCACAATCCGATCGTGTGTGACAAAATCCCGGGGCAATTCAGGGGAAATCGGCGCAAATCTGAAATATTCGGGTAACACGTCGGGAAAACGTGAATCGGACCCTTAGTAAATGACCCCCATAATGCTTTCAGTTAACTGAATATATAGCTTTTCTATATAATTAATTAACTTGCAATACATTATATAAATAAATGAGCAATTAAGTAAATACATAAGTAACTCATGGAATGTTATACACCAACTGTTCATATAGATTGCAATTTATTTTTCTCAAGCATTTTCAAAGTTGGAACACACGTGGACAAAATTGTTGGTACCCCTTGTTTAAAGAAAGAGAAACCCACAATGGTCACAAGAAAAACTTGAATCTGTCAAAAGTAAAAAATAAATTAAATTTCTATGAAAATGAACAACTGAAAGGCAGACACTGCTTTTCAACCATGTTTCAACAGAATAAAATAATAAATAAATAAAACTGATGAAACAGGCCTGGACAGAAGTGATGGTACCATTAAAGAGGATATCCGGGTGTTAAAAATTACTGAGGGGGATGGGCTGGGCTATTTAAACATAATAAACATTACCTCGTCAGGCACTGCTGATGTCTCGCGCCGCGGTCTGTCTCCTCTGTGCGCCAGTTTGTTTACAAGGGCGCACAGGGAGCTTCCGGCTAGCCGGAACCTCCCATCTGACACCATCTCCCAGCGCTTACAAGGCTGAGAGATAGGGATAGGGAGGTGCCGGCCACATCGCAGACCGGAAGTTCCATGTGTGCGGCTTCTGTGCCCCTGTAAACAAACAGGGTCACAGATCAAACGGACCGTGACATGGAACATTGGCGGCACCAGAGGAGGTAAGTTCATGTTTATTATTTTTAAATAACCCACCCCAGCTCAGCCCTAAGTAATTTTTAACACCCGGATAACACCTTTAGCTTAATATTTAGATGCACAACCTTTTGAGGCAATCACTGCAACCAACAATTTCTGAAACTGTCTCAATGAGTCTTCTGCACCTCTCAACAGGCATTTTGGCCACTACTCATGAGAAAAATGCTCCAGTTGTCTGGGGTTTGAAGGGTGCCTTTACCAGACGGCATGTTGCAGCTCTATCCGAAGATGTTCAATAGGATTTAGGTCAGGGCTCATAGAAGCCATTTCAGGAAAGTCCAGAATAGTGTTTTCATCTGTGTGTTTGCATATTCATCCTGTTGCAAGACCTGCAACCAAGACCAAGCTTTCTGACACTGGGCAGCCCATTACTCTCTAGAATCCATTGATAATCTTGAGATTCCATTGTACCCTGCACAGATTCAAGACACCCTGTGTCAGATGCAGAAAAACAGCCCAAGAACTTAACAGAGCCTCCTTTATGTTTCACAGTAGGGACAGTGTTCTTTTTAAGATATGCTTCTTTTTTCCATCTGTGAACATAGAGCCGATGTGCCTTGCCAAAAAGTTTGATTGTAGTTTAATCCGTTCATAGGACATTCTCCTAGAAGCTTTGTGGCTTGTCAACATGTAGTTTAGCAAATTCCAGTGTGCTTTTTTATGATTTGTTTTCAGAAATGGTAGCCTCCTTGGTCGTCTCTTATTAAGTCCACTTTGGCTCGAACAATGATGGCTGGTGCAATGATGTTCCATTAAGTTCACCTTTAACCCCTTAACGACTTGGCCTTTTTTAGTTTTTTCACTTCCATTTTTCACTCACCAACTTCAAAAATCTATAACTTTTTTATTTTTCCACATAAAGAGCTGTGTTATGGCTTATTTTCTGCGTAACAAATTGCACTTCATAGTGACGGTATTTAATATTCTATGACGTGTACTGGGAAGCGGGAAAAAAATTCCAAATGCAGTGAAAATGGTGAAAAACCACATTTGTGACGTTTTCTTGTGGGCTTGGATTTTACAGCTTTCACTCTGCGTCCCAAATGACATGTCTACTTTATTCTTTGGGTCGGTACGATCACGTTGATACCAAATTTGTATAGGTTTTATAATGTTTTCATACATTTAAAAAAATTAAAACCTCCGCCATCTCTTTGAAGCCGCCGGCAGCATTGCCGGCGGCGATCGCGGAGAAAACACCCGCGATCGGTGCTAGCACCGATCGCGGGTGTTACCGGTAAGCCTTTGCTGCAATATGCAGCAAAGACTTACCGGCTATGGAGAGGGCTCGGCCCGCGAGCCCTCTCCATGCACCGGGACCCGGCGCGCGCCGTACTAGTACGGCGCGCGTCGGGAAGGGGTTAATCTCTTTAGAAGTTATTCTGGGTTCTTTGGTTACCATTCATATTATTCGTCTCTTTGATTTGTCATAAATTTTCCTCCTGCGGCCATGTCCAGGGAGGTTAGCTAAAGTCCCATTGATCTTAAATGTCTCAATAATATGTGCAACTGTAGTCACAGGAACATCAAGCTGTTGGTCTTAAATAACTTTACATCTAACCTGCTTGTCTGTAATTTTTTTTCAAATCTCCTGAGACAATTTTTTCCTTTGCTGGTCCTTTCTGGTCCATGTTGAGTGTGTTACACACCATGTCACCAAACAGCACAGCGAGTAGCTGCAGCCCTATACACATGCCACTGATACAAGATTGTAATTATATCATTTATATAAACTTTTAATAAAAGTGGTTTACATTTCTATTAATGTCTGGCTATGCGGAGCAGCAGTGCCAGCTGTGACATTGGATTGGTGTGGTGATTAAAGCTTCAGCCCACAACAAATTTATCAGAGTCCTCATCTGTTTTACACAGACAAGCTGAACATTTAGGTGAAGGATTCCCTTATATACCCGAATACAAGCTGACCCGAGTATCAGCCGAGGTACCTAATTTTACCACAAAAAAATGGGTGAACCTATTGACTCGAGTATAAGCTGAAGGGGGGAAATGTGTTGGTCACAGCATCCCCAGTATATAGCCTGCCAGCCCCCTGTAGTACATAGCCAGCCCTGGTATTATAAATCCTGCCAGCCCCCTATAGTATATAGCCTGCCAGCCATTCTGCAAGGGCCACACAGCTTAACCCTTTAAACGGGCTGAGCCCTCTCCATAGACTGTATATCTTTGCTGCATATTGCAGCAAAGACTTACCGGTGACACCTGCGATCGGTGCCAGCATGGGCGCCACCATCTTGGTGACGATCGTCACTCCCCATGAAGTCATCGGTTGCCATGACAGCCTCGGGTCTTCTGAAGTCTTGTTTTAACCCATTCATTAAAATGTTCGATTTGCACATTTTAATGAATGAGGTAGAAAATCCCCATATACTGCCATACTGCAGTATGGCACTGTATGGTAGGATCAATCAGACAACCTAGGGTTAAAGTAGCCTAGGGGGTCTCAAAAATAGTAAAAATAAAAATAAAAAAAGTAAATTATAAAAAAACATTAAACATTAAAATTCAAATAAAAAATTCTCTAAAACTGATATAAATATAGATAAACAGTAAAAAACATAAACACATTAGGTATTGCCGCATCTGAAAATGCCTGTACAGTTCCAAAAATGGTAACATTGAAAATGTCATCAAAAGTTGCACAAAATGAAACTACCCACAGCTAGGTACACCGAAGTATGAAAAAGTTATTAGTAGTTAGAAGATGGCAAAATCTAATTTTTTTTTTATATAGGGGGTTCAAACTTTTGTAAATGTATGAAAACATTATAAAATCTATACAAATTTGGTATCACCGTGATTGTACCGACCCAATGAATAAAGCAGACATGTCACAGTGAAAGCCGTAAAATCCAAGCCCACAAGAAAACGGTGCAACCAGTTTTTTAACCATTTCCACTGCATTTGAAATTTTTTTTCCGCTTCCCAGTACACAGCATGGAATATTCAATACCATCACTATGAAGTGCAATTTGTTACATAGTAAACAAGCCATCACAGAGCTATTTACGTGTAAAAATAAAAAAAAGTTATAGATTTTTGAAGGTGGGAAGTGAAAAGTGAAAAAACAAAAAGGGCCAGGTCGTTAAGGGGTTAAATAAGTTTGTATTTTAAACAAATTTGTTTTAAATAACAAATTAGAAGAAAAAAAGTAATTTTTAATCTCACATGGACTAAAATAGCCTGTCCTGCAGCACTTTTTCCAGAATTGTTAGTTGCTAGTCCTTTAACACTTTTCTCTTTGAACAATGACTCCTGCAATTCCACCATAAAATTCTTTATAAGGAAATTCGGTCATTAAATAATATGTCCATAGGCTAAAACTAAGTGAGGTTGTTCATGTTAAAGTCAATGATCCAAAACATAAAAACAAGTCTCAATGGTTGAAGAGAAACAGAATTAACATTTTTCCTGCTTTGGCTGAAACCCATATAACATGCTATGGTAGGAACTGAAACACGTAGTTTATGCATGAACGCCTAGTAATGTGTCTGATTTAAAAAGTATGTACCACTGCCTTTGTAAATATCAAATGCAAAATCCCTTGTTCTGGAAATCAAACAGTTTAAGTGTATTTGGATTTCTGAATCCTTCCTGTTGCATACAGAATGCACAAGGCATAATTCATGGTAAATGAAATGTTTTAACCACATGTTAAAGGAAAGATCTCTAGTATAATACAATTCTATACCTCTACATCCCTGTGTACTGCTAACAATAAGTCGCCTATGAAGTCTCTGAGGGGAATATATAACATACATGCAATATACAGTCTATACCATAGGAATTAATGATGAGCAATGATAAATTGATATAAATAACATTTACTATTCTCATGACCAATTATCATTTGGTCAGGCAATGCAAATAGTTGTCTAATGAATGTTCACTAAAGCAAATAAAGTGCAGTGCAGGGGTTATGTCAGTGTAAACTATCACTTCTATATATTGGTATAATAATACAATTTCAACCAGCATATTACCATAAAACATGTTAACTTGCAACAAATAGTGTGAGCTTTAGGCTTCCAGCAAACGACTATTTTCAGCCCATGGCGCTTTTGTTAGCCCCATTCCTTGGACTGCATACCTTGGATGGAAGGAGAATTCTTGTATTATATCAAAATATGATGCAAGGACTCCCCTTTTGTACAAGGTGTGCAGTCTGACAGACAGTACACACAGGCCCATGTTTATTTTATTGTTTGTAGCTGTATGAAGTGATATTGCTGACATAAAAACAAAATACCAATAATATTTACTTATGGCAAAATACTGTAATGTGATGCAGTTCAAAAGGCAAAAATATGTTTTCTCTTGCGAGAAACAATTATATAGAGTTCTATACTGGAAAATGTCATATTGAAGAGAATTTTGCCATTCCTAACAAATTATTAGTGGCTTTACTTTTTACTGGCTAACACCAGCCGCAGTCCTAGTAATGGATGCTGTCAATCACCTCCATAAAAAATACAGGCACTAATTCATTGACTGTAAAACCCAAACAATTTTCTTCTGCATAGATCACATGTGATGTGCCACAGTTAATAATTCTGTTGCGTCTTGGTTGTCAGTTCACCAGAAAATAGATCCATTTATTCAAGGACTTCATATGATGTATTCTGTACCTTTTTGTTATTGGCACATAATTATGCATTTCCACATAGAGAATTAATAGTCTACAAGAGTTTCCCCCCATGGCAACTATACATTGTAACTCTAGGAGTTCTAGTTATTTGCTAGTTCAGCTATTTTATTGAAGTGGTTGACTTTGTTAAACCCTACTAAAGATTGTCAATATGATGTTCTTTGTTTTCCAGGTATCCAGTATTAGACAAATATTTGAAACAAATTTATTATATCTGTACTAGAGGTTTACAAGGTTTACATTTATATTAAAATACAATTTGGTGAAGGTTGTTTCCTCTTGTATTAGTGAAGAAGGGAAAATTATAGCTTCATTCCACTAGAGGAATTACATAATAACAGACTGCTTGCCAAGTATTGGCTAAAAATCCATTAATGTTTCCAGCTGTTGTCATTCCCTGACTTCTTGTGAATGATTTCCTTAGTCCTATTTCTTTCTGAAGAACAGGAAGTGTGACGTGTACATGCATGCCAAACATCAGCTTTCTTACAGCTTGTGATGTTATGAGTACAGCAGTAAATATTCACAGTTATCCTCTGACGAACTAGTTCCGTTCACCTTCCCATGTGTGACGCTATCAAGTTCCTTTATCCTTTTAAGGACATTTGGGTACTGAACTGACTGATCAGTATTGTGTCATCCATTCCATTCCCTTTAAACTTTACATTTTTAAGTGAAGGTCTGCAGAGTACGATATTAAATTACAGAATTGAAACGTTACTATTTAAAGTATAAAGGCAGTCCCTGGGTTATATACAAGATAGGTTCCATAAGTTTGTTCTTAAGTTGTAGATTCAGACAAAAAAAATTTTTTGCCAGTGATAATTGAAGTTTCAAAATTATTTGCTGTAATAGGACCAAGGATTATCAATAAAGCTTCATTACAGACACTTTACAGCTGATCAGTCTGGGACTATAGTAAAGCCTCCAGAAAGCGTCACCAGAGATCACAGTAGGCAGAGGGGTCTGTCTTTAACTAGGGGTCGTCTGTAAGTCGGTGTCCTTTAGTAGGGGAACGCCTGTATATAAGTGCTAAATTGTGCTCTTCAAAAGTTGAACCGCCATCCAGTTTGCTCTATACTATAAAAATGCTTATTTATTTCCCAAAATAGTGATAATAATCAATTAAAATATATTATTTACAGAACTCTGACAAACTTGCAAAATATATTTACAGTTTTACATTGGCCAGATACCGTATATACTTGAGTATAAGCCAAGTTTTTCAGCACATATAATGTGTTGAAAAAACCTAACTTTACTTGAGTCTATAAAAAAAATGAATTCTGTACTCACGCCCCCGCAAATCCTCTTCTTGTTTCTGGTCCTTCGGGTTCCTGCTCACTGCCAGCACCAACATTATAAAGTGAGCCGTAGTATCGTAACCTTGGGCCAGATTTATCTTAAGTTTTTCTATTTTGCGTTGTTTCTTACACCTAAAATGTCTATATTTTGAACCATATTTGTCTAATGTCAAAATTTGCTTAGATAGATATGTGCATTCTCCGTGGTTTGTTTTTGAGACTTTTTCATATGTTTGCGACTTTTTGTAAAAAGTCTCAATGAGAAAAAATTCTGTAAATCAGCTTCAGCTGACAACATTCTGCTGGCAACATACTATCATTTAACATTTTGGAATATTTTGGGGGGAATTTAATTCAAAAATAAAAAATGGATATAATTTTATGTTTAAATTGTAATAATACTGTTTCAGCTTTGTATATACAGATGTCCTATCCCTGTATGTCCGATACTTTACCGAGCATCAGTATGGGGAAGAAAGGTGATTTGAGTGCCTTTGAACGTGGCATGGTTGTTGGTGCCAGAAGGGCTGGTCTGAGTATTTCAGAAACTGCTGATCTACTGGGATTTTCACGCACAACCATCTCTAGGGTTTACAGAGAATGGTCCGAAAAAGAAAAAACATCCAGTGAGCGGCAGTTCTGTGGGCGGAAATGCCTTGTTGATGCCAGAGGTCAGAGGAGAATGAGCAGACTGGTTCGAGCTGATAGAAAGTGACTCAAATCGCCACCCGTTACAACCAAGGTAGGCAGAAGAGCATCTCTTAAAGCACAGTACGTCGAACTTTTAGGCAGATGGGCTACAGCAGCAGAAGACCACACCGGGTGCCACTCCTTTCAACTAAGAACAGGAAACTGAGGCTACAATTTGCACAAGCTCATCGAAATTGGACAGTAGAAGATTGGAAAAATGTTGCTTGGTCTGATGAGTCTCGATTTCTGCTGCGACATTTGGATGCTAGGGTCAGAATTTGGCGTCAACAACATGAAAGCATGGATCCATCCTGCCTAGTATCAACAGTTCAGGCTGGTGGTGGTGGTGTTATGGTGTGGGGAATATTTTCTTGGCACTCTTTGGGCCCCTTGGTACCAATAGAGCATCGTTGCAACTCCACAGCCTACCTGAGTATTGTTGCACCATGTCATAAAGCTGGAATCATCTCAGACTGGTTTCTTGAACATGACAATGAGTTCACTGTACTCAAATGGCCTCCACAGTCACCAGATCTCAATCCAATAGAGCATCTTTGGGATGTGGTGGAACAGGAGATTCGCATCATGGATGTGCAGCCGACAAATCTGTGGCAACTGTGTGATGCCATCATGTCAATATGGACCAAAATCTCTGAGGAATGCTAACAGGACCTTTTTGAATCTATGCCACGAAGAATTGAGGCAGTTCTGAAGGCAAAAGGGGGTCCAACCCGTTACTAGCATGGTGTACCTAATAAAGTGGCTGGTGAGTCTAGATGTCATGCATGTGCCATCCATTTTTTTGCGGATCCATGGACTACTATGGATGTACGTGGTCCGCATCCGCAGAATTATTTTTTTTTATAGGCTGGGCATACTGGGGCAGGGGCTGTTGGCTATATATGGGGAAGGGGCTACCTGGCTATATACTGGGAGCATGGACTGTTGGCTATATCCTGGGGGCAGAGGCTAGCTGGCTATACACTGGGGGCAGGGGATGCTAGCTATATACTGGGGGCAGGGGCTTTTGGCTATATACTGGGGGCAGGGCCTGCTGCCTATATATTGGGGGAAGGGGCTGCTCGCTATATACTGGGCCAGGGCTAGCTGGCTATATACTGGGGAAGGAGCTACTCTCTATATACTGGGGGCAGGGGCTGCTGACTATATACTGGGGCAGGGGCTGCTTGCTATATACTGGGAACCGGAACTGCTGGCTATATACTGGGACAGGGGCTAACTGGCCAATTTTGCTGTGTCAAAATATTAAACCTCAAATACCCTTCTTCCTTGAAAAAAAATAGGTGTACCCATAAAAGTGACCTAATAAAAAGTCTTTTAATGAGTCTTTTCCTTTTCATTCACATAGGCTAAATAAAATAATTTTTATCATTAACCCCTTCTGCACCATTACCTAACTGTACATCATAGGTTTCACATAGTTCCCTCAACTTGAGGTATAGTTACATCAGAACTGTAAAGTCTCACTATCACAGGTAACGGTGACACATAGCCGGAAAATTGCTGCTGGCCGCCAGGTTTGAAAACCTGGAAAGTGACCTAACATAGCGGCCCCTTGCTGGTGATCAATTTGATTGGCCAATCATATGGCAATTTTGTGTGACAAGAGGAGGGTAGAAGAGGGCTACAGGCTCCATTTTCCTCAATCAGTGTAGTGAAAATAAAGTGAATGCTGCCTGTGTCCTTCTGCTTTTCCTTCAGAGAGAAAACCTGTGATTTATTCCCCAAAACTCCCAACCCATATAGGAGATTTCCTTTACTTTTTTTGTAAAAAAGAAAGGTAATGTTAGTGTTAGCATCATCAGTGTCAGTCAGTAACAGTTAGTGTCAGCCCATTAGTCAGGCACTGTCAGCCCATTAGCGCCAGTTCATCAGCATTAGTCACTGTGAGCCCATCAGTGGCAGTTACTCTGTGTTAGTTACTGTCAGTCCGTCAGTGCCAGTTCATCTGCGTTCGTCACTGTCAGTCCATCAGTGCAAGTTTCCCAAAGCCTCCTGTGTTCCCTAAGTTCTTGATTTTATGGCTGTTGCAGGTGCCTAAATAGTAACAGCAGTGTTATCTGAAATTGGCTATTTAAAATGATATTTTATCAGATTTTCTGTATTCCCAACAATTTATAGCAACCAACCCCAATACTTTTTTTTTGCCAGCCCATATAGATGGTATCCAACCACTAGACCAGATATTTTACATCAAACCTCCTTGTACAGATTAACAATTTCCAGGCCTCGCTTTCAGGCCATCTAAAAATTTCTCTAACAACTCCCAATACCCAAACCCCCCAAAATGACCCCAGTCAAACTGCTCAAACTGTACAGTGGCATGTGAAAATGTAAAATCTGGTAAAGAGCTGGTTGTATATTTTACCCAAATGGCATTGTACAACTCCTATGTCATCTTTAGGCACCAAATACCAGATAACATACCTGGAACACCAGGAGAAGATAATTAAATCGCTTCTCTTTGGTGACAATGCGGCAGAGGGAAGAGAAAGTTCTACCTCTGCGACTGCTGTCATCAGTACTTTCCTGGTGTAGTGCCCCCCACTGCAAAAAAGTCGCCCCCAGAAAAGATGTTTTGTCTGCTTCATGATATATATACCAATATGACATATCACTGGGACACTTGTCCCTCCCACCCTGGCCTCTACACAGAAGACTGCTTCTGCATTTACCACACATCCCTTGACTTATAAATTCCTTTTTTACCTGTTTTTTTTATTTATTTGTATACTCTGAACCCCTACTTTCCTCCAACACCATAATTCCCATTATACCCCTTGATGAATACCAATTCAAAGACCAGGCAGTATAATGGGGACAATTTAGGGTTCTTTATGAAAGCATGAACAATCATTTTATAAATATATTTTTCAACTTTCATGCCTAATGCCTGAAAAATATGTTCTAAGAGAAAATTTCAGATAAAAAAATGTATTTCAATATTTCAGATATTCAACAACAACGCATTTGTTCCATAAAAACAAGAGACCAATACAAGCATACTTATAAAACCCTATAAAAATATTTAGAGTGGTATTTTATTAAAACAGAGTTAGTTCTGGGGTTTATAAAGGGCATCTACCACCAGAATGAAGGATTATATGCAAATGAGCTGACACTGCAGTGAGCTCCTCTCTACATAGGCCCCTCCCGTTGCATTCCAAGACAAGCTCACACACACACTGACTTCCTGCCGGCAAACAACAGTGTGAGGAGACTTACTCTACAAGCTACAGACAGATAGAGTTGTTATCCAGAGCTGACAGTGTATGTTATGGCTGAGATAAAAGAACTGAGAATGTCATTGTCTGTTTTATATATTTCATGGACCTCATCTCTGATCAATTTCATCTCGCTTTCTATGTGTCAGATACTTGTACAATGTTCAGAAGCTAAATAAACGTGTATATAAACCTGACCCTGATAATCTAATCACATTTTGAGCACACAGCATCTCACAGCACTAGAGGGATCACAAAATGTTTGCTAAGAGATTTCTTGCCCGCACTCTGGAATTTTACACTGACCAGTGATTGGAGCTAAAACAGCAATAAAACTGAGTAAAATTGTAAAGTAAAGGGATAAAAATTATCTTTATAGTGTAAACATCACTAGGAGAATAAAATTTGAGAATTTTCTTTTATGGGCAAACTGCTTTAAAATCCTTACATTGTTATATCACTTCCAAGCCCTGCCTGTCCAGTGAACATATTTTTACAACTTTTCTGAAATCAGGAAAAACATTGCTATATAAACTGAGCCCCTGTTCTTTCTTGCTCTGCATCTGAAAAATCTATCCTATAAATGATGCATTTGTCAAAAATGTCACAATTTTATTTTTCACACTGGATCTCATTAAAAAAAACTGTAAAAATAACCCATAGGGTTAAAAGTCTGATAATACCCCTAAATAAATTCTTTGAATTGTGTAGTTTACAAAGTTATGGGGGTCCCATAATTCTGGGGAGTCCAGAGTCTCTTTGAACATTACTTGGAGCTGGTGAATCAATCATGCAAATATTGGTCCTTTATAGCCTTAGGTTGCTTCCTTCCGGGCCCTGCCATATCTCCTGTATCCTGTATTTATGCCTCTTTGGGGATATTTCTGAACTCACGAGAAACAGCACTATAAAAATCTGCCCTTTGCTTTTGAAAAAAAGTTTAACAAAGAGCTGTAAAAAAGCCCATAGGGTCAAAAGACTGATCATACAAAAGACTGATCATACAATTTATTTGTGGGGTGAAGTTTCCATATTTTCACTGGAGTTCTCACCATTCTGGAAGAATAAATGGATTTAAAATATAAATACTGGACAGTAAAATACAAACATTTGCGTTTGGATAAGTGACAATCTACAATGACAAAAAGTTATAGTGTTCCAACCTGCTTGAAGCTATATAAGGTACCATTAGAGAAAACCAAAAAATCTCCAACTACAGGGTTGAACCTATATGTTATCCAATATCACTGCTCCTAGTTCGGAGGACCACAACACATCAAGATAATCCCTACAGAAGAGTGAACGCATAAACTTCATTCAATAAATAAATCAAATCTTTATTACAAAATAGAAATTTCAATACATCACAAAAATACATCTGATTAAAAAGACTCCATTAAAAGAGATAACTAAAAACATGAAACAAAACACACGAACAGTGTGCAAAAAAACTGGAAAGGCAATCAATATATTAGAAATTAGGCGCTGGTATTTATCCTCAGGATCCTAGAGCTGTAGATTCAGATGAAAAAGTTACTACATATCACTGTATTCCAATAGTAAATCCCAATATCACAAATATGTACATGTAAACTATCAAAGAGAATCAAACACAATATAAAGCTAACAAGTACCCACCAGACGCCATGTTGGCCCAACCAATTCACACTGTTCGACACCCCAACGCGTGTTTCGCACCCTGCTTCAGAAAAAATGGAAAGTTGGTGAAAATAAATGTAAATATATCAACAAAAATATGCCACTACTGTGAAGCACAACATGTCACCCAGGTGATTTTGGGATTTTGTTTTGGTTAAAATTAAAGCATTCTAAATTTATAACCGCAAATAGTGACATATATTTAAAAATTGGGCTTAGTCCCGAAGCTCTAGAATGGCTTAGTCCCGAAGGGGTTAATAATAAATAAATAAATAAAATTATTATTTTTCCAGATTGATGTTTGTATTACAAATAGGGTTTAGACTCCTGTTTACCCAATAGGTGATAGCTTCAGACATGGAACCTTTATCTATCTACAATGTTTGTGGTTATGCAATCATTTTACTGATCTGGTTCCCCAAGTTTTGTAGACAGTTCAAATGCTGTCTCTAGTGAGAGTTCCTGCAATTAAGGTTAGGCTGGTTAACTGGGTCCTTGGGTCTGTATGATTTACTGTCCAGCAACTGTGCAACCACAACCAGGTTTGGCGCTAGCTGTCAGACTAGGTAAGTCGTGGCGAACTCACCCTGCGATGTCCCTGCAGGCTAAGGCACTGCCTAAAGCAGATAAACCGCCCTGGTAAGGGCAAACCCACTATCAGAAACCTAACTAAGGTCCATGAGTGACCCTACAAGATGACAGGGAAAACTTCGTCTGGCAGCTGCTGGATGGTGGAGCGGACAGGTAACCGGAAACTGATATGGGTCAGTGTTCACACTGGGACACAGAAACTGACACAAGACTGACAGGAAGGTGGGGTCACACTAGGAGATAAACGATACTGAGGGACAAACAACAGATACAGGCAGACAAGCGCAGTCAAACAAACCGGGTCAAAACCAAGATGGCGGTAAAAGTACAGAATCGTATAGCAAACAGAATGGTCAGTAGGCAAAAAAGAAGTCAATAGAAGTCACAGAATAGAAGTCACAGAATAGCAAGAAACACAATGGCAAGAGCACTAGATACACAGATAGACTGTACTAACCAGCACCCAATGAAGGGGCTGGGCAGAATATAAGGCAGTAATGGACACTACCTCCAGCACTGGCTGGCTCAGTCGTCCATCACTCAGACCGCAGCTGCAGGCAATATGAGTACAAAGACACACCCAGCTTTCCCAGGATCAGAAATGGAGCTGTCAATCACAAGCAGCACTGGGTGTGGTTTTCCAGCAAGAAGTCTGAAACCTGATTCCATCAGAACAATTTGCAAGTTCTCACATTTACATTGTAGAGTTTTAGAAAATGATTACATGATAGGAATCTTTGGAGAGGAAAAGATGACTTTGATGCCTCTATGCCTCTCTTCTAGTATAATATAATGAACGGATAATTTTGTGCACTGCTCAACTTTTGAAAAATTAAAGGGGCTGGCCAGGAATATTTTTATTTATACATGGCTGGGAAATAATAAACCTCTTATACTCACCTTCTCCGGTACTCCCATTCAGTCATGGCACCGATTATTGCTGCTGGGTATACAGAATACCAAAATTGGCTGTGTGTTCTTGGACATCATCTGGCTGGCTGTGTGAATAATCTTTTCACACATGGGATGTCCCGCACTTATTGAAGAGTAGGGACATAAGAAGGGGGAATCCTAAAGGGGGATCCTGAACCCCAGTTTTTTATGTATACATTTCCAGGAGGACTATGAGAAGAACAACAGAACCATGAAATGTCTGTTAGAAAATGAATTTGTTTTATCCATCAAGATTACACATAATATATGTTAATTCTATAGGGATTTTCTATGGAGCAGTCATTTTACTTATATCACAGATTTATATCACTATGATAACAATAGAAGGGACCATATCTTTAGAAAAAATATTCTTGCATCTACTACTTAACATGGATGAATTCACATCTTATCTACACATGTCACAGATTATTTCACTAGCTGATATAAATGAGTTAAAAAAGTTATACATTCATGATAAGAATTGAGACATCTGGATATATTTAAAACACTGGCGACACAAAAGTTTAAAAGAAAATTTTAATTTGATGTGGCCACTCTTTTACATAAATTGTCCTTGTGCCTTTACTGCCTTTATAATAATCACTGTCAGGACTCAGGGTCAGTGAACCCCCTGGACCACTGCAGGAGATGGTACTAGCCGACACATGGGATCGGAATTTGAGTGGCATCTGGTCTTCACCAGACCCCGCCGCAAAGCGGGATGGTCTTGCTACAGCAGGGTGCCACCATGTCGTTCCACTGGTGCGACTAGCCCGCGGTGGCAGCCAAGGTCGCTGTACAGAATCTGAGCCCAGGCTCGTAGTCAGCCACAGGCAGACAGTCAGGGCAGGCAGCAGAGGTGCAGGGGTCAAAGGTCAGGTCCGGGGTCACAACTGGAGATCAAAGTAGGAACGGGAACAGGAACAAGGAAAAACGCACAAGGAAGCTTTCACGATGGCTAATGAGCGCAAAGATCCATCAGGGAATTATGAGAGCTGCCATTCTTTATGGAAACCCGGAAGTGGCCAGCGCCAATCAGCGGTGCACTGGCACTTTAAATCTTTGAGTGCCGGAACGCGCGCACCCTAGGGAGTGGGGATGCACGTGGCCTAGCCTGGACTGGAGAAGGATTGTGGAAAGAGTAAGTGAGAGCAGGAGGGCGCCACGCCACGGAGAGGCACCCATGACAGTACCCCCACCTTTGGCCTCCCCCTCTTCTTGATCCCAAGAAACCTCTGTAGTAGACTTCAATCCAAAATATTTTCTTTGGGCTCCCAGGATCTCTCCTCAGGCCCGAAACCCTTCCAGTCTACAAGAAAGAAACGCTTATCCCTCATGGTCTTCATGTCCAACACCTCCTTGACTTCATAGACATCAGAAGAGTCAGCCTCAGGAGCAGGAGGAGGAAAATATTGAGAGAAGCTGTTCAAGATGACAGGTTTCAGGATGGAGAAATGAAAAGGGTTCGGGATGCGCATAGATGGAGGAAGGCGGAGTTTGTAGGCCACTGGATTGATGTGCTGAACCACCTCAAAGTAGTGTCCACTGGGAAATAATAGGGACGATGTGGTGGCAAAGTCTCTGCCTGTTTTTTGGAAAAAACATTGGCAAAGTCCTGGTAGCATGCTGGCAGACCCTCCAGAGACTTGGGAGACACAGAAGAAGTCAGGATATGTAGAGGTGTCACCAAGTGGCATGAGTGACATTCTGATCCCCAAAGCAGTACCTCACCAGTCTTTCAGTTGAGGACCGGGGTGTGACGTTGCAGCCATGGAAGACCCAGGAGAAGAGAAGATGTGCAGCATGGCAAACATATAAGAACAATCTGTCTTTGTGAAGAGTTCCAATTTGAAGAGAGACTGGTTCAGTGCGGTACCAGACAAGATTTGTCCACTGACTGAAGATATGACAAAAGGTTTTTCTAGAGGAACTACTGGAATGTGATGCCGGGAGACCAGAGTGGCATCCACAAAGTTCCCCGCAGAACCCGAGTCCAAGAAGGCTGAGGCGTGCATAGGAGTGTGAGTATCGACACCAAGAAGCACAGGAACTGTCAGGCGTGGAGAAGCCGTATTCACACCTAGGGATGCTTCACCCAGGAGCCCTAAGTGCTGGCATCTCCCGGTAGTTGGGGGACGGACAGGATAAGCCCCAATGAAGTGCTTGGGACTGGCACAGTATAAGCAGAGGTTCTCCTGATGTCTGGAATGTTCCTTGATGGTGAGTTGGGCTCTCTTGACTAGCATAGGTCAGGGTGATGAGACCACTCAGAGTGCCAGCAGGTCATGGGCGGCCATGCTTATTTAACCTGAGCTGACAGTACTTTTTTTTTATTTTGCAGACAAGGCTGCGTTGTTCCAAGAGAGCTCGGAAGACATGGTACGGAATTTGACAGCATACTCCCCTACGGACGAGGTGCCTTGGCGTAAATTAAGCAGCACCGTTTCAGCTGAGGAGGCTTGTGTGGGTTTCTTGAACATGGACCGGAATTCATCCAGAAATGCAGTATGGGTAGCCATGACTGTCTCATAGGGGGGTAGCCCAGGCCAGGACTTTCCTGGAGAGAAGACTGACAATTAATGGCACCTTGGAGCATTCAGTGAATAACTGGGAAGGCATCATTCAATGTGCAGCGGGCACTGTGTAATGAAGACTCTACACAGCTTGGGGTCACCATCATACTTATCAGGCATCGAGAGTCTGGAGCCTGGGTTCTGCCGCCGGTAGACAAGCCGGTGTGACTGGAGAAGTCGCAGGAACTGTCACAGGAGTAGTCGCAGACGCTGGTGCTCAGAAGCAAGCAGCTGTTGCAGCGTGGTGGTAACTTGACCAAGCAGTTCTCCATGTGAAGCAATCTGCTGGGACTGCTGGGCGATAACTCTGGAAATATCAGCCAGTATCAGAAGTGGAAGTCTGGTGGGGTTCATTGCTGGAACTTACTTACCACCACGGGAGATGGTTCTAGCAGACACCTGGGACCGGAATCTAAATGGTCTTCACCAGAACCCTCCACGAAGCGGGATGGTCTTGTTGCGGCACGGTGCCACCTGTTCGTTCCACAGGTGCGACTCGCCTTTGGTGGCAGCCAAGGTTGCGGTACAGAATCTGAGTCCAGGCTTGTGGTCAGGCACAGGCAGACGGTCAGGGTAGACGGCAGAGATGCAGAGGTCAAAGGTCAGGTACAAGGTCACAACTGGAGATTAACATAGGAACGGGAACAGGAACAAATAACAACGCACAAGGAAGCTTTCACATTGGCTAATGAGCGCAAATATCCAGGAAGCACTGGGAAACTTTCTCTTAGGCATATAGCTCAAAGATCCGGCGGGGGTTGATGGGAGCTGCCCGTCTTTATGGAAACCCAGTAGTTGCCAGTGCCAATCAACAGATCACTGGCCTTTTAAATCTTCGAGCGGTGGGGATGCACTAGAGGGCAGATGAGGGCCGGGGGCACTATGCCACAGAGAGGGGCACAGGTGTGTCCGCGATCCATGACATGGATCGCTGGGGCATGTGTGACAATCACTAGCTGTTCAGCAAGTAATTCAGCATTTCCTGATATTTACTTTAATGCTGCCTGAACACTGATGATTAGGTTAGGCCGAAATGATGACTCATCCTGCTCCTCCCTCCCCTCTCCCATTTCAGTGAGATAGACTATGAGAGAAAGAAGCACAGTGGGTGACGCCATTAGGATGGACTGAAGCAGTGAGAAACAAGAAGTTGTGTATCTATGCAGAGTGCAGCATGGGGAGAACATGGAAAGGCTGAATCTCTTAAAGGGGGCAAAAGTACATATACATACACATGTACATGTCCACTGGAACAGATTTATTAAAAAGTGGTCCTTTATCTCTTCTTAAGTGAAGTTTGCAAAGGCTGTATCCATATTTGTCATGCATATATGATGGATGTGAATGATAAATAATAAAAATTGGAGTTCCCATTTAATTTGATTATTTTATCTTAATCAAGGTGATCAGTTGCTTAACTCTCTTACATTTTAGATGCATTTTAATATAAGTTTATAGTCCATTGAATGGGTTAACTATATTTCTAATTAAAAGCATCTGACAAGCAAAGCTGGTATAAAATAGAAAAGAATCATCATGGATAAAGTATTCTACTTATGTACAGTATAAGTAGCTCAGTACTACCGCTGTTCAATGAGATTGCAGTTTATCCTATTTATTTTAAACCTAAAATCCATATCTATCCAACATGAAAGAAAAGCTTGAATAATTTCACAGATGATTAACGGATAATCTGTTGATGCTTCTTTCAGTACTGGACATCCTACCAATACCATTTTCAGCTGATCGCGGTTGATGAAGATATTTGCTGACATTTGCTTTAAGATATAATCCTATTTTTTATGCAGTTCTCAAAAGATGATACAAAATATTTCTTTTGTATGTAAGTGATAGGCTTTATAAAATGATGTAAAGAGTTAAACCTATATATAGATCGTTCCCTTATTTTTAAAATGACAAAATATTTGAGGTATATATTGTGAATTATTTATTTTATAAGGATTTTCAAGGGACTCACAAGTCCATTAAAGGCAATTTGGCAAGCTTTCTTTACACTATGACCGCATCCTGTTGATGGTCAGGGTTTTGTATACTTTTCATGGTCTTTTTAGGGGTCTGTATTATTCTACTTACTGGTCTGGGGTCTATATTATTTCTATGAGATGATCTGGGATCTATTTTCTTTTAATTGCAAAACTTTTCTATTGACTATTGGTCTGGAATCTGTATTTACAATATAAAGTGGGGTTGTGTATTATTAAGGATAGATCTCTATTGCCTGCTTTTTTTTTCTTAAATTTATGTAGCGCACACAGATTACGTAGCGCTACACAGAGCTTGGCAAATCAGTCCCTGTCCCCATGGGACTCACAATCAAATCAACCTACCAGTATGTTTTTGGAATGTGGGAGGAAACCCACGCAAACACAGAGAGAACATACAAACTGCTATGGGGTCAATGTTATTATTTAAGTAACTAGCAAAATCCAAGAATCGCGGGGACCCCCGGTCCTGTCATGGATTTCCCAGCGATCCAAGTTGTCCGCTGTGCTGCCCTGCCCCCCTCACCTGTACTTACCTGTCCTGGCTCCTGATAGCTCTAGTCCCTGGCTCCGGTCCCGCTCCTGCTTGCAGACTAGGCTGTGCGCGCCCCCGCTCTCCAGAGGGGGGCGCCTGACTCTTCAAGAATTTTAAGGGCCAGCATCCTTATTGGCACTGGCATCCCGGCTCTGCTATATGGCCTGGCTACTCCCAGCATCCCCTGCTGAAGAGAAAGCCTTCCTGAGCATTTCCAGATGCCTTCGAGTTTCCTGAGTGTTTCCAGACACCTCTGTGTTCCCGTGTTCCTCTGGTATTCCCGTGTTCCTCTGGTGTTCCCGTACTCCTGTGGCAGTCCTGTAATCCTGTGGTGGTCCTGTAATCCTGTGGCGGTCCTGTAATCCTGTGGCGGTCCGGTATCCTAGTGGTCACCCCAGGTCCTGCCAGCCGTCCATCCGTGGTCCTGCCAGCCGTTGATCTGAGGCCCTGACAGCCGTCCATCCCGAGGTCCTGCCATCCCGAGGTCCTGCCTTCCCATGGTCCTGCATTCCCGTGGTCCTACCTGCCCTGTGTCCCTACCTTGGCTGCTACCGTGGGCCTAGTCACACCCGTGGAGCGACCTGGTGGCTACCCGCCGCAGCAAGTCCACTTAGACTCCGCTCCTGGGTTGCGGCCGGCATCTTTATTTCCTGCGGTGGTCCAGTGAGTCCACAAGACTTTAGTCCCAAGGGACTATTCCCAGAGACTGTGAGACTAGTGTGTACAGGCACAAATCAATACACATGTTTTATTAATTCACAATACACTTAAATAGATGCCAGGCATCAAAAAATATGTAAAAACAATTAAAAGTGTGAAAGCACACATCAAAGAACATGTGAACCAAGAAAGATCATACTGGTCCACATACAGCCACGAGTGCATAAAAATGTGCAATCAATTCCCACAAAGTAAGTTTACACAATGATGAATACAAAGCAGTCCTAGATAACCTTGGTGTTAAATAGTATACATCAGAGGACTTCTGCAGTAGTCCCTGCAAGAATATCTGTCGGTCCCTACATCCACAACTAAAATGCTTGGCTGGAATATGCAAGTATAAAAAGATGGTGAGCGAGGGGGTTCCCCATTGGTACAAACCAGGTCCTAGGCACTCAGATCAGCATACATCAAATCAAAAATAAGACATGGGAAGAATAAATAATTCCGCACTCGTGGCTGGAGGCATCCCACACGTTCCGTCGCAACCTGTGACTTCCTCAGGGGTTATTTAAGTAACTTTCATTTAAAAAAACCTTTTGATATGTTGTAGGGCATGCAATTTTAAGTGATTTTGCAAATGGATTAGTGATCCTTTTACCGCCTGATATCAGTGACTCCTCAGATGGCCGTTGCTAGGTACTTCCTGTCCTCACTGGGCTGAATAGGGAGTGAGAATGTACATGTGACACACCCTCCTCTCTCCCTGCTCTCAGCTGATCTCCTCATGGCTGCCATGTGCTGCCAGGAGCCCTAACTAATGTGATAATAACACACCTTCATTCTTATCTCTCACTTTTAGATAGATAGATAGATAGATAGATAGATAGATAGATAGATAGATAGATAGATAGATAGATGATTGAGAAGATAGAAGATGTGATAGATAAAGGGGAGGAGTGGGATGTTTCGTTATTACACTTTTCTCTTGTTACATCACACAAAAAAGGAAACAAACATCAAAATGTAGAAAGTATAAAATAACACTTTATAAGATCACTTAAAACAAACCATTTAAAAAGACAACATACACAGAAAAACACCAATGGTCAAATAACTAAATATATATGATAAATAGATCACAGTAAGGTTATAGTCACACTGTCGTTGCCCGCCGTTGCACTTTTAGTGCGTTTTCTGACTTCCTAAGAAAATGTGCCCCTTTATGTAATTTTATGTTAATTGAGATTTTGGGCATTTAATAATTTATTAATTTACTTTTTTAAAAAACTTTTTTATTTCTTCCCCCAAGGGACATGAACAAGCAATCATCTGATTGCTTGTTAATGATAATACCCTGCAATACTTATGTATTGCATGGTATTAGCACATTCATAGGCTGACACTGTGCCTTTAAGATCCTGTAACAGACAGAATCTTACAGGCACTGCCTGCAAACAGCTCTGGGGTGTTGATTGGAGCTATGTTTCTATGTTTCACCTTGCGTTGAAATCTCTTGTGAATATTTCTTTTCTGTCCACATCTAGGGAGGTTAGCCACAGTGCCATGGTCTTTAAACTTCTTGATGACACTGCGCAGTCGACAAGGAACATTCAGGTCTTTGGAGATGGACTTGTAGCCTTGAAATTACTCATGCTTCCTCACAATTTTGATTCTCAAGTCCTTTGTTCTTTGGTCTTCTTTCTTTTCTCAGTGCTCAATGTGGTACACACAAGGACACAGGACAGAGAATGAGTCAACTTTAATCCATTTCAACTGGCTGCAAGTGTGATTTAGTTATTGTCACCACCTGTTAGGTGCCACAGGTAAGTTACAGGTGCTGTTAATTACACAAATTAGAGAAGCATCACATGACTTTTCAAACAGTGCCAAAACTTTTGTCCACCCCCTTTTTTATGTTTGGTGTGGAATTATATCCTTTTGGTGGTTTTCCATTGAAGACAAATTAAATGAAGATAATAATACCAAAGAATTTCTGATTGAAATCATTTTTTGGAAAAAACTGAGTATTATCTGACATAATTGCAGGGGTGCCAATACTTTTGGCCACCACTGTAAACGCAGTTAGACTATTTCTCTGTGCCATTAAAACTCTTGCCATAGATATACCAGTACTTCATCAAGCTGACAAATTTGGTTCTGCAAGTCATCCTCCTAGGTGACAGGTTGTGTGTGAAGGAGAATGTGACTATATAACTTGCCACCTGGGTTGATTTTCCTCAAGTGGGGACCACAGGGGGACATATGCATAAACAATTAAATGGGAGGCAGGAATTCTCCCTCTCATCCTATGGGCATCTCAACCCTTTCTGAGGTGCAAGCAGCGTCTCATAGTTGGAGTATTCTCAACCTTATTCTCTTTGTAGGGCCACAGGAGAGCAAGCTGCTTCTGATTCTTTCCCCACAGCCTATGAAAATGTTTATAGGAAGATATTCCACCAGCTTACAACAACTAACTTGTATACTTCTTCTTGACCCAAGACTCCAGTAATTCAGGTCTCCTGTTTGTGGCATGCTGGGACCAGGGGTGGTAGAGGGTGTCAACAAAACTCCAAGCCATATACCACGCAGTTCTAGACACATGTCGGACAAATGTTTCACGTGGGGTAAAGCTGTGGGGAAATGAAGCTGTGTTCAGCATATCATTTAATTACTAGAGCCTAAATGATTGATGCTAAGGTGGCACTACTGTCTATGCTCCAGGGCAATGTACAGAAGTGGGATTTACTGTGGTTCTTCCTCAGGGCTGCATGCTTAGCACTTCAGAAAGGGTGCAGGAAATATACAAGGAAAGTAATCCTCTCAATTAATGTTTTAAAACGTAGTTCAGTGACTTTAAAGTTGATCACATATCTATTTAGAGATTCCACTAAATTCCACTGTAAACAAAAAAAAGAGATTGCTAATTATTTTAGGAGCAAAATAAAACCTTTCACATGGTGCAGGGTGGCAATTTATTTTTACAAACACCTAACATGCTGTGATAAATGCATAGGGAATAATAACAATGTGCACTGACTATGTGGTGGATGTTATCATGAATATGTACTTTTGTAGTGTGACTCGCCCCTAACAGGGTATTGATACCTGATGAAAGCTCCGGTTCGGAGCTGAAACGCGTCGCATCGCTAATACTTTTGTAATAAAAATCTCTGTTGCCGGAAGAGGCTACTGTCATTTCATTGACACATCTAAGTGCCGGTCCTTTGCCTTCTCTTTTTTCCCATAAGGGTCTACACAACATTACCCTCCACCGCGCGCATACCTGGGTCCGCTCGAGTGAGGCTACTGCTTGGACTGGCTGCCACCATCTGATACAAGGCTCATTCTCATCTGGATTCAGGTGAGAGTCTCATCGTGATTTTGGATCATATATATATGTTCATATGACAATATTACACTAGGGTCGCGCCCTTCTCTTTGTGCTTGTCCCCCAGTGTTCCGACACTCATTAATCCCGAGTGCCGTCACCCACTCCAGGTTTCTTCACAGGAAATATACAAGGAAAGCAATCCTCTCAATTAATGTTTTAAAATTTAGTTCAGTGACTTTAAAGTTGATCACATATCTATTAAGAGATTCAACTAAATTCCACTGTAAACAAAACAAAGAAATTGCTAATTATTTTAGGAGCAGAATAAACCTTTCACATGGTGCGAGGTGGCAGTTTATTTTTTACAAACACCTAACATGCTGTGATAAATGCATAGGGAATAATAACAATGTGCACTGACTATGTGGTGGATGTTATCATGAATATGTACTTTTTGTAGTGTGACTGCCACTGGCCCCTAACAGGGTATTGAACTGTGCTCTGCAGTTGTACACAACAGTCAAGCTTCAGTCATGTCTATCTTCCACATAAGCTTTCTGTGTTATCAAGTCATTGCAGCCTACTGGTAGTTGGATTTCTTACCACAAAACAACTGCCTTTCATTAATTTCTAAGAATGACACAGACTAGTGGGAAACCAATCATGTGTATGTCAATTAACTGAAAACAAATAGAACACATCTGGTGACTTGCGGAAATGAATGTATATCATTGTGCAATGTTGTGCATAAAATCTTCCATAATAATATAAAAAAAACAAGGGTGTCATTTACATCTTTTTCTTTATCAGAAATGGGAAGACATATGCAAGAACTTGTTCCAGAAACTGCCTCACACCATATACATTATACAGGTGGTCCCCTACTTAAGAACACCCGACTTACAGACGACCCGTAGTTACAGACGGACCCCTCTGCCCACTGTGCCTCTCGTGAAGCTCTCTGTGTGCTTTACTACAGTCCCAGGCTGCAATGATCGGCTGTAAAGTGTCTGAAATGAAGCTTTATTGATAATTCTTGGTACCATTACAGCAAAAAATGTTGAAACTCCAAATGTCACTGGGCAAAAAAAAAGTTTGTCTGCAGCTACAATTATAAAATATACAGTTTTGACTTGTATACAAATTCAACTTAAGAACAAACCTATGGAACCTATCTTGTATGTAACCCGAGTACTGTACATTTTAGAGACTTTTCATGATGTTTCTGGAGTGTGTGACCACCTATCCAGACACAGCACTTACCACAGACTGGGGTTGGGAAGTTCCTGTTCTTAACCCCTTAATGTCTGCCATAGCTGCTTTTTTTACTGTAGTCATTAAGAGTGCTTCTGATGCAAAACCTTTCTACGGGACCCTATCAGAAGAAAATTGCAGGACATCGGGTCCTGCTGCTGTACTTGGCTGTGTTATCACAGCCCAGCCTCGCCACTAAGGATCGGAAAAGCTCTAATCCCTTGTGTTTAACTCCTTAGACACCACGGTCACATATGTGTCTAAGCGGCACCTCAAAGTAACATGGACAATGAAATCTGCTTCAAACAAAGCCCAACACTAAAGTGACCAACTAACTTTTCTTTGTAGGGTGTACACTCCACACATTACACATGTTTGATAGAGAGTTATATTTGTAGAGCCAGTCAGACTTTTTTTTTTTTTTATAGCAGAGACCACCAGTGCATTTTTCTTCAATAGCAATAAGCTCTGAAAGACAAGCACAGGGAGCTACAGATCACTCCTGGCACTGCTCGTTCTAATTACTTTGGGAAAAGGTAGCCCGCGGGTAGTTTGTAAAGGTGATTAACATATTTATGAATTGAGTTAAATTAAAAGTAAAAAGGGAGATGTAAGTGTAGTAAGTGTTTCTGCCACGTAAAATGATAGAAATACAATTAACTCTCTGATCTGTGACTGGAACACGTGGGCGTTTGATGAGAAGGAAGCTGATTTACATTGTGTTACTAGGAAAAAATGCAAATGACCCTTTTATTCCAGACCTATTGCTCTACAAATGCTGTGACTGAAAGCTGTGTTTTATGAATACTGTGCTGTCAGATAAAGTAGCAGTGTACATAGATTTGTCACACATGTATGGCTTAAGGGCAAATTCTATAATAACTTCATTATTTCTTTCATGTACAAATACATTGACAATATTACTTAAATGGAACGTGTCACCAGCTTTTACCCCACTAAACTACCAGCCCCCTCTGGTAGTGTATGAAATGGCCTTTCTAGAATTCCCTCTTTTATGTGAAATCTCTCCTTTTTACCTATAAAAAATCTCCTCCAAAAGAAGGGAAAATGAGCAGAAAACTGACATCTTTTGTCAGAGATGAGTCAGGCTTAGAGGCTAGAGGGGTAGTGTCTCTCTAGTGCTATAGCAGCCAGGACCATAGTTCTGGTGTCAGATTAAGGATGAGAATTTTCTCAGTTAAAGGAAATCTACCATCAAGCATGGATAAACTGTGGTAATCTTCTTATGTTTATTATCCATTGCCTTCGTCCCTCTAAAATCAACTCTTAAATTATGCTATTGAGCCTTTAAGGCTACTAGGGTGATTCCCAGAGCCCCCCTGTGCATTCACAGGGTGTTACTGTGTTCAAGGAGCACTTCCTTCTCCCACTGGGGGGGGGGGGGGGCTGGGGGAGTAGAGATGGAGGTAGAGACAGTGTTACAGCTTGTGATTCTGCAGCACGGAAGGGCTTTGAGAACCTCCCCAGTAGCCTTTCAGGGTTAATGGTATAATTGTAGAAGGAAGAAGGCCATGGATAACAAATATAAGAATATTAGCAGTCACAGTGTATGGATCTATGAGTAAGTGTCCCTGGTTTATCATGATTGATTTTGATGGTAGATTTCCTTTAAATAAAAAAAAGGGGCATTGGATCTTTGAATGGTCGGTGTGAGGTCAAACTGCAGATAGTGACTACCATTCAGCCAATTAACCCCAAGCAAAGTCCCATGACAATGACAAACATGTCCTTATAGCCAGGCAAAGCTTTGAATTTGTGGAATGTGCAACAAATGGATTTGTACAGCTCCCTATGCCCTATCGTTAAAATGTACCCTTCTGCTGCTTAGTGTATGACTGAAAATTAAGCTTACTTTAATATACAAAACAATATATATGAATTACCTTTAGCTTAACAAAATCTATATTAATATTTATATTCTTTAATATGTTTTAATTTGTTTTATTAATAATGTACAACAAATACAGTAATAAACGTTAAAGACAAGAATCCCACTGGTCTCATTACTTGTGTAAAATAATCAGAGTCATTAAAGAGAGCTGAGTAACAAACTCAAAAACTTAGTGCTTCATGTAAATGACATATACACCCAGTTATAATAAATATCATATGAAAAAAACACGGTGATATAAGGGCACAACAATCATCATATTCCATAGTCAAGTCCCCTCTTTCCAACCTAACAATTAACCGTGTAACATCTGAAGTTGAGTAGCAACGTAGTCGGGGAATCAGACCAATCACCCAACACTTGTATATCAGATCATGATCAAGAGCCAAGGAGGACGTGGGTCCATCCAACGCAGGACTATCACCTTCCTAGTAAAGAAAAGAGCAACCCTAAGGCAAATCTGCATGTGGTATTGCCGTGATATCTCATCAAGAACCCTCAGCAAACATATTTCAGGATTAAATGGAACAGTGGACATCAGGGACACTACCTCCTGCCAAAAATAATATATTATTGGGCACACACTCACCATATGCCAAAAGTTCACATATTCCACTGTACACCTGAGACAACCAGGTGCCCATTCGTCACAATCGAACCGGGATAAGATAACATTGATGTTATTAGCAGATGGTGATACATGGAGGGAGGACTCCAAAGCTTCATTATAACTTTCTTCAGTTAAGTTAGGAATCAGAGTCCTTAACTTTTCCAGGGGTGATGAGGGGTTATTAGCTACATTAGTTGTGATCAAATTTGAGCATATTGTGGGATCAGGCCACACAGGCCTTGCGATCTAAGGACTCATATAAGGGGATAGTTAAAAATGAAGATGGGGGTGGGGTCTGGAAATGAGGCGAACAGGGAGTGTCTAAGGTGCAAATTTTAGAATTGGGTTTGTGGAATGTCAAAAGAGCACAGAACAGTTTTCGTAGAGGCCAGGCAGCACTTTAATTCCCAATGCCTCCCAAGACCATAAATAATATAGATTATATAATTTGGGTAAACTTGAATTATTCCATAGGGGGATTAGAGCAGTATTTTGGTGAGTTTGCAAAGTGACTTAGCACAAAATTTTGGATGCCAATTTGTGAATGATGATGATGCTAAATTATGCTTAGAGTTAGGTAATGGACCCAGGAGGAGCCATAATTTGATATATTTAAACGGACGTTGAAGGAACATAAGTTTTGATTTGGCTCTAGAGCAGTGGTGGCGAACCTATGGCACGGGTGCCAGAGGTGGCACTCAGAGCTCTTTCTGTGGGCACCCAGGCCTTCACCCCAGCACAGAATTTGCCAGACGTGACTTGGCTGCCAGGACTACACGAGAAGCGAGAAGGTGTGGACAGGGATAGATTATCGTTGGAGCTCCTGCTCTGGGTCCCCTGATTCTTCCTCTTCAGGGGACCCTGGAAGGAAGCTATAATCCAAATTTCTCCATCTTCTTTCTAGTGTATTGGTGTCCTCAAGACGCCAATACGGTTGAAACTTGTGATACAGCTACTTTGCGACATACAAGTAGGTTGTGGTTGTAGGTTGGGCACTCTTTTTCTAAAAGGTTTGCCATCACATTTCTAGAGTTTCCCAAAATGACTGTTAAATTGTGTGAAAAACCGCTTTTGAACTGCTATTTCCACATGCTGTAGCACATATAAACATTTAGGAAGCATTATCATTTTTGCCAGATTGATAAGACAGAGAGTGGTAGTTAGCCCTACATTTAGAATTTAAACTTAAAGAGGTCATATAAGGGTTGCACATTAAGAGCCAGGGGGTTGATGGGTCAGTGGAAATAATTATCCCCAGATATTTTAACATGTCCAATACTCTTAGTCCCAGCACAGACTCCAAATACGGTGGCCTAGCAGACAAAAAGATTAGGGAGGAAAAATTAATACATAGCGCAGAGAAGGTACCAAATTTGATAATTTGCAGCATGGCTACCTGAAAGGTGGGTTGGGGGTCCGACATTAATAGCGTCAAGTCGTCAGCATGTAAAGCTGCTCTGTTTATAATTAGGTTCATTCCTTAGTAAAAGGGCCAAGGGCTTTATTTCTAGAGCAAATAAAATGGGTGACGGGGGGAACCTCCATCTTGTACCCCTATGGAGTGGAAAAGGGAGGAAGAGGGATCTGCTCACTAGTAATGAGGTCTGCAGGGATTTATATAATATATCTAGCCAGGAGATAAAGACCATACCAAAACCAAAGGTATGGCCATTCCTTATAAGCCATATAATGATGCCAAGGTCCAGTCTGCTTTCATACTTTTGGCTATTTGGGAAATGACCTGCACTCTTCTAATATTCTTAAAGGTCAACTTACCTGGCATATAGCTGCATTGGTCTGGGTGAATCAAGTCTAGGAGAACAGTATTCAGGACATTTTTTTCATTAAAAGTCTATAATCTACATTGAGAAATTATATGGGGTGGTAGGATCCACAATCCACGGATCCTTATATGGCTTTAACAGTAGGAGTATGTTATCCTCATAAAAAGAGAAAGAGTTGCCCTGCTTTTTGTAACAGTTTGGTTATGTTGGGAGTTATAGGTCCTGGTATTTATCGTAAACCTCCACCAGGATTCTGTCTGGACTGGGGGATTTTCCATTCTGCATATCTTTTATGGCTTCCATCAATTCTTTTAAGGTGAAAAGGGAGTCTAAAAGTTCTTTGGGGAGCTTATAATGTGGATAAGTTATTTGTATCTAGATAGTTGAGCAGCTTCTGGATTCTATAGTGGACTTGGGACTCATAAAGGGAACTGTAGAATTTAAAAAAATCTATCTCTAATGTCCTAACTATCTGACAATATCTCAGCAGATTCAGAATCTATCCATTGGATAGCAGGGGAAGCAGATTTCTGATAAGGTAGATGAGCTAGTAGGGTACTAGACTGATTACCCTGTTTGTAAAATGCCTACATTTTAATTTTGTGCAGTTTAAACCCTTAGAGACGCGTATCTTTGGCTGAAGTATGAAAATAAGGTAATATAATATTGAATGTTTACAATGTTCATACCATTACTGCAGCACTAGAACCGATAAAATACAGCACTAGAAGCAAGTATATAACATGAATACAGCACCCAACCAAAGTGCAATAAATACAGCATGAGAAACGGGTTCAATACATTAATTTAGCTCATGTCATAAATACCATAGCATTACCAAGGTCACACCATACACACTGCATCAGAACCAAGCTTATTACGTAAATACAGCAACAGAACCAACTAGTATACTTGATAAGTACAGTGCCAGCTAAGTCAAAAAAACAAAGGTGACATTGAACTGTGTGCTTCCAGTAGGCAATCCAGCACCATGACATCAGGAACAGAAGTAGAATTAAAATCTAAAAAAGCACACCAAGGTAAAGTTTGATTTGATTACAACTAATAAAAAAAGTGGTAAAGTACCAGGTCGACACAAAGGGACTTATTTACTAAGGGTCCGCGGATTGCACTTTCTGATGTTTTCGGGTTTCGCACGGCTGGGACAGGTATTTAAAAGGAGATTGTGTCGCACGTAATCGGATTTTGGCACAATCGCATCTGCTTTCATGCGACAGAAATGGGGGGCTACCGTCAGACGATCCGACGGATTCGGACTGATCGTGGGATTTAACTTTAAAATTGTGTCGCAAGACAATGCACTTTCATACATTGGGAAGAAGAAGGTGAACTCTGGCGGACATGATCGGGGAAGCGACACATGCAGGACATCGGGCGCACGATCTAAGTGAATCGCAGCAGAGTTCACTATCGTCCGACATTCCGGATTGGGGATCGCGCCAGGTACGGGTAAGTAAATGTGCCCCTATGGCTCTTTTCTTGAGCACCTTTTCCTCAGATTTTTAGATTTTGTCCTCCTGTTTATAAGGATAAGAGTAAAACCTAGTAGACAATTTAGACTGGGCTACACAGAGAATTTTTGTAGTGAAAGCAACAGTCCACATGATCACATAGAACTCAATGGGGCACATTTATCATACACTGGCGCTAAGCACCTACTAATAAATTGGGAGGGAGTATCGCTGTGCTGCACTGGCATAGCTGCCATAATCTGCGCCCGGACAGATACTCTGCCAGCTGCTGCCCACTTCACACCCCTTACACCTCACTATTGAGCCAAGGACCCCGTTGTAAAAGTGGCCAAAGGTGCCTTCCACAGTAACAATTTTTAGCCCTTTATAGTAATAATTCTCCATCACAGATCAGTAATTATGACCCTATATTGGCCCCATTTGTAAAAATGGCCCAAAGAAATAATGCTCCCCCAAAGGCTGATCATTAATATTAGTGTCCGAATAGTACAAGGTCTCATGAAAAAAACATTGAAATAACAAAAATCTCCTTACTTGTTGGAAATCTGCTTCATCTGTAAAATAAAAGCTCTTTGGCCTCACATTTAGCAGAAAACACCTCTCTGGTTACTTAAATAAGACTGAAAGCCAGGAGCAATATTATCCAGGAGTAAAGCTGGAGTCCCAGAATTCCATTCCTTAACCTCCCTATTTTTCATATGCTACCATTGTACAGCAACATTATGGGGCACATTTACTTACCCGGTCACCGGAGTTCACAGAAAGTTCACAGTAAATTCACTAAGATCGTGCGCCAGATATCATGAATGTGTCGCTTCCCTGCTCAGGTCCGACAGAGTTCACCATCTTTTTAGTGGTGCATCTAAATGCTAGGGCTTGCGACATATTTTGAAAGTTAAATCCCACGCTCAGTCAGATCACCCGATGGCACGCCCCCTAAATTGTGTCACATGGAAGACAGCGCAGCTGCACCACAGAGAGGTTGCGTGCGCCACAATCCCAGTGCCAACACTTCTTAAATACCTATGCAAGCAGTTTTAACCCCCGAAAATGGTGTACAGTCCGACAAAAGTGCACGCACGACCCTTAGTAAATGAGCCCCTATGTGTCTAACAATGTCTATTTAGGCTTTTATTGAAAAACAGTATAGTCTAACTAAAGCTAAGCAATATAGAGTGAAAAGCATAATTTTCATTACTTAACACCTTCACTTATGTAGCCATTTGTCATGACTTTGTAACCACACTCTACTGTATTTATCCATGGAAATATACACCATTTTAGCACAAGAAAAAATCTGCTAGAATAGTCTGCTAGAGTAAGTACAGGCTGGCACCAGGATAGGAACTGGAATATAAAGTATGTTATAAAACACTATTACATGGACTGTTTATATGATGCCAGATAAAACATCTGATACCCTCATTAGCTAACAATCAGACCAAATGAAACATTTATAAGAGGAACAATACATCAATTAGCTTCTTCAACAGAGAAAGATGTAAATGGTCAACTAAAGCCAAGGCATGGTTATGAATATGGAAAGACCATCTAACCATCTGTCAGGATGACAATATACCTATGTACAGTCTGAATGCTTTTCACAAATCACTTGGGAGTTTGCCATCTGGAGCCCGATGCCTACAAATAATGAAAGGGTTACAAGTAAGATTAGGATTACCACAGCCAAATAAAGCCAATTTACCATACAGCTGAGGTCCCCCATTCAAAACAATTCACTGTAATCACCAATAAAGGTTGTACTCTCTCTGCCTATTGAGCAAGACGATTCACTGATAAGTTAAGGCAAAGAGCTCAAATATAACTTTTATTAAGTTCCAATAAAACTGATTTATACAAACACCACAAATTGTGTTACACAAAAATAAGTTAAAAAGTCATTAATTACGACATCTCTTGTAACTGGATCACAGTCGTAAGGAATGTATTAGTGCTGAGATTAACAAACACTGCCTTACAGTACTCAAGCTTTGTACTCTGTGATAGTCCTAGCTCCTCTGCCCATGCTCATCAATGCTACACACACTACCTTGTCAACTCTCTGAATTTATGAATTAAATCATCATAAGAATTTTTTTTGTGAATCATTTTCACAAACTATTTACATCGGGGTCTTGCTTTGATGCCAGCAGTGAACCTTAGTGTGGCCCACGCCAGGACTTTAAATACTAGGGCACCCCACCAGGTAGGGTTATGCTAGGAAAAACACAAATCAGAATCCTTATTTGGGCCTAGCCTCCAGATGGAGGCAGTCTTGTAACATCTCAGAATGCCCTCAATCGACCCTAACATGGGTCCTTGGTTCCTCCCCTCCTATGATGTCCCTAACGTATTGGCGTGGCCTGTGAACACAGGCACAATGTCAAAGACATCATGCAGAACAGCTGTTCTATGGTTCCTCTATTTGAGGAACATATCTCACTATACCCATGACTATACAACTTTCTCGGAAAATTACACATATATGTGTTAGCTACGTTGTTGTCTAGAGCAACAACTGTGACCCCCTCTTTTTTCCATATGGTTATGATATGTGACACCTTTCCTCCTATATTTTAGGGCCAATAAATGGTCTGTGACTATTCGTACCCCTAAGAGTCCTTTTGGGACCTCTGTGTTGAAATATTTAACAGCTGTCATTTCTTGTACCCTGCTGCTCCTCCCTCCAACTTAGCTTTCCTTTTGGGTGGCAAGTCTAGCATTACTGAGCATGTACAGAGGAGCTAGTCACTAGCTCTTTGAGGTAAACCATTGGACCCTCTAACTAATAATAAATACTATGCATCATTAAAAAACTAAAACCTTAATGCATGCTTTAGGTTATAAATAAATCACAATGGATTTGTAGTTTATTGAATAAACAGATAACTACAAAAACCCATATAAAATTTCACATTAACTGTTTAAGCATGCGGCCAGCTTTGGTCAGCTAAAATCTCCCTTGTCATTACGTAATGATAGCTTTGGAACACTTTATTTACCCAAGTAATTCCGAAATAGTTTTAACTATATTCTAGCGCTAGCTTTTAGTTACTGTTTTTTTGTTTTATTAAAATATAACATTTTAAGCTGGCAAAATGCTTTAAATATCCTTCAATTTCCAAAAACCTGTATTCTTAGGGAACAACTTGCTTCTAAAGTGCCTTTGAGGGACCCTAGTTCAGCTCATGTCACTGGAGACAAACAACCCTCAAATTATCATGTTTGTTCTCTGGGGAAAGGAAATATCCCATATGTTGTAACAAAATACTGCCTGGGAACATGATAGAGCACACAATAAATAACCAACATTTAGATTTTAGATCCACTTTTTGCGAGTCAATTTTGAGTTTATGGCTGTATAGCTCCAAAATGTGATCATATTTTGGAAACTGAGCCCCTTTTTTCATCTAGGGACATAGTGAGCATTTCAACAGCATATTGTAAAAATGCTGATGCATAACATTTGGGGTTTCAGATAAAATATTTTTTCTCCAATCGGCACTAATTGCTAGCTTCTTCACTAGCCCCATATTCAATCCTACACTACAATATTTATCTGCTGCAGATAAATACAGTTTATACAGAGTAAACGACATCAGTAAAAAAGTCCTTGCATTTTTTTTTACCTGTAGCAACCCTGTCAAGATTTATGCCAATGTTCCCCTAAATTCAGGAACATGATTATAGGCGGTCATTCATGTGAAAACTTAGGGACTTCTGTAGTAGAAGTCCTTGGACATCTTCACAGGGGACTTATCTTAGTCACTTGAGCACAAAGGCAAAAAAAGCGATTGTCATCCTCACTATCAGACTCGCTACGGGGGTGACCATTTTGGACGTCTCCTCAACAGATACTGTACTGTGGGCCATATCTTATTTGTTATGAAAATGCACAAAATGTGTGAATCCCCACAAACTATAACCTGTGCAGAAGCACACTTAAAAGTACAGACTGTTGCCCTCTCTATCACATGCGTAGTAATAGACTATAGCACAAGATGACAAAAGAATGATGGGGTGACCACAAAGCAAGATGAAGGTGACCACAAAGGCTTTATTTTTCACCATTAAACTGAGCTCCGATCTACAAAGATTCCAGATGCAGAATAGAACAGGAAAAAGATGTCTATGGTTTGGCTGGTAAGTCATTTCAAGGCTCCATAAATGGAGCTCTATGGCTTCCAACCTTCTAAAATCAACTTTTATAATTATTCTAATGAGCCATAAGGGATCTGGGGGAGAAGCTTTACAGGCTGCCACACTGTGCAGGAGCACTTTACCCTCACTTTGTGAGATTACAGAAAGTAGTGGGGAAATTCTGAGGGCGCAGGGAGGACAGTGTAACAGGCTTTGAATCTGCAGCACAGAGGAGCGATCCTTCGTAACACCCCCTAGAGCCATTCTAATGCACAAGCATGATTTTGAATGTCAATTTTAGATGGAAAGATGCCTTGGATAACAAATATAAGAAGATTACAACAGTGTGCCAGGTTTATCATGCTTGGTTTTTATGGTAAACTGAATTTCATGGATGCCTGGAAGACTCATTACATTAAGGGGCCATTACTCCTTTTAAAATTCATGGTATGCTCATTTTCTTTGTACACGAGCACAGCATATTATTATCAAAAACAAAAATATGACAGAAGCTGTAAGAGTTAAGTTAATGTATATAATCATTTTTGCATGTGTTGTACCTACAATGTATAATTTATGGTCCACTAATATCCTATATCAACCTGTAAGAGCTACGTCATTGTATAAAAAATGTGTGTGTATGAGGTTGTCAGTTTTAAAATGCCACCTTATATATTGTATAGTTATCTCACCTTCATTATAGCCATTAATAATAATGTTACAATGTAAACTACTTGGAGCTTGTTTGCTACTAGGAATCTCTGTGAATGAGCAAGGCCTTTAACTTGCTATTTATTAACATTCCATGATAGTGGTGCTATGTCATCAGTAAAGGAGTGTAAAATTAAATATTTTATAGTATTGGCTCTTCAGAAATACAGTTTTATGTTCGATCTGTTTCTTGCTTATTCGCCACAAATTTAAGATCTTTGCTCTCCGACACCTAACAACTTAAAAATCTGCTCAGATTATATTTGCAACTTACCAAAGAAACATTTACTGGATTTGCAATAAAATGTGAGCATTGGGCCATGTAACACTTCAGTGCCATTTGCAGAGGTTTTTTTTTAAATAATTTAAGATTTGTAATGTAGCATTTTAAATTGAATCTTAAAAGACTTAAAGTAAGTAGCCTTATAAATATACTACATAGAGAACATCATAGACACTATGCAATGTCTGTAAATTAAGAACATATTTCCAATTTATATTAGGTTAAGCTCCTTTTCATTTATGTTTTAATGGAAAGCAGTAACTTATTTCTATGCTGGGGCATAGTTTCCTCCTGAGTATCTTGAATGAGTCATTCATATAACAATAATAATTGGACAAACATAGATTCACAAACTGATTATGAATTATCACTGTAACGGGTCACACAGACAACGGAAAAAGTCTCTATGGGAAGAGTCCGGAGGGAGGAGTCTGTGGACCAGTGGACCCTCTGGACCACCGCAGGAGATGGTGGCAGCCAAGGCCTGTGGTGGCAGCCAAGGTACAGGGAAGTGCAGGAAACAGTCCAAGCCTGGGATGACAGCAGCAACACAGAGGAACACTGGTAACGCTGGCACGGACTGCAGACACAGCTGGACTGGAACCCTGGTAGGCACAGCAGGAAGCGTATGGAAACGCTGGGGATGGGAAACACGGAGACGTCTGAAAACGCTGGGAGACAGGACACACCAGGAGCGTATGAGAACGCTGGAGACACACAGAAACACAGGAAAGCGTCTGGAAACGCTAATGGGCTTTTTCTTCCACAGGAAATGCTTAGGGAAGCCTGGCATGGAAACCATAGGAGATCCTAGGAGAAGATCTGGCAGGGAGAGAAGGGAGGTGCCGGATTATAAGGGCGAGCCGGATTAGCAGGAGCCAATCAGGAGGACGCTGGCCCTTTAAGGCTAAAGAAGTCCGCGCGCGCGCCCTCTAGTGGTGAGAGTGTGCGACTGCAGGCAAGGAGCCGGAGCACAGACAGGAGCCAGTAGAGGTAAGTGAGGGCAGGGAGACGGGGACCGGCAGGCAGCGGAGCACGGGTGTACCCGCGATCCGCATCATGGATCGCGGGAGCACCCGTGACAATCACATCTTTTTCCATTGGTTTCTTGCCTTCTCCTAACAGCTGTGTCACAACAAATAACTTTAAGATCTGGTGGGCTATGTAGGTCCTTCGACCATGTATCTGTTACATATTGCTGGATTACTGAATCATATATATATTAGCAGCCAACTCAATGGTACGCTACATTTAGTTTACTAAAATCATGTTAAGTTGGTATGATAAAGATAACAGGGGAGATTTATCATAATTCTTTTAGAGCAGAACTGTTCTAGTTGCCCATGGCAACCAATCAGAGCTCAGCTTTCACTTTCCACAGCTGTTTATAAAATTAAAGCTAAACTCTGATTGGTTTCCATGGGCAACTAGAACAGTTTTACCTCAGAAACTTCATGACAAATCTCCCCCAACATATGGCTCTGAATGCATTAAAAATGTTCATTTTGGTATCTCAAAATTGTGGTTTACATTATGTTTCCTTCCTATAGAATATATGGTATCAGAAAATATTTATTGTATACTGGTCTTCAGATGTCCTGGGTGTCAAGTCACGATGCTAATTAAAAAGTGTAATGCTTCTTTCAGGTTACAGTGTCCTCAAAATGACCATTCGTTCTAATCATAGCTTAACTCACAGTACGTGAATTTATTATAAAATGAACTGCAGTCATGAGAATGTATTTTATTTCATGTCCAGTTTCTAGCAGAACGCCTCTAATCTCTGGGAGCTGATACTTTCCAATTTGTCAAAACTCATTATTTTTCAGCTTCAATCAAGCAACATTGAAGTAGAGAAGCTTTAAAAGTTCCCAGGCCTTGATAGAATGTAAGATACCTCACAATGTATTAAGATTTGCGGTATATCTCAAGTAAATCGATTCTACTATTTTATCAGTCATTTCAGGGTTGAGAGAAGATGACAAATGCATGTTTCAAAGGGTTACCGGACAGTAGTTGTGGAGTAAAAGAAAATATCTGTTCCTAAAACTTTCTTTTTAAAATAGAGAACATTTTTCCTTTTTATTATTATAACAGTAATATCAGACAGGGTCAGATTTGGCATTTCTGGGGCTCCCCAATTGCAGAACAGGTATTTATAAATATCACAGCTTTTAACTATATTGACATCCCATGGATGCCGCGGATGTGGGCAAGCATCTTCCTTCTCCCCGTTCGTTTAACCAGCTGTTTCTTTAACAACTGGTTATGGAAAATTAGCTCAAATTGGCACAATAGTAAGGCTTTTTATCATAAGTAAATCCATTTGTGTTGACAGAAAACCCCTTTTAACAAAGCCATATACAGCAATAAAACACCTCATCACCAGACTGCTATGACCAGCAGCAGGCGCAGCAGTAGCCACATGACAGATAACACAGATATGTGCCAGACAATAGATCCAGTGCCTGTTGCAATGCTTGACTTCGGGAGACAGAACTATGACACTGGTGAGACCCAACGTGAATCTAGGTGATCAGTGTCCACAAGGCCAACAGCACACATACAACTATATAAATTGTCAGGGATCCAAGGAAGCAGACTGCATCGTGACACCTTCAGCTACTCCTCCGTCTTTTAAAGTGCCTGTGAACCATAGACCAAATCAGTTGAGGCACCAATTGAGTCTAAGCAGGACAACACCGAGCAAAGCCTGCAGAAGGGGTCAGGATGGCTAGCTCCCTGTTCTCCCAGGTCCTGTTCAGGTCCTATATCCAGGTATCACACCGCTCTCCAGGTTTTGGAAGTAGTATCCTGGCGCCCACTACCTTTGCTTTAGGCAGCCTCCTTGAGGTTCTCACATGGGGAGTGCCCAGAATTACACTTCAGGAGGGCTGCACACCACACATAATACCATCAGCCATTCTGCCGATGCTGCAGGCAGTATCTCAGGGATCCACCAGCCATGTGATTTCAAACATTGGAGCCAACCAGCCACAAGGCGTCCCCATTCATGCACCAAAATGGTGAGGTTCTGCACACTTCTTGGAACTGCACCAAATAAAAACAATTGTTCCCCCTTTCCCCAGCATTGAGGCTCAGTGTAACAGACATGGAGAAATTGGAGCACCACTGAGTCCAAAGTCAGGCTACCACTGGTGTCCGATGATGTACAGTACCTCAAATCACGTAAGCCTGCACATGGATAGCAATTACCAGGCCACAGCAGAGTGCCTGGTCAGGTACATTTGAGTGCTGTTAACACAGGCTCAGTGTGTACCAGCTCCAGAGCCATCAAACAACATCCCACCACTCTGGCACACCAACTATCCCACCGCGCTACATCTACATTAATGTATGTATGTCCCCTGCCACTTTTCCCTTTGCCTTCCCTCCAGTGGACCCCTCCCCCCAAAAAAAACGTTTGTATGTAACGTGTAACAAATTTGTAACCTACTGATCCTTTTAACTGTAATGTGTAAGATTGTAACTCAGGACTGAAGATTATGTACAAATTAATTTCCATAAATTACAATAAAGTTGTATCATATTGTACACAATTTGGAGTGGAATGAAATCACAGAGGAATCAAATGCCACTGAAGTTGGGATTTGTTACATGTCTCTGCCAGGAGGACCTTTTAATAAATGTTAATTAAAGGAAACCTACCATTTAAAATGGCCGGGGTAAGCTGTAAGCACCGAGCACCAGCTCAGGGTGAGCTGGTGCCGGTACTTACTTTTGTTAGTGTTATAAACTGCGGTATCGCGGTTTTAACACTTTTTAAACTTTAGAGCAGGAAAAGGCTTCGGCGCTGTGCACGACCGTGCGCACGCAACATCTCCGCTATTTCCTATGTAGGCAGGCGCACGATCGTGCGCACGCAGCGCCGAAGCCTGTTCTGGTCTAGAGTTTAAAAAGTGTTAAAACCGCGATACCGCCCTGAGCTGGTGCTCGGTACTTACAGCTTACCCCTGCCATTCTACATGGTAGGTTTCCTTTTAGTAAGAAAAGACCCCCTGCACAGATCTTAGTATCAAAATGCTTGCAGAGACCCCTCTACCAAGCAACTATACAATGAAAAAAATTACATCCCTCACATTAGGTCACAATACAAAACCATCTGAAATTAAGAGGGCTGGGGAAGGTCTCCAAAGAACAGGTAGATGGAGGAAGTGATGAATCTGATTCAAAAGGGCTGGTGCACCACTTGAAACTAGTCCCACAATCCATAAAAAAAATCTAGAAAAAAATGCAAAAACAAAAGCCTTTATTGCTACACCATGAAATCAGACAGCGTAAATTTCTGAACCTACAAACTTTACCTGCTTTAGGCTTCAGTAGTGCTTCAGATATCTAGGACACTAATAGCCCCACAAAAATTAAAAAGCTTACAGTGAAAGGTATCTAGACCTTATTTTGGCACTGGGACCAGGTGGTGCAAAAATGTTAAAGCCACTTCAGCAAAAGAGTAATCTTAAATACAACTATGTGCCCAAACCAAGAAAGATGATAGAATGGCCATCTAGCTAGATCCTGTTCCAGAGATTTGAGCAAGAGAGGGTAGTTCTTTCAATAGGAGTCAAGGAAGGGAGAAAAGTGAATGCCAAAATATGGAAGTTTATATTTATGCTATGAGAACTCAAAGTTCAGTGTCAAGACTAATGAAGGAATACAATTAGATTTATTACGCCATAGGCCAAAAACAAAAGAAAGTATCCACGTATTGTACAAGTTAAAGAAAGACAAAATGAGGGATATGATGAACATCTAAATGTCATCTGCAAAAGGTGAACATTTCTGCCTCCATTAACCCTCTTTATAATGCAGCTGTGTCTAAAGGCCAGAGATAAAGGTCCTATGGTTAATTGAAATAAAAGGGGATATGGGAATACCCTGCTGGGATTGGAGGAGATGGTGGATCTCTTTATAAAAAAAGCAGCTGGCACATCATGTACTACTTCAAATAAGTCCTACAATCTATTTCATATAGGAAGGTTCCAAGCTCCTGTAGAAGATTCTGTACAGGTTATGGAGAGACACCATGGGGGATATGATGGAGGTGCAGTGGAGGTAAGAGAATCCACATAGACCTCTTTTAAGCTCAGGAGTACGATTTACAGCTAAAAAAGCTCCTACCTTGGCAATGCAACTTTCTCCGAGCATGTTCTCAAGCACACGACAAAAAGATGAAAACCAACACTGGTTATCAGTGAGGGGTTGCTATAAATGTGGTCGTAATACGTGTATAACATGCTCACATTTAACACCCACTAAAACATTTACATCAGTAGTAACGGGGGAAGAATATCATATTATATACGTTATATAAACTGTAACACTTCCTATGTTATTTATCTTATCACCTGCACTTCCTGTAACCTACAGTATGTAGGATGTACCACGAACACCCTAAAAACCAGAATACGCAGGCACATATCTGACGCTTCTAGTAACACCGCAGTCAATGTGTCTGCTGTGTCTAGGCATTTCCGCGACACACATGCAGGGAATTGCGGGACCTGTAAAGTACTAGCCATTGAAAAAGTCAGTAAACCTAAAAGGGGAGGTGACCACAGAAGATGTCTCCTTAAGCGGGAGACCTTCTGGATCTTCCTCCTACAAACCCGCATCCCCACAGGTATGAATAGTCGCCAAGACGTGATCAATTTTTATTAACCATTTCAAATGTAATACCATCATACTTTCTTATTCTGTGTCTAAGAATAGTGGATAGATAGGCATAAGTATAAAATGTAAATGTACCTGGATAAATAAATATGCCTTCATTTCCATTTGTTCATTCCCCCGTCCCGGAACGGAACTGGTAATCACATGACACCAGCTCATTAGGGGAATATAAGTCAGGGTAGCGAATGCAAACGCTAAGCCATGATTAAGATGTTTTATTGAAACGCGTAGGCTTTGCCTGCAGACCGTTTTTGTCTTTTTCTTTTCCATACATGTTTCCTATGTGGGATATCTCCCTATTTTAAGCTGTACAAAATAAACCTTGAAGATTTTATGATACTGCATATAGAAGCTGGATCGTGTTTTTTCAAATCCACATGGACCTGGCCAAAAAAGTCTTTACAGTCTTAACAGACTCAAGCAGAACTTCCCCTGGGGTAAATGCCTTATCAAGGACATCAGTGTGAGTTTATCAGGGCTGTGTAAAGCACTGGGAATTGTAATATGTATGGAATTCAGCTGGCACTACCTGTGCTAATTGAGAGAGAAGGCCATTTGCTAGGAACAGTTTGGGTAGTGCGAATAGTCAGTCCCAAGCTGTAAGCTTTGCAAACCAACAAGGTGGCAGGCTTGTTGTCATGACAAAAAACTTAAAAGTTTAAATCAAGCCACAATACCTGTATCTCTTTACTCCATCAGAGCCCCAGTACATGTATTTACATACTGCACTGCTGTCACCAATGACAACTGTCTACAGGAGCCCCGCTGCACAAGCTTGACAAGAACTGTTTTGAACACATATAATCACATATAGTGACACAAGGCAGATTGGAAAAATTAGGCTTGGTCCTTAAGGTGAAAATTAGCTTGGCACTTAAAGGGTTAATCAACCTCGAAGACAGTTTACAGAGGTCTATATCTTATTTAAGATGTATAAGTTTTCTCTATGAGAATGGTTTTCCATGTCCTCCAATTTGGTTTGCACTGGACTTCTCTGTGACTTTGGAAAGGTATGGGTAATAATTTTGGGGCAAGCCTGAAAACATGAATTGTGTTATCAACCAGCTAAAGTTCCTGTAGGTCTTACTCCTGCTTGCAGCGCTGGAGTAAGAAAAGGCAAGAGGTTTTTTTTATCCCGACTATTGTATAATTTCTCCTCAACAAATCTTGCTTTTGCAACATCCCCTACCTGGGCCTAGCCTTTTCTTGGGACCTGGAGACAGCCGGGCACGGAATACCGGAGTGGCTGGCGGTTGTGGCCTAGGCACGCTAGTGTCACGGTGCTTGGTATGGGGACCGGAGGGCTGTCCTACAGCCTGGCAGGTCTCCAGCAGGTGGTGTTGGCAAGAAATGATGTAGAGGGAGAGGCTGTAGTACTGGTTCTCCCTGGAGCAACCCTTGGAGTCTGTAGTATGTGTCCCTGGTAGATAGATTGGGGAGCCCTTGGTGGTGATGCAGATGTAGCAGGGACCAGACGGAGGCAATGTTGTGCATAAAAGTAACTTACAGTTCTTTATTCAACCAACGGTAACAACACACCAAACGATTCTGTACAAATGCAGTACTGGAGTGATTTTGGAGAGGAACCTCAGGAGTTGTCTCACCAGTTTGGATGCAGGGGCAGGCTGGGATGTAGCTGTGTCCAATCCTGGAAGCTGAAACTTTGTCCTCTTAGTCCTGTGTCACTCTATGTGAAATAGTTATTGAGACGAGGCCTAGCAGGCCTGTGGTCAGAGCTTGTGCTCAGAGCTCCTCCTGTGTTGAGAGCTTGGCCTGAAAAAGAGCTAACTCCTCCCCTGACTAAGGATTTAGTTACTCCCTAGTCAGGTGGTCTCCTTCTCCAATCACACTCCAGTTACAATAGTGGAACATCATTGGATGAGAACATTTAACATGCTTTGACGTTGTACTTTCCTCGCATAAATACTCTCCAGGATCTAACAGTGGATGTGTTCTGGCTATCATTCTCACTATCACCTTGTTTCTTGATTTATCCTTGGTATGTCTGATAATGGCATAACATATAGCATAGTTAGGTGAGGACTTGAGTATTCTTTGATTTGTGGTTTTGCCTAGATGTACTATCCTGGTTTCACTAGGCTTCATGGTTTTTGGCAATAGCATTCACAGACCCCCCCCCCCCCTTCGCCCAAAGCACACATAAGATAAGTTACACAGAGAAAAAAAGTTCTATAAAATGCTAAATTAATGAGAAACAAGAAAATGTATGTATGGAAAGCTTATAAAGTGTCCAAAACATTGTTGGTTTAACTGGTGGGGCAATTTTTTGGAGATGGTAGACTCCCTTTGGAAATCAGGGGGTAGGGACTTATAGGGTATGACAAGTGGTCCAGCCAGAGAGAACAGCATTTTGTGAAAGGTTTGGGGGATATTGAACCTATAGAAACTAGAATGACATGACCCAGCACTGAATCTGAAAGTATGGGGAGACAAAATATAATTTAGATAGCCTTCCCCACCAAATGCTTTGTACTATAGACATCTGGAGAGGAAAAAATTACAAGAGTTTCCTGCTAAAAATAGTCTAAGAAACAAAAATTCCCTCGCCCCCTCATTAAAACGTCCTTGCTTTTCTTTATAAAACCCTTGATCTGTAGCCTTATCACGAGTTTTCTCCACATCTCAAGCATCTTTTTCTCCTCTTTTTATTCTTGCTCTATACCATCTAATGCCACTCTTCTGATTTATATTTTCATTACATACTTATCTTTTTGGAGAGTACTAAGCTGCAGCCACTGCTGAAAAAAAACCAATTGTATTGTATAAGATTTTTGTCCCAGTAGGTCATTTTGTTTTATCTTTAAGAAATGGTTACATTAGTGAAATAGGAAAGAAATATAAAAATAACTCAATAATGTCTAGAAATCTTAGCACAAAAACAACAATTTAACTGCATCATATCTTGACAGGAAGGATACTTTATACTGACTACACTTGTAGTCAGCTAGCAGTGACAGACAATAGATGCATTAAATTATTCGGAATGACTTAATAAACTCAAAGATCCCTGGATATTAACTTTAAAACTTTTATCTGATAGGAAAGAACTGAAGATAAAGACTATTCAATTTCTATAATTTAATGTTAACGCTCCCCTGAAAAACAAACATATTCTCAGTGTGACAGATGCTCACGTCAGATATGTGCACTGAAAGGCTTCACACAGGAAATAATCTTTCAATTGTTTTTTCACACATAATTGCTTGCATATGGTTTCTGCAGGTTACAACTTCAGAACCTCTATCAAGTTAAGTGCTGTTGAATTTTCACAAACTTATTTCATCACTGTTAATGATGCAAGTATTATATGACTGTAGTAGCAACAGCCAAAAACACACAAATGCTATAATGTAGAACATACCTCAAATTTCAAATGGATACACCATAAATTAATATGGTCCATCCAATGAACTGTTTATGTATCTCAAAACTTCTGGAGACTGAGCACGTTGTCAAGACACATTATGGTCACAAAGGTCAGATCATTAAATGTATATTAGGTGAAACCCCCTAAATCAGCAGGACCCCTGAGATTGTGAATTGCGGGAAGTATTGGTGAACTACAAAAATTTGCACTTAATGGAAATGAGTCATCAAACAAAATAGTTATTTAATAGTTTTTACACATTTAAGGAATTATTATAAATTATAGAAATAGGTTTGAATATTTCCTACAGTTGGCTACTACATGAAGCTACAGCTATGTCACATAGAACATATCACATAGAACACTGATATAGAGGATAGGAACAGGAGCTGACCTCTTATACTGAAACTAGGTTGAGGAGGAGACAGAGTATTGCTCTGGTATATGTAGCATTACATATAGTGTCACCATATGTAACAGTACCATTTCAAAGAAAGCCACATTGCTAAATGTGTACCAGTGTCTTCCTCTGTTCGCAAAATGTGGTTCAGGATTCATTGAATTTTTTGCTTGACATTTCAGAATGTGAAATGTGGTTTATGTTGCTGGCTTTGTTTGGGCCAATTGCACCATGCCCAGATCCTCTGCAGCTCAACTCTGGCCCAGCAATAAACCTGCTGTGATTGATTAAGCTCTTGATGAGGTTCTCAAACTATCTATATATGTTCCACAGTTAGTTCATTGCTAACTGTATTTCCTGGCTTACTCTATATCGTGCTTCTGTGTTCTGTATTTCTGGTTATCCAATCTTTGCTTATGTTTTGTTTTGTACTCAGATTTTGTGCCATATTTGCTATTTTTGCTGTAAACTGACCTCATTTCCCACCTTGTTTTGTGCCCTTACTTTTGTGTAGGAAATAAATGACTCTTAGTTACGGGCCACTAGTTAGGTAGACCCAACAAGTAGGCAGGGACAGTTTTGGAGATTTACATTTAGGGCTCACTGTCTTGTCATTCCTGAGTCCAGAGTTCCCATTACACATCAGTTGTTTTCCCTCATCCTAGTTAAAGTTGGTACAATTCCTTTAACGTGGCTTATATAGCAGAAAATGAGACTGGCAACACAAGAAGATAGCAGTTTTAATGCCTTTAACCAGATTTTTACCCAATAAAATACCAACATACCTAGGTTGGGTATTAAGTATCCTCTCTATATGTTTACCTGTAATGGTTGCTAGGTGCACAGGGAGGACAGTGAGGCCTAAACTGAGACTGTCACATACCTACTTGCCTCACATATATTAAAACGATATGAGACAACCTTGAAAACGGTTTCTTCCTAACCCACAGTGCAGACACAAAACAAGACTCACAAACAAATAACACAGAAATTGAGGTCAGAGGTCTGGGTCATCATTAAGATAGCATATACAGTACAAAATGGATAGTCTAATGTAGAGCTGCAGAGATGCTGGGTGTGTTGCAATAGTGAAACAGCCAGGAACATATGGCACAGTTCATGCACGCAAAAACACAGGGAACCTTGATGCCTCTTAAGCCTCATTCCACAAACAGAAGAAGACACTGCCACAGATGTTACAGATCCCCTCCCCCCCTTTTGTGAGGAGCCAGACCCTCACTCTTTGACTACACTCACCCTTTGAAGGATTTTGGCAGTGGTTTAGTTTGAGAAAATATGGAGCATGGAAATCTTTGCCAGAGACTCTCAGGACAATAACCCTTCAAATGAACCAGGTATTCAACAGAATTTTGGACCATTGGACAATCTACTACCTTCTGCCTCAAATTCCAAAATGACTTAGACTACAACGGGAGCTAGTTGGTTAGTTAGCAAAGGAGAGATGTGCTTTTTCAGAGGGTAATTGCCGAAAACATTATGTATACGAAAAGAACGAATCAATTGCAGTCTTAAAGACAAAGTATTAATGAACTCACTGATAGAGTATGGCCCACCAAATCGAGGAGCCCATTTCCTTGATTAAACTTTGAGATGCAGATTTTTAGTAGAAAACCACACTTGTTCCCCGAAAAAGATACTCAGGAATGGGAGACCCGGTCTTGGGGTTTAGCCAGGTTCAAAAGGTCTTGGGCTTTAGTCAGGTTTGAAAGAGCCCAGGCCCATGCAGAGCTAAGTCGTTGGAAAGTTGTTTTTGCAAAAGGGTTAACTGACTCAATGGGGTATATTCATCAGAACCCAGCCTGTTGCTAGCACTTTTGACTATTTAGCCCTCTCCGCCACCTTCACACCAGTGGAGGGGTGTGAGTGAAGGGGGGTGCGTGGGGCGTTACTGTTCCCACGCCGGAACACTGGCTGCTGCCGGCGACTTTTAAGTCGCTGGCTGCATTTATTTCTTTGCCAGGCCCTGTCTGGGGTAGAATAAACGTGGTGCAGCATCCTGCCCCAATACATCAAGAGGCTTCCGCATCTTAATGCATGCCGCTGCGACTATGCAGCGGCGGGGCAATCATGTGCTGGCGCACGAGCGCCAGCGTGTGATAGATCTCCACAATATTCCAATAATTATCGAAAAAGGGCAACATTTTGGTGGGCTTGTTAATCTACTTTAATCTACTTGTTTAGGCCCAACTAAGAAGAAAGGGTTCCATTTCTCATGAGAATCAGAGAGTATTGTTAAAATGTTTGATTGAGTCTCTCTTTAGTGGACATTGGTCTCTGAATGAAATGCAGAAGAGAAAGACAGTGAGACCCAAACGAACTGTCAGGGCAGGGAGACTGTGGACCCTCTGGACCACCGCGGGAGATGGTACAAGCTGACACCTGGGACCGGAGTCTAAGTGGCACCCGGTCTTCACCAGAGCCGCAAAGCGGAATGAACTTACTGCGGCGGGATACCACCAGGTCATTCCACAAGTGCGACTAGCCCGCAGTGGCTTCCAAGGTAATAATGCAGGAGACGAGCACAGGAAGGCACACTAGGACTCACGTCAGGAATCGCAGGAGCTGGCACATGGATCAGGAAAACAGGAATGGACTGGCACACAGGAACGCAGGATTCACAGGAATGGACTGGCACACAGGAACGCAGGATACACAGTAACGCAGGATACACAGGAACGCAGGATACACAGGGGAGGACAGGTCGTTGAACGATCCGACGAATTCGGACTGAGCGCGGGATTTCACTTTCAATTTGTGTCACAAGACAATGCAAATACATGCACCAGGAAGAAGGAGAACTCCAGCGGACCTGAGTGGGGAAGCGACACATCCAGGATATCGGGCCCATGATCTTAGTGAATCGCAGCAGAGTGCATGATCGTCGGATAATGCACTTTGGATGAACTCCAGTGGCCGGGTAAGTAAATGTGCCCCATTATTTTGTAGAGAAGAGACCCTAAACTAAGCACAAATTATTAATAAGGATTTATTTATAACACTAATCATACTGAGAATGTCTAACCACAACTATGAAAAAATTAAAAATGAACTGAAAAAATGAAAAAAATTCAATGATTAGAACTGACCATGCACTCCGTGCTCCATTCAAGGGGGGAAACCACTGCTAAATGGTTCAGGTTGCTTGGTCTGATTTTTTCCTTGTTCTTGTTTTCGTGTACAAGATGGGCAGTGTTGGACTGGCCCACCAGAGTACTAGAGGATCCTGTAATGGATCCAGTCTGTTAGCCAATAGTGCAGGCCAGCAATTTGGACACTACTGGGGCCGATTTCTGAGCACTTACCAAGGGTGGTCCACCAGAATATTTTTACTTAGTGAGCCAAAGGAATCACTATCCAACACTAGACAGAGTACAACCTCCATTCTTGATATGATTGTGGGTTAGAGAGTAGGGACTAGAGATGAGCGAGCACTAAAATGCTCGGGTACTCGTTATGCGAGATGAACTTTTCCCGATGCTCGAGTGCTCGTCTCGAATAACGAGCCCCATTGAAGTCAATGGGAGACTCGAGCATTTTTCAAGGGGACCAAGGATCTGCACAGGGAAGCTTGGCCAAGCACCTGGGAACCTCAGAAAAGGATGGAAACACCACGGAAATGGACAGGAAACAGCAGGGGCAGCATGCATGGATGCCTCTGAGGCTGCTTAATCGCACCATTATGCCAAAATTATGGGCAACAGCATGGCCATGACAGAGTGACCGAATGAGGCTAGATAGCATCTAAAACATCCAATAGGGTCCCATTGACCCTGACACTATAGGGGACTATGCAGAGGCAGCGGCAGCAGCGGCAGGCTAGAGAATGTCTTGGCAACATACCCCAAATGGACTCAGGCTTAAAACCAATGGGTGGCAGAGAGGAACCAAAGGAGGTGAGCAAGAAGCGCTCAAATAATATCGGTAAATGATAAAAGTTTGCCAGTATATTTTGTGGATTACACAGCAGGGTGGTGACAAAGTTAACAAGTTTGATGAGGAAGCCATGAAAACAACCCAAAATTCTGCCTGACACAGCTCGTTTGATAAGGGGACCATGTATGGAGGCAGTGAACTAGTAGTAGATTAAAGGTGCTGCAGTTAAAACTATGTTAGTTGGATCTTGGGATGGAGCTGGCGCTCCGCTGCCAGGCAAGCTTTCGCCAATCCAAGCCCCTGTCTCTAGGCTACTCCCCAAACAGCACTTCTAAGAACCTTTTGTATAAGATCAAGTGTAGTAGCGTTCTTATAAGTTTGGGTTCTGGCGGGTGAGGGGAATGTAAACAGATGCGCAAGAAGCGCTGAAATAATATTGGTAAATGATAAAAGTTTGCCAGTATATTTTGTGGATTACACAGCAGGGTGGCGACAAAGTTAACAAGTTTGATGAGGAAGCCATGAAAACAACCCAAAATTCTGCCTGACACAGCTCGTTTGATAAGGGGACCATGTATGGAGGCAGTGAACTAGTAGTAGATTAAAGGTGCTGCAGTTAAAACTATGTTAGTTGGATCTTGGGATGGAGCTGGCGCTCCGCTGCCAGGCGAGCTTTCGCCAATCCAAGCCCCTGTCTCTAGGCTACTCCCCAAACAGCACTTCTAAGAACCTTTTGTATAAGATCAAGTGTAGTAGCGTTCTTATAAATTTAGGATATGGCGGGTGAGGGGAATGTAAACAGATGCGCAAGAAGCGCTGAAATAATATTGGTAAATGATAAAAGTTTGCCAGTATATTTTGTGGATTACACAGCAGGGTGGCGACAAAGTTAACAAGTTTGATGTGGAAGCCATGAAAACAACCCAAAATTCTGCCTGACACAGCTCATTTGATAAGGGGACCATGTATGGAGGCAGTGAACTAGTAGTAGATTAAATGTGCTGCAGTTAAAACTATGTTAGTTGGATCTTGGGATGGAGCTGGCGCTCCGCTGCCAGGCGAGCTTTCGCCAATCCAAGCCCCTGTCTCTAGGCTACTCCCCAAACAGCACTTCTAAGAACCTTTTGTATAAGATCAAGTGTAGTAGCATTCTTATAAGTTTGGGTTCTGGCGGGTGAGGGGAATGTAAACAGATGCGCAAGAAGCGCTAAAATAATATTGGTAAATGATAAAAGTTTGCCAGTATATTTTGTGGATTACACAGCAGGGTGGCAACAAAGTTAACATGGAAGCCATGAAAACAATCCAAAATTCTCCCTGACACAGCTCGTTTGATAAGGGGACCATGTATGGAGGCAGCTATATGGACTACTTTTGGAGGCAGCTATGGCGATGAAGTGTGGAGGTAGCAATGGAGACAACGTGTGAAGGCAGCTAAAAAGACGACGTGTGGAGGCTGCTATGGCTGTATGTGGCACTCCCAAAAATTGTTTAAAACAGAGGACAGGGTAGTTGGCCCTCCAGAAAAATTAAATACATAGAGTACTATAGCCAGAGCCTGTTGGCCCTGGCAAAAAAATAGCCAGTTTCCTCTGCTTTAGTGTACAAAGAGGAGGAGAAGGAGGACAATGAGGAGGAGTGCATACATTATTCAGGTTCAGCTTCTTTCACCTGGTGGAGAATGGAAATGCGGAGAAATCCAGGCTTTATTCATCTTGATAAGCGTCAGCCTGTCAGCGCTGTCAGTCGACAGGCGTGTACGCTTATCGGTGATGATGCCACCAGCTGCACTGAAAACCCGCTCGGACAACACGCTAGCGGCAGGGCAGGCAAGAACCTCCAAGGCGTACAGCGCCAGTTCATGCCACATGTCCAGCTTTGAAACCCAGTAGTTGTAGGGAGCTGTGTGATCATTTAGGACGATGGTATGGTCAGCTACGTACTCTCTCACCATCTTTCTGTAAAGATCAGCCCTACTCTGCCGAGACTGGGGACAGGTGACAGTGTCTTGCTGGGGTGACATAAAACTGGCAAAGGCCTTGTAAAGCGTACCCCTGCCAGTGCTGGACAAGCTGCCTGGTCGCCTACTCTCCCTCGCTACTTGTCCCGCAGAAGTACGCCCTCTGCCGCTAGCGCTGTCAGAAGGGAAATACTATTTCAGCTTGTGCACCAGGGCCTGCTGGTATTCATGCATTCTCACACTCCTTTCCTCTCCAGGGATGAGAGTGGAAAGATTTTGCTTGTACCGTGGGTCCAGGAGAGTAAATACCCAGTAATCGGTGCTGGAATAAATTCTTTGAACACGAGGGTCACGGGATAGGCAGCTTAGGATAGGCAGCTGTCCATTTCCTCCTCCTCCAACTCCTCCAACTCCTCTTCTTCTGCCCATACACGCTGAACAGTGAAGGACTGAACAATGGTCCCCTCTTCTCGCCAACATTCTCCTCCTCTTCCTCCTCATCCTCCTCCACCTCCTCCGATATGCGCTGAGAAACAGACCTAAGGGTGCTTTGGCTATCAACAAGGGAATCTTCTTCCCCCGTCTCTTGTGACGAGCGCAAAGCTTCTGATTTCATGCTGACCAGAGAATTTTTCAACAGGCCAAGCAGCGGGATGGTGAGGCTGATGATGGCGGCATCACCACTGACCATCTGTGTTGACTCCTCAAAGTTACTCAGCACCTGACAGATATCAGACATCCACGTCCACTCCTCATTGTAGACTTGAGGAAGCTGACTGACCTGACTACCAGTTCTGGTGGAAGTTGACATCTGGCAGTCTACAATCGCTCTGCGCTGCTGGTAAACTCTGGAAAACATGGTTAATGTTGAATTCCACCTCGTGGGCATGTCGCATAACAGTCGGTGAGCGGGCAGTTGGAGGCGGCGCTGCGCTGCCCTGAGAGTGGCAGCATCTGTGCTGGACTTCCTGAAATGCGCACAGATGCGGCGCACCTTCGTGAGCAAATCAGACAGATTGGGGTATGTCTTGAGGAAACGCTGAACTATGAGATTTAACACATGGGCCAGGCATGGCACATGTGTCAGTCTGCCGAGTTGCAGAGCTGCCACCAGGTTACGGCCGTTGTCACACACAACCATGCCTGGCTTCAGGTTCAGCGGTGCCAGCCACAGATCAGTCTGCGCCGTGATGCCCTGTAATAACTCTTGGGGGGTGTGCCTTTTATCGCCTAGGCTCAGCAGTTTGAGCACCGCCTTCTGTCGCTTAGCGATGGCACTGCTGCTGTGCCTAGAGCTACCGACTAATGGCGCCATGCCCACGGATGGTAATTCGGAGGAGGAGGTGGAGGAGGGGTGGGAGGAGGAGGAGGCATAGTAGGCCTTTGAGACCTGGACCGAGGTAGGCCCCGCAATCCTCTGCGTTGGCAGTATATGACCAGCTCCAGGGTCAGACTCGGTCCCAGCCTCCACCAAGTTAACCCAATGTGCCGTCAGCGATATATAGTGGCCCTGCCCGGCAGCACTCGTCCACGTGTCCGTGGTCAGGTGGACCTTGTCAGAAACGGCGTTGGTCAGGGCACGGAGGATGTTCTCTGACACGTGCTTGTGCAGGGCTGGGACGGCACATCGGGAAAAGTAGTGGCGGCTGGGGACCGAATACCGAGGGGCGGCTGCCGCCATGAGGTTTCGAAAGGCCTCGGTCTCTACCAGCCTATAGGGCAGCATCTCCAGGCTAAGCAACTTGGAGATGTGGACGTTGAGGGCTTGGGCGTGTGGGTGGGTTGCGCTATACCTCCTTTTGCGCTCCAGCGTCTGGGGTATGGAGAGCTGAACGCTGGTGGATGCTGTGGAGGATCGTGGAGGCGAAGATGGGGTTTTCGCACGGGAGGTGTTTGGGCCGGGGTCCTGGGCAGGGGGCTGACTAGCAGATGACACAGGGGAAATAGCAGTGGTGTGCCCGGTCGGAGGTGAACGGGCTTGGTGCCATTGAGTGGGGTGTTTAGCATTCAGATGCCTGCGCATACTGGTGGTAGTTAAGCTAGTAGTGGTGGAACCCCTGCTGATCCTGGTTTGGCAAAGGTTGCACACCACAGTCCGTCGGTCATCCGGTGTTTCTTTAAAGAACCTCCAGACTTCTGAAAATCTAGCCCTCGCCACGGGAGCTTGACTACGGGCAACATTTGGCGCTGATGCACCAGCTCTGACCCTGCCTCTCCGTCTGGCCCCACCACTGCCTCTTCCAACCTGTTCTGCTATAGGACTCGCCTCCGTCTCAGAAGCACTGTGTTCACCCGGCCTATCAACCCAGCTCGGGTCTGTCACCTCATCATCCTCCGATCCCTCAGTCTGCTCCCCCCTCGGACTTCCTGCCCTGACAACAACTTCACCACTGTCTGACAACTGTGTCTCCTCATCGTCCGACACCTCTTTACACACTTCTTCCACTACGTGAATAATGTCATCGTCACCCACAGACTGCGACTGTTGGAAATTCTGGGCATTGAAAAATAGCTCAGCAGCAGGACAAGTGGTTTGTGACTGTGGGAAGGGTCCAGAAAACAGTTCCTCAGAGTATGCCGGTTCAAATGCCAAATTTTGGTGGGAGGGGGCAGACTGGGGGGAAGGAGGCTGAGGTGGAGGAGCTGGAGGAGTGCCGATTTCGGTGACATGGGTGACTGACTGGTGGACAAATGGCTAGAAGCATTGTCCGCAATCCACGACATCACCTCTTCGCACTGTTCTGGTCTCAACAGTGCTCTACTACGAGTCCCAGTAACTTGAGACATGATGAACCTAGGGAGTGTACCTCTGCGGCGTTCCCCTGCTCCCCCATCAGCAGGTGGTGTCTCACCCCGCCCAGGACTACGGCCTCTGACCCCTGCAGTAGTTGGACGCCCACGTCCACGCCCTCGTCCTCTACCCCTAGCCCTCGGGTTAAACATTTTCCAAATAAAAGTGTAAAAAAATTTTTTGTGTTTATTTTTTTTTAGTTTTTTATTTTTTTTAACAAAACAATGCTATCCTATTGCTATGGCTAGTTTCTAACCTACACTGACAGCACACAACTGGATTTTGTGCTTTGCAAGATGAGTTTGAGCTATAAAATGAAATAAAGGTAAAAAAAAAAAAATCAGCAGACTCTGCCTAATTCTAATCAAACCCCTAATAAATTGTCCCACTTCGGTGTTTGAGGTGGATATGCGTGTCACTAAGAGCTAAACACAATGGTCGCAGGTCTCCCAGCAAATTCCTCACAGTATGGTACTAGCTGCACTACTAGTGCCAGCAAGCCCAGCCACAAGCAAACAAAGAAAAGGAAAATATAACGCTATTGTAGGCCTAAGTAAGCCGTTTGGGTTCTCCTATGGCTATTTTGTAGCCTACAATGAGAGCACACTGCTTTGCAAGATGAGTTTGAGCTATAAAATGAAATACAGCTAAAAAAAAAAAAATCAGCAGACTCTGCCTAATTCTACTCAAACCCCTAATAAATTGTCCCACTTCGGTGTTTTAGGTGGATATGCGTGTCACTAAGAGCTAAACACAACGGTCGCAGGTCTCCCAGAAAATTCCTCACAGTATGGTACTAGCTGCACTACTAGTGCCAGCAAGCCCAGCCACAAGCAAACAAAAAAAAGGAAAATATAACGCTATTGTAGGCCTAAGTAAGCCGTTGGGGTTCTCCTATGGCTATTTTGTAGCCTACAATGAGAGCACACTGCTTTGCAAGAGGAGTTTGAGCTATAAAATGAAATACAGCTAAAAAAAAAAAAATCAGCAGACTCTGCCTAATTCTACTCAAACCCCTAATAAATTGTCCCACTTCGGTGTTTGAGGTGGATATGCGTGTCACTAAGAGCTAAACACAACGGTCGCAGGTCTCCCAGCAAATTCCTCACAGTATGGTACTAGCTGCACTACTAGTGCCAGCAAGCCCAGCCACAAGCAAACAAAAAAAAGGAAAATATAACGCTATTGTAGGCCTAAGTAAGCCGTAGGGGTTCTCCTATGGCTATTTTGTAGCCTACAATGAGAGCACACTGCTTTGCAAGATGAGTTTGAGTTTAAAATGAAATAAAGATAAAAAAAAAATATTAAATCAGCAGACTCTGCCTAATTCTAATCAAACCCCTAATAAATTGTCCCACTTCGGTGTTTGAGGTGGATATGCGTGTCACTAACAGCTAAACACAATGGTAGCAGGTCTCCCAGCAAATTCCTCACAGTATGGTACTAGCTGCACTACTAGTGCCAGCAAGCCCAGCCACAAGCAAACAAAAAAAAGGAAAATATAACGCTATTGTAGGCCTAAGTAAGCCGTTGGTGTTCTCCTATGGCTATTTTGTAGCCTACAATGAGAGCACACTGCTTTGCAAGATGAGTTTGAGCTATAAAATGAAATACAGCTAAAAAAAAAAAAAATCAGCAGACTCTGCCTAATTCTACTCAAACCCCTAATAAATTGTCCCACTTCGGTGTTTGAGGTGGATATGTGTCACTAAGACCTAAACACAACGGTCGCAGGTCTCCCAGCAAATTCCTCACAGTATGGTACTAGCTGCACTACTAGTGCCAGCAAGCCCAGCCACAAGCAAACAAAGAAAAGGAAAATATAACGCTATTGTAGGCCTAAGTAAGCCGTTTGGGTTCTCCTATGGCTATTTTGTAGCCTACAATGAGAGCACACTGCTTTGCAAGATGAGTTTGAGCTATAAAATGAAATACAGCTAAAAAAAAAAAAATCAGCAGACTCTGCCTAATTCTACTCAAACCCCTAATAAATTGTCCCACTTCGGTGTTTGAGGTGGATATGCGTGTCACTAAGAGCTAAACACAACGGTCGCAGGTCTCCCAGAAAATTCCTCACAGTATGGTACTAGCTGCACTACTAGTGCCAGCAAGCCCAGCCACAAGCAAACAAAAAAAAGGAAAATATAACGCTATTGTAGGCCTAAGTAAGCCGTTGGGGTTCTCCTATGGCTATTTTGTAGCCTACAATGAGAGCACACTGCTTTGCAAGAGGAGTTTGAGCTATAAAATGAAATACAGCTAAAAAAAAAAAAATCAGCAGACTCTGCCTAATTCTACTCAAACCCCTAATAAATTGTCCCACTTCGGTGTTTGAGGTGGATATGCGTGTCACTAAGAGCTAAACACAACGGTCGCAGGTCTCCCAGCAAATTCCTCACAGTATGGTACTAGCTGCACTACTAGTGCCAGCAAGCCCAGCCACAAGCAAACAAAAAAAAGGAAAATATAACGCTATTGTAGGCCTAAGTAAGCCGTAGGGGTTCTCCTATGGCTATTTTGTAGCCTACAATGAGAGCACACTGCTTTGCAAGATGAGTTTGAGTTTAAAATGAAATAAAGATAAAAAAAAAATATTAAATCAGCAGACTCTGCCTAATTCTAATCAAACCCCTAATAAATTGTCCCACTTCGGTGTTTGAGGTGGATATGCGTGTCACTAACAGCTAAACACAATGGTAGCAGGTCTCCCAGCAAATTCCTCACAGTATGGTACTAGCTGCACTACTAGTGCCAGCAAGCCCAGCCACAAGCAAACAAAAAAAAGGAAAATATAACGCTATTGTAGGCCTAAGTAAGCCGTTGGTGTTCTCCTATGGCTTTTTTGTAGCCGACACTGAAAGCACACTGCTTTGCAAGATGAGTTTGAGCTATAAAATGAAATACAGCTAAAAAAAAAAAAAATCAGCAGACTCTGCCTAATTCTACTCAAACCCCTAATAAATTGTCCCACTTCGGTGTTTGAGGTGGATATGCGTGTCACTAAGAGCTAAACACAACGGTCGCAGGTCTCCCAGCAAATTCCTCACAGTATGGTACTAGCTGCACTACTAGTGCCAGCAAGCCCAGCCACAAGCAAACAAAAAAAAGGAAAATATAACGCTATTGTAGGCCTAAGTAAGCCGTTGGGGTTCTCCTATGGCTATTTTGTAGCCTACAATGAGAGCACACTGCTTTGCAAGATGAGTTTGAGCTATAAAATGAAATACAGCTAAAAAAAAAAAAATCAGCAGACTCTGCCTAATTCTACTCTTGCCCCTAATAAATTGCCCCACTTCGGTGTTTGAGGTGGATATGCGTGTCACTAAGAGCTAAACACAACAGTCGCAGGTCTCCCAGCAAATTCCTCACAGTATGGTACTAGCTGCACTACTAGTGCCAGCAAGCCCAGCCACAAGCAAACAAAAAAAAGGAAAATATAACACTATTGTAGGCCTAAGTAAGCCGTTGGGGTTCTCCTATGGCTATTTTGTAGCCTACAATGAGAGCACACTGCTTTGCAAGATGAGTTTGAGCTATAAAATGAAATACAGCTAAAAAAAAAAAAATCAGCAGACTGCCTAATTCTACTCAAACCCCTAATAAATTGTCCCACTTTGGTGTTTGAGGTGGATATGTGTGTCACTAAGAGCTAAACACAACGGTAGCAAGTCCCCCTGCAAATTCCTCACAATATGGTACTAGCTGCACTACTAGTGCCAGCAAGCCCAGCCACAAGCAAATAAAAAAAAAAATGTATAACGTTATTGTAGCCCTAAGAAGGGCTGTTGGGTTCTTGTAGAATCACTCCTGCCTAACAGTAAGCTAATAGAACACCCTAACACTTTCCCTCACCAGCAGCAGCTCTCTCCCTAGCGGCATCCAGACACAGAATGATCCGAGCAGCGCAGGCAGGGGCTAGTCTATTCCAGGGTCACCTGATCTGGCCAGCCAACCACTGCTATCGATGTGTAAGGGTACCACATCATGCTGGGTGGAGTGTAGAGTCTCTTGGCTTGTGATTGGCTCTGTTTCTGGCCGCCAAAAAGCAAAACGGCGGGAGATGCCATTTTCTCGAGCGGGCGAAGTATTCGTCCGAGCAACGAACAGTTTCGAGTACGCTAATGCTCGAACGAGCATCAAGCCTGGACGAGTATGTTCGCTCATCTCTAGTAGGGACCCATATTTTATTGTATTCTATGAAAGCAGAATAACCTAAATACATCTTAACATAGTAGTACGTCACACATCGGCTGTGGGTGAATGAAGAGGGTTCACAGGGCGGTACGCAAGATCAATTAATTATCCTTTTATAGACACTCCCAGAATGCACAGGCGCAGGGAGTGATTTAGAGTTGTTCACACACATTTGAATATGGCACAACAATAAATCACAACCCTTATTATCACACCAATAAGCTGCCACCAGTTCTCCTTTAATATAAGCCCGGTCTGTAACAGGATTATATAGGGTGAGGAACCAACCTGATAGCATGTATTTAACCGAGACATGGATGTGGGGATTCGTGGATGGAGATAAAAGAGCAACATAGGCTAAATTTTATATTTAATTTCTCTTTAAGAGCATACTAGACAATATAGTACACACAATAGATAAATATACAGTTAGCACAGTACAAGGTTAGGACTACAAGCATCCACTATTCTGTTAGTTACCTTGTTTGGGCCTAATGAAAACTGATAGGCCACACTTTAATATCCTTCCTGTGCTTTGTGATGGTGAATTGTTTCCTCAGGCAAAGACCATCAGTGGTGTTTAGATTATATATAGGGTTTTGTGGACCCTCCTACTTGGTATTAAATGCAGAACCTTGGAGAAGTCCTGGCTTCTCCAGGGAAAGTCAAAGGATCAGAGTTCTGGTTCCATTGGATATGAGGAATCCCTGGATGGCATTGATACCAAACCTGGCCCATTTGCTATGGTCCCATCCTGAGATATTTATATCTTAGTGTCCAAGCATTCTAGAACCTAGGGAGTCAGGGCACTATGATCCCCTGGCTACCTCGATTGAAAAAATGTATTTGCCCTTCTGCTGAGAAGGACCAAAACTCAATAACTGTCCCTAACCAAAATAATTGCCTGAGATTTTATAATCCTTTGTCTTCTGGTTTAAAAATTTGAGGGAAGTCTCCTGAAGCCTTTCAGAGTCACTGTGGCTGCAAAAGGTGTTAGTTAATAGCTGCCGCCTACAGACCCAGAGTCCCTCTGCAGCCTTTGTAGTAGAAAGTTTCCATGAACTTATTAATTCTACAAGATAAGGCTAGGGGGAAGTAAGGGATATTGATGGCTTCATGCACAGACCAAAACCTGGCATGTGAATCTCCCTTGTATATGTATGTTCATCACAATATCTGGCATGTGAATCCCAACACGCAGTATATGGTAGGATGAATCAGACAACCTAAGGTTAAAGTACCCTAGGAGGGTCTCAGCACCATTGCTCTACGTATGCAGAGACACTCTGCTGATGTCATTATAATAATAATCTTTATTTTTATATTCCACAGTACTTTACAAATCACTTTAATAGTGGTTCCAGTCTCTGGTTGCAGCCTTTGCAATGCTTCTACATAGGGAGACCAGTGGTAAAGGGAGGTTCTGTAGTGAGGTAAGCATAGCTTCTTTCTTGTTTTCAAAGTCCCTCTTAAAAGAAAAAAAAGCCCGGACAACCCCTTTAAGATCCTTATGTCTTTTGAATTGTGATACATCTTCAGTTTTTCCTATCCTGGCAGGCGCAAATTTTGGCTTCTTTTTGAGACATTTTGTTGCAAATGTCTCATATCCACATGGATACAAGCCTTGTGAGGGGGTTTTATGCATTAGTGGACTTTACTGTTAATTTTGGATTTAAGGCTGTGTCCTGTTTTTTCAAGCAGCCTAGGGTGATGACGACATATGAGGCTGTGGTCACGCGTGGTGTTAAGGGTGCGGTCACACGTTGCGTTTTGATTGCATTTTGCATCACATTACAACAGCCGGGGAGAGGTGATTTGCCTAAGTACATTACTGTTAACATTTGCATTTACAAAATGCATAGTAACGCATGTGTTAACATCATATTTATATTGCGTTTTGTAAATGCAAATGTTAACAGTAATGTAATTAGGCAAATCACCTCTCCTCAGCTGTTGTAATGTGTTTCAAAACGCAACTAAAATGCAATCAAAATGCAATGTGTGAACGCACCCTGTAATGTAAATGCAAACATTTCTGAATTTTCAAAAAACAGGTTGCTGTACAAAATTTTAAACAATTCCAATTTTCATGTTAAAATAGGACCATGAAAAAAATTCTTCCTTTGAGCCTGAAAAGTCTCAAAAATAAGCAAAAAAAGTGATACAGAAGTGAAAGGCGCATGGAACATCTGGAAAACAAAGATACATAAGTCACTGCACAAGGTGGAGACCAAGGCTTACTTGAAAAACAACAGCTGAAAAATCGCAAAAAAGGTGGAAAAATGAGACAATTTGTCTAGCAGAAATACTGATACATGTCCCCCAATGTTTTTAAAGGTTGTAGCTATAATACATTGGTTATACATTTATTTTCATATCCTCAATATTGACCTTTAAGCATGTAGAATATATTCAGTCAATAGGTATTGTATACTGTAAATGAATGCTGAAAATATCTGCATGTAATTGTCTTTTAGTGTTTAATTATTATTTATTCAGGGGTCATTACTGGTGTTCATGTTTTTATTCATCAGGAGGAGCTCTCAGCATTCTTGCAGGATTCAATACGTTTGAATCAGAGAAATGCAATATAGGGCACTGTTTATTTAGCTATTGATCCAGGATTTGCCTATACCATCCTTTAGCAAAATGCTCACTGGATCAATAATTTCATTGCAGTCTGAACTCTGACTCAGACAAGAAATAATAAGAATACGGCAACTGAAAACAGAGAATCTCGTATTACTACTGTGAGACATTGTTCACTATAATTACTGCATGACTTTGCTTTTGTCATGTTCCATACGGAGTAATGCCGACAATACATTTATCTAGGTTTATTTGAACCTAATTACACATAAATGGTTTGATTACATAGAAAATGAATTTTACAATACATTCAACACCTCTGGATTGAATGTACTCCATTGTCTGCTTTAGAGCACATTTCTATAATGCAGGGACATGGTTGACAACCTGCCTACTACAATAAAAATAGTATGTAGCACGTCTTTCTGAAACATAGGGGGTTATTTATCATTGTTTTTCCTAGGATTTTTTGGCATAAAAAAGTCTCAAAGTAGTTGCATTGAGGTTTTTAAAGACTTTTCACTGCTAAAAAGTCTCACATGACTATATAGATAATTTCATAAATCTGGTGTAAACATGGAACTACTGCTAGTGTAACGCCGTTCAAAGCCAGATTTGTGACTTTTGCAAAAAGTCTCATAGTCACTTCAGTCCCCTGCTGATTCATGTGCTGAGACTTTTTATGCATTTTGAGACTTTTTAAAAAAATAATCCCAGACAGAAAATAGACCTTAAGAACATTTATAAAAGGACCAAGTCACCTTAATGGATCTGATGGGCACTGGAGCCTCAAAAATAGACATAGAAATGTTCCAAGGAGCTGGTCTAATGATAAATAACCCCCATAATCTTCAAGACCCAGATTAATCATTAGTGCACAACAAACAGTTTGCCTCACTAATGTGCAGAGTATGGCAGATTAATAAAGACCAGGGCACAATCTTCAATAATGTGGCGCAAGCCAAACATCCTTAAACTGAATGCTTCATTATTTTTCGATTGCCCTCAGTGGTGAGTTCTCTCTATACATGATGCATGTTTTATGCAAAGTACCCTAGGGAATCGGAAAATAAGTAAAAATAAAAATAAATTAGAAAGTTAAAACAAAAAAACAACTAAAAATTGAAACCCAAGACCCGATTTTTACATTGTAATAAATGATGTAGTAAATGGTAGGATCAATCAGACAACCTTGGGTTAAAGTATCCTAGGGAGTGTGAAAAATAGTAAAAAACTAAATTAAAAAAGTAAAAAAGAAATTAAATTAAAAAAACTAAAAATTCTAATTGCTCCCCTTTCCCTAGAACTGATATGAACATAAATAAGCAGTAAAATCATAAACATGTTAGATATCACCTTAGATGTCACAAAATGTCCAATTTATTAAAATATAATAACATTTTTCTGTTTAACCCCATAACGGAAAATAGCGCCCAAAGATGAAAATGCCACTTTTTTGCCATTTTGAAAAATATAAAAAATCTATAAAAAGTGATCAAAAGGCTGTTCAGTCCTCAAAATAGTATAATTTAAAACATCATCAAAAGTCGTGAAGAATGACCCCAAGCACAGCTCCGTACACTGAAGTATAAAAAAGTTATTAGTGCCAGAATATGCCAAAATGAATAATTTTTTTGTACAGGTTTTAATTTTTTCAAATGTATGAAAACATTATAAAATCTGTATAAATTTGGTATTCCCGTGATCGCACCGACCCAAAGAATGAAGCAGACATGTCATTTGTGGCACACAGTGAAAGCCGTAAAATCCAAGCCTACAAGAAAATGATGCAAATGCATTGATTTTCTTTTCACTTTTTAGATCCAAAGGACAACATTTAGAGCTTGCAAATAGTGGAAGAACTCCTTTGTTAGCTGCATAACAATCAGGAAAGAAAATCTGGGACTTCAGTCATGGGCCCTGTCCCTCTCTGATTACCGTACTTGTACAATGGTAACCTCCGACTGGGAAGAACCCAGGTCCCAGACCACATCTGACATTTTAGTTTTTGTACTAGAGCATGTGAGCTTCCAACTCCCTACATTGCTGCTCTCCATCTGAATAGCCAAACTCTGTAAGCCTGTGAGATGGATAATAATTCATAATAATAATTTTTTGTTAATATAGCGCCTGCAGATTACACAGCACTGCACAAAGTATGTCAAAATGAGATGTGGCGCATGTAATGACACATTCTTCCGAATGAAGCTGACCTGGTGCAGGCAGCTGCATCATCTAACGTCATCTGCATCATTTCAGAAGGGAGATGCATAAAGAGAAGGAGGAGTTAGGGGAGTATTTATTTTTTATTTTTGACTACTGTGGGGGGAGCTGTCACTTGATTACTGTGAGGGGCACTGAACTTTGGCTACTATGGAGCAATTTGACTATTAGCTACTGTGGGGAAATGTGAAATAATACATCCCTGTCACACCTTGCTCCTCCTGCTATTCCCAAAATAGCACTAAAGATCCAATTTAGCTTTATTTGTTTTACTCCTCAACTTAGTCCTAACTTTTTTTTATTTTTCCGTTTGGGGGTTCGTAAATCGTGTACATCCGAAAGGCACCATTTAATATTACATGCAATGTACTGGAATGATGGAAAAGTGTCAAATGCGGTCCAATCATCAAAAAAACAGTTGTGCTAACTTCATCTGAGCTTCATTTTTATGCCTTTTGGGGTCCAAATGACATATCCCCTTTATTCCTTATTCTATAGCCTGGGCCGGTTCTAGACAAAGTGGGGCCCTGGGCAAAACTAAAAGTGGGGCCCCAAAATAAAACTATTTTATGACCAGTCACAGGCAGCAGGAGGCTCCCTTTAGTATGGTAAAATGAACTGTAATATGGGAGAATTTTGTAGGAGATAGATAGATGATAGGGAAATTGATGGGCAGCACGGTGCCTCAGTGGTTAGCACTACAGCCTTGCAGTGCTTGTCAACATCTGCAAAGAGTTTTTATGTTCTCTCTGTGTTTGCGTGGGTTTCTTCCGGGTCCTCCGGCTTCCTCCCACACTCTAAAAAATGACTGGTAGGTTGAATAGATTGTGGGCCCCATGGGGACAGGGACAGATTTGGCAGCTCTGTGCAGTGCTGCGTAATATAGCACTTCTGCCTTGCAGCACTGGGGTCCTGGGTTCGATTCCCACCCAGGTCAACATCTGCAAAGAGTTTGTATGTTCTCTCCGTGTTTGCGTGGGTTTCCTCCCACACTTCAAAACATACTGTTAGGTGGTTTAGATTGTGAGCCCCATGGGGACAGGGACCAATTTGATATGCTTGTGCAGCGCTGCGTAATCTGTGTGCGCTATATAAATAAAGAATTATTATTAAAGAAAGAATTATTAAATAATTATTCATTAGAATTATTATGATAGAATATAAATATGAAAGATAGAGATTTCTAGATGCAGAACTATAAAGTAGATTATATATAGTAGATGTTTTGATGTTTTAAAAATAAAATCTAAATTACAGCAAAAAGAATTAAAATAAACCCCACAAACCATATATTTTCTGAAAGCAGACACTTGTCCCATTTTCAAAATTGCATTAAAGAGTTTATAGACATAGGCGCCTTCATGCAATTTTGATTCAAACTGAAAAATTATATAAAACATACTTGAAATTTGACTTTGATGGCAAAAAATGTGATAAAGAGAAATTTCTGCTAAATGTAATGGATGAACATGCGTAGAGTTGACAAATGCCTCATATTGATATGTTCACATAAATTTATCCACATAATATCACTAAAACTGTAATATCTGCTTTTCAGCTACAAATTTTAAGACAGTCACAACCTGCAAAATATAGCAATAAAACAGAATAAAAAGTAAAGGCGCCATAAAACCTATAGAATTTTGAAAGCAGACAACCAGGTGATGCATTTGGCAATTAACGTATATACTTGTGTATAAGCCGAGTTTTTCAGCACAAAAAATGTGCTGAAAAACGTCACCTCGACTTCTATCTTCTACCACGAGTCTATTAAAAAAGCTTATATACTCACCCTCCGGCGTCCCGATGCTCCACGGGGCTCCCCGATGTCCCCGCTGTTGGCCATGTTATCTTCCGGACGGCGCATACTATGACATCAGCAGCGGCCACGTCATAGTATGCGTCTGCTGGAAGAAAACATGGCCGCGTCCATGCCGGCAGTTAAAGAAGACAGAAGAAAGAAGAGGAGCTGCGCGGAAGAAAAAAGACGAGCCGAGCCAACATCGGGGAGCAGCGCCAAGCATTGGAGGGTGAGTATATAAGTTTATTTTTTTTAAGTGCTGGGGGCATGCTGTATACTACATGGGGCTGACTGTATACTACATGGAGGCTGGCAGGCTGTATACTACATGGGGGCAGGCTGGCTGTATACTACATGGGGGCAGGCTGGCTGTATACTACTGGGGGCAGGTTGGCTGTATACTACATGGGGGCAGGCTGGCTGTATACTACATGGTGGCTGGCTGGCTGTATACTACTGGGGGCAGGCAGGCTGTATACTACTGGGGGCTGGCTGTATACTACTAGGGGTTGGCTGGCTGTATACTACTGGGGGCTGGCTGTATACTACTTGGGGGCAGGCTGGCTGTATACTACATGGGGCGGGCTGGCTGTATACAACTAGGGGCTGGCTGGCTGTACACTACTGTGGGCTGGCTGTATACTACTAGGGGCTGGCTGTATACTACTAAGGGCTGGCTGGCTGTATACTACTGGGGGCTTGCTGCCTATATGCTGGGGGGGGGGCTGTGACTAATGCATTTCTCACCCTCGGCTTATTCTCGAGTCAATAGTTTTTCCCAGTTTTTGGTGGTAAAATTAGGGGTCTCGGCTTATACTCGGGTCGGCTTATACTCAAGTATATGTAAGGTAACTTTCAAAATTTCCTCTAAAATATGTGCAAATCCAGAATACTTATATAAAAAAATATACTTTCCTAAAACAGAAATCTGTGAGGAGTTCATACATACCCCACATATGTATATTCACCAAAATATGCAACAAAGGGAACGTTATATCCACAAGGGACACCAAACTATTTTTGCTGAAAATTGCACTGAGCGTTACACAGATCTATGATTGTTTGCTCCCTTACACAATGATAACCCAAATAAATAACTTTATATCTATAAACCCCTCAAATGAGATAACATTGTATTAGCCACACCATAAGAATGAGAGTTATAACATCATAACATAGGTGTAAATAATGGAGGATGGTGTGAAATAAAAACTTTATTCCAGAACATGTGTGTGTTTTTGGTGTTACATATAACTTTATGGACATGTTCTGGGTTGCGGTGCCACATTAGGCAAAGAGGATCGAATGTACATCGTATCAGTAAAAAAAAAAACTATCACGAAATAAAAGGCAATAAGAGCGGAAGTGTGTTCTTAGATAGTTCTGCATAGAGAAGGGTTAAAAACATGAATATAAGTTGATATTATCCCTTCTGAAAATGTAGTAACATATAAAGTGGATATTTCCATTATCTGTACACTTCAGGGGGCTGTATCTCTGGCTCTGTGGCACAGAATCTCACTTCTTTTTTCCTATGAAAGAAGAAAGTCTCCTCTTTTAAATGAATGTAAATTTGTGTTTCTAGGTGTCAGGAAAACGGAGATATTAACTGTTAATCTGCCGTCAGGAGTGATTTTTGATATAAAAATGTCACCTGATATTCTCACTTTAAACCTGAATATATCTGGCTCCTGGCCACCTAGAAACACAATTTAAGATTCACTTGAAAGAAGAGATTCTCCCCTTTCATGGGGCTGTAGGCAATTGCCCACTTTGCCTACCCATACTGCCGACCCTGCCTATAGCTCATTATGATTAGAGGTATAATTAATTTATAAAGTTGTTATCATGTTTTTATACAATTTAGAAAAAAATATATATTTGGAAAAAAAATGTATGTATTGCCATATTCTTGTAGGTATTTTTAAAAATATTCTCTTGCACAGAGAACTGCAAGGTATATTTTTACCAGGAACAGCTAACTCTTGGATCCCTTTAAAACATTTTGATCCACCTTTATGCAATTTTGTATGTGGGGCTTTGGTCAAAATACATCAAAATGCAGCATTTATTTCTGTGATGGTGTTTACATATATATGTTCTAAGGAAAGGGATGATTAAAATGTTGAGATTTTTATGATTTTGGTTTTAACCCTAGCGGCGCTTTTACAATGTAATGCAATACTACTGCAGTGCTGCCATTTGTCCTGGTCACATCTACACACCTACGAACGGTGCCAGCTGCCAGCTAGGAGTTAACCTTTAGGCCAACAGCACAGGATCATGCTCAGTCATGATTACATTTTAGTGTAACCCGAGTAACTTCTGAAGGTAACTAGCATAAAAATGAAATAATGTTTTAAAACAGGGAACATTTTAGAAAATAATAAAAACTATAGGTTGATTAGGGATATTTGGGGTACCTGCTGATATATTATGGTAGATTTCCTTTAACAAGTAGGGGGCAGGTTTGGGAACAGGCTGAATTTGTTGTTTGAATTTGAGTTTGTGTGAAATTAATGTTGACTATTTCTTGAACAAGGTACTTCTGATGTCAGTAGAACTTTGTGACTGGAATTTCCCATAAGACCTGGTACACACAGTGTCATCACGGGCAGCTAGCTTGCAACAACTAAAATTCACGTCTGAAACCAACAGTTTTCAGGTGGATGGAATCTTGGCTGCCTTCAGGATATTGGGGACTTGTACCGGCAATGCAGACATCAGTCACTGACAACACTGATCAGACACAGGCAAAAGTGGTATCTATCAACATACTGCTGACTTCATCACATCCAGAACTGTGTGGCAAATTATTATATGTACCTTGGAAACTTTTTTTTATGTAAATACCCCTATGAATAAATGGTATATAATTTCTATCCTCGTCGACCTGGGCTGTAGCCATACGTGATTGATATCCATTTTGCTAGATTTCTAGATCCATACTTGAATATTACCCCCTCAATGTGGACCTGTTGCTGACCCTGTACCAGTAGTTATGGTCCACACTACTACTGGACCCAGTAGTTAGGGTAAGGCTGCATTCACACAACATATGAAAATGGCCATACCGTACCGTTTTTTATAGGCTACATACGGCCACATTAATTTCAATTGACAATACATCTAACCATTTACATTTCTGTTGTTTACACCGTACTGTACACGAGCCATTTACAAATATAGAGCATATTCTATTTTCTCCCATATTATAGTTCCGCCTGCCCTTAGAAGTCTATGGGGACGCATAAATATGGGTTAAATACGTGCTGCACACTTTGTGTGCATCCCCTTCTGTCCTGAACACCCTGGTGTGGGGGGGGGGGGGTGCTTGTTGACAGTGTTTCTATTAAGTTGTTTTGTGTTGATTATGAATTACTGGATTGCCCTTAAGCTGCTGCATTATATTTTTCTAGGTACATATGTGCCTACGCTAGTGTTATAATATCACTAATTCTACTGGATACCTGCTCTCTATATTGTTTCTTTCTCTAGGTGCACTTTATTCCTACCATATGGTCCTATGAGGCCTAAGTTATTGTGTGCTATAGCACCTGTTTCTGAATAAACTTGTTTGTTGATTTAAAAAAAAATATAAAGCTAAGTCTTTAGGACCCTTGTAATGAAGCTGGGCGCCCTTTATCAATAGGTCATCTGAGCTGCTGAAAGATGTTGGGCATGAGGAATGGTTGCATGGGGACCCAAGATGGATGTTTGCCTTGGGGATTGTAAGTCTTTAGTTATGCATCTGGTACTGCACAATAGCGTATTGTAGTCTAAAGATATAAAAGCACCGTTAGGAAACTTTTAAAAATGTTATTAATAAATATCTTACTAGTGCAAGTCAATCCAAAGGAAACAAAAGAAACAAACAATGCAAAGATCTGTAGGTAGAAGATGGAAATAGCTAACAAATTGCCTTGTACCTGCCTTAGTCCTATGTGGTGTGAATAAACACGGCTGCCAATCTCTTCTTACAGTAATAGGATTCCTTCTGTATTGTAATATTAAATACAAAGAAAGCAACTTCTGTTTTAGCCATGGTTTCCTTTGAAATAAGGCTCTAGAGCAGTATCTCATTGTTTTCTGCCTTTTGCTGATAAATGCATTACGATTTAGCGGTGCCATTGGCAGCTTCAGGTTGAAGTCTTTTTGTTCATGCAAACAATAAAAAATGGAAGCCCAAATTATCACAATACACATCCTATTACAGTCCTGTTTGTCAAATGCTTTCAGTAGAGCCATAGCCTTGTCATTGGTTCTTTAATATAATGATAGGCTGCATATAAGCCCCAAAAAAAACATACTGTTAGTTGCTCTATCAAAAAATAATTTCCATCAGGTATATTTTGTGCAGCCTTATATATAAAGTTTATTATTGTGTGAACAGGAAAAGAAAAAATAGTGTTATGTTCATTTACAGGTTCTTAAACCAAGAGCACCTTTTTGCAGCTAATTCATGTTATCATCAGTTTTTTGAGCTTAGAACCAATTTCTGTGTACTCTACAGCATAATACCCACTGTGAGATGGAAGCATAATGGCCTATGATTCCTAGACCTGGTATAAGTATTCAGGTGACTTTACAAGAATGCATAGTTCTTCAAGAAATCAGTTAGTGAATTGACAAGATCTTGTCTGCATAATTTAGCACATCATCACTCTCTGTTATCCTCTGCAGCAGGAGAAGTGACATTGGGGCAGATTTACTTACCCATTTGCGATCCAGCGTTGCATTCTCTGCACTGGATTCGAGTCCGGCCGGGATTCATTAAGGTAGTTCCTCCGCCGTCCACCAGGTGGCGCTGCTTCGCTGAAAAGCATCACCGAAAAGTTCACCGAGCCGGGCTGAGTGAAGGTAAGTGCAAGCTCCGCAACAGTTTTTTCTTTAAATGAGGCGGTTTTTCCGAATCCGTTGGGTTTTTGTTCGCCACGCCCCCCGATTTCCGTCGCGTGCATGCCAGCGCCGATGTGCCACAATCCGATCGCGTGCGCCAAAATCCCGGGGCAATTCAGGGGAAATCGGCGCAAATCGGAAATATTCGGGTAACACGTCGGGAAAACGTGAATCGGGCCCTTAGTAAATGACCCCCATTATGTCATTCAATGCAAAGAATAGACAATGTAGTAAGAGGTACAAAGGTGATGTTTAGCTTTCAGGAAATACATTTGACTTCAATATACAAAGCATTGTAAGTAGTTAAGCACAATCGTGTGATATAAAAACAAGGTGCTATCCTTTAGTCCTTATCCAAAAATAAAATTCCAGACAGAAGAAAATCAAAAAAAGAGGCAGCACTCCCAATTGTTAAAAACAAGTCGGTGGGTTTAATTTCACATAATGGGGAACATTTACTGAGAGCTTTTTGCCAGTTTTCTGTCAGACTTCTTTCTAGTGGAAACTGCTTGCACAGTGTCTTCACCATAAATGTGTTGCATGCGACCGTTTTGTGTTGCAGCTGCACTAGGCATCATGTGACACAAATCAGGGGGCGTTCCAGCGCTCAGTCGGACCGCGCACCAGATTTATCATGCAAAGTCTGTTGCACGTCCTATGTAAAAGGCGCACCACAAAAAATTTGTTGAATTCTGTCGGGCCAGTGCAGGTAAGCGCCAGATTCAAGATTTCTGGCGCAAGTTCTTAATGAATTTGGCGCACCGATTATTATACACGGGCAGAACACTTTTAATGCAGTTTACTACATTCTTAGAAACTGTTCCCTAATGTGCAATGTTTGAGCTACAGAAGCCTTGTAAAGTGCTTGAAACATTGCACATGAGGTGAAATAAAATTCTCCAACTTGTTTTTCACAATTGGAAGTGCTGCCTGATTTGTCTAACTTTTTATATTTTTCTTGCTTAGGTTTGAGATCAGGGCTGTTGTAACCACAGGGGACTGGGGCACAGGGTGTAGCTGTACCAATCTCAGCTGTACTGTTATAAGTAAAGGGGTTGTTCCCATGCAGCAAATAATATTGTTTGTGTAATGAAAAGTTATACAATTTTCCTATACATTAAGGACACCTGACTTACAGAGGACTCCTAGTTACTGAGGGACCACCCTGCCCACTGTGACCTCTGGTGAATGTCTCTGGCTGCTTTACTTTAGTCCCAGACTACAATGATCAGCAGTAAGGGGTCTGTAATGAGGCTTTAGTGATAATCCTTGGTCACATTACAGTACAGAATTTTAAAAATTCATTACCAATTGAGTTTTTAAAATATTTTTTGGCTGGAGTTAATGTTTAAAATTTTATAGGTTACGACCTTCATACAGATTCAACTTAAATTGGTTTGCCCATGAAAGAAAATTCTCAAATTTCAATCCCCTAGTGATGTTTACTCAATAGAGATTATTTTAACCCCTTACGTTACAATTTTACTCATTTTTATTGATGTTTTAGCTCCTATTACTCAGTGATGGTCAAATGGGTCCTTAAAATATAAGCTAATATGCAATTACTTGTTATTTAAAATTTTTCTCCCTTAGCAGGAAAATGCTGTTGACAAGATGGCCGCTGGTCACATGTCCACATCACATGTCCTGCACCTGCCTGGGTAGGTCATGTGATCATCACTATGTGCAATGATGGCAGTTACACATTATAACTATGGTAACAGAGCAGGAAAGTATGTTACATCATCACTGGAAGCTGAGCATAAGAAGCAGGAGCAGTTACTGAGAACTAAAGGATCATGGAACTAGTAGTATCCAGTGGCGGTCATCTTGGTGATACTTTAGAGAGGCCATAAAATTTTGAGAATCATAAAATCTAACTATTTAAGCTCTATTATGTGACTAATGACATTGGGGCACATGAAACCGGGGACTTACCGGTCCCGCGGAGATCACGAAAGGGCATTGACCGACGATAATGCACTGTGCGGTGATTCACTAAGATTCTGCGCCCGATTCTGAGTCCTTGCATCCTAAGCAAGTCATAACAATAAACTAGGAAATAGTTGGGTGTATACACTGGAATAGAAAAACAATGTAAATTTTAGCTAAAAAAAAAAAAAATCTCAATCTGCCATGCAGTGCAAGACCCATAGTGGTTGGGCAAGATTTCCAATAATATGAGTATAAGCGAGACTAATAAGAGTGTAAACTGCTGAATCAATACTATCTGCCCTATTGATACAATACCAAACAAGGCGAACGTAGTACATTTGAATGCAAAACACCATGAGCAATGGTCAGAGAGCAAGGGTGGTGGTGGACCCCACGTGTATCGTCAGCTTGGGGTGACTTCCTCAGGGGTAAGTGAAGGACCTCCCTATATATTGATGGGACCATACCGTTTGGCCTTCACTTATCTCTGAGGAAGTCACCCAAAGGTGACAATATGCGTGGGGTCCACCACCTCCCTTACTCTGACCAAAGGGAGCCAAGACACAGCAGTCAGCCATAACCACATTGATCTCATATTCTCTATTGAGTCCTAATGTAAATAGTGTGGACAATCTGCACATCCAAAAAGCTTTTTGGAGTTTGATCTGTCTCCACATCTTCTTGAGAGTAATATTTGTTCCAATACCTGGAATTAGAGTTGGGCTATAGTATGATGGGCTCGATTAAAGTGATATGGTAGAGGTAGTAGAAGTTTTTGTAACAGATGTCTGACTTTTTTTTGGAAATGCAGTCTTTCACGTGTTGTATAGTCTCCCTCACGTCAATGAGCTGTGTGGGCATTTGATTGAAAAACCTACAAAGGTGGAATCGCAAGTTTATTAGCCTGTAATTGGGATAGTTTTAGTTGTTTGTGGATGGAAGATTTTGTTGCCTTTCTTTTTGCATTGAGAAGATATGAGGCAAGAAATGGCACCATATTTGGAGGGAGGTGGGGGGGTAAAAAGCATTGTGTGGTGGATCTGATGGGTCCTTCATTGGCTTTAACTAGCTTGAAACACGTTCTGAAGGGTTAAGAGAATTCAAGAATGTTTGGGTGATTTCTACCCATAATGGACCAGTGGCTGTGTATTTTTTAATGTAAACGGTATATGGTGAAATTATATTCATGGACAAATATGATGCACTTATTGTCTCTCTGTAGTGGTGCAGGAGCATTGGGTCTGGGGTTGATCTTTGAAAGTAAGTTGGGAGGATAACATCTATGCCGAAATATCTGTAACTTTCTTAGTCTGTTAGTATTTATCTGAAACTATGTGATTAACCCGGTAAAGTTGGGAAATGGGAAGTGATTTTTGCAGGACATGGGATGACAGCTGTTGTAAGCGAGTAGTCCATTTCTGTCTTTAGGTTTGGTATAGAGGTCTGAGGAAAGATTATCTGTTGAATCTTTGATAATGGTAATATCTAAGAAGTCAATGTAGTGTGTATCGTATTTGGTAGACAACTGAAGTTTGTGCTATATTTGGTTGATGTATTGATGAAAATAAAGTAGGGTGTCCAATGGGCCCTCCCATATACAACAATATTGTCTATATATCTTTTCCATAGGAGTGAGTATTGTTGAAATATTTCATTGGGGTAAATGAATTGTTCCTCAAATTGTGCCACATAGCAGTTTGCATATGGGGGGGGGGGCACATTGGACCCCATTGCTGTGCCTTGTATCTGTAGGTAGAAGATGTCCTGGAATAAAAAAATGCCCTGTAGAATAAATGTTAATAAGTGAATGCGTAGTTGGACAAAAGGTATAGAATATTGTGACCTGTAAGTATTGTGTGGACAGCCTCAATACCTTTCTGGTGTTGAATAATGGTGTACAAGTTGGCTACATCCTCCTATATTGACGTGTGTGTTAAGGGTTTCCCTAATCCTTCTAGCCAGGGAAAAAGTAGGATCACCTGGTAGTTCTTGCATAACCTTAGTGTCATTAAGATGAGATTTCATTTCATTAACATAATCCCTTCTATCCATAACAGAATGGTCCATCCTTATCTTCAATAGTAGCGTTAAGGGCTTGTCAATCAAGATTTGAAAATGAAATCTTCCACAACATGGTTGTCTGTCGGGGGCATGAATGTACTTTTGGATCTAAGTCCTAGATCCTGGGCTATGAAAAGTACCCCACTAGAGTGAGGTAAGTAGGAATTCTGGAGTGGATGAGCGGGGGGAGGGACATACAGTAACGCCAGGATGCATTCAGTGTCTCATAGAAAACAAAGCAAAAAGACAAATCTACCAATATTAGAGTAAAATAATTATAGTAATTAGAGTTATATTCCCAGGCTGCCCAACATTTCTTAATCCTATACCCTAACTCCGATGTCAAATGTGTCTCTAGTAGCACTATAATAGCAGGTAGATGTTTATTAACAATGTCTTATATCATACAGCGTTTCCTTTTATCACTACAACACCTGATGTTCCAGCATCATGTTCCTATAAAGCGCATCCCTTCCATCTACTGTTGCCCCCACTGCTGTCTGTTTGCTGCATAATAACAGAAAGAAGAAACAATATTGCCCTGACTTAGCCCCCTCAACTATATATACGTTGACCAGTTCAGATTCCTTGTCTTTCCAGCTACTCTGAAGCTCCTTCTGGGGTGTCCAAAAACCAAGTTTTATTATTATATGTCACCCTCAACTTGGAGGGAAATAAAAGGAAGAATTGCGTTTTAGCATCAAAGAATATTTTTTTAACCACCACGTAACTTACCATTTATCATTTTCTCAGATTCTTTCGCTCTTGAGTTCCTAATTTTATAATCTCTGTCCTGTGAATTTAGGCATTCCGAGGGGGGCAGCCGGAATTGGTTTCTGAGAGGGGACTGTATGGGCCCTTTCCACCACAAAGTTGGCAGAAAGGCCTTCTAGCCCATAGATATACCTCAGCCATTTCGGAATAGATTCTGAGGAGACCCTTTTCCCGCTCTCTTCCGGATACCCAACTATTCTCAAATTAGCTCTCCTAGACCGGTTCTCAAGATCGATAAACTTTTCATTCTTTTATTCTCACACTTTCTTCCCTTAACCTTTTAACATCCTCCTGTTTTACCTCTTCCACTGCTTTTTTAACATTTTTCTCTACCGTTTTAAATTTTTCCTTCAAAGAGTTGAGGTCGTCCTTATAATAGTGGTGCCTGCTCTAACATTAACCAACTCTTTTTTAAGTTCTGCTATGGATTCTTCGGTTTCCTGGGGAGTAGCTAGAATTTGAGCTAATATTCCCTCCATATTGGTATCACTTTCTCCCACTGTCTCAATATTAGACATTGTGGGTTGGGCCTCTTCTTTACTATTTTGTCTAGTTTTTATGGCAAGGCTTTCCACATTTTGTCTAAACCTGTCGATTTTCTCTCTGGTTATAGCTATCCTTATTTAAAATCCCTTTAAACTTGCACAAATCCCCCACTTTAACACCACTCAAGCTTTCTGATGTCACCTCTTCACTGTAGAGGTTGACACTGGCGTTTAGCGGGAACTATTTACTGAATTGTTGAGGACCTGAACAGTTGAGGACCTGTGATACATTGGTTTCTCATACTTCACACTCTAATGTACTTGTCTTGTTGCTTAGTTGTGTAGTTGGGCCTCCCACTTCTCTTTCTACTCTGGTTAGAGCCTGTTTGTGCTCTCTTCTGAAGGGAGTAGTAATACATGTTGTAGGAAATCTTAATTTTTTTGGCAATTTGTTGCATGGAAGGGCCTTCATTTCTAAAAACAAGAATAGGCTGTGGAGTTTCACATGAAAGGTCAGTTTTATAGCTTCCTTAATCAGCTGTGCTAAAATACTTTAACAAGGTTTTTCAAGGGTTTTCTAAACAGCCATCAGGCGGACATTGGCGCAGGAACAGCAGTTTGATAACGGGGAGGAGAAAGCGGTGTCTCCTGTTCAAGTTGTTGGTGTGGCTGGGTGGGAAGCACTTTCACCCATTGAGCCGTAAAAGACATGTATTGGCCCTTAGCGTAGTTACAGCTCCACATGTCCGCGCTGCTGTACACCTTGGAAGAAACCCATAAGCTCAAGGACTGGCCCACCTTCTGTTCTACATATTTGTCAAGGGCTAGTATTGCCTTTTTGCAAAAGAAATTTTGGCTTGGTACTCTCCACCTCGGTTTGGACACGCCACCAGTTCTCTGAAGGGTGCAGAGCACATGACTTGGAAAGGGAGGGACTGCAGTACCAACAACTTGGACAGGATTATGGTCAGCTTCTGCACCTTAAGATGGCTGGACGCATACAGGTGTCTCTTTGTAATCCCTTCGTTCAACAATTGCTGGCACCATGCAGGGAGCAGGAGCATCTGGACTGGGATGATGTCAAAGACAAACAGCTCTCTTTGGCAGAGGTGCTGGAGCCTCAACTGGCTGAAATGGTATGTGTGCTACTAGGTGCTGCTGATGTTGCTGTGGCGGCAGGATGGACCCCCACATCTGAGAGACGTTTCTCCCAGGCCATTGGATGGTGATGCTGCATGTGTTGACGTAGAGCCGTGGAGCCAACGTTAGCTCCGTGGCAACGCTTCACATTCTGCCTGCAAATTCTACATATACACACGCTCGGCTCCTCTGATGTCTTAACAAAAAACTTCCACACTGCCGAGTTGGTGATTTTACCGCCAACACACTGCACTGCGTGACTACTAATGTTGCTGCCTAGCTGAGCCCCTACTTACTTGGACTTGCGAAGTGGGGTTTCTGACACCCTCTTCTCCCAATGACATTGATGAAACCCTTGCTTCACCCAACTCCCAAGTGCGATCAGATACATCATCATCGATTTGTGTTTCCTGGTCACTGCTATTCTCCTCAACAGTCTCAGTATGCACAGCTTGACTACTCGCAAGAGCAACATAACCTCCCACGCCACTCTCCACATCTCTACTTTCCCGCCTACTGCACAAAGCTGCGGATGTCTGCCCCACCTCTTCACTGCCAAGCAGCTGCCGACTGTCCCTAAAGAGTTAGTCCTCGCTGTATAGTGGCACTGAGCCCAGACTACCTAGTAGATCTCTGGCTGAGGGAAATGAACAGGACAGATGCTAGTTGAGGACCGGTGAGGGCCGCTGTTCTGGTCCTGGGCTTGTACCTGACGAACCCACAGACTCTTGGCTGGGGTTGTCAGATGCAATTTTGGGAGGAAGTGGATGACCTAGTCAACCAATTGAGAACCTTTGGGTTGTTGATCAGCACACTGCCGCTAGATGACACCAGCAGTTCTGGCCTCACAGAGTAACCCCCGCTGTGACGTCCCCTTACTGTGCTGCGACCTGTGCCTGCTCCAAGTGCCACCTCTCTGTTCGACGCATTGGTTGACACTATTTTGATTTGACATGGATTTCTTGATATCACCTTTAGCAACAAAAAAGAATTGAAATTTGGGGAATACAGAACCCCAAAAAACTGACATTCTGGACTTTGAGAAAAAAATCACTCCAGCAACTATGTGGATTTGACACACATTTCTTGATATCTACTTTAGCAACAAAAAAATAATTGAAATTTGGGGTATACAGATACCCAAACCGGACACCCTGGACTTTCAGTAAAAATCACTCCATCAGCTACTGAGTACAAGCAGCTAGACGCTAGAGACTACACATGCAGTGTGAAATTAAGGGATTGCAAATAGTCGTCTGTTTTTATAGGGCTGTGACATCACATAAGCCTGCCAGTTGCTGATTGGCTTACATGCCTAAAAAATGTGATCGAGGGTGTTCCTTTCTTCTTCCCAGAGTTCTCTTCCCCATGTAACACGTTGTGCTAAAAATTTGTTCCCAAGAATGTTTATGTTCCCATAAACTTTGAATTTGTGCAGAACCAAAGTTTTTCTGAAATTCAAAACGAATTCCACTTCATTAGAATCGATTTGCCCATCCCTAGTCACGACATGCCACAAAGGTGTATTAAGGTGTTCAGAGGAATGGTGTGTGGATGGTGACAGAGCCAACTTAGATGTCTTCTTATGTATAGTGGGAGATTGAAATGAATCTTGTTATTACAGTCTACAAACAATTTTGCAGAAAAGAGTAATTTGAAATCAACTGTAGTGCTAGCCCAGAAAAAAAACGCTTACTGAATTAAAAACTGCAACATTCTTAAAATTATCATTTAGCTCCTTTAGAAATAATAATTGACCATTTATTTTAATATTGAATTTCTATATTTACAGACTGTTTCTGCCAGAAACAGACCACATTCCCAGGGCTTTGCTTAGATATTTATTAAACTGAAAATAGCACAAGATAACCTAATAAATTATATTATAAATTTAATATCCAATATATAATGAATGATAATGAAGAAATACTGTATATACTCGAGTATAAGTCGAATCCCCTAATTTTAACAAAAAAAACTGGGAAAACCTATTGACACGGGTATAAGCCGAGGGTGGGAAATGGATAGGTCACAGCCCCCCCAATATTTAGCCTGCCAGCCCCTGTAGTATATAGCCTGCCAGCTCCTCTAGCATATAGCCTGCCAGGGGCTCTAGTTTATACCCTGACAGCCCCACTAGTATATAGACTACCAGCCCTTGTAGTATATAGCCTGCCAGCCCCTGTAGTATATAGCCTGCCAGTCCCTCTAGTATATAGCCTACCTTTCCCTCTTGTATATAGACCGCCAGCCCTTCTAGTATATAGCTTGCCATCTCTCTAGTATGTAGCCTTCAGCCAGTCCCTCTAGTATATCGCCTTGCGGCCCCTGTATTATATAGCCTGCCAGCCCCTGTAGTATCTAGCCTGCCAGCCCCTGCCCCCAGTATATAGTCTGCAGCCCTTTCCCCACCAGTATATGGGCTGCCAGCCCCTATAATATATAATCTTCCAACCCCTGTAGTATACTTTTTATACACCTTGGAGTCCACCTTTTCATTGTAGCCATAGGGGCAGCGCGCACTTACCAACCTGTGCTTTAGATTTTTCTGTCTTCCTCCTACTTCCTTAATGGACCGCAGGCTCCCCTCCGTGCCACAGGGTACGCTGCAGCCCTTCCCATTCCTCTTCCCACAACCCACTGCATCCAATTGTAGACCTCCCTACCTACAACACCATCACCTCTTCCGCTTTAAAGGAAACCTACCATTTCAAATGGTAGGTTTAAGCTGTAAACACCGAGCACCAGCTCAGGGTGAGCTGGTGCCGGTGCTTAGTTTCGTTAGTGTTAAAACCGCGGTATCGCGGTTTTAACACTTTTTAAACTTTATAGCATAAACTGCTTCGGCGCTGCGTGCGCACGATCGTGCGCGCGCCTACATAGGAAATGCCGCAGGCGTCGCGCGCGCACGGTCGCGCGCAGCGCCGAAGCGGCTTCTGCTATAAAGTTTAAAAAGTGTTAAAACCGCGATACCGAGGTTTTAACACTAACGAAACTAGGCACCAGCTCACCCTGAGCTGGTGCTCGGTGTTTACAGCTTAAACCTACCATTTGAAATGGTAGGTTTCCTTTAAGGTGTGACTCCTCTCCTAATACAATAAAGTGTACAGGCAGCTTTAGCCATTGAAGCCTGAAGACCCTTTTGCTGTAAATTATAACAATGTGGTGTTATTTTTTTCTTTAGGCCTTTACAGAATTTCCTTACTATTTCTATCTCTCAAATGTTGAATCAGGTCAAATACCATTTTACAAAGGAACTAATGTTGCATCTTCCCTCAGTGACACTTGCTCATGTGTAATAAGAAAGAATACATGTTGTGAATTAAGCTTGAATTAGATCACAAGTTATGAAGTATGAGTCAAATACTCCAGGATGTGAAAATATCACTATATTTATATAGAGAAGCAATGCTCCTGCAAAACAATGTGAAAGAGTGTTTGATGTGAGTCTACCGCAATATTCTGGATACAAGCCACTGGTCTATAAACAAACGAAAACATGATGCACTTATTTTAGTACAGGATGAAATGGGGCATTGTGTCATAGTCTAATGAGACCCAGACAAGAAGGAGGAAGCCATCTGCCCCACATGCCCTATGTGCTCTAATACTGAAACCTTCATCCAGAGCAGATGTTTCTTTTATGGTCTTAAATCTGGTGGCATTTGACACAGTTACATAGTCAAGCCCTGTTAATTATCTCTGTGACTGTGATTACTTTTCTCATTCATCCTGGGCACATTCTCTGTGTGCTTGAAGCAATTTTCCATTTTAGAAGGTAAAAATTATGCTTGCTGCGGATATTTTATATCCACCTCACATTAAATGGCTTTTTAAAAACCACAGTAACACAAGCATTTATGTGTGTAGTAGAGTGCGGACAAATACATTTTTAGCCTAAGTGATTTTGTAAATCCATGTAATTTATCAAAGTCAGACATCCTAAAATATTATATGTAGGGCAATAAAGATGGAAAATACGTACAATAAAGTAACATTCGCGTGGCAGCAGTTTTCTTACCATTTTTCTCATTTTTGTAGTGTGCAGCATTAGTTTTTCATGCTTGTTGAACTTTGTTGATTAAAGATTTTATGAATTCGAGCATCACATCTCCACTCTAGATTGATTAACCCCTAGGGATACCTCTTATAGTTCAAAGCAAGTGATTGTAATCAGCCTGGCTAAGAACTAAATGCAAGTACTGAAACACAAATGGAGAATAACCCCACGTTGCCTTTGCAATCACACCAGATTCCACTGCATCTAGGTGCTTTATTTATAATCCCTTTCACAAGTAGAAATGCAGATTTTTACAGTATAACTTTTACTGAGATTCATATTTCACATGTGTGAGTAGTTTTCACCATACAATACTATAGACATGTTCAATGGAACTAGAGATCAGTTTCGAGATCAATTTCGTTGTGTGTGTTGTTAATAATAACAGAACTGTGAAAATGAATTTTTATTCCAATGTTGTTGCATCTGTGGGTGTTTCCTCCCACTGTACCCTTAGCTCTTTGCATTGAACCCCCCCACAATCCATCCATACTTATGGAGATCTGTAGTATAAAGTAGAAGTCTACTACAGCTTCATTTTTTGATTACTATTATTTACCTGTACATCATCACTTCTTAAAGCCTAACCTTTTCTGTGAGGGAGCATTTTTCTAATATTCTTTATCAAGATGTGCTGTTTGTAAATAAATTAGCTCCAGAGCTCCCTTTTGTAGAGATCTTAAAGGGGTTGTCCAATGTTTATAAAATTCTGGAGGTGGGCCGGGGAGGGAAATAATGTTTGAAAATAATGCTTATAGCTTACTACAGCCAGGGAGAGAGTAGAAAAGGTTAACACTCACTGCTCACAGCTGTGTGAAAAAACAGGAGGAAAAACTCCCATCTTCAACCTGGTAGAGGGATCAGTCTTGACAAAGGAAAAGTAAAGCCTTTACTAAGAGACACTTTGCAGCCTGGTCCTCTGCTGTTTACTGCAACATAGCTGTTTACTGCTATGTTGCATAGACATATACCCATACATGCCATACCTATGATTTTATTACAGCTGCTCCTTTTGTACTAAAACTTCATTGTAGCAAATGCAAATAAGGCAGAAGTGCTTTTGGGGCTCAGCAATAACAATACCCCTGCTAAACTGAAGGTGAAAATATGATAGAAGGTTATGGGGGTGACAAGGTAGCAAGGGGTATTGTTATGCAGTGAAGCCCTGGGGTGTTCTGCAATACCTCCAAAGCACTTCTTCTTTGTTTGCATATTTATAAAGTTTTAGCATAGAAGAAACATCTGGAAAATATGGGTGGCATATGTGGGCATAGCCCTATATAGCATAGTGTATATCTCAGGTAGATGAGTGACATAGTAAGACAGATACCCTTTAGAAGTACAAGTGACTTTTCAGCTCCTGGTCATTGTTTTTTTTTCACTGTTTGAACCCCCTTGAACATAAAAGCTAGTTTTTAACTTCAAGACCACTCCCCATTTTATAAATCTGAGTCAAATTAGCAATATAATTATTATTATTAATTTTTTTCACTTTTTTGGGAGCAGAGGGCTGAGAATGTACACTGCAGAAGAAGCAATTTTATGGCTACCTTCTTTTAGTTCATCTCAGTGTCACGGGTGCTCCCGCGATCCCTGTCTCGGATGGCGGTTGCACCCGTGCCTCCCCGGGGTCCGGTGGCCGGCATCACGCACCTTCCCCGGCTCCGATGGCGTCCTCTGCTGCTCCCGCGGCTCGGTGCGTGCGTCCCCGTCTCCTAGGGCGCGCGCGCGCTGGCTCGCTAAGTTTTAAAGGGCCAGTGCGCCATTAATTGGCGCTGGCCATTTGGCTAATTCTATATAAGCCTGCCTCTTCCTGCAAGCTTCTTCCTGCATCTTGACGGATCTTTGTGCCTCACAGCCTGAGAGAAAACTATTCTGCGATTTGCCTGCGATTCCTGAGTTCCTCTGTCTTCTGCGTTCCTGTGTCTCCTGTGTTACCTGAGCTCCTCCGTGTTCCCGTGTACCAGTGTTCCTCCGTGCTGCTGTCCTGTGTGCTGTGTTCCCATACCCTCCTGCTTGGACCTCCTGTTGCTGACTCGTAACAAGCCATCACGCCTCATATCTGCTGGTCTCCTGATGCCGTTGCCGATACCCAGCCGCCCGTGGACTCACGTGGCCATGGACTTTATTACAGACCTTCCACCGTCCTCTGGGAATACTGTCATCTGGGTGGCAACCGACCGGTTCTCAAAAATGTCCCATTTTGTTCCATTGCCTGGTCTGCCGTCTGCTCCGCACCTTGCCAGCCTATTCTTCATCCACATCTTTCGGCTGCATGGACTTCCATTGCACATCATTTCGGATTGAGGGGTTCAGTTTGTATCTCGCTTCTGCCGATCTCTGTGTAACCAGCTAAAGGTGAAACTGGACTTCTCTTCTACATACCATCCGCAGTCTAATGGACAGGTAGAGAGAGTCAACCAAACTCTAGGCTGCTACCTTCGCCATTTCATCTTGGCCCGCCAAGACGACTGGTCCACTTTATTACCATGGGTGGAGTTCTCATACAATTCTCTGAACTCTGAAACTTCTGGTGGTTCTCCCTTCTTCATCGTTTATGGACAATATCCACGTCCTCCTCTTCCTCTGTCTATACCCACGGATGTTCCTGCAGTTAATGAGTTAATACGCGATCTGAAGACCATCTGGGAGCAGACTTGCCTTTCACTGCGGCAGGCTTCCGCCCGTACCAGGCTCCAGGCTGAAAAGAAACGCAGGCCTCCTCCCATCTTCTCTCCAGGGGATAAAGTGTGGCTGTCCTCAAAATATGTTTGGTTAAAGATTCCCAGCTACAAGCTTGGTCCTCGCTATCTGGGTCCATTTGAGGTGCTGAAGAGTATCAACCCCATGGCCTACAAGCTCCGCCTCCCTCCATCCTTGCGCATCCCAAACTCCTTCTATGTCTCCCTCCTGAAGCCCGTCATCTTGAACCGCTTTTCCCAACAATCCCCTCCTCCTGCTCTTGAAGCGGATTCCCCTGATGTTTATGAAGTTAAGGATGTTCTGGACATGAAGATCGTGAGGGGTAAGCGGTTCTTTCTTGTAGACTGGAAGGGGTTCGGGCCTGAGGAGAGATCTTGGGAGCCCCACCCACATAGCATAGCCAGGGACTGACAGCATGGAGGAAGAAGATGTGGTCAGTTGTGGAAGGTGCCCTGTCTGTTCACCTTTCCTCCATTCCCAAAGCAGCGCCTGCAGCCACCTTTTTTCTTCTAATGCGCTCGCTGTACGCAACAGCTCATAAGCCGGCACACGTGATCTGATGACATCATTATGTGCACTGGCTTCAGAGCTGTCGCATACAGTGCTGAGCGCCACTTCAGGGAAACAAGGAGAGGTGAGTTTTGGTTTCTGCCTCTGCTTGGTTTCGGACTTGTAGCATTTAGTCCTTAGTCATGATCATGAGACCATACCCACTAGAACCAAATTCTTGTACATAACACCCTGAAAATTTGAATTATTAAGAAAAATTAAGTGCTTTACTCTCTCCTCTATTTTAGTTTTAAACTATGATGACCTTACTATGTGGAGAGGAACAGCACCCAGGTTTGCATACAATAATTATAGAAAAAAGTAAAAAAGAACGGTAACAGCTCACCCCTTGGAGAAGCTCCACAGCAGTCATGTGGCCAGGTGCACGGAATTCCAAAATACTCTTGGTCCGGAAATCCAAAGAGACATATGATTGTGAGAAAACAGGAGTTGTAGCAAAAACAGGGAATCCAGCATCCAAAGATAAATATAGTAGAAAAAGGCTGTTAAGACATTTTCAAAAATGTAATTTTCCAAAGTTAAAAATTGTGAAGGGTACATGAAGCATGGACACAAAAAAACAAAAAACACGATAGATAACAGTAACTTTTTCCAATCTCCGTGTCACCGCTGTAATGTTTTTTGTCTCGTGTTTTTTGGTTTTTTGTGTCCACGCTTCATGTACCCTTCACAATTTTTTCTTTTTCTAGTATATTTATCTTTGGATCTGGATTCCCTGTTTTTGCTACAACTCCTGTTTTCTTAGCACCCAGGTTTCCTTCCTCTCACTGTTATAAAAGATGCAATGGAAAAATCTGACCATTCCTCTCCACTCATAACAAAAGTTTTTGCAGTTTAAGTATTTGTAAATAGTTTTAGTAAAAAATAAGTTTTGTGTTTTCCAAAAAGTTTATATTATATTATATACACATTTTTTTCAAAAGTCCTGTTGATTTAGGAAGTTACTCTTGTGGTTGAAGAGGAATTTTCCCCTACTTTGGGTGATGTATGTTCTTTTTCCCAAACATGCGTTTCAGCAATGCCTGCTAAATTTCCCAATGGCAGTTCTGAAACTTGTGGTGCCAGTTTATTCTGAGTGGATGAGGAAGCAGGAGAAGAGGAAGCAGTGGTGAAAGCATATGTGCCACAATGATTTCTGCCTCTGGCCCAGCCGCCACTACATTAACCCAGTGGGCAGTTAAAGAGATGCAACATCCCAGTAGTGTCAGCTGGGAATGACATATTATTAGACAGCCATCACCATAAGCGGTCCAGAATGTTTGCTGTAACAAAGGCAAACCACTTGGCAACTATCTGTAGCCCCATCCTTTTAAAAACAGACCACAGAAAAGGGGACTTTATAAGGAGTGGACTACAAAAAATTATGATAACTCATTTTCTCTAGCCCCATTACTTATAATGGCACTCTTTCTGTAGCCCCGGATGTATGTCCCCACCATTAAAAATAATGAAACAAATACTAACTTTTCCCTGCCAACAGGTTTTTAGGTTTTATTCTCCTCTGTGTATCCAGTGTACACAAGGCTGAAGCCAGCAGATGCGTTGATGCCATCATTTTGCATCTTCTGGCTATAGAGCAGCATATAGCGACCACAAATAGGAGAAGAGAATATGACTTCTGCTGCTTCAGGGAAGTTGGGAAATGTGAGTATCGGCCTTGACTAGCTTAGCACAGAGTCAGAGAATCTGTCCTCTGGCCTTGTGTGTTACACTGGTACCCTATAGGATTCCTTGATTATTTTTAATTATCACTATTAAAAGCTATGTGTAAGTAGACATCAATGGTAGATACCTTGCATTTCTGTTCGTGAATAATAGGGTACCACAAGTTATTGGTAAATTTCACTTATTTTGTTTCAATTTGAAAAATGTCTGGTACCTAGAATTTAAAATGTATAGAAATATAAAATTAGTTTAAAAATGTAAAATGTAGTAGAGACCACTAAATAGTAACTTCATTTTGGAATAATACACCACCAAAGGAATTTATCAAAGAGTACAGTGGACATCTTAGTTGAGACATTACAGTGTATTACTTGAAGCTTACATATACACTAATAGATCCTGTTTCAAGCAGGATCTATCCGGAAGACATTAATAACAGACCTGAGGTTCTTGAGCAAGCTACCAGGATGGCATGGAGACAAATTGGCAATGAGGGTGGTGCAGGGTGGCAGACCAGGGGCACCGTGGGCAGTCCGTTAAAGTTTACATCTGCTGAACCTATGCCATGTCTGAGCAGTAACAGTACAATACCTTGCAAGAAAAGTCCTCACTGTCTGCACCATACTATAAAAGAATGTGAAATCAGTACTACTTTGCTACATGAGTGAGGCGAACAACTGAAAAATACTGATAGACCTTCAGTCATTAAATTATCATTTGCTACTTGGTATTACAACTGCACTTTATTCAATTGCTTTTATGAAGTGCCAATTACATCGTAATGTCTGCAGCACATACATTGAGATGTGTCTGTGAAATAGCATTTAAAGCATCAGCTCAGATTAAAGCTTCAGCTTAGTTTTGTGATATGCCATCAACTCTCAGTAGCTTCTCATTGTCTATTTTGTAACAAAATTATAGTAAAAAGTGAGTTTGCAGTTTATGGTCAAGGAGACTGATTATATGGTCACTTACTTTACAATAAACTTTACATAAATCAGTATTACAAGCCCCATTTTGTTACACAGAGCTTTAAATACCGTACTCTTTTGCAGACAGTTAGGTTTGTAAAATAATCTTCGACTACACAAGGGAGCTTATTGGAGGTAGATTTATAGATTTATACAAAATTTCAACATTGAATAAATGATTTAAAAGGGGTATATTTTTATGTCAAGGAGATCTATATATAAATATATATTTAGCTGGAGGGGCTTAAAGGAAATATGCCATTTAAAAAAATAAAAAAACATTTACACATATGCAACCATGCATCTTGTCTTCTCTAATCTTGACACACTGGGATCACCTATGTGTTCTGAGCTGCTTTTTATAACTCTCTTTTCTAGGTGATGTCAAGCTTAGAGAAGACAAGCGTGCATATGTATGTGTATGTTTTTTATTTTTTTCAATGCTAGATAAAAAAAGAACTCATAATCAACTCCCTTCCGTTCCTGTTCAGTCATGGCGTCACCCATCACTACTCCCTTTACTTGAACGCAGAGGCCAGTGGTGCTGACCCTACCACTGCAGCGTGTTTGCTATTGTATTAGTTTCAGGCTGTAACAGGTATGTGGCTGTGGCCGGGACAGCACCACCGGTCTCTGTATACATATGTAAAGAGATGAGTATTGCAAGTTCTTGTTTATATTTTAAGACCCCCAGCAATACATAAAAAAACTCCTGTATATCGCTTTTGTCTAATGTAAACACATTGTATAAATGTAGATGCTGTTATTGGTAATTATAAAAAGAAACTTGAGCTTTTAAGCAGCACCGTGAGTCAGATACTACAGTATACAGTTTCTAAAAAGAAGTAAAATAATTGGTAAATCATCGAGGATATACAGAAACTGCATGGGGGTTATCATTATATATTTATATATAACTATTAGAGATGAGCGAGCACTTAAATGCTCGGGTACTAGTTATTCGAGACGTACTTTTCCCGATGCTCGAGTCCTCGTCTCGAATAACGAGCCCCATTGAAGTCAATGGGAGACTCGAGCATTTTTCAAGGGGACCAAGGCTCTGCACAGGGAAGCTTGGCCAAACACCTGGGAACCTCAGAAAAGGATGGAAACACCACGGAAATGGACAGGAAACAGCAGGGGCAGCATGCATGGATGCCTCTGAGGCTGCTTAATCGTACCATTATGCCAAAATTATGGGCAACAGCATGGCCATGACAGAGTGACTGAATGAGGCTAGATAGCATCTAAAACATGCAATAATTGACCCTGACACTATAGGGGACGACATGCAGAGGCAGCGGCAGCAGCGGCAGGCTAGAGAGTGTCATGGCGACATACCCTAAATGGACTCAGGCTTCACCAAAGGAGGTGAGCAAGAAGCGCTGAAATGATTTCCTATGTGAACAAATGGTTGACGGTATATTTAGTCGATAACACAGCATGGTGGCGACATAGTGACCAAGTTCCATAGCGTATCTGGTGAAACACCCGAAAAATGAGCCTGACACAGCTCTTTTGATAAGGGGACGACATGTGGAGGCAGCCATGGAGACGACTTCCATGATTAAGAGCGACAGTATGGGGCATTCATATTGCGCTGCTATGATTGCAACTTCAGGTCTCCAGCATGGCGGCGACAGGTGGGCCGAGTTCCACTATGTATCTGGTGAAACACCTGAAAATTCTGCCTGACACAGCTCGTTTGATAAGGGGATGATGTGCTGCATACCCACTCGTGCTCCAGCGTCTGGGGTATAGAGAGTTGAAATGAGACATTGGTGGACGCTGTGGAGGCAAAATGGACAGGAAACAGCAGGGGCAGCATGCATGGATGCCTCTGAGGCTGCCTAATCTTGGGATGGAGCTGGCGGTCCACTGCCAGGCAAGATTTCGCCTGTCCAAGCCCCTGTCTCTCGGCTCCTCCCCACCCAAAATGGGCCTGGGGGCCAGAAGCGTTTACTTTGAAAAAATTATAATTTTCAAAGCAGGCCGGGTCGTTTGAATATTTCACCTAGTAATAATGGAATAGCATAGCGGTTCTATTTTTAATTTTTTTTTACGGAAATGGTTCCATGATTAAGAGCGACAGTATGGGGCGTCCATATTGCGCTGCTATGATTGCAACTTCAGGTCTCCAGCATGGCGGCGACAGATGGGCCGAGTTCCACTATGTATCTGGTGAAACACCTGAAAATTCTGCCTGACACAGCTCGTTTGATAAGGGGACCATGTATGGAGGCAGTGAACTAGTAGTAGATTAAAGGTGCTGCAGTTAAAACTATGTTAGTTGGATCTTGAGATGGAGCTGGCGCTCCGCTGCCAGGCAAGCTTTCGCCAATCCAAGCCCCTGTCTCTAGGCTACTCCCCAAACAGCACTTCTAAGAACCTTTTGTATAAGATCAAGTGTAGTAGCGTTCTTATAAGTTTGGGATATGGCGGGTGAGGGGAATGTAAACAGTTGCGCAAGAAGCGCTGAAATAATATCGGTAAATGCTAAAAGTTTGCCAGTATATTTTGTGGATTACACAGCAGGGTGGCAACAAAGTTAACAAGTTTGATGTGGAAGCCATGAAAACAACCCAAAGTTCTGCCTGACACAGTTCGTTTGATAAGGAGACCATGACCAAGAATTCACTCCCCTCACTGGCCTGACTGCCCATTTCCTCCTCCTCCAACTCCTCCAACTCCATGGACTGAACAATGGTCCCCTCTTTTGTCTCGCCAACATTCTCCTCCTCTTCCTCCTCCAATATGCGCTGAGAAACAGACCTAAGGGTGTTTTGGCTATCAACAGGGGAATCTTCTTCCCCCATCTCTTGTGACGAGCGCAAAGCTTCCGACTTCATGCTGACCAGAGAGCTTTTCAACAGGCCAAGCAGCGGGATGGTGAGGCTGATGATGGCACCATCGCCACTGACCATCTATGTTGACTCCTCAAAGTTACTCAGCACCTGACAGATATCAGACATCCACGTCCACTCCTCATTGTAGACTTGAGGAAGCTGACTGACCTGACTACCAGTTCTGGTGGAAGTTGACATCTGGCAGTCTACAATCGCTCTGCGCTGCTGGTAAACTCTGGATAACATGGTTAATGTTGAATTCCACCTCGTGGGCACGTCGCACAACAGTCGGTGAGCGGGCAGTTGGAGGCGGCGCTGCGCTGCCCTGAGAGTGGCAGCATCTGTGCTGGACTTCCTGAAATGCGCACAGATGCGATGCACCTTCGTGAGCAAATCAGACAGATTGGGGTATGTCTTGAGGAAACGCTGAACTATGAGATTTAACACATGGGCCAGGCATGGCACATGTGTCAGTCTGCCGAGTTGCAGAGCCGCCACCAGGTTACGGCCGTTGTCACACACAACCATGCCTGGCTTCAGGTTCAGCGGTGCCAGCCACAGATCAGTCTGCGCCGTGATGCCCTGTAATAGCTCTTGGGCGGTGTGCCTTTTATCGCCTAGGCTCAGCAGTCTGAGCACCGCCTGCTGGCGACGGCACTGCTGCTGTGCCTAGAGCTACCGACTGATGGTGCCATGCCCACGGATGGTAATTCGGAGGAGGAGGAGGTGGAGGAGGGGTGGGAGGAGGAGGAGGCATAGTAGGCCTTTGAGACCTGGACCGAGGTAGGCCCCGCAATCCTCGGCGTCGGCAGTATATGACCAGCCCCAGGGTCTGACTGGGTCCCAGCCTCCACCAAGTTAACCCAATGTGCCATCAGCGATACATAGTGGCCCTGCCCGGCAGCACTCGTCCACGTGTCCGTGGTCAGGTGGACCTTGTCAGAAACGGCGTTGGTCAGGGCACGGATGATGTTGTCTGACACGTGCTTGTGCAGGGCTGGGACGGCACATCGGGAAAAGTAGTGGCGGCTGGGGACCGAATACCGAGGGGCGGCTGCCGCCATGAGGTTTCGAAAGGCCTCGGTCTCTACCAGCCTATAGGGCAGCATCTCCAGGCTAAGCAACTTGGAGATGTGGACGTTGAGGGCTTGGGCGTGTGGGTGGGTTGCGCTATACTTCCTTTTGCGCTTCAGCGTTTGGGGTATGGAGAGCTGAACGCTGGTGGATGCTGTGGAGGATCGTGGAGGCGAAGATGGGGTTTTCGCACGGGAGGTGTTTGGGCCGGGGTCCTGGGCAGGGGGCTGACTAGCAGATGACACAGGGGAAGGAGCAGTGGTGTGCCCAGCCGGAGGTGAACGGGCTTAGTGCCATTGAGAGGGGTGTTTAGCATTCATATGCCTGCGCATACTGGTGGTAGTTAAGCTGGTAGTTGTGGAACCCCTGCTGATCCTGGTTTGGCACAGGTTGCACACCACAGTCCGTCGGTCATCCGGTGTTTCTTTAAAGAACCTCCAGACTTCAGAAAATCTAGCCCTCGCCACGGGAGCTTGACTACGGGAAACATTTGGCGCTGATGCACCAGCTCTGGCCCTGCCTCTCCATCTGGCCCCACCACTGCCTCTTCCAACCTGTTCTGCTATAGGACTCGCCTCCGTCTCAGAAGCACTGTGTTCACCCGGCCTATCAACCCAGCTTGGGTCTGTCACCTCATCATCCTCCAATCCCTTAGTCTGCTCCCCCCTTGGACTTCCTGCCCTGACAACAACTTCACCACTATCTGACAACCGTGTCTCCTCATCGTCCGACACCTCTTTACACACTTCTTCCACTACGTCAATAATGTCATCATCACCCACAGACTGCGACCGGTGGAAAACCTGGGCATCGGAAAATAGCTCAGCAGCAACCGGACAAGTGGTTTGTGACTGTGGGAAGGGTCCAGAAAACAGTTCCTCAAGTATGCCGGTTCAAATGCCAAATTTTGCTGGGAGGGGGCAGACTGGGGCGAAGGAGGCTGAGGTGGAGGAGCTGGAGGAGTGCTGATTTCGGTGACATGGGTGGACTGCGTGGAAGACTGACTGGTGGACAAATGGCTAGAAGCATTGTCCGCAATCCACAACATCACCTCTTCGCACTGTTCTGGCCTCAACAGTGCTCTACCACGAGTCCCATTAACTTGAGACATGTTGAACCTAGGGAGTGTAGTTCTGCGGCGTTACCCTGCTCCCTCATCAGCAGGTTGTGTCTCACCCCGCCCAGAACCACGGCCTCTGACCCCTGCAGTAGTGGGACGCCCACGTCCACGCCCTCGTCCTCCACCCCTAGCCCTCGGGTTAAACATTTTCCAAATTAAAGTGTAAACTTTAAATTTTTTTTTTTGTGTTTATTTTTTTTAATTAATTTATTTTTTTAAACAAAACAATGCTATCCTATTGCTATGGCTAGTTTCTAACCTACAATGACAGCACACAACTGGATTTTGTGCTGTGCCTGATGACTTTGAGTTATAAAAAGAAATAAAGGTAAAAAAAAAAAAATCAGCAGACTCTGCCTAATTCTAATCAAACCTCTAATAAATTGTCCCACTTCGGTGTTTGAGGTGGATATGCGTGTCACTAAGAGCTAAACACAACGGTCGCAAGTCTCCCAGCAAATTCCTCACAATATGGTACTAGCTGCACTACTAATGCCAGCAAGCCCAGCCACAAGCAAACAAAAAAAAGGAAAATATAACGCTATTGTAGGCCTAAGTAAGCCTTTGAGGTTCTCCTATGGCTTTTTTCTAGCCTACACTGAAAGCACACTACTTTGCAAGATGACTTTGAGCTATAAAAAGAAATAAAGGTAAAAAAAAATAAATCAGCAGACTCTGCCTAATTCTAATCAAACCCCTAATAAATTGTCCCACTTCGGTGTTTAAGGTGGATATGTGTGTCACTAAGAGCTAAACACAACGGTAGCAAGTCTCCCTGCAAATTACTCACAATATGGTACTAGCTGCACTACTAATGGCAGCAAGCCCAGCCACAGGCAAACCAAAAAAAAGTAAAATAAAACGTTATTGTAGCCCTAAGAAGGGCTGTTGGGTATCTTATAGAATCACTCCTGCCTAACACTATTCTAATAGAACACCCTAACGCTTTCCCTGACCAGCAGCAGCTCTCTCCCTAGCGGCATCCAGACAGAGAATGATACGAGCAGCGCGGGTAGGGACTAATCTATTCCAGGCTCACCTGATCAGGTCAGCCAACCACTGCTATCGACGTGTAAGGATACCACGTCATGCTGGGTGGAGTGCAGAGTCTCCTGGCTTGTGATTGGCTCTGTTTCTGGCCGCTAAAAATCACAACGGCGGGAGATGCCATTTTCTCGAGCGGGCAAAGTATTCGTCCGAGCAACGAACAGTTTCGAGTACGCTAATGCTCGAACGAGCATCAAGCTCGGACGAGTATGTTCGCTCATCTCTAATAACTATGTTTAATCTTCTGCATAGATATAGATTTTTAAGACAATAAACTGTATACTATTTATTATAGCGTATTACAAAAATGAAACAGTAAGTAGTAAGCTCATAAGCTCCACCTTGTGGTGTCTGCAGACATCTAGCCTATTATCTTTGACAGCAATGTCTACCCAGGGGATTAAGAAGTCTGTTGTCAGTAATCAAAACAAAGAATCGTATTTTCAGGGACACTGTCCATTTACCAACAGCAGTGTGTAGGCCAAATAAAGTGAAGGAACTTTGGAGATGTATACCCTTAAGTAGCAACCAAAATACAAGGATCAGGGAGGAATGTTTGAATGCCAAATCTGAGACCACTGATCACTTTGGATTCCATATACAGAATGTGCATGATCTGATCATCACTTCCATTCTGAGGGGACCAGAAGCACCAGAAGATCTGCCACTCTCCATTCTTTACCAAGTCTGCCTATTCAAGAGTTTTCCCAGTAGAGGGAAAACTCCTTACTAGACATAGAGGACCTTACTTATCTATAGTGTGGCAAACTTCGCAAGGTGCAGTTTGCCTCACTAATCTGCAGAGTGCATCAGATTATTGAATATTGGTCCTTAATAATCTGCTGTACCCTGCATGTGCCGATCATGTTTTATCTGAGTGCACTAGCCTTTTTAGTGCACTCAGTTAAATGGGCATGCACCACATTTCTGTTGAGTAGCAGTTATAAATGTGGCGCACGGTCTGACTGGAATGGAACGCCCTTTTGTGTGCAGAATTTTTTCGTGTGAAGCAGACACAGTGCAGTCGCGCTAGACACCTTATATATACACATGCAAGCAGTTCGCATATATATACAGGTAGTTGAATTTTTATGTAAGTTGAAACTGTATAATTTATAATTGAGATCCAGACAACAAAAATGTTTTTTCCCCAGTGACCATTGAAGTTTCAATATTCTTTTCTGTAATGGGACCAAGGATTATCAATAAAGCTTCATTGCAGACACCTTACAGCTGATCATTGCAATCTGGGACTATAGAAATGATTCAGAGAGCTTCATCAAAGGTTACAGTGGGCAGAGGGGTCCGTCTGTAACTAGGGGTCGTAAATATATATATATATATATATATATATATATATATATATATATATATTCTGATATAAAAGTGACTCACAGGATAAATAGTATAAGAAACGTCATTTGTTTTTGGCAAGAAAAACATTGTAGCTAGGTTGACCTGGGATCAAGGTGGTGGGAAAAGAATCCCCAGTGCCCAAGAAAGAAAACAAGAAGAAAGAAGGCGCAACAATCGTGTGATAAAGTTAGGTTCAATGGTAGGAGTAAAAGGAGCGACTCTCACCTTAGTTTAGATGAAATGAGCAAGTAGAAGGACATAGCTGCCGACCTCGAAACTCCACGTTCACTGATGGACCAGGATCCAGGAACGGTGAATGAATATCCTTTGTTGCCCGAAAGCGAGGTTATGATGGCGCTACGTATAGATTCCACGCGGGGGTCCAGTGGTTTTAAAAGGATACCGCTTTATTGATACAACTTGAGATGCGACGCGTTTCAGCCCTGGACTAGGGCTTTCATCAGGCATAAAACATAATGAACACTGAACTCATTATATCTGATCCTTTGACCGGGAACCCGGAAGTACGTATACGGGGTCACGTGAATTACCGGGGGTCAAGGTTAGGGTGAGATCCCCGTTTTTGTACGGGATTATAAAACAATTATATACTGCTCGTACACATAAAAATTAGTAAAATTTGTTGTAAAATATTTTGTATCTCCAGTGTATACAAATAAAGTCTGGAACCGGGACCTATCTTGGCTTGTGTCTTACCTGACCACTACGGCAAGTGCAGAGGGTCAAAAAGGTAAGGACGCAAAACCAGATGGACAGGACGGGACCACTGGATGGCAGACCGCCACAGGGGAAGGAGGGAGCGTCGATCCGAGGCACACCAGGACACCCCCGAAGTAAGTTATACCTCGTATTTCAATTGATTGTTTTGAACGGTGTGATTGTGACTATATGATTGTGACGGTATGATAGTCAGCCTAACTTCCAGTGGAAGTGGGCAAACCGGGATGCTGACGGGAGAGCAGGGAAGGACCTAAATAGATTCGATGACTTCATTGAGTCCTTGTGGATATAGCGTTTTGAGCTTATATATCCAGTAAGACTCCCTACGGTTGAGGGTTTTTACACGATCCAGAACGTTTTCAGGAATTTGCTCAATCGGGGTGATTTTTATACACGAGAAGTCGCCTCCATGTGACAGAGTGATATGTTTAGAGAGGCTTTGCTTCAAAAAACCAATTTTGGTTTTATGTCTATGTCCATTTGTTCTCATTCTTAGTGATTGGATTGTGCGACCAACGTATTGTTGGCCGCATGAACAGTCAGCTAAGTATATCACAAAACTGGATGAACAGGAGAGAGCATTTTTGATTTTAAATGTCTCACCAGTGTTTTTGGAGGTAAATGTCTTTGCTCCGCTGTTAATGGTGTCACAGCACAAACAAAGTTTATGTCTGCACTTCGTGATACCTGGAGTGTCGGGTCTATGGGTATGTGTTTCCTTTTTATTTGTTTTTAGCCTGCTAGGTGCAATCAGATTTTTAATTGTTGTGGCTTTTCTGAATGTAATCCCTGGTTGTTTTTGGAGAATATTCTGGAGGATCGGGTCCTTCATTAGAATGCCCCAGTGTTTGGATAAACTCGTTCTAATTCTTCCATTCCCCCTATCGAAGGTGGTAATAAAATTGAGGGCACGTTTTTTACCCTCCGGGGGTTCAGATGTTTTCGTGCTTTCTAGGCAGTCCTTTTGTGTTTTATTGGAGTATTTGGAGTACGCTTGTTCGACCAATTCTTTGGGGTACTTTTTCTCATTGAATCTTTTCTTCAGAATGGAGGACTGATTTTCATAGTCAGCCTGATGCGTGCAATTTTTGCGTATTCTATGAAATTGGCTAAAGGGTACATTTCTTAGCCATTTTGGATAGTGAGCGCTATGAAATTCTAAAAAACTGTTACTGTCTACGCTTTTGAAGTGGGTGATAGAACTGATACTCTCTCCTTCCTTTATCAGTTCTAGATCTAGAAATACGATTCTTTCCTTATCGAGATTCATAGTGAACCTAAGACCCCAGTTGTTGTCATTGAGTTCTTTGACAAACTGTTTCGCTTCACATTCGCTACCCCTCCAAACAAAGAACAGATCGTCGATGTATCGACGAAAATATACAATGTTGTTGGGCCAATACGGGGAATTGTAAAAAAAAAGGGATTCAAAGTGCCCCATAAAAATATTGGCGTAGCTGGGGGCCGCTCGGGTCCCCATTGCCTTACCGCGACGTTGGTGGTAAATTTGACCTTGGAATTCGAAAACATTATGTTTTAGGACAAATTCCATCCCTGTTACTAGAAAGTCGATTTGTTGTTGGGGTAGGGTTGTTTGTTCTGATAAGTACCATCTCATAGACTTTATTCCTAAATCGTGTGGGATGTTTGAGTACAGCGACGAAATGTCTAGTGTTAGGAACAGGTAAGTATCCTCCCATTTGAATCCTTCTAGGTCTTTGATGAGGCTACTTGAGTCTCGAAGGTATGAGGGGAGCTGGGTCACAATGGTTTGCAAAAAAAGATCGATGTAATGGGACAAATTGCACGTTAAAGAGCCTATTCCAGAAATGATGGGACGGCCGGGGGGATTTTTTTGGTCTTTGTGTATCTTCGGTAAGTGGTAAAAGGTGGGCAGGGGGGGGTGGGTGATTGATAAGAAACCTTTTTCTTTTTTATTTAATACCTTGGATACAAATGCCTCTCTGATCATGTTGTGGTATTTTTTCTCAAAAGCGGGGTATGGATTGTTCTTTAGCCGGTTGTAATACACAGGATCATCTAGTATGTTGTGGGCCTCCGCTAGATAGTCTGATCTATTTTGTATCACTACGCCACCCCCCTTGTCTGCTGGACCCTAACCTTGACCCCCGGTAATTCACGTGACCCCGTATACGTACTTCCGGGTTCCCGGTCAAAGGATCAGATATAATGAGTTCAGTGTTCATTATGTTTTATGCCTGATGAAAGCCCTAGTCCAGGGATGAAACGCGTCGCATCTCAAGTTGTATCAATAAAGCGGTATCCTTTTAAAACCACTGGACCCCCGCGTGGAATCTATACGTAGTGCCATCATAACCTCGCTTTCGGGCAACAAAGGAAGAAAAACATTGTGATAATGATATTCAAATTTACTGAAGCATTAAAGATCAGAATTCGGTTTAATTTCACTAAATTAAACCTAATTAAATATTGACATCAACTTTATTTCAATACAGCTTTAATGAGGTACCGAGGAACACGTATTAATTAATTGTACAAATGACATCACAAAGGTTATGAGGTCCTAGCAGACTCAGTCTCTAAAAATAACAGTATTCTAAGAAAAGCTGAAGGTTTACCATCCCAATGTAACTTTTGGTAGAACTGTACTGTAGCTATTTGAGAATTTTTATGTGTCATAAGATGAGAGTAAAGATAAAGTAAAAACACAAATTAAATAACTAATTGTTTAAAATTAATGAGAACATTTCAATGATTTGTGTCAAGTTTTAAAGATTTGCCTACTGTCGCTAAGCTCTAGTGAGTTCTCGAGCCATCCCCTTCATTTTCATTTTTTACTAGACATAGCACCTGCAGCTTATGATTGACATTTGCACTTTTGTTGTTTTTTTTGTTGTTTTTTTTTTTGCATTCTTCATTCATTCAATTTTGGGGTGAATAAAAAATGTATTGATTAAATTTAGTTTACTATTTCTGGAAAGAAATTAAGAAAATAACAATTCTGTTATTGTTTTTTTTACATTGTTATTTTGCATTGTTAACTATCCGAAAAAAAAATGATTGTTATTATCCAGGTTGACATAATTCTGATACCATTTATTTTTTTTACAAAAGGTAAAATTTGTCATCGCCTTGCAAGACCCATACCATTTAGATTTTTCCTCCTATGGAGCTGTGTGATGGCATATTTTATTTGTTGAATGAATTGTTTATATTGCTTTCTTTTTTTTATGACTTTTTTTTTTTTATGACTTTTTTTTATATGACTGAAAGAAAGGATGAAAAAAGAGATAGTGAGCCATAGCAGAAAACTCACCAAGCTTTGCCTGTCTACTTAATGACTACCTTAAATGACAACCTACAACCGGTCGAAGTTCCATGTACTAAGTAAGGTTCAGGGAATGAGGAAAAGGTATATTATAAGAGTCATCAAGCCAAGGCCAATGCCAGAATTATACATCAATAAAAGAATAAAAGTAACCTAAGACAATAGAAGAAAACATCCAAATCAGACGTTCAAAAATCATTAAAAATAATCAAGGTCCCAAATAGAAATCAATTCACACAGCAACAGACTATCATCCAGGTAAACAGGAAAGTAGGAAATTTACGGGCACCTATGACCAGGAGGAGAATTTAACACAATTCTGCAGCATGAACAAAGTGCAAAAAAAATGTAAAGTGCAAAAAAATATGGTGCACACTTCCAGAGCAATGCAGGGGAGCAAGATTAATGAAGACCGTGCACCAGTTTTGATGAATCTGGCAGACCCTTCACACTCCACAGGCAAACTGCACATAGTACAGACTGCGCTAGTTATGATAATTGTGGCCCAATGTGCTGTCTGTGAGTGCTGCTCAGTGATAAGCAGTTTTTGGGTGATAATTTATTTCTTAAATCAAGATAACAACCACTGAAAAAGGTTTTCATGTGTTACAAAATACTATAATTGACCTAAAAAACAGATAAACAGCACATAGAGTATTCTTGTGACTTTTAATAAAAAGTTGCTTACAGGTATAAAATACAGAAGTGCATGAAATTGCCAGGTTCTAAAACATGACTGATGTTATTTTTGTATTGATCTTCAAACAGAAGTTCATGTGATAAAACCATTCTAAGAAAATGCAGTTTAGCTTTGCCCTATGTAAAAAAAAAAGGACATCATAATTGGTTTTAGCTAGGGTAGTTTCACATTGGTATTGGTGCTCCACTATCGTTGCGTATCCATTGTGTTTTGTGTCCATAGTGTCTCAACTTTTCTTCTGTTTTGTTTCTGTGTCCAGAAAAAATAAACGAAAAGTTTTAAAATAGCTTTGAAAACATCACACCTGGTTTTTACACCAGTGAAAAGGTAAGCCAATGTGAAAACACCCATTGAAAACAGTGGCTTTGTGAGGGATCCGTGGAAATCACTGAACCACAGATGTGAAAGACAATGCCAATGTGAAAGAGTCATTAGGCTATCAGGCTTGTGAAGCCAAAATTGTATTGACAATCTTATTGGCTGCATGATTGTGGAAATGACTTATAATTTTTACCCTCAAAACACATCGCTGGTAGATTCACTTTTAGGGCTCTTTCATATTGGCTTCGTTTTTCACATCCATGGAAAAAAATTACAGCCATGTCCTATTTTCTTCACGGATGCGAAACCACGCAAGGCAATAGAAGTGTCTGGGTCTTCAAAAATCAACGCAATGTTAAGCCTTAAGTCTTTTTTGTGAACACAGAAACAAAACTGATTCATCACAGAGACAAAACGGAAGAAAAATGGTGACAAAAAAAGAGACAAAATGCAACAGAGGCGCAACTGAAGCTGACCATAAACGCCAATATGAAAGAGCCCTAACTTAAGTGTTGTCACAGGTGTCACTCACTTGACCCGGCTCCTGATTCCCGTCCTCGCTCTGCGCACGTGTCCCTGTGTCCTAGCGCTTGCGTGGGCCAGTTTCAGGAAATTTAAAGGGCCAGCGCACCATTAATTGGCGCTGGTCATTTTCTCAGAAGGATATCTAAACCTGCCCTCTCCCATCACACCCTGACGGATCTTTGTGCCTCACAGCCTTAGAAGAAGCTCCCTAGCGATATTCCTGCGTTCCTGTGTCTCCTGCATTCCTGTGTCTCCTGTGTTCCTGTGCGTTCCCATGTATCCTGCGTTCCTGCTCCCGTGTGTTCCTGCTCCTGAGGTCTCCTGCTAAGGTACCTCGACCTTGGCTGCCACCGCGGGCTAGTTGCATATGTGGAAACACTAGTGGTACCATGCCGCAGCAGGACCATCCTACTTTGCGGCGGGCTCTGGTGAAGAACAGCTGCCACTTAGACACTGGTCCCAGTTGTCAGCTAGTACCATCTCCCGCGGTGGCCCAGTGGATCCACGCATCCTGAATCCTGACAGTTTTGACAATAGTGTTATTATATTGCCTTGACAGAAATATAGATCTGATGGACAGATTTTAAAAAATAACCTATATTTTCTATTTCTATATTCTATATTTAGTATAGTTGCTTATAATTGTGTATTAGATACTATGAAAAGGTACAAGGTATTGTGGATGAGGGCCAATACGTGTCACCAAGGTGCCTGTCTTCGGTGAAGTAAGCTGCTAATCTTTGTCAGTAACCTTAGGTTGCTGACCCTTATTTAAAAGTGGTATAGATGACCTGAGTGAAGTTGGCTCCCCCACCTTGTTCAAATCAAACAAAATTGGTGTCAAACGTTTGTGCTACGTTTGTGCTGCAGAAATTTTCGTTTGTGCCGCTATCGTTGTTAAGATTTTAATGAAAGTTTCCAGAGGTCAACCAGCCCCCCCGAGTTGCCCAAATCAAACAAAACTGGGACCAAACAATTCTGCTACATATGTGCTGGTTTGTGCTGCTCAAATTTTTGCTTGTGCTGCTATTGTTTTGAATATATGAACAAAAAATTAAATCAAAAGTTCAGCCAGCCCCCCCCACATTAACCGAATCAAACAAAACTGGTGTCAAACGTTAGTGCTATGTTTGTGCTGGTTTGTGCAGCAAAAATTTTCGTTTGTGCCGCTATCATTTTTAATATATTCATACTTTTTTGCAGAGGTCATTAGAGTTCATTTCTTCCAAAGTACAATGTGTTTGCTAGCTCCCCCTGGTGATCAAACCAGGGAAGTGTCACTAGGTTTGTTTTTTACCAGTTCATCCTAAACACCTCAAACACCTGAACATACCTTAAAAATTATAGCGGCACAAACAAAAATTTTGGCTGCACAAACCAGCACAAACGTAGCACTAACGTTTGACACCAGTTCTGTTTGATTCGGTGCTTGAACTTTTGAACTTTTTTTTTTGTTCATATATTCAAAACAAAAGCAGCACAAACAAAAATTTGTGAAGCACAAACCAGCACAAACATAGCAGAATTGTTCGGCACCAGTTTTATTTGATATGGGCAATGTGGGGTTGACCTCTGATGACCTCTGGAAACTTTCATTAAAATCTCGAAAATCATGGCGGCACAAACAAAAATTTCTGCTGCACAAACCAGCACAATCGTAGCACAAACGTTTGACACCAATTTTGTTTGATTTGAACAAGGTGGGGGGGGCAACTTCACTTAGGCGTATAGATGCTTGCTGCAGCTGCTTGCTGTTGTAACTTTACAGAGTGTATGGTGAGGATAACTTGTCTTATGTTAAAGTCTTTTGCCTGAAGAAAAGTAAATTTTATGTTATGCCTTCATTTTGTACCCTGCTGAAGAAAGCTGTTTATTTTCATTAGTGACTTTGTTTAAATAAACCTTCCATTATTGGACATTACTGTTTTGTTGACCTTTGTGACGAAGCATAATCCCCACAGTACCCATTAATTTGTTGTACAAAATGGACCATGAAATTAATGCACCTTTTGGGCTGATCCTTCAAAGCAGCATTGGCCATTAAAGTAATAAAGAGATTATTGCAATAAAATGAATATGCAAATAAAAATATTTGTCCAATCAAAATATTTAGCATATAACTTTAAGAACATTACTCATAGATGTAGCAAAGTCTCATGTATAACATTGAATTGAATTATGACATTGGCACCACTAAGAATCATGCATGCAAATGTGCCATCTAGTCCTAGCCTAAAGTATGCTTGTCATTGTGCTCACAAGGCATATTTACAAAATCTATAGCTCAGTTAGCAGAAAAGTGCATACAGTAAATTATTCTAGACAACATTTTAAAAGCCCAGCACACTGAATTCTGATTAAAATTAACTTCTCTGAATGGACTCTACTGGCAGCGTGTTCCTGGGAGCTGATTGACAGATACCTTGCATTATCTGATACCTGATAAGTTGGGTGTTTTCCTTCTGCAGCTTTGTGTTGGTATCTGCTGTCAGTTAAGTGATACAGGGGCCAGCCAGTCAGCTGCATGAATGCCATGCAGGATCTGGATAAAGAGCTAATCCCCAGTTCACTTAGGAGACCTGAGTTCATTGCCCCCCCCCCCCCACCTCGTTCAAATCAAATAAAATTGGTGTCAAATGTTTGTGCTACGTTTGTGCTGGTTTGTGCAGCAGAAATTTTGGCTTGTGCCCCTATCGTTTTTAAGATTTTAACGAAAGTTTCCAGAGGTCATCAGAGGTCAACCAGCCCCCCCACATTGCCCAAATCAAACAAAACTGGGACCGAACAATTCTGCTATGTTTGTGCTGGTTTGTGCTGTTAAAATTTTTGTTTGTGCTGCTTTTGTTTTGAATGTATGAACAAAAAATTAAAGGTCAAAAGTTCAACCAGCCCCCCCCCCCCCACATTAACTGAATCAAACAAAACTGGTGTCAAACATTAGTGTTACGTTTGTGCTGGTTTGTGCAGCAAAAATTTTCGTTTGTGCCACTATCATTTTTAATATATTCATACTTTTTTGCAGAGGTCATCAGAGTTCATTTCTTCCAAAGTGCAATGTGTTTGCTAGCTCCCCCTGGTGATCAAGCCAGGGAAATGTGACCAGGTTTGTTTTTTACCAGTTCATCCTAAACACCTTAAATACCTGAACATACATTAAAAACGATAGCTACACAAACAAAAATTTTTGCTGCACAAACCAGCACAAATGTAGCACTAACATTTAGTTTGATTCGGTTAATGTGGGGGGGGCTGGTTGAACTTTTGAACTTTTATTTTTTTTCATATATTCAAAACAAAAGCAGCACAAACAAAAATTTGAGCAGCACAAACCAGCACAAATGTATCAGAATTGTTCGATCCCAGTTTTGTTTGATATGGGCAATGTGGGGGGGGGGGGGCTGGTTGACCTCTGATGACCTCTGGAACTTTCATTAAAATCTTAAAAACGATAGCACAAGTGAAAATTTATGCTGCACAAACCAGCACAAACGTAGCACTAATGTTTGACATCAATTTTGTTTGATTTGAACAAGGTTGGGGGCCAACTTCATTCAGGTACTTAGGAGTGGTTATACTTTCTCCTGTATTACTACTGTATGGTTCTGTTTTGCTGGACCTTAAACCCTAAGCATGATCTAGTAACCTGAACCCCATTCTGAACTGGAACCTGTATCTGAACCACAAATAATACTTTATTGACTGCTTTCCAACTATACTTTAGATGTTTTTATAACTGGTAACTGTATGTTTCTGTTTTGCTGGATCTTAAACCCTGAACTTGTACTTGAGCATGTATCCAGCCTGACCTGGTGACCTGAACCCCAGTCTGAACTGGAACCTGTATTTGAGCCGGTCTCCAGTCGGCGCTGGTACCCTGAAATCTGTTTCAGAGCCCTTATCCTGTTCCTGAGCTTGTACCCCATTCCGTGGCTTCCCTATCCTCAAATGTTTGCATATATTTATCGGTAACCCTGATAATAACAATACAGAAGATAAACATGTTGACTCATTGCAGGATTTTGTGCTGCTTAACTGAACTATAACACAAAAATGGATTTTTGTTTAAATATATTTGTAAATAAAATAACCAAGAATATGCATTTATATTTGCATCCAATCAAAGAAACATGCAAAATGACTGGAAAAAAAGAAACATTCCATTTTATAATGAAACTAATGTGAAATTCCATACCAGTTGAAATGCTAGATTAGTGGCGGGTTGCCAGACAGTTAATGTGTATCCTTGTGGATAGGCTCAATTTAACTATGAAATGTCAATATAAATGACATCCCTGTGGGTAATAAAGTGAATCTAATATGCAGTATTAAAATGCAGGCATGAAATATTTCAGTAAGAAATTGAACTTTATTTTTTCATAAAAGGAAATAAAATGTGTTAAAGCTCACCCACATTGCTGCTTTTGCTGAACTTGAGTTTTGTTACTTACTCATTTAGGGAAAAATAAAGCTTCACGACTGAGAAAGCAGCAAGCTGTAAAAAAAGTGGTTAGGGAAATGTTTCTCTGTTATAAAAGAAATCCTAGTAATAGGGTAAAATGAACAAATTGTCCTAATAGAATTTTGCGTCACCATTAGCCATGAAGGAACTATGTGTGAAACTGTACAAATATTCACTCAATATATTCCATATATTCAATATATTATTCATGAACTATTTTTTAATTTTAGAAAGCTGAAAGGTTCTTTCTATCTTCCTCAATTTTGAGGTGAAAAACCTTAAACAATTAATAAATGTGGTACAAGGCATGCAAACGTCTCAAAACTACATTATTTTAAAGTTCATGAATTTCCTTAGACATTATTCTCAGAGAAAGTATTTAAACACCCCAAACCAATACTTTTTAAAATTTTCTTAGCATCCAGCATTAACATAATCATTGATACAGTGAGGAACACTACCGCCATACAGTGAGGGACACTACCGCCATACAGTAAGGAACACCACCCCCATACTGTGAGGGACACTACCACCATATAGTGAGGAGCACTACCGCCATACAGTCAGGAACACTACCACCACACAGTGAGGGACACTACCGCCACACTGTGAGAAACACTACCCCCATACAGTGAGGAACACTACCGCTATACAGTCAGGAACACTACCACCATACAGTGAGGAAAACTACCGCCATACAGTGAGGAACACTATTGCCATATGGTAAAGATTGGAGCCATACAGTGAGGAGCACTATTGCCATACAGTGAGGAACACTACTGCCACATAGTATGGAACACTACCGCCATACAGTGAGGAACACTATTTCCATATGGTGAATATTGCAGCTATCCAGTGAGGAGCACTACTGCCATACAGTGAGGAACACTACTGCCACATAGTGGGGAACACTACCCCTGTATAGTGAGGAACACTACTGCTATACAGTGAGGAACAGTACCCCCATACAGTGAGGAACACTACCCTCATATAGTGAGGAACACTACCACTGTACAGAGAGGAACACTACCGCCATACAGTGAGGAATAATACCACCATACAGTGAGGAACACTACCCCCAAACAGTGAGGAACACTACCGCCATACAGTGAGGGACACTACCACCATATAGTGAGGAACACTACCATTATACAGTAAGGAACACTACCCCCAAACAGTGAGTAATACTACTGCCACATAGTGAGGAACACTACCTTCATACTGTGAGGAACACTACCCCCATACTGTGAGGAACACCACCCCCATACTGTGAGGGACACGACCCCCATATAGTGAGGAGCACTCCCGCCATACAGTGAGGAACACTACCGCCACACAGTGAGGGACACTGCCGCCACGCTGTGAGGAACACTACCCCCATACAGTGAGGAACACTACCGCCATACAGTGATGAACACTACCCCCATACAGTGAGAAACACAACCCACATACAGTCAGGAACACTCCCGCCTACAGTGAGGAATACTACCGCCATACAGTGAGGAACACTATTGCCATATGGTGAAGATTGCAGCCACACAGTGAGGAGCACTACTGCCATACAGTGAGGAACACTACTGCCACATAGTGAGGAACACTGCCGCCACACTGTGAGGAACACTACCCCCATACAGTGAGGAACACTACCCCCATACTGTGAGGGACACGACCCCCATATAGTGAGGAGCACTCCCGCCATACAGTGAGGAACACTACCGCCACACAGTGAGGGACACTGCCGCCACACTGTGAGGAACACTACCCCCATACAGTGAGGAACACTACCGCCATACAGCAAGGAACACTACCCCATACAGTGAGAAACACAACCCACATACAGTCAGGAACACTACCGCCATACAGTGAGGAATACTACCGCCATACAGTGAGGAACACTATTGCCATATGGTGAAGATTGCAGCCACACAGTGAGGAGCACTACTGCCATACAGTGAGGAACACTACTGCCACATAGTGAGGAACACTGCCGCCACACTGTGAGGAACACTACCCCCATACAGTGAGGAACACTACCGCCATACAGTGAGGAACACTACCCCCATACAGTCAGGAACACTACCGCCATACAGTGAGGAACACTACCGCCATACAGTGAGGAACACTATTGCCATATGGTGAAGATTGCATCCATACAGTGAGGAGCACTACTGCCATACAGTGAGGAACACTACTGCCACATAGTGAGGAAAACTACCGCCATGCAGTGAGGAACACTATTGCCATATGGTGAAGATTGCAGCCATACAGTGAGGAGCACTACTGCCATACAGTGAGGAACACTAGTGCCACATAGTGAGGAACACTACCTCCATACAGTGAGGAACACTACCCCCATACAGTGAGGAACACTACCACCATACAGTGAGGAACACTATTGCCATATGGTGAAGATTGCAGCTATCCAGTGAGGAGCACTACTGCCATACAGTGAGGAACACTACTGCCACTTAGTTAGGAACACTACCCCTGTACAGTGAGGAACACTACCGCTATACAGTGAGGAACACTACCCCCAAACAGTGAGGAACACCACCCCCATACAGTGAGGAACACTACCTCCATACAGTGAGGAACACTACCTCCATACAGTGAGAAATACTACCACCATACAGTGAGGAACACTACCTCCATACAGTGAGAAATACTACCGCCATACAGTGAGGAACACTACCGCCATACAGTGAGGAATACTGCCCTTATACAGTGAGGAACACTACCACCACACAGTGAGGGACACTACAGCAACATAGTGAGGAACACTACCCCCATACAGTGAGGGACACTACCCCCATTTGGTGAGGAACAATACCGCCATGCAGTGAGGAACACTATTGCCATATGGTGAAGATTGCAGCCATACAGTGAGGAGCACTACTGCCATACAGTGAGGAACACTACTGCCACATAGAGAGGAACACTACCGCCATACAGTGAGGAACACTACCCCCATACAGTGAGAAACACTACCGCCATACAGTGAGGAACACTATTGCCATAAGGTGAAGATTGCAGCTATCCAGTGAGGAGCACTACTGCCATACAGTGAGGAACACTACTGCCACATAGTGAGGAACAGTACCCCTGTACAGTGAGGAACACTACCGCTATACAGTGAGGAACACTACCCCCAAACAAGGAGGAACACTACCCCCATGCACTGAGAAACACTACCACCATACAGAGAGGAACACTACCGCCATACAGTGAGGAATAATACCGCCATACAGTGAGGAACACTACCTCCATACAGTGAGGTACACTACCTCCATACAGTGAGAAATACTACCGCCATACAGTGAAGAACACTACCTCCATACAGTGAGAAATACTACCGCCATACAGTGAGGAACACTACCGCCATACAGTTAGGAATACTGCCCTTATACAGTGAGGAACACTACCACCACACAGTGAGGGACACTACAGCCACATAGTGAGGAACACTACCCCCGTACAGTGAGGAAAACTACTGCCATACAGTGAGGAAAACTACCGCCATACAGCGAGGAACACTACCGCCATACAGTGAGGAACACTACCGCCATTCAGTGAGGGACACTACCCCCATACAGTGAGGAACACTACTGCCATACAGTGAGGAATACTACCCCTATTCAGTGAGGAACACTACTGCCATACAGTGAGGAATACTACCCCTATTCAGTGAGGGACACTACACCCATACAGTGAGGAACACTACCGCCATACAGTGAGGAATACTACCCCTATTCAGTGAGGAACACTACCGCCATATGGTGAAGATTGCAGCCATACAGTGAGGGACAGTACCCCCATACAGCAAGGAACACTACCCCCATACAGTGAGGGACACTACCTCCATACAGTGAGGAACACTACCGCCATGCAGTGAGGAACACTACCCCCATACAGTGAGGAACACTACCGCCATACACTGAGAAACACTACCCCCATATAGTGAGGAACACTACCCCCATATAGTGAGGAACACTACCCCCATATAGTGAGGAACACTACCCCCATATAGTGAGGAACACTACCACCATACAGTGAGGAACACTACCACCTTACAGTGAGGAACACTACTTCCATATAGTGAGGAACACTACCGCCATACAGTGAGGAACACTACCACCATACAATGAGGAACACTACTGACATACAATGAGGAACACTACCGGTTGAAAAACATTGCTGCTTTCTTATAAAAACATCGCCACATCTGTCTAGAGTTTCTGGGCAGATATTGCAGCTCAGCTGTATAGAAATAAATGGAACATAGTTGCAATACCACACACTAACCATGGAGAACTCCTTTAACTAATACGTAATACATGTTTAATATATGTGATAACCAATATGGGCACGCATTTATGACCATATAGACATTCCCACACTTCCATTGTAGTTATAGCCATTGTATCCCTGTGGTGAGTGCACTGAAGAGGAGAAGCTAGACTCTCCCATAGAAATAAATGGAGAGAGGTACAATTTTATATGGCCAATAATCCAATGCTGCAGGTACTGATTGTAGAGGTGGGACCCAGATATGTGTGGAACAATCATAACTATTTCAATTGTATAATCGTTATGTTCTAAATATGTTACTGTACTTGTGATACATAAATGCATACATTCTCTCCTAGACTTTGGGTTGCTATCCTACCATATGTATTACTATTAATTACTTCCAAATTAGTTGTTTTTTTCTTTAAAACATAGAACTTATTTAAGGGTGGTAAAAGTTTAAATTTCCAGATTCTTTTTTTTTCTAACATTGTAAGGTTTCTGACAATCTGTTTTCTCCTTAGTTATTCTTCTCAACAATACAACAACAGATGTTTGCAATCAAGTTCACTTTGCATTGCTAAAAATAGAACTATAAGAAAAAGTGCTGTTTTATAATCAAAATAATTCAATGTTATCTATTCATTTGTGTAACAACTCAAAAATGCTTTGTCTGACTGCACTATTTGTGGTATTTTCTCTCCGAATCCTCTGATTTTATAATTATGTTTATAGATGAGGTTTGGTTTTACATAGATCATAGACAGATATGGCAAGTTCTGTGCAGTGCTGCCTAATCTGTGTGCACTATATAAATAAAAGAATTATTATTAATGATTTAATAACTATCATTATACATTTTATATCATACTAATGACAGATACAGGTGTGTCACATTAACATGCCACCAACTGGCAGTGAACATGTAAGCAAATGTTCCAAATTAACCTAATGATAAAATGGTATTAAACAGGTACAGTATATCTTCTTTTACTTTTAAACATTATATAAAATCAGAATGTCAATATGTTTAAAAAGTTGCTGAGACTCAAAATTTACCCCCACATATATTGACTACAATATGCAATATTTTTAGTATTCGGCCATTAGATTCAGTGCAAGGAAATTAATTTATTAATTTCTTTATTTTTTTTATATAGCACACACAGATTACACAACGCTACACGGTTTGCCAAATCAGTCGGTCTTCATGGCATGGATGTAAAATACTTATTCAATGTATAGATGGTAACTGGTAGATTGATGGGGAAGGGATGTGGGCACTACATGTTCTTTTTATGTCACTGCTCTCTGGATTGAGAAAATTTATCATAAATTATGTCATCATTTTAGAGGCAGATTAGTGACCGGAAACAGTGGCGTAACTTGAAGCTGATGGGCCCCAGTGCAAAGTTTGTGCCAGAGCCCCGACTATAATGTATGGTTTATAGTACTAATCTTCTCATATGGGAAAGTGAGACCTTATGGGCCCCCAAAGCCTCCTGGGCCCGGTTGCGACCACTATGGCGAACACTTACTTAAAATAATCCTTACTGATAATAAGTGATCTTTTCCCCTGTGGTGTCACCACTAGAGAAAATACAGTATGCATTAAAGGGAACCTGTCACATAATAAATGCCCAATAAACTTCAAATAATTGACTACTTTCCAAATGTACTTAAGGTGTTTTTATATGCACAAGTCATTTTCAAACAATGCTGGATCTCATACATGTTATAAAAACACCTAAAATAAACTTGGAATGTAGTCAGCAAGATAGTTTTTGGGGTTTATGGGGGATTCTCATGTGACAGGTTTCTTTAAACTCAAATCAATTAACTATTTTAAGTAGGACATGGCAGATCATCCAAACAAAGAGATTATCCAGTCTTCTCTCTAGCCATGTGGTGCGGACCTTCTCTGTAGACAAACAATATTTAGACTTGAGCATGAATTACCAGTGCCCACTATGGCATACAGTATGCAGCACGTTCAGATCCCTGTTAAAATGCTTGCAAAAAGAACACCTAGAAGGGAGAATCCTGTGATAAGTTTACTAGGAAATAAAAACCAAGCATCTGCATACTTTTATACTCTTGCTTTTTTATGAACAGACTCTAGCACAGTCATTTCTTTTAGATGAACTCAGCAGAAGGGCAACACTTTCAGTGAGCATTCTGCTAGAATACAAAACAAGATTGTAATAACCAGTGCACTTAAACTGATATTTTATATTTTACTGTGTCTTTATGGAATGCAGAGGAGACATATACATCTGAAAGAAGGTTTAGAACGGAAACTTGATAAATATGATAACCCAGGAATAAACTAAATGTGTTGAGCGTCAAAGAAGAAAGAGGTAAATGAGCCTCTATCAAATTCCATTTAGCCATATTTGCATTTAAATGAAACAATACAAGCTAATAAAATGTAAACATGTCTGAGGATAAAACTATAGGAATTGAGCTGAGAGGGAAAGTAAGGCCATGTAGCTATTGAGGAGTAATGGAAATGTTAATGTAAGACTGCAGGTGTCAGATTCAGCTGAATCCTTTGCAAGAAGTGAAAGCCAGAATTAATACTTGCCCAGGTAGAGAGACAGCACATAATATGGGGTAAATAATTGATGTTTCACCTGCCAAGGTCATCCTTGCCATCTTGTCAAGGTAATTGCTATGATGATGACTAATACTAGTAAACTACCCAGGAAAAAAATTAATCATATAATGCCATTTCACACTAGTTAATGTGACTGGACTAAATAAACAAGAGAAGATAATGGAAAACCCTGGAAATAAAGCATTTTAAATTCTCGTTTCTTGAATTAATCAATATAGTTTATCCATAGAAAACAAGAGAATATGCGCCTGGAAAATGCAAATGATCTGGACTAGATGAAAAGTTAATTAAACTCACTCAAACTCAATTTGATTTTTATAATTTATACACAGTTTTATTTGCTTTATAGCCATGCGGCTGAAAAGCATTAATTTATCCCTAATTGTGGGTCTCCATACTTTAGGTGAAATTGTTTTGACCTAAGCTTAAATTGTATGTAATCAAAATTCTGTGTTTGTTAGATGTCATTTGATTGTTTGATATTTTTTTCTGATATGCCTGTAGATATTTGCATTAATGAAATATTCTCTTCAGCCCGGTTCACATTACTGCTATTATTTCTGTCCATGCTTTACAGTCAATCTTCTATTAAGGTACCTGTCACTGCGAGGGCGCCGCCGCCTCGTCACATGACGAGGGGTGCAACTGTATGGGTTAATTTAGCCTACTGAAACTTGCGCTCACCTTTCACTCAGGACTGAGCATAAATCACACCTCATACAGCTCTAGCACCAGATCCGCTGCCACCACTTATTGCATTTATACTGGGACCAATAAGTATCCCACTCTACATCAACTCTTCCTTCTCAAGCAGTCACCTTGTCACACCACTAGACATGCACGCTCAGCACTTTAGCAGTAACACAGCTAACCACACTTCACAAGGCTATGAGTTCGCAGAGCATATAAGGACCAAAATTAAAGTGAAAATCACTTACAACTTAAAGTGAATCCTGATTCCCTGGAGGTGGGAGAAATAAGGAACGCACTCAGCTTGTCAAGCAGCCCCCAAAATGTGAACACCAATTCTCGGATTTCATTTTGTTTTATTTCTTCTCAGTTTGGTTCAGGTTTCAGAACCTTCCATTCATTAATTAGTCCACAGGGTCATTCAGGATTGGGCAAAGTTTTAATGAGGGGGAGAGTCCAGGAATATTTAAATGCAGGGGTGGGGGTAGGTGCAGAGGAGAAGTGACCAAATTGCATTTGAGGTCACCACAGAACATTCTGCAGGTCAGCGTTTATCAGGTTGTAAGGATCTCCATGATGTTGTAAACGCTGGACGCTTCAATAGATGCCACATATTTCAACAAAGTAGGTAATTGCCCTGTAGTTAAATATATCTTGTACCGTATATACTCGTGTATAAGCCAAGTTTTTCAGCACAAAAAATGTGCTGAAAAACCTAATCTCGGCTTATACACGAGTTAATAAAAAAAAAACATGAGTTAATTAAAAAAAAATTAATACTCACCCTCCGGCTCCTGGTCCTCGGCGGCAGCTCCCGATCCTCTGCGGCGGCTTCTCTCTTCGATCTTCACGTGCCGGCAGTCGCGTCTATGCGACTTGCCGGCGGGCGCACAATATGATGTAGCGGTGCCGCATCGCACTGTGCGCCCGCTGGCAAGTCGCATGGACGCGACTGCCGGCACGTGAAGATCGAAGAGAGAAGCCGCCACAGTGGATCGGGAGCTGCCGCCGAGGACCAGGAGCCGCCGCCCAGGACCAGGAGCCGCCGCCAAGGACCGGGAGCCGCGGCCCAGGACCAGGAGCCGCCGCCGAGGACCGGGAGCCGCCACTTCAAATCAAAGGTGAGTATCGTCGGAGGGTGAGTATTAAGTTTATTTTTTTTATTATACTGAGGGCAGGCTGTATACTTTTTGGGGCAGGCTGTATACTTTTTGGGGCAGGCTGTATACTTTGTGGGGCAGGCTGTATACTTTTTGGGGGCAGGCTGTATACTTTTTGGGGGCAGGCTGTATACTTTTTGGGGGCAGGCTGTATACTTCATGGGGGCAGGCTGTATACTTCATGGGGGCAGGCTGGATACTTCATTGGGGCAGGCTGTATACTTCATTGGGGCAGGCTGTATACTTCATGGGGGCAGGCTGTATACTTCATGGGGGCAGGCTGATTGTATACTACTTGGGACAGGCTGTATACTACACCCTCGGCTTATACTCGAGTCAATAGGTTTTCCCATTTTTTGTGGTAAAATTAGGGGTCTCGGCTTATACTCGGGTCGGCTTATACTCGAGTATATACGGTACATCTTATACATAATTTCTACTTGACAGTACCTATAAAGTTATATGTATGGTATGCTCAATTTTAGAACATCTCCATTAATTATCACAAGAAAAAATGACGCAGGCTGCTCTTGCCATTAAAAATAACAGAAAATTTTGATGGAAGCTCAATAGTAGAAGTGTGAATTTAGCCTCAACCCTTAAAAAAAACTGAAACAAGATGAGAAGATGATGTATAGCATGATATAGCTGATATCTACTAAATATGTGGATGATGTTCATTTTACCACAATCCACAAAAAAAATTCTCTGTGTCTGAACAGAAACACAGCAAAGTAATCAATATGTCCTCGATAAAGAAACCTCCAATAATCAATTAATGCAGCGTATATAGGGGACAAAAAAATGGAGGATTAAAGTGCTAAAATCTAACATTTATTTAGGAAAACCATAAAAATCTAACACTCTGTTGCAAAAAGTCGATAAATATGTACACAAAAAGAGAACCAAAAAGACTGTGAATTGGTTACTTAGTGGATTTGTATGACTACGGTAACAAAAAGAGCATAGACGCCAATCAGAATTGGATATCAAAATGAATGGTCATCTCCTACCGTGATTCAGGCATCTCCAGCTCAATAGGGTGGGTTTTAGGGGCACCTGGTACTATCCTGTCCCTCAGAAAACCCCTTTGACTCCCGCCCTAACAAGGGCAGTCCACATCTGTCCTTATCACAAGAACTGTCGCATGCTCCCTGTCAGCGTCACCTTTCCTGACACGTTTCGTCACCTGACTCTTCAGAGGGATAAATGCTCCCGGCCGCTGTCCTTTGACCTGGATTGGCGTTCAAAGGGCATAAAATGGCATGCAGTGGTTGTGAAGCATGTTGTGTACAATGCTTCCGAGGTAACTGCACATCTCCTGTCCTGGTGGTGGACTCGGAGATACAGGTGTGCAGGCTGGCAAGTGTTAGCACCAAGCAACAGGCACTTCCACCTTAAAAGATCACTGACCCCGCCTCCGTTGTCCCGTGATTGGGCGCACCTCCAAGGGCTCGGAGTTCCTATAGGTGGATGCCGCGGTTCGCCACTGAGTGCAGCAAACCGCGGTGTAACCACCTGTTGGGGTGGACCTGAAGTAAAGCGGTCGGCCAGGAACTGAGTGGAGGCACGCATGCGCGGATAAAGCGGGGGTCATCACGTGGACGCGTCTCCATGGAGACGCATGTTGCGTCCAGCCCCTAGTGGACACAATGTACCATTGTGTAATATAGCAGTGTCAGAGCGGCAGGTAACAAGCTAGGCAAACAGACACATTACCGTTTAAGGGGAGCGCGTAAACATGTGTCAAAACTTGGGAAAAGGAACAAAAATCTGATACTTATAGGTAGGTGTAGGTATACCAGCCATGGTCAGAAGGACTAAAGTTCGCTAGACAACGTGGTAGAAAGCATTAAGATAAATAAATGAATGACATGGCCAGCATCAGCGCACTATCATTGTGTGGCATATGTGTGATACCACTACAAAATGATATACCTATGAAAATCTAAGTATCAGTTGCATCATAGGCCCACAAATAGTATTGATAAGTGTTATGCACGACCATAATGGAACCTAATTAACGGTAGTTATTAGAAGTGTCAGGTAGATTTAACAGAGAGTGCCACAAATAAAGGATTGAGACATTGCCTGTTTGAGAGTATTATATAAAGGGGGTGAAGGACAGCTGATCATTTAGGCCTTTGGGCAAGATGGTATCTAGTCTATAGATTCATCTTGCCTCCCTCTGGAGGATCAGTTTGTCCCAGATGCCACCCCATTGACCCTGTCAATCCCCATAAAGCGCAAAACTGACGCATCTCCCTTGTGATGCATCCATACCTGGTTTGGTATCGCTTTATCCCTTTTATGGGCTACATCACCCAGGTGCTCACCGACTCTTCTGCGTAGCTCCCTAAAGGTCTTCCCCACATATTTGAGGCCACATCTGCAGGTAATTTTATAGATAACACCAGTACTCTTGCAGTTTATGTATTTTCTGATATTGAATTGAGCTCCTGTCGTATTGCTCTTGAATATTTTCCCTGTCTGAATATACGGGCATGCAATGCAGCCTCCACATCGATAACTGCCAGTTATCTTTCTCTCCAACCATGTGCCTTGGGGTTTTGGGGCTACATAGTGGCTATTAACAAGCCGGTCTCGGATAGAGCGCGTTTTTCGAAAGGTTATTGACGGGGTCAAGCCCACCAGACTCTTCATATCCTCGTCTATAGTTAGGATAGGCCAGTATTTCTCTATGATCTTCCGGGCCTGATTCGACCCATTGTCGAAAGTGGCTATAACCTTAGGGTGTTGTCTATTGTTTGCTCTCAGTGGGCTTCTCAGTAAGTCCGCCCTATTCTTTTTGACACTATACTGATATGCCTCGCTGAGAATCCTATTCGGATAACCCCGTTCTTGAAATCTGCGTCGGAAATCTGCAGCCTGGAGTCGGAAATCTTTCTCCGAACTACATTTACGGCGTACCCGCAAGTACTGTCCCTTGGGGATACCTTTCCACAGTGCAAAGGGATGGTGACTTTCCCATTTCAGCAATGAATTCGTTGCTGTGGGTTTACGGTAAATTGATGACTGGAGGGACCCATCTTCAGACTTTATGATACGTACATCCAAAAAGGGGAGATCCCTATTGTGTAACTCTGATGTAAACCGAAGTTCTAAGTAGTTACGATTCAATGATAGCAGGACAGGCAAGCAGAGTAGAAGAGACCACCTCACAATATTATGTAGCACTTTGCCAGAACTTCATAGTTAGATCCAATTGATCATTTCTCTCGTATGTGCAGTAGAGCTTACCGTTCACATAAACTATGATTCAGGGCAAGAAATTACGAAAATTCCACTAATTATTTCTGATCTATAAAATGTAGCATGCTCTGTTCCATATGAGGATAGACTGTGCATGTTTGATTTCATTTTATTATTAACAGCAACCCCAAGTTGCCTGGTGTTATTTCATTCTAATTTATTTTGCTATTAAATATGAATTATGTCTTTCACAAATTATTTCCATATCATCTTCTCCTTGGAAAATAAATTGTCATAATGAGATTTCATTTACTATTCAGTAGCCACCTTATTTTCAAAGGATGCATACAATGTTTTATTGACTTTTATTAATTCAATATTTTGTCATAGTCCAGATACAATGGACTTCTTGTGTTATTCTTGTTTGGGACGTGTAGAAATAAGCCAAGTATGACATTAAGACACTTACTAATTGACACTATTGAAAAGTTAAAAAAAATAGGATAAAGCCTGTGGATAATGAATTTTTTATGAATGCAAAACATATAAAAGAAGAAGGTTTATAGAGTTAAACAAAGCAATGGCTGGGTAGTTCAGAGGTAACAAGGTAAGGTCTGAGAGCACATTCATATTTTATTCAGCATGGTTAATAAATCATTAAAAGTAAATCTGAGTCATTATAGATTTACATTTAGCATTTCCAGCTCCCTCATTTTTAAGTAATATTGGTAAAATGTGAAGCTAATTAACTCTCATAAGCAGAGGGGAAACACATGTCCACCAATGCTTTGATCCATTATACTTAATGTATTTTTGTTATTTACAAAATGCATAAAAGGAGTGTACTAGCTCCCAGATCACCCCCATGAATAAAACAGCCTTGTGTGAGCTACTTTATAAAGTTTTCAGAAATTAATTACCATAATTTATGTTTCTTTCCTTCTTTAGACAAACTAAGGGTACAAAAGAGGGGGCTGACCATGCCTTTTGGTGCAACCATTTTCCTCTATTTTAATCAAAGGGTCAGTGATGAGTGGAGTAGAGAGAGGAAAACTGGTGCACCAGCAGATGTTTAACTTATTGGGTGATTTGGTATAGTAGTTTAGCAAATTATATGCTATAATATTGATGTAGTATATATACTCGAGTATAAGCCTACCCTAGTATAAGCCAAGGCCCCTAATTTTACCACCAAAAACTAGGAAAACCTATTGACTTGAGTGTAAGCCGAGGGGGGGAAATGCATTGGTCACAGCCTCCCAATATATAGCCAGCCATTCCCCAGTAGTATATAGCCATCCAGCCCCCAGTAGTATATAGCCAACCAGCTCCCAGTAGTATATAGCCATGCAGCCCCCAGTAGTATATAGCCAGCCAGACCCCAGTAGTATATAGCCAGCCAGACCCCAGTAGTATATAGCCAGCCCCCAGTAGTATATAGCCAGCCAGCTTCCAGTAGAATATAGTCAGGCAGCCCCTTGTAGTATATAGCCAGCACCCTTAGTATACAGCCAGCCCCCCATAGAATATAGCCAGCTCCCTTTAGTATACAAACAGCCAGCCCCCTTAAGTATACAGCCAGCCCCCTTAAATGTACTGCCAGCCACCTCCCTTAAGAATACAGCCAGCCAGCCCCCTGTTTGTCAAGCACATTAAAAAAACAAACTTCCATACTTACCTTCATCTGGTCCTGATGCTCGGTGCGGCTCCCTGATGCTCCGGTCTCCGCGGCTGGTCTTCTCTCTGTGGTAACAGCCAGCAGAGACGCGTCCAAGTGACCTGCCGGCTGGCACACACTATGATGTCATTAGAAACGACACTGCTGCATTAGGCAGAAGAGGAGCCACCGGGAGCCACGCCGTGCATCAGGAGCCACGCTGCGCCGGAGAGTGAGTGAGTATGTAAGTTTTTTTTTTTATTGACTCATGTATAAGCCAAGGTAAGGTTTTTCAGTACATTTTTTGTGCTGAAATACTTGGCTTATACTAGAGTATATATAGTAAGTATATACTATAGTAGGTAAAGAAAAAACATATACTACTTACCGATCTGTCACTTCACATGTGCCGGAAACCCACATGGACGCCATACTGTATCCAGAAACAAAACAAAGAAAGGGTCTCTGCACCAGTGTTGGTTAAAATTGACGTCTTCGTAGGACTTCATTAAATCTTAACAGTAAACAGGCATATTCCATGACCATATGAGGAAAAAGAACCTATGTGTTTCAAGTGCACATGGCAACCTTAATCATGGCCATGATAGTACTATAGATCCTTGTACCAGTGGCAATGGAAATGTGATTGTAATAACAGAAGGACATACAATTATTTATCTCCCACAGTTCTGGACAGAAAGGTTCACCCGTCATCAAAGGTTAACTTGTACTACATAATTTTTCTGTATCATGGATTCAGAAAGGGGGTAAAATTCAGAAAGGGGTAAATTTACATACCCTGTAAATTTAGTAAGTTGTATCTATAACAAAGATAATACAGCAATGCCTAAGGGATTCACATAACATATGTCGAGAGCAAACAGATGTTACTTCTTGAATTTGGTGGAGCCACTTGTTAATTGGTAACTGTTAATCTTCCAATGTTCTGCCAAATGTGTATTTAAGACATTAGATATTACTTCACTTTATTTCTAACTATATGAATGTTAGCACCATGGTGTAATAATTCTATTAATGCAGGGGTCCCCTACTTAAGAACACCCAACTTACAGACAACCCCTAGTTGCCAATTTACTATACTTAAGCCTTAAGCTACTATAAACAGCTCTAAAAGTTATAAAAGGTGTCTGCAATTAAGCTTTATTGTTAATCCTGGTTCTTATGATAATCCGCTTTTTTAAAATCCAATTGTCGAAGAGAGACAAAAAGAAATTCTGGCTGATGTTACAATTATAAAATATACAGTTCCGATTTACATACAAATTCAACTTAAGAACAAACCTACAGAACCTATCTTGTACTTAAGCCGGGGACTGCCTGTATATATTTTTCCACAGTAATGCACCATAAACAACAGTAATAATGATTTAGAGTTTAACCCCTTAACGCCGAAGCCACTTTTCACCTTCCTGACACGGCCCATTTTTTCAAATCTGCCCTCTGACACTATAAATGGTTATAACTTTGGAACGCTTTAACATATCAAAGTGATTTTGAAATTGTTTTCTCGTGACACTTTGTACTTCATGTTAGTTCAAAAATGTTGGTGGTATGTTTTGCATTTATTTATGAGAAAATCAGATATTTGGTGAAAATTTGGAAAAATTAGCAATTTTTGAAATTCAAAATTTTCTACTTTTGGCACACATGAGTCATAACACCAAAAAACGTAATAACTAACATTCACCGGATGTCTACTTTATACCTACGTGGTTTTTTATGCATACTCTTATTTTTGTAAGATTTTATGGGGCTTTGAACGTCACGTGCAATTTTTCACATTTTTATAAAAAAAGCTAAATCCTGCTATTGAGGGACCTGCTCAGGTTTCAAGTCACTTTGAGAGGCCTAAATAAAGTAAAACCCCATAAATTACTCCATTATAGAAACTACACCCCTCAACGTACGTAAAACAACTTTTATGAAGTTTGTTAACCCTTTAATTGGTTTACAGGGGTTAAAACAAAATCGGAAGCAATTTCGAAATTACATTTTATTTGGTTAAATGAATGTGTTTTTCATAAAATGTACAAATTCTCAGTGGATAAAATTCCAAAAGGCTCCTCCAAATTGGTGGTAACCTGCTGTATGGGCACACGCCAGGGCATCGAAGGGAAGCTGCGCCATTCAGAGCAGATTATGCATTGTCACTTTTTATTGGCTATACAATCTTTATTTTTTTGGCAATTTGGACATATAAGGGCTTATTTTTTGCGACATGAGATGCACTTTACAAATACTTCATTTAAGTGGGTCTGTAGCTTTTCGATGAGATTTTATTAACTCTTTAATGTATGGAGGAAAAGAAAATTGTCAATTTGGGGTTTCTTTTTTTTGTATATTTTGGGGGTCGTACACCATACACTAAAAATACTATAATATTTTCATTCTATAGATCACTACGATTGATACCTCATTTATATAGTTTTTAATTTATTTTTAAAATTTTACTGGAGAAAAACTAATATAGAGGAAATCTCCTTTGTTTCTGCATCGCCATCTTTTCGGGAACTTAACCTTAATATTTTTTGGTTGACAGAGCTAGTTTAGGGCTTATTTTTTACGTGTTGAGTTGTTCTTTCAATTGGTACCATTTTGGGGCACATAACTTTTTTTGATCACTTTTTAGAACATTTTTGTGAAGGGATTTTATGAAAATGTATATTTTTGGCGAGTTTTTCGGGTTTTGTTTTTACGGCGTTCACCGTACAGGTCAAATAATGTTTCTGACTTATTGTACAGATTGTTACGGACGCGGTGATACCAAATATGTGGGGGGTTTTGGTGATTTTCAGGTATTTTTACTTTATTTATGTGTATAGGGAATGTTTGTGTTTAGGGGACTTTAACTCTATTTAATTAATTATTTTTATTAAAAATTGTGTTTATTCAGTGTTTTTAACTTTTTTTTCTTTACAGGTTAGCTTGAACAAGTGATCCACTGATCACTTGTTCAAGCTATTCTTCACCTAATACAGTGTAATACAGATGTATTACACTGTATTATGTGACACACTGAGCATGATGCACGGACCCGGGGCTGCGATCAGAGCAGCGGGACCCCTCCGGTAAGCTCCGCTGGGGGGTCCGAATCCAGAGAAATCTCCAATCGCGGGTGTTAGAGGAGGGTGTCGGCTATAATATATAGCCGACAACCGCAGCTTCTGGCCCCGGCTCCATTCAGGAGCCGGGGCCAGAAGTTTGACGTACTATTACGGCATATTGCGGGAACGCACCTCCCGCCATGCAGTAATAGTACGTCAAATGTTGGGAAGGGGTTAACCCCTTAAGGACGCAGGGTATTTTCGCTAATTGGAAAATTTGAAAAAAACTGCATGTGCGTCATGTTCTTGTGGGCTCAGTTTTTACGACTTTCACTCTGCGCTCCAAATAACACCTCTACTTCATTCTTTGGTTCGGTACGATCGCGGTGATACCAAATTTATATAGGTTTTATTGCGTTTTAATACATTTTCAAAAATTAAACGAATGTGTACAAAAAAGAAAAAAAATTTTTGCCATCTTCTGACGCGAATAACTTTTTTATACTTTGGCGCATGGAGCTGTGTGAGGTGTCATTTTTTGCGAAATGAGCCGGCGTTCTCATTGCTACTGTTTTGAGGACTGTGCGACATTTTGATAATTTTTATTACATTTTTTATGTCATCTAAAGAGGTGTAAAAGTCGCGTTTTGGACATTTGGGCGCCATTTGCCGTCACCGCCGTCAATAACCGTTTTTATATTTTGATAGAACTGGCATTTTGGGACGCGGCGATACCTAATGTGTCTGATTTTTACTATTTATTATATTTTATATCAGTTCTAGGGAAAGGGGGGTGAATCGAACTTTTAATATTTTATTATTTTTTTACATTTTTTAAACTTTTTTTTTCTTTTTTTTCCCACTGTTTCTTAGACCCTCTAGGGTACATTAACCCTAGATTGTCTGATCGCTCCTGCCATATACTGCAATACTACTGTATCGCAGTATATGGCATTTCTGCTCACTATATATTACAATGAGCCACAGGCTCATTGTAATGGATATGCAGAAGCCATGTATCCTCGGGTCAAACGAAGACCCGAGGCTACCATGGCAACCGATCGCCGCCCCCCGATGACGTTCGGGGGAGCAGCGATCGGAGGTAAGATGGCGGCGCCCATGCGCCGCCAAATTTAAAGTGCCGCCGGTGGCTTTGCCGGCGGCTAAGAAAAGGTTAACACCCGCGATCGGTGCAAGCACCGACCGCGGGTGATAGCGATGGGTCTTTGCTGCGATATGCAGCAAAGCCCATCTCTGTATGAAGAAGGCTCAGCCCGTGAGCCTTCTTCATACAAGCTTCACAGCTCCATGGCGGAAATATCCGTCATGGAGCGTGAAGGGGTTAAAAATGCTATGTAATCCTACACTTCCTCTGCAACAAACATTGCTATTATAGGTGTTTTATGGGAGGGAAGGTGTCCTACTGAAATCTTATGTTGATCCAGGAGACAATAATCTCAGAGGTTATATAGGTGAGACAAACCATTTAATGGAACCATTCAGAAAAAAATGTTCTGTCTAGTGCAAAGCCAAAAAATGTCTGTCATCGCCTTCACTGACTTTCCTATTTGGTGTTTAATGTGTGATTATTTTGTGACTTTTTAAAAATGGTGCAAACTTTTTCAGAACTTTTGAAATTCGCAAATTCAAAAATTTAAGAAAAAAGGCAAGCCAAAAGTTTGATACATGTCCCGTATGCCTATGAATTGTATATTATCTTTTGGGGCACTTTCTAAACGTAACATAGAGAGTTCCTTTAAAACTGGAAAAAAAGACACTTTAAAAACTTATAAAGGGAGAAAGAAGCTTTGGGAATTATGATAATTATTCATTTTTTAATTTTCACAAACTGTTTACAAGTAAGAAATCAAATATTATTTTTTACCTAGATTAACCTTGGCATGTCTCTATAAATGTGATTTATTCCGATTGCCTATTGCACTCTAAACTAGAAAAGTTCCACCAAAGTTAGAGTTTACCTTTGGAAAAGGTCAGTAATGAAAATCACCTTTTGTCTTCTGCAGTGCAATTTTTTTTGCTCTTTTCTAAGATTTTCATTCTAAGTTTGTTTATAGCACAGTATTTTTTTAAAAATTCCAAGTAAAACGAATTCTGGACTCTAATGATATATCAGGTTCCCAGATTGAAAAAAACTTCATCTATCATTCCTGAATGGGTCACACATTTCTGTATGTTTTTTATTAGAACTACGATGAGGAAGTTTATCTTTATTTATGATTTGCTTGAAATTAAAAACAGATTTTTGAAGTGTGGCAGGATGCCACAAAGAAGTTAGAGTGTTTATCATTTTATTACATTTCCTGAGTATATGGTATCTATAAATAATGTGGACTCAGCCTGGAACGCATAAATGTAATAGAAATAATTTACTATATTTTCTATTCTCTTTCAAGAAAAGAAGCTAAATTCTCAGAATACTAACTGAACAGTCATTGTTATAATTATTTCACAATGTGTTTCATCATGATGATTTATATACCGTATTTTTTGGACTATAAGACGCACTTTTTAGCAAGAAAAAAATCTTACTAAAAAGTGCCTACATCTGATAGACCAAAGGTCAGGAGGATCCGGCACTGCCAGACCCTCCTAATCTGCTGTAATGGAGATCGGTTGATGTGCTGACATATTGCTGCATTTGATCTAACAGAGAGGAGAGCACTGCTCACTCCCTCTTCCCTCTCCCTGATATCCGGCATGGCTTCTCACTGCCTACAGGACCTGCGATGATGTCAGAATTATGTGACTGATCACAAGCTACCTACATTACCACAGGTCCTGATACTGCTGAGAATGGGGACATGCTGTGCTGGGACAGGGTAAGAAGTTGATGGGGGAGGAGGAGGGGTTCTCTGTGTGTATTCATGTGTAGAGTAGTTTCCTGTGTGTTCCTTGTGTGTATATAGTAGAGCTGCGTGTGTGTTTGTGTATAGTAGCGCCCGGTCAGTGTGTGTGTATTTGTGTATGCAGTAGTGTCCACTGTGTATAGCAGTGCACAGTGTATGTAGCAGCAATGAGTGTGTTCATATTTCTGTTTGTGTGTGTATAGCTGGTCTGTATGTGTAAATATGTGGACGTAGCAGAGCTGTGTGTGTAAATGTATGGATGAAGCAGCGCTGTGTGTGTAAATGTATGAATGTAGTAGAGCTCTGTGTGTGTATGAAGAAGCTGCAGGCACACAGAACTTTGCAGTTTGCAGATGTATATGCACCCTCTATATCTGTAGCTAAACCTGAGTAAGAGTGATGTTTTAATGCTGTAAATATTTTTTATGTATTTTGGTAAAAGTCTAGTAAAACATTATTACTTAATCAGAAACTATAATGGATAAAGTTAAAAAAGCTACATTTTCATAGTTTCATGTGTGTGCTAATTTTGTAAATGAAAATCATGCAATTGACAAAACTACCTTAGGTTTAAGTCTCACATGTCATGAAAAATAAAGTAAAAATTGTTATGATATGTACATCTGTACCAAAGTTTCTGAACACCATGAGAACTACAAATTTTGACCTTCACATTTAGGTGCCAAAAATCCTTGGTCATGAAAGCATTAATCCCAGATATTATGGAGGGAGGATTGGCAAGAAAAAATTTAAAAATCTTGTTTGAGGTGGCAATATTTCATAAAAAATCTGTGTTTTAGAGGACTAACATGCTTATATAACAATTTCAAGTGCAATTTAAGCAATACCACTTTGGTCTGAATAAATTGAATCTGGGAAGATATTCTCATCTGTAATAAGCTAACTTGAGAAATCGTGTTCTGCCAAGTAACACCTTGACTGACATCTACGATTGTGGTTAACGGACATCAGTTTAATTCTGCACTGGTTTTTTATTTCCTCTTTACACATTTAATGGCTAAAAAATTCAATACAGAAAGTAATTTCAAATATATTTTACTGCATATTTTATCAAACTGCAGCTAACATGTCAGATATTTTCAACCATTCTTATTGTTGCATCAACATCTAATAAAGCTGAAATTAGTAAAATATCCAAGCAGCAATTCTTGATGGCATTTGAGTGCATCTCTCACCTGTTATAGAAGCTATAGCTACTTCTGCGTTGTCAATGATCTCTTGATGCCATTCTGTAGTAGTGTACTCAATAGAAATGTAGTTTTAAGTAACTAGCATTCATGTGACTCCAAAACACAATTAAATTGGACATCCTCCCCTAATCACAGGATTCTGAAACAGCAGCAGAAATAGTAATAATTTAAGTTAGGATAATAGCACCATAAATTGGAGAGACCACATAGTTGTGCTAAATAGCTGGGAGCTGTCTAAACTATTACTGGACAAAAATACATTTAGTGAGGTATGCCCCTTTGAACAAGTGAACAGGTGAACAAGTCTTGCCTTGGTATGTTATCTTTATTGTGTGTACTATCTCAACAAAGTCTTTAATATATTCTGTGTGGAACATAACACTTGACTCACTAGCCCGCTTTCTTATTGTTTTAAGAGGCCTAATCAATTATCCAATGTGGACATCTCCTATTCTCGAATCTATTTCCAAAGATTGTAACTTGAACTGTGTATTCAACTTCTAAAGAGCAAGCTCTTTTTTAGCTGGTGAATTATCCCAATAGGGCTGTGTTCTTATGTTTAGGGTGATAATCCAAGTATAAGGAGGGAGAACATCCAAAAAAGGGTATCAATCAACCCATAGGCACCATAGCCAGGAGATTAAAATTAAACTGTATGATTCTGAGTACTTTAGACTAGAATCATGGGCAGACTAGGAGGGGGTGGGGTGTGCATGTGTTTCAGTAGTAGTAGTAGTTGGAGTACAAAACTAAAATCTAACAATCTAACAATCCGTGTGTGTGACTCCAGAAAAGTGTGATGCCAAGGCTGACAATCTGATGGCCTGACCTGCTGAGGGCTGTACTTTGACTGCATTGCATCTTTTACACCTCTGCTGACACCACAAGTCGGCATAGGTTTCGATGCATGCTATATCAATACACTGTAGCTACCTACTGTCCCTGTGGGTCGACACTTCAATTCAAGACGTGTTTTCCAGGCTACCTTACCTGTGCATGTCATCTAGACCACTGTACCTGGCCCTATGCAGGATTGTTTGTGCGTTTATTAATCGACATATAACAGCTACAACCTCCTGGACTATTTGAACAAGAGTAAATCCTGTTACTTTAGGTAACAGCACACGCACATCTCTCACCGCGATCTGCCCTACTCAATTTTGAGTTACTGCACTTTGCAGGTACACCATTATATTTGTCCAGATTCGGTTGCTAGACTGGCTACCTGGGAAGACCAATTCTAGCTGAATCATTACATTCCATTGGTGGCTTTCTTGTGTTTTTAGGTCTCGACATTATACCTTTTTGTTTGTCACTCTATTAATATATTACTAATAAAAGTTAAATTTTAATCTCCTGGCTATGGTGCCTTTGGGTTGATTGATACCCCCTTTTCGATTTTCTTTAACCCCTTAACTCCGAAGCCACTTTTCCCCTTCCTGACACGGCCCATTTTTTCCAATCTGCCCTGTGTCACTACAAATGGTTATAACTTTGAAAGCTTTAACATATCCAAGTGATTTTAAAATTGTTTTCTCCTAACACTTTGTACTTCTTGTTAGTTGAAAAATTTTGGTGGTATATTTTGCATTTATTTATGAGAAAATCAGATATTTGGTGAAAGTTTGGAAAAATTCTCGATTTTCGAACTTCAAAATGTTCTACTTTTTCCACACATAGTCATAGCTGCAAAAAACTTAACCGAATGTCTACTTTATGTGGACATGGTTTTTTATGCATACTCTTATTTTTGTAGGATGTTATGGGCCTTTGAACGTTAGGTGCGATTTTTCACATTTGCATAAAAAACGCTAAATCCTGCTATTGAGGGACCTGCTGAAGTTTCGAGTCACTTTGACTCGACTAAATAAAAGTAAAACCCCATAAATTACCCCATTATGGAAACTATACCCCTCAACGTACATAAAACAACTTTTATGAAGTTTGTTAACCCTTTAATTGTTTTACAGGGGTTAAGTAAAATTTTGTTTGCTATTAATGTTTTTTTCAAAAAATGTACAAATTCTCAGTGGATAAAATACCAAAACGCTCCACAAAATTTGATACCCAATCCCTCCCGCATATAACAATACCCCATATATGGTAGTAACCTGCTGTATGGGCACATGCCAGGGCATCGAAGGGAAGCTGCGCCATTCAGAGAATATTATGCATTGTCACTTTTTATTGGCTATACAATCTTTATTTTTTGGGCAATTTGGTCATATAAGGGCCCGGCACCCGGAAGAGGATCGTGCAGCCCCGGGCACTGGCAGTCCCGGGGCTGTGATCGGAGCCACGGACCCCCTGGTAAGTGCTGCCGGCGCCAGAAGTTTGACTTAATAGTACTGAAAATTGCTAAATTGAAAAAAATAAAAAAAATGACACTCAATTCAAATTCATCCTCCAATAATCCTCAGCCATATGGTACCAACCGAAGATGAAGCACGCACATTTAAGAATTACCAATGACTTTTTAGGTTTTTATGCATTTTATGTATTTTTTAAAAAATGCTGATTTACTTACTTTTTTCAATGCAATGAACAATATTCATTTGAATTAAATTGTATAATTAAGTGTTAGAATTGCATAGAACACTTTTTAAGCTGCATCTCAAACCTCCTAAATCCACAGTATTCAAACAAAAAAATATTTGTTGGAACTCATTTAGTGCTGAAACTAATGGGCTTCAACAAATGATTTAGTGTCCTATAGTTGAGGGTATGTTCAAGTAGTTTGAGAGATAAAGCATAACTTGGTCTCTGAAATTTAAATGAACAAATTCATTTATAGGGTCCACTGTGTTTTGGGCAGTTATGTGATTACTTAAAAACTGAATTTGTTGGCATTTAAAAGTGTATGAAAGATAAATAAAATGGTTTTATGGCACAAAGTTTAAACCATTTGTCAAAACCTGTATTTGTTAACCCCTTAAGCCACCATGACGTTCCCCAACGTCATGGTCAGCAGTGCATGAAGACACCATGACGTTGTTAAACATCATTGCTTCTGTCTGCCACCCTGACAAAACGCAGGGTAATAGGATCAAAGGTCCTATGATTTCTGAGAGCCAAGGCTCTCAGCAACATTTTGGGGGAGGATCAGAAGCCCCCCTCCCCTCAAGCAATTGCTGTGACTCATCATTTAGTACAGACGGACAAATCACAGCAGAAAGCAGGCTTTTTCCAGTATCAGTATCCAATCTCCTCATTCTCCTTTACAGAGAAAGGAGATCAGATGCCTACAGTGACCCTCCACACCATAAATCACACCACATACAATTAACCTTTTCACTGCCCAGCTGCATACTTCTCCCCAGTGTGCTCTCCTTTCCATTTTGATTTAACATTGAAGAAAACCTAAAGGGTTAATAAAGCACCTACAATCCGTTTTAAATTATTTAAGAGGTGTACTTTCCTAAATGGTGTAATTTGTGTGGGTTTTCTGTTGTTCAGGTACATTAAAATCACTTGAGAAATGAAATTGCCCTTAATAAAATGAATTTGGAAATTTTCTTGTGCATGATCATGACAGGTAAGGGGCCTGTGTTGGGATTTGTACCCCCCTTGCAGCACTTACCGGGGGATGCGCTGCTCCGCTGGCAGCCCCGGGTCTGTCAGTGCCATGGGGCTGCGCAATCCTCTCTGGGACCTGGGTCCTGCCTCCTAGTAGGACCCAGCTGTAACACACTGAGCATGCTGCATCTGTATTACACTGTGTTGGGTAAAGAAGAGCTTGAACAAGCTATCAGAGCATTGCTAGTTCAAGCCAACCTGTAAAAAAGAAAAATAATAAATAGATTTAAAAACACTTAATAAAATTTTTGTAATAAAAATAATGAATTAAATAAAGTGAAAGTCCACTAAACACCAACATTCCCTATACACATTTAAAAAAATGCAAAAAACTGAAAATCCTGAAAAAAACCCACTTATTTGGTTTCCCCACATAACAACCTGTACAACAACTCAGTAACATTATTGGACCTGCTTGGTGAATGCCGTAAAAACAAAACCTGAAAAACACATAAAAAATAAACCTTAAACCAGCTCTGTCAACCAAAATATATCAAAGTTATGTCTCTGAAAAGATGGCGATACGAAAATAAATGAGATTTTCTCTATATTACTTTTCCTTCAGTAAAATTGTAAAAAATATTTTAAAAACTATATAAATGATGTATCACTGTAATTGTAGTGATCTCTAGAACAAATATAATATGTTATTTTTATGGTACGGTGTACGACCTCCAAAAAATACAAAAAGTACAAAAGTACAAAAAATACAAAAACCATAATTGTCGATATTCTTTTCCTCCATACATTCAAGAGTTAATGGAATCTCAATAATCAAAATCTCAATAAGCTAATGACCTACTAAAATGAAGTATTTGTAAAGTGCATCTCATGTCACAGAAAATAAGCCCTTATATAATAATTGCCAAAAAAAAAGATTGTATAGCCATTAAAAAGTGACAACTTTTGAAAAACACATTTATTTAGCCAAAAAAATTGAAATTTCAAAATTGCACACAATTTTGTTTTAACCCCTGTAAAACATGTAAAGGGTTAACAAACTTCCGTTGTTTTACATACATTCAAGGGTATAGTTTGTATAATGGTGTCATTTATGTGGTTTTACTATTATATAGGCCTCTCAAAGTGACTTGAAATCTGAGCAGATCCCTCAATAGCATGATTTTGTGTTTTTAATGTACATTTGAAAAATCGCACCTAAAGTTTAAAGCCCCATAACCTGTTTGGTGGTAAAGGGTAAAAAAAGAGCACTTTTTAAACAAATTTTTGCTATTTAGCATTTTTTTCATAATTAAATTCTAAATATATCACTAACATGAAGTACAACTAACGTGAAGTACAATGATATAATCTCAAAAAGTCGCCTGCAATGCTCCTGAGTTCCCAATGTGAACACAGTTCTATGAATGATTAGCTTTTGATTCTATGTAGTTTTCTTCTGTGTATTTAACTACTCTCTTTCAAATGATGCTTGTAACATTTTTGCATTTCATTTGTATCATTTAAAACTTGTATTTTGCATCTTTTTCTTACTAAAAAGTATAGCTAGAACAGGGTTGTTTGAGGTAAATAGCACAATGAAGTACTTATCTGACAGAAATAAGTGTTCCATATCTCTGTGACAGGCTACCAATTGCAATGCTTCCCAATCGAATCCTGTGGCAATCTTCCTTTTCCAGATAAAATTTTGAAAGATGATGTATGGTTTGTGTCAGAAGATTAGAAAGCACAACATGAAAACATGAGGTTACATTTACAGTCACATTTAAACTGAAACTTTCAGGCATATGTCTGCATTTGTAAAAAAAATTACACCAGCAGATTATAATATATATATATTGTATTGTATATATTGGGCGGACTTAAAGGGGTATTCTCATCTGGGCACTCACATTCAGTTTCATTAATCCACCATATGTAAACATTTCTTGAATTAGATGTTATTAAAAAAAATGTTCCTGTGTGAAAATAATTTCTCGTAAATGTTGCCATGTTGTCCCTTAGAAACGAGATAGCTTCCCCGGATACGGCCACCTCTGATGGATTGAGTGCACAAAGAAACAAAAGGTTATTGTATATGAAATGTCCGGGAGTTACTGCAGGTCGCACAGCCATCCTGTGGTAATGATTGCTGAATCCTGGTGGTTCGGCAGGACTCTATAGCGCAAGTCTGGCAACCGCTGCCAGAGTGTGACGTGGTCGTATCCGAGGAAGCTATCTGGTTTCTAAGGGACAACATGACAACATTTATGACAAATTATCTTCACACAGGAACATTTTTTTAATTAACATCCAATTGAAGAAATGTTTGAATAAGGCAAATGAATTTAATTAAATGTAAATGCCCTGATGGGAATACCCCTTTAAGTAAACATATGTCACACTACGTCACTTTATGTCATATGTATTCACAATTTTAATGGAATATGTAACTGTACACTTCATATACACTGATTGTTATATTATATCAGTGGTTCTCAAGCTGTGGGTCGTGAGCCCGGCGGGGGTCGAACAATCAAAACACAGGGATCACCTAAAGCCATCAGAGCCACGATTTTATGGCATTTTTTGGCACGAATACAATATTCTTGTATATGGTTTGGGGTCACCGCAACATGAGGAACGGTATTGCGGGGTTACAGCATTAGAAAGGTTGAGAACTAGATATGGGCGAATTTGATAAAAATAGTTTCGTCCCGATTCGCAGAATTTTTCGAAAAAATTCAATTCGACCCAAATCGAATCAAAACGAATCACGTTAAAAAACAGGCATTTCCTGGCTGCAGAGAGCCTGTAGGGTGTTTTAGAACGTTGGTCTTCAAACAATGCTGTGTTTTAGTATGACACGCACATGACAGCCGCGGCTCTTAGAATCGCTTCACTCTTCACTTCCATGTGCACTTACATAGGCCAACTACCCCAAATAAGCGAAGCAGTAACGCAGCCTGACAAGATAACGTCTGTGCCAGCTCGAAAGGATCGAGCTGAGGGCCAAGATCCCACTATAACACCAAAGAGTGCACTCTTTTTACACTGACATCAGATGATTCACAGGATTACGATGGAACCTGTTCTGTTAAACGCGGATACATGTGGAAAGCCCCCCAAAAGAGTGCAGAGGATGTCGGCAGTAATTTTGTACTGACGTCACTGATCATTTTGCCCTTCTTTTCACGCGGCAGTGTCCTCTTTCAATCGGTCAATAATCCATCAGTATTGCTAAAGCCAAAAACAAGCAGGAGTTGATCCAGAATAGAGATGAGCAGCAAATGGGATACTTGCATGTCCTCTGTGTTCTGTATCCACTCCTGCTTTTGGCTATCAATCCTGAAGCTTTTCATCCTTCTGACAGATGAAATGAAGGGTAAAACCAAACATAGTGGCAACGTCATAGAGTGATGGAGGGTGAAAACAGCATTATGGAAATCACAGGGTGTTCCAGGAAGACAGCGGTCAGTTGGCAGCAGAACGAGTAGGCTGCAGAGTGGCACAATGACAAATTATGGAGGGGGCGGAAACATGGTAGGCCACAAAGTGGCACAATGATAAGAGTGTGGAGGTGGCAGCAGCAGAAGCAGGAGTCCACAGGTGGCAGCAACTTGGTGGCAGAAACAGGGATGGCTACAGAGTGGTACAATGATTTAGTGTGGAGGTGGCATCAGCAGCAGGATCCCACATGTGGCAGCAACATGGTGGCAGCAACAGGGAAAGCCACAGAGTGGCACAATTATATAGTGTGGAGATGGCATCAGCAGCAGCAGCAACAGGAGGCCATAAAGTGGCACAATGATAAGAATGTGGAGGTGGTGACAGAAGAAGCAGCAGCAGGAGTCCACAGGTGTCTGCAACATGGTGACAGTAACAGGGAAAGCAACAGAGTGGCACAATGATATAGTGTGAAGGTGGCATCAGAAGCAGCAGGTGCCTGCAGAGTGGCACAATGATATAGTGTGAAGGTGGCATCAGAAGCAGCAGGGGCCTGCAGAGTGGCACAATGATATAGTGTGAAGGTGGCATCAGAAGCAGCAGGAGCCTGCAGAGTGGCACAATGATATAGTGTGAAGATGGCATCAGAAGCAGCAGGAGCAGCAGGAGCCCGCATAGTTGCACAATGATATAGTGTAAAAGTGGCATCAGTTGCAGCAGCAGCAAGAGGAGTCCACAGAGTGGCACAATGATATAGTGTGTTGGTGGCATCAGAAGCAGCAGGAGCCCGCAGAGTGGCACAATGATATAGAGTGAAAGTGGCATCAGAAGCAGCAAGAGCCCGCAGAGTGGCACAATGATAAAGTGTGAAGCTGGCATCAAAAGCAGTAGCAGAAGCCCGCAGAGTGGCACTATTATAAAGTGTGAAGGTGGCATCAGTAGCAGCAGAAGGAGGAGCCCACAGAGTGGCACAATGATATAGTGTGTTGGTGGCATCAGAAGCAGCAGCAGGAGCCTGCAGAGTGGCACAATGATATAGTGTAAAAGCAGCATCAGAAGCAGCAGCAGGAGCCTGCAGAGTGGCACAATGATATAGTGTGAAGGCGGCATCAGAAGCAGCAGGTGCCTGCAGAGTGGCACAATGATATAGTGTGAAGGTGGCATCAGAAGCAGAAGGAGCCCGCATAGTGGCACAATGATATAGTGTGTGGGTGGCATCATAAACAGCAGGAGCCTGCAGAGTGGCACAATGATATAGTGCGTTTGTGGTATCAGTAGCAGCAGCAGCAGGAGCCCGCAGAGTGGCACAATGATATAGTGTGAAGGTGGCATCTGTAGCAGCAGCAGAAGGAGGAGCCCACAGAGTGGCACAATGATATAGTGTGTTGGTGGCATCAGAAGCAGAAGGAGCCCGCAGAGTGGCACAATGATATAGTGTAATGTTGGCATCAGAAGCAGCAAGAGCGGCAGAGTGGCACAATGATAAAGTTTGAAGCTGGCATCAAAAGCAGCAGCAGAAGCCCGCAGAGTGGCACAATTATAAAGTGTGAAGGTGGCATCCGTAGCAGAAGCAGGAGGAGCCCACAGAGTGGCACAATGATATAGTGTGTTGGTGGCATCAGAAGCAGCAGCAGGAGCCCGCAGAGTGGCACAATGATATAGTGTAAAGGCAGCATCAGAAGCAGCAGCAGGAGCCTGCAGAGTGGCACAATGATATAGTGTGAAGGCGGCATCAGAAGCAGCAGTTGCCTGCAGAGTGGCACAATGATATAGTGTGAAGGTGGCATCAGAAGCAGCAGGAGCCTGCAGAGTGGCAAAATGATATAGTGTGAAGGTGGCATCAGTAGCAGCAGCAGCAGGAGGAGTCCGCAGAGTGGCACAATGATATAGTGTGTTTGTGGCATCAGAAGAAGCAGGAGCCCGCAGAGTGGCACAATGATATAGTGTGAAGGTGGCAACAGAAGCAGCAAGAGTGGCAGAGTGGCACAATGATATAGTGTGAAGGTGGCAGCAGGAGCCCGCAGAGTTGCACAAAGATATAGTGTGAAGGCGGCATCAGAAGCAGCAGCAGGAGCCCGCAGAGTGGCACATTCATATAGTGTGACGGTGGCATCAGAAGCAGCAGCAGGAGCCCACATAGTGAAACAATGATATAGTGGGAAGGTGGCGTCAGTAGCAGCAGCAGCAGGAGGAGCCCGCTGAGTGGCACAATAATATAGTGTGTTGGTGGCATCAGAAGCAGCAGGAGCCAGCAGAGTGGCACAATGATATAGTTTGTTGGTGGTATCAGAAGCAGCAGCAGTGGGAGCCCGCAGAGTGGCACAATGATATAGTGTGAAGGCGGCATCATAAGCATCAAAATTACACAGGGGAATACTACGGTGTGAAGGTAGCATCAGAAGTAGCAGCAGCAGGAGCCCGCAGAGTGGCACAATGATATAGTGTAAAGGTGTCGTCAGTAGCAGCAGCAGGAGGAGGAGCCCACAGAGTGGCACAATGATATAGCGTTTTGGTGACATCAGAAGCAGCAGGAGCCCGCAGAGTGGCACAATGATATAGTGTGAAGGTGGCATCAAAAGCAGCAGGAGCCCGCAGAGTTTCACAATGATATAGTGTAAAGGCGGCATCATAAGCAGCAGCGTCGCACAATGATATAGTGTGAAGGTGGCATGAGAAGCAGCAGCAGCAGGAGCCCTAAGAGTGGCACAATGAAATAGTGTGTTGGTGGTATCAGAAGCAGCAAGAGGGGCAGAATAGCACAATGATATAGTGTGTTGGTTGCATCAAAAGCAGCAGCAGGAGCCCGCAGAGTGGCACAATGACATAGTGTGAAGGTGGCATCAGTAGGAGCAGCAGCACCAGGAGTCCGCAGAGTGGCACAATGATATAGTGTGTTGGTGGCATCAGAAGAAGCAGGAGCCCGCAGAGTGGCACAATGATATAGTGTGAAGGTGGCATCAGAAGCAGCAGCAGCAGGAGCCCACAGAGTGGCACAATGATATAGTGTGAAGGCAGCATCAGAAGCAGCAGCAGCAGGATCCCGCAGAGTGGTACAATCATATAGTGTAAGGGTGGCATCAGAAGCAGCAGGAGCCTGCAGAGTGGCACAATGATATAGTGTGTTGGTGGCATCAAAAGCAGCAGGAGCCCGCAGAGTGGCACAATGATATACTGTGTTGGTGGCATCAGAAGCAGCAGGAACCCGCAGAGTGGCATAATGATAAAGTGTGAAGGTGGCATCAGAAGCAGCAAGAGCGACAGAGTGGCACAATGATAAAGTGTGTTGGTGGCATCAGAAGCAGCAAGTGCGGCAGAGTGGCAAAATGATATAGTGTGTTGGTGGCATCCGAATCAGCAGAAGCAGGAGCCCGCAGTGTGGCACAATGATAACGTGTGAAGGTGGTGTCAGTAGCAGCGGGAGCCCGCAGAGTGGCACAGTGATATAGTGTAAAGGTGGCGTCAGTATCAGCAGTAGCAGGAGGAGCCCACAGAGTGGCACTATGATATAGTGTGTTGGTGGCATCAGAAGCAGCAGGAGCCCGCAGAGTGGCACAATGATATAGTGTGAAGGTGGCATCAGAAGCAACAAGAGTGGCAGAGTGGCACAATGATACGTTGTGTTGGTGGCCTCAGAAGCAGCAGAAGTCAGCAGAGTGGCACAATGATATAGTGTGAAGGTGGCATCAGAAGCAGCAGGAGCCCTTAGAGTGGCACAATGATATAGTGTGAAGGTGGCATCAGTAGCAGCAGGAGCCCGCAGAGTGGCACAATGATTTAGTGTGAAGGATGCATCATAAGCAGAAAGAGCGGCAGAATGGCACAATGATACAGTGTGTTGGTGGCAACAAGAGCAGCAGCAGGAGCCCGCAGAGTGGAACAATGATATAGTGTGAAGGTGGCATTAGAAGCAGAAGCAGGAGGAGCCCGCAGAGTGGCACAATGATATAGTGTGTTGGTGGCATCAGAAGCAGCAGGAGATGCAGAGTGGCACAATGATATAGTGTGTTGGTGGCATCAAAAGCAGCAGGAGCCCGCAGAGTGGCATAATAATATAGTGTGAAGGCGGCATCACTAGCAGCAGCAGCAGGAGCCCACAGAGTGGCACAATAATATAGTGTGTTGGTGGCATCAGAAGCAGCAGGAACCTGCAGAGTGGCATAATGATAAAGTGTGAAGGTGGCATCAGAAGCAGCAGCAGCAGGAGCCCGCAAAGTGGCACAATCATATAGTGTGAAGGTGGCATCAGAAGCAGCAGCAGGAGCCGGCAGAGTGGCACAATCATATAGTGTAAAGGAGTCATCAGTAGCAGCAGGAGCCCGCAGAGTGGCACAATGTTATAGTGTGAAGGTGGAAGAGTATACTGGGTTGGTAACGTTGGTGCCCAACCGCTTCCACCTTGTGAGGCTTAGACAAAAGTACAAATGGTGGAGGTTTAGATTATTAAAGAAGTATTATTTATTTACATAAAATGATAAGACAGGTTGGTGAGAACAATTACAATTGTAGCGTAGCGTACAAGTAGATGGTCAGAGGATCTGAAGAGCACACCGGCGGATGTGCCTGCTGAAAAGGCTGCGGGAGCATCGGCGATGTTGTGGGCGATGGTGGATGCGATGCTCCGTAGTCAATCTGCGTAGTAGCTTCAGGGCTGGACAAGGAGAGTCAGATGTGATATCTGTGTCCAGGTGGTAATGTACACTCAATGGTGTATGTACGCAGTGTATGAAGAGGGGGGGGGGAGGGGGGGGTGCACTCGTGGATGATAGAGTGCAGGGGGTCCCTAGTTAGCCCTAAGAGGGGCTAGGTGGGGGCCCTGCCAATCCCTAGATAGTCCTAAATTCGGGGCGGCAGCCCTAGATGGCCGTCGTCCCGACCGGAACCTGCCCCTGTCCTCGGCCAAGTAACCCTAGTTACCGTGGGGAGGGAAAAGGGGGGATATGAGCAGGTTAGGACAAAGGCTGTGAGGATCACAAGAATCTGTCGCAGTTAAGAGACAAGAGACAAGTGCAAAGGTAGAACAGTAGGGTGAGGAGAAAAGTTATAATTCGAGCTTCGTTTCTATAAGGTACGAATCCCTTAATGTGGTATATGACTGTGCGTGGTGCGAGTCGTATGACAAGTTTACACAATGCAGAAATGAGGTCAGTTTTCCCTACATGCCATGTTTCACCTATTGGATATAGGCTCATCAGGGGAAATAAGACCTATTGGGAGAAGCGTAGAACACAAGAATGGTCATATGCTGAGGTGTACCAGTGTGTGGTTAAGATGGAACACAAAATTGGTGCTTACCCTTGTATTGTGTAGGTTTGCAACATGCCTAGTAGGATTGGGTTAAGGTGCACCAGGGGCAAGTCTGTAATAATGACAAATCGACAGAGTCAATGGGTTTGATGAAGAATACTAAAGTGCGTGAGGTCTGTCGATATAAGGAGAATCTTACCTGGAGTCTCGGTTCAAGGTAGAGGAGGTTCTCCAGAGGAGGGTGCACTGGCAGAGGGGGGCGGCAGTATAGTGATACTGTCTGCGGGAGCGCTGGGACACTGTGTGTCGGTGGGGCTGCTCAGGTATAGCCGGTGTGGAATGCGCCTTATATGCGCATGGAATCTCCGGTCATGTGACGCCCCAGGGGCCGATGGGAGGGCCCGGTATGGGCTACACAAACATGGCGTCCGTGGGGCGCCTGCGCAGTTGCACCGTGGTCGACCGAGAGCACGGGGGGAGGAGCGAGGACGGGGACGACGCGTCGCCCGGCAACTGGAGAAGCAAGGCGGCGCGTCAGGCCACGCCCGGGGACAGCCCCCCGGAGGCTGAGGAGCCGACCAGAGAGGCTACAGCGGCGCAGGATAGGCGGACAAGGTAAGTCAAAAAATGCCTAGACCGCCAGGTAAATGACAGGAGAGGGGGATCTAGAAATAAACAGAAGATCCACCAGTGTTATAAAGGGATGGTCGACTGCTTATCAGTGTGGATGAGAGTGGTGCCACATGTAAGCAGAAAAAGACCTGATGATTAGGTTTGTTGTCTGGGGATTAAAAGGAAGGGAAGAGAGGACGACCGTCATGGAAGTGTGTGGGGAGGGGGGGGGGGGGTTCAAGGGATGCCCGTGGTGGTGGATGTGGGCAATGTGAGTCAGGCCTCTATATGAAACAATTGAAATTCAGCTGTTCGTTGAGGCCAGAGGGGGCGACTGTCTTAAGACGGTAAATCCACTGGGCTTCTTTCTGAAGAAGTAGACGGTCCCAGTCGCCCCCCCTCCTGGGTGGATCAATGAGATCGATCCCGATGAAACTCAAGCCCTCGATGGTGCCCCCATGGATCTCATTCATATGTCGAGATAGGGGTTTATCGCGGCCGTTTCTGATGTCTCCAAGATGCTCACCAACCCGGCGGCGGAATTCTCTGAAAGATTTTCCAATATATTCCTTGCCGCAGGGGCAACATGCCCGGTAGATCACACCCTTGGAAAGGCAGTTTACAAATCTACGAATAGTGTAGGTTGTGCCAGTCACATTACTGGTAAAGGACTTTGTGCATGTAATGACCTTACAGGCGATGCAACCACTACATCTGTAACAGCCCTTGATCTCTCTTTGGATCCACATGTTCGGAGTGGGGGGTCTTATGTAGTGGCTGTGTACCACCCTATCCCTGATATTCCGGCCTCGTCTGTAGGTGATGCTGGGGGAGGTGGAGAGGTATGGGGCCAAGTCAGGGTCCATCCTCAGGATATGCCAGTGTTGCATGAGAATGTTTTTGATTTGGCTGGCTGCCCCATCGTAGGTGCCGATGAGTCGAATCAGGGAATCCTCCTTGGGTTTATTCATAGGGGTAAGTAGAGTAGTTCTATCCAGTATAGCCGCTCTTTAAAATGCTTTCCGGAGGATAAAATCTGGGTATCCCCGTTGCCTGAAGCGCTCTCTTAGGTCTTTTGCCTGTTTTTGAAATTCTTGTGTCGTAGAGCAGTTTCTGCGTATACGCAGGTACTGGCCGAAGGGGATGCCACGTTTAAGGGCTGGTGGGTGATGTGATTCCCATCTGAGTAGTGAGTTGGTTGCCGTGGGTTTTCTATAAATGGTGGTCTGGAGTTCTCCGGTGGGGGATTTGGAAATGATGACATCCAAGAAGGGGAGGTGACTTGAGTGTATTTCGGATGTGAACCTTAATCCGAGGGGATTGTTGTTGAGCTGGTCCACTAGTTCCGAGAAAGATTCTTTCGAGCCCTCCCAAATGAGGAAAATATCATCAATATACCTGGCCCAGAGGGAAGCAGAGTCTATCCCTCGTGGGCCCGAGTCACCGAATACGTGATTATGTTCCCACCAGCCCAGGAACAAGTTGGCATAGCTGGGGGCGCAAGCGCTCCCCATTGCCGTGCCCCTGAGCTGGTGGAACAGTTTATTGTTAAAGATGAAATAGTTGTGGGTCAGTGAGTATTCCAATAGTGAGAGGACAAAGTCATTGTGGGCCCTGTATTGGATGCCTCTGCCTTCAAGGTAAAATCTTACTGCTTGTAACCCCAAGTCATGGGGGATAGAGGTATAGAGGGCTTCAACATCTATACTGGCAAGGAGGCAGTGTGGTGGGATGTGCAGTCCATCTAGTCTCCTGAGGAGATCTGTGGTGTCACGTGTATAAGAGGGCAGTGCCGTGACAAATGGGGCTAGTATGCGATCTAAGTAGGAGCCCAAGTTATCGCAGAGGGATAAGTTACCGGAGACAATGGGTCTACCCTTAAGTGGGGAGATGCCCTTATGTATTTTGGGTAGGCCATAGAAAGTGGCTATTCGCGGGTGTCTCGGTAGGAGAAAAGAGAATTCATCCGAGGAGATGAGCTTGTTTTCTAGGGCTGAGGTAAGCAACTCTTGAAGAGTTTTGAGGAAGGGTAATGTGGGGTCCTGGCGGAGGATGGCGTAGCTGGATCTATCCAAGAGAAGGGTCTCACACATAGTTTGATATTGGGAGGCCTCCATAACCACGATGTTTCCGCCTTTATCCGAAGGCTTGATCGTGATTTTAAGATCTTTCTCCAGTGTGGATAGAGCTTGCAATTCGTCAGGGCTACAGTTAAAGTGCGTAGTATGGAGATCGTGCTGCTCGAGATCATCCAGAACGAGTTTGGCAAAGATGTCAATGCTCGTAATGTCGCCCACGGGTGGGTTTTTGGTGTTGGTCATTTTGAGATTGGTAAAGGGTCCTAGGCCTTCCTGGTTGGGGTTTACATCGGGAAGGTGATGTAGGAGTCTCACGTCTGATAACATATCCAGGGGAATATTAAGGTCGCGGCTTTCTTTTCGATCTCCTTGCCAGTATAGATGTTGAAGCCCTCTATACCTCTATCCCCCATGACTTGGGGTTACAAGCAGTAAGATTTTACCTTGAAGGCAGAGGCATCCAATACAGGGCCCACAATGACTTTGTCCTCTCACTATTGGAATACTCACTGACCCACAACTATTTCATCTTTAACAATAAACTGTTCCACCAGCTCAGGGGCACGGCAATGGGGAGCGCTTGCGCCCCCAGCTATGCCAACTTGTTCCTGGGCTGGTGGGAACATAATCACGTATTCGGTGACTCGGGCCCACGAGGGATAGACTCTGCTTCCCTCTGGGCCAGGTATATTGATGATATTTTCCTCATTTGGGAGGGCTCGAAAGAATCTTTCTCGGAACTAGTGGACCAGCTCAACAACAATCCCCTCGGATTAAGGTTCACATCCGAAATACACTCAAGTCACCTCCCCTTCTTGGATGTCATCATTTCCAAATCCCCCACCGGAGAACTCCAGACCACCATTTATAGAAAACCCACGGCAACCAACTCACTACTCAGATGGGAATCACATCACCCACCAGCCCTTAAACGTGGCATCCCCTTCGGCCAGTACCTGCGTATACGCAGAAACTGCTCTACGACACAAGAATTTCAAAAACAGGCAAAAGACCTAAGAGAGCGCTTCAGGCAACGGGGATACCCAGATTTTATCCTCCGGAAAGCATATCAAAGAGCGGCTATACTGGATAGAACTACTCTACTTACCCCTATGAATAAACCCAAGGAGGATTCCCTGATTCAACTCATCGGCACCTACGATGGGGCAGCCAGCCAAATCAAAAACATTCTCATGCAACACTGGCATATCCTGAGGATGGACCCTGACTTGGCCCCATACCTCTCCACCTCCCCCAGCATCACCTACAGACGAGGCCGGAATATCAGGGATAGGGTGGTACACAGCCACTACATAAGACCCCCCACTCCGAACATGTGGATCCAAAGAGAGATCAAGGGCTGTTACAGATGTAGTGGTTGCATCGCCTGTAAGGTCATTACATGCACAAAGTCCTTTACCAGTAATGTGACTGGCACAACCTACACTATACGTAGATTTGTAAACTGCCTTTCCAAGGGTGTGATCTACCGGGCATGTTGCCCCTGCGGCAAGGAATATATTGGAAAATCTTTCAGAGAATTCCGCCGCCGGGTTGGTGAGCATCTTGGAGACATCAGAAACGGCCGCGATAAACCCCTATCTCGACATATGAATGAGATCCATGGGGGCACCATCGAGGGCTTGAGTTTCATCGGGATCGATCTCATTGATCCACCCAGGAGGGGGGGCGACTGGGACCGTCTACTTCTTCAGAAAGAAGCCCAGTGGATTTACCGTCTTAAGACAGTCGCCCCCTCTGGCCTCAACGAACAGCTGAATTTCAATTGTTTCATATAGAGGCCTGACTCACATTGCCCACATCCACCACCACGGGCATCCCTTGAACCCCCCCCCCCCCCCCTCCCCACACACTTCCATGACGGTCGTCCTCTCTTCCCTTCCTTTTAATCCCCAGACAACAAACCTAATCATCAGGTCTTTTTCTGCTTACATGTGGCACCACTCTCATCCACACTGATAAGCAGTCGGCCATCCCTTTATAACACTGGTGGATCTTCTGTTTATTTCTAGATCCCCCTCTCCTGTCATTTACCTGGCGGTCTAGGCATTTTTTGACTTACCATGTCCGCCTATCCTGCGCCGCTGTAGCCTCTCTGGTCGGCTCCTCAGCCTCCGGGGGGCTGTCCCCGGGCGTGGCCTGACGCGCCGCCTTGCTTCTCCAGTTGCCGGGCGACGCGTCGTCCCCGTCCTCGCTCCTCCCCCCGTGCTCTCGGTCGACCACGGTGCAACTGCGCAGGCGCCCCACGGACGCCATGTTTGTGTAGCCCATACCGGGCCCTCCCATCGGCCCCTGGGGCGTCACATGACCGGAGATTCCATGCGCATATAAGGCGCATTCCACACCGGCTATACCTGAGCAGCCCCACCGACACACAGTGTCCCAGCGCTCCCGCAGACAGTATCACTATACTGCCGCCCCCCTCTGCCAGTGCACCCTCCTCTGGAGAACCTCCTCTACCTTGAACCGAGACTCCAGGTAAGATTCTCCTTATATCGACAGACCTCACGCACTTTAGTATTCTTCATCAAACCCATTGACTCTGTCGATTTGTCATTATTACAGACTTGCCCCTGGTGCACCTTAACCCAATCCTACTAGGCATGTTGCAAACCTACACAATACAAGGGTAAGCACCAATTTTGTGTTCCATCTTAACCACACACTGGTCCACCTCAGCATATGACCATTCTTGTGTTCTACGCTTCTCCCAATAGGTCTTATTTCCCCTGATGAGCCTATATCCAATAGGTGAAACATGGCATGTAGGGAAAACTGACCTCATTTCTGCATGGTGTAAACTTGTCATACGACTCGCACCACGCACAGTCATATACCACATTAAGGGATTCGTACCTTATAGAAACGAAGCTCGAATTATAACTTTTCTCCTCACCCTACTGTTCTACCTTTGCACTTGTCTCTTGTCTCTTAACTGCGACAGATTCTTGTGATCCTCACAGCCTTTGTCCTAACCTGCTCATATCCCCCCTTTTCCCTCCCCACGGTAACTAGGGTTACTTGGCCGAGGACAGGGGCAGGTTCCGGTCGGGACGACGGCCATCTAGGGCTGCCGCCCCGAATTTAGGACTATCTAGGGATTGGCAGGGCCCCCACCTAGCCCCTCTTAGGGCTAACTAGGGACCCCCTGCACTCTATCATCCACGAGTGCACCCCCCCTCCCCCCCCCCTCTTCATACACTGCGTACATACACCATTGAGTGTACATTACCACCTGGACACAGATATCACATCTGACTCTCCTTGTCCAGCCCTGAAGCTACTACGCAGATTGACTACGGAGCATCGCATCCACCATCGCCCACAACATCGCCGATGCTCCCGCAGCCTTTTCAGCAGGCACATCCGCCGGTGTGCTCTTCAGATCCTCTGACCATCTACTTGTACGCTACGCTACAATTGTAATTGTTCTCACCAACCTGTCTTATCATTTTATGTAAATAAATAATACTTCTTTAATAATCTAAACCTCCACCATTTGTACTTTTGTATAGTGTGAAGGTGGCATCAGAAGCAGCAGGAGCCCGCAGTGTGGCACAAAGATATAGTGTAAAGGTGGCATCGGAAGCAGCAACAATGGCAGAGTGGCACAATGATATATTGGGTTGGTGGCATCAGAAGCAGCAGCAGCAGGAGCCCGCAGAGTGGCACAATGATATAGTGTGAAGGCATCATCAGAAGCAGCAGCACCAGGAGCCTACAGAGTGGCACAATGATATAGTGTGAAGGTGGCATCAGAAGCAGCAGGAGCCTACAGAGTGGCACAATGATATAGTGTGAAGGTGGCATCAGAAGCAGCAGGAGCCTGCAGAGTGGCACAATGATATAGTGTGAAGGTGGCATCAGAAGCAGCAGGAGCCTGCAGAGTGTTACAATGATATAATGTGTTGGTGGCATCAGAAGCAGCAGCAGGAGCCAGCAGAGTGGCACAATGATATAGTGTGAAGGCGGCATCTGAAGCAGCAGCAGGAGCCCGCAGAGTGGCACAATCATATAGTGTGAAGGTGGCATCAGAAGCAGCAGAAGCCTGCAGAGTGGCACAATAATATAGTGTGTTGGTGGCATCAAAAGCAGCAGGAGCCCGCAGAGTGGAACAATGATATAGTGTGTTGGTGGCATCAGAAGCAGCAGGAACCCGCAGAGTCGCATAATGATAAAATGTGAAGGTGGCATCAGAAGCAGCAGGAGCGGCAGAGTGGCATAATGATAAAGTGTGTTGGTGGCATCAGAAGCAGCAAGAGCAGCAGAGTGGCACAATGATATAGTGTGTTGGTGGCATCCGAAGCAGCAGCAGGAGCCCGCAGTGTGGCACAATGATATAGTGTGAAGGTGGTGTCAGTAGCAGCAGGAGCTCGCAGAGTGGCACAATGATATATTGTAAAGGTGGCGTCAGTATCAGCAGTAGCAGGAGGAGCCCACAGAGTGGCACTATGATATAGTGTGTTGGTGGCTTCAGAAGTAGCAGGAGCCTTCAGAGTGGCACAATAATATAGTGTGAAGATGGCTTCAGTAGCAGCAGCAGCAGGAGGAGCCCAGAGAGTGGCACAATAATATAGTGTGAAGGTGTCATCATAAGCAGCAGCAGGAGCCCGCAGAGTGGCACAATAATATAGTGTGAAGGTGGAATCAGAAGCAGCAGGATCCTGCAGAGTGGCACAGTGATATAGTTTGTTGGTGGCATCAGAAGCAGCAGGAGCCCGCAGAGTGGCACAATTATATAGTGTGAAGGTGGCTTCAGTAGCAGCAGGAGGAGCCCAGAGAGTGGCACAATAATATAGTGTGAAGGTGGCATCATAAGCAGCAGCAGGAGCCCGCATAGTGGCACAATGATATAGTGTGAAGGTGGCATCAGAAGCAGCAGGATCCTGCAGAGTGGCACAATGATATAGTTTGTTGGTGTCATCAAAAGCAGCAGCAGCAGGAGCCAGCAGAGTGGCACATTGATATAGTGTGAAGGCAGCATCATAAGCAGCAGCAGCAGCAGGAGCCCGCAGAGTGGCACAATCATATAGTGTGAAGATGGCATCAGAAGCAGCAGCAGGAGCCCGCAGAGTGGCACAATGATATAGGGTGAAGGTGGCATCAGTAGCAGCAGCAGCAGGAGAAGCCCACAGAATGGCAGAATGATATAGTGTTTTGGTGGCATCAGAAGCTGCAGGAGTCCGCAGAGTGGCACGATGATATAGTGTGAAGGTGGCATCAGAAGCAACAAGAGTGGCAGAGTGGCACAATGATACATTGTGTTGGTGCCCTCAGAAGCAGCAGAAGTCCGCAGAGTGGCACAATGATATAGTGTGAAGGTGGCATCAGAAGCAGCAGAAGCCCGCATAGTGGCAAAATGATATAGTGTGAAGGTGGCATCAGTAGCTACAGGAGCCCGCAGAGTGGCACAATGATATAGTGTGAAGGTGGCATCAGAAGCAGCAAGAGCGGCAGAATGGCACAATGATACAGTGTGTTGGTGGCAACAAGAGCAGCAGCAGGAGCCCGCAGAGTGGCACAATGATATAGTGTGAAGGTGGCATCAGAAGCAGCAGCAGCAGGAGCTCGCAGAGTGGCACAATGATATAGTGTGTTGGTGGCATCAGAAGCAGCAGGAGATGCAGAGTGGCACAATGATATAGTGTGTTGGTGGCATCAAAAGCAGCAGGAGCCTGCAGAGTGGCATAATGATATAGTGTGAAGGTTTCATCACTAGCAGCAGCATCAGGAGCCCACAGAGTGGCACAATGATATAGTGTGTTGGTGGCATCAGAAGCAGCAGGAACCCGCAGAGAGGCATCATGATAAAGTGTGAAGGTGGCATCAGAAGAAGCAAGAGCGGCAGAGTGGTACAGTGATAAAGTGTGTTGGTGGCACCAAAAGCAGCAGCAGCAGGAGCCCGCAGAGTGGCACAATCATATAGTGTGAAGGTGGCAACAGAAGCAGCAGCAGGAGCCCGCAGAGTGGCACAATCATATAGTGTGAAGGCGTCATCAGTAGCAGCAGGAGCCCGCAGAGTGGCACAATGTTAAAGTGTGAAGGTGGCATCAGAAGCAGCAGGAGCCCGCAGAGTGGCACAATGATATAGTGTAAAGGTGGCATCAGAAGCAGCAAGAGTGGCAGAGTGGCGCAATGATATATTGTGTTGGTGGCATCAGAAGCAGCAGCAGGAGCCCGCAGAGTGGCACAATCATATAGTGTGAAGGCGTCATCAGTAGCAGCAGGAGCCCGCAGAGTGGCACAATGATATAGTGTGAAGGTGGCATCAGTAGCTACAGGAGCCCGCAGAGTGGCACAATGATATAGTGTGAAGGTGGCATCAGAAGCAGCAAGAGCGGCAGAATGGCACAATGATACAGTGTGTTGGTGGCAACAAGAGCAGCAGCAGGAGCCCGCAGAGTGGCACAATGATATAGTGTGAAGGTGGCATCAGAAGCAGCAGCAGCAGGAGCTCGCAGAGTGGCACAATGATATAGTGTGTTGGTGGCATCAGAAGCAGCAGGAGATGCAGAGTGGCACAATGATATAGTGTGTTGGTGGCATCAAAAGCAGCAGGAGCCTGCAGAGTGGCATAATGATATAGTGTGAAGGTTTCATCAGAAGCAGCAGCAGGAGCCCGCAGAGTGGCACAATCATATAGTGTGAAGGCGTCATCAGTAGCAGCAGGAGCCCGCAGAGTGGCACAATGTTATAGTGTGAAGGTGGCATCAGAAGCAGCAGGAGCCCGCAGAGTGGCACAATGATATAGTGTAAAGGTGGCATCAGAAGCAGCAAGAGTGGCAGAGTGGCACAATGATATATTGTGTTGGTGGCATCAGAAGCAGAAGGAGCCCACAGAGTGGCACAATGATATAGTGTGAAGGCGGCATCTGAAGCAGCAGCAGGAGCCCGCAGAGTGGCACAATCATATAGTGTGAAGGTGGCATCAGAAGCAGCAGAAGCCTGCAGAGTGGCACAATGATATAGTGTGAAGGTGGCATCAGAAGCAGCAAGAGCGGCAGAGTGGCACAATGATATAATGTGTTGGTGGCATCAGAAGCAGCAGCAGGAGCCAGCAGAGTGGCACAATGATATAGTGTGAAGGCGGCATCTGCAGCAGCAGCAGGAGCCCGCAGAGTGGCACAATCATATAGTGTGAAGGTGGCATCAGAAGCAGCAGGAGCCTGCAGAGTAGCACAATGATATAGTGTGAAGGGGGCATCAGTAGCAGCAGGAGCCCGCAGAGTGGCACAATGATATAGTGTGAAGACGTCATCAGTAGCAGCAGGAGCCCGCAGAGTGGCACAATGATATAGTGTGAAGGCGTCATCAGAAGCAGCAGGAGCCCGCATAGTGGCACAATGATATAGTGTGAAGATGGAATCTGTAGCAGCAGGAGCCCGCAGATTGGCACAATGATATAGTGTAAAGGTGGCATCAGAAGCAGCAAGAGCAGCAGAGTGGCAAAATGATATAGTGTGTTGGTGACATCAGAAGCAGCAGCAGCAGGAGCCCACAGAGTGGCACAATAATATAGTGTGAAGGCGTCATCAGAAGCAGCAGCACCAGGAGCCTGCAGAGTGGCACAATAATATAGTGTGAAGGTGGCATCAGAAGCAGCAGGAGCCCGCAGAGTGGCATAATGATATAGTAGATATAGTATGAAGGTGGCATCAGTAGCAGCAGCAGCAGGAGCCCATAGAGTGGCACAATGATATAGTGTGTTGGTGGCATCAGAAGCAGCAGGAACCCGCAGAGTGACATAATGATATAGTGTGAAGGTGGCATCAGAAGCAGCAAGAGCGGCAGAGTGGCACAATGATATAGGGTGTTGGTGGCATCAGAAGCAGCAGCAGGAGCCCGCAGAGTGGCACAATCATATAGTGTGAAGGTGGCATCAGAAGCAGCAGGAGCCCGCAGAGTGACACAATGATACAGTGTGAAGGCATCATCAGTAGCAGCAGGAGCCCGCAGAGTCGCACAATGTTATAGTGTGAAGGTTGCATCAGAAGCAGCAGGAGCCCGCAGAGTGGCACAATGATATAATGTGAAGGTGGCATCTGTAGCAGCAGGAGCCCGCAGGGTGGCACAATGATATAGTGTAAAGGTGGCATCAGAAGCAGCAAGAGCGGCAGAGTGGCAAAATGATATAGTGTGTTGGTGGCATCAGAAGCAGCAGCAGGAGCCCGCAGAGTGGCACAATGATATAGTGTGAAGGCGGCATCAGAAGCAGCAGGAGCCCGCAGGGTGGCACAATGATATAGTGTAAAGGTGGCATCAGAAGCAGCAAGAGCGGCAGAGTGGCAAAATGATATAGTGTGTTGGTGGCATCAGAAGCAGCAGCAGGAGCCCGCAGAGTGGCACAATGATATAGTGTGAAGGCGGCATCTGAAGCAGCAGCAGGAGCCCGCAGAGTGGCACAATCATATAGTGTGAAGGTGGCATCAGAAGCAGCAGAAGCCTGCAGAGTGGCACAATGATATAATGTGTTGGTGGCATCAGAAGCAGCAGCAGGAGCCAGCAGAGTGGCACAATGATATAGTGTGAAGGCGGCATCAGCAGCAGCAGCAGGAGCCCGCAGAGTGGCACAATCATATAGTGTGAAGGTGGCTTCAGAAGCAGCAGGAGCCTGCAGAGTAGCACAATGATATAGTGTGAAGGTGGCATCAGTAGCAGCAGGAGCCCGCAGAGTGGCACAATGATATAGTGTAAAGACGTCATCAGTAGCAGCAGGAGCCCGCAGAGTGGCACAATGTTTAGTGTGAAGGTTGCATCAGAAGCAGCAGGAGCCCGCATAGTGGCACAATGATATAGTGTGAAGATGGAATCTGTAGCAGCAGGAGCCCGCAGATTGGCACAATGATATAGTGTAAAGGTGGCATCAGAAGCAGCAAGAGCAGCAGAGTGGCAAAATGATATAGTGTGTCGGTGAAATCAGAAGCAGCAGCAGCAGGAGCCCGCAGAGTGGCATAATAATATAGTGTGAAGGCGTCATCAGAAGCAGCAGCACCAGGAGCCTGCAGAGTGGCACAATAATATAGTGTGAAGGTGGCATCAGAAGCAGCAGGAGCCCGCAGAGTGGCATAATGTTATAGTAGATATAGTATGAAGGTGGCATCAGTAGCAGCAGCAGCAGGAGCCCATAGAGTGGCACAATGATATAGTGTGTTGGTGGCATCAGAAGCAGCAGGAACCCGCAGAGTGGCATAATGATATAGTGTGAAGGTGGCATCAGAAGCAGCAAGAGCGGCAGAGTGGCACAATGATATAGGGTGTTGGTGGCATCAGAAGCAGCAGCAGGAGCCCGCAGAGTGGCACAATCATATAGTGTGAAGGTGGCATCAGAAGCAGCAGGAGCCCGCAGAGTGACACAATGATACAGTGTGAAGGCATCATCAGTAGCAGCAGGAGCCCGCAGAGTGGCACAATGTTATAGTGTGAAGGTTGCATCAGAAGCAGCAGGAGCCCGCAGAGTGGCACAATGATATAATGTGAAGGTGGCATCTGTAGCAGCAGGAGCCCGCAGGGTGGCACAATGATATAGTGTAAAGGTGGCATCAGAAGCAGCAAGAGCGTCAGAGTGGCAAAATGATATAGTGTGTTGGTGGCATCAGAAGCAGCAGCAGGAGCCCGCAGAGTGGCACAATGATATAGTGTGAAGACGTCATCAGTAGCAGCAGGAGCCCGCAGAGTGGCACAATGTTTAGTGTGAAGGTTGCATCAGAAGCAGCAGGAGCCCGCATAGTGGCACAATGATATAGTGTGAAGATGGAATCTGTAGCAGCAGGAGCCCGCAGATTGGCACAATGATATAGTGTAAAGGTGGCATCAGAAGCAGCAAGAGCAGCAGAGTGGCAAAATGATATAGTGTGTCGGTGACATCAGAAGCAGCAGCAGCAGGAGCCCGCAGAGTGGCACAATAATATAGTGTGAAGGCGTCATCAGAAGCAGCAGCACCAGGAGCCTGCAGAGTGGCACAATAATATAGTGTGAAGGTGGCATCAGAAGCAGCAGGAGCCCGCAGAGTGGCATAATGATATAGTAGATATAGTATGAAGGTGGCATCAGTAGCAGCAGCAGCAGGAGCCCATAGAGTGGCACAATGATATAGTGTGTTGGTGGCATCAGAAGCAGCAGGAACCCGCAGAGTGGCATAATGATATAGTGTGAAGGTGGCATCAGAAGCAGCAAGAGCGGCAGAGTGGCACAATGATATAGGGTGTTGGTGGCATCAGAAGCAGCAGCAGGAGCCCGCAGAGTGGCACAATCATATAGTGTGAAGGTGGCATCAGAAGCAGCAGGAGCCCGCAGAGTGACACAATGATACAGTGTGAAGGCATCATCAGTAGCAGCAGGAGCCCGCAGAGTGGCACAATGTTATAGTGTGAAGGTTGCATCAGAAGCAGCAGGAGCCCGCAGAGTGGCACAATGATATAATGTGAAGGTGGCATCTGTAGCAGCAGGAGCCCGCAGGTTGGCACAATGATATAGTGTAAAGGTGGCATCAGAAGCAGCAAGAGCGTCAGAGTGGCAAAATGATATAGTGTGTTGGTGGCATCAGAAGCAGCAGCAGGAGCCCGCAGAGTGGCACAATGATATAGTGTGAAGACGTCATCAGTAGCAGCAGGAGCCCGCAGAGTGGCACAATGTTTAGTGTGAAGGTTGCATCAGAAGCAGCAGGAGCCCGCATAGTGGCACAATGATATAGTGTGAAGATGGAATCTGTAGCAGCAGGAGCCCGCAGATTGGCACAATGATATAGTGTAAAGGTGGCATCAGAAGCAGCAAGAGCAGCAGAGTGGCAAAATGATATAGTGTGTCGGTGACATCAGAAGCAGCAGCAGCAGGAGCCCGCAGAGTGGCATAATAATATAGTGTGAAGGCGTCATCAGAAGCAGCAGCACCAGGAGCCTGCAGAGTGGCACAATAATATAGTGTGAAGGTGGCATCAGAAGCAGCAGGAGCCCGCAGAGTGGCATAATGATATAGTAGATATAGTATGAAGGTGGCATCAGTAGCAGCAGCAGCAGGAGCCCATAGAGTGGCACAATGATATAGTGTGTTGGTGGCATCAGAAGCAGCAGGAACCCGCAGAGTGGCATAATGATATAGTGTGAAGGTGGCATCAGAAGCAGCAAGAGCGGCAGAGTGGCACAATGATATAGGGTGTTGGTGGCATCAGAAGCAGCAGCAGGAGCCCGCAGAGTGGCACAATCATATAGTTTGAAGGTGGCATCAGAAGCAGCAGGAGCCCGCAGAGTGACACAATGATACATTGTGAAGGCATCATCAGTAGCAGCAGGAGCCCGCAGAGTGGCACAATGTTATAGTGTGAAGGTTGCATCAGAAGCAGCAGGAGCCCGCAGAGTGGCACAATGATATAGTGTAAAGGTGGCATCAGAAGCAGCAAGAGCGTCAGAGTGGCAAAATGATATAGTGTGTTGGTGGCATCAGAAGCAGCAGCAGGAGCCCGCAGAGTGGCACAATGATATAGTGTGAAGGCGTCATTAGAAGCAGCAGCACCAGGAGTCTGCAGAGTGGCACAATAGTATAGTGTGAAGGTGGCATCAGAAGCAGCAGGAGCCTGCAGAGTGGCACCATGATATAGTGTGGAGGTTGCGGACAATTCCAGTCCCTGGTAAAGATGATAGGAGGCAGATGGTGCAACTAGCAGCAGATATGTGGCATCAGGCGGGTGGCAGCATCAGAATAGTAGCTGAGCCAGGTAGTTAGAACCCCAACTCATTTCTCAACGTTTGGAGGAGGCGTCATGGCTGATCTAATCTGATGCATTAGTCATTGGTGAGTTGAAATCCTAGCCGATCCAAGCCTGATTCATCTTGACAAAGGTCAGTCTCTCCACATTATGGGTGGACAAGCGGGTTCTCTTGGGGGTAACGATGGCCCCCGCTGCACTGAACACCCGCTCTGATGCCACACTATTGGCTGGGCAGGACAGCTTCTCTACTGCAAACTCTGCAAGTTGTGGCCAGACATCAAGTTTGGCACCCCAGTAGTCCATGGGATCCTCTACCTCAGGTGGTAAAGTGCTGTCCAAGTAGGCCACCACCTGCTGGTGCAGGGTCTGCTTCATTTCCTGCTGCTGGTGGTGGCTACCCTCCTCACTAGGCGGGTGAAGGAAATTGCTCATTAAGGAATCCAGACTTAAGCGACTGTTGATGGAACTGCTTCTGCTCCTACCCCCCCAGCTCCCCAGAGCAGCCGTGGTAGTAGTACGTGAGCAATGCCTGCCAGGAATCCCCTGGTCAGACCTGACAGAGGATGGACAATGGCGCACATAGGCAGCGGCCAACTGTGTGCTCAGTGCTTCTCTATAGTATCCCAGTTGTTCCTTCCTCTCAGCAGCAGGAAAAATGTCACCCATTTTGGACCGGTAGTGAGGGTCCAAGAGGGTGGAGAGCCAAAAGTCATCCCTATGCCGGATTTTGACTATTCGGCTGTCACTAGTTAGGTAAAGCAGCATGCTGCGGGCCATCTGCGCAAGTGACACTGAGGGAATCCCGGTCTCCATATCCACAGTATACTGCCACGGTGCTTCTGGGTCATCTGCCTCGTCTTCTACCTCCTCCGGATTCTCCTACTCCTCCTCTCCTGTCACCTGAGTAGAAAAACCACAAATTGCACCAGACTCTGCTTGTGCTCCAATGTCCTCCTTCTCCTCCTCCAGTTCAGCCCTCACTGGACTCATGTGGCCATGAGATGTAGTCTCCACTTCTCCAGTGCCCTGACCAGACAGATTTTGCAGTATGAGTTCCAGGACATGAAGCAGTGGAATTACGTTATTCATCCCGCAGTCCTGGCGACTGACAAATAACGTGACCTCTTTAAAAGGCCTGAGCAAACGGCAGGTGTCACGCATGAGCTGCCAGTGGCTGACATCAAAGTTACACAGGGGAGTACTACAGTCTACTTGCATCATCAAAAAATCATTAATGGCTTTTCTCTGTTCATACAGGCGGTCTAACATATGGAGGCTGGAATTCCAATGGGTGGAAACATCGCATATCAGACTATGTTGGGGTAGGCCGTTCTGGCGCTGCAACTCGAGAAGGGTGTGCTGAGCCTGGTAAGAATGGCTGAAGTGCGTGCAAAGTGTCCTGGCCATTTTTAGAATGTCTTGCAGATGGGTGTAAGACTTCAGGAACTTGTTGACTACCAGATTTAACACGTGCGCCATGCAGGGCGCATGGACCATCCCCCCTCTGTACAGCGCAGACACCATGTTCCTCCCATTGTCTGTCACCATGGTTCTGATTTTTAGTTGTTGCAGAGAAAGCCACACATTGATTTCTTCTTGCATGACGTGGAGCAGTTCCTCCCCTGTGTGACTCAGTTCGCCCAGGCAAACCAGGTGTAGAACTGCGTGACATCGCTGTGCCCTGCACATGTGGTATGATGGAGCAGCACTTGTAGAGGCTGAGGTGGTGGTGGAGAAGGAGGAGGAGGCAGAGGCAGACACTGGCGCAGGAGCAGCAGTATGACAACGTGGAGGAGAAAGTGCCGTCTCTTGTGGAAGTTGTTGGTGTGGCTGGTCAGAAAGCACATTCACCCAGTGGGCCATAAAGGACATATACTGGCCCTGACTATAATTACATCTCCACACGTCCGTGCTGCCGTGCACCTTAGAAGAAACTGATAAGCTCAAGGACTGGCACACCTTCTGTTGTACATATTGGTGATGGGTTGGCACAGCCTTTTTGGAAAAAAAATTGTTGCTTGGAACCCTCCACCTTGGTTCGGCACAAGCCATTAGTTCACTGAAGGGTGCAGAGTCCACGACTTCGATAAGAGCACGGTCAGCTTCTGCACCTTAGGATGGCTGGACGCATAGAGTTGTCTTTTTGTAATCGCCTCGCTCAACGACTGCTGGCGCCATGCGTAGCGAGGAGCAGGAGCATCTAGACCGGGAGATCTAAAACAGAATGTGCACAATGATTCGGGTGCAGGTCTTCTTAAGAGGTCCGACACCGACCCCAACATGCAATAGTAGACAATTGAGAAACAGCACTCCAGAAATTCCACTGAAGAATAAAGTTTTATTCCACCATAATAGTGCGACGTTTCACCAATTCAATCAAGGCATTATCAAGCATACTGAGTCAGAAAGTCAGCTGACTTAAGTACTGGTGTGGTGATTACCAACAACTGTGCAAGATAAAATGACATTTGCAAAAATATAATATCGCAAGGTGAAAAATATATAAAACTTAACTTTTAATGCAGAGATATATAAAACCACTAGTAACACAAAAAACAATACACCAACACCAACACCTATTTGCCACTGTAATCTCCTGTCACAGAATACAGGGTCCTCAAAGAGATGCCACTCTGGCCACTGATGGCAAGGGAATCATATACATAGTGTTTATGCACACAATAAATCATCACAGATAACTCCCATGTAGGCACTGGTAAACCAAGTAGTTGGCAATAAATCATGCAAATATAACAACCGCTTATGTACGTCGATGCCCAGTGCAATACAGGGGAAAAACAGGGTATAGGCTGCGGCATTAATAACAATAGTAGCAGTATGTGGAAAAAGGAAAAAGGAATATTCTTACCACACAGCTTCTCCCAGATAATGGAGAACCTACATGTCCCTTATGTGCTAGAATATCACCTCAATGTCCATAGACTCCCGTCCTAACAAGGACGGTCCACAGCTATCCCTGGCGTATAGCTCGCCCTTGCTATCAGAACTCCACGTTACCAGATGGTCCCTTGTAAGAAAGGTTGTCCCAACGCGTTTCTTCCGCAATCTCGCGAATTCATCAGGGGAAACATATGTCATAAGTGTCGGTGACTCAAAAAATCCATAGTGGTAGAGACCAAGCAGTGGCTCCTTTTGGTCTCCAGGCCGTCCAGCTTAATGAAGCCCAGACGGGACAACTGGCGTGTGCAGTGTTCTGCAGCACATAGCTGGCTGTCTTTTAAAACAACCAGCTACTGCACGCCGTAACGCCGCCAACTTCCGGCTGGTGCCGATCACGTGACTGGTCATGTGGCCAGTCACATGACACCAGAGGGGGGCGGAGCTTAGTGCCGTGACATCAGATGAGGAGGGAAAAGCAAATCCCTCGATCTGATGCATTGTTGCGCAAGATGGTCACGGCGATGTGTAATACTGTACCACTCACTGATAATAGCTGAAAGCAACAGGTGGGCCTATCCAGTTTGTATATATATATGATGGCTCACAGACTGAAAGCTCACTGGATGGTAAGTATAAACACTATATACATTGATCATGGTACTTCATATGATATTTCCGGCAGTGTTAAAGTTAATAAAAAAAAGAATCAAACAGTCATGAATACATAGCAACCTGAAAGAGGGAATGAAGGTCATCCCTAGAAAAAATTGGATATATTTGAAGGAGAGTTATACCTATCTATCGATAAAAGATGTAAAACTTAGAGTTTCATTAAGCCCATTGGGGGCAACTGTGGATAGCCTGAAGATCCATCGGGTCTCAGTTTGTAGTATTTTTTGGTTCCAATCACCCCCTCTAACATTTCGAGGTACCTGAATGAAACCATGAAACCTTACTGCATCAGTACATCCCTGGTGACATTCCTGAACATGTTTAGCCACCGGGGTGTCTCTTGAGTGCCTGATATCTGCAAGATGTTCGCCCACTCGCCTGCGAAACTCCCTGAATGTTTTTCCAATGTATTCAAGGCCGCAAACGCATACGACCCTGTAGATCACTCCCTTGGTTTTGCAGTTAATAAAGGAGTTAATTTGAATTTCTTCACCAGTCACATTTGCCACAAATTTCTTTGTTACCAGGATGTATGGGCAGGCTATACAACCATTACACTTAAAGGACCCCTTCGGTTTCCTAGCGTCCAGCCATGTATTCCTCGGACTTGTGGAGAAATGGCTGTGTACTAGGCGGTCCCTCAAGGACCTGCCCTTACGGTAGGTGATGGATGGTTGTGGAGTCAAGACATCAACAATGTCAGCATCCATTAGTAAAGTAGACCAGTGCCTCGAGATGATTTGCCTAACAGTATCAGAGCCATTATTGAAAGTGGTGATGAATCTCACTAAATTAACAGGGCCAGCTCTGGCCTTCGGAACCAGAAGATTTCTTCTATCATTATTCAGAGCATTATGAAAGGCACTCCTTAGTATTTTATCCGGGTAGCCTTTCTGCAAGAATCTCACTCTGAGGTCATCAGCCTGCTTCAAAAATGAATGCCTGTCAGAGCAGTTCCTACGTAAACGAAGATATTGGCCCCGAGGTATTCCTCTTTTAAGGGGAACTGGGTGGCTGCTCTCCCACCTCAGTAACGAATTAGTAGCGGTAGCCTTTCTAAATACCTCTGTCTGTAACAGACCATCCGGTCCTTTGGTAAGGAGTATGTCCAAAAAGGCCAGTTTTTCGCCACTAATCTCGTAAGTGAATTTGAGGCCAATATCGTTACGGTTCAGATGCTGAACAAAATCAGTAAAAGCTGATTTGGATCCACTCCAGATAATCAAAATGTCATCAATAAAGCGTAACCATAATTCTATATGTCCTTGGTAAAGGTCAGCTTCAGGTGAGAAAACAATGGTGTCCTCCCACCAGCCCAGGAGCAAGTTGGCATAGGTTGGCGCACAAGGCCAACCCATAGCCGTGCCCCTGAGCTGGTGGTAGTACCTCCCATTAAACAGAAAGTAGTTGTGTGTGAGACAAAATTGCAGAGATTTAGATATAAACTCATCATGTTGCCTAAATTGGACCCCCCTTGTTCTCAAAAAATAAGATACTGCTTCAAGGCCCCTATTGTGTGGGATAGAGGAATATAAAGCCTCAACATCGATGGAGGCAAGAAAATACCCCTCATCCATTGTAATGCCCTCCAACCTCCTTAGAAGATCCATGGAGTCTCGTATGTATGATGGAAGGGATTCCACATAGGGTCTCAAGATTTTGTCTAGGTAGACTCCCAAATTTTGAGTGATATTATTAGTGCCTGAGACAATTGGTCTACCCTTTAATGGCTCCAATCCCTTGTGGACTTTAGGGAGCCCATAAAAAGTGGCAACCATGGGGGTCACTGGTTCCAGGAACTTCAATTCATTACTATCAATTATCCCCTGCCCAAGGGCTTCACGGAGTATGGTTCTCAGTTCCCCTACATAGTGAGATGTTGGATTTGAGTTAAGGATTTCATATGATAGCCTGTCACTCAGAAGGTCCATACACATTCTCTTATAGTTTACAGAGTCCATAACCACCACGTTCCCCCCTTTGTCTGAGGGTTTGATGGTTAGGCTGGTGTCCTTCTCTAGCTCCCTCAACGCCTCAATTTCAGACCGTGAGCAATTAAATGGTACAAAGTCAGTTTGCATCATTTTGATTTCATTGCTGACATCCCTCAAAAACACATCAATTGGGGAGGCGTCAGAGACAGGGGGGGACTTAGTGCTATTCAGTCGCAAATCGGTAAATGGACCTTTCCCTTGAAGCCCTTGGGCAGGGGATAATTGATAGTAATGAATTGAAGTTCCTGGAACCAGTGACCCCCATGGTTGCCACTTTTTATGGGCTCCCTAAAGTCCACAAGGGATTGGAGCCATTAAAGGGTAGACCAATTGTCTCAGGCACTAATAATATCACTCAAAATTTGGGAGTCTACCTAGACAAAATCTTGAGACCCTATGTGGAATCCCTTCCATCATACATACGAGACTCCATGGATCTTCTAAGGAGGTTGGAGGGCATTACAATGGATGAGGGGTATTTTCTTGCCTCCATCGATGTTGAGGCTTTATATTCCTCTATCCCACACAATAGGGGCCTTGAAGCAGTATCTTATTTTTTGAGAACAAGGGGGGTCCAATTTAGGCAACATGATGAGTTTATATCTAAATCTCTGCAATTTTGTCTCACACACAACTACTTTCTGTTTAATGGGAGGTACTACCACCAGCTCAGGGGCACGGCTATGGGTTGGCCTTGTGCGCCAACCTATGCCAACTTGCTCCTGGGCTGGTGGGAGGACACCATTGTTTTCTCACCTGAAGCTGACCTTTACCAAGGACATATAGAATTATGGTTACGCTTTATTGATGACATTTTGATTATCTGGAGTGGATCCAAATCAGCTTTTACTGATTTTGTTCAGCATCTGAACCGTAACGATATTGGCCTCAAATTCACTTACGAGATTAGTGGCGAAAAACTGGCCTTTTTGGACATACTCCTTACCAAAGGACCGGATGGTCTGTTACAGACAGAGGTATTTAGAAAGGCTACCGCTACTAATTCGTTACTGAGGTGGGAGAGCAGCCACCCAGTTCCCCTTAAAAGAGGAATACCTCGGGGCCAATATCTTCGTTTACGTAGGAACTGCTCTGACAGGCATTCATTTTTGAAGCAGGCTGATGACCTCAGAGTGAGATTCTTGCAGAAAGGCTACCCGGATAAAATACTAAGGAGTGCCTTTCATAATGCTCTGAATAATGATAGAAGAAATCTTCTGGTTCCGAAGGCCAGAGCTGGCCCTGTTAATTTAGTGAGATTCATCACCACTTTCAATAATGGCTCTGATACTGTTAGGCAAATCATCTCGAGGCACTGGTCTACTTTACTAATGGATGCTGACATTGTTGATGTCTTGACTCCACAACCATCCATCACCTACCGTAAGGGCAGGTCCTTGAGGGACCGCCTAGTACACAGCCATTTCTCCACAAGTCCGAGGAATACATGGCTGGACGCTAGGAAACCGAAGGGGTCCTTTAAGTGTAATGGTTGTATAGCCTGCCCATACATCCTGGTAACAAAGAAATTTGTGGCAAATGTGACTGGTGAAGAAATTCAAATTAACTCCTTTATTAACTGCAAAACCAAGGGAGTGATCTACAGGGTCGTATGCGTTTGCGGCCTTGAATACATTGGAAAAACATTCAGGGAGTTTCGCAGGCGAGTGGGCGAACATCTTGCAGATATCAGGCACTCAAGAGACACCCCGGTGGCTAAACATGTTCAGGAATGTCACCAGGGATGTACTGATGCAGTAAGGTTTCATGGTTTCATTCAGGTACCTCGAAATGTTAGAGGGGGTGATTGGAACCAAAAAATACTACAAACTGAGACCCGATGGATCTTCAGGCTATCCACAGTTGCCCCCAATGGGCTTAATGAAACTCTAAGTTTTACATCTTTTATCGATAGATAGGTATAACTCTCCTTCAAATATATCCAATTTTTTCTAGGGATGACCTTCATTCCCTCTTTCAGGTTGCTATGTATTCATGACTGTTTGATTCTTTTTTTTTATTAACTTTAACACTGCCGGAAATATCATATGAAGTACCATGATCAATGTATATAGTGTTTATACTTACCATCCAGTGAGCTTTCAGTCTGTGAGCCATCATATATATATACAAACTGGATAGGCCCACCTGTTGCTTTCAGCTATTATCAGTGAGTGGTACAGTATTACACATCGCTGTGACCATCTTGCGCAACAATGCATCAGATCGAGGGATTTGCTTTTCCCTCCTCATCTGATGTCACGGCACTAAGCTCCGCCCCCTCTGGTGTCATGTGACTGGCCACATGACCAGTCACGTGATCGGCACCAGCCGGAAGTTGGCGGCGTTACGGCGTGCAGTAGCTGGTTGTTTTAAAAGACAGCCGGCTATGTGCTGCAGAACACTGCACACGCCAGTTGTCCCGTCTGGGCTTCATTAAGCTGGACGGCCTGGAGACCAAAAGGAGCCACTGCTTGGTCTCTACCACTATGGATTTTTTGAGTCACCGACACTTATGACATATGTTTCCCCTGATGAATCCGCGAGATTGCGGAAGAAACGCGTTGGGACAACCTTTCTTACAAGGGACCATCTGGTAACGTGGAGTTCTGATAGCAAGGGCGAGCTATACGCCAGGGATAGCTGTGGACCGTCCTTGTTAGGACGGGAGTCTATGGACATTGAGGTGATATTCTAGCACATAAGGGACATGTAGGTTCTCCATTATCTGGGAGAAGCTGATGGTCCGAGTCCTGTGCCCAGGATTGGTAAGAATATTCCTTTTTCCTTTTTCCACATACTGCTACTAGTGTTATTAATGCCGCAGCCTATACCCTGTTTTTTCCCCTGTATTGCACTGGGCATCGACGTACATAAGCGGTTGTTATATTTGCATGATTTATTGCCAACTACTTGGTTTACCAGTGCCTACATGGGAGTTATCTGTGATGATTTATTGTGTGCATAAACACTATGTATATGATTCCCTTGCCATCAGTGGCCAGAGTGGCATCTCTTTGAGGACCCTGTATTCTGTGACAGGAGATTACAGTGGCAAATAGGTGTTGGTGTATTGTTTTTTGTGTTACTAGTGGTTTTATATATCTTTGCATTAAAAGTTAAGTTTTATATATTTTTCACCTTGCGATATTATATTGTACTAAGTAGGTGATAGGTACAGTCCCTCATAGACACTACTGTGGATCTAGAAATAAAACGAGGAGTAGTCTAATAGACATTTGCAAAAATACATAATATATAAAAAAATCTATGTAATACATAAGTGATCTGTTTGAGATAAATATCGAATATATCCATTACTTTATAAAGTGCAAAATTCAGAGCTCCCTTGTTTTAACCCTATGTACCCGTGGCGACTCTCCCGAGTCAATATCAACCCTATGTACCCGTGACGACTCTCCCGAGTCAATATCCTTCTTCCACCCTTACGCTATTATCCTTCTAGGGATTGTACAGTGCCTATTCGGATCCATCTTATTGTTCCATCTTGTCTTATATCTATATGTTTATGTTTTGCAGTATATCTTGGATTTGGCTATGGACTTGTCTAATCTCCATACTTGCGGTGACCTTTGGGCGAGTGGGACATTTGGGAGCCGGTGGACCTATGGAAGGATGCAGCGATCCCGGAGGGACTATGACGGGAGGATGTCCTAAGCCGTTCAGGCGATATGTTAATTTCCAAGCCTGGTCAGTTCTGCTTACCTTTGGATCACCTGGCACCTTCCCGTTACTCCCCTGCATGGTATTCTCAAATCTTTCTTCCCATTTCCAAGATGGCCCGCCGTACCCCTCACACATTATGCGCATGCCCGAACTCTGGATGTGGATTGGTGCACGGCATTGTGATGGACTGATATATATTTATTGTGACTGAACCAACAGAAGGACTTTGTCACATGAATTATCAAGTACATATATGTATTCTGATGCTGTACAGCCCTGTTTTAATATTTGTTTCGCTATGCACTTAGCACTTTGTTACACATAGTAATGTAAGCTCCTTTGATTGATATGGACCGGGAGATGATGTCAAAGACAAACAGCTCCCTTCGGCAGAGGTACTGGAGCCTTGACTTGCTGAAACAGCATGTGTGCCACTAGGTGCTGCTGCTGTTGCTGTGCCTGCAGGATAGACCGCATCTGACACCCGTTTCTCCCAGGCCATTGGATGGTGATGCTGCATGTGTGGGCGCAGGGCCGTGGTGCCAAGCTTAGCTCCCTGGCCACTCTTCATTTTCTGCCCGCAGATACGACATATACCTAAACTCGGCTCCTCTGGTGTCTTTACAAAAAACTGCCACACTGCTGAGGTGGTAATTTTACCGCCAACACTCTGCACTGAGCGACTACTACCGCCGCTGCCTCACTGAGCCCCTGTGCCACTGCTATTTGGGCCTGCGAATTGGGATTTGTACCCGATTGAAGTTTGGCTCCTGTCCTCGCACTGCTGCCACCCTGCTGACTCACAGCCACACTAGCGACTTTCTGCCTGCTCCGAAAGCTAAAACTCTCTCTTCACCCGATGATGATGAATCCCCTGCTACACCCGGCTCCCAAGTGCGATCGGCTACATCATCGTCAATTTGCGTTTCCCGGTCACTGCTACTCTCCTCACCGGTGTCAGTATGCACAGCCTGCCTACTGTCGGAAGCAGCGGAAGTCTGCCCCACCTCTTCACTGCAAAGCAGCTGACTGTCCTCAAACACTTCGTTCTCGCTGATTAGTGGCGCTGAGCCCAGACCACCAAGTAGCTCTCTGGCTGCGGGAAAGGAACAGGACAGAGCCTGGTTGAGGACAGGTGAGGGCCGCTGACCTGCTCCTGGGCCATGCCAACTAATTGTTGTATCCGAGGAACCTACGGACTCTTGGCTGGGGTTGTCAGATGTTAAATTTGAGGAATTGGATGACCTAGTCAACCATTCAACAAACCTTGGGTTGTTGATCAACACACTGCCACTAGATGACAATGGCAGTTATGGCCTCACCGAGTCACCCCTGCTGCGACATCCCCTTACTGTGCTGCCACCTCTGCCTGCTCCACCTGCCACCTTTCTGTCTGACATAGTGGTTTATAAACTATGTGGATTTGACATGTAAATCTGGCTGTAAACTAGAGCCCCCAAAAGGTATTGCAATATGCGCTATACAGATACCCCACAACTGACAGTGTAATTTCAGCGAAAATCAATGTATAAACTACATGGATTTGACACGTGAATCTGGCTGTAAACTAGAACCCCCAAAAGGTATTGCAATGTGTGTTATACAGATACCCCACAACTGACAGTGTAATTTCAGCGAAAATCACTGTATAAACTACGTGGATTTGACACGGGAATCTGGCTGTAAACTAGAGCCCCCAAAAGGTATGGCAATGTGAGTTATACAGATACCCCACAACTGACAGTGTAATTTCAGCGAAAATCAATGTATAAACTACATGGATTTGACACGTGAATCTGGCTGTAAACTAGAGCCCCCAAAAGGTATGGCAATGTGCGTTATACAGATAGCCCACAACTGACAGCTCACTACTGCAGATACATGAATGTCAAGCAGATTTCTTCCTATTTTGTCACTAAATAGAACTGCTATTTGGGGTATACAGATCCCCCTTAAAGAACAACCATGGATTGGTCCACCAATCGCTACTGCAGATGCATGAAAGTCAAAAAGATTTCTTCCTATTCGATTTTGTCACCAAAACAGAACTGCTATTTGAGGTATATAGAAACCCCTTATAGAACAGCGAGGGATTGCAGCAAGAATTGCACAGTACAATAGCAGCAGCTAGATGCTACAACATGAGATAGAAAATGGCAGGATTTTATAAAGCTGTGTGACATCACATAAGCCTGCCAGTTGCTGATTGGCTTACAGGTCTGCAGATGTCATCGGGGGTGTTCCTTTCTCCTTCCCAGAGTTCTTTGCCCCATGTAACACATCTGACCAATCATAGTCTATGTTGGTCCTTAAATATCTGGATATGTGTCATGCACTTTATGCTTGTGAAAGGTGTGCCGCCACACCAAAACGTTGCACTGATGGAATAAAGATTGACCCTTTTCCATGCACCACGGAGTGCTGCCTATTTTCTGTATATATACGGTATATATATACGGTATATATATATACCGTATATATATATATGCATATATAGTACAAAAATCAATAAAATTATGCTTTAACTATTAGTATTTCCATTTCTTTTTTACTTAGAAATAAATTTTCACTGTATTACAAAAATCATAACATTTTTCTTTCTCAGTTTTCTTCTTTTACTTTCCCTATGTCTCTCTTTAAATCTGATATCAGCTGAAAGGTAGAAATTTCATGTATCATTTATCCCATATAAAGATTATCATTTTAAAGAATATGGCCTTCTTATTCCTGGATGTTCTCAGCCAAAAATATTTCACCTTGTGGAATGACACAATGTAATATGTTTTATATACCTATGCTGAGTGTTATGACCTTTAGCCTTTTTTCCTTGTCAAATGCTAAAAACTTTTTCATTTTCCATTTATCTCACTGGTTGAAGGTTTGTTGTTTATAAATTGAGTTTTGATTTTTGGAAGTGTCAATTTGGAGTATCTTTCGTGTATTGATTGAATTTTATTGACTGTTTCTGGAGAGAATAAAAAATGCAGTTTTCTAATATTTTCAACAAATGCAATTTTTTAATTTAACATAATTAGTTTTACTAAGACATGTTACAGAACATATTCTAACTACTGTCTTGCATACAATAATACTAAACATGTTTGCTTTTCTCTATATACTATTATCTGCTATGTTCCAGCTTGTTACTCTCTTCTAGCTGACATGTGGCATCATTTCTTAGAGCTATTTCTTAAGAGAAGATACAATGAAACTGAAGACACCAAAATAGTTGAAGTTAGCTCTCTGTGTTGATTAGGGGGGCCACATTTTACATGGTAGTGTATAGAGACATTGAGCACTGTATTTTAGTCACAAGGAGCTGATCATTTCAGCTTTATGCACCTCCTGAGAGTTGGGCTGACAATGTGACAACCACATCTCTCTAATGGCAGATCACTATGCATTGCCAACTACCTTTAAATAACTGTACAGGCGGTCCCCAACTTAAGAACACTCGACTTACATACGACCCCTTGTTACAAACGGACCTCTGGATATTGGTAATTTATCGTGCTTTAGTCCTAGGCTACAATAAACAGCTGTAACAGATATCAAATGTGTCTGTAATGAAGCTTTATTGTTAATCTTGATTCTTATAACAACCAAACATTTTTTAAATCCAATTGTCACAGAGACCAAAAAAGTTCATATTTTACAATGATAAAATATTCCAACTTACATACAAATTCAACTTAAGAACAAACCTACAGACCCTATCTTGTATGTAACCCGGGGACTGCCTGTATACCCAGGACCAATCTGCATAAGACATATTTAAAAGAGTTGTCCAGGAATACAAAATGATAACCCCGCTTATGGTCCCGTCCTCTGTCGCTCCCAATTAATATACAGAGGCTGGCAGCGGTGTGGTGCATACATTAATTTCAGGCACCTGCTGTCATCATTGGCCCCTGTATACGAAAAAGAAACTGGAAGTGACTGGTCAATGTGGCTAAATGGGAGCTCCAGTGGAGGTTGAGATCTTTATCATTTCTAAAACCCCAACAGCCATATATAAAAATGTATTCCTTGACAACCCCTTTAAATGTAATGTATGTCTAGAGTTTGGAGGTGAGGAGGGGTTTAAAAGGCATTGAAGAATGTTTCAAACATGGTGCATGTGATTTGTGTTTTATAGTTTTTATGTTTTAAGAATATAATTCATAATTTTTCTAAATTAGCTAGTCTTGTTGTTATATGTTGCCTTCAAATAATTGTAGCTATGCTAATCTGATTAGTCTAAATGCTATATATGATATGTAGTGTACATCAAATTTACCTCAGAAAAATTATAGTTTTGTCATTGAGAACAATACTTTTCCTATTGTGGGTCCTTTACTTAGAAGCACGTCTATCAGAACTATTTGCCACTTAGGTGCTCATATTCTCAGAAAACTGTGCAGATGTGAATAGCCAACATGTAATGCTTAAAGAGGTTGGCCAATATTACCAAAATGTACAAGGGTAAGTTTAATCCCATTATATGTTCACCCATATGGTATGGTAATCTGATAAACTTCCTCTCTCTGTCTGTAAAAGCTGACTCATGAGCAGCTGGTTTAGAGACTTTAGATGATATCCCTTGTCATTTGGTACTTCAAGTGTGTCTGAGGGCCAAGTCCTAACCTGTGTTCATTATTGAATGCACGCCTTCTCTCTTAACACCACACCTATCACATTGGAGTAGTTTTGATTTGGCATGCATTCAGTAATGATTTCAGGTCTGCGCTCAATCCCCACAGCTCGTATAGACAGAAAAGGAAAGTTTACAAGGTTAAGTAATATATGGGTAACCCCCCCTAAGGGGATCGATTAGATTAGAGGGACTGATTTGGCAAGCTCCGTGCAGTGCTGCACAATCTGTGTGCACTATATAAATAAAGTAATTATTATTATTATTGTACCATGGTACTCTTTGGTAATTATGGGCAACCCTTTTGATTTACCCTCTGTAAGGATCAGTGTGGGAATAAGGGTTTCCTTTCATAATTAGCAAATTTGTGTTTTAAAAAATGGTTCAGTTGTGAGCAGTTGTGTACAACTAAAGCCAAAGCTGCCTCTTCCTTTTTACCTTAAAAATGGAAATTGGATAGTAAGATTCTATGGGCAGTGCACTCATGGCTTTCTTCCATTGTTTATTAATTTGTTTACCTTATGGAAATAAAAATGATTAATTTATGTCCATGTTTATTATGAAATTCTGAGAGCAACAACACAAAATAGAAATTCATGAAGGATAAAGGTTCTGCATACATACATTAACATCTGGTGAGATGTATAAGATAGGTAGCTCCATGAGTCAACATTCTCTCTACACATAATTTACATCTCTTCAACTGCATTATATAAGAATTTTCAGCATTTTTACCAATTTGAATAACCCAAGATAATTCTATGATAAGCTCATAAACTTTCCTTCTCTTAAAGAGGACTTATCACCTCATCTGAAATGCATTTCCCACAAAGTTGCAATTCTGAAACAGATTTTTAGGACTTTTCATTGTGCCATTCCTTTGTTACTTCAGTATTTTAAAAATTAACATATTGACAATATATTGGGGTTCTGTACATAAACATACATACCTACAAGTAGAGTGTGCTTCAAATATTTAAGAAGTCAGTTCAAAAGCGGATTTAAAATTTTAATCAAAATTTTATTATTACAGTTAAAAAATGTATTTATAATAGGGACTAGGACTTAAAAACACCCATTAAAAAACACCCCTTAAGGAAGTGATTGCAAAACGCGGATGTGAGTGCTGTGGTGGTGTGGTCATCCCTGGTCCATTATTTAACATGCTGCCTGGTTGGTACTATTGAATTTGTATGTCTGCACTTGCATTATTATTTGTTAAAGGGTTACTTATTCTTTGCAAATTATTGCTGTATAGTTACAAAAGGGCAGATGTATGTAATCTATAAAATGTGGTTATAATTTATATGGTTTGGGATTTGTACCACTTGTACACCACAATTAATGTTTTTCAATGTATAGTTTTAATTGTAATAATAAAATGGTGATTATGTATTTAAATCAGCTTTTGATTGATTGACTTCCTAAATATTTGTAGCACAGTCTACTTGTAGGTATTTATAGTTTATTCTGTTTTTTAGGCTTTTTGGTGGATAGATTTGAAAAGGTATGTAGGTATTTAAAGGGTACATAAACAGTCTGACACTGCCCAATCTTATAAAGACCACAAATCATAACTTTTTTTTAATTATTTTTGACAATTTACTATAATGAAATTCACTGCAGTGTCAAAAGATATTTCAACTTTCTAGAATGCTTTTTTGACGTTTGTAATTTCCAATTCAGAAAGTGCTTTTTATCATAGCACATCAGCCAGGCAATTAGTAAATTCACGAACCTTTCCAGCAAACCTCACAACCACAACCAGACTTGGAACAAGCTGTCAGACTGGTTAAGTGGTGGTGAACTAATCCTGTGATGTCCCTGTGGGGTTTGGTCTTGCCTACAGCGGATAGTACCACCCTGATAAGGGTGAACCCACTATCATAAACCTGCTAACAGACCCTAAAGGTAAGAGGGGAACTTACTTTGTCTGGCAGCTGCTGGATAGTGGAAGAAGTCATAGACAGGCCAGTGTACATACAAGTACAAAGAAAAATGTCAAGCAAAACCAAACACAAGTCTGGACCAGGGAACGTGGGGACACACTAAGGGAGACAGGACACAGAGGGACAAACAACAGATAATAGCAAAATCATATTGCAAAAAGCAAAGACAAAGAGTAGGTCTGCAATAACCAGCACCCACATAAAAACCTTTGTAGCCAGTATTAATCAAAACAACTGGGGACTCGAATTCACACAATCTATATCTAGAACGGAAATAGAATTTCTTGATTTACATCTTCAAACAAGAGAAAATATAATCACTACAGAGACCTTCTTCAAGAAGGTCGATAGTAATAGTTTTTTACATTTCAACAGCTCACATCATCATAAATGGAAGAAAAACATTCCATTCAGTCAATTTAGACGAATAAGGAAAAATTGCTCTGAGACCAAGAGTTTTCAAGCTCAAAGCAAAATACTTATTGACAGGTTTAGGGACAAAAAATTCCCCGACAAAATAGTCTCATCAGCCTATGAAAGGGCAGAAAAGTTATCACAGAATGATTGTCTGGCCCCCCGAGTAAAGCAAGCATCCGACCAAACACTACACAAGAACCGCAGGATGAACTTCATCACTACCTATAACGATAATCATCTACATTTAAGAAAAATTTTCGAGAAACACTGGTCTATCCTATTGGATGACCCCTACTTAAAACCTTTACTCTCCACCAAACCCAGTATAACGTACAGAAGATCACAGACTTTAAAAAACATACTGGCTCCAAGCAAACTTCGGAATACCAGTGATACAAATACCCTCAACCCCCTTCCCCCTAAACCTATTGGGAGCTTTAAATGTGGCCAATCCGGCTGTAAATGCTGTCTGAGTATCAACCATAGGGCTAAGCACTTCAAATGTAATACCACAAATGAAGTGTTTAATATCAAATCTTTTTTAAACTGTACGTCCACGTTTGTGATCTACTTGCTGGAATGTTCTTGTGGACTACAATACATTGGACGTACGATTCAACAACTGAACGCAAGGTTAAACAAGCATCGTAGTAATGTTACAAACGGATTCCTGAAACATAGTGTCTCCAGACACGGGCATCTATACCATCAGGATGACTTCTCATCCTTTTCTGTCACCCCAATTGAACAAATCCCACCTGGTAATAGTAGATTTAGCAATCTCTGTCGAAGAGAGATGTACTGGATCTATAAAATGAATAGTCTAGTCCCCAACAGACTAAATGAAACCCTGGAAAGTACCAACTTCTAATAGTCCAATAATCAAGTCACCATTCACTCTGAACATTAGTACAGCATTATCCCAATCTTAAAGTACGTCCTACTTCCAGATATGATCACATTTTATTATGGTCGTTATACATTTTATTATGGTCGCGATATACATTTTACTCAATGACTATCCCTGATATGATCCCTCAAACCCACATTGCAGTCGAAATATTGTCCGGATCTACCCAAGTTATTTAGACCTTTTTCCTAATTAATCCACCATGTATGCAATATATGTGCAACCAAATAACCAGCTAATTAGTATCACCACTGTATTTTAAAAGAGATACTGCAAGTAGCATTACTACTATATTTCTAAAGAGTTACATTCTAGCACCGCAGTATCTCCCATGCGCATAACCGCCGGTCGCCACCCTCCCGGCAGACATTTTGTTGGATACCGAGTTTGTTCTGCGCGTGCGCACAAAACCACTGTGCGCACGCGCACTAAAATTGTGGCGCGAGCCGCTCCCCGTTTTTAACAGATATATACCGACACATCCCGCCAGATCCCTTAAGAGACCGGAGCATCAGCGTCCGTCCTCCACTACAGGTGAGCCTATCTACCATCTCCCCAAGCAGGCTATTCCCCCCCAACCCAACGATCCAATACCTAATATATTTTTCAACTAATTCTGTTTTTTAGAACTAATTTATGTATATGAATGAATTATTTAATTATTTATTTATTTATTAATGAATTATTCATCTATTCATTTATGTATGTATGAACCATTTGTCTATTTATTTATGTATGTATTTTTGTACTTCGATTCATTTATGTATTCATTGATGTATTCCATCTAATGTACTTATGCACACTTGCTTTTACCCATGATGCTTAGTAGCTTTTCTGTTGTATATGTATATACCTATATACCCACATATATTCATTTCCGGACATTTTTTGGACATCTTCCAGTCACTTCCTATTTGATCTGGATATCGTGAACAATGTACCTACGTGACCTTTTTTTCAGAAACCACAAAAATCTAATGTGTTCTTTTATATATTTTTTTATTATTACCCTCCCTTACTCATATCTTTGTATCATCATCTATCTTAGTCTTTGTCACTTGATAAAGGGGTTATTCCAATCCCGAAACGCGTTGTGCTTTTAGACTTATTAAATTCCAATTTTTAATCCTACCTTGAGTGCGCCACTTTACTGGATCACAATTCCAAAACCACTGTCACTGATGGAACTGGGCAGAATATAATGGGAGTAAAGGATGCCGCCTCCAGCAACTGACTGGCTCAGCCGTCCATCACTCAAGCCAGAGCTGCACATAAAACAAACTCTCACCCAGCTTTCCCCAAGAGAAAGATCCAGAAAGGAAGCTGTCAATCACAGGCAGGGTATGGTTTTCAAGCAAGAATCCTGAAACCTGATCCTATTTTGAGAAACTCAGCAAGTTCTGATAATAACATTGTTTTTTTAACATTCCAAAAAATAGATTTTTACTATACATTACTATTGATCTTCAATGTAAAAAAAGCAATATTCTCTGTATTAAATGTATTCCTAGCTCATGGCTCATTTGAAGCCTTTAGAACCCAGGTGTGTTATGTTATCATTGTGTTATCATTTTCTGTCTTTGTTGATACCTTAACATTTAACAAGAAACAGAACTGTCCTTTATTGCCTCAATAAATATGTTTTATGCAGCAGAGTAAATATTCGACATAGTCGTATAACAGGTAACCGTATTAAATCGCATATAAATAGTCTCTAAAATATAAAAGGTTTTAAACCTTTAGAGTAAGTCAATTTCATGATGTAAGGGCACCAATAAAGCAGAAAGAGAAACACGTTGATAAAAAACATCTTGTCTTTCAGTGGAAGTTTTGAAAAAACATAATTTAACACCCTGTTAAATTATGCCAATTTTGAGCTGATTTTTAGGATTTTTACAAACATTTCAAAATGGTAATTTTTTTCATTTCCCATGTTTTTAGCAATGAAGCCTGCAATTATTTAGGAAAAGATGTTTTCACCCTTTAAGAACACAGCTTGATGTAGACCTTACAGGAAAATCTTGAGGGGGACAATAGATACACAAAAACAGAAAAGGGCTGTATCTTTCAAAGGTTAAAAATTTTTAAATCACGCTTTTTATATCACACTTCAATTGCCTGAAGAGACTTGTATGCCCCACTTGAGGTGTCATAAACTGCATGTACCCACTGTCTGGAGTTAAAGGAGTTAGCCACTAATACAAAAGTTTACAAGGTAAGTATAAGCCATTAATAGGGCCCATCCGTAACTTACAACGGTAAAATATCTGTGTAGTGGTTGGAGGGATGTGTCAAAGACATCTACATGTCCCTCTAGCACTGATGTGGGAGTAGTTATAAAGAAAGAGGCAAGAATACTGTAATGATTGCATGGCCTACTCCATCAGCTGGAAGCCACCAGGACATGAAAATCACAGGAAGTCTCAAGTCCTCCTGCTGGTGGGTTAAATGAGTCACAGCTTCTGGCGACAGCTTCTGGCAACTACACAAAAATTTTAACAAAGTATGTAAGATATGGATTAGCCTTTTAGGGACTTATACTTACCCTAGTAAAATTTTTTGTTAATGGCCAAGCTGTTTATGGCTGGTTATAGTGTGGCTTCACAGACTGAGCACACTACTTACAGGGTGGTTGATGCTTGTTTTATACAATAGACACCAGCCACTATCACCCCTGATTGGTGCTGGCTACATAGCATAATGCATATGAAAAAAGTAGGAAAAATAAAATAATATTTTCGCTAACTACTTTCAAGGTCAGGTTGTGTATGCTTATAAAAAGAACAAAGAAACACTTGATCAACTCAGAAGGCAACACTTGGAGATAGAAATCCAAAGGGAAAAAGAAGATTAAACACCAGGCACCACCCTTATTAACAATAGCATTGTCAAAAGCGCGGAGGGGTGCAATTCAAAAAAAAAAAACACACTCATGCTTTAAACATTAGCATGATTGTACCTTTGTATCCTTCTGAAGTACCACACCTGTCTCTTTCATGCAGCATTACCTCTGGTCCATCATAAGTTAACGATTTATGATAAGGGGGAAATAACACATGAGAAAATTATGAATTAAATAAATAAGAATGTTTTCACTTCTCTCCCTTTTTATTTGCATATCAAACATATAGGTTAGTGGGTAAATATGGCTCCATTGAGGATCTAACGTTTTTTACTCTGAACCATGGTTGAATAAATTTTCTGTGACCTTATTGGACTGTGGAGTCCAGTCTTTTATGAGGCACCCTACTTGAGGACTAGATCTTCTTTTTTCAAAGTTCTGTCCCAGTTCTATTTTTCTCCATTACACTACCAGTAGCCCCTGGAAGGCTAAGAAATGTTCTTTCTAGAATTCCTTCTTTTATGTGAAATCTTAGCCATTTACCTATAAAAATTAATCTTCCAAAGTCATGTGAAAATGAGCAGAGAAGAGTCATAAATGACATATGACTCACATATGATGACTTCTTCCAGCCAACATATCATACACACAATCTTCAAGATCCCACATGATCTTCAAGAAATAAAGAAGTCTTAGCCAGGGGTCAGTGAAGATAGAGCCACGGTGGAAATCATGATTTACTTGATGGAGGAGAGGGATAAATGCGCTAAACACTGGGTCATATGCAAGATGTTATCTTGGTTTTTATTATTGTTTTTAATCATTATTTGCAGCTGAATGAAAAGAAATTGTATCTTACTTTTTACAGAAGACTATATCAAAAATTGTAAAATATAATCATTTTTTTTTTGCAATTTGTATCTGCAATGTAAATGTACATGTTTGTATTTATTTGCAACCAGTATATGTCAAATCTAATAAAATGCTTTTAAATTTTGGTGTAACAGATGATGACAAAATTGTCATATTTTTTGATGTTGTATGTCTAAAAGTGGGACAGGAACCACTGGTCTGCTGCAAACATGACTGCTATCTGGAATACTTCTGCCAGCTACATTCCCACTCCTGGCTGCCCTGTTTACACTCTCTTTTTAGTCTAGTTTATTATTTTACAATAATCATTATTGTATTGTTAAGTTCTACATACAAGAGGATTTAAAACATTTGTAATTTTGTGATAACATATTCACTCTAAGGACAATTTTAGGCACCAATTTTAACCAATGGAGCTTAATTTTTACAGCACAATTTGTAAATTCCTTTGTTACCATTTTGGTCATACTTTTTTTCCTGTATTTTGGAAGAGTTTACAATTTCAAAAAAATTCTGTTAAGCCACTTTGCTGCTGTGGCAATGTCCAACATTGCATTTAAGCGATAAAACAACTAGCATCAAAGTGACTAGAGATGAGCGAACATACTCGTCCGAGCTTGATGCTCGATCGAGCATTAGCGTACTCGTAACTGCTCGTTGCTCGGACGAGTATTTCGCCCGCTCGAGAAAATGGCAGCTCCCGCCGTTTTGCTTTTTGGCGGCCAGAAACAGAGCCAATCACAAGCCAGGAGACTCTGCACTCCACCCAGCATGACGTGGTACCCTTACACGTCGATAGCAGTGGTTGGCTGGCCAGATCAGGTGACCCTGGGATAGACTAGCCGCTGCCCGCGCTGCTCGGATCATTCTCTGTCTGGATGCCGCTAGGGAGAGAGCTGCTGCTGCTCAGGGAAAGCGCTAGGGTGTTCTATTAGCTTACTGTTAGGCAGGAGTGATTCTAAAAGAACCCAACAGCCCTTCTTAGGGCTACAATAACGTTATAATTTTTTTTTTTTCTTTATTTGCAGCTAGTACCATATTGTGAGGAATTAGCAGGGGGACTTGCTACCTTTGTGCTTAGCTCTTAGTGACACACATATCCACCTCAAACACCAAAGTGGGAAAATTTATTAGGGGTTTGAGTAGAATTAGGCACAGTCTGCCAGTTTCTTTTTATTTTACGTTTATTTTTTTCATAACTCAGCGTCATCTCATCTGGCATAGTAGTGTGCTGTAATACTTGGCTAGAAAATAGCCATAGGAGAATACAAACGTCTTAATTACGCCTACAGTAGCGTTATATATATTTGATTTCTGGTTGATCTGCTGGTGGCTGTACTTGCTGCAGTGCATCTACTATCAAATTGGGAGCAATTTGGAGTCAGACTTGCGACCACTGTGTTTTAGTGACGCACATATCCATCGCAAAGACCGAAGTGGGAAAATTTATTAGGGCCCGGGGTTGTATTTCAATTAGGCACAGTCTGCCAGTTTCTTTTTATTTTACGTTTATTTTTTTCATAACTCAGCGTCATCTCATCTGGCATAGTAGTGTGCTGTAATACTTGGCTAGAAAATAGCCATAGGAGAATACAAACGTCTTAATTACGCCTACAGTAGCGTTATATATATTTGATTTCTGGTTGATCTGCTGGTGGCTGTACTTGCTGCAGTGTATCTACTATCAAATTGGGAGCAATTTGGAGTCAGACTTGCGACCACTGTGTTTTAGTGACGCACATATCCATCGCAAAGACCGAAGTGGGAAAATTTATTAGGGCCCGGGGTTGTATTTCAATTAGGCACAGTCTGCCAGTTTCTTTTTATTTTACGTTTATTTTTTTCATAACTCAGCGTCATCTCATCTGGCATAGTAGTGTGCTTTAATACTTGCCTAGAAAATAGCCATAGGAGAATACAAACGTCTTAATTACGCCTACAGTAGCGTTATATATATTTGATTTCTGGTTGATCTGCTGGTGGCTGTACTTGCTGCAGTGCATCTACTATCAAATTGGGAGCAATTTGGAGTCAGACTTGCGACCACTGTGTTTTAGTGACGCACATATCCATCGCAAAGACCGAAGTGGGAAAATTTATTAGGGCCCGGGGTTGTATTTCAATTAGGCACAGTCTGCCAGTTTCTTTTTATTTTACGTTTATTTTTTTCATAACTCAGCGTCATCTCATCTGGCATAGTAGTGTGCTGTAATACTTGCCTAGAAAATAGCCATAGGAGAATACAAACGTCTTAATTACGCCTACAGTAGCGTTATATATATTTGATTTCTGGTTGATCTGCTGGTGGCTGTACTTGCTGCAGTGCATCTACTATCAAATTGGGAGCAATTTGGAGTCAGACTTGCGACCACTGTGTTTTAGTGACGCACATATCCATCGCAAAGACCGAAGTGGGAAAATTTATTAGGGCCCGGGGTTGTATTTCAATTAGGCACAGTCTGCCATTTCCTTTTTTATTTTACGTTTATTTTTTTCATAACTCAGCGTCATCTCATCTGGCATAGTAGTGTGCTGTAATACTTGGCTAGAAAATAGCCATAGCAATAGGATAGCATCGTTTGGTTTTAAAAACTAAAAAACACAAAAAAAAAACAACAAAAAAAAAAAAGTAAAAAAAAAAATACAAGTTATAACTCTCATTTTCAAAATGTTTAACCCGAGGGCTAGGGGTAGAGGACGAGGGCGGGGACGTGGGCGTCCAACTACTGCAGGGGTCAGAGGCCGTGGTCCTGGGCGGGGTGAGACACCACCTGCTTATGAGGGAGCAGGGGAACGCCGCAGAGCTACACTCCCTAGGTTCATGTCTGAAGTTACTGGGAATCGTGGTAGAGCACTGTTGAGGCCAGAACAGTGCGAACAGGTGATGTCGTGGATTGCCGACAATGCTTCGAGCAATTTGTCCACCAGTCAGTCTTCCACGCAGTCCACCCATGTCACCGAAATCGGCACTCCTCCAGCTCCTGCACCTCAGCCTCCTCCCCCCCAGTCTGCCCCCTCCCAGCAAAATTTGCCATTTGAACCGGCATACTCTGAGGAACTGTTTTCTGGACCCTTCCCACAGTCACAAACCACTTGTCCGGTTGCTGATGAGCAATTTTCCGATGCCCAGGTTTTCCACCAGTCGCAGTCTGTGGGTGATGATGACCTTGTTGACGTAGTGGAAGAAGTGTGTAAAGAGGTGTCCGACGATGAGGAGACACGGTTGTCAGACAGTAGGGAAGTTGTTGTCAGGGCAGGAAGTCCGAGGGGGGAGCAGACTGAGGGATCGGAGGATGATGAGGTGACAGACCCAAGCTGGGTTGAGAGGCCGGGTGAACACAGTGCTTCTGAGACGGAGGAGAGTCCTCGACCAGAACAGGTTGGAAGAGGCAGTGGTGGGGCCAGACGGAGAGGCAGGGCCAGAGCTGGTGCATCAGCGCCAAATGTGTCAACTAGTGAAGCTCCCGTGGCGAGGGCTCCTGCGGCGAGGGCTAGATTTTCAGAAGTCTGGAGGTTCTTTAAGGAAACACCGGATGACCGACGGACTGTGGTGTGCCACATTTGCCAAACCAGGATCAGCAGGGGTTCCACCACTACTAGCTTAACTACCACCAGTATGCGCAGGCATATGAATGCTAAACACCCCACTCAGTGGCAACAAGCGCGTTCACCTCCGGCCGTGCACACCGCTGCTCCTTCCCCTGTGTCAGCTGATAGTCAGCCCCCTGCCCAGGACCCTGCCACAAAAACCCCATCGTCACCTCCACGATCCTCCACAGCATCCACCAGCGTTCAGCTCTCCATACCCCAGACGCTGGAGCGGAAACGCAAATATAGTGCAACCCACCCGCACGCCCAAGCCCTTAATGTGCACATCTCCAGATTGCTAAGCCTGGAGATGCTGCCCTATAGGCTAGTAGAGACCGAGGCCTTTCGCAGCCTCATGGCGGCGGCCACCCCTCGGTATTCGGTCCCCAGCCGCCACTACTTTTCCCGATGTGCCGTCCCAGCCCTGCACCAGCACGTGTCAGACAACATAATCCGTGCCCTGACCAACGCCGTTTCTGACAAGGTCCACCTGACCACGGACACGTGGACGAGTGCTGCCGGGCAGGGCCACTATATATCTCTGACGGCACATTGGGTTAACTTGGTGGAGGCTGGGACCGAGTGTGACCCTGCGGCTGGTCATATACTGCCGACGCCGAGGATTGCGGGGCCTACCTCGGTCCAGGTGTTTGAGGCCTACTATGCCTCCTCCTCCTCCCACCCCTCCTCCACCTCCTCCTCCGAACGACCATCCGTGGGCATGGCGCCATCAGTCGGTAGCTCTAGGCACAGCAGCAGTGCCGTCGCTAAGCGACAGCAGGCGGTGCTCAAACTGCTGAGCCTAGGCGATAAAAGGCACACCGCCCAAGAACTATTACAGGGCATCACGGCGCAGACTGATCTGTGGCTGGCACCGCTGAACCTGAAGCCAGGCATGGTTGTGTGTGACAACGGCCGTAACCTGGTGGCGGCTCTGCAACTCGGCAGACTGACACATGTGCCATGCCTGGCCCATGTGTTAAATCTGATAGTTCAGCGTTTCCTCAAGACATACCCCAATCTGTCTGATTTGCTCACGAAGGTGCGCCGCATCTGTGCGCATTTCAGGAAGTCCAGCACAGATGCTGCCACTCTCAGGGCAGCGCAGCGCCGCCTCCAACTGCCCGCTCACCGACTGTTGTGCGACGTGCCCACGAGGTGGAATTCAACACTGACCATGTTATCCAGAGTTTACCAGCAGCGCCGAGCGATTGTAGACTGCCAGATGTCAACTTCCACCAGAACTGGTAGTCAGGTCAGTCAGCTTCCTCAAGTCTACAATGAGGAGTGGACGTGGATGTCTGATATCTGTCAGGTGCTGAGTAACTTTGAGGAGTCAACACAGATGGTCAGTGGCGATGCCGCCATCATCAGCCTCACCATCCCGCTGCTTGGCCTGTTGAAAAACTCTCTGGTCAGCATGAAGTCGGAAGCTTTGCGCTCCTCACAAGAGACAGGGGAAGAATATTCCCTTGTTGATAGCCAAAGCACCCTTAGGTCTGTTTCTCAGCGCATATCGGAGGAGGTGGAGGTGGAGGAGGATGAGGAGGAAGAGGAGGAGAATGTTGGCGAGACACAAGAGGGGACCATTGTTGAGTCCTACACTGTTGAGCGTGTATGGGCAGAAGAAGAGGAGTTGGAGGAGTTGGAGGAGGAGGAAATGGACAGTCAGGCCAGTGAGGGGAGTGAATTCTTACGCGTTGGTACTCTGGCGCATATGGCAGATTTCATGCTAGGCTGCCTATCCCGTGACCCTCGCGTTCAAAGAATTTATTCCAGCACCGATTACTGGGTGTTCACTCTCCTGGACCCACGGTACAAGCAAAATCTTTCCACTCTCATCCCTGGAGAGGAAAGGAGTGTGAGAATGCATGAATACCAGCAGGCCCTGGTGCACAAGCTGAAACAGTATTTCCCTTCTGACAGCGCTAGCGGCAGAGTGCGTAGTTCTGCGGGACAAGTAGCGAGGGAGAGTAGGCGAGCAGGCAGCTTGTCCAGCACTGGCAAGGGTACGCTTTACAAGGCTTTTGCCAGCTTTATGTCACCCCAGCAAGACACTGTCACCTGTCCCCAGTCTCGGCAGAGTAGGGCTGATCTTTACAGAAAGATGGTGACGGAGTACGTAGCTGACCATACCATCGTCCTAAATGATCACACAGCTCCCTACAACTACTGGGTTTCAAAGCTGGACATGTGGCACGAACTGGCGCTCTACGCCTTGGAGGTTCTTGCCTGCCCTGCCGCTAGCGTCTTGTCAGAGCGGGTTTTCAGTGCAGCTGGTGGCATCATCACCGATAAGCGTACACGCCTGTCGACTGACAGCGCTGACAGGCTGACGCTTATCAAGATGAATAAAGCATGGATTTCTCCTAATTTCAAATCTCCAGCAGGTGAAGGAAGCTCAACCTGAATAATTTATCCACTCCTCCTCCTCCTCATTTTCCTCCTTCTCCTCCTCTTTCTACAGTAAAGCAGAGGAAACTGGCTGTTTTTTGACAGGGCCCACTGGCTCTAGGTATAGTACTTTATGCATTTAATTTTTCTGGAGGGCCACCGACACGGTCCTCTGTTTTAAACAATTTTTGGGAGTGCCACATACAGGCACTCAATCTATTCAATTTTTCTGGAGGGCCACCTTTCCGGTCCTCTGTTTTAAACAATTTTTTGGGACTGCCACATACAGGCACTCAATCTATTCCATTTTTCTGGAGGGCCACCTACCTGCTCCTCTGGTTTGAAAAATTTTTTGGACTGCCACATACAGGCACTCAATCTATTCCATTTTTCTGGAGGGCCACCTACCTGCTCCTCTGGTTTAAAAACTTTTTTGGACTGCCACATACAGGCACTCAATCTATTCCATTTTTCTGGAGGGCCACCTACCTGCTCCTCTGGTTTGAAAAATTTTTTGGACTGCCACATACAGGCACTCAATCTATTCCATTTTTCTGGAGGGCCACCTACCTGCTCCTCTGGTTTGAAAAATTTTTTGGACTGCCACATACAGGCACTATCCAAATTGAATTGTCTCCATAGCAGCCTCCACACGTTGTCTCCATTGCTACCTCCAAAAGTCATCCATATAGCTGCCTCCATACATCGTCCCTTTATCAAACGAGGTTTGTCAGGCCGAAATTTGGGTTGTTTTCATGGATTCCACATCAAAGTTGTTAACTTTGTCGCCACCCTGCTGTGTTATCCACAAAATACACTGGCAAACTTTTACCATTTACGGATATTATTTCAGCGCTTCTTGCGCATCTGTTTACATTCCCCTCACCCGCCATATCCTAAACTTATAAGAACGCTACTACACTTGATCTTATACAAAAGGTTCTTAGAAGTGCTGTTTGGGGAGTAGCCTAGAGACAGGGGCTTGGATTGGCGAAAGCTCGCCTAGCAGCGGAGCGCCAGCTCCATGCGCATCATGCGCTTCTTGCGCATCTGTTTACATTCCCCTCACCCGCCATATCCCAAACTTATAAGAACGCTACTACACTTAACTTGGTGCAGGCTGGGACCGAGTCTGACCCTGGGGCTGGTCATATACTGCCGACGCAGAGGATTGCGGGGCCTACCTCGGTCCAGGTCTCAAAGGCCTACTATACCTCCAAAACGCTACTACACTTGATCTTATCCGAAAGGTTCTTAGAAGTGCTGTTTGGGGAGTAGCCTAAAGACAGGGGCTTGGATTGGCGAAAGCTCGCCTGGCAGCGGAGCGCCAGCTCCATGCCAAGAACCAACTAACATAGTTTTAACTGCAGTACCTTTAATCTACTACTAGTTCACTGCCTCCATACATCGTCCCCTTATCAAACGAGCTGTGTCAGGCAGAATTTTGGATTGTTTTCATGGCTTCCATGTTAACTTTGTCGCCACCCTGCTGTGTAATCCACAAAATATACTGGCAAACTTTTATCATGTACCAATATTATTTGAGCGCTTCTTGCTCACCTTCTTTGGTTCCTCTCTGCTACCCATTGGTTTGAAGCCTGAGTCCATTTAGGGTATGTCGCCATGCCACTCTCTAGCCTTCCGCTGCTGCCGCTGCCTCTCCATGCCGTCCCCTATAGTGTCAGGGTCAATTATAGGATGTTTTAGATGCTATCTAGCTTCATTCTGTCACTCTGTCATGGCCATGCTGTTGCCCATAATTTTGGCATAATGGTGCGATTAAGCAGCCTCAGAGGCATCCATGCATGCTGCCCCTGCTGTTTCCTGTCCATTTCCGTGGTGTTTCCATCCTTTTCTGAGGTTCCCAGGTGTTTGGCCAAGCTTCCCTGTGCAGAGCCTTGGTCCCCTTGAAAAATGCTCGAGTCTCCCATTGACTTCAATGGGGCTCGTTACTCGAAACGAGCACTCGAGCATCGGGAAAAGTTTGTCTCGAATAACGAGTACCCGAGCATTTTAGTGCTCGCTCATCTCTAAAAGTGACCTCTTAGTCAGCTATAAAAGCAAGCCAACACTAACCCCAGTAATGACTTCAGATAAAGCTTTTGTGCTGGACGTACCAACATGCTTCCTGCACCATATTGTGACATCATGTTAGTGCCACAAATGTATAAGTACAGAATTCTTTACTTTGTTAGTAAATTTGTTGCTGTATTCTATAGTCTTACAGGATCAGTAATCATTGGGTGGTGGACCTATCATCATAGGTTTACTAATTCCGTTAGTACCACTGCAGGATAAATTATTCATTACGCAGTTCAAAAATAGTATTATGAATGTTTAGGTGGTAAATTCTTATCCCAGGGAGCAGAGCCTCCAATGGCAAACAAGGACAAGTCATAATGTCTAAACTTGTAGAATAAAATAGAGCAGGGACAAACACAAATATTGGGTCATTCTAAGAGCCATGGATGTACCATCTAGTGCAGACCAGTTAATAGTTAAAAAATTATTGGAGGGCATTTATTATTGACCTTTCTCCAGAAAACTGCAGTTTTTACCCCCCTTGCTGCACCTGTTGTGACTTATTTATGAAGTGTTAACACCGCAATATTAGTGCTTTTCCAAAACTCACAAATATTTACATTTTTTGGCCACACAATTTAAACATCGTTTGGATACTCAACACTTTTCCTGCCCATCCAGTTTCCCAAAAATGTTTTTGGCGCAATTTTTGGCGCACACTTAGAGCTGCAAAAAGATGGTCTATGGAATTCTATTTCACCTTCATGAATGTGGAGACAATTCTAAACCATTTCAGTCCTGTGTCAAATCATTAACCCCTTGTGCCACAATCTAACATCCCAGATAAAATTTTAGCATGATTCATGCAGCAAAAACACGGACCTTGCACAAAAATTGATAAATGACCCATTTTGTGTCTTTATTTCATATACAGGCAGTCCCCGGGTTATGTAAAAGATAGGTTCCGTAGGTTTCTTCTTAAGTTGAATTTGTATATCAGAGCTGTATATTTTATTATTGTAACTCCAGCCAGATTTTTTTTGGTCTCTGTGACAATTGTATTTTAAAAATGTTGGGTTGTCATAAGAACCAGGATTAACAATAAAGCTTAATTGCAGACACCAGTGATAACTGTTATAGCTGTTTATTGCAGCCTAATGCTAAAGTACAGTAAATTAGCAATTACCAGAGGTCTGTTTGTAACCAGGGGTCGTCTGTAAGTCGGGTGTTTTTAAGTAGGGGAACGCCTGTACTTGCCAAGGAAAGAAAGAACTTTTTCAGAAAACCATTTTAAACATTGCTCAACCAGCCCCAGTCTTCCTCCTAGATTGAATCACTATCTGTGTTTCAGGAGGAACTGGGAACATGTAGTCATCTGAAGAAACTGAGGTTTTGGATAAAGTGGTCTGTACATTGTCTTTTCTATTTGAACAAGAGAAGGGATGTACCAACTATCAAACTATGATATTTTCCTTAAAATGAAATTCCAAGAGTGTAGATTCAAGGCCTCCTGCTTTGTTTTATTAGACAGTTCAGGCTAAGCTAATCATATAGAAATTTCCAATGGTTTCAATAGAAACTTTGTTATGAAAAAATTTCCCCGGGGTGGTGCTGTAAAAAACTGAAGTACATACAGTTTTGAGAGAAAGAAGGAAAATTGAATTTTCATAAGGTTTTTACTCTTCATCATTATAAAATGCCTTGTATTTGAATCCATGAATCCAACTATTAAATACATGACATTTATATAGTATCTCATTTGTGTATAGGTTTCAGTAATGTAATTTGCTTGTGTTGTTCACTGAATCCTAGTCTGATGCATTCCCTAGAAGCCTGTCTCCATAATATATGGATGGAACCCACTAACAGCAGAATAACAGTTGAGAGAAAATTGCATTCCATTTTAATCCGCTATTTATAGACTTATTTTTAGGTTTAGTGATCCTTTTAGAATATAATTAACATTCTCCTAGTGTGGATCTATTCCCCAGCGTTAAATCCTTGTATTTGCTACTTAAAGACTAACTGCTACAAAAAACAGCATGGCATCATGGTAACGTAATCCGAGAACAGAATTAAATTTCATGAAATGTGGTATTCTAATAGAACTCAGTTGTTTTTGTACTGTTGAGGTTCCATGTTCCTTTTAACTGAAATATCGCCGTCCATGAATAATCCCCTCAATAAAATGGCAATGTGACATTTGACATATTCTAAATACTTACTTGACCTTTTGAAGATTGTGTACTGTAAATTCCGCAAAAATCATGTAATGCACACAAAGCTGTGCAAGCTCTATTTATTGCAAAGAGTCATTATTGTTATTATGTACAGTATAGTATCCCTCGGAGATCAAGGACATGGTAGTGCAAATTATTGCTTGTCATTAGTATGGTGTTCCCATTACGCAGAATACATACAGAACAGGGATAAAACAGCTTGTTACATTACCATTTAGTAGAATTGCCCCGATACCTATCTTCATGTGCTTAAGTTCCAATCCATTGTAAAGTTTTTTAGAGTCTTATAATACTTAATGGCCTCTACACTGGGAATAGCTCATCTTGAGTTACCATGCCAACAAGTACTAAAAGTCTATATCCAGAAGGCCAGCACAGAGCAATTTATCTGCTGTCACATCCAATGGGGATCTTTAACAGCTAAATGGAAAATATTCCCTGCAGCATTCAATTTATTTAGATAGAAAGCAGCAAAAACTCTAGTGCTTATTACATAGGTAAGAGGCAGATGTGAACTTTAAAAGTTTAATTACACGGTTAACCTTTTTTTTTCTTTCTCTAAAGGCGAGATGTACAGTAATAATCTCATCTGGGCACTTGTAATAAAACACATCTGGAGATATTAAGGAATCATGCTAGTTTTATGCCACCAATATTTCTAAAGAAATTACATGCAAATAGCTGTCACAACACTTAGTGTAAACTTTTTGTGTAGTTTGTTTGTATATGATACTGTTCTTGATTTTGTTAATATTGTCTCCTTGTGCAAAAAAATAATAAAAATGTTTAAAAAAAATACTTCGTGAAAACTAAGAAGATTAACTTGGTGTCAAATATATTGATAATTATTATTAAAGTTTCTCTCTATTCATTCAATTTATCAGTTAATCCTTGTTAGTACCATATTGAAAGATGTCAAAAACATTTAGAGTTTCAAAGGCAGTAACTATAGTTAATGTTCTAAACAGATACAATATACATATTTATTATACAATGAAAGTTATTTTGTGAGAATTAAAGTATTTTGATCAATCTATTCTTTTATATACTAAAAGACTGGTGGTAGAAAGGTATTTTGTTATGTTTTTATTAATTTACAACAATAATTTACACATTCTTACTACCAGTTTTTATATCCCAATAACCTCTTTAGAGATAAAGTTACTATTTGTGCTTAGTCTATAAGAAAATAGCAGAGCATGATCAATGTATAACAGCTTTTAAGTAGTAAACACAAAAATAGGACTTCAATTTGCAAAATATTTGTTGCCAATTTTTCCTACATTTTATAATGATGGTCAATTATTTGGATCAACTTTTTGATGACCGATTAGGGATGTCTCACTAGAGAGTACCCAAAACGACATCCATTGTGTTTGTTAATAATGGACAACAGTTTTTCAATGAGTGCTGTGAATCCCTGTATTACTTGATCAATTGGTCTTCCAGCAATTAATATACTGTTATATGGTTTCAAAGAGAATGTGTATCCATGCAGTTCATCCTTTATTAGACCTAACTACTCTCATCAGTGTATTTAGCCATGGAACCTTGCAACAAAAAGATAAATACCCTGTCCGACTTGTCCCACATTTTCCTGGACTTGGACAACAGCTGAACAATTTTTGCAAGATCCTAAGTTCTCTGCTGACATATATGTATTGTATGTGTACATGTTGAATCGTTTTCTAACTGATTTAATATTTTCAGCTCAGTATTTGTACATGGCCTTCGCGGTACTTCACCTTAACTTATTTTTTAGCCTTGCAGCGCTGGGGACCTGGGTTCAAGTCCCAGGGTTAACATCTGCAAAGAGTTTGTATATTCTCTCGGATCTCTTCCGGGTCCTCTGGTTTTCTACCACACTCCAAAACATACTAGTATTTTGTTTAGATTGTGAGCCCCATTGGGGACAGAGACCGATTTGGCAAGCTCTGTGCAGTGCTGCGTAATCTGTGTGCCCTATAAAAATAATGTAATTATTATTATTTTTGTGGTATTTGGCTTAGGAATGTTTGTAAACACTGCCCCAGATTAATAAAATAACTGTCTGTCATATCTGCTGTTATCTAGTCTGTTCTTGACATGAAAACTCCTCTGCATAAAGCAAGTTTATCTTATGACTATCTTTTCACATCTCTGCAAGTAATATTATTAGGACCATACTCTGTTTTGCACAAACTGCACATACTGTACAATTACCGTATATACTCGTGTATAAGCCGAGTTTTTCAGCACAAAAAATGTGCTGAAAAACCTCATCTCGGCTTATACACAAGTTAATAAAAAAAAAATACACGAGTTAATAAAAAAAAATTAATACTCACCCTCCGGCTCCCGGTCCTCGGCGGCGGCTCCTGGTCCTCGGCGGCAGCTCCCGATCTTCTGCGGCGGCTTCTCACTTCTATCTTCACGTGCCGGCAGTCGCGTCTATGCGACTTGCCGGCAGGCGCACAATATGATGTAGCGGTGTCGCCACTGATGACGTCATCAGCGGCAACACCGTCACATCGCACTGTGTGCCCGCCGGGAAGTCGCATGGACGCGACTGCGGGCGCGTGAAGATAGAAGAGAGAAGCCGCCGCAGAGGATCGGGAGCCGCCGCCGAGGACCGTGAGCCGCCGCCGAGGACCGGGAGCCCGCGCCGAGGACCGTGAGCCCGCGCCGAGGACCGGGAGCCGCCACTAAGCATCAAAGGTGAGTATCGTCGGAGGGTGAGTATTAAGTTTATTTTTTTATTATTCGCTAGGCATACTGAGGGCAGGCTGTATACTTTTTGGGGCAGGCTGTATACTTTTTGGGGCAGGCTGTATACTTCATGGGGGCAGGCTGTATAATTCATGGGGGCAGGCTGTATACTTCATGGGGGCAGGCTGTATACTTCATGGGGGCAGGCTGATTGTATACTACTTGGGACAGGCTGTATACTACAGGGGCTGGCTGGTTGTATACTACAGGGGGCTAGCTGGCTGTATACTACACCCTCGGCTTATACTCAGGTCAATAGGTTTTCCCATTTTTTTGTGGTAAAATTAGGGGTCTCGGCTTATACTGGGGTCGGCTTATACTCGAGTATATACGGTAGATACGGTAATCTATGGACACCTATTCATAATTATTTCTGTTTTATTCTCTTACCTTTTTAATGCTTAAATATTATGAAGTTTCCATGTAGAATATATTTCTGAAATGAAAGTATAATTGTTGTGCATAGCAGTGCAGTTGAAATATTTCACGTATTTCATTGGATCATTTGAATAATAATAATAATCATAAATCTGCAATAAACATGACATACACAGAATGTGCGCAGCAGCAAGAACAAAGCTTCATATAAACTTGCTAGTAAGGTGTGCAAATGCCAAACACTAAAGGTAATATAAAGCAATTACCAAGCTGTTAGTGAATATAAAACAGCTTGAAAATTGCTACTTTAATTATTACTTTTGGAAATTTCTACTTATTCTACAGGAAATGCTTAAGTAATAACTGCTAATTGAATTAATAGTTATGCCAAACAATAGCTTGGAGGATAGTTAGATAGTGCTTATTGCTGTTCCTTAAATGAAAAGTGGGTAATGTAAGCCCCGTGCAGCTGTCATGCGTTCCTTGTATAGCAATCTGCTTTTATTTTAGAAGAAAAAACACCAAGTTGGAGCTTTGTCTGATATGTTGTTTACATTCTCTTATAATGTATTATTCAATGTGAATATAAGAAAGAACCTATTTACCGTATATACTCGAGTATAAACCGACCCGGCTATACCTCCAAAAACTGAGAAAACCTTTTGACTCGAGTATAAGCCAAGGGTGGGAAAAGCATTGCTCACAGCCCCCTCCCCAGGATATAGCCAGCAATTCCCCAGTAGTATATAGCCAGCCAGCTCCCAGTAGTATATAGCCAGACAGCCCCCATGTAGTATACAGCCAGCCAGCCCCCTGTAGTATACAGCCAGCCAGCCCCCTGTAGTACACAGCCAACCTGCCCCTTGTAGTATACAGCCAGACTGCCCCTGGCTGTACATATGTATACTTGTATGCATGTATCTACACAAAAAGAGCAAAAGTGTATTCACATTGAACTCTTTAAAACGTTAAAGGCCTTAATGTTGATTACAAATGAAATGTGATATGATGGGTTGGCAGTACATGTGCTGGCCTTGGGACATTCTGTGGTCCCTTTTGGAAACAGCTGTGTATGTGAATTTTTACAATTGGTGTATCCGTTTATTTGTATATTGATATGTATTTCTTCTTATTTCTCTACAGATGGAATTTATGTATACATGTATACATATGTGCTTTTGCATAGTGGACTATGTGTACCGTATTGATGTTTACATGAACAGAGGGGACGTGGTTTGTGTAGTCACCTGAATGTTGAATTTTGTATAAATACCTGCCAATGTATACTGATTGTTGGCTTGAAAAAGGCTCTATACGAGCCGAAACGTTGCTACTACTGCACATGGAATTTAAAAAAAACACATTTTTAATCACATCCAACATTTGGAGTGCTGCTCATTCACTTCTTTTTAATATATATATATAATAACTATAAAGTATGATATAGAAAGAGAGGTTTAAAGAAAATCTCACCTCAAGAAACAATTATGAAATCACTTCCTCCGGTGTCCTACATCACACTGTCTGTGTGAGGAACAGCAGCATCTGCAGTGGAAAGCAATCTGCATAACCATTGACTATATCACAACATTCCAAGATTTTTTACTCAGGTGGGTGCTATTAATGTTGTGAGGATTTTTTTTCAGAATTTATTTAGAATTTTTCTGCATGAGATGTTTTACAATTTATAGGACTACCATGATAGGTGTATCACATTAATAGTGAATGTATAAAACAAATAAATTATTTATTTAGGGTCTCAGGTTATACTACCCTGTTTCCCCTTAAATAAGACATCCCCCGAAAGTAAGACCTAGTACAATTTTGTTCAGGCTTAGAAATATAAAGCCTCCCCTGAAAATAAGACCTAGCGGCCGTCACTGCAGCAGCTCCCCCCGCTCCATACATGAGTATTAGGAAATCTTTTAGATGCTGCAGAAGGTTGTGACATGGGGAAGAATTCATGGAAGTAAATCACCGGCTGTTGTGCTGAAAATGTGATCCCAGCAGCTACCAGGATAAGAAGGGTCATTTATGGAAAGTGCTTTTACTAAACATGAGAGATTGGGCCAATATGTTGATAAGTTGATTTTTTGTTCAACGATAAATGTAAATTCTTGTTCATGGAAAAATAAGACGTCCCCTGAAAATAAGACCTAGAGACTCTTTGGGAGCAAAAATTAATATAAGACACTGTCTTATTTTCGGGGAAACAGGGTAGCTATCATATACAGTTCCAATCAATAAGATAAAAGTTTTGGTGGAAAATCTCTTGAAGGATATCTACCATCAGAATGAAGGGTTGTAAACAAAGCCTACTGACATACTGGTTTGTGTCCACTCTGGCAGGATCCACTCTTTTTTAAGCTTGTTGTTCCTCTGTTTTAAAGAAGAAAATATTTTAAAGAATTATGCAGATGAACCTGAGGGGTTCTGGGCTCCATTAACATCCATGAAACCCAGAGCCCCCTAGTCTCTAAAAGAAGAGACAGAGGGCGCACACACCAGTATATTTGTGTGCTCGGTTTACAATACTTCATCCTGGTGGTAGATGTCCTTTAATTACCCATAAAGGAAAACTACCATCAAAATCAAGCATGATACTCCAGGGACACTTCCTGCATACTACACAAGTACTGTGGCAGAACAGAAAGGATGAGACAGTGTAATAGTATGTAAAGCCCGATCACAGAGCGGCTAGGGTATCTGAATCAATAGGTAAATGTTCCTGCTTTATCATGCTGGATTTTGGTGGTAGATTTTCTACAATATTGTGAATTAAAAGCTTTGCATAAATTTAATGAAAACCAAGGAAAACATTAGAGAGCATCTAAGAAGAAGAGATGAGGATATGTGCTTAAAGACATTCACTGCAAGAAATACATATTTAATAATCTGTATGGAAATGCAGTTTCCTCAAGCAATTTGGTTTATTTAGAGCTGTATATCAAAATAATTAGTGCAGTGCTAAATCCAAGCACTTTAGACATCCTTGTTATTTGTTATTTTATGACTTTTTACGATTTTGAAACAACATCTGCATTTTAATTAATTGGATCTTCATGAATGTTTTCATTTCTTTAATGAATGTCTGTTCTTATATAAACAGATCTCTGAAGAATAATGTTTTCTTTTTTTATTTAAAAGTTATCTGTATTGATTGTAATGAAGGGACTAGGTATATGGAAGACAAAAAGGACAGTGAGTCCTGAAACCTCCAAACTTCCAAACAAGTGCAAACACATAACAAGGCAAAGAGCACTAACAAAGAAGATTTGTCAACAAGCTGTGTCACAACAAACACAGCAAAGAAGTACTAAAACTGCAGAAGACGAAAAATAATCCAAACACAGCTACATATATATATATATATATATATATATATATATATATATATATATATATACAGGCGGTCCCCTACTTAAGGACACCCGACTTACAGACAACCCATAGTTAGAGACAGACCCCTCTGCCCACTGTGACCTCTGGTGAAGCTCTCTGGATGCTTTACTATAGTCCCAGACTGCAATGATCAGCTATAAGGTGTCTGTAATGAAGCTTTATTGATAATTCTTAGTCCAATTACACCAAAAATTTTGAAACTCCAATTGGCACTGGGGCAAAAGAAAAAAAATTGTCTAGAACTTCTATTATAAAATATACAGTTTCGACTTACATACAAATTCAACTTAAGAACAAACCTCCAGACCCTATCTTGTATGTAACCCGGGGACTGCCTGTATATATATGTGGCTGGAACAGAGCTCTGCCCATAAAAGCAGGTTAAATATTGCTGGACTAGAGCACATGTAGTGGGTGTGGTGCAATTAACTCCCTCCAAATAGCAAGGCAGCCAAACAAGTGTTCACACACAGCAAAAAAAAAAAAGACATGCATAAATCAAATCAGCATTTCAGATCATATGGACAGAGGATGATGCCAGCAAAGATGTTACATTATCTGCATCATATTTGGCAATGAATAAATAAAGATTTTTTTCTGTTATACTATAGTGATCTGGGGCATTTCTTTCTTTTTTTTTTTAGCTATTTTAGTTTATGTGTGTCACAAAACATAGAAAACTCATCTCTTATAGACACATCTTGATATCCAGTGACTCTTATGCATTATCATCCACGTCTCCTTAAATTCTAATTTGCTGGAGCTGAAAATAATAAATTTGGTTGTAACTGGCAATTAGTACATGGAAACAAACATTTTTTTAAACAGTGAAGCAAACATTTTAAATGAAGCACAACTAAGAAAGTAATTAATTTAATAAGAACATTCCCATAAATAGTTTGAACATTTGTAGGAATGAATTTTAAAGCAATTATCAAAGCACTTTTCATCTGAAAATATTATTGTATTTACTGTACCTTGTTTTAAAGGGACTCTACTACCATGCTTGGGTATAATTTACCTGAAAAATGTTTCACAACAGTTATGGATCCCAAGGACCCATGCATGAGCCGACTGCTTAGGCAGTCTTTTTCCATTGTCATCAGCATGTTAATGGCGCTTATGCGCTGATGACAGACTAGCTACAAAGAAGGGACTACAGGATCATTGTATGAGGCCTTTAAATGGACAACTTTTTTGTCCATGTGCCCAAAGTCAAATGAGCAGAGAAGAGTCTGAATTTGAGATGAGTCGAATTTAGATCATGTCGGTGGAGTGTCACTAAATCTTTGGTTCTTAAATGTCATTCTTTGGGTTTAACTCAAACAAGAGATACAGTCAAAACAAAAAGGCATGGTGGGAGGTGCGTTCTCGCATTTTGCAGTACTATTACGTCAAGCTTCTGGCGCCAGCTCCTGCATGGAGCCCGCGCCAGAAGCTGTGGATGTCGGCTGTATATTATAGCTGACATCCGCCTCTAACACCGGCGATCGGAGTTTCCTCCGATTACGGGTATTAATCCCTTACACGCCGCGGTCACACTTGACCGCAGCATGTACGGGGTATTTTCTTCTTGGACCGTCCTGCAACGCTTAGAGTATTTTTAGTGTACGGTGTACGAGTCCCGAAAAATACAATAAGAAGGGAAACCAAAATTGACAATAAAATATCATCATTAAGCTAGTGACCCACTAAAATTAAATATTTGTAAACTGTAAAATAATCCCTTATTGTCCAAATTGCCAAAAAAATAAAGATTGTATAACCAATAAAACGGGACAATGCATAAGCTGCTGTGAATGGCGCTGTTTCCCCTCCATGCCCTGGCGTCTGCCCATACAGCAGGTTACCAACACATATGGGGTATTGTTATACTCGGAAGAGATTGGGGATCAAATTTTGTGGAGCGTTTTGGTATTTTATCCACTGAGAATTTGTACATTTTATGAAAAACACATTCATTTAGCCAAAAAAATGTTAATTTCAAAATTGCATTCGATTTAGTTTTAACCCCTGTAAAACAAATAAAGGGTTAACAAACTTCATTGAAGTTGTTTTATGTATGTTGATGATTGTAGTTTCTATAATGGGGTAATTTATGGGGTTTTACTTTTATGTAGGCCTCTTAGTGACTTGAAACCAGAGGAGGTCCCTCAATAGCAGGATTTAGCGTTTTTTATGAAAATGTCAAAAATCCCACATAGCGTTCAAAACATCCTACAAAATTGAGAGTATGCATAAAAAACAATGTCCACATAAAGTAGACATTTGGTGAATGTTAGTAATTAAGATTTTTTGCTGTATGACTTTGTATGGAAAATTTGACTTTGAATTTCGAAAATCGAGGATTTTTCCTAATTTTTACCAAAAATCTTTTTTTTCATAAATAAACACAAAACATAGCACCAACATTTTTCATTTAACATGAACTACAAAGTGTCATGAGAAAACAATTTTAAAATAACTTGGATATGTTAAAGCGTTCCGAAGTTATAACCACTTATAGTGACACAGGGCAGATTTGAAAAAATGGGCCGTGTCAGGAAGGTGAAAATTGGCTTTGGCATTAAGGGGTTAATGGGGTAAAATTTGGTTACATGTTCCCATTTATGTGACACCAAAAAAATCACATTCTTCATCATTATTAATATATAAATGGCCAAAAAAATATGGTAAAGAGCTGTTTAGTGCAATTTCCCTTCAAAAAAGGGGTAGCATTTGTTCTAGAGAAGAAGACTCCGTCTGCACAAATAATCACCTTTCTTTTATCATGAAACCTGTGAACATATGGAATATTCTACTTTACAAAATGATCAAAACTGAATGGGTAGATGTCTTCAAGAAAGCCTTAGATATTTAAGTAAATTCAGATACATGATTATGCAAGTGTGTATGGAACCTTGTTTAGTTCTTTATGTAGTCAGATTGCTATTGAGGATCGGCACAGATTTTCACTATTTTATGATAGATTCTCATATGTTTACTCAAATCCAAAACAGAAGCAAATGACCCAGTAGTAAAATCATGAGTTGCACATAATCTAGAATATTTATTGGATTATTTACTATTCTTACTTACTTAAGTTTTGCTCCATATGTTTCTGTTATATGACTGATTTGGCAAGCTCTGTGCAGCGCTGCGTAATCTGTAGGAGCTATATAAATAAAGAATTATTATTATTATAAGTATTGATTAAACAATTTTGTTTTTTGTGAAATACATGTTTTGAACACATGCATTTACGAATAGTGTAGCACTTGTTTTGATTACATTGCCTCCTTTGGAAGATTTGCTAACTACCAGAGGACTAGACTGGGGGGCTCTTTATGGTTGTTTGGCATCAAAAAGTCACTTTTTAATTAAGTATATTAAAAGTTTACTAATATCATATCCACTGCTGAGTTATGTAATTTTGTCAGAAGTTTTGTTACACTTTAAGATTATTTGGTGAGCTACGTGCTTTCTTTTCTGGTGTTTTCCTTAAATCCTACAGGAAAACATATGGTTTGCTTTACAATATCCCTCAGAAAATCACCTCCGAAGTATTTCTTTGAGTATATCTCCTTTATAGGATGTGATGAAGGCCTAGAAATAGATCCAGAGAAACAGTCTACTGTGCATAAATGACCACATCCTCAGAGCGTTTAGACAACCAAATGCTTCCTGAGATTTGCTTATTAATGTTGTAAAACTGTAACTCCAAAAATGCAACACCTCATTTTATAGCAATTCCAAAAACCCTATTTTCTTATTTGGTTGCTGAATCATTGTCATGTTGCATTTTTGCTTTCACAGTGTCCCATGTTCCTAACAGATCAGCCAGGAAATGACCCTCCTTAGTTCATGATGCTAAATACTTTGCTGTGGCTTTCTCTATTTCTACAACACAAAAACAAATCAGCTAGACTTTCTTTACCAGCTGCAAATTCCCCTTCAACATTGTTGTGGACTTTATAACTGACTGTAACTGCTCTATGACACCACAACAATGCTATTAAACTGATAGAAATTCTTCAAACTGAACATTTAGTTCCACTTTCAGGTCTCCCTTCTTCAGTTGAATGATCTGCTCTGTTTTAAGTAGATCTTTCTTTGCATATAGTCTCAAAAAATTAGTGTTCGCTGTATCCCCTACGTAACCTGTTATCGGTCACTACGATTACAGTGATATAGAATTTCTATATTTTTGCTTACATTTTACTAATTTTGTAGAATAGATAGGCATAGATTATTGTTGAATAGACATTTTCCAAGTGGCATAACTCTTTTAAATAATGTTCTATTGAGCTAGTTGAGTGCTTCTATTTTTGCGGGACATTTTTCTATTGATACTTTTTTTAATCACTTTTTATTGCATTTTATGTGGGACAAGATAGGTAAAAAATCATACATTTTGGTAGGTTATATACCGTATTTTTCAGACTATAAGGCGCACAAAAAATCCTTTGATTTTCTCAGAAATCAAAGGTGCGCCTTATAGTCCAGTGTGCCTTATATATGAACCATACTTACAGACAACAGCTACCTGAAACTGTGCACAAGTCTGCCACCTGCTGGTCATTCATCTTTATAATCAGGTGCGCCTTATAATCCGGTGCACCTTATAGTCCGAGAAATACGGTAAGTGTTATATGTAACAGGGCTTTGGGGGCTTTTTAAATTAATTTATTAATTTATTTTTATTAAAAAATATTTTTTACATTTTTTTTTACTTTGTTCCACTATGGAGCATGAACAAGCAATTGTTCCATTGCTTGTTGATTATAAAACTCTGCAGCACTGATGTATTGATACTGATTACATCTAACCTCAGTTGAGTCAATTGTGTATTTTTGGAGGGTAAGAAGGTTTCTTTATATTTCATATAAAGTCCAAGGGTAAGGTGGAACAATTTTTTCTTTTTTCTTCTTTAGCTAGGACAGATGGTCAAAATTACCATGGACAGAGTGTTTTTTAAAAAAAAAAAAATCATACTGTAAAATGTCAGCAAATTGCCAATGTGCCCTTCATGCCTTAATAATAATATCTTAATGTTCAACAGTTGATTCATCATCCCTGATGCTTCCTTTAGTGCTGCCTGTACACTCTCTGTGGATCTTTACTTACATGTCTGTGCACATAAATAGGAGGGACCTGCAGCAGGAAATGATGACTCGTTCTGCTCCCCCCTCTTCTCTCCCTGTGTCTATCAGTGAGATGGACTGAGAGAAGAAAAGACACAATGGAAGTTGGTATTGAATTGACTGAAGGAGTGAGAAACAGGAAGTTGTGTGTATATGCAGAGGGTAGCATGGTGAGAACAGGGAGAGGCTGAAGCTCTTAAAAGAGGCACAGGTAAATTTACATGCAGAGATATGTCTAATGGAACAGATTTTTTGAAAAGTGGCCAACCCTTTTAAGGTGAGTATTCTCATGTTCACTTCCCTGATAATTACTAGACTTCTATGTTTGCTATGGATTAATTTGTAACTGTGACTTTCAACTTTTGTCTCCATCCTAATTGTAACCTGTTTATTTTGCATGAATTCTGCTGGCCCTGATCCTTCGGCATTTTGACATTTGAATTGCATCTTCTAATAAGTTTCTATGAACTGCCCTTATGTCATGTTCACTGTTGTCCCCAAAATGTACACCAGAAGCATCTGGTACTTATTGGGCTGCTGTTACCGGTGCTGAAGCTAATTTTACATAATGTCTGCATATTTTCTATATTATTGTTACTTTGTCGAATAAAATATACCACACTGTCATTGCTTGCACCAAAGATTATACTTTGCATAAAGAATGGCAATATCTCACATTTTATGCAGAAAATGTAATGGAAAGAGATTTACTACTCAAACTTTGAAACACCTAAATATTCAGAAAAAATAAAAAATAAAGCTGAAGTGGCTGAATAAATATTCACTTTAGTTTATAGTGAAGTTACAATTTTGTAAAAGACATTAACTGCTTGTTTACTTGGTACAGCAGCCGTGATGGCTGACTATCCCTGTCTAATACTGACTTCAATTAGTCTCCCTGAATTATCTTTTTGTCTCTCTATCTCTATATATAAATCGAAATGAGAAACTTCTGTTTCCTTACTATTGCTTGTTTCCCTATCTTTCTCTCTTTGTCTGGGCTTTGAACTGAGCAGAGTTTGCCTTCCTCTTCTCAATCACAATTTCCAGAAAAATGGCAGTATTCCCTGTTTAGCAATTTTATTGTATCTACAAGTTATAAGTCACCTCACATCCGATTTCTCTCAAAATTGACAGAAAACTATATTAGGATGCCTACCAAGCTACTGCCTGACCACATGTGATCAGTCCTTTCTGGCTTTTCTTTTCATGGACTATTTTGGTGATTCACACAAAAACAAATCTTTGTTTGGTGATATATTAAACTTCAAGCAATTTTCAGGCAGTTCATTGCAAGTATATTTCCTCAACTATATATTTCTTTTGTATATTTAGCCACAAACCTAACAATAACAATCCATGTTGACACTAGATTAGCCACTGGAAATAAATGCATAATATTGCTAATATTTCCCTCAATAAATTTGGAAATGTCTACAAATTTGATGATAATTCTGCAGTTTGGCCTCCTCACAAATGTTGTGAAAGATATTTTAATATAAGGCATGATTAATCCTTTAGGATGCAGCCAGTTTTCAGGCAGATATTTTTACCACGTAAATTAGTTACACATTTCCCATATGCCTGCATTATGTTTTCATAATTTTTTAAATGTCTGTACATTTTATTTTGATGTCACGAGGCTTACAAATGAAACATTGGTTTTCCGTATTTTCATGGAGATTTTTGACTTTTTAGGGGATATCAAATATATAATATTAGAAATCCCCTATATATCACTCCTCAAACAATCAGAAACAGGTTTTAGGAAGATTTTTAAGAGATCTGTATAGTAAGATATGAAGATTCTTAGGAGATCTTTGTTGTAGTTAAAACTAAATGGAGGTGAAATTTAGAAAGGCCCAATTTTGTCAGTAAAACATAAAATTGGCCATAAAATGTATACATTTACGTTACTTGCTTTATGGGCTCAGAGCGAGGTGCAGAAAGGAAGGAGGGCCATGCATTAGCCACTTTTGCTGGATAGAGCACTTTTGTGAGCTATAAAAAAATAGTTTTTCCGTAATTTTGCCATGTAATGGCTTAAATTTGAAGGATCAGATGCATTATTCAGTGATACTATTTTGGAGTCGCTATGTCCCATTGCTGTATATGTATTAAAGTGTAACCGTCATTTCAAAAACCTTTTGATATGTTTTAAGCACTTTTGCAATTGGATTAGTTACCCGAATCTTGCTCCTTCCTCTTGTATTCTGCAGACTTCCCCTATATAGCAGTGACTGCTCAGATAGCTGTTACTATGGATATTCCGTCTTCATAAAGAAGCTGAGACTACGGGAGGGAGAGACACGCCCCCATCCCCCTCTCTGCACACAGCTGCCTACCTCATGTCTGCAGCACTCATGTGTCACTACTCCAGCACTAAGTCATGTGCAGGGAGAAGCCCTGACTATTTTTTTGACCAAACACCTAAACTTCTCTCTCTTCAGCTTTCCCTACACTTCATATGCTGTGCTGGAGTATTACTTACATAGATAGGTACATAGCTAAATAGATATGAGATGGATAGATAGATGATAGATATGAGATAGAGAGATAGATAAATAAATAGATAGATAGCTCTGGTCTCATTGGTCAGCAGTGCGGCTTGTGATGAGGTGACAGGAGGAAGTCCCGCCCCTCCATCTTGCTGATTGTAGGTTTTTTGAGAGCTGGAAACCCTGGTTGCTATGGGCCAAAAGAGGTACTAAATGAGAACTGAGAGGCAAAATACTTTGAGACTTAGGAGTAAGAGAAATAATCCAGCGTGCTGCATCCGGATGATAAAAAACTTCTTGGCTTTATTAGGGACCCGTAGTCCGAATCATAGTCACAGCACAGCAAAACAGCGAATAGTGTGAGTTTGCTACTGAGGACCAAAAAATAAAGCAATATAATCTTTATTGAACAAGTCATAAGCTACACAACTACACATCGATTAAAATCAATTAAAGATGCCAAGAAAACACAGGATTGAGTGCAATGACCCTACTCCATCCCTCTCCCCTAACCGCAAGTGTGCCAACAAGTCGATCAGTTACCTGAGTAACAAGGTAAAATACCCGGGTTACAACTGGTGTGGGTGGCAAAAATACAATACACATCCTAAGGAAGTCGCTGAACAGAAGCCTCCCACCCCTACCGAAATGTAGTGTGCAGTGTGGCCCTGGTCTTCCTGCGGTATCTCCTGGGCACTTGGCCACGTCCAGGTGGGCCCAGTTTGCTTCAGTTGTATGGTGACAGGTAGTGGTATTTAGCACTTGCACTTTCATGTGTTTACATACTATGTACAGACCATTGGTAGCATTGGGCACTTTGGCAGGAAAAGCTCCATCTATCTCTGATGCACCTCTGATGTAGGTGTCGACCTATTAAATGTGTATTGTATTTTTGCCACCCACACCAGTTGTAACCCGGGTATTTTACCTTGTTACTCAGGTCTGATCAACTTGTTAGCACTCATTGCACTCACTCTATCCTGTGTTTTCTTGGCATCTTTAATTAATTTTAAACGATGTGGAGTTGTGTATCTTATGAATTGTTAAAAAAAAAGATTTTATTGCTTTATTTTTTTGGTCCTCAGTAGCAGACTTTTTCTTCCAGTATTTATATAAGTCACCAAACCTAACACAGATAAGAATGGAAGATGTGCAGCAATATCTTTTGCACATCCTCAGCAGAACACTGAACTTCACGGTGAGCTGGATGGTTATATTTTTTTTGTGTGTATGGGTGTTTATACTGTATGCGTGTATGTATGTATGATGCTTTTCTGTTGGTACTTAAATGAGTGTGTTTATGAGTGTATATATGTTTATATAATGTATGAATTTATATACTGTTTGTGTATGCTGTGTATATACTGTATGTGTGAAAATGAGTGTAAAAATGTATGTTTGCAAATAAATCTATGTGTGTGTATACATGTATGTATGTGTGTACAAATGTATGTAAATTAATAGAAGAGTATATATACATATGTATAAATGTGTATATACAAGTGTATAAATGTATCTTTGTGTATAAAATGAGTTTAAGTAAATATACATGTTTTCAAATATTTATTTTTTATGTTTAAAGGAAATAGGGGGCAAATTCAGAAGTCTACCATGGGGCAAAGCCACTTTAAGTTATGCCCCTGCAATAAAGTATACCTCTATTGTGTGGGACTTATCTGTGCTAGCAAAGTGCATTATTCAGGACATTTTATTTGGATTTGTTGTAAATTAATAAAAATGATTTAAAAGCCACACACATACTGAAGTAGATTTTTTTTATTACTCATTGTAGTTTCTTATTTTTGATGAGCTTAATTAATAAAATGAATACTGTAGTTTTTTGATGTACCTCTTATTACTAGCAGTGGTAATTTTTGTCTTCTGTTTAGTAATCTATCAAAGTGAATTAGTTAGTGAATATGCACATTTTCTATCCTCCATATTGATTAATGAAGTATACAGGTGTAGTAAAAATTCTTACAGCTTTTCACTGCACAATAGAGAAATTGGATACTAGAAATGTCAGACTACAACAGGATAACAAAGTAAAATTGATTTCATTGTGATCTATTCTGGTACAAACGGGCATGACTGCTTATACATAGAGCAATCCCACGTACTGAAATTTCAGGTGATTAATGAAGCAAATGATGGCTTGGTAATATTACATCCTAATACCAGTAGAATAGATAGTACATTTAGAGAATTTAATAGTGGACAGGCATATATTTGACAGCCAATTAAAATAACGATTACTGCAAATAAATGAACGTATAATGTCTATAAAATGGTATGTAACACAGGTCATAAAACCAATGTAAAATAAAGAATCAGTAAACAGCTTAGTCCACTCCAATTATGGTAATAATATCTGCTTTAATGTGTAATCAATGGGATGTTTAGGATTATGAAATAGTAATATGCTTAGGACAAAATGCACACATCAAGTCTTACTTTTCATTTTGCAGGCTGATTAAAATTCCATTAAAATACTGTAAAATAATACAGTTTCAGAAATAGCTGCATGCACATTTATGTTTACCTGCTTTATCTTAATTAGTTTCTTTTGGATTGTTCACCATTTACTATGGCAAATTGTGTACGGAATGATTGATACCTTGTTTGTCAATTTTGTTGGGACTAAAACCAATATTTAAAAATGTAATTTAAAACATAATATATGTAAATCTGTAAAGCGACTGCTAATTTTTCCAGAATTATGATATAAGCATCTATAATTATATGATGGCATAGGTCAAGCATAATGGGATGACAATGAATCTTTTGGTACATACAATAATATGGAACATACAAATTGAGAAAGTTCCTTAAATAAGGCAGTTGGGAAATGCCATATGGGTTTAGTACAGCATAAATTTACATTGCACCATTGCTGGTCATATTGGGTAAATATATGTACTGTAGAACAATATTACTGTAACAATGGTTATAGCCTGACATACTACGATCAGGTCCACAAAAAGTTTTTATTACTTAAGTAGTATGATATCATGGTGGCATTGGCTTTATGTTACTTCTGTCACTCAAAGCAGACAGGATTAATTGTGGAAACACTTATTACAGCAATCCAGAGATTAGACAATCTTTTGCAGGGTCAAGAAAGATCTTGATTTCAAATATGTTATTTTTTTAATCTTTCTTTTACCAAATAGTTCTGAGTACAACAAATTATGAAATGAGTTATAAATATATAATATAATTTGGTCTATGGAGAAAGGTGTAGGGTGCTGTTAATTTTCTTTATGTGACCAAATTAGCATTCATGGTGGGGATAATGAAAAAATGTTTACCATTTTGGTGGCACATATAGAAGACTTGCAATGTTATGGTAGCACATAATGCTAGAATTCTAATTGATGAACAATGGATAGCACAAATAGGGGCACCAGTGATTGGCATACATCAGGTTACCTGAGACTAGATAAAACCATAGGGGCAACATTATCACTACCATATATACTTGAGTATAAGCCAACCTGAGTATACTGAGGTACCTAATTTCACAACAAAAAAACGGGGAAAACCTATTGACTTGAGTATAAGCCTAGGGTGGTAAATGCATTGGTCAAAGCATCCAGCCAGTATAAAACTGACCAGCCCATATACCCCAGTATAAAGTCTGCCAGCCCCTGCCCCCCAGTAAATAGCCTGCCAGCTCTTGCCCCCAGTATATATCCTCCCAGCTCCTGTCCCCCAGTATATAGCCTTCCATACCCTGCCCCCCAGTATATAGCCTGCCAGCCCCTAGTATAGAGCTTGCCAGCCTTCCTAGAATATAGCCTGCCAGCCCCTCCAGTATATAGCCTGCCAGCCCTTGCGGTATATAGCCAGCCCATCCCCCCAGTATATAGCCGGCCAGCCCCTGCCCTGCTTTTAATTAAAAAAGTTAATACTGTACTCACCTTTCCGATGACCCCCACAGCTCCTCTTCTTGCTTGGGATGCTCTGGTGCCTCTTCAGGTCTTTTGGGTCCTCTTCTGGTCCTTTAGCTCCTCTTTGGCTCTTCTTCAGGATGTTGGGCTTCTCTTCGGGTCGTTCAGCTCCTCTGGATCCTCACGCACGGTCAGCACACACAATGATGTCAATCGCTTGCCATTGTCATCGTTTGTGAGCAGCCGACATTGCGAGGTGACCCGCAAAAAAGCCGAATGACCAGAAGAGGAGCCGAAGAGGTGCAAAAGGACTCGAAGTGGACCTGAAGGACCCGAAAAGGCACCAGAGCATCCGTAGCAAGAAGCTGCGGGGGGCTTCGGGAAGGGGAGTACAGTGTTCATTTTTTATTGGCTCAAGTATAAGCCGAGTTAGGTTTTTTCAGCATGAGTATATAGGGTATGTAGCAGCCTGGAAGTAGTAGGCAATTAGCAAGTATATTAAATTGTAGTGATGCTGACTTCACTCCTACTTATCTTCTGAACCTGAAAGATGAAGCCTAGCATGGAAAAGTTGAAGTAATTGCTGAAATTTAACCAGCTCCAAATGTGATTCAATCCTACCAAGAATCAGGAAGCAACATTTATTATTGTCTGTGCCATCTAATGTAAGTGGTCATAGTAGGGAGGAGCATACATTGGCCATATCGAGGGAATTTTTATTGAGAGAACCTGTGTTATTTTTATTTTTATCTATTCAATATTTTTCCATTTTTTCTATTTTATTTCTAATGAGGAACATATTGAACAAAGCAAGTTAATATTAAGTTAATTTATTTACGTTTGAGGTTATTTTAAGCTGTTTAAATACATGAGTAAAACAGAATAATTTACATCAAAGTTAAAAAGAAATTCTGAAAAAGAAGTTGAAATAGTGTCTGTTGTTTAAAGTTTTGCAGGAATGTATTAGTGTAAGAAACTAAAACAAACGTTTTTAAGTTATTCTATTATTTTTTAGTGGAAATTAACTTCATACATAATATATTTATGTTTTTATCACGTACACGATAGACACATTGCCAGTATTTTAAACAATGTTGAACCGATTTGTCCCAATTATTTCTCATTATGTACAAACGATAAATTTGACTTTTTCAAAAATACATGATTCACAATTTTGTGTATATGTGTATCTGTATGTTTACAAAATTAATAAAAAGTTTAATAAAAAAAAAAAAATAAAAACTAATGATCTTAATAGCATCGCTAAGGGAAGTGGATGGTTGAATTTTATTTTGCCTTTCTAGGAATTCTATTTGTAATGTGTATGCTGTTATTTCTCTGTTTCTTTCTCGGCGTAATCTACTTCCTAGTTTTATCAGGTCTTTTTTCACTAAAACAAGAACACAATTAAACAAATTTATTTGGCAGGGTAACCACCCACGCATAGCATTTAAGATATTATCTAAAAAATAAAAACAAAGGAGGAATAGGCCTCCCTGACCTAAAAGACTATCACTATGCATCACTACTAGATCAGTCACAATATTGGTGGAACGACTCCTCTGAAAAAATTTGGTGTGATATAGAGGAAAGCCACCAAAATAGCATCTGCCTTAAAAACAGAATTTTGACCCATACTTGGAGGATTAAGCCTCCACCTTCAAAATTATTAACAATACAAGCTACTGACAGAGCCTGGGAAAAACTCATTTCAGCGCAAACAGATGCTGAAGAGATCCCTACTCAGCAAATCCCAATAAACCTCCTAGAACTAACAAACACTAATCTGAACCTAAACACCTGGTACCTAAACGGAATACATTCCATTAACGACCTACTCACCAATGGAAAAATCTTATCTTACAACACGTTAATGCAAAAACACTTTCTCACTACCAATGACTTTCTGAAATACATGAGGATACGCAGCTTCCTAAACTCCACTCCCATTCCTTATCCAACATTAGACCCTAAAATTTTACAAAAACTACAATCGGATACAGATATAAAAAAAGGAATTTCCTTCTTTTATAATCTATTAGAAAACAAAAATACCTTCTCTAAACTTTCCTACATGAGTAAATGGGAACTAGACCTTAACACAACTTTTACAGAAGATCAGTGGACCAAGGCTATCCAAGCAGCAAATACATTAACTAGAAACACCTCCCACCAGGAGGCTTTAGTTAAAACACGCATGAGATGGTACTTCACCCCCTCCCGTCTGAGTAAAATATATCCCTCAACCTCACCATTATGTTGGAGGAATTGTGGAGAAAGAGGAACATTATTGCATATACTATGGTCATGCCCAAAAATCAGACAATTATGGAAAGAAACATTCCATATTATTTCAAACACACTAAATCATTCCATCCAACCTTCACCAGCTACAGCATTACTTTTAATAGGAATAGATAAATTTCCTGTACACAACAGAACAATCATCACACACATGTTAATGGCCACAAAACTCATAATTACTAGATATTGGAAGGTAACCCACTGTCCCAGTATAAAGGAAGTAATTAACCAGGTGAACACAAACTGCATATATGAGAGACACATCTCTATTCAAGAGAACAAACACCATAAATATACTGTAGCTTGGGAAAAATGGATCAAGAGCCCTAACTACCAAGGATAACATCAGCTATATCCAAGATACTCTTAGGTCATTGTTTGTACTGTTTCTGAATGTTTAAACTGTTTTTGATTATTCTCTTTTTTCACTTGGATTAGTCAAGTTGGTTTTGTAATCTATACTGGATACCCAGATTTCTACAGGGCGAACTTAGCTAATAACAGCAAAAGAACACAAACTTGAACCAACAACGCTCTAACTCACTTTGGAAAGATTCAACATATATGCCAACATTTGTTGTGATTTTGTGTATATGTGTATCTGTATGTTTACAAAATTAATAAAAAGTTTAATAAAAAAAAAAAAAATAAAAAAAAACAAAAAAAAAACTAATGATCTTCCTTCTAAAACAGCTCTAAAGTCAGAGCTGTAGCTCTTGATGGTTTTTGCAACAGGGAACACTTTCAAAGTGGTTCCAATTTTTCGGACTGACTGACTTTAATTTCTTAAAGAATTGATGGACACTCCTTTTTGTTTACTTAGCTGCTCTTTTCCTGCCATAATGCAAACTCTAACAGTCTGTTCAGTACAACTGTATCCACCTGACTTCTGCACAACAGAACTGATGGTCCCAACCCCATTTATAAGGCAAGAAATCCCACTTATTAAACCTGACAGGGTACACCTGTGATGTCTAACCTTTTCTGGTGACTATATCTTGAAGCTCATCAAGAGAATGCCAAGAATGTGCAAAGCAGTAATTGAAGAAAAAGGTGGCTACTTTGAAGAACCTAGAATATAAGACAAATTTTAAGTTGTTTCACACTTTTTTGTTATATAATTTTGTTATATAATTTCACATGAGTTAACCCCTTAACGCTCTGCGCCGTAGCTCTACGGCGCAGAGGTATAAGGGATGTATGAAGAGGGCTCACGGGCTGAGTCCTCTTCATACAGAGGTGGGGGTTTTTGCATTTTGCACAAAACCCCCACCGCTAATAACCGCGGTCGGTGCTTGCACCGATCGCGGCTATTAACCCTCTAAACGCCGCCCGCAAAGTCGCGGGCGGCGTTTAAAAGACGGCGGCGCGTGGGCGCCGCCATCTTTTTTTCGATCGCCACGCCCCCGAACGTCATCGGGGGGCGGCGATTGGTTACCATGGTAGCCTCGGGTCTTCTCTTGACACGAGGCTACATGGTTTATGCAGGTTCGTTACAATGAGCCAGTGGCTCATTGTAATGTAAGACCTGCAAAAACGCCATATATTGCAATACTGTAGTATTGCAGTATATGGTAGGAGCGATCTGATCATCTAGGGTTATTGTACCCTAGATGGTCTAAAAAATAGTGAAAAAAAAAAGAAAAAAAAAAGTTTAAAAAAGAAAAAAAATTAATAAAATATTAAAAGTTCAAATCACCCCCCTTTCCCTAGAACGGATATAAAACATAACAAACAGTAAAAATCACAGACATATTAGGTATCGCCGCGTCCCAAAATGCCCGATCTATCAAAATATAAAAACGGTTACGGCCGGCGGTGACCTCCGAGGCGGGAAATGGCGCCCAAATGTCCGAAATGCGACTTTTACACCTTTTTACATAACATAAAAAATTAAATAAAAAATGATCAAAATGTCACACAGACCTCAAAATGGTAGCAATGAAAACGTCGCCTCATTTCGCAAAAAATGACCCCTCACATATTTCCGTGCGCCAAAGTATGAAAAAGTTATTAGCGTCAGAAGATGGCAAAAATTTTTTTTTCTTTTTTGTACACATTCGTTTAATTTTTGAAAATGTATTAAAACACAATAAAACCTATATAAATTTGGTATCACCGCGATCGCACCGAACCAAAGAATAAAGTAGGCGTGTTATTTGGAGCGAAGAGTGAAAGTCGTAAAAACTGAGCCCACAAGAACGTGACGCACGTGCGGTTTTTTTTCAATTTTTCCACATTTGGAATTTTTTTTCAGCTTCGCAGTACACGGCATGTTAAAATAAATAACATTACGGGAAATTAAAATTTGTTACGCACAAAATAAGCCCTCACACAGGTCTGTACACGTAAAAATGAAAAAGTTATGGATTTTTGAAGTTGGAGAGCGAGAAATGATCCGGAAAACCCTCCGTCCTTAAGAGGTTAATTCATAGTTTTGATGCCTTCAGTGTAAATCTACAATTTTCATAGTCATGAAATAAAGAAATCTCTTTGAATGAAAAAGTGTGTCCAAACTTTTGGTCTGTACTATCTATCTATCTATCTATCTATCATTAGAAGCAAAAAAGTGGCAGCACTCCAAGGAATCGTGGAAAAAAATGTGAGGTTTATTCCATCTCTAGCAACGTTTCAGCTGTTAATCAACCTTTGTCAAGCCTTGGAATAAACCTCCCATTTTTTTTCCACGATTCCTTGGAGTGCTGCCACTTTTTTGCTTCTATATCTACACTCTTTGGGTAAGAGTATTGGGATAGCACCCGTCTGAACCCTTTTTTTCCTGAAGGCTGTGCTGCTTTGCAATTTTTGTTTGTCTATCTATCTATCTATCTAAAAAGATGGTAAGGTCCCTCCCGTACAGCCAATTCCTCAGGGTGCGCCGGATAGTCTCACTTGAGTCTAATCTTCAAAAAAATTTTGATGAACTTGCTACTAAGTTTAGGCAACGGGGCTACCCAACACCACTCATAGTGGAACACAAAGACAGGGTTTCGAACATGACGAGAAGGGAACTCTTAGAACCTAAACCCAAGCAAAGGGAACTCAAACGGGTACCTTTTGTGTCAACCTATACACAGATGAGCAGTGAGATAGGTAAAATCATTTCCAAAAATTGGCACATCTTGTCGGATGCCTTCCCAATGATCCCTGAATTTAATGCCCCACCGCTCCTGTCCTATAGACGCACGCCCAGCCTTAGAGACAAATTGGTGAAAGCCGATATAGGCTCTAAGAAACAAACCAGACAAACCTTCCTTGCCCCCCAGAAGATGGGCAGTTTCCCTTGTAGACATTGCATTAATTGCACAATGATGCTCAAGGGTGACAGATTTACTCACCCAGTGACTAATGTCACATATGAGATCAAACATTACCTCACATGCGACTCCGATCATGTAATTTATTTACTGCAATGCCCGTGTAATTTGTGGTATATCGGGGAAACCACCCTCGACTTTAAGACCCGTATCAACCAACATCGCTACACTATTAGGGCCGGTAGAAAAGACCTCCCTGTCCCCAAACATTTTTTTGAATGTAAACACAGAGAGGGACAACTCAGATTTCGTCTGATTGACAGGATCCCGCCCCTGAGGAGAGGAGGGGATAGGATGAAACTGCTAAAAAGACGTGAGTTGGAATGGATTTTCAAACTAAACACATTGAAACCCAACGGTCTCAATGTGGACTTTAAGACAAGTGGAATCTTTTGAAGTGATTGGTTTGCCAGACTATGCCGCTTACATTTTAGCCTTCTGTGTTCCTCGGTTTAGGTTATGGTGTCTTTACCATATGTATCTAACCATGTTTTTTCTTCTTTTTTCTAGATCACGTATCCCACTTACACATCACTGTACCTTCACATTATGTTGGACACCACATGTGGATTTCTCCTTTGGCATGTACTATCTATCTTTGTATGCAATTAATAAATAATTCTCATTATATACTTTTTGCGGTTTTTGTGACATATATAATGGAGTAGCAGATCATATAACATAAACTTTGGGGCAATTTGAATCATTGATTTTTGCAGAACTCTGTCTAAGTTGCATCTTACAACACTACAGCATTTTTTGACCTCTGCCTTTTGTTTTTTGAAGCTATATGCTTCGCATCTTCAGTACATCCCGACCTCTAGGGCTCTATTCTCCTTTGTCCTCTAGTGGGAAAGATAGCACAGCACCTGTGGTGAGGATATACTCATTTTCATTACGGTACAGTGCAAAATTCCTTCTCTTTATTACCCACATTATTTTGGGACATGTTCTCATTTATATAGCCTTTCTAGCCCAAATTCTGGGGTCGGTTTGTTACTTCCATTTGTGCCCAAGTAAGGATATCCCAAGGCACTATTTACCTTAGGCTCTGGTCTACTATGTATGTTAGACTGTACCTTCAGTCTGTTACTGGCAATAGATCCTTTGATTATACTACTTTCCCTTACCTGTGATGGCGATCGTGGACATCTGCAGGTGATCCACGCATGCGCCGGTACATAGCGAATTAGATCGCAGTACCCTTGCGCAATATGGCGCGGATAGCAACCTGAGTCATTCTGCGCATGCGCGACATGCGCACATGTGATCTGCTCTCCATTATACGTCACGGACATGCGCAGTCGCACAGTCTAGACGCGACGAGCGCCTGTTTTGATTTTTACAGAGGAGACTCCCACACAGGTGAGACTTCACACTATATTTTTATTTAAAATGGATCTTGTAATACAGTTTCACTTGATCTTAGTAATGTATGATCCCTATCATTGTACTTATGATTACACTTCTGTATAATCACTATAACATATGTTGATGAGCACGAATTTAGTGCACTTTCATTGTTTATCTTGTGTATGATGTCATCACTTTGTGACCATATATACCTGTATGTAACCAGACACACATTGCTTGACAAAGGCTGAACACAGCCGAAACGTTGCGGGAGGTGGAATAAACACCACGTTTTTTCACAAACTTTGGAGTGCTGCCGTCTTCTTTATTTTATATCTATCTATCTATCTATCTATCTATCTATCTATCTATCTATCTATGCTAAAAACGGCAGCAGTCTGAGATTCCAATGTGAATATAAACATACTCATTTATTCCATTATTCCAACATGTATCAAAAAAGCTTATTTGCCACATGTTGGAATAAAATGAATACGTTTATATTCACATTGGAATCTCGGAGTGCTGCCGTTTTTTTGCATTTATACACATGAGGGGACTTTTGTGTTTTATATATATACGCACACATACTAATGTATGTAAACATATACGCACATTTTCTTGTACACACCCTTACAAATATACACACACTTATGCATATACACATTTTATTTACTGTCTTATGCATATACACTTTTTATTTACTGTATACACACTCTTACACATATCCATACTTGCCATATATTTACCTGGTAATGACTCTTTCTTCTCTATCCCTGGAAGATACAGCATAGTCCGGGAGCTCTCCAGCACGGCAGCTTAGACACCATCACACTCCTCTGACCTGTCTTTCTCTTACTGTGAAAACAGGCAGGAACAACTCCTGCTTCCACATAGAAGGGGAGGGTAAGAGGAACTAAAGATTAAATGGGGCTAAATAAAGTAGATTTTAATGCTTTTTTTGCGTACTTTTCACTTCAAAGGCATCCTGGAAGCCAGGTCCTTGCGTTCTACAGCTCAACTCTTTTTGCAATCTTGGAAGGACCTTAGAAGGTCACATGAGATTACTAAATGCATGTGATTGGCTGATAACATAGAGTGATTCCTGCACGGAGGAGAGTAGCCTGCAGGAAACTTACCACTCTGGTACAGCATGTAGGCAGTAATCAACTGTATCTACAAAATCTGATACAGCTGACTACACATTAAGGAAGAAATCCGGGGCTTGTGCCCCAAATGTTTTACCCTAGCTACGCCCCTGCTCCATACACAATAGATAACTAGCCCTAGACTGCCTTACTATTTATCTTGCTTCAGTCTTACCTAGTCTACTACTGCATTCACCTATGTAGCCATGGATTCATACTGACGTTTGCTATTTAAGTGATTCACTGTACCCATTGCCTCTCCTTTCTTCATTTTCTACATATTATCAAACACTTTCACAACATCCTTCACAAAATACTTTATTCCTAGCATTCATCTTTTCCCTATCATTTCATAATCTTCTTAAATTATGAAATTGTCCCAAACAATGTCAATTCTATATTTAATTGAAAAATGGCTGCAACTTTGTGTCTTTTTTTATTACAATACATGTGGTACAATGTATTAGATGCTCAGTCAATGTAAGAAATAGTAAGGTCGCCAATTTATATGTTTTATTTAAATAGTTCGAGAACAAACTTATATATCAATCAACAACAATAAAAAGTACAAAAAACAAAAACAAAGGAAACTTAACCTACTTATTCTTATTGTTCCAATTCCTCATATTGATAATATGTTTCCTTTGGCTAGACTATTTTAGGATATTCCCCAGTTGCAGTAGCATTATATTTCATTGTTCTGTTCTCATTTGTAATCTTACTGTTATTATATATTCATTCAATTATACATTACACTAGAAGGCAACATGATATTCATAATAAGGATTGTTCTGTTTGCCTGTTTCTGTGATCTTTTATTTAAGGGTTTTTGTCATCCTACTGTACTTTTTACTTGAGGCCCATTCTGCTCTTTAATAATTCTGTCACGGTCAAAGCCAATTAAAACTTATTCCCATTCTAGCTTTATTCCAGTCCATGGAAATAAAATTTTATTCCACAGAGGCGGGCAAGACTTTCTGCTAAAATGTTAAAGGACAGACTGTATATTCTCTGCATTTGCAAATGAAACCTTCTATGTGGACAAAAATAACTAAATATGGCATCGTATTGTATTCCTTGAAAAGTCACATATGTTACAGAAATGTCATAAAGGTTTTTTCCAAATGCTATTAGCATGCGGGTATCATCCTCCTGATCAAAATGAAAGCACTGAAGTGTCAAAAGCTTTTAGCTCTGTTCCACAGTAGATAACTTCTCAAAGGGGCTGATAGTAAAATGGCACATCAGAAGGAAGGACAGGATGCAAATATTTTAGCTGTTCTACTACAAGCTAAATGAAAATAACTTTTTTTTTTTAGAATTTTCATTTTATTTCTTTAAAGATGATTTCTTACTTAAAGTACAGCTCTAAAAATCTATTTATAAATGAAATCATCCATAGCTCATGTCAAAGCCTAATATATTTTCAATTACTTTATCACAAGAGTAAAATATTTGAACAGAAGCTAGAAGTAGATATTTTTGTAAATGTCTGTCTACCTAAGTATTCTCTGCAGTGCTTTATTTTATCTTCTGTGTATATATCTTACACTTTAGGATAAAGATTTTATATGACAAGCAGACTTTTTCAATGCAGTAGTTATAATGACAACAGAGACTATCGCCACACTTCAAGAGATTACTTTAAAAGATGCACAAATTTGCAAATTATCTTTTAAGCTACCTTCACATGAGTTAAAATGCTGCTGCACCATTCTAGCTTCACAAGTATGTAAAACTTACTTAGGTTTGCCGTAACAATCACTGGTTACCCCTAGAGCAGTGATGGCTAACCTATGGCACTGGTGCCAGAGGTGGCACTCAGAGCCCTTTCTGTGGGCACTCAGGGCATCACCAGAGAGGACTCCAGGGATCTTCCTGCAGTCCCAGACAGCCCAGGACTTGCTGTGCACAGAGCTATTTTAAAGTGACAGGACTACCTGGGACTATTTTCTGCTTTATTGGTGTCCTCAGGGTGCTGGTATCAATGAAAACTGTGACAGACCAGGGAGTATAAATCACAAATTAAATTTCTGTGTTGGCACTTTGCGATAAATAAGTGGGTCTTGGATGTAGTTTGGGCACTAGATATCTAAAAGGTTTGCCATCACTGCCTTAGAGGGTTTGTCAACCCCTGTCATCACAATCCTGGGGCTGATGGAAACATGACTACTATCATCTTTATCACCATTGTAGTGCTAACACAATGCATGATAAACAAGTATAAAGGAGCAGGATGTGGGTTCTCTCCAGTTACAGTAATAGTCTCGCTCTTTCTGAGCAGTTGCAAATGCTGTCCAACAAGATCCTTCAATATATAATATAATTATGTTTAGAGGCACTGTATAAAATCTTAGTAATTTTGCTTAGGTGGGAGGACATGATATAATTAGAAGCTGCGCTGTATATAACTAAAAAGGGTTCTGTACAATGTATTATCATCTGGGAATACACATTAAATTGAATTTATCAGTTACATACATACCGTTTATACTTGAGTATAAGCTGAGCTTTTCAGCATAATTTTTGTGCTGAAAATTCCTCACTTGGCTTACACACGGGTATACAAAAGAAATAAACTGACTGCTCACCAATCTGACGGCCCAGACAGCTCCTCTTCATCTTCATGATCCACAACAGCTTTGTGGTAGCGCCTCTTCTGTCTTCATGCTGGCTGCAGGTCTGCGACAGCTTCATGCACATGGCCCGGCTGGTGCACAACTGTGACCTGCATCATGAAGATGAAGAGGAGCTGCCTGGAGCCAACATCGGGGAGCCGCACTGAGCATCAGGGCCGCCGGAGTATATAAGTTTATTTTTTTTAAGTGCTGGGTGGACTGGCTGTATAATACTGGGGACTAGCAGGCTGTACACTATAGGGAGCTGGCTGTATACTACAGGGGGCAGGCTGGCTGTATACTACTGAGGGCTGATGGCTGTATAATATAGGGATATGGCTGTATACTGTAGGGAGCAGGCTGTATACTACAAGGGGCAGGCTGTCTGTAAACGACATGGGGGCTGAATGGCTGTATACTAAATGGGGTTGGCTGCCTGTATACTACATGGGGCTGGCTGGCTGTATACTACATGGGGGCAGGCTGGCTGTATTCTACAGAGGGCAGGCTGGCTATATACTACTGGGAGATAGTTATATACTACTGGGGGCTTGCTGGCTATATACTGGGGGTGGCTTTAACCAATGCATTTCCAACCCTCGGCTTATACTCGAGTCAATAGGTTTTCCCAGTTTTTGGTGGTAAAATTAGGGGGCTCGGCTTATACTTGGGTCGGCTTATACTCAAATATCTACGGGATGTTAGTATATTAGGGATGTTATTTGCTGACAAAGCCATACATGTGATTTTAGTCTTCTCTCTCTGCTTTTTACTTCTTTTTTTATTTAAAGGGAACCTGTCACCAGGAGACCCATTTTTAGCACTCCCCCAGTCCCCACAGAGCATAGTACATACACTGCCAAAGTGTTTTTGTATAAAAAATAGGTTTTACAGAAAATAAGATATGTTATATTGTACCTTTCATTAGCATCTGATGTGTGACTAAGCAGTCGCCAATTGGGAGGGGCTGGAAAGGAGCAGTTCCCCCCACCCTTGGGAAACATGTGATCTTTTCAAATATATGAATAACTCCCCTCACTTGGGATTAACTGTAGAGGAGCAGGGGCGTCGCTAAGCCCAGTGATAGGGGTTTTCATATATTTGAAAAGGTCACATGGAGAAGCAGTTCCCCAAGGGTGGGGGGAAACTGCTCCTTTCCAAATCCTCCCTTTTGGCAGCTGCCTAGTCACACAGCAGATGCTAATGAAAGGTACAATATAACATATTTTTTTTCTGTAAAACCAATTTTTTATACAAAAACACTTTGGCAGTGTATGTACTATGCTCTGTGGGGACTGGGGAGTGCCAAAAATGGGTCTCCTGGTGACAGGTTCCCTTTAAGACTTTGCATTAAATACAAATGCTCACAATAAATACATATTACCATGTAACAACAAACTATCTTTAAACTTGTTTAAGTTGTAGAGCACCCACTGTAATTCCAATCAACCAACTATTTGATAAATTGCTTGTCAACTTTAATTACATTCACAATAATGTGAATATGACCCATAGGAAGTTCGGGATTCATAAAAGAGGGAAGAAATCAATCGGCTACTTGAAGCAACTGCAATTCTGCCAGACATCTTTTGGAGATTGAAGGCACTGGTGACTAATTAATGTGTACTGCTTTTGATATATAACCAATCTGTACTAGCAAATCTTCATTTTCACTCCTAGCATTTATCAAAACTTTTTGGTTAGCGTTTAGTGAAATTGTAACATAGTGTGGTAAAACGACAGAAAACATTACGCATGATTTATGAAAGTGCAAGACAGAGATTAATATGCTGCTGAAAAATTTGCAAAGTTAAGTGGGAATTTATAGGATGGATATAAGTCAGCAAAATGCAGTATGGCATTTAGTCAATGTGGAACATTGTTGCATGGAGAACCAAAGCAAGTAGTATAATTGTTGTTGCAATAAGAACAGTTACAAAACAATATCTAAACTTTATGGAGTGATTTAATATGCTCTTTAATAGCATTCATTATATTATGGGATTGATTTAAATACTTGTTGTTTATTTATCAAAATATCCTAGGCAAGAAAATAGGGTGGGGTTTAGTCATTGTGGTTGTATGCGAAGATTTATTTATTTTTTTTAAATTTAGTTATACAGCCAAATAGTACTAAGATAATTAATGGGTTAATGCTTGTTTCCCTGATAGTTCAAGTTCATACCTCCCAATTGTGACCTCTTAATGACCTCTTTAATCCATTTACTTATTCTCTTTCTCCCAACTTATAATTCCCTAGCGTTTTGTACCACACCCTCTTTCTTCTTAAAAAGTGCTGCCTTCCTCCTTATTATAATGTGGCTCAATCTTCTACCTCCTATAAATGTGGCCCCCTCCTTTTCTTTATATTTGTGTCCCCTCCTCACACTATGCCCCTACTCCTTGTTGTTTTATAATTAAAAAAAACACCAGTTACTTCCCTATTCCCATTCCCCTGCAGCAGTTCTCCTCTCCTCCGCTTCATAATGTGCAAATGGCAGGCTTGATGATGTCATCAGATCGTGTTTGCTGGCCTCGGGTAGTCAAGGCAGCAGCAGAAGCTCAATTGTGATGCATTCAACTCTAGCAGGAAGGACATAGAGTTTAATTCTTGGGATATACCTCCTGCCACTCAAACTGGACTATCCAAATTGATCCTGGATGGTTGGGAGGTATACATGTTAAACATTTGTTTTGGTCTAAGCTATTGAATCTAGCAAGACCATGGATAAATTCTAAGAAATTGTTCCAGGTTTTAAACCCCTTTTTACTGTATTTTACTAAGAATTGTGAATTTGTAAATATTTCTCTGCCCTAGATCTATACAGAGGCGTAACTGTATTTATAACAACATATATATATATATATATATATATATATATATATATATATATATACGTAGTGAAGAGGCAGCACTCAATGAATTGTAGAAAAGTGGTAAACTTTTATTCCATCACACAGCGATGTTTCGGTGCTAAAACCGCACCTTTCTCAAGCATAACAACAGTGAAACAGATCCAGCTATTTAAGGACCAACAGCCCTGCTGATTGGTCAATCATTATGTGAAACAATAGTTGATACAAAATACAAAATTGATCCAGTAGTGCAATATCAGAATGCATATAGCATTATTAAGGTGCAATAGTATTGATACATCATAAACATCATAAAAAAACATTGGAAAGTGTTAAGTAAAGAAACCACGGGAGTCCCAGAATTCAAAAACCCTCCCCTTTTCTCTTACAGACGGGCTAAGAACATTGGGGACCGAGTGGTTAAATCCGATGTAGGACCTTTAAAAATGTCCCGACAAAGGGGTATATTGGGCATAACTCGTACGGGTAGCTTTCCATGTAGAGCCTGTATTAACTGTGCATTAATGCACAAGGGAGAAACGTTTTCACACAACAGCACTACATATAGGATACGTCACTATCTTACATGCAATAGTGACTACGTGATCTACATGTTATCATGCCCATGTGGACTTAAATATATTGGCGAAACAACGAATGACTTTAAAACGAGAATTACGCATCATAAGTACACAATCAGGAAGAAATAACAGGATTTACCTGTAAGCCGACATTTTTTGAAAAGGGTCACACAGAATCTCAATTAAGGTTTGTCCTCATTGATCATGTCCCTCCCTTGAGACGAGGGGGCGACAGGACACTACTATTGAGGAAACGAGAGCTTCAATGGATACATCGCCTAAATACGCTACAACCACATGGCCTCAACATTGAGTATAATCTCACGAGCATTATTTAGATTATTTCATTCTTCATGTCATGGTGGAGCGCATGGGACTGCTGGTCATTTTGTTCGTCCCAATGTTTCTTCTGTACCTTCATATGATGTATATTGTACGGGGAGAATCCCCCCTTTTCTTTATCCAACTAATCCGTGTATTTCTATCTATTTAGATGTCAAGACAATTGTTCATTAATAACCCCCATCGGACGGACCAACTTTGTTCACGTCTCCTATATGAGTCTTAGTTTTTGGTAATTTTGTCCCCATACATACACAGATGTTAATTGGAGGTGGGATTATTATCCCTAGGGGCAACAAAACATTGTAGGTGTATAGTACTTTGTCCCATAAGCACACAGGTCTGTCGACTGATGGACCAGTGACAATTGGGCGGTACTAGACATACTGTGGGTCTTATATAGTCTAGGACCCCCAGAATTTTTCCACCTCGTTAGCGTGCGCCTCTCTTATATAGGGTTTTTATACTTACCTCCTTTCATCATAAGTATTGTTGGTGGAAATGGGCTGCCAGATTCCAAGATGGCCACCGCTACCTGAACATGTCTTACACGCCTGCGCGAGTGGTGACGTATACAACAATGTCATCACTTCCGGCGCTTCCACACACCCACCTCCGGTATCACGTGGATCCATGATGTATGGCTGCTGGCGGTTCCGAAAACAAAACAATTTATGAATGAAACTCAGGAGACGTGGGGCAGGTCTGAATACCGATGGGTGGGATCACTGGTTTTAATAAAGCACTATGTCACTTTTGTATCGTTTACACTGTTTATTATGATGTATCAATACTATTGCACCTTAATAATGCTATATGCATTCTGATATTGCACTACTGGATCAATTTTGTATTTTGTATCAACTATTGTTTCACATAATGACTGACCAATCAGCAGGGCTGTTGGTCCTTAAATAGTTGGATCTGTTTCACTGTTGTTATGCTTGAGAAAGGTGCGGTTTTAGCACCAAAACGTCGCTGTGTGATGGAATAAAAGTTCACCACTTTTCTACAATTCATTGAGTGCTGCCTCTTCACTACGCATATCAAGGACCCATGCCAAGGGATTATCGGCTGTTGCACCAACTACTAACTACTGGCTTGTGCTGCTTTGGACTTTGCATTTTCTATATATATATTGGATTCCAATATATTGTATATATAACCAATCTCTATATTGGGGAGTACTCAGTCCATTAAAACCAGTCCTCATTCGAAAATAATCACCATCTATACAAAAGTTGGCTCTACCAATAATTTTTTCTGGTCTCCAGCTATTTTTGAAGTAAGGTAGTTGTTCAACAGATGAGATTGCTGGTTATTCACTGGAAGATTATAAGATTTAGTTAAACACCCTACAGACTAGGCAGCAACCATGCACTTTCCCCTTTCCAACTCCACAGCAGAACCAGCTCCACAAAGTTAGTCGACATCACAAGGCTTGAAGTAAGGGAGATAATATATAACACATGGTGCAGTTTGTTTCCTTAATAGTTCTCTGTTTATTTAATTGTTCCACTTACAAAGAAGCACAGTAAAATAGGCCTTATAATGACTTCTTATGTGGCATATTAAGGTGTGTTTCACATTCCAAATAACAGCAGTTGCCTTCTAATTCTTATTTGATTATAAAATGTGTCATCTACAGTTAGCATAAATAAAATTGTTTAAATGTAAAATATAAGGTGGCACTGGAAGATATGTAAATATTGTGGCTGTATAAAAGATTGTTTTTTAGCTCTGTTGTGAAAACATAATAATTAGCATCAGTGGCGTAACTACCGCCGTAGCAGCCGTAGCGGTTGCTACGGGGCCCGTGAGGTCCATGGGCCCGTGCTCCCGGGCCTAGACTGTGGTGCATATTCACTTAAAAGATCCCTTCTGGTGGAGTGCGGGTTCGGGTCTCCGCGCCGCTGCATAAATTGCACTGCAGGGAGCAGTAGAGGAGGCACAGGTCCGCGGGGTGGTCCAGACACTGGAGTTCACGCAGACACCGCTCCTCCTCCCCAGGGAACGGGCCCGCGCGATACCCACTGTGTCCCCCAGTGCCCGCACAGCAGTAGCGAGGCCCGGGCTGCTCCCTGCTGTAGCGTCTAATTATAGCGCTGCTGAGCCGACAGGGCCCCGAGGAACGACAGCCACACAGGCCGACCAGGCCCCAGAAGAAGGAAGATCCTGAAAAGCGATCATCGATCAGTCAGGAGGCTGCAGAGAAGATACATCTTCTGGTAAGTATATATATATGTGTGTGTGTATTTATGTGTATGCTGTATGAGTGTATATGCTGTAAATGTGTGTGTATATTATGTATGGTGTGTAAATACTATATCTATGTGTGTATGGTCTGTATATGTGTGTGTATATGATGTATGGTGTGTATATACTATATTTATGTGTGTATGGTGTGTATATACTGTATGTATGTCTGTATATACTGTACATGCGTGTGTATATGATGTATGGTGTGTATATACTATATTTATGTGTGTATGGTGTGTATGTACTGTATGTATGTCTGTATATACTGTACATGCGTGTGTATATGATGTATGGTGTGTATATACTATATTTATGTGTCTATGGTGTGTATATACTGTATGTATGTCTGTATATGCTGTATATGTTTGAGTATATGATGCATGGTGTGTGTACATACTAGATGTATGTGTGTATGGTGTATATATCCTGTATGTATGTCTGTTTATGCTGTATGTGTGTGTATATGAAGCATAGTGTGCATAAATGTATGCGTGCCTATGCTATATGTATATGTATGAACTATGTGTGAATATGGTGTGTTTATCACTGTATGTATATATACACACACACACAGACAGTAATAAATATAATGTCAATATAAATAGGGTTTGCATGTCTAACTATATTATGTATATATACTATTTTGGGAAGATTTATAATAGCTTCTATGCCAGTTTTCTGGCGTAGAAGCAGTAACATAATTGCTATTAAAATTGTGAATATGCCACATGTTGTGGAGGGGGAACAAAGGGGCATGGTGTCCAGTGTATTAATCTACCTCTGTATTTATAATGTATATGTGCTATACATAATGTGTTTATAAAATGTGTATTTAATGTATGTGCAAATGTATTGATGTGTATATACTTTATGTGTGTGAATATAATGTAGGTATGCGTGTATATATATAAATATATTTTTAGTGTGATATATAAATGTGCGTAATTTTATAAATATATTTATATATTTTTTTAAGGGGTAGGGGGGCCCCATGCAGTGATCTGCTATGGGGCCCAGCCTCTTCTAGTTACGCCACTGATTAGCATGTTCATTCTGTTGGGCAGGAAAATGTCTGTTAAATGGGATATTGAAACACATCTTAGCATGTCAACACATTCGTTTGCTACAAGAAGAAACTTGAACCAGGTGCAGTAATATGTTTTATTAACTTCCAATTAAACAATATGACATAAATTTTTACAGATCTACAAAGTTTCAGTTCACTATTTAAAGGGCCACTAATTTTAGCCACTAATAAGAAACTTCACCACACCCTAATAGGGTCACTCTTATTGTACTTACCCTGGTAAAGTTTCTGTGTAGTGGTGGGGCCGTATGTCACATGACTCACAGGACTCAGTCACTGTTGTGACTTCACTGTGTCCAACAAGACACCTAAAAGCGCTGTGTTAGTGCTTAGTCGGATAGTTCACCACAATTCTGTCCGACATGTGCCACTATTCTGTCTATGCCCCAATTCTGCAGCATGAACAAGGTGCATAAAAAAAAGCCATATTGTTATAGAACTAACAAACAAAAATGCATATTTTAAATTTATAGAAATATCAACAGAAATAACATATCTTTATCAACCTAATGCACATTTTTAATCCCCCTTAACTTGATCGTCATAAAGGGTTTGGCTGATTTTCTCCTCTCTTGAGGTTAGCTGATGGGATCGATTGGTTCTAATGCCCCAGTCCAGATATGATTTAATTAATGTGGTGTACCTTGCACACTCAACAGGCAAACTGCACATAGTGCAGTGTGCACTAGTTGTGGTAAATGTGGCCCAATAATGCTGACGCTCTATTCCCTTCCCCACATTGGGTACACTCTGCTGTGGCACAAAGCTTAGATTGTTCTTCCACCAATGGATTCTATTTCCTTAGACCTTTTCTATGTCTTTTTAGAGTTGTTTTTGCTTATCGTTTATCTTATTTCATAAAAAATCTTGCAATTTTGCAATCCGTGCATAGCATAGAAAATGTGCCACATTTTCCGAATGACAAGAGAAAAGATCCTACCGTGTTGCTTTTACCTTTCAAAAACACAATTTCTCTATAGGGGGTATAATAATAATCCTTGAAGATGCATTCCAATTTCCAGGAGAGGAATTGTTTCCTTATTCCATATTGTCAATTAGACAGAGCTCTGCATGTCTGTTCAATATTTTCTTAACAAGGCCAGTAGCTAATAGATTCTTTTATCTATCACAATGTACAAGCTTTGAAGCATTCTTCTAAAATGATCATGATTTTCCAGTGCCAATTGGAAAACTGAAATCGCTGACAAAACTTCTGCATAGGTTAAAGTTTTGTATCTGTACTTATCAGTGAATGATTTTACAGTACATTTATAAAAGTATTGTTTTTAATCTATGCCAAACTTAGAGTCATAATTATGCAGAAAAATACTTTTCCTATCTAACACTGAGGCGGGGTATAGTGTAATCATCGCACAGCTTGCAAAGCTGTCCGATGTATTCATGAGGCGGCGGTCCGAGGCGCTGCCTCTACCCCGGACCGCCCCGCTCGCTCCATAGGCGCGCTAGGCAGCAGTCACCGCCCCTAGCCACGCCCCAACCCCGCCCCCTCATGAATACGTCGGACAGCTTTGCGAGCTGTCCAACAATTACACTATACCCTGCCGCAGTGTTAGATAGCGTTACCGGAGGTTTCTGGTAACGCTATCACTCTAACACTGCGGCGTTTGTTCAAGCACTATGAGCTGCTTACTTTAGTAAAAACAAACTACTGTTCTCAGATGTGCTGATCTCAAAGGGGCTTAAAACCAAGGTATTTTTAAAAGCTACGTTAACAAATTCCATGCTAAGATGGGAGAGCACACATTCTTGAAGGATAGTCCAAAACAAACTGAGGAGAATGTAGTTAGGCTTATCACTACCTTCGCTAATGGTTCACATGCTGCAACCAGGGGCCCACCATCCATGAGACGACTTGAGGCGACCAGTGAATTTACATGTAAAAAAAAAAACGCTATACGCACCTTCAGCTTCTTCTACCCATGGCTCCTTCTTCTTCCCAGCCTGGCCAGATCTGGCCAAAAGTAAAACCGGGAAATGAGGGCGATAGAACGCTGCACCCCAGGGTGCCTAGCCACACCAGTACTGGGGCTGAAGTGAACTTGGACTTTAAGTTTGTGAAGGCCTCCTCAACAGACGAAGGCCAGAGTCGGGGGTTAGCACCCTTCTTGGTGAGCGCCACAATAGGGGATACCAGCGAGGAGAAGTGTGGGATGAACTGCCGGTAGTAATTTGCGAAGCCTTGAAACCACTGTATAGCGCGTAGTCCTACTGGACGGGGCCACTGAAGAACCGCAGACTACTTTGCAGAGAAACGGGAAACTCCGCTGATGGAATAGACACTTTTCTAGTTTGGTGTAGAGGCGATTGGCCATTAAACGAGGATATCATCCAAATAGACCACAACACAAACATAAAGCAAGTCTCTAAAAATGTCGCTAACGAATTCCTGGAAGACGGCCGGTGCATTACAAAGTCCAAATGGCATTACCAGGCACTCGATGTGTCCATCATGGGTATTAAAGGCGGTCTTCCACTGATCTCCCTGGCGGATACGAATGAGATTGTAGGCCCGTGCTGGTTCTTCAAAGACAGACCTGAACGCTACCATAAATGCCGTCAGATTTGCCGTGACCAGGTCGTCTCTTTCCCAAAGCGGGGTAGCCCAGGTCAGGGCTTTCACGGAGAGGAGGCTGATGAAGAATGCCACCTTGGATGGCTCCATGATGAATTGGGATGGTATGAATTCTATGTGCAGGGAGCACTGGGTTATAAGGCTCCTGCACATCTTAGGATCACCGTCATACTTGCTGGGTATAGACAAGCGTAGCCTGGGTTCAACGGCGGGAAGACTAGCCGGGGTAGCGGGAGCCACCGGAGCAGCCACAGGGACCTGTTGTTGTTGCTGGTTGGCTAGCAGTTGCTGCAGCATGGTGGTAACCTGTTCCAGTTGTTCACGTTGGGCGGCAATCTCACGGGATTGCAGGACCACGATGGTAGCCAGAGTCGGCCGAGTGGGAAGCGGAACCTCGGCGGGATCCATGGCCGGATCTTACTGTCAAGCTTCGAGGTTGTGGATCCTCTGGACCACTGCGGACGATGACATAAGCCACAACCTGGGACCGGAGTCTAAGTGGTACCCGGTTTTCACCAGAGCGTGGTACCACCAGATCGTTCCACAGGCGTGACTTGTCCGCAATGGCAGCCAAGGTTGAGGTACAGAAAGGGCAGGCAATCTCGTAGTTGGGGACAGGCAGGAGGTCAGGATGGGCAGCACAGGATTGGAGTCAGAGAAGTAGCAATAGATCAAGGCAAGCGGCAAAGGAGCAAAGTCAAAAGCAGAACCAGAGTCACAACGGGAGTTCACATAAACAGTACACGGCATAAACAAAGCTTTCTCTAGGGCACAGGGCACAAAGATCGGGCAGGGATCACTGGAAGAGGCAGGAATAAATAGATTACCTGAAATGGCCAGCGCCAATTAGTGGCGCGCTGGCCCTTTAAATCTGCAGAAGTTTGTGCGCGCGCGCCCTAGGAGGCGGGGACGGCGCGCACGGCCGAGGACGAAGGAGCAGCGGCAGCCAGAACTGAAGAGGCCAGGGCAGGAGCCGGGACCCTTAAGTTGCGCTTGCGGCGCATAGGCGAGGGGCGAGAGGCACGGGTGACCCCGCGATCAATAGTGCAGCTGTGACAAAAATTTGTGTCACGGAACTTCTAAAATACATACGCAAGCAGTTTGCACTGAAAAGAATGTGAACAGATCGACAGAAAACTGCTCTGGGGCTTTTATAAAGCTGGACCAGTTTGTGGTATAATTCAGGGTAAAGTGTAGATTTATATAGACCTCTTGTGAGGGTACATTTGTGGAATGTTGAGTAAAGGCAATAAGTAGTTTATGACATAGACTGATATTTTCTGAACCCTGATATATAACAAATAGGTTGATGACTGTTTAACCTTTATGTATAGAAAGACATTTGGTATCAATAATTAATTCCTTTCTAAGAGATTTGAGCAAGTATTTAGTACAGACTGCTAACAGATCACTAGCTCTAGAGCCTAGCCAGTCCTGTCTTGAGAAGAAAAGATAGTACTAGAAAAAATTGAGACTCAACTACATCACTAAACAGTAAATATCTAATAAAGTATGTTCAGTTGTAAACTGATGCACCAGAAAAACTCACCTTTGTTCATTGCCCTTTTTAATTCTTTTGGTTGTTTGAACTCTGACATAAGTAAAATACTGTTACAAATATCTGCACAAAATTTGCTTTTAGTTATTTTAAAAACAAGATAAAAGCCATGTGAAAGAGAGATTATGGAGTCCAATACTTCTGCTCTTGCAATGGAGTCAATTTGACATCAAGGCAGCTTAAAACCTTTTCATGTTGTCAGTGTTGTGATCTAGACTCCATAAAGATTTCTTACCATACAATTATGTACGAACACATTTATTGTTGTATCAGCGTTTTACTTGCACCTTCTTAAAGTTAATTTAATGACAATAGAAACATTTTGTTTATGTGAAATCATTTTTCTATGAGACCTTTTTTCATCCCCTAGTACTTAAAGGGATTATCCGGGTTGAAAAATTTTTTTATGGCCGGGCTGGGGAGGGCTAGTTAAACATAATAAACATGTACTTACCTCCTCCGGCGCCGCCGATGTCCCGCGCCGCGGTCCCTTCGATCCATGCCCCTGTTTGTTTACAGGGGCACAGAAGCCGCGCACAGGGAGCTTCCGGTCCGCAATGTGGATGGCTCCACCCATCCGTCCCTATCTCTCAGCGTTGTAAGCGCTGGGAGATGGTGCGCATGGGAGCATCCGGCCGGCCGGAAGCTCTCTGTGCGCTCTTGTAATGAAACCGGCGCACAGAGAAGACCGGCCGCGGCGCGGAACATCGGCAGCACCAGAGGAGGTAAGTACATGTTTATTGTGTTTAAATAGCCCTCCCCAGCCCGGCCATAAGAAATTTTTTAGACCCGGATAACCCCTTTAACTTAATTCTAGTAGAGAGGAATAGTGCTTATCAACTATGTCATTATAAATATAATACTGTACTACATAATATCCAAAATAACATAATAACATACAGCCATACAATTTTCTGTTTTGTGAATTGTTCCCTCTCTTCTTTATTATGTTTTTCCAAATCCTAAAACTGACCATAAAGAAGTCCAATAATATATTAAAACAGTATGTTAGTGTAAGTTTACTATTTAAAGTTAAAGACTTCAAAATGTACCTAGATGATGCTCCAAGAAAACCTAGGTTGGTTGGCTACTGAAGTGATTGGTTAAATGTCACTAAGGTTCAAATATACGACCATACTTTTTGCCAGTGAACTGGCCACACAAACAGACATCTATTGAGCATGGTCACAGTGCTGTGAGCCACAGTGCATGTACATCATCTCACCGTCCCATGACTGTGTCGAGCTGCCTAAAAGCAAGTCCTATTCTTTCTTAGATTGCAGCCACTCATTTGCTCTGGTGCCCTCCCCCATGACATCCACCAGCCAAAATGAGACTGTTTGTGGCCTGTTTTGCACGCACATTTGTGGGCATGATGACTTAGGGACAGTTCCCAATTATGTCATTTAGATTTTTGAATTGATTATTTTGAGCGAAATCCAGGTGTGGAGACTCTACAGAGATTGTGGGGCAGATTTACTTACCCGGTCCATTCGCGATCCACCGGTGCATTTGGATTCGGGTCTTCCGGCGATTCAATAAGGCAGTCCCTTCGACGTCCACCAGGTGTCGCTACTGCACTAAAGTCCAGCGAGGTCTGACGGAGTTCACGATCTATTGGTGGGTGAAGGTAAGCGCGTGTCCAGCTACACTTTTTTTTTTAAATGCGGCGGTTTTTCCTAATCCGCTGGGTTTTCGGTCAGCCATGCCCTCTGATTTCTGCCGGGGCAAATTCAGGGAAAATCTGGGGCAAATCGGAAATATTCGGTTAACATGTTGGGAAAACATGAATCGGGCCCTTAGTAAATTACCCCCAAAGTGTAATAGAAAGAGATGTGTAATTGACCACCAAGGGTTTTGGCACATGATAACCGAAAAACCTTTAAAAAACGTATGTGGGTAAAGACAATTGGTCTTCTATATGCTTTCTGTCTGTTAAAAACAACCTGGTTCAAAAATATAAACACTTATGATGTAGAAGATACTTGATTACTCCTATTAGAAAAACACCTTGATTTCAATTGAAACGTCACTGTACTTGTGCAGGTCCTTATGTATGTTATAAAGCAAGAAAACATTTCTGTCTGTGAATGTGGGACAAATGTTTCAAGTGCAGTCACATCACTAAGTTTTTTGACCGGAGTAAATTATGAAATGTAGAGGTGACATGTAAAATGTATATAAAATATATATGTGAAATCAAAACATATCTAATAGAAGCTATGAAGCTATATATAATGAACAAAGGAATTGACCAAGTGTTATTTGTGCCTGAATGCCTGGGTCAAATTTTGCAGTCGTTATATGCTTCTTTAAATGATGATATCTTTACTAGAGATGAGCGAACACTAAAATGCTCGGGTACTCGTTATTCGAGACGAACTTTTCCCGATGCTCGAGTGCTCGTCTCGAATAACGAACCCCATTGAAGTCAATGGGAGACTCGAGCATTTTTCAAGGGGACCAAGGCTCTGCACAGGGAAGCTTGGCCAAACACCTGGGAACCTCAGAAAAGGATGGAAACACCACGGAAATGGACAGGAAACAGCAGGGGCAGCATGCATGGATGCCTCTGAGGCTGCATAATCGCACCATTATGCCAAAATTATGGGCAACAGCATGGCCATGACAGAGTGACAGAATGAAGCTAGATAGCATCTAAAACATCCAATAATTGACCCTGACACTATAGGGGACGGCATGCAGAGGCAGCGGCAGCAGGCTAGAGAGTGTCATGGCGACATACCCTAAATGGACTCAGGCTTCAAACCAATGGGTGGCAGAGAGGAACCAAAGGAGGTGAGCAAGAAGCGCTCAAATAATATCGGTACATGATAAAAGTTTGCCAGTATATTTTGTGGATTACACAGCAGGGTGGCGACAAAGTTAACATGGAAGCCATGAAAACAACCCAAAATTCTGCCTGACACAGCTCGTTTGATAAGGGGACCATGTATGGAGGCAGTGAACTAGTAGTAGATTAAAGGTGCTGCAGTTAAAACTATGTTAGTTGGATCTTGGCATGGAGCTGGCGCTCCGCTGCCAGGCGAGCTTTCGCCAATCCAAGCCCCTGTCTCTAGGCTACTCCCCAAACAGCACTTCTAAGAACCTTTTGTATAAGATCAAGTGTAGTAGCGTTCTTATAAGTTTAGGATATGCCGGGTGAGGGGAATGTAAACAGATGCGCAAGAAGCGCTGAAATAATATCCCTAAATGGTAAAAGTTTGCAAGTATATTTTGGGGATTACACAGCAGGGTGGCGACAAAGTTAACAACTTTGATGTGGAATGCCCTGTAATAGCTCTTGGGCGGTGTGCCTTTTATCGCCTAGGCTCAGCAGTTTCAGCACCGCCTGCTGTCGCTTAGCGACGGCACTGCTGCTGTGCCTAGAGCTACCGACTGATGGCGCCATGCCCACGGATGGTAATTCGGAGGAGGAGGAGGTGGAGGAGGGGTGGGAGGAGGTATAGTAGGCCTTTGAGACCTGGACCGAGGTAGGCCCCGCAATTCTCTGCGTCGGCAGTATATGACCAGCCCCAGGGTCAGACTCGGTCCCAGCCTGCACCAAGTTAAGTGTAGTAGCGTTCTCATAAGTTTGGGATATGGCGGGTGAGGGGAATGTAAACAGATGCGCAAGAAGCGCATGATGCGCATGGAGCTGGCGTTCCGCTGCCAGGCGAGCTTTCGCCAATCCAAGCCCCTGTCTCTAGGCTACTCCCCAAACAGCACTTCTAAGAACCTTTTGTATAAGATCAAGTGTAGTAGCGTTCTTATAAGTTTAGGATATGCCGGGTGAGGGGAATGTAAACAGATGCGCAAGAAGCGCTGAAATAATATCCCTAAATGGTAAAAGTTTGCCAGTATATTTTGTGGATAACACAGCAGGGTGGCGACAAAGTTAACAACTTTGATGTGGAATCCATGAAAACAACCCAAATTTCTGCCTGACACACCTCGTTTGATAAAGGGACGATGTATGGAGGCAGCTATATGGACGACTTTTGGAGGTAGCAATGGAGACAACGTGTGGAGGCTGCTATGGAGACAATTTAATTTGGATAGTGCCTGTATGTGGCAGTCCCAAACATTTTTCAAACCAGAGGAGCAGGTAGGTGGCCCTCCAGTAAAATGGGATAGATTGAGTGCCTGTATGTGGCAGTCCCAAAAATGTTTCAAACCAGAGGAGCAGGTAGGTGGCCCTCCAGTAAAATGGAATAGATTGAGTGCCTGTATGTGGCAGTCCCAAAAATTGTTCAAACCAGAGGAGCAGGTAGGTGGCCCTGCAGTAAAATGGAATAGATTGAGTGCCTGTATGTGGCAGTCCCAAAAATTGTTCAAACCAGAGGAGCAGGTAGGTGGCCCTGCAGTAAAATGGAATAGATTGAGTGCCTGTATGTGGCAGTCCCAAAAATTTTTCAAACCAGAGGAGCAGGTAGGTGGCCCTCCAGTAAAATGGAATAGATTGAGTGCCTGTATGTGGCAGTCCCAAAAATGTTTCAAACCAGAGGAGCAGGTAGGTGGCCCTGCAGTAAAATGGAATAGATTGAGTGCCTGTATGTGGCAGTCCCAAAAATTGTTCAAACCAGAGGAGCAGGTAGGTGGCCCTGCAGTAAAATGGAATAGATTGAGTGCCTGTATGTGGCAGTCCCAAAAATGTTTCAAACCAGAGGAGCAGGTAGGTGGCCCTCCAGTAAAATGGAATAGATTGAGTGCCTGTATGTGGCAGTCCCAAAAATTGTTCAAACCAGAGGAGCAGGTAGGTGGCCCTGCAGTAAAATGGAATAGATTGAGTGCCTGTATGTGGCACTCACAAAAATTGTTTCAAACAGAGGACCGGGTAGGTGGCCCTCCAGAAAAATTAAATGCATGAAGTACTATAGCAAGAGCCAGTGGGCCCTGTCAAAAAATAGCCAGTTTCCTCTGCTTTACTGTACAAAGAGGAGGAGAAGGAGGAAAATGAGGAGGAGGAGGAGGAGTGGATCAATTATTCAGGTTGAGCTTCCTTCACCTGGTGGAGATTGGAAATTCTGAGAAATCCAGCCTTTATTCATTTTAATAAGCGTCAGCCTGTCAGCGCTGTCAGTCGACAGGCGTGTACGCTTATCGGTGATGATGCCACCAGCTGCACTGAAAACCCGCTCGGACAAGACGCTAGCGGCAGGGCAGGCAAGAACCTCCAAGGCGTACAGCGCCAGTTCGTGCCACATGTCCAGCTTTGAAACCCAGTAGTTGTAGGGAGCTGTGTGATCATTTAGGACGATGGTATGGTCAGCTACGTACTCCCTCACCATCTTTCTGTAAAGATCAGCCCTACTCTGCCGAGACTGGGGACAGGTGACAGTGTCTTGCTGGGGTGACATAAAGCTGGCAAAAGCCTTGTAAAGCGTACCCTTGCCAGTGCTGGACAAGCTGCCTGCTCGCCTACTCTCCCTCGCTACTTGTCCCGCAGAACTACGCACTCTGCCGCTAGCGCTGTCAGAAGGGAAATACTGTTTTAGCTTGTGCACCAGGGCCTGCTGGTATTCATGCATTCTCACACTCCTTTCCTCTCCAGGGATGAGAGTGGGAAGATTTTGCTTGTACCGTGGGTCCAGGAGAGTGAACACCCAGTAATCGGTGCTGGAATAAATTCTTTGAACGCGAGGGTCACGGGATAGGCAGCCTAGCATGAAATCTGCCATATGCGCCAGAGTACCAACGCGTAAGAATTCACTCCCCTCACTGGCCTGACTGTCCATTTCCTCCTCCTCCAACTCCTCCAACTCCTCTTCTTCTGCCCATACACGCTGAACAGTGAAGGACTCAACAATGGTCCCCTCTTGTGTCTCGCCAACATTCTCCTCCTCTTCCTTCTCATCCTCCTCCACCTCCACCTCCTCCGATATGCGCTGAGAAACAGACCTCAGGGTGCTTTGGCTATCAACAAGGGAATATTCTTCCCCCGTCTCTTGTGACGAGCGCAAAGCTTCCGACTTCATGCTGACCAGAGAGTTTTTCAACAGGCCAAGCAGCGGGATGGTGAGGCTGATGATGGCGGCATCGCCACTGACCATCTGTGTTGACTCCTCAAAGTTACTCAGCACCTGACAGATATCAGACATCCACGTCCACTCCTCATTGTAGACTTGAGGAAGCTGACTGACCTGACTACCAGTTCTGGTGGAAGTTGACATCTGGCAGTCTACAATCGCTCTGCGCTGCTGGTAAACTCTGGATAACATGGTCAGTGTTGAATTCCACCTCGTGGGCACGTCGCACAACAGTCGGTGAGCGGGCAGTTGGAGGCGGCGCTGCGCTGCCCTGAGAGTGGCAGCATCTGGGCTGGACTTCCTGAAATGCGCACAGATGCGGCGCACCTTCGTGAGCAAATCAGACAGATTGGGGTATGTCTTGAGGAAACGCTGCACTATCAGATTTAACACATGGGCCAGGCATGGCACATGTGTCAGTCTGCCGAGTTGCAGAGCCGCCACCAGGTTACGGCCGTTGTCACACACAACCATTCCCGGCTTGAGGTTCAGCGGTGCCAGCCACAGATCAGTCTGCGCCGTGATGCCCTGTAATAGCTCTTGGGCGGTGTGCCTTTTGTCGCCTAGGCTCAGCAGTTTGAGCACCGCCTGCTGTCGCTTAGCGACGGCACTGCTGCTGTGCCTAGAGCTACCGACTGATGGCGCCGTGCCCACGGATGGTAGTTCGGAGGAGGAGGTGGAGGAGGGGTGGGAGGAGGAGGAGGCATAGTAGGCCTGAAACACCTGGACCGAGGTAGGCCCCGCAATCCTCGGCGTCGGCAGTATATGAGCAGCCCCAGGGTCAGACTCGGTCCCAGCCTCCACCAAGTTAACCCAATGTGCCGTCAGCGATATATAGTGGCCCTGCCCGGCAGCACTCGTCCACGTGTCCGTGGTCAGGTGGACCTTGTCAGAAACGGCGTTGGTCAGGGCACGGATGATGTTGTCTGACACGTGCTGGTGCAGGGCTGGGACGGCACATCGGGAAAAGTAGTGGCGGCTGGGGACCGAATACCGAGGGGCGGCCGCCGCCATGAGGTTGCGAAAGGCCTCGGTCTCTACTAGCCTATAGGGCAGCATCTCCAGGCTAAGCAATCTGGAGATGTGCACATTAAGGGCTTGGGCGTGCGGGTGGGTTGCACTATATTTGCGTTTCCGCTCCAGCGTCTGGGGTATGGAGAGCTGAACGCTGGTGGATGCTGTGGAGGATCGTGGAGGCGACGATGGGGTTTTTGTGGCAGGGTCCTGGGCAGGGGGCTGACTAGCAGCTGACACAGGGGAAGGAGCAGTGGTGTGCACGGCCGGAGGTGAACGGGCTTGTTGCCACTGAGTGGGGTGCTTAGCATTCATATGCCTGCGCATACTGGTGGTAGTTAAGCTAGTAGTGGTGGAACCCCTGCTGAGCCTGGTTTGGCAAATGTTGCACACCACAGTCCGTCGGTCATCCGGTGTTTCCTTAAAGAACCTCCACACTTCTGAAGATCTAGCCCTCGCCGCAAGAGCCCTCACCACGGGAGCTTCACTAGTTGACAGTGGCGCTGATGCACCAGCTCTGGCCCTGCCTCTCCGTCTGGCCCCACCACTGCCTCTTCCAACCTGTTCAGGTCGAGGACTCTCCTCCGTCTCAGAAGCACTGTGTTCACCCGGCCTCTCAACCCAGCTTGGGTCTGTCACCTCATCATCCTCCGATCCCTCAGTCTGCTCCCCCCTCGGACTTCCTGCCCTGACAACAACTTCCCCACTGTCTGACAACCGTGTCTCCTCATCGTCGGACACCTCTTTACACACTTCCACTACGTCAAGAAGGTCATCATCACCCACAGACTGTGACTGGTGGAAAACCTGGGCATCGGAAAATTGCTCAGCAGCAACCGGACAAGTGGTTTGTGACTGTGGGAAGGGTCCAGAAAACAGTTCCTCAGAGTATGCCGGTTCAAATGCCAAATTTTCCTGGGAGGGGGCAGACTGGGGGGGAGGAGGCTGAGGTGCAGGAGCTGGAGGAGTGGCGATTTCGGTGACATGGGTGGACTGCGTGGAAGACTGACTGGTGGTGGACAAATTGCTCGAAGCATTGTCAGCAATCCACGACATCACCTGTTCGCACTGTTCTGGCCTCAACAGTGCTCTACCACGAGTCCCAGTAACTTCAGACATGAACCTAGGGAGTGTAGCTCTGCGGCGTTCCCCTGCTCCCTCATCAGCAGGTGGTGTCTCACCCCGCCCAGGACCACGGCCTCTGACCCCTGCAGTAGTTGGACGCCCACGTCCCCGCCCTCGTCCTCTACCCCTAGCCCTCGGGTTAAACATTTTTAAAATGAGAGTTATAACTTTATTTTTTTTTTTACTTTTTTTTGTTTTTTTTTGTGTTTTTTTTTTTTTTTGTGTTTTTTGTTTTTTTTTGAGTTTTTAAAACCAAACAATGCTATCCTATTGCTATGGCTATTTTCTAGCCAAGTATCAAAGGAAGCACAGTACTATGCCAGATGAGATGACACTGAGTTATTGCCTAATAGAAATCCAACCCCTACTGAATTTTGCCACTTCGGCCTTTGCTATGGATATGTGCGCCACTAAGCGCAGAACACAGCGGTCGCAAGTCCCACTACAAATTGCTCAGAATTGGCAAGTACATGCACTGCAGAAACTACAGCCACCAGCAGATCAACCAGAAATCAAATATATAGAACGCTACTGTAGGCTTCAAGATCAAGAAGCTGTTTGTATTCTCCTATGGCTATTTTCTAGCCAAGTATCAAAGGAAGCACAGTACTATGCCGGATGAGATGACACTGAGTTATTGCCTAATAGAAATCCAACCCCTACTGAATTTTGCCACTTCGGCCTTTGCTATGGATATGTGCGCCACTAAGCGCAGAACACAGCGGTCGCAAGTCCCACTACAAATTGCTCAGAATTGGCAAGTACATGCACTGCAGAAACTACAGCCACCAGCAGATCAACCAGAAATCAAATATATAGAACGCTACTGTAGGCTTCAAGAAGCTGTTTGTATTCTCCTATGGCTATTTTCTAGCCAAGTATCAAAGGAAGCACAGTACTATGCCAGATGAGATGACACTGAGTTATTGCCTAATAGAAATCCAACCCCTACTTAATTTTGCCACTTCAGCCTTTGCTATGGATATGTGCGCCACTAAGCGCAGAACACAGCGGTCGCAAGTCTCACTACAAATTGCTCAGAATTGGCAAGTACATGCACTGCAGAAACTACAGCCACCAGCAGATCAACCAGAAATCAAATATATAGAACGCTACTGTAGGCTTCAAGAAGCTGTTTGTATTCTCCTATGGCTATTTTCTAGCCAAGTATCAAAGGAAGCACAGTACTATGCCAGATGAGATGACACTGAGTTATTGCCTAATAGAAATCCAACCCCTACTGAATTTTGCCACTTCAGCCTTTGCTATGGATATGTGCGCCACTAAGCGCAGAACACAGCGGTCGCAAGTCTCACTACAAATTGCTCAGAATTGGCAAGTACATGCACTGCAGAAACTACAGCCACCAGCAGATCAACCAGAAATCAAATATATAGAACGCTACTGTAGGCTTCAAGAAGCTGTTTGTATTCTCCTATGGCTATTTTCTAGCCAAGTATCAAAGGAAGCACAGTACTATGCCAGATGAGATGACACTGAGTTATTGCCTAATAGAAATCCAACCCCTACTTAATTTTGCCACTTCAGCCTTTGCTATGGATATGTGCGCCACTAAGCGCAGAACACAGCGGTCGCAAGTCTCACTACAAATTGCTCAGAATTGGCAAGTACATGCACTGCAGAAACTACAGCCACCAGCAGATCAACCAGAAATCAAATATATAGAACGCTACTGTAGGCTTCAAGAAGCTGTTTGTATTCTCCTATGGCTATTTTCTAGCCAAGTATCAAAGGAAGCACAGTACTATGCCAGATGAGATGACACTGAGTTATTGCCTAATAGAAATCCAACCCCTACTGAATTTTGCCACTTCAGCCTTTGCTATGGATATGTGCGCCACTAAGCGCAGAACACAGCGGTCGCAAGTCTCACTACAAATTGCTCAGAATTGGCAAGTACATGCACTGCAGAAACTACAGCCACCAGCAGATCAACCAGAAATCAAATATATAGAACGCTACTGTAGGCTTCAAGAAGCTGTTTGTATTCTCCTATGGCTATTTTCTAGCCAAGTATCAAAGGAAGCACAGTACTATGCCAGATGAGATGACACTGAGTTATTGCCTAATAGAAATCCAACCCCTACTTAATTTTGCCACTTCAGCCTTTGCTATGGATATGTGCGCCACTAAGCGCAGAACACAGCGGTCGCAAGTCTCACTACAAATTGCTCAGAATTGGCAAGTACATGCACTGCAGAAACTACAGCCACCAGCAGATCAACCAGAAATCAAATATATAGAACGCTACTGTAGGCTTCAAGAAGCTGTTTGTATTCTCCTATGGCTATTTTCTAGCCAAGTATCAAAGGAAGCACAGTACTATGCCAGATGAGATGACACTGAGTTATTGCCTAATAGAAATCCAACCCCTACTGAATTTTGCCACTTCAGCCTTTGCTATGGATATGTGCGCCACTAAGCGCAGAACACAGCGGTCGCAAGTCTCACTACAAATTGCTCAGAATTGGCAAGTACATGCACTGCAGAAACTACAGCCACCAGCAGATCAACCAGAAATCAAATATATAGAACGCTACTGTAGGCTTCAAGAAGCTGTTTGTATTCTCCTATGGCTATTTTCTAGCCAAGTATCAAAGGAAGCACACTACTATGCCAGATGAGATGACACTGAGTTATTGCCTAATAGAAATCCAACCCCTACTGAATTTTCCCACTTCGGTCTTTGCTATGGATATGTGTGCCACTAAGAGCTAAACACAACGGTAGCAAGTCCCCCTGCTAATTCCTCACAAAATGGTAAAAGATGCAAATTAAAATAAAAAAAGTAGAACGTTATTGTAGCCCTAAGAAGGGCTGTTGGGTTCTTTGAGAATCACTCCTGCCTAACAGTAAGCTAATAGAACACCCTAACGCTTTCCCTGAGCAGCAGCAGCTCTCTCCCTAGCGGCATCCAGAGACAGAATGATCCGAGCAGCGCGGCCAGCGGCTAGTCTATCCCAGGGTCACCTGATCTGGCCAGCCAACCACTGCTATCGACGTGTAAGGGTACCACGTCATGCTGGGTGGAGTGCAGAGTCTCCTGGCTTGTGATTGGCTCTGTTTCTGGCCGCCAAAAAGCAAAACGGCGGGAGCTGCCATTTTCTCGAGCGGGCGAAGTATTCGTCCGAGTAACGAGCAGTTTCGAGTACCCTAATGCTCGACCGAGCATCAAGCTCGGACGAGCATGTTCGCTCATCTCTAATCTTTACATATCAGATTTTTACTTTAGTTTTTTTAAAACCTGTGAGATTTTAACTTGATATGGTAGTTTTATTAATTAACACTTTAGCGCCTTAGATATATAGGACGCAGAGTTGATGCAGGTTCAGCTCATAATTGGAGCTGAGCCAGCATAGTAAAACATGGGGTATCAGTTGTAACAAATAGCTGACACCCTAGTGTAACACCTGCGGTCAGAGTGAGCTCCCCGCGCCATCTTTGGGGAGCGCTGATCATTTCTATACCTCAGGGCTGTCCGCAGGCAGTGCCTGTAAGATCCCGTCTGAGATAGGATCTTAAAGGCACACTATCAACCTATGCATGTACATGTACATCAGTATTGCAGGGTATTATCATGAACAAGCAATCATATTGCTGTGCGCCAATACAACAAGTAACGTCCACATGTGGGCTGTCTCTGTACTCAGGAGAAATTGCATAACAAATTTTAAGATGGATTTTCACTTTTTATCTTTTGTACCGTATTTTCCGGACTATAAGGCGCACTTAAAAGCATTGGATTTCCGTGGAAATCCAAAGTGCGCCTTATAGTCCGGTGCGCCCTATGTATGGCGCTGGGCACAGGGCAGCGGACCATACTTACATAGGTCCCCGCTACCGGAGACAGCAGATCTCCAGCGGGAACTGCAGACCACGCGGCACGAACAACTTCTGCCGCGTGGTCTGCAGTTCCCGCTGGAGATCTGCTGTCTCCGGTAGCGGGGACCTATGTAAGTATGGTCCGCTGCCCTCCTCCACCTCTCCCTCACCTTCCCCGCTCACCTTCCCCGCATTCCCCGTCGCGTCTCGGCGTCGCGTCCCGTCGCCGCGTCCCGTCGCCGCGTCCCGTCGCCGCGTCCCGTCGGGTCTCCGCCACGCCCCCGGACCTCCGCCACACCCCCGGCCCCCGGACCCCGCGCCTTATATATGTAATTATTACATATATAAGGCGCATCGGACTAATGCGCCTTATAGTCCGGTGCGCCCTATAGGGCAAAAAATACGGTAAATGTGTAAATTTTAGGGCTAAATAAATGTATTACCGACAAAATTAGACCATTCTAAATTTCATCTCCATTTTTATTTAATTACTATACAGCGCTCAAAGGATTAAACATTTTCCTAAAATATGTTTTTAATAGTTTGAAGGGTGTACTTTAGAAAATGGAGGATACATAGGGGGATTCCAATAATTTTATATTTCAAACTCATTTAGAACAAAAATGATCCCAAGAATTTGAATTTAGAAATTTCTGGAATAAAAATGATAAACTTTGTTCTTTTTGTAAGCTGTCTAACATCATTAAAGAATAAAAGAACTTTAAAAAAAACAATGGAAAAACAAAGTTAAGATATCGGAAATGTTAGTAGGTAACTATTTTGGGTGGTAAAACCATCCATTTCAAAAGCAGATATTTTCAAATTTTGCAAGTGACAAGTTTATTAAAAAAATGTAGCAAATTTTTGTTTTTTCATAAATAAATGCAAAACATATGAACGAAAATTTACTACTGACATGAAGTACAATGTGTTACAAAAACATTCTCAATATCATTTTGATAAGTTGAAGTGTTCAAAAGTTATATCCATATAAAGCGACACATGCCAGATTACAAAAAAAGAGGCAGAGCCTTAATATACAAACTGGCTGTGTCTTGATGTTTTTTCATTATAGAAATAGGTGAGAAACACATTTCACAGTGCAATATGAAAAAGGTTAATCTTCCCTTTTATATCTTATCTGAATTGTGATTTTAGGTGTCACAAAACAGGAGATTAAAGTTGGGAAAGGAAAGGCTGGGTATAAATCAAAATCAATTTTTTTACTGCAACTTTAACAGTGGATATATCTGTTTCTTTGGCACCCACAAAGAAAATAATCACGGGCTGAGCCCTCTCCATACAAGGTGGACATTTGCTGCATTTTGCAGCAAACACCTACCGGTAACATCCACAGTGGCACTGATCATGGCACTCAGTGAAAGCCGTTAAATACAATCGCAAAATAAAATGTTGCAAATGCATTTTTTTCATTTATTATTTTCCTGTTCCCTATACACGGCATATAATATTAAATACTGTCACTATGGAGTACAATTTGTTATGCAGAAAACAAGCCCTCACACAGCTCTTAACATGGAAAAATAAAAAAAGATTTTATAGTTTTTGAAGGTGGGAGTAAAAAATGGAAACACAAAAGCCAAAAAGGGCCTCGGCTCTAAGAGGTTAAAGGTAAAAACAGGAGCGACCAATGTGTTACAGACACTAAGGATTTGCAATGACCCCTTTGTGCTTTTTATGTGTCATCCATTCCTCACAAAAATCTCTCCCGCGCAGTGACACAATAGTCCCGGCATAAACCTGGCTGACTAGTAGCTACAGTCATTCACAGAGTAACACGGCATACAGTAATATACATGATTGAAGGTATGGGGACAATAATACAGCAACAAAGCACAAACTTTTCAATTGAAGGTTTAATAACTCTCAGTACTTGCAGGAATTGCAAAAATAATGTAATAACTGAAGACAAACTGAAAAAAATGGGCTAAAATAAAGAAACAACAAACCTATTACTAATTGGATTGGCAAAACATCCATGTAAGAGTTTGCTCTGCAAAACTGGATTATCTCTTCTGGAGTCTGACCCAGTGTGAATGCTGGTATGTTCCTGTAAAGAGCTTGCTGGGGATGATTGAACATACAGTATGCATGTAAGTCATCTCCTATGGAGATGATATGTACAGAGAGTTCCAAAACACAATTTAACCCACGTAGGCAACAGGGAGATATGAATTCTGACATGGTTGAAGTATATGTTTTCATATCCCCATAAAGCCATCTGATCCTCTGTGCCTCTATCCATCAATTTGCATTTCCTATTCACCATGCTGTAAATAAAGAAATACCAATGAGAAGTTTGATCTAGTAAATAATGGTGAATGATGTTATCAGGCTCCATTGGAAGTACACATCTCTTTTCCCTTTAGTATTAAAGAGAACCCGTCAGGCAAACTAACCCCCCTAAACTAAATATATTTTCATAAACTGCCCTTAAGTCTACATGCCTGTAAACTTAAGAAATTAGGTCCTAAAGCTGTATGCAAATGACCTGTGAGATGTCCAATGACTCATTAGCATTTTCAAGCTGTCCACCTTATTCATGAGTGGGAGGTACAGGCACCCCCCCAGTGCATGACTGACAACCGGTATAATGATGTGAGGCTGTATAATGATGTGCTTCCTGGTGCTGTTGGCCACGCCCCCTGCAGCCTGTGTATGTATGTAGGAGAGATACAACAGCTCCAGGCAGCCATGTTATAGCAGGACATGTCAGGTACTTTGAGCAGGGGGAGGAGAGGGGAGGGGTACATGAGCAGGGGGAGGAGAGGGGAGGGGTAACATCACTGCCTCTGATCATATGACCAGCTGCATTTACATAATAAAGAAAAGATGATTTTACAATGATTAATGTATGAATTGAATAGATAAAGGCTGGGACGGGATCCTTGTGAGCTGCTCCAATAGGTAGTGGTGACAGGACAAGTTACACAGACCTGATGACAGGTGTCCTTTAACCCCTTAACACTCTGTGCTGTAGCTCTACGGTGCAGAGGTATAAGGAGTGTATGAAGAGGGCTCACGGGCTGAGTCCTCTTCATACAAAGGTGGGGGTTTTTGCATATTGCAGAAACCCCCCACCACTAATAACCGCGGTCGGTGCTTGCACCGATCACGGCTATCAACCCCCCGTTGCCGCCGGCAAAGTCGCCGCCGGCATTTAAAAGACGGCGGCGCGCGGGCGCCGCCATCTTTGTTACGATCGTCGCGCCCCCGAACGCCATCGGGGGGGCGGAGATCGGTTGCCATGGTAGCCTCGGGTCTTCGTTTGACCCGAGGATACATGGCTTCTGCATATCCATTACAATGAGCCTGCGGCTCATTGTAATGTATAGTGTGCAGAAATGCCATATACTGTGATACAGAAGTATTGCAGTATATGGTAGGAACGATCTGACCATCTAGCGTTAATGTACCCTAGATGGTCTAAAAATAGTGAAAAAAAAAAAAAAAGTTTAAAAAATAAAAAAAAATTAATAAAATATTAAAAATTCAAATCACCCCCCTTTCCCTAGAACTGATATAAAACATAATAAACAGTAAAAATCACAGACACATTAGGTATCGCCGCGTCCCAAAACGCCCAATCTATCAAAATATAAAAACGGTTACGGCCTGCGGTGACCTCCGAGACGGGAAATGGCGCCCAAATGTCTGAAATGCGACTTTTACACCTTTTTACATCACATAAAAAATGAAATAAAAAATGATCAATATGTCGCACAGACCTAAAAATGATAGCAATGAAAACGTTGCCTCATTTCACAAAAAATGACACCTCACACATCTCCGTGCGCCAAAGTATGAAAAGTTATTAGCTTCAGAAGATGGCAAAAAAATTTTTTTCTTTTTTGTACACATTTGTTTAATTTTTGAAAATGTATTAAAAAACAATAAAACCTATATAAATTTGGTATCACCGTGATCGCACCAAACCAAAGAATAAAGCTGAGGTGTTATGTGGAGTGAACAGTCAAAGTCGTAAAAACTGAGCCCACAAGAACGTGACGTGCGTTTTTTTTACAATTTTTCCACATTTGGAATTTTTTTTCAGCTTTGCAGTACATGGCATGAATAAATAACATTACGGGAAAGTAAAATTTGTTACGCACAAAATAAGCCCTCACACAGGTCTGTACACGTAAAAATGAAAAAGTTATGGATTTTTGAAGGTTGAGAGCGAGAAATGAGCGAAAAAACCCTGCGTCCTTAAGGGGTTAAACTCTCAATTTCTGTAACTTCATGAAACTAATTTATATCTGACTTTAAAGTTGAATTTTCTGGATGATGCCACCACAAAGGGTCATGGAAGAAACATGATCTGGAAGGTTATGACCTTTTTGACAACTTACTGGTAGTGGTTTACCGGTTCCATTTTTGCTAACAGGTTTCCTGTCAGGCACATCTAGGCACCCAAACCGAAGGTTCTACCTCATTTACTGTAGGAGGTTGCTTAAATGAAATTATGTAGATCTTGTGTATGTCATTATGCATGATAGTAAAATTTTCCTCAATGGTGCGTTAATAAATTATTGGACATTTACAAGAATATTTTATCAATATTTAAAAAAAATCTTTATGAGATTATAACACACAGTGTAATAAGAGCTGTGTGATATAACAAACTATGAACCTGTATGACATCACATGACCATGGACCAGTGTTTATCTACCAGAAGTAAACGAGGAAGCTTCCTGTTGCATTACAACGAGAAGGCAGCAATCTGAAATTCTAGACAACCATGAAGAATTGGTACAGAAAGTATACTGGAAAAATGTATAACTGTTCATTACACAAACAATATCAATTATTTGCTAGAATGTACTTAAAGTGAACAACCCCTTTAAAGCCTAACAGTACACCCTACACAAATACTGATATGTTTTTAGGACTAAAAGTTAAATATATTGTATTGTAGATATATTATAGCCATTTTTTTAGTTTTTTAACCCCTTATGGACTAAGCTCATCCCCCCCCCTCCCACCCCCACCTTAGGACACAGCCTGATTTGTCAAATCTGCCTGGATCACGATATGCAGTTACAACTTTGGAATGCTTTATCTTCCCGAATTTATTTTCGAACTGTTTTTTCATGATATGTTGGGACTAAAAGGTAAATATATTGTATTGTAGATATATTATAAATATTTGGGAGTATTTTGTGGCTTGATTATGTCTAAGTGAACTCCTACAGAATTCAGAAGGTTTTGACCTTTGGGACTAAGCCATTTTTTTGTTTTTTAACCCCTTAAGGACTTAGCTCATTTTCATCCTAAGGATGCAGCCCAATTTGTCAAATCTGTCTGGATCACGATATGCAGTTATAACAATGGAACGCTTTATCTTTCCAACTTTATTTTCAGACTGTTTTTTCATGACATGTTGTACTTCACATCAATGCTATATTTTAGTTGAACTATATTGCAATTATTTGTAAAAACAAAATTGAAATTTGGTGAACATTTTATAAATGTTCCTATTTTTCTGTTTTCTAAATGTTATACTCATCATACAGTTAGTCTAACCACCCAAATTGGTTGCTAACTAACATTAAGCATATACTTTATGCTGACATAATTATCTAAAGGTTAATTTATTTTATTAGGATGTTAGGAGGCTTACATTTCTAACAGTGGTTTTCAAAAATTTCAGAATCAATATTTTTATGTTTCAATCTTGCTTTATTGAAAGGTAGACATTTTATGGTACATTATATCTTTTGCATATTGAAATATAACAGTTGTAAACTTATTCAACATTTTGTTAGTCAACTTAACCAGGGTAGGTGAGAAAAGGGTAGGGGACTAGGGGGGGAGAAGGGGGAGTGGGAGTCTGGTCACGATCTAATTTGGTTTGATACATTGAGCTCAGGGGTGCTATGTTTCTGTTGATTTTCTGCTATATTTAGAAAAGCTGGTGAATCTTTAAAGGCTAACCAGGGGGCCCATATCTTTAAGTATTTATCGTGTGTTTTTTTGGTCTCAGCAGTTAATTCTTCCATTTTTTGAATCTGGAAAATTTCCTCAAACCAGTTCGTCAGGGTTGGGGGTCTGGTATTTTTCCATAGTCTAGGGATTACAGAACGGGCTGCTGTCAACAAAGTATTTAGAAGAAAAAGATCATCATTTCCAGATTGTTTGGAGTGTAGTGATAGAAGTAATACAGACGGATCGTTGTGAACCTTGTGTTTTGTTATTTCTGTGGTGATTTTGCACACTTTTTCCCAGAATGGGTGTAATATGGGGCAATCCCACCAGATGTGTTTCATTGAGCCGTCTGGTCTTTTGCATCTCCAACATTCATTTGGGGTTCTAGGGAATACTTTGTTGAGTTTGGCAGGAACCCAGTACCATCTTGATAAGATTTTGTAATTTGTTTCATGTGCTTTAGCTGATATTGAAGATTTATGTAACCGCTTGAAAGCTTTATTCCAGTCATCTTTTGATAAGGTCATGTTTAAGTCTTCTTCCCAGAGTGAGGTGTATTGTAGTGGAAGCTCCGCCCACTTGTCTAAAAGGAGATTGTAGATCTTTGATATTGTGTGAGGGATTGGCGATGGGGCAAGACACAGTTCTTCGAATGGGGTTCTTTTCCTGTGAAGGTTAAGCTTATTTTTGTGTCTGGTGTAGAAGTTCCACAGCTGCCTGTACTCCCAATGTGTTTTTTGTGAGCACGGATTGGAATTACTTAACGACTCTAGTGACCTTAGGGAGTCTGTGTCAGTCATGTCGAGGAATCTCAGAGGTTTTAGTGGCTTTCTAAAGGGAAGTAGGAAGTTGGGGTTGTTTCCCGGTGGGAAATCTGGGTTGTCTGAGATCGGAGTTAGAGGGCCACTGTTTTCAAATAATCTTGATGACTCTAGTGGTTTTTGTAACGTCTTCATTGTTTGTGCTGTTACCATAGGGAGAATGTGCAAGTGGTGAGGGAGAGAAGATGCGCTTGGGGACCAGGGAATGCCCGTTAGTGGAAAGGGAGAAAGTTGTTCTTCCAGTTTTACCCACGGTTTTGCACTATGGTGGAACCAATCTAGTATTCTAGCAAGATTGGCGGCGAGGAAATATCCTCTGAAGTCGGGGAGACCAAGACCTCCTTGTAGTTTCCTACGGGATAATGTGTTTTTCGAGATTCTCGCAGAGGAAGGGTGCCAAATAAAGTGGTTTATGATAGAGGCGAGTTTGTTGAAGAAGGATTTGGGAAGTGAGAGTGGTATCGTTTGGAACAGATATAAAACTTTGGGGAGGATGGACATTTTTATAGTGTTTATTTTTCCCAGCCAGGAAATCTTTTTCAGCCCCCACTTTGTTAGATCTGATTGGAGACGCAGCAGGAGTGTCTTATAGTTATTTGAGAAAATGGTGTCCGATTTAGCTGTTATTTTCACCCCTAGGTAAGTAAAAGCCTCTTTTTCCCACGTGAAAGGATATTGTCTTTTTAGAGTTTTTATCGTTGATTCTTTCAGACCAATACTCATTGCCGTACATTTTGATGTGTTGATTTTATGATTGCTATAAAAACCAAAGGTTTGCAGGGTCTCCATTAAATATGTGAGGGATTTTTCGGGGTTGGATAGGTATATCAGTACATCGTCTGCGAATGCAGAACAGGAGTAAGTGTCCTCTTTTATTTTAACTCCGGTTATTTTGGGGTGGGCTCTGATTGCTACTAGTAGGTGTTCTATCACAAGGGCATATAATAATGGGGAGAGAGGGCAGCCCTGTCTAGTGCCGTTATTTATTTTAAACGGGCATGAGTATGTGCCATTAATTCTAATTTGAGCTTGAGGGGAGTTATATAGAGCCTGAATCAATATTTTTAGAGGACAATTCATCTTCACAAGGTTTTAAAAAGTTCTATTTATTAAAAACTCCCCACAAATCACTCAATTTTAAAACTACACCCCTCAAACTATACAAAACAGTATTTGGTAAGCTTGTTAACCCTTTAAGCTTCTCCTAAGAATTAAAACAAAATGGAAGTTTTATTTGGAATTTGTACATTTTGACAATAAAATGATTATTTAGTCCTAAAGTTTACACACTCATGAATGATAAAATGGGAAAACACATATCAGATTTTGTTGTGCACTTTCTTATGAGTAGGGCAATACCACACATGTTAACGTAAAATACTATAGGGGTCCACAGCAGAATAGAAGAAGGCATTGAGCTTATAGAGGGCAGGTTTTGATGACGTTGTTTTCATGTGCCATTATATATTTGAAAAGTTAATGAGCTACAAAAACAGTGACCCTACCCTTTAAATGACCCTTTTTTGGAGACTACACCACCCAGAGAATGTATTAATGTTTATATTTAGCTTTTAACCATCACAGATGTTTTACAGAAAGTATTTACATTGGCTTGATTGGCTTGAAGGTTTAAACAGCCAGGATCGGAACTAGCGTGATCCCGGCTCCTCGTGCAGAGGCTCAGCTGTCATGTACATCTGGACACCTGCACGGATTGCACAGGCTCTGCTTCTGAGCCTGAGCGATCCACATGATGTTGGGGAACGTCATGGTATGTTGTGTTTTAAAAGCTGCAACTATGTTTTCCAATCGTTGTTGCTAATTGAAGGCGTTTATCGTTAAATAGGTTTAACTTATTAACTCTATTGTTTCTGTAGAAGAAGTATAAATTCTCCCATTTTATTTTCATTTTAATTTTTTATTGTGTTTCACTTTTCTCCGATCACTATAAGGCATATATAACATGTCTACTTTATTCTGCAGCTCAGTATAGTTTAGGGCTTTATTTTGCAAGATGAACTGCAATTTTCATTGGTACCATTGTGTGTCTTTTTGTTTTCTCAGGTTTTTTTTGTCAGACTGCTTTGAATATGAGACATTATTTCATATAAGATTATTAAACAACTTTATTTATGGAAGCCTTGCTAATTTTTCTAAGTGTTCTTATGCATGATGCCCAGTTACCTTAAGTAGCTAAACATTATCCATAACCGGTACAATATGCAATTTAAAATGGAAGAGGAAAATCATTTCTTATATAATGTATTAAATGAAAATTGCCTGAAAGGTTTCTGCAGTCATATAAAATGCCTCACTTGAATAATACACTTTGCATTGACCATTGTGCTTGATCAGTTATGGTTGCTATGTACCCCCTTAATGCACGTCCTACTGTTCAACCACTTTTCTCTGTAAGACAAATTGGGCAAAAATATTCTATTTTTACATATAAAAATGTATTTCAACTGGAGCAATTATGAGCTTTGCATAGCCAAACATAAAAGCTTCAGTAGTGCCTATTCTTGTAAAATAAATATTTAATGAGGCATATTATGCGAGCAGGAAATCTTAGAATCTAAAAGGTAAAAATGGGTAATACTAAATAAAAACTTCTTCACACATTCTATTTTTTATCATTCCTAAATACTCTTCAATACTGTCATGCATTTCAATTACATTTTTAATGTTGTTTTTCACAATGATTTTTAGTAGGTTTGTACTGTTTGCCATTTTCCTACGCCATTTTAAAATCCTAATGGGAGTTCCACACTGCTGTTGTTGGTCCGTGCAGGGGCATTGTTAGGGTAGTAAAAGATCTGGGGCACGGGCCCAAATTCTTATGTACTGGATTCTCAGTAGTGTCCGGTCCTGCATCTAGTAGTACACACTGCTCTGATTTTGATAAATGTGGACCAACATGTCTTTGGATTGTAGTTGTTCTTGTTTCTTATTTTCTCTATTAGGTAAAGACTACCATGTCTCTTCTCACATATTGTCCCCGTGGAGTTAACCACACAGACAGTAGAGCACATTTATTAAGGGCTGTACACCAGTTTTCTGTTGGACTTTGCATGTTCTTTCTAGTGTAAACTGCTTGCACATAAAGTGTCCACACCACATTTGTGTCACACGTGACCATTTTGTGTCGCAACACAAATTTCTGCACCGAAGGCGGCGCTCCGGTGCTCAGTCGGACCGTGCGCCATATTTAACATGCAAAGTCTGACAGAAGTTTGCTGCGCGCCCCAAGAAGGTTAAGAAACGCGTCAGACATCTGTAACTGCTGTTTTCAATGCACAAATAAAAGATACAAGTTTTGATACAACTAAGCAAGAGTGCAAACCTCGTCTTTAAACAATTTCCATCATCTGTTCATGGCGGCTATGTGGAACTACTTGAAGCAAGAGATGCCATGTAGTCACATCACCCATGATACATCCTATAATGTATATGCGCCACCAGGCAAAACATCTCCACGTCTGACCCAGTGTACTTCTGCAGACACAGGCAGCAATGCCCCTTACCTGCCCACACTGCCGGCAGCCTCGCCACATGGCGTCAAGGTGGTGTTACCGCAAAGCAATCACAATTTCTTGCAGTGTGCAAGAACTTATTTTATTGCTTTTATGACCGAAACTGCCATAGAAGTGCTGATTAATGTCCACCTATGCATACATGTATGTGTGACATCTCGGGTCACTTATGTGAGGGAGTGGAGTGCTGAGCTGTAGGTTACACCTGTGCCTGCCTCTCACTGACCTGGACTGACTTATTTCATGTAGCTGTGAGCAGGGTGTCCGCCTGCAGACTGCACTCACTAACCTGCTCCTTGTTCTAGGACGGAGACAGCTCAGCCTCACTGCAAACCTGACCAAGAGCAGGGCATTGAGGGAAAAGAGGGGCGGAGCTAAACGGAGGGGCGGGGCCAGCACGCTAAGCGTCCCAATTCACACAGTGTAGGGCAGAAGCACTGAGTGAATAGAGCAGCGCTGTGACGGCCCTGAGCAATGCAAGTGCCAGGGCAAGTACTCTGCTTTCTCAGTCAGTGGTGCCTCTGTGTAGGTGGTGTGCAGTATATTCGGGGGACTGGAAAAAAGATCCGGGGCACGTGCCCCAGATCTTTTAGCCTAGCGACGCCCCTGGGTCCGTGTATCACGTACCATGTTCATTCCTGTGGCATGGGCCGACAATACTGCTGCAGACGGAACTCCTTACATGTTAGCAATCTATGATGTAAGGAGTTCCTTCTTTTTTTAAACAGGGCAGTGTGAAACATTACAGAAAAAAATCCCAATTAAGTGCCATGTGCAGATCAAGCTGTCAAGCTGTAAAATTGATTTCTTTGTAAATTGGCCCCTTTGTCTGTGAGTTCACCAAAATTCTCATATGTGTATAGGGTATTTAGTATTCTTCTGTGCAGCACTGCGTAATCTGTAGGCGCTATATAAATAAAGAATTATTATTCTTAGCTTAGCTTGCAGCACCTTTTTTTACTTAAGAGTTTGCTGTGGCAGCAAAATGCATTTAAGACCAAACTGTTTGTGCTTTTACTAGCTTCTTAGTCTAATCCGCAGAGTGGAGTACCTTTTGTATTTAAGCTTATTTTATGATTTTTTCCATATTCTTGTCAGGGACACATCTTGATCATATCCGAATGCCTACAGTTTTTCTGGAGACTAATTATTTTTAAAACATTTCATTTTTAAAGGGATATTCCCATTTTGCAAATTAACCCCTAGGGACTGAGCCTATTTTGGCCTTTAGGACGCGGACCCACTTTTCAAATCTGCCCTCTGTCACTATAAGTGGTTATAGCTTTGGAACGATACAAGATATCCAGGGGATTTTGAGATTGTTTTCTCGTGACACATTGTACTTCAAATTAGTTTAAAAATTTTGTGTTTACTTATGAAAAAAAAACTAAATTTGGCTAAAATTTGGAAAAATTCTTTATTTTCAACATTCTAAATTCTCTACTTTTGATGCAGATAGTCATAGCACCCAAATAAATTCATAACTTACATTTCCCAAATGTCTGCTTTATGTTGGCATGGTTTTTTTAAGATTCCACATATTTTACTAGAATGTTATGAGGCTCACAATTTAGCTATCATTTTTCACATGTTTGTAAAATCACCAAAACCCATATTTAGATGGACCTGCTCAACTTCTAATTGACACTTAGAGACCTAAATAATAGCAAGACTCATTACCCCATTATGGAAACTATACCCCTCAACGTATGAAAAACCACTTTGGAGGTGCAGTCTACAAATTGTTATATTTTTTCACAATACACTCATTTTGGGTGGAAAATTAAACATTTACAATGGATTAAATGAAAAAAGACTCCACAAAGTTTGATACCGATATCCCTATATGTGGTGGTAAAATGCTATATGGGCGCACGGACAGGCATAGAAGGGAAGGAGGCACCATGCAGATTAGATATGCTATATCACATTGTACAGGCTATATATTTTTTTCTTTTTTTAATGAGGATATATAGGGGCTTATTTCTTTTGCCACTTGAGTAACACTTTTCTGGTATACAATTTTGGGGCATCTATAGCTAATTGGTGAGATTTTATTAACTCTTTGTTGGTGGAGCAAATGAAAATCATCAATTTTTCGTAAAATTTTTGTGGGTTTTTTGGCCATTAACCATACCATAAAAACAGTATATTATTTTTATTCTATGGGTCGCCACAATTACGAAACTTCATTTATATAGATTTTTTTCCCATTTTTACTGAGTAAAAAGTAATTTGGCAAAAATGTTGTTAATTTTAGCATCACCGTCTTTCATATGCATAACTTTTTTTTTTTACGGGGTTCACTTTGCAGATCTAATAATGATTCTGTTTTATTATGCAGATTGATATGGAGGCAGCGATACCAAATATGTGGGGGTTTTGTGTATTTTATTCAATTGTACTGAATAAAAAATAATTTAGAGAAAATCTTGTTCATTTTAGAATCACCATCTTTTCATATGCATAACTTTTTTATTTTTCGGCTGACATATCTGGTTAGGGGCTTATTTTTTGCGAGAAGAGTTGTTCTTTTTAGTGGGCTTATTTTAGAGTGTACAATATTTTATCACTTTTTAGAGCATTTTTTAAAAAGTATTAATTAAAAATTTAATTTTCTCAGGGGGTTTTGAATTTTCTCCGGAGTTTACAGTGCGGGTCCAGTAATGATTCTGTTTTATTATATAGAATGTTACAGACCCGGCAATAACAAATATGTGGGGGGGTTTTTTGTGTTTTTTGTGCTTTTTATACTTTATTAAGTGGTTTTATGGGAAAGTGACAATTTAGGGGCTTATATGTTTATGTATTTATTTTTTATTTATTCTAATGTGTAAACTGTAGTGTTTTTACTTTTCCATACTTGAACTTGAACCAGCAATGCTCTTATCTCTGGTTCAAGTTCAATTCACTGCTCTACAATACTATTTTATTGTAGAGCAGTGTAAACTGTCTTAGCATGCAGATGCATGCGCAGACAGTTTACAGTCAGACCCGGAAGGGGTCTGACTGCTCAGAAGATCGGGCAATACCGCGGCAGTCGGAAGTCCTCGGGGCTGCTCAGAAGTGGATTGGATCCCCCGGTAAGCGGCACAGGTGATCCGATCCATAGCATGCTTGGATCGAAGGTGTTAGCATTCTGTGTCAGCTGTGATAGACAGCTGATAGCCACTGCTTCTGATGCCGGCTGCGTTCGTGAGCCGGTGCCAGAAGCAGGACGTTATAGCACATCCCCGTGCGCTTAGCATCTAACCGCAGGGATGTACCATAATGTCCTGGTTTGCCTAGGGGTTAATGTTATTGTATGTATCATGAAAAACAATACAATTTTCCAATATACTTTCTCTATCAGTTCTCTAGATCTCTGCTTGGTGTCCTTCTATAGAAAGTTTTTTGTTGAATACCAGTAGACTGAAATCTGAGCATGGTCACACAGGTGCACTACTCGTTAGTATCATGGAGAGTAATCAAAGCCATGTGTTATAATTTGCTGTGCACCTGTGTGACCATGGTCAGATTTCTGTCTGCTTGAAATAAACAATGAAACTTTCCATAGCAGAACAGCAAGCAGAGATCTAGAAAACCTTGAGGAATTGATACAGAAAGTATGTTGGAAATTTGTATAACTTTTTACAATTCAATATCAATTACTTGTTGAAATGGGAATACCCCGTTATCTCCAGTAATATTCTCCATTCCTCAAATACATTTTATTTTTTTATCTAATTCAAAGGTGTCCTTTCTACAATGGGTTGCAAAAGTATTCATGCCATTTATGCTCATTTTTAAAAGTTAAACCATAAACCTAAATGTATTTTACTGATGTTGTGTGATTTAGCAACATAAAGTGGAAAGTATTTGTGAAGGGTGAACAAAATGAATTTTTTTGAAAATGAATGTAGTGCATACATATACAACCCCCTGTACAGTAAAGGTTGTAAAAGGATGAGCTAACTATTTAGTTAACTAATATAGTTAACTATATAGTTAACGTTTCTATATCATTAAATAATAGCAAAACCAGAATTAAACATTGAGATATATCAATTATAACTGAGACAAGACAAAATAAGAATCATTGACCACTGAAGACACTGAATATATTCTCTAAGCCAGTTTACAATCCAACTACAAACTTTACTTTTTAGACCAACATACCTTACTTTACCTCTTTGAGAAACATTGTCAAAAATATTTGCCTGCCCAAGTTTATAATAGACTTTTAAGCTAAATGAAGCTGATTTAATACTTTTTGTCTTCAGGAAACCCATACTAGATATTGTTTTTTTTTTTCATTGATTTTTTAACAATTATTTTGTCTCGACTTGGGTTAGAGATAAGGCACTTTTCAAAAATGGACAGCACATTTATGGCAATCTTTGGCCCTATTCTATATATCTTAATTCAGTCAAATTAGAAAAATATATAACTTTTTAGGTCATCTGAAAAGTATACATCTTATCTGACTTTCTTTTTGTACTGTATACCACAGAACTTCTTGGTAACTGAAAAGATTGTCATTATTAAAGCTATTGCAAATTGATATGTATTATAGGGTGTAGCTATCATGTATGTCATTTTACATCTTGTTACTGTAAGAGTACAGTATGTTTCCTTCATTACATGCAGAAAATATAGAAATGGCCTTTACAGTCAAATTCGATTGCCTCTCTACATCAGAAGTAATCAACTCCTCACTTATGAACAGCAGGTAAAGAGAAAGATATGCTAAGGATTTAAAGGTCACATTTAGCTATATGTTACAATTGTATGCATGCTGATTCTTATTCTAAGGTGTAATCAGTCATGTAACTTAACAATTGCTAAGTGTTCGAAACTTCAGACTTTTGTTCTATTGAATAGCAGAAAAAATGAAAAAAGGTTTCAGAAACTTAACTTTAAATACATTTAATCTTTTAATCCTATTCATTGCATGGTTGCACTTACACCAAATGCAACTTTTGTTGGTTTTTCTTTGATCTTTTTTCAAGTATTGTACAGCTTTATTGGAATGGGTGGGCAATAGATCTACTAAAATGTGTATCTGTTAATATAGTCAAACTGTAAGTTTCTAACCCATGGAAATATAATCCATTACCACTGGAGAAAGGTAAGTATGAAATTCAGAATCTTAAACCGTGCAACAACCCATTCAGGTACTGCAAAGAAGGCTGTTAATTTAAATGGCCACCATATCACCCAAAATCTACCCTCCTGTGATTTAATTTGCAACTTATGTTTACAGGGGAAAACATAATGATATTTGAGTGTCCAAATACTTGGATCCTACAGATAACAAGAACATGACCCTAGCAATTCATGGAATGGAGTCCTGTACCCACTAACAGGTAAAGCGTCAGCATGAGCCTGCAACCGGCCACTTCATTTGATTGGAGTGTGGGAATTTGTCTATTATCTCCGGCAATCCAATGTACTGTTTGCAATTCTGTTACTGTGGGCGTTTAGGATAGCGAAGAGGTTTAAGAGTTATCTCCATTCCATTGTAAACACTAGTGGATAGGCAATATATGCCTTTTGTCCGCCTTAAAACATTATAGAATTCTACTGAGATTTTAGAGTGAAAAACATTTTATGAAGAAGAATTTGTGCCTGGGAGCAGTAAGGCCCCTTCTAGACTAGCGAGTATGATCCGTTGAACTTGCATCACACTCACAACGCATGCTGCCCGGATACCACGGCCCGAAAGCTGCAAACCGGAACTGAACTGACATGCTGAGTTCTGTTCCAATCTGGGCAGCACACGTTGCTAGTGTGATGCGAGTTCATCACATCACACTCGCCAGTGTAGAAGGGGCCTAAATGGAGAAATAATCACTTTCCTCTATTAAAATTTTTTTTTTTTTTTTCAATTGACTTATATCTATTTTTATTTTTTTTAAGCCCATATGCATTTTATAGATGAAAATACCCCAGTAAGTAGTGGATATTTACCAAATTAATCCTGCGGTGCCCCAAAATTGTATCTCCAAGGCCCTGGACAGACTTATCTGCTACTTATTTGAAATGGCAAATTCCACAATGTTACCTGCAGTCATAACCAGGTATAAGATGTGAAAATGTACTGATATAATATATAACGAACACATACTAATTTACATCTTACTTTAAAAGTACAGTTGTTTTTGACAAATAGTAGCTATCAAACATCTAAAGATGTTACATTTTGTAGACTTTTCTAAACTTTCTGTCTCTTCGTGTCTTGTTCAATTCTGAAACTTTTTCATTCTGATATTTTTTATCATGTGTAAGTTGTGAAGTGCTTAAATGTGACATATCACACCGGGTGGTATGATCCATGCTGCTTTAGATTTCGTGATGTTTTGGTCCAATCTAGTTGACTAATGCAACCTGACATGGATTAATCAATAGCCTGCCTCAGGAGAAACTGAGGATTAGGGACGTTTATAAAAAGATGTTTGGCACTACTAACTTACATTTCTAAGTGAGTTCGTTTTTTTGGATAAGAAATTTTGAATTTGTATGTTTAAAAAAAACTGAAATGTGTCTACAAATAAAGAGAGAATTTTAATAAAAATTTAGATTTCAGAATTTTTTAACTGTACATTATGCTTTAAACACTGTTACCTGTAAGTAAAAAAAGTAAAATATCATAATAATAAAAATTTAATAGGTTTTCTAGGAGAAGGCTAAGTCTGGAAGACCAATCTAAATTTTCACATTTATGCATTTAGAGTAGAAGAGACAGCCTATACTACACCAACTCAGAGAAAAGTTAATGGTTTGTTTGTTAGAATATATGCAACAATAAAAATCTACCTGTATTATAACCCCTTACCAATAAGTGATGTAATAGTACCCCACACATCGGCTGCCACTGTAAGGGGAGGGCTCACGGGACGAGCCCTTTCCATACAAGGTGGGTGTTTGCTGCATATTTTTAATCCCTCGATTCTCGGCGGCATTAAAAAGCCAGCGGTAAGTGGTGCAGCCATATTGGCTTACATAGAATCTGTTGCTACGAGAGTCTCAGGTCATATGAAGACCTAAGGCCAAGGTTTTAAAACATTCATTACAATGTGTGATTTGCTCATTGTAATAAATGATGTGGTAAATCCCTATATACCACCATACTGTAGTATTGCGGTATATCGTAGGATCAGTCAAAGATCAGCCCGCGAGCCCTCTCCATGCGTCGGGAAGGGGTTAATAGAAGTGTCTGTAATATGTAGTTTATTTCTTTTCTGAGCCAGGGAAGGAATATATCCTACTTTATCTGGCGAACGGCACCCCTGTATTGTAATGTTTGACTGTAGTGCAGAAAGAGTTAAACAGCGAGGATCTCAACTATCACAATCCTGGCTGTTTGTGCGGTGGCCCAATAGCCAGTGCTGCCATCAAACCACAGTAGGCACATTGCTGCACCCAGTAACCAGGGTTGCGCTCAGAAGTCACCATATTGAGCCCAGCAGTCACAGTGCTGCCCCCAGTGGCCATTTCTGCCTCCTGTAGAGTCACAGTGCTGCCCCCAGTAGCCACAGGGCTGCCTTCCAGTAGCCAGTGCAGCCCTCAGTAGTCACAGTGGTGCCCCCAGTATTCAGTGCCACCCCATTATCCATTAGTCACAGTGCTTCCCCCAGTAGCTACTGCTGCACCAAGAAGCTCCAGTGCTTACCCCATAGACACAGTGCAGCATCCATTAGCCAGTTCTGGCCCTCATAGTCTCATTGCTGCCCCCAGGCCCAAGTGATCACAGTGCTTCCCCCATATTCACATTGCTGCCCTCGGCAGCCAGTTCTGCCCCAGTAGTCAGTGCTGCATCCAGTAAAAACAAAAAACACATAATCATCTTGTTCCTCTTCTTCATCTTCTTGTTTTTCATTCTGTAGAGCTGTGGCACATTGTATAATTACATCAGATGTCCATCTGCTTTTAGTCAGTTTCTGCCTCCTGATAGCTCCTGTGCTCAGCTGCAACAAATACGGGGTAGAAGCTGGATCCCACCTCCTAAGTAATAGAATGTGGAGCAGACTGGGGTAGATGGCCTCCTCTACCACCACCCACCACCACTGACCCAATACTTTGCCGCCCCCCCCCTCACCCAGCGAGAAGGATAGTGGTAAAGTCCTGTCAGACTTTCTTTTAAATAAAACTCCCCCCACTTCACATTTGAGAAGTTTCACACTTTGAGTTGGTACTTAAATCATGGACAATGCAGTTTCCAGACCAAGGAAGGGACTATGTGCATCATAGTAATATGCGATGCAAGGAGTCCCTGCTTCACTGCCAAACAGCAACTCAGAGCTGTAAGAATAACAACATTGGTGCTGCTGTCTAGCAGGGAATCAGGGACTCCTAGCATTATATATTATTATTAAGTAAGGAGCTCTATCCCCTAAAATTATTATATATTACAGTATCTATCATATAAGGCAGTGGCAGACATGGCACTCAGAACTCTCTCTGTTGGCACTCACAGGATGTCACCCCAGCACACCAGTTCAACATGCATGGCTCATAGCCCCCTCCTGAAGTCTGAGGAAGCCCACAACATGCCGTGCACAGTGCTATATACACTTTGCAACACTTTATGATAAATAAGTGGGTTTTATTTGTCGATTTGGTACTTAGTCTCCAAAACCTTTGCAATCACTAAAGCATGACTCTATGTTCTAGCAAGGTTCTAGGAAAACAATGACAATGAGTAATGCTCTTCCCTTCAGGTCCTACACCATGCATTATTTAATGAATTAGATTTCACTGGAGTGTTCCTTTTAAATAGGAACCATGCTAACATGTTACAGTACTACACATATTAGACATATGTTGCAAACTAAGAAATAAATCTGTGAAGTCAAAACCTTTTCTGTAAAGTGTTTAGTAATTCACACTGAGTAAGTGGCATTTGAGTAAGCAGAGAAATGTTTTACTTTTGCTTTTCAGTGAATTACAATATATGTCTTCAAGCTACATAAAATTGAGTTTACTTTCTTCAAAGAACAGGAACCATAAACATGGTTTATGATTTTACATTTGCTTATCATATGCAGAGCCGAACAAAGCATTATAGCATCTAAAAAGCATTTGGAACCTTTTGATTGATGGGTTTGAGCTTTTATTCACATGCTTAAATAAGCCGGCAGAATGAATTTGCGTCATGTAAAATTGTGTTATGCACATCACCTTCTTGCTTTAAATGTTTCAATCAACACTAGTAATTCATTAACATGGCAAGTATTACTTATCAAGAGCAAAGGCATCAGTCAAATTGGAGCTTTCTTTACCCATAAAACATTGTGTAATAGATTACAATAATGTAAATGCTTCATATAAACATAAAGTTAACTTCTATTTATATATTTAAGCATTGTTTTATTCATATATTTGTAAGTAGCAATGAGTAGAAAGGAACTCCAAAGTTCTGGTCCATCAGGGTCAGTCAGACGGGCAATTAGGTAGGTGCTGTGATTAGGAACAGTTGTAAATTGGAAATAATTACCGTTATTTGGGCACTTTAAAGAAATGCTAGAGTGCCAGGCCAGTGTAAGTAAAATTAGCATTTTCAGAATTATACAGCACTATCTTAAAGGACTAGTGTTTGTAGTATTTGCAGTTAGAGAATAATACAGCAATATCTTAAATGACCAGTGTTAGTAGTATTTGCAGTTCCAGCATTATACGGGAATATCCTATAGGACCAGTGTGAGGCTATATTCACACCGCTGTTGCACACCGTACCATAGCACAGCAGGCCCACAGCAGTGCCGGGGAGAGGAGGAGGGGGAGAGTGCCGCTCACCTAACCTGCATCTGGGGGGTCTTTCCCCCACGATCGCCCCCCCCCCGAACCCCCCGAACCCCGCGCCGATCTGGACCCCAGAGTTACTTGCAAGAATTGCCGGTAAGATGGCGTCTGTGACGTCATCTTACTGGCACAGTGCCAGCCTATGCAAGTGTATAGGCTGACACTGATAATACTCTGCAATACATCAGTATTGCAGAATATTATCATGAACAAGCAATCAGATGATTGCTTGTTCATGTCCCATGGTATAAAAGTGAAAAAGTAAAAAAAAAAAGTTATTCAATAAAAAAATAAAGTCATAAATCACTTAAAATGCCCCAAACTCCCAAAACATATAAAGAGACATATAACTCAAAAAAAGTCTAAATCATAACACAAACCCCACATGTATAGTATCACCGCGTCCGTAACAACCCGTAGAATAAAAGTAAATCATTATTGAACCCCCACGATAAACGCCGCAAAAAAAACTGTTATAAACCCTCCAAAAATTATGATTTTTACCTTTTCAATCCCACAAAAAATGCGATCAAAAAACCATATGTACTCAGATATGATACTGGTGCAAAGTACAACATGTCCCGCAAAAAACAAGCCATCAACCAGCTCCGTAGCCAAAAAAGTAACAATGTTATGCCACTTGGAAGACGGCAATACATAAATGATAGATTTTTCCCCACATTAGGGTTTTGTTTGACAAATTTAGTAAAACGTAAGAAAATATATTCATGTCTGGTATCCCCGTAATCGTATCAACCCATAGAATAAAGATAACATGATTATTAGTCTATACAGTGAACGCCAAAAAAAAAAAAGTAAAAAATCCAGTACAGAATTGATGCTTTTCTACTCCTGCCCTCAAAAAAAGTTCCTAAATTTTCAACAATAGGTGATACCAACCCCAAAATGGTAACAATGGAAAAAACATCTCATCCCGCAAAAAAAATGCCGTCACATGGCCCCAATAACGAAAAAGCGAAAATTTTATAGCCTTCAAAAGGGACCAATGAGAAAACTAAAATCCTGGCAGCTGCAGCGCCCTCCTTCCCTTCTGCACCTCGCTGTGCCCCCATAACACAAGTAACGGCCACATGTGGGGGGTTGCTGCACTCAGGAGAAATTGCAGAACAAATTGTATGGTGGGTTTTCTCTTTTTATATTTTGGAAATGTGTAAATTTTAGTGCTAAATGAACGTATAAGGGAACAATATGACCATTCTAAATTTCACCTCCATTTTGATTCAATTACTATGAAGATCTCAAGGGGTTAACAATCTTCGTAAAAGCTGTTTCTGATAGCTTGAGGGGTGCAGATTTGAAAATGGGTTGGTTATATAGGGGGTTTTGATGCTAAATATGTAAAATTTCATTCAAAACTGTATTCATCCCCAAAATAGTCAATTCTGAAAATCCGGAAAAGCGATATTCTATTTGTAAGCCGCGTGACATCAAAATATATTATCCAGACATTTCAGAAATTATGAAAATGTAAAGTAGACAAATGGGAAATGTTATTCAGCAACTTATTTAGGTGGTAAATTGCAATGATTTAGAATTTCGAAAATGGCAAATTTTTCAAAAAATTTATCATATTTTCTTTTTTTTTGTAAATAAACGCAAAACTTATCTGCCAAAATTTACCGTTAAAATGAAGTACAACATGTGGGGAAAAAACTATCTCAGAATCGTTTTGATAAGTAACAGTGTTCAAAAGTTATAACCATATAAAGCGAAGCAAGTCCGAATCCAAAAAATCGGGCTGAGCCTTAAGCTACAAAATGGCTGCGTCCTTAAGGGGTTAATGTACCCAAAAATAGTAAAAATAAAAAAAAGTTTTAAAAAATAAGAATAAAAAAGTCACCCCCCTTTCCCTAGAAGTCATATATATAAATAAACAGTAAAAATCACAAACACATTAGGTATCATGGCATACAAAAATGCCTGATATATCAAAATATCACTGCGTTTAACCCTGTAACAGAAAATAGCATCCAAATTTTGAAAAAAATATAAAAAAAATTTGATAAAAGAATTGAAAACTTGATCAAAAGTCGCAAAAAAATGACACCACCCCAAGCTCCGTACAATGAAGCATGAAAAAGTTCTTAGTCCCAGAAGATGACAAAATAAAAAAAAAATTGTACAGAAGTTTTTAATTTTTGTAAATGTATGAAAACATTATAAAATCTATACAAATTTGGTATCCCCGTAATCGTACCGACCCAAAGAATAAAGTATACATGTCATTTGGGGCACAAGGTTAAAGCCATAAAATCCAAGCTGACAAGAAAACGGCGCAGTGAAAAATGGAAAGGCAAAAAACAAAAAAGGGCCAGGTTGTTAAGGGGTTAATGGACCAGTATTCTATATGCAGTTCCAGCATGACACTGCAATATCTTAAAGGAACAGTGTTAGTTCTATGCAAAAAGATAGTAACTTTCAGCTCACCTTGTCATCCGATATTCAATGGGTAGGAGTCCTGTATCCTATATCCACATAGGTAACGTGAACGGTGCCCGGGTCTTGGAAACAAAAAGCAAAGCCTGTGCCGCTCCAGGTAGAAGACTGAGAAAAAGGAATTTTTGTAGATCCAGCACTCGAGGTGGGTATAATTAAAATGGCATATACTTTATTTGGTTCCAGAAAATGCGTAAAAAATTCTTTACAAAAAACATGGAATGCACTGTGCGTGCTAGATAATAAGGGCAACATGCAAGGTTATGCCCGAAACGCGTAGGTCCGCTACTATGCACCTTTTAACTGACAACAATATGTTTATCTAGCACGCACAGTGCATTCCATGTTTTTTGTAAAGAATTTTTTACGCATTTTCTGGAACCAAATAAAGTATATGCCATTTTAATTATACCCACCTCGAGTGCTGGATCTACAAAAATTCCTTTTTCTCAGTGTTAGTTCTATCATGTTGTTAATCCTGTGTAGTGTAGGGTCATTGTTAGTACTATCGCATTTCCAGCATCATACAGCAAAATCTTATGGACTAGTGTTAGCACTATTTGCAGTGTTGGCATCACAAAGCCATATATTAAAGGACCAATGTTAGTACTATTTAGTTTCAGAATTATACAGCAATATCTTAAATAACCACTTTTAGTACTATTTGCAGTTCTAGCACCATACACAAATATTGTAAAAGAACCACTATTAGTACTATTTGCATTTCCAGCATCATTCAGCAATATCTTAAATGTCCAGAGTTAAAACTATTTTCATTTCCAGAATCATGCAGTTTTACGTTAAACTACCAGTCTTAGAACTATTTGCATCAACGTTTATTTACAGTTCTAGTCTTAGCAATATTTGTTTCAGTTTTACCTCAAACTAACAGTCTTAGAACTGTTTGCATCAGTGTTAGCGTACATTAATAGTCTTGGAACTATTTGAATAAGTGTTACCATACACTACTTATTTTAGGAGTATTCATGTCAGTGTTCCCTTACACTACGAATCTTAGAAGGATTTGCATATTGACTGTTGTGTTTTATATTGTGCATGTTTATTCATGTATTGTTGTCATAACAACTATCTTGAGTATCATGGCGGTATATTAGCACTTTTGAGGCAGTTTAGTCACACTTACTACAAGTATATTTATATATTTTTACACTTTAGCCAGTTCAGAGACGCATTTCACTATTTGACCCACTTATTGCAATACTGCCCTGGACACGTGTTCATACTTAATCTGTGTCTTTTAGCGTTTTTATCATGGTCTCTTTTCTATTTGATTTAATAAAAGTATTTTTGTTACATACTCCTTCAAGTTTACTGCAATGCCAATACACATCACTGTGTGCTTTCATCTAGTGTTATTTATTGGCAGTGTCTGCAAAGGAGTCAACCATATTGTAATAATAATAATAAACTTTATTATCCCAAAAGGATTTAAAAATACATCATATCTAGAAAGTACAAGTTAGCTATTAAAAATAAAGCATGCTCTTAATACTTTTTATTGGTTTAACAAATTAAAAGATCATAACATCCAATATATTGTTACAGGTACAGAGTACTGAACAAATACAAGCATACCATATATCCTATTTACACTTGAGTCACTAATGTTCACCGTTGACAGTATAGCTGGGATAAAAGATTTCTTAAATATCTCAGACCAAAATCGCATAACAATAAAACATGAACTAAAACCACTTAGCTGTGCCTGGATTTAGACCATTTAGAGGATGCCCAGCATTTCCTATAATTTGATGTCGTTTCTCCAACATCCTTTACTGCAGCATGTGTTGCAAGGTCTCCAATGGAGAGCCCACCGTTGAGGACGATTTCTTAATTATCAATATATTTCTTATAATCAATTTATGACAATTCCCTAACAGAAAGACAATTACCCCATGCTGTTATAGCAAAAACAAGGGCACTCGTTATTACAGTATGATAAAAACAAAGCAAAATTATTTTAGAAAACATTAAAAGACTGCAATCTGCGCAAAAGAATAAATTACTCTGAACTTGCCTATGTTGATACCAGTTCAACCTGCCATCTATGAGGAAGCCCAAGTATTTATGACAGACTACTCTCTTCACTTTCATGCCTCCAATATATGGCTTCCCAAAGTCTCCAGTTTGGCATGAAATAGTAACTACTAGTTCTTTTGTTTTATTCACATTAAGCACAATACCATTATCTCTACACCAATTTGTAAATTTCTCCACTGTCCATCTTTGCTCTGTATCAGCTCCATCCTTGATGTACTCTACTAACACAGAATCATCTGAATATTTCTATTAAAAGTTCCAGATTAAAAGGTGGTTCAGTATTACACACAAACTCAACATACCATAAGCTCTCCATATGAAACCTTTGTGGTCTGGCTGATAGATAATCCATCGACCAGTTAATTTGTTTCGGTCCTACTTGCACATGGTAAAATTTCTCTCTCAGTAGTGCAGCAAGGATTGCATTAAAAGCATTCCTGAAATTGAAAAAAGTCAGCTTTGGCTCAGTCGTGGGGCATCCAAATGGGAGTATACCCTGTGCAACAAATGTATCAGGGCATCCTCCATGCTTAACCTTTGCTGTAATGGGTCTAGAAATTATTTCAAAACCACTGATAGCTGCATATTCTTCTCAAATATTCAAACATTTTGGTCTGGAAACTTTACTAACCGGGATTAAATTGGACGTCTTCCATAAAGTTCTTACTTTCTCTTAGACAAGACTCATGTTAAATTTTTTTGTAAATATTCCTTCTAGTTTGTAACAACAAACCTTCAGGACTCTAGCACCTTATGTATCTGGTCCTCCTGATTTATTTTGTTTTAAACTTTTTGACTATGCCAACCTCATAGGATGCTATGGGATATATTTTCAGCCACTCACCTACTGTGTTTCCTAACACACCATCTCTTACTTTCAATAGCGTAATTTCCCATTTCAGGCAATTACTCTTGCAGATAATTGACTACATTGCAACGGTTAAAAAAAGGATTCAATTTGTCTGCCCTAGCTTTATGCACTCCCTGACCAACCGACTTTGAAGGCATTGGTATATAACATTATACCCTCCTAAAACTCCCAAGAGCGCCGATATGACACTTTATCCTCTAACTTCCTCCTGTAGCTATGTTTACATTCTCTTACTTTCTGTTTAACTTCTTTCAAGAGAGTTTGATACATTTCATTATCACCTGCAACAAAAGCACATTTTTTTATGCAGAGTAATCTTTTAAGTTCTCCTATAACACAATGTACATAACATTATGTACTGTGTAAATTTAGAGCACACACTTATATCCCTAACATGGTTAAAGTCTCATGTTGTACTGAACAAGGCATCAGTATTCTAGTTTTCTAAACCTCTAATTACTTCCTGAATACAATAGCATGTAAACAGAAATATGGATATTATTAAAAAAAAGTTCTTTGTTTCACTGTGCCATAAACAGTAATATAGTCCCATTTATGTTGTGCATTGCAATGAGTAGTTAAGTTTTCATAGTATAAATTCACCTTTAGGCTACATTCACACGGCTGTATGGGGGACGTGAGGCACCGTACTGTTCCGTACCCGGGAACCGTAATACAGCGCTGGGCACCATGTTTCTCTATGGAGAGGGGTGGGGGCAAGCAGCACTCACCCCCTCCTCCTCTCCCCGGCGCCACACATGTGTGTGTGAATGTAGCCTTAGTGGAAAAAATAAAATGGAAAATAAGAAAGATATAAAAAAGAACACACATAAAATAATATTTTGTGATAATGTAAGTAAGTAATGGGATGGGCCTGCAATTGATTATGCTGGGATGTAGCTTCGATTGAAGGATGCCTCGAAGGGTGCAACGAAACTGTTAAAAGCTTCAGTGAAAGCAATAGAAGCGCCTTTGTAGAAAAGCCTATTAAATGTGCTGAGATATAAAGCTATTTGCTAGTCAGTGAGGAGTGTGCAGGGCATTACATGCATAGCTAACCATGCTCCCCAGCAGCTTAGAGAGATCATAGGTGTTATCTTTTTCTAAAGGTTACATGATAAAACCTGCTATGTTTTCTCATATCCTTGGGGGTTGATGCATATAACACAAAGATTTAAGAGCTTTCTTAGCAGGCGGCTGCTGCTAAACTCTAATTACCCGCCTTGTCTGCCTGGATAGTTCACGTAAACAATCGATTCAACCTCAATTTTTAAATACGTTTTGGAAGAATAATAAAAACATGCAAAATCTTTTCCATTATCAGTTGTTTCTTCACCTGTAAATTGCTTTTCTTCAAATCTGAAGTCAATTAATGGAAGAATGACAAACATCTTCCTCAACTCACTCTCTGGCTACACTGCTAACTGCCTTGTCTATAGCATGCAATTAAATGAAATGATTAGAATGTTTCTCTAAGACTAAGTTGAAAGTTCAAGAATCTAAATAAAAGATCACATGCTGTTGTACTGGCACCATTTACTAAAGGAAATGATCATAAGATCAAGCAAATGACGTTCAACACCAAATGTTCTGTCTACCATGCCAACGTTTGTATCATATATTTCCTGGCTTCTAAATATGTGTATGGAATTAGAACGACAGCTTTATCCCTTATTCTTGCTGTATAGTTTTCTGGGGTTTCTTCTTGTAAAATGAGAACTGGGCCCAAAAGACAGATACCCATATTTACTAAAATCACTCTATGTGATGCTATGCATTTGGAGAGATTCAAACCAAGCAAGGGGTACATTTACTAAGGGTCCGAATCACATTTTTCTGCCGGGTTTCCCAAATTTTTCTGATTTGCTCTGAATCGCCCTGGGATTTTGGCGCACGTGATCGGATTGTGGCACATCGGCACCGGCTTTCACGCGACAGAAACTGAGGGTGACGGATTCAGAAAAAACGCTGAATTTGTAAAAAAATTTGTATCGCAAAAATAGCACTCACATACACCGAGACGGAGAAGGTGAATTCCGGCGGACTTCAGCGCACGACCTAGTGGACGTCAGACGCAAGACCTTAGTGAATCCTGGCAGAACCCGAATGAGCGCCGGAGAACGTGCCTCTGGATCATGACTGGACCGGGTAAGTAAATTTTCCCCAATGTCTAAGAATACACAGAATAAACAGCATGTGCAGCAATTAAGGCCCCTAATTAATACTTGGTTACACATCCTTTGGCATTGATAACAGTCTCCAAATGTTTCTTGTAAACATCTATAAGCTTCTGGCACTTCTCAGCTGGTATTTTATTCCACCCTTCCTTTGCATTTTATTCAAGTTCTTGAATGTTTTGTTTCCAGGGTTCACCCCAAAGATGTTCTAAGGGATATAGGTCAGGACGCATTGCTGCCCATTTTAAAAGAGTTCATTTTTTTTCTTTTTCAACAATTCCTGTGTACTTATGGATGTGTGCATTGGTTAATTGTCTTGCTGGAGGACTCATGATCTTCAGCTCATACCCAGTTTATTTATACTGGGTATGACATTTTGCTCTAAAATAACATTTGCTCCTATTAATTATCTGATCACACCTGTGATATGGTCAAGCCCTCCAGTACCAGAAGCAGCTATCCCAATAAAGGTTTATTTTTATACCTATTCAGGCCCACATATAAGACCACATGTGCTTCATTCTGATAAAGTGTTAGGAATCTATAGGTCTCTTGTGTATATGTATTGTGAGCAGCAACAAAAGTACAAAGTCTAGTTTAGTGTTCTCACTTTGGCTTAGGGAGGAACTGTCTTCTAGTTGTCCTATACAATACTGAGGCAAGCAGGCGGATGACAGTTTTGTGGGCTCAGTTTAACACTCACTTTCTTGTTTGGCCTCCAGTCTCTTCATTACATAGGGTTTCCAAGAATCTGAGCCTATCTACTTAGTAAACTTCATGACTCCAAAGTCTGAATGAAAGATATATGCATGTCTGGCTGCCCTCCTGCTTCTCTAATTCACAACAGGGTTAGAAGACTCCATTCTTGACATGCATCGCACATTTGTACAACTTGTATTGAGTTCATTGAGGTGAACTACCTTTAAGGAGGAACCTCTGCTTATTGTAAGATATTTGTACTGGGGTTAAACATAAAACATAAAAAAGTGTTCTTCCTTTCCTTAAACTTTGGTTGATAAATCATTTATATGTATCACAGCCAATAGGCTGCAACCTAAAGATCCATTGTCCCTACAGTATCCACGTGGATACATTCCATACATCTAGGCATATGCATAAAGAAAAGCAGACTCTTCCCTAAAAAAGACACATCAAATCACATCAAATTCAACCAAGGAAGGGGAGGGAAACAATTCTATATAACATAACTGTCAATGTTATTTAGATGTAAAAAGGCATCTAGACCCTTCTTGAAGCTCTCTGTTGTCCTTACTGTGACCAGTGCCAGAGGCAAGATATTCTACAGATTGACAGTTCTAATAGTAAAAAAGCCCCATTGTTGATTAAACCTTGTTTTCTCCAGATGGAGACAGTGCCCCCTTATCTTTAGAATTGTGTTAACCTGGAATGACTTTCCACCATATTTTTTGTATGGACTTCATATATTTATATAAATTAATAATGTCCCCTCTTAGTACTCTCTTTTCCAGACTAAATAAATCTAGTTGTTTTAATCTCCCCTAATAACTTGTGCAGGTGGATAATTAGCCCCTCATATGCATAACCTTACATTTATCCACATTGAAAATCATTTGGATGACCAAACACTAAGTCTGTCCAAGTCACCCTGCAGCCTGTGAGCATCCTCCATAGACTAACTGTATTACACTACACAGCTTGGTGTCATCTGCAAAAATAGACACAGTGCTATTAATTCCTACCTCTATATCAGTAAGAAATGAATTAAATAATAGTGGGCCAAGCACAGAACCCTGGGGTACACCACTTATAACTGGTGACCATTCTGAGTAGGAATCATTGACCACAACTCTCTAGATATGATACTTCAGCCAGTTTTCAATCCAATTGCAAATTATTCCTTCCAAACCAAAACCTTGTTTTACCCATCATGTTGCCCGAAACATTACTGACCGTATGTAAGTAAAGCTACTCCAAAACAGCCAATAAAATGTGAATATTCATGGTGGAGTCATGGAGTATTGGCTTCAGCAGGACACAAAATAATAGAAATAAATGAAATGTTTAAAAATATATTTATAGCAGAAGTAGATAAAACAAAACAGAACAGCACTCATAGGGTGATATTGTCCAGTTTAAAATGTGAGATGGAATTGATTTGTGCTCACCTGATTTAGTTGTGCACAGCTTAAGGCATGACAGCTTAAGATGAAGATCTAGAGCAGGGGTCCCCAAACTACGGCCCGCGGGCCACATGCAGCCCGCTGACCGTTTCTATGCGGCCCCCGTCGCATCGGACCCCAGACTTCGGCAGTCGGGCAGGGGCCTCCGTCCTTCCGGACAGGAAGCTCCTGCCAGCCACAATATAGTGCTTGATGCGGCCGGAAGCGGCCGCTCTAGCACTATTACTGCAAGTGGAGCGATGTGGCCGGAAGACAACCTCAGCGCACATCGCTCTTTGAACGTCATCATGCGGCCGCGCACCTTTTCCTGTCCGACAGCCGCACAAAGAAAGAAGACGCGGGAGCCAAAGGTGAGTATAGCATTTTTTAATAGAAGTTAAAACATTGTGCCGGCTGGGGGGCCCTAATAATGAAACAATTCATGGTGGGTGGGGGTCATATAACTAATGGTGGGTTGGGGGGAACATAAAATAACTAATGGTGGGTGGGTGGGGGGGCATATAAAATAACTAATGGTAGGCGGGGGCATATAAAATAACTAATGGTGGGTGGGGGCCACATAAAATAACTAATGGTGGTTGGGGGGGCATATAAAATAACTAATGGTGGGTGGGGGGGCACATAAAATAATTAATGGTGGGTGGGGGGGCACATAAAATAACTAATGGTAGGTGGGGGGTTACATAAAATAACTAATGGTGGAGGGGCAGCATAGGAAATAATTAATTTTAAGGGACAGTCCAGTAATTAATAGGGGGAGGCAGCATATTTAATAATTTATTGACCCAATTAATTAATTCATTGGGCCAATAAATAAAATAGTTCACAAGGGGGTGCAGCATATTAAATAATTAATTGGGGGGGGGCAGTGTATTACAGATGCGGTCACATGTACCGCTTTTTATCCGGCCCTCCAACGGTCTGAGAGAGACAATGAACGGCCCTATGTGCAAAAAGTTTGGGGACCCCTGATCTAGAGTGCAGCCAAAGTTTGTGTGCTCTCCAGACTCGGGGTGCTAGGGCGGCTGGAGTTCAGAAAATCATAAAGGAAGGTCAAGGACAAGAGGCACACACCAAAATCACTTTTTCTCCAAGATCTTCGATTATATGAGTTTTATTATTTAAAATGATCATAAAAGGAAATCACAATGCTTTTCGGGGAATAAACATCCCCTTTTTAAGTGAAAAGTTCTCTGTCTATGGGTCTTGCTTGAGTCTTGCCTCGGAGTGTGTCATATATTTAAATTTGGACATAAAAGCAGCAGTTTCAGTCACGAGTATAAGTATAGACATTGGTTTTTGCTGACACTGGCCAATAAGGAGTTCACTAAACAGTGAGAGGTGTCTAGAGTCCAATCTCTGCGACTTGAGATAATAACTATTCGCTGAAGGCTTCAGCATTTATCTCAGTGTCCCTAGTGAGATTCTGTAATCCTCAAACAGCAAGTTCATGCAGAATTTCCATTATCTGCTAATTAACTCTTCACAGGTGCTGGAATTTTTCTAAATAATCCTATTCATTATCCACCCTCCTACTTTTATCTGAATTTTCATTATTTTACCTGGTTATGTCCATAGATTTAAAACTATTTCTTTTAAAGTTAATTTATGGTGAGATTTAAAATACATTAAAATAATACAATCTTCACATAATTACATTTTCTTCAAAATGAGTAATATTTTTTAGAGCTGTTGAAATGATTTATGTAAAAGAACACTTGTATTTAACTGATTTATAGGACAACTGCATACTGTAGTTTACTTGTATATAAAGTTACACAATGCTTGGCTCAGAACAGTGGTTGTCATGTGTTAAGACACATGTACCTGCTGAGCATGGTGTGATATTTTTCCCTATACAGTGAATTCATTTTTGCAAAAATTGATTTATTCCTAAATAAAATTTATAAAACATCACCTGTTAACCAACTGTGCCAAACATCTTCACAGATCCCTTTATGCTCCACAGATACCAAAAGTCTCTTTTCTGCATCAACCAGGGTGGCATATGTTGGTATGCAATCCACTTTTCTTTCTACTCCAGTGAGGCACTATAAAAATGTACACCATGGCCCACATTTACAAAAAAAACTGTGCAAAATGTTAACTTAGGGCTTGTGGCACAATTCTGTCAGACTTTGCATGATAAATGTGGCGCACAGTCCCACTGAGCACCCGAACACCTGTTTCAATGCAGAAATGGTCGTGTACAACACAAATGTGCACTTCTTGAATATCTGTGCATGCAGTTTGCACCTAAAGGAACATGCAAAGTCTGCTAGAACACTGGCACACGCCCATTCGTAAAGATGGGCCCATGTGTCACCAGTGCCTTTTTTTGGCAAACATAGAAAGAACTTTAAGATTTGCACTGTGTATCTAACAGAAAATTGGTTAAGAGATAAACACAAAGTGAATTAAAAAAATGTTAAGGTCATTTATGTATATTTTTTTATCTTTTTGTCTGTTTTTCTGTTGCGCAAGTTTGCGCAAAGATGTGAGATTTTTTATCCATCCAGCAAAATTCTCTGCAAACAAGATAAACTAACCCCTCCTTCCCCCCCAAAAAAAGACAGAAAAAAATTTAAGAGTTAGGAATTTTCTGAGTTAGGAAATTACAGATGACTATGATATTGGATTTGATATGCACTGAAAGGTGGTTGTCATTATTTCATAATTAAAAAAATCTAGTAATTTTATATGTGCAATATTACTTTACACAAATGTAAATAATTTTTAATGAGTTATTCCCATCCTATGCCATCACATTATAATTGGTGCGGGATGACCTCTGTGACCTCACCAATCCTGAGAATTGGTTATTGCAGCATTGGCTTAGTGCTGCAGACACTTAATTTTTCCTTGTACAATGATGTTACCAACCACCTGCTATAAAAAGAACATTTGCACAACCTGATAGCCAACCAAATTGACTGGAACATTTCTATACAGTGCAAAAATATAAAGGAGATCAGGGGCATAACAACAGCCTTAGCAGTGCCCGCATAGCATGGGGCCCAGGAAGGATGGTGGCCCTTCTCTCCCTGTTGGCAGTAAAAGCCAAAAACCTGCGCTATCACTCGCCTGATTAAACATATACCCTCCCCCAGTCCGCCCCAACGACACAGGTCACTGCCGCCGAACGGGCAGCCAAGCCACCCTCCCCCTGCCCGGTGGCACAGCCATAAACCCCAACCCCTCTCCTTAAAGGTACAGCAACCCACCAGACAGCACAACCGAAAGGCCTCCAACGTGCCTGCCACCACAGTCAATGGCTATCCTTTCCGCCGGCAGTCAACGACCCTCCTCCCTGCCGGCGACTGAAAGAGACTGTCAGCCACAGACATAGAGTCACTTAAAGAGACTGCCGGCCACCTAGATAGTCACTGAAAGAAACTGCTGGCCAGACAGACAGTCACTGAAAGAGACTGCCGGCCACACAGACAGTCATTGGAAGAGGCTGCCGGCCACACAGGCAGTCACTGAAAGAGACTGCCGGCCACAGACAGAGAGTCACTAAAAGAGACTGCCGGCTGCACAGATTATACAGTAAGTGTATGCTGCATGTATAAGTATTTGATATTTATACTATATGTATTGAGGTATTGAGGTACCGGTATTGAGGTACCGGAGGGTCTGGGAACTTTCCACTGGTGACCGGCATACACCACTTCTCCCTACATAAAAGAAGGTAATGACCATGTATCCTCTAATAAATGTTTAGATATCAAATACAAAGTGTGATAGGAATCCAAATAGGGAATAATACTATGGCCGGGCATACAATGTTGCAATAAATTCTTGTTTATTTAACACCAGTTGGAAATTCTCTTGTTCCCTCCCCTCCTATTAAGTGCATACTTTTTAAACTTTCATCACTGCATTTCTTAACTTTTTCACAATTTTTAACAAAAATTGTACTCTGTACCCACTTTGATGTTTTATTATATAACTATTTTGGCTTACCTTTAACTCAGTCTATGTATTATAACAAAGAAATTTTTGTATTGATGTTGAATACTAATAAAAGATATACTTTGCTGTACTCTACTGCCACCTAGTGCTACTTCTTATAGGTGCGGTTGCTACAAACAATAACTGTGGTATAGAGTTCCCTATATCGGTGGACACATTGATGTCTGTAAGAGGATAATCCTCTTGTTGTGAAATTATACTATATGTATGTCTATAATGAGTATGTACTATACAATATGTGTGCAAATTTGATGTGTATGTACTGTATGTATGTATAAATATATGGATATGTATATACTGTATGTGTGTATATATTGTATGGGTTTGTATTTAAAGTTGCAAGGCAGTGGCTGGAAAGGTCATCAATGGCATCTATATTCCAGCTAAGTTTTTCTCCTATGCTTGATAAAGGGATGGCCACTGATGATTAATCCAGGTTCTGGGGCTTTGTTAATGGAGCTTGTTAGCCTGCATCATGAGAGCTCTCTCTGACCAGAGCTAGAGGTGAGGCTGTGAGTGAAACAAGCCTGGAGGTAAAGACTGCCATTGCATTTGTTTTTGTATCCTTAGTTAGAGAGGAAAAAGTCTATTGTATTGGCTAACGCCTAGATGGGCAGGTCTTTTGTTTTGTATTTTATTTCTGTTAGTTATGAGCCTGTACAAGTTGGGCTTATAACCACAACTGACAATAAAGACTGGAAGTCAAACCAGTGTTTGGAACTAAAAGTCGAACTCAGAGTCTCTGTGAGGCGAGCAGTTCCTTAAAGAGACAGAGACTTGTTTCAACAGGAAATTGGAGGAACTTATAAAACAGCTTGTGCAAACTAATGTTAACCTGTAAGTGCCTTACAGCGAAAGGTGCATGAAGAAGCCATGAAAGCCCACCGAGAGACCAATCATCTGTTGGTGAAAGCTCAGCAGGACATTGGACGGGAACAGCAGCAGGTGAACAAAACTCTCCAACAGCAAATCCAAGCCTTGGCAGAGAGACCTGAGGTGCTACCAGACCCGCAGCAGGCACCCTGGCAGCTGGTGCAAAACACAATGAGGAAAATGACCAAGGAGGATGATGTAGAGGCTTTCCTGGGCACCTTTGAGCGGATTGCTGAGAGTTCCCGGCTTCCTGAGGAGCAGTGGGCAGAAGTGCTAGCCCCCTTCTTAACAGGTGAGCCCCAGAAGGCTTATTTTAACCAGAGGGTGCAAGATACTAAAGTATATTCCAAGCTCAAGGGAGAAATCCAAGCCCGACTTGGGGTTACCCTTGCTCTCCGTGCACAGAGAGTTTATACCTGGGAGTACGACCCTGCCAAGCCAGCCAGGTCACAAATGTATTATCTCTTCCACCTGATCAACAAATGGCTGCAGCCAGAGGAGCTTACTGGAGCCCAAGTTGTGGAGCGAGTTGTCTGTGACTGCTTTGTCTATGCTCTGATAGCAAAAATACAGAGATGTGTCGGGTATTCAGATCCATAAAACTATGGATGAGCTGTAGTCCACAGTGGAGCGCTTTACGGCTACAGAAGAGTATCTTCAGGTGCTGTGTCCCACATCCCCTAGGAACAACAGAAAACTATCAACTGGTAAGACTGTTCCTTATTCTAAAGGGGTAAGACTGCCATCTAAAAAGGGTGGGTCACCGTCTTGTGGTCCTAGAGACCGGCCTTCAAGTCCAAAACAGGACTCTGTGTCTAAAGCCCGGGGTCAGGTAGTCCGCTGGCGCTGCCAAGGACTGGGACATATCGCTGCTAACTGCCCGGTGCTTGGAGAACCTATGGAGTGTGACTTGGGAAGGCGTAGGTCCATGTTTGCTAGACCTTCTTGTGCTGCACATATGGTCAATGCATCTAAAAAAAAGACAAACCTGTATTGTACAAATATAAGGTCATCCTGTGTTGGCATTGCTGGACTCTGGGAGTCTGGTGACTTTGGTACATGCAAGTCTGGTGGACCCTGACAAAGTCCAGACTCACCACACTAGTGTAATTTGTATCCATAGAGATACTAAGGACTATCCCACTGCTGTGATAATGGTGGAAACTACTTGTGGGACATTAAGCCATGAAGTCGGGCGTGGCTAAAAACCTGTTACACATTGCCATTATTGGACGAGATTTTCCCTTATTCTGGGATTTGTGTGAAAATAAAAACAGTCATTTGTATAATATGCATGATGTTAACCTGTCTGAACATATCTCTATGTCTGACACCTCGGCTGAGCCTGTCATTGCTGTACCTTTAGAGCAAGAGGAACCTAATAATTTTCCTTTAGAGGTCCTTGTTGAGGAAATAGTTCCTGAATCAGAACTTTCCCAATTACAAATATCCAGGGGAAATTTTGGTACGGAACAGCTGAGAGATCCGAATCTTGTTAATGCCTGGAGAAATGTAAAAGTTATTAACGGTGTATCCCAAGAACCAGGCGTTGAATTGGTGTATCCCCATTTTATGGTACACAATGACTGAAGAAAACCCCAACTGATGTAATAGAGCAGCTTGTGGCCTCAGCCCATTTCCAAAAAGCAGGTCAGAGCCTTCTTGGGCATAGCAGGTTATTACTATTTATTACTATTGCTGCTCCTCTCGTAGACCTTACCAAGGGGTCAAAGTCAAACATGGTAAAGTGGAATGAGGAGGCAGAACAGGCTTTACAGTGATTGAAGGAGGTGATGTGTAGGAGGCCGGTATTGATTTCACTTTAAGGAGGAGTTCATACTGCAAGCAGATGCCTCTAATGTTGGGTTAGGGGCTGTCCTTTCTCAAGTAAAAAATGGAGAAGAGCACCCTGTAATGTACCTCAGCAGAAATCTAACAACTGCTGAAAAAAATTATGCGATAATAGAAAGGGAATGCCTTGCTCTAAAGTGGGCCATTGAGTCTCTGAGATATTATCTCCTGGGCAGACAGTTTAGGCTAGTCACAGACCATTCACCCTTAAAATAGGCCCAAAGTAAGGGGAAAATTGCGAGATTGACTAGATGGTTCCTTGCTCTGCAAGATTTTAAGTTTTATGTGGAACATCGTCCAGGAGCTCAACAAGGTAATGCGGACGCGTTATCACACGCACATTGTTTAATGACACAATTTGCTCCTCCCCACAGGTCTGAGCAGAGGGGGAGGGTATGTAAGGCATGGCTGCAAAGTTCATCAATGGCATCTTTATTCCAGCTAGGTTTTTTTCCTATGCTTTCTAAAGGGATGGCCACTGAGGATTAATCCAGGTTCTGGGGCTTTGTTAATGGAGCTTGTTAGCCCGCACCTGGTCCAGGGCTTTAGAAACCCGAGCTGCATCATGAGAGCTCTCTCTGACCAGAGCTAGAGGTGAGGCTGTGAGTGAAACAAGCCTGGAGGCCAGGCTTGTTTGTTTTTGTATCCTTAGCTAGAGAGGGAAAAAGCTATTGTATTAGCTAGCGCCTAGACGGGCAGGTTTTTTGTGTTGTATTTTATTTCTGTTAGTTATGAGCCTGTACAAGTTGGGCTTGTAACCACAATTGACAATAGAGACTGGAAGTCAAACCAGTGTTTGGAACTAAAAGTCGGACTCAGCGTCTCTGTGAACTGTCTTGGCTCTCACCAGTAAGCTGAACCCCTACAAAGTATTTGAATGTGTGTGTTTATATGAGTGTATGAATTTGTGCGCCATGCAAAATCTGCTATGGGGCCAGCTTCTCCTAGTTATGCCCCTGATAGAGATGCAGAACTAAACCATCACAGCCCCCTTTATAACAATATGGTAGGTATCCCCAGTGGTTACACTTACATATCCTAGCAAAATCAGAATAATTAATAAAGAATATAAGAATTTAAAGAATTTTTAAATACGTGAAATTCCTAAACATTGAAAATCAATGTCCCTATGGCATCTCCCACTGTATATCTCTCTCACACACACTGTCCTCCCTGACAGACACAGAAATAAGGGTGGGACAGATCAAATGAGTCATATCCCTGCTGCCACAACTCCTCCTATTCATCAGCACTCACACATGTAAACAGAGAACCATGGAGAGTCTGCAGACAGCACTAACATAAGTAACGGTTTTCTAAATCACTTGATGACCATTCAAGGAGTACTATTATGACAGTAAAGTGACATGGAAGACTTATGTAAAGGGCAACCCCTTTAAGTAAAATATATAAATTTTTATCTTTAATAGTTTTTATTGCAGTGAGGACAAAATACACTTACATCTGGTGCTAGGTACACACCAGGAACTGTAACAGTCTGTTGGTTATTCAGCTGCAATTATAGTGTATTCAGCCTTTAATCACATACCATGCAGAGTCTTGTGTCACAGGTTCACTAAATTGCAGGAACGGAATTCCTTGCATTATATACATAGATGTAACAAATCCTGTCCCCTACAGTTTGGTTAACCTGTGACACAGGGCTCCATGATCTCAGGCTTATTATGCTAAATGTGAAGTCACCCTTACTGGAGGCTAATTTAGGTAGACAAAATAAATCAAATCCATGGAGCATAAAAAGAACTTGCTCTGTGGCTTCGAAACCCATCAGGTGTCAGAGAAATCTGTGTTTCAATTATGGCAAAAGAAAACACCTGATTTGGAGTGCTTTTTCTTTGTCAATATATTTTAATATTTTGGACATTTAGCAGTATTTTCTGGGTAAGAGTACCTGCACATGTTGTGTATTACCTGCACATTAGTAGTGTGGAATATATGTGCAATGGATCTACAGCATAGTACTGTAGGATTTATGATCTACAGCAATTAAATGACATGGCAATTAGTTGCTGCTGATCAAGGTGTTTTGGTTGGTTTCTGATGCTTGCAGAATGGCTGGAGAATTACCATAGGAATAAATTCCACAGCCCATGCAACGTGTCCTTTAAGGATACTAAGACCTAAAGATCAAAAGGACACCTATTGCATATCTGAGTGTAAGAAATATAGTAAGAATAAATAGACGTGTGGTCAATTCACTGCAACTACTATAAGGCTTACAAAACTTTTGATAAAGTACTCTCAATAATAAACTTGTGATTTTCTTCTTGACAAGTTCATTCTACATTTGTGGTACTCAAGCAGGCTTCTTTGTAACAGCCTTTTTGGATAAGATCCTGCTGCTCTGCACTTATAGCATTATTGTCAGCTGTACACTGTACTTGTGAATAATGTTTCCTAGCAACCATTATAAAAGGGCTTTTTCATTATTACACATACAACAGAAGCTTTTTGGTGATTTTTTATTTTTGTTGTTATTATTATTACCATGATTATCCTTTTTCAAATTTCTACTTTTTCATGTATAAAACTTTTGTTTCTGTAACTTAGACTGATATAACATTGATATTATTAAAAGTATCAAAACTTTTGAAGCTTTTATTGTGCAGGTGATAATATTAAACATTGTAATTTAAAGTAAAGCATCTTCTGTGCCTTTTTCTGTTCTTTTCCCTGTAGTGAGCAGTTTTTAAAAGCCATCAGAGACTTGTCAACTACACACAAATAAAAAGTCTAGAGATTGACGCTTTCCTTACCCAGAAGTATTTCTCTTAATGATTCAGGTAATTACACTATCCAGACTGTCTGTAAAGTGTTAAGTCATTACACACTTTCAGGTTCTTTCATCTTTCAGCTGCCAGTGGAGTTAAAGAAGACCAGAGTTCAAAATGTAAAATTTTACAGTACAGCAGTAGATGGGGATTTGCCACATCATTTATTACCATCTCAAAATCACACATTATAATGCATGGGTTAAAACAGCCTTGGGTCTGGTATGTCATGGCAACAAATTCATGCCTCCTGATTAAATTCTGCCAGGACAGATATTATCCTGCTATGGACTGCACATGAGTGTGCATGTGCTAGTAACCCCACCCAACACCCTCCTCTCCTAGTCTAGCTGCGGATTCCTATGGCAACCCGCACAAGACAGTCAGAGAGATATGCAACTGCTAGCTGATGAACAGTTGCAAATTGCAAATTAGAAAATTGCTTATTTTGGCTTTGTGCAGAGCTAGGCAAAAGTTTTTATACTTTATAGTTGTACTTTAAAACTTTTGGAAGGTGGTAATGAAAAAATGAAGCACAAAACTGAAAACACTTGTTTTTTTATAGACTTCTATGCTTTTGCTTTGCTATTAACTCATGGCTGCGGTCCTATCAATGATAGTGGCAGCTTCCTCTAATTTACTGTGTAGATACAGATGATTGGCAATCACTTATAGGATTACCCCCTTAACTTAGAGATAAAGAACAGTGATGCTGTAAATTGAATAAATGAAATGGTATACTGTTTCTTTTCCCCAAAAACAATATAAAAAGAGGATCAACTGCCCCTGCTTTATGATATGCTGCCTTTAAATTACACCTCATGTTCTAGGGGACAAGTTACACATATTTCTCTGACTAACCTGTCTTTTTATTATTTAAGTGGGCATTAGAGATGAGCGAGCACTAAAATGCTCGGGTACTCGTTATTCGAGACGAACTTTTCCCGATGCTCGAGTGCTCGTTTCGAGTAACGAGCCCCATTGAAGTCAATGGGAGACTCGAGCATTTTTCAAGGGGACCAAGGCTCTGCACAGGGAAGCTTGGCCAAACACCTGGGAACCTCAGAAAAGGATGGAAACACCACGGAAATGGACAGGAAACAGCAGGGGCAGCATGCATGGATGCCTCTGAGGCTGCTTAAATGCACCATTATGCCAAAATTATGGGCAACAGCATGGCCATGACAGAGTGACAGAATGAAGCTAGATAGCATCTAAAACATCCAATAATTGACCCTGACACTATAGGGGACGGCATGCAGAGGCAGCGGCAGCAGCCGAAGGCTAGAGAGTGGCATGGCGACATACCCTAAATGGACTCAGGCTTCAAACCAATGGGTAGCAGAGAGGAACCAAAGGAGGTGAGCAAGAAGCGCTCAAATAATATTGGTACATGATAAAAGTTTGCCAGTATATTTTGTGGATTACACAGCAGGGTGGCGACAAAGTTAACATGGAAGCCATGAAAACAATCCAAAATTCTGCCTGACACAGCTCGTTTGATAAGGGGACGATGTATGGAGGCAGTGAACTAGTAGTAGATTAAAGGTGCTGCAGTTAAAACTATGTTAGTTGGTTCTTGGCATGGAGCTGGCGCTCCGCTGCCAGGCGAGCTTTCGCCAATCCAAGCCCCTGTCTCTAGGCTACTCCCCAAACAGCACTTCTAAGAACCTTTCGGATAAGATCAAGTGTAGTAGCGTTCTTATAAGTTTGGGATATGGCGGGTGAGGGGAATGTAAACATCTGCGCAAGAAGCGCTGAAATAATATCCGTAAATGAAAAAAGTTTTCCAGTATATTTTGTGGCTTACACAGCAGGGTGGCGACAAAGTTAACAAGTTTGATGTGGAATGCCCTGCAATAGCTCTTGGGCGGTGTGCCTTTTATCACCTAGGCTCAGCAGTTTGAGCACCGCCTGCTGTCGCTTAGCAACGGCACTGCTGCTGTGCCTAGAGCTACCGACTGATGGCGCCATGCCCACGGATGGTAATTCGGAGGAGGAGGAGGTGGAGGAGGGGTGGGAGGATTTGGAGGTATAGTAGGCCTTTGAGACCTGGACCGAGGTAGGCCCCGCAATCCTCTGCGTCGGCAGTATATGACCAGCCCCAGGGTCAGACTCGGTCCCAGCCTGCACCAAGTTAAGTGTAGTAGCGTTCTTATAAGTTTGGGATATGGCGGGTGAGGGGAATGTAAACAGATGCGCAAGAAGCGCATGATGCGCATGGAGCTGGCGCTCCGCTGCTAGGCGAGCTTTCGCCAATCCAAGCCCCTGTCTCTAGGCTACTCCCCAAACAGCACTTCTAAGAACCTTTTGTATAAGATCAAGTGTAGTAGCGTTCTTATAAGTTTAGGATATGGCGGGTGAGGGGAATGTAAACAGATGCGCAAGAAGCGCTGAAATAATATCCGTAAATGGTAAAAGTTTGCCAGTGTATTTTGTGGATAACACAGCAGGGTGGCGACAAAGTTAACAACTTTGATGTGGAATCCATGAAAACAACCCAAATTTCGGCCTGACAAACCTCGTTTGATAAAGGGACGATGTATGGAGGCAGCTATATGGACGACTTTTGGAGGTAGCAATGGAGACAACGTGTGGAGGCTGCTATGGAGACAATTCAATTTGGATAGTGCCTGTATGTGGCAGTCCAAAAAATTTTTCAAACCAGAGGAGCAGGTAGGTGGCCCTCCAGAAAAATGGAATAGATTGAGTGCCTGTATGTGGCAGTCCAAAAAATTTTTCAAACCAGAGGAGCAGGTAGGTGGCCCTCCAGAAAAATGGAATAGATTGAGTGCCTGTATGTGGCAGTCCAAAAAATTTTTCAAACCAGAGGAGCAGGTAGGTGGCCCTCCAGAAAAATGGAATAGATTGAGTGCCTGTATGTGGCAGTCCAAAAAATTTTTCAAACCAGAGGAGCAGGTAGGTGGCCCTCCAGAAAAATGGAATAGATTGAGTGCCTGTATGTGGCAGTCCAAAAAATTTTTCAAACCAGAGGAGCAGGTAGGTGGCCCTCCAGAAAAATGGAATAGATTGAGTGCCTGTATGTGGCAGTCCAAAAAAGTTTTTAAACCAGAGGAGCAGGTAGGTGGCCCTCCAGAAAAATGGAATAGATTGAGTGCCTGTATGTGGCAGTCCCAAAAAATTGTTTAAAACATAGGACCGGAAAGGTGGCCCTCCAGAAAAATTGAATAGATTGAGTGCCTGTATGTGGCACTCCCAAAAATTGTTTAAAACAGAGGACCGTGTCGGTGGCCCTCCAGAAAAATTAAATGCATAAAGTACTATACCTAGAGCCAGTGGGCCCTGTCAAAAAACAGCCAGTTTCCTCTGCTTTACTGTAGAAAGAGGAGGAGAAGGAGGAAAATGAGGAGGAGGAGGAGGAGTGGATAAATTATTCAGGTTGAGCTTCCTTCACCTGCTGGAGATTTGAAATTAGGAGAAATCCATGCTTTATTCATCTTGATAAGCGTCAGCCTGTCAGCGCTGTCAGTCGACAGGCGTGTACGCTTATCGGTGATGATGCCACCAGCTGCACTGAAAACCCGCTCTGACAAGACGCTAGCGGCAGGGCAGGCAAGAACCTCCAAGGCGTAGAGCGCCAGTTCGTGCCACATGTCCAGCTTTGAAACCCAGTAGTTGTAGGGAGCTGTGTGATCATTTAGGACGATGGTATGGTCAGCTACGTACTCCCTCACCATCTTTCTGTAAAGATCAGCCCTACTCTGCCGAGACTGGGGACAGGTGACAGTGTCTTGCTGGGGTGACATAAAGCTGGCAAAAGCCTTGTAAAGCGTACCCTTGCCAGTGCTGGACAAGCTGCCTGCTCGCCTACTCTCCCTCGCTACTTGTCCCGCAGAACTACGCACTCTGCCGCTAGCGCTGTCAGAAGGGAAATACTGTTTCAGCTTGTGCACCAGGGCCTGCTGGTATTCATGCATTCTCACACTCCTTTCCTCTCCAGGGATGAGAGTGGAAAGATTTTGCTTGTACCGTGGGTCCAGGAGAGTGAACACCCAGTAATCGGTGCTGGAATAAATTCTTTGAACGCGAGGGTCACGGGATAGGCAGCCTAGCATGAAATCTGCCATATGCGCCAGAGTACCAACGCGTAAGAATTCACTCCCCTCACTGGCCTGACTGTCCATTTCCTCCTCCTCCAACTCCTCCAACTCCTCTTCTTCTGCCCATACACGCTCAACAGTGTAGGACTCAACAATGGTCCCCTCTTGTGTCTCGCCAACATTCTCCTCCTCTTCCTCCTCATCCTCCTCCACCTCCACCTCCTCCGATATGCGCTGAGAAACAGACCTAAGGGTGCTTTGGCTATCAACAAGGGAATCTTCTTCCCCTGTCTCTTGTGAGGAGCGCAAAGCTTCCGACTTCATGCTGACCAGAGAGTTTTTCAACAGGCCAAGCAGCGGGATGGTGAGGCTGATGATGGCGGCATCGCCACTGACCATCTGTGTTGACTCCTCAAAGTTACTCAGCACCTGACAGATATCAGACATCCACGTCCACTCCTCATTGTAGACTTGAGGAAGCTGACTGACCTGACTACCAGTTCTGGTGGAAGTTGACATCTGGCAGTCTACAATCGCTCGGCGCTGCTGGTAAACTCTGGATAACATGGTCAGTGTTGAATTCCACCTCGTGGGCACGTCGCACAACAGTCGGTGAGCGGGCAGTTGGAGGCGGCGCTGCGCTGCCCTGAGAGTGGCAGCATCTGTGCTGGACTTCCTGAAATGCGCACAGATGCGGCGCACCTTCGTGAGCAAATCAGACAGATTGGGGTATGTCTTGAGGAAACGCTGAACTATCAGATTTAACACATGGGCCAGGCATGGCACATGTGTCAGTCTGCCGAGTTGCAGAGCCGCCACCAGGTTACGGCCGTTGTCACACACAACCATGCCTGGCTTCAGGTTCAGCGGTGCCAGCCACAGATCAGTCTGCGCCGTGATGCCCTGTAATAGTTCTTGGGCGGTGTGCCTTTTATCGCCTAGGCTCAGCAGTTTGAGCACCGCCTGCTGTCGCTTAGCGACGGCACTGCTGCTGTGCCTAGAGCTACCGACTGATGGCGCCATGCCCACGGATGGTCTTTCGGAGGAGGAGGTGGAGGAGGGGTGGGAGGAGGAGGAGGCATAGTAGGCCTCAAACACCTGGACCGAGGTAGGCCCCGCAATCCTCGGCGTCGGCAGTATATGACCAGCCGCAGGGTCACACTCGGTCCCAGCCTCCACCAAGTTAACCCAATGTGCCGTCAGAGATATATAGTGGCCCTGCCCGGCAGCACTCGTCCACGTGTCCGTGGTCAGGTGGACCTTGTCAGAAACGGCGTTGGTCAGGGCACGGATTATGTTGTCTGACACGTGCTGGTGCAGGGCTGGGACGGCACATCGGGAAAAGTAGTGGCGGCTGGGGACCGAATACCGAAAGGCCTCGGTCTCTACTAGCCTATAGGGCAGCATCTCCAGGCTTAGCAATCTGGAGATGTGCACATTAAGGGCTTGGGCGTGCGGGTGGGTTGCACTATATTTGCGTTTCCGCTCCAGCGTCTGGGGTATGGAGAGCTGAACGCTGGTGGATGCTGTGGAGGATCGTGGAGGTGACGATGGGGTTTTTGTGGCAGGGTCCTGGGCAGGGGGCTGACTATCAGCTGACACAGGGGAAGGAGCAGTGGTGTGCACGGCCGGAGGTGAACGCGCTTGTTGCCACTGAGTGGGGTGTTTAGCATTCATATGCCTGCGCATACTGGTGGTAGTTAAGCTAGTAGTGGTGGAACCCCTGCTGATCCTGGTTTGGCAAATGTGGCACACCACAGTCCGTCGGTCATCCGGTGTTTCCTTAAAGAACCTCCAGACTTCTGAAAATCTAGCCCTCGCCGCAGGAGCCCTCGCCACGGGAGCTTCACTAGTTGACACATTTGGCGCTGATGCACCAGCTCTGGCCCTGCCTCTCCGTCTGGCCCCACCACTGCCTCTTCCAACCTGTTCTGGTCGAGGACTCTCCTCCGTCTCAGAAGCACTGTGTTCACCCGGCCTCTCAACCCAGCTTGGGTCTGTCACCTCATCATCCTCCGATCCCTCAGTCTGCTCCCCCCTCGGACTTCCTGCCCTGACAACAACTTCCCCATTGTCTGACAACCGTGTCTCCTCATCGTCGGACACCTCTTTACACACTTCTTCCACTACGTCAACAAGGTCATCATCACCCACAGACTGCGACTGGTGGAAAACCTGGGCATCGGAAAATTGCTCATCAGCAACCGGACAAGTGGTTTGTGACTGTGGGAAGGGTCCAGAAAACAGTTCCTCAGAGTATGCCGGTTCAAATGGCAAATTTTGCTGGGAGGGGGCAGACTGGGGGGGAGGAGGCTGAGGTGCAGGAGCTGGAGGAGTGCCGATTTCGGTGACATGGGTGGACTGCGTGGAAGACTGACTGGTGGACAAATTGCTCGAAGCATTGTCGGCAATCCACGACATCACCTGTTCGCACTGTTCTGGCCTCAACAGTGCTCTACCACGATTCCCAGTAACTTCAGACATGAACCTAGGGAGTGTAGCTCTGCGGCGTTCCCCTGCTCCCTCATAAGCAGGTGGTGTCTCACCCCGCCCAGGACCACGGCCTCTGACCCCTGCAGTAGTTGGACGCCCACGTCCCCGCCCTCGTCCTCTACCCCTAGCCCTCGGGTTAAACATTTTGAAAATGAGAGTTATAACTTGTTTTTTTTTTTTAACTTTTTTTTTTTTTTTGGTTTTTTTTTTTGTGTTTTTTAGTTTTTAAAACCAAACGATGCTATCCTATTGCTATGGCTATTTTCTAGCCAAGTATTACAGCACACTACTATGCCAGATGAGATGACGCTGAGTTATGAAAAAAATAAACGTAAAATAAAAAAGGAAATGGCAGACTGTGCCTAGTTGAAATACAACCCCGGGCCCTAATAAATTTTCCCACTTCGGTCTTTGCGATGGATATGTGCGTCACTAAAACACAGTGGTCGCAAGTCTGACTCCAAATTGCTCCCAATTTGATAGTAGATGCACTGCAGCAAGTACAGCCACCAGCAGATCAACCAGAAATCAAATATATATAACGCTACTGTAGGCGTAATTAAGACGTTTGTATTCTCCTATGGCTATTTTCTAGCCAAGTATTACAGCACACTACTATGCCAGATGAGATGACGCTGAGTTATGAAAAAAATAAACGTAAAATAAAAAGAAACTGGCAGACTGTGCCTAATTGAAATACAACCCCGGGCCCTAATAAATTTTCCCACTTCGGTCTTTGCGATGGATATGTGCGTCACTAAAACACAGTGGTCGCAAGTCTGACTCCAAATTGCTCCCAATTTGATAGTAGATGCACTGCAGCAAGTACAGCCACCAGCAGATCAACCAGAAATCAAATATATATATAACGCTACTGTAGGCGTAATTAAGACGTTTGTATTCTCCTATGGCTATTTTCTAGCCAAGTATTATAGCACACTACTATGCCAGATGAGATGACGCTGAGTTATGAAAAAAATAAACGTAAAATAAAAAGAAACTGGCAGACTGTGCCTAATTCTACTCAAACCCCTAATAAATTTTCCCACTTTGGTGTTTGAGGTGGATATGTGTGTCACTAAGAGCTAAACACAACGGTAGCAAGTCCCCCTGCTAATTCCTCACAATATGGTACTAGCTGCAAATAAAAAAAAAAAAAAATTATAACGTTATTGTAGCCCTAAGAAGGGCTGTTGGGTTCTTTTAGAATAACTCCTGCCTAACAGTAAGCTAATAGAACACCCTAACGCTTTCCCTGAGCAGCAGCAGCTCTCTCCCTAGCGGCATCCAGACAGAGAATGATCCGAGCAGCGCGGGCAGCGGCTAGTCTATCCCAGGGTCACCTGATCTGGCCAGCCAACCACTGCTATCTACGTGTAAGGGTACCACGTCATGCTGGGTGGAGTGCAGAGTCTCCTGGCTTGTGATTGGCTCTGTTTCTGGCCGCCAAAAAGCAAAACGGCGGGAGCTGCCATTTTCTCGAGCGGGCGAAATACTCGTCCGAGCAACGAGCAGTTACGAGTACGCTAATGCTCGATCGAGCATCAAGCTCGGACGAGTATGTTCGCTCATCTCTAGTGGGCATTTATTATTACAATATACACAGTCCAAGTATCAGAGACTCATGTAATTGTTAAAACATTTAATATGGTATTCATTAACTAAATGAAAAATGTCTATTTATGTGAATATGCTACAAGTAAATTATTTAATATTTTAATGTCTTAAGAAAATCTAATTTCATTCCATTCTGCGTGCTTTGGTGATATGTTATGTTGAGAATGGTAACATTTGAACCAGGCAAATTGAGAATAATACATTACAGAGAGCAAAGCTTTATTTTTTTATCCACTGTGGTAGCAGAAATTGCAGAGTTCAGAAAGATGATATATTCCTGTGGCATAGCACCTCTAGCCTCCTGACACATTGAGCCATGCTATTATGGTGAACCTTGAATTTCTGTATTTAATTGCTATGTGATCCGGTATGTCACTAACTGTTTCTCCATTTTTTTGTTTCACCAAATACCTGCTGTAACGTTATAAGCGTCAAATGTGAGAACAGTAGCAATAAATGGTTGCATGCCATGTATTTCTCATTTAAAACTTAACAGAGAATGAGCCAGAAGACAAGAATTCTCTATTGGAAATCTAATTTGTCTTCAGTGAGAATGATCTACATGCAATGTTCAATGACCTATATTCCATAGAAGCACAAGGTATGAAAAAACATTTTTATTTACATGTGTTATATATTTTATTAGGTGATCAATGCATTAATGTACCTAATCATCTTCCCTTTTGGTATGATATACACCTAGGATTATTAAAAGTGCACCAATGTCTTATCTTGTGGTGCTCCTGGTCTCTCTTCCGCTATAAAATTACTCACAAAGCATCCACAGCCAATCCCTGGTGACTCCTGATTATAAGAAGTACCTACCACTACAGTACAGTGCCTAAGTTATATAGGAACATAGCTTGCTAGTACCTTGCAAAGGTGTTTGTTTCTGCTATAATCCAATTCCTGTGATGGTGACCCCAGATTTGCTGTGCAACTTACTAACCATTACTGATCTTGGCCTGTGTGATCTTTCACGGTTCTCCCCCAAATGCTTTGTTTTTTTCTGATCAAGTGGCATTGAGCCAAGATTCCAATGAGGAACCTAAAAGGTGTCCTTGTGGGTCCACAACTACTATTGTTTACTTTACTATCATGCTGTGAAGTGAATTTTTCTATCTTTATTATACCCACTAGTCCTGAAAAAGGGGGTTACATGCCAGCATCATAGGCATCTATAATTGTTTCATGTTTCAACTGTTTGATGTAACTCATGGGGTGCACTCACACTAGAGAGCCTCACATTTAGAACATAAAGCCTCTCTGTCTTTACACTAAATTCTACTCGTCTTGCGCCCAATGCCCAATTTTCTCTGGGAAACCCATACTCCTCAGTCTCCCTGACACTACAAACTGCAAATGTATAGGCCAGGAGGTGCATAACCACACTATGTACCCCCTACCACTTACGCGACTATAGACTGCACAGAGCCACTCTGCTCACTGATACAGTCACATACTTTTCCATACACTTATTACAGCTGCCACCACTCGTAATTATGGCTTATGAGATGTCATAACACACACCAAGATAAACACTCTTCTACAGTCATGGCCATAAGTTTTGAGAATGACACAAATATTATATTTTCACATGGTCTGTTGCCCTGTGTTTTTTATGCGTGTTTGTCAGATGTTTTTATCACATACAGAAATACAAGTGCAATCATATTATAAGTAACATGAGCTTTTATTGACAGTTAGAATGAGTTAATGCAGCAAGTCAATATTTGCAGTGTTGACCCTTCTTCTTCAGGACCTCTCCCTGGCAGCTCTCAATCAACTTCTGGACCAAATCCTGACTGATATCAGTCCATTCTTGCATAATCAATGCTTGCATTTTGTCACATTTTGTTGGTTTTTGTTTGTCCACCCGTCTCTTGATGTCACAATTAAGAACTGCGGAGTTTCCAGGCCATGGACCCAACATCGCTATGTTTTGTTCCCTGAGACATTTAGTTATCACCTTTGCTTTATGGCAAGGTGCTCCATCATCCTGGAAAAGGCATTGTTGATCACCAAACTGCTCTAGGACGATTGGGAGAAGTTGCTCTTGGAGGACATTCTGATACCATTCTTTATTCTTGGATGTGTTTGTAGGCAAGACTATGAGAGAGACGATTCCCTTGGCTGAGAAGCAACCCCACACATGAATGGTTGCAGGATGCTTTACAGTTGGCATGAGACAAGACTGGTGGTATCGCTCACCTTGTCTTCTCCGAACAAGCTGTTTTCCAGATGTTCCAAACAATCGGAAAGGGGATTCAGCAGAGAAAATGACTTTACCCCAGTCCTCAGCAGTCTACTCCCTGTACCTTTTGCAGAATATCAGTCTGTGCCTGATGTTTTTTTCTGGAGAGAAGTGGCTTCTTTGCTGCCCTCCTTCACACCAGGCCTGGCTCCAAGAGTCTCCGCCTCACAGTGCGTGCAGATGCACTCACACCTGCCTGCTGCCATTCCTGAGCAAGCTCTGCACTGCTGATAGCCCGATTCCCAAAGCTGAAACACTTTTAAGAGACGGTCCTGGCGCTTGCTGGTCCTTCTTGGGCGCCCTGCAGCCTCTTTGGCAACAATGGAACCTCTTTCCTTGAATTCCTTGATGATGCGATAGATTGTTGACTGAGGTGCAATCTTTCTAGCTATGATACTCTTCCTTGTAAGGCCAGTTTTGTGCAGTGCAATCCCAATTGGGATTTTTTGGAATGATCTTGGCTGATGTCTGATTGTTATGATGCAATTCAATAGTTGCACAGAAGTTCTTGCTGTGGTATTCAAACAAATGGGTTCTTATTTGCAGCCTCTTCCAAACTTCTGCATGTCTATCACTTAATTCAAGGGTTTGTCTAGCTCAAACTTAAAGCAGCAATTTGATTCTCATTCTGTTAAAAATACAGCAAAAGCTTTTACACTAGAAAATAAAACTTAACTCATTTTTATCAGGCAGACTGACTTTGGTTGATAATGATAAAATGCTTGTTTGCTAGAAATCTGGTTCCTAGTGACAAATGTGAGGGAAAAGAATAATGGAACATGTTGATTATACAGATGATTTCTCAAGTCAGGTCTTGCAGTTACCAATTACATTCTCTCTGCTGAAAAAATGGCAATTTTAGATGTAGGCTGAGGGAGATTTCTGTGGGCAGAAGGCTAGCTGAATGTGTACAGTAAACTGTATACAATATTACAGAAAGTTGTCCCTATTGTAGTCCATGTTAGGCTATTTCTGCTACTTGAAATAAAACTGCATATAGTAAAAGACATTTTCTAAGCTTTTCAAGTAATAAGTAAAGTCTTTGGAATTTTTCTTCTTCCTTCATATAAATGCCAAGTTATATACAAGAACTAGTATTCCCACTAGTAAGCCACATTATATCTGATCATTGGTATACTGCTGATTTTATTTACTCTCATCTTAATAGCATATGCCCTGAGCCTTTAATATATGCTTATTTATTCCTGTCAGGTTCAAGGAGGCCAACAGATCTCAACTGTGCCGTCTTTCTCTACTGCTCAGCTTTTTTATCTTTAATTTGACCATAAGAAGACCAAATATTAATTATGGCAGACGAAATAGATTGGCATCAATTTGAACAGCCATGTTTTTTGTAAAAATAAATGAGTCTAACCTTTGGTTGTGTATTCTATTCACACATTGCTTTTAAACAAAAAAGTTTGGGCTTTGCATTAACTCTTCAGTACATTTTTTTTACAAGAACATTTATTTTGAAAGAAAATATGTTTACCCCTCAACACATTATAAATTAAATATAAATAGCTATATTTACTTTATACTATATATTCAGATTAGAGAGCTTGGATGATGTTCATTGGCTTAACAACTTGGCCCTTTTTTCGTTTTTGCGGTTTAATTTTTCAGATTCTTTAAGGCTACATTCAGAGGCTTATTAAAGTTAAAGGGATATACAATTTCCCAATATACTTTCTGTATCAATTCCTCACAGTTTTCTAGATCTCTGCTTGGTGTCCTTCTATAGAAAGCTTCATTGTTTATTTCCAATGGAAAGAAATCTGACCATGGTCACACAGGTGTGCAGCTCGTTAGTATCATAGAGCTTAATCAGAGCCATGTGTTATAACGAGCTGTGCACCTGTGTGACCATGGTCAGATTTCTGTCCACTGGAAGTAAACATAGGAGCTTTCTATAGAAGGACAGCAAGCAGAGATCTAGAGAATCGTGAGGAATCGATACAGAAAGTATATAGGAAAAATGTATCATTTTTCATCATGCAAACAATAAAATTAATTTGTCAAAATTAGAATACCCCTTTAACACATTAATATACATAAAGATACAGTACACTCAAAAACTAACTCGTCAGATTGCAATTAAAGAATTAGGAGTTAAGTAACAATATACTAATGTTGCATACAAACAGTTCATGGAAAAAAAGTAACAATATTAATTACTATTAGATAGCGAGTGGCAAATTGTCAGGAGAAGGCGGCACGGAAAGATACAGTCTTCTAATGTATAGAGTCCTCAAATCTGAACAAGTCATGAGGCCGCTTCGCTAATTTAAAGTCAGAGGGTTTTCGACCCATACCCCTGGTGGTGATGTCACTGTGAGGGGGAGTTTATTCTAATAAAACCCCATAACTTTTGATTGGAAGATGGTACAACTGTTCCATTGCTCCCAATCCGAAGGGAATATCGCTACTGTTCACCCCATACCAAACTTGGGGTGTATAGGTCTAACATTAGGGGTGTTTTGCAATTGGCTGGGTTCCCCTTCAGCTAGGCTTTTGATACTCGGGCCATGAGGATATCTAGATCCTATAATTCTCCCCTGTAACTGGGGATCCATAATTATGAATTATGCCCCAGTTATGGACAGCTATGATATTTCTTTTGTCTCATAGTTTTTTTGGTGGCAAAGCAACACACAGGCCCACTATTCCTTTCATCTCTTTGTCCCCAGAGATAAGCTAGCAGAGGTGTAAATTTCTGCACTTGCTCTGTGGTGACAGAGGAATATCCTGTGGTGTAGGTTCCAGCTAGCCTTCCTGCCAGCTGTAATAATAATTAAACACTTAACTATCGTCTTTTTACAGCGGTCATTAAAGGGGTATTCCGATCTGGGCATTTACATTTAATTTAATTCATTTTCCATATGTAAACATTTGTTCAATTGGATGTTATTTAAAAAAATGTTCCTTTGTGAAGATAATTTCTCATTAAAGTAGCCATGCTATCCCTTAGAAACGAAATGGCTTCCTTGGATACGACCACCTCATTTGGCAGTGGTGGCCAGACATGTGCTATTGAGTCCTGCCTGACCACCTGGATTCAGGGATCATTACCACAGGATGCCAACCATGTAGTAACTCCCAGACATTTCACATACAAAAAACTTTTGTTTCATTGTGCAATCACTACATCAGAGCTGGCTGTATCCGAGAACAGCCTTTTTTCTAAGGGACTATATGACTACATTTATGAGAAATTATCTTCACCCAGGTAAAAAAAAATTTATAACATCTAATTGAAAAAATGTTTATATATGGCTCATTAATGAAACTGAATGTGAATGCCCAGATGGGAATACTCCTTTAAGGGTTCTTCTTCTGATGTGCTGCCTTTCTACGGAAGGGAGTCAGAAGAAGATTTCGGGACATTGGGTCCTGCAAGTTCCAGTGTCGGGCTGTGACATCACAGCCCAGACCCCACACTTACACCCAGGATTGGAAAAACTCAGATCCTGGGTGTATAACCCCTTGCATGACTGCAGCAGGTTACCGGTTGATCCGATCCCTACTGCCACAGGCCCGAGGTCCAGTGAGTGCCCCAAGGCTGCCGGCTCCTCTTCACGCCGTATTCCGCATGATTATGATATTATAAGATTGTAAGATTATAACTATATTTTTTAATCCCAGGTGTTAATACCATTGATGAGCTATGATAATACAACCATGCACCGGCTCCTACAGGATGGGATGTCCTGCAAAGTTCTTCTAATGTGCCGCCATATAAACCTGACTCAACTACTCCAGATGGTTGTCAGAAAAACCCAATACGGTGGTCGTTAAAGGGTTAAAAGTCAATTGTTAATTTTTTTTATTTCAACACAGTTTAGCCTTTTGAAGTTTCACATCATTAAAAGCTAGTCCTTATCAGCTATGTCAAAGTCTTCAAATAATTGGAATTTTTTTTACAGTACCTAGAAAAACAATGTATACTGTCCTCATTGAACAATGGTAAATTGTAGTATTTTGTCCTGCTGTGATTATAAAGAAATGCACTGAGATTCATTTTACATGCTCCAAAACTTCCATGTTCATTATTTCATATAAAATGATGACAACTTACCTTGAATAGAATAAATTGCCTTCATACTGGACAGTTTGTTAATCAAACATTGCAAGACCCTTGTCCTGCCTTTGATTAATCAGACAATGAGCCTTCTCATTAAATAATAATACTGCAGAAAATTCCAAGGTCTTGCTGCAAACTCCACTTATGATGATAATGAAGCAAGTAAGATAGAACAGATAGCGTGAAAAAAACCTACCATATTCTAAACCATATCATAAAACATTCACTAAATGGTAAGCAGTCAATTATATCAATACACTGCATGAATGTAAAGAATGAAACATTTAAACATACAGCGAGACATTTTATAGAAATATTAATGAAGCCAGTCGTAAGTATGTCATCTATTTACTAGTCCTAATTATATCTTTGGAATAAAAAATGGAAAAGATATCTAACCCAAAATGTGTGAATTTATTTCATACTTTCTCTGCGTTTTGAAGAACATAAAGTAATAACAGATTAGTGAAATATCTAATGTAATGAACATCTTAATCTATTTTGTGATATTACAATCATTCTAATTATATAAAAATGTTGATATAATTTCAAGGTGGAAATAAAGGAAGGAATCATTAAGCACAGACAGAGGCTTTAATTAGTTTATTCATCTAAAAAGCTGATAAAGATCATGTACTTAATCAGCCTGCAATCAAATCAGATATTTTTAAATGCATACAAGAACACGATTCAAGTATTAATTTGCTGAAAGTGATACTTTTTTTCAGGGAAGCATTTGATATGATATTTATTAGTACTTTTTGATAAAACAATGTAATCAAGTCTTAACATAGAAGTATATAAAATATATTTGCTCTTTATTTTACTTTATTAAAGAGAAATGAGCGCTCAGATTTCTGTCCACTGGAAGTATGGATCCAGAAAACAGTGGAGAAAGTATATAGAAAAATTGTATAACTTTTCATTATGCAAAAAGTTACTTTAATTTTACAAAATGGGAACACCCCTTTAACTTTTTATTGGCTGAAGAGAACATGTGATCTATGGAGTTGCTCAATATGAGAGGGCATCCATTTATTTCTAGGAAAACCCCTTCAAGAAAGCACTGTCTTTACAATAATAACATATTGGGGCACTTTTACTTACAAAGTTGAATTGTTCATTAAAAGTGTATTGTCCGTGTATAATACTTGGTGCAGCGTTTCACTAAGATCGTGCGCCAGAAATAATGAATGTGCTGCTTCCCAACACTGGTCCGACAGAGTTCACCATCTTTTTTGTGGTGCACATTTAACATAGGGCATGCAACACAATTTGAAAGTTAAATACGGGGCTTGTTCTGAATCAGTCGGACCGACCACAGGCACGCCCCCTAATTTGTGTGGCATGGAGGTCAGCGCAGCTGCACCACAAAAGGGTCGGGTGAGACCCAATAGTGGCACAGACACTTCTTAAATACCTGTGCAAACCGTTTTAGCCTAGAAGAAAATGCACAGCCTGACAAAAGTGCGTCCCAAAGCCTTTAGTAAATGTGCCCCATCATATCTTTACAATGGAAACAAAAAAATAGCAATAGAGTTCTAATCACAGTGTGGGTAGTTTTGAAATATTATATCACTCCATATGATTCCTAACAAAATGTTTGGCTGGATACTTCAACCAAGAAAGGACATACAAAGAAAAAATGAAAAAATAAAACATTGATATACATAACAATAATAACCCTTTTAATAGTACTAGTACTACTCATTACTTTCAGTACTTTCATTAAAACCCTGAAGATTCACAGTTAGAAATCAGAAATAGGAAGTTTAAAGTGAACTTGTCACCAGCAATCCCCTCCCACAACCACATATATTACCTTTTAGGTGCCTTTATACATGTTTCACTGATGTCTCCATCCATGGAGGTGGAGAGCTGCAGCACAAGCTAGCCAGCACTAAGATGGTGCAGGAACATTCAAACGATGAGACATTTAAACAGTTCTTACCCGGATCAAAATTATTCTTTGATGTTAAACACTTCTGCATAAAAAATACAAAAGTTTTAAAGAAATATCTTTATTGGTTAAACAGAAAAATTATATTTGTAAGCTTTCAGGGTTCATAGCCCCCTCATCAGGCAATGTTACAAATGAATTATAAATAAATTTCCAAATTCAAGCATGATAAACTAGGGGCTCTAACTCTTATACTTGTTATCTTTCGCCTCCTTCCTTCTTAAATATTTTAAATTATGCTAATTAGACAGAAGTGCTCAGGGGGTTGTTTCCAGTGCCCCTCTTTGCTGTAGCTTCACATGCTATTACAATGAAGAATGAAGAGAGCAAATCTCCCGATCCCCTTCACTACCTGCTGCTGCTAGATAACACAGGTAGAGGGAGGAGGGAGAGAGCAGGGGGAGGGTGAGAGGCCATGGCTAACAAATATAAAAAGATTACCAAAGTGGCGGTGCCTGGATACTAATTTATTCTTTTTAAAGGCAATATGGGGAGTGTTTAGGAATGCAGGGGTCTGGAGTTAGTCTCTTTAGGGGTTTGAAGTGTGTCTTTGTAATAGGGCATAAACTTAAAGGGGTATTCCGGGAATATGAACATCTGATACAAAAACCCATAATGCTATAAATAAATGAATGTAACAAAACTTAATGTCATTAGTCACAAAATGGAGCTTAAATAGTTTGATTTTATGATTCACAACATTTTATGGCTTCTCTAAAGTTATCACCAAGATGGCTGCCGCTGGAAACTACAAGTTCCATGATCCTTTAGTTCTCAGTAACTCCTCCTCCCTCTTATGCTCTGCTTCCAGTGATGATGTAACAGGTTTTCTTGCTCTGTTACCATAGTAATGATGTGTAACTGCCTTCACCACAACACTGACCATACTGGATGCACTTCAACCAACCGACTACAGCCAAACGTAGTGGTGGTCACATGACCTGCCCAGGCAGGTGCAGGACATGTGATGTGGACATGTGACCAGCAGCCATCTTCTGTCCTGTGTATGCTCTGCAACGGACCGCGCGGAGGAAATTAACGGACTGATTAAAGGGCCAGTAGCATTTTGATTCTCCATTACATTGTATATCACCAGCATTTTTCTGCTAACAGGCGCAAAATTTTAAATAACAACTAATTACATATTAGCTTATATTTTAAGGACCCATTTATATATGAATTATGCTGATTCCTGGAATAGCCCTTTAAGTGCAATAAAGAGTCCAATTGTCAGTGACTAGAAGGTCATCATAAGCTTTAATTGCCAGGTTTTCTGCTCTCCTTCAAGAGGTTCACGTTCCACTTTCGACAGTTTGTAGGCAAATCTAAAATGGAACAGTTTTCATCCAGAGAAACGAAAAATCCTATTTGTATACTTCCACACTTTTTTCAACATATTTACCAGAACCAAGCTGGCACAGCAGACTGTTCTACGTGTTTCGCATAATTCCATTTCTTCTAAGGAAATTACACAAACACCTCAGGGAGCTCATCTTTTTCTGTATTTTGCAAGTTGTGCATTTGTCACCAAGCTTTCAGCAGCAGATGCTAAATATGCCAACTGTCCTACGAGGTTCTAGTGAGGTTCTCCCTCTCTTTCCTCAAATAGTTGCATCAAAAGCCTGTGAATTATTTTTTCTGTATCCTCCCCCTCACCCAAACTTTCAAATTAGCAGAGCACTGCATGATATTGTCACGTACTGCCTGCAATAATTTTATTTCCTCTGAAGGAGAGGACATATGATTACAGAATTTTTCGGGCAAAGGGGCAGAGGATGTAGTGGCTGCAGGGTGAGGGCTAGAAGGTAACAGTTCGCCTTAATGAGAGTTTGCCAATTAAAGCCACCTTAAAGGCTTAAAGGGGTATTCAAGGAATATGAACGTCTGACACAAAAACTCATGATGATATAAATAAATGAATACAACAATACTCAATGTCATTAGTCACAAAACGGAGGTTAAATAGTTTGATTTTATGACTTACAAAATTTATGGCCTCTCTAAAGAAGGTGGAGTTATCACTAAGATGGCTGCCACTGGAAACTACAAGTTCCATGATCCTTTAGTTCTCAGTAACTCCTCCTCCCTATTATGTTCTGCTCCCAGTGATGATATAACAGACTGTCTTGCTCTGTTACCATAGTAATGATGTGTAACTGCCATCCGTACACATCACCACAACACTGGCCATACTGGATGCACTGCAACCAACAGACTACAGCCAAACGTAGTGGTGATCACATGACCACGGAGGAAATCAACGGACTGATTGAAGGGCCAGTAGCATTTTATTTCTCCATTATAGTCAGCAGCATTTTCTGCTAAGGGGAGCAAAATTGTAAATAGCAACTAATTACATATTAGCTTATATTTTGAGTACCCATTTGTATATAAAGTATGCTTATTCCTGGAATACCCCTTTAAAGGTGTGGGGAGACTTAAAGCCAGAGATTCACTAGGGAATTCGGGGAAGTATGCAAATATGTTTTCCAAGGGGTTAAATGGAAAACGATGCCTTCTTAGTCTTTCAAGGTAGCAAAGGAGGCATTGTTTTCAATTTAACACCTTGGAAAAAGTTTTTGCATATTTCAATACCCTCTGGCAGACACACAAACCACCTGCATATAATCTGCCATTGCTCATATTGGGGGTCATTTACTAAGGGCACGATTCGCGTGTTTTCAAGACGTGTTAACCGAATATTTCCGTTTTGCGCCGATTTTCCCTGTATTGCGCATGCGATCGAATTGTGCCGCATCAGCGCTGGCATGCACGCGATGGAAATCGGGGGATGTGGCTGTAAAAAAACCTGATGGATTTGGAAAAACTTCCGCATTTAAAAGAAAAAAAAAAAGGGTTGCTTGACTCGCGCTTACTTTCACCCACGATGGCTCAGAGAACTTCAGTGCGTTCCGATGCTCTTCAGCGCAGCAGCGACACCTGGTGGACGTCGGAAGAACTGCCTTAGTGAATCCCGGCCAGACCCGAATCCACCGCAGAGAACTTGCCACTGGATCGCGAATGGACCGGGTAAGTAAATCTGCCCCATTGTATTCTTTGGACTTTATGGGGGTGATTTATCTTTGATTTTCTCTTTTTTTCTATTATTATTCCAACTTTTATGGCACATTTGATATATGTGTGCTTAAATTTGATTTTCACTTGCCTAGCAAAGTTAGCCGTGCAAAAATGTTTCAGTGTTATGCCTAATATAATAAAAATCCAGATGTGAATGTTAGTTGCACAAGAATTTTTTAGTGTTATGCCTAATATATTAAAATTCCAGATGTGAACATATGAAAAAGTAGCAATTTTGACACAAATCGTGGATAAGATGACCAGATTTAGAAAAAACTTTAGAAGAAGTTGCAGAAGAGTTTGAGAATTTTGTGCAGCTTTTGTAATAAAAAGTTGCAAAAACCCCATGGACTGATATATCAACCTCTAAGATAAATCAACCAAGTCCAAAACTTGCACAAATGTCCAGACTAAAATATGACCAGTAACAGTAGTGATGTATATAAAGGAGATATCCACCATTTCTTATAGTCTCAAGGCCATACAATACTGCATGCTCACTACCAGCAGTAACATTCAGTGTGCCTCAAGTTTATTTAAAAGTTTATAAAATGCACAACCTATTTAGAATTTAGGTAGGTAATTTGGGACTGTTTATGGGTTCCAATGAAAATGCGCAGAACTGTGAATGTAAGTCTGGGCAATAATATTTAAAGTAATATATTTGCATTGCCACACATTTTTTACAATAATTACAAATGTTAACTTCAAAATGTTTTTTTTTTCAATATTCTTTTCTTTCGCTCTCAGAATGGTGTAACAATTAAACGTTAGCCTCAGATTAGAAATAGGACCGTATGCTGCATTTGGTATTTACTCAGTGGAAATTATCTGTAAACTATGTATGAAATTCATAAGGTGAAATGCCTTTAAGGCGTTCCTAAAATACTGACATGTTTTGGTATCATACCTTACATGCTAAGCCTACCTGTACAAAAATAGCTAAAAAAATACTTTTAGTACTTTTCTTGATTTTACTTTACCACTCATTTTGGATGAAACTTTAAAAGTGACATTTTTAATGATCCATCCTTAATTGTGTTTCACTCCCCTTTAAGGAAAATTGGCTTGAAATGATTATATGAAATAATGACAACAAAAGAGAAAGCAGATTGAAAAATGATTATGCATTACCTTACCAATTATAGATGTACCTAATCAAGATGGTGATAGATTGTGGTTATTAAATCATCAAGAGTGATATATTATTCTTAGTTTTTAATATCATTTTTTCTCTGTCTATTTGCAATTGTATATTTTCATGTCTTCATCAATCTTTTTTTCTGCTAGACAAGTAATTTCTTTACAAATAAGAAAATTGGAAGAGTTACTTTTTTGCTGATGTTCAGCTCACTCACATTAAAGGAAAAGGACCCTAATTTTATTAGAAGATGATGATTTGCCTTAAGCATTTAGGTAATATATTCTTTGTGTGTACATACTGACCCATGACTGATTATGTTAGCTTATTGTGCTGATTTGAATTCTCTGTATAACCCTGAATTGCCAATCTATTTTTATGCTTATGCATCTCTTTATGAATTTAATACAGTGTTCAGTAACAAAAATTATTGCCTGTAATTTAAAGAAATAAGGAAATTATGTCAAAGGAGTTTTCTGAGATCTGCATATTAATAACTTCTCCATAAGTTAGGTCATTATTAATAGTTGATGGGCGGGGATGTGACGAACGCACTGGTCAGCTGATTGAAGCCATAAGCAGTCCACTCCATCCATAGTTTAGATGATTTGCAGGGTCACTGCAGAAGCAGCTATCATTCACTCAAATGGAAGCTGTCCATAAAGTATGTATGTACAGAGACAACAATACAGAAGGAGATGTTCACTTCAGGCTTTATCTCTTTGTAACAGCATCTGAGGCATCATTGCAATTAGATGACATAACCATTAAGCAAGTATGAAAACTTGTTCCTATCAATTTCTTTGTTTGAATTGCGTCTAGAAACAAAATACATATTCAAAAAGAAGACCTCATGGTACTCAACCCATTAATCCCTGTTGTTAAATACTTAACTTTTTTCTTTTGTTAATAAAACTTTTAGTACACTACTCTAGTGCCTTAAACACCTAGTATTTAGACCCTTATACAAACCTTAACCTCCTATTTACAGGTTTACAGAATGGTAGGCTCACTACATTGTTACAATATGTAGTTGATATCCATCCACACCCTTGGGCTGTACTGGCCACGATACCCCTGATGACACTACGTTAGGTAGCGAAATATGGTGGGGGGGGGGGGGGAACTGTAGGGGGCAGAGGTGGATATGTATGTGTGAAAAATGGCACTGGATACATTGATATGAGCACTGAACTGCTACACAGAGAGCATTTAATAGGATAGAAAGAATATATGGAAGCTAACTAGCTCCTTTAATTCACTAGTTAGGGGGCAAAGGTAGCCTAGGATGTAAGAGAAAACTAGGGTTTCCCCCCCCCCCCATCCCTCACCTGGTACTATATAGGTGCTATCTAAATATTGGACACTGATCCATAAGGACTACTAACCCAGCACACCCAGAGCTGATTATTTTAACGTTGTTGGGAATCAGATATCACAAGATGGAAAATCAAATATTTTTAATAAGATTTAATAAAAGTTAAGTTACAGTGAAGTAAGGGTTAATAATTGGTATTTTTGTGACATTTAATAGTAATTGACCCATCACGACCACAGTCCAATGACATATTATTAATATTTGGATAGTGTTACATTTATAAACTAAATTAAAATGAGATAGGGATAGCAGTGTGCAAGAGTGGCCAAACAGTTTGAATTGGCAGTCTGAACCCTAGGCAAAATCGGTAGACAAGTATGGGGGCAAGTAAGATTATTTGGAAAATGGGTAAGCTTTTAAATATGATGGTGATTGTTAAAAATCTTATTTTACCAAAATCTAGAGTGTGAGATTTGATTAATGGCATGGGAACACCCATTTAACTTGTTTTTAAAACTGCCTGTCGCAATCTTTTCAATGACTTATCAGATAGTAGGTCATAGGCTGCTGTAAGCTTCACAATGAAGCTTTAATCATAACCATGCATTGAAGTATATGGTAATGTGTGCCTTTAATATGCAGCTGTATTTATTACCAATCACTGGATGCAAACACTACTAAACAGGGGACAAATCATTTAGTTGAACGTTCATATAATTATTGCATTTTAGATTATATTATTGTACTCCAGAGCAATTTGACAGCGTGGTGTGTACATCATTTTTGCAATGCCTGTAACCTGTTTGCATTTGCTATAATGTGTCCTTATAGTATTGTCCAAACCTGGGAATGAGAGATTTAATATTCTGTTCTCCCACTGAGGCAATGAAGCTTGAGAGCGTTCATTAAGCAGCTTCACTCTTCACAGCTGCCAAAATGAAGTTTGTAGCCGTTCTAAGAGTTCAGCATATTTGTATATCTAATTTCCTTTTTCCCTTACTTGCAGATTGATACTTCAAACTTATTCTGCTGCTTCCTGCTTATTTTCTTTGTTTGTGAAAATAGCAAATTCATATTTTTTATTTATGGTTTATTTTACAATGATCACAATGTTCTATATTAATTTATATTTAGACAAACTATTAAGGCTACCTGCTCACAAAGAGGCCACAAATCGGTCATTAAAAAGGGATTTTAATGCCCATTTTCACCAATGATTTAAATGATTTGGCAACCGTTATTTAAAGATGCTTATAAACTATGGTCTATGAGTGATCCATTAACAAAAAAGTTTAGTCTAGGACATGCTCAACTTTTTAATGCATAAGTCGCAAAGTCCACCTCAATAATAGCCGTGGGCACTGATCCATTAAAATTTATTGGATTTAGTGCACCATATAAATCTAGCCTTAGCATCATGTATCCCTTAGGAAAGCCTTAGTAAATCCAGTTGCATACGAGCAATTTTGTTCTGTGCACTGAAAGGATTTCCATTACTGAAGCTTGTATCACTGGACGGAACTTACATGCTGAATTCAGGGCAGTCATACAGGTGATACGCCAGTGCACAAAGCGTTTTTTCTCTGACCAAACTCACTTGTGGGGAATCGGCCTAGAGCCCCTTAGGGCAAAGGACATTAGTATTACAGATGAGGAGAGATTACAAAATTCACTGAAAGGGATAATGGCCAAGAAAGCCCAAAGATCATTAATATGATGAATAGTTTCTGCTTGTGGGGTTGGACTGGTATTTTAAAGTAAATGAACTGTGATCAGATCACGTTTGGAAATTAGTCAACACAGATGGAGATTGTCTGCACAGAAATACAGGGGTATTTTTTTTTTGCTTTTCTTGTTTTTTTTTTCCTTAAATTTAGAAATAGTTACAAAAAAGGCTGCAATGATTGACTCAATATTTTGATATTTAAGGAACATGGCACCTGTTATAGGCTGCTTTTTTGTAGGATAAATAATAAAAAATGATTGAAGAAGGAATGAAGAATTTAGTCACACAGCTTTGACTCATCATATTGGCCTAAATTTATTAAAAACTAGCACAGTCTGTACTACGTGCAATTTGACTGTGGAGCGTGGGGAGAGAGGCACATTGATCAAAAATGGAACATGGCCTTTATGAATCTGGCGCCCCCTTGGGAAGTATGCACCATTTTTTTGGTGCACTTTGTTCATGCTGCAGAATTGTGGTGCAATATCTCACTAAGCACTAACACTTCCCTTTAGGTGCACATTTTTTTTTTGTCTTGTTGGACAAAGTCATGACACAAAACTGGTGCAGACACTTTATCAATACATGAACAAGCAGTTTGCATGTTTTTTTCTAGTGCAAAGTCAGACAGAAAAATGGTTTGAACACTTTAATAAATGTGGGCCATTGTGTTCAAATGTTGAGCATGTTAGAGCACTGAAAATGCACCCTAATTATAACAATAATTTCATTCATCATTTGTATCGCAAAGAAAAAAAATTCCATCAGTGCAGTAACACTACGTGCAGCACTGATTTATCTGAACTAGTCATCACTGCCATCTAGTGTTCTTATATGACATGTAATACCGACAACATTTATGTACATACACTGTTGATTTCTTTGCAGAATTGTTCTTTTTTTACAAACTTTTTCTTGTTTTTTTCAATTCTGCAGCAACCAAATTAAATAAAGGATTACAAAAATGCAATAATTACATTTTATTAATAGTAGATATAGTATATTGGTATATGTATATATATGTATATGTATATGTATATATATATATATATATATATATATATATATATATATATATATGTATAGTACAGACCAAAAGTTGGACAAACCTTCTCATTCAAAGAGTTTTCTGTATTTTCCTGACTATAATAATTGTACATTGACACTTGATAAATGTGGAATTATATACTGAACAAAAAAGAAGTGTGAAACAACTGGAAATATATCTTATAGGTTCCTTTTCCTTTGTTACTGCTTTGTTCACTTTGGCATTCTCCTGATGAGCTTCAAGAGGTAGTCACCAGAAAAGGTTTTCATATTACAGGTGTGCCCTGTCAGGTTTAATAAGTGGAATTTCTTGCCTTATGAATGCGGTTGGGACCATTAGTTGTGTTGTGCAGAAGTCAGGTGGATACACAGCTGTTAGTCCCTTGGCTTACATGAGGACCACCCCAGGAAAGGAAGACTCAAAGTCACTTCTGCTACGGAGTATAAGTTCACCCGAGTTATCAGTCTCAGAAATCGCAGGTTAACAGCAGCACAGATTAGAGACCAGGTCAATGCTACACAGAGTTCTAGCAGCAGACACATCTCTACAACAACTGGTATGAGAAGACTGTGTGCAGCAGCCTTCATGGTAAAATAGCTGCTAGGAAACCACTGCTAAGGACAGACAACAAGCAAAAGAGACTTGTTTAGGCTAAAGAAAACAAGGAATTGACATCAAACCTTTGGTTCCAACCACCGTGTCTTTGTGTGATACAGAAAAGGTCAACGAATGGATTCTACATGCCTTGATCCCACCATGAAGCATGGAGCAGGAGGTGCGTTGGTGTGGGGGGGCTTTTCTGGTGACACTGTTGGGGATTTATTCAAAATTGAAGGTATACTGAACCAGCATGGTTACCACAGTATCTTGCAGCGGCTTGTTATTCCATTTGGTTTGCATTTATAAATCAGAGAACACAAAAGAAAGGGAAATGCAATGAAAATTAAGATACGTTTGGTGAAAGTGAAAAATTATACTTTATTAGATACAATGTGAGTTTATAAAAACATAATGGATAAAAAGGATGGCTACAGGAGAGTCAGAAGTTCGCAAAGATCAGGACATATGAAATACAGGTGGTAAGTAAACAATAGTAAGGGGCATGCTGATAACCAACTCAATAGTGAGTAACAGCATTGTATGTGCCCAGACGGTTTAACAGCAGTGACATTGCGATATCATGAGCAGAGACTAATCCATGGACGTGTACCATATAAATAGCTGTGCACCGAAAACCTGTATTCATAGTTACCTGCTCAGTAAGAATTCCTGCCGCTCACTGGATGTTTTTTCTTTTTCGGACCATACTCTGTAAACCCTAGAGATGGTTGTGCATGAAAATCCCAGTAGATCAGCAGTTTCTGAAATACTCAGACCAGCCCTTCTGGCACCAACAACCATGCCACGTTCAAAGGCCCTCAAATCACCTTTCTTCCCCATACTGATGCTCAGTTTGAACTGCAGGAGATTGTCTTGACCATGTCTACATGCCTAAATGCACTGAGTTGCCGCCATGTGATTGGCTGATTAGAAATTAAGTGTTAACGAGCAGTTGGACAGGTGTACCAATAAAGTGGCCGGTGAGTGTATATATATATATATATATATATATATATATATATATATATATATAAATTTTATTCTTTTTCTCAGCACATTCTTTCTAATATGGACGCACATTTCTCATATGTCATATTTTACACAGTTCATACAAAAGGGGACATTTACTAATGCTGACCAATAGACAGTATACATTTCGATTAGATTTTAGCATTTGACAATGATTATCAAATTTTTTGCATTGGCTGGATAATAAAGCCTGTACATATTTACACTTTCTGGTCCAAGTTTATCAATTCAGACAATCTTGGTGAAATGCTGAGTATTAAGCTATGACTTCTTTTTTGAAATGTCACACCAGTTTCTCACTAGACTACACCCTTAGCAGCAAAGGAAAAACCTGTGCCTAAAACACAACACATTGCGGGTCATTTACTAAGGGCCCGATTCGCGTTTTCCCAACGTGTTACCCGAATATTTCCGATTTGTGCCAATTTCCACTGAATTGCCCCGGGATTTTGGTGCACGCGATCAGATTGTGGCGCATCGGCGCTGGCATGCATGCAACGGAAATCGGGGGCGTGGCTGAACAAAAACCCGACGGATTCGGTAAAACCGCCGCATTTAAAAAAAAATATGTTGCGAAGCTTGCACTTACCTTCACTCAGCCCGGCTCGGTGAACTCCAGTGCGTTCCGATGCTTTTCAGCGCAGCAGTGCCACCTGGTGGACGGCGGAGGATCTACCTTAATGAATCCCGGCCGGACCCAAATCCAGCACAGAGAACGCGCCGCTGGATCGCGAATGGACCGGGTAAGTAAATCTGCCCCATTGTTAATAAATGTACCATATGGGAAGTACAATTGTTATAAAGTTTATTAAGGAAAATGTTTCTTTGCTTCTTTTTTCTCTCTCCCATTCTTCCTGGCAGGGTGTAAAAATCAGCTACGTGTCCTGTACTCCACTAACAGCAGATAAATAATAAACTGATAAAGTGCCTAATGACTTGGCTCTTTACAGACTTTTATATGCAGCAGCACAAATGAATCTTAATTGACGCTACTGCAGTACTCGGTTATGATGAGAATGTTATTGGCTGAATATAGAAAACAGATGAGAAAATCTATGCCTCATATCAGGCAAAAAATACATATACAGTAGTTAGTTTTAATCACTAGGATAGTACTGTATTACACTGGATTTTCAGCACAAAATATGAGCTGAATACGCATTATGTGCAGCTGGTCTCAGACTGTATAAATAAATGTACTTCTTAACAGCTCACTTTGTGCGAATAGTTCATGGCTGAAAAAAATTGTTGTGTACATGAAGTCTCAGTAAAAATGAGTTTGACACCTCTGTTGTAAAGAAATGAGCTATAAAAGGGGCACACTCATTTTTCTCCTTAATAAAGTATATTGCAAATTTCATCATCACCTGCGCTATTCATTTCCGGAAATAAAATTGCCTTAAAGATTAATTTACACTTTAAATCTTCTCCAAAGTTCCCTGAAACAGATAGTGAAGTAACAGTCCTAAACAATTAACTATGTTCCCTGCAATATACAAAGTCATTTATATGAAATTACCGCTTTTCCAGTATTTGACCAAAACTTTTAAAAATAGAATATAAAGGAAATCTACCATTCAAATCAAGCATGATAAACCAGGGACACTTACTAATAGATCCAGGAAAAGTGACTGTGGGAATCTTATATTTGTTATCTATGACCTCCCTCCTTCTAAAATCAACTTTTAAATTTATGCTAATGAGCCTGAGGGACTACCCTAGCACCTATGTGATCTAGCTTTACACACTGTTACACTGTCTCGCCCTCCTTCTGGCTAGAAGTGTTCTGCACAAGTTCTGAGGAAGCAGAGACAGTATAACAGTCTGTAAAGCCAGATCAAAGATGGGGTAGAGTAGCTGTTAGCTTCATTAGCCTCGTTTTAAAAGTTGATTTTAGATGTAAAGAGTCCATTGAAAATAAATATTAGAAGATTACCACAGTTAAGGTGCCTGAATCTACAAATAAGTGCCCCTGGTTTATGATGCTTGATTTTGATGGTATATTTCCTTTAAACATTTGTATCTACGCTACATAATAGCTCCATTTTTTATCATAGTTACATAATATTGCAAGAATAAGAAGTATCAAAGATGCAATAGGGAGTTATTGTGAAGACTATGCTTGACAAACAGCAGCTTAATGAAGTCTTGCTATTACAGAATATGATATGACATTACTAGGCCATGTGTCTATGGTTCTAAAGTATTTGTTATCCAGCACTATTGTTGTAAAATATATATTTATTTTACTAAGTTAATAATTTTAAGTATTGGAACTTTAAATCAGACAAATCGTACAACTCCCTGTTCAGATGGATCTATCTCTGCACTACTCGAGTGGCTAAATATAGTGAATTGTGATCTTTTATCTTCTACTCAATATGCCCAGTTATAAGAAGCTAGAAGAAGCTCAGAGCACTCTCCTGATAGAGAAGCAGACATAGATTTTATCCAGCCAGAACAGATAAGACATTTCTATTAGTAATTAGACTGTGTGGAGCAGTGGAGAAGTTGCTATAATAGAAACACAGTCATATAACTGTCACACTGCTCCTGAGCTCTGACGGGGAAGGGACAACAACATTATTGCAGCCATTATATAAATACACATGGAAAGAATCTAAAAGCCACCACAAGTCAACTATTTTCATGCCTTAGAGAGCTCACTGTGAGTAGTTAAAGGGGCAGCAGCAAAACTGAAGGAGAATCCACACAGCAATGAGACAGTTTTTCTAAACCAATTATAAGTAGGTGGAAGAAATGCATTATGGGGTTTGTAGTAGACCGAAATCAAGTGTGAATAATCTCCATCCCTCCCACTTTCTTCACTTTCTGGCTCTTTTTGGTTAATTTTAGCTCAATTTAGTTTATGTGTTTTTCTGCATATTGTTTTTTTTTTACATTTTAGAATAATGTTAAAGTTGAATTAAACAGAACTGCTGGGTCTAATTAGTCCCAGTCCAGCTCTGATCAGGTCACAAGTGGTCATTTCCCCTGTAAGGCCCCTTCTACACTTGCGTTTTTCACGCGCGCGTTCTCCACATGAAAAACACATTGAAATTGCATTAAAGATGCATTGAAAACGAGTGTGAGACACTGAACTAACTCTGACTGAAAACTGATTGAACTCTGATGCAAAACTGACCAAACCCTGATCGCACCCTGATCAGACTCTGACGTGATCTGCATCTTATAGATGCTTCATTTACAGGGGAAAACTCATAAAAGAAAAAATATGAAGCAAAATTTTTTAAAAAAGGGAAAATGTCTCAGGGGTCTTTTATAACCTCATGGGGGACATATAAAGTAAAAACATTGACAAACACAGAAACAATACAACACAATACAGGTTTATAATTAATAATTGTCTGATTAGGAACGTTTAAAATCACAATATACTTCATTATTTCCTTAAGAATTATGGACAAGTCTCACAAAGAACTCAGGCATTGGCCAGTATGCTGGACTAGTATTAGTGGTCCATAGACGGGACAACCAATTTATTGCATATTTGGTGCATTGTCCCGGCTACCGAGCCATTTCCAGGGTTGGTCTGGTGGGACACACTATTTATAGTACCACAAGACTGGAGTAGAGGCACTGACAATCTCAGTTCGCCTAGAAATGTTAGTAACACCTAACGCGTTTCTGCATCCCTATTTATATCTAGATGCATCCTCAGAGATGCTTCTGTGTATGAACATGGTGTGACATCATTTCACATCACACCAGCAGCATTTCCACCCACGGCATTGTAACTGGCTGTAGCGTGGACAAGAAATGACTGGGTTTATAAATGGTTAACTCCACTCCTCACTGGAGTCATGTCCGGGGAAGTCTGCAACCAAGGCTCTTAGTTTATTGGACGAGTATCAACTTATTGCTACAATGTAGCCAATTACGTCCCTGCCACACCCAGGACCTCTACCCCCTATCAACAGAGGAGCTATACCCTTGGCTGACGTGGCTGGGGATGATGCCACTTAGGGGCGGGATTAGGTTAATCTTGGGGATCCGCCTCGTGATGAAGGAATGTCACAGGGAGCTGTCACATGATCCCACAATCACGATGTTGTTTATATGGAGACCGATTGTTGCAGGATATTCTAGTAAGTCAGAAAATAATGGAGTTGATAGTGAATACAAGTATAATTTATCTTGTCAATAAGGAATAGAAAGCAGATGGTAATGTATAAACATATCATATATATCAGAGTTTGACATTTGATGACCTGATGTCAGCAGCGGCAGCTAAATATGTATAGTTGATTACGACTTTTAAAGCTGATGCTATTAGAGGTTTACAGGTTTACATACACTTTACACTACATACTTTAAAGGCTATATACTGAATGGAGGACATGTTTATTAGTGACAATTACACACAGTAAAACACAGGTAAAACGAACCATACATAGCACATACCGATTAACAACAGGTAGGAGGGTAGTGGTGATGTAGCTTACAGTGTTAGGCTGAATTCACACGAATGTATGGAGGACGTACGGATGGATGTCAACGGCCACACGGAGCGATACGGTGTCACACACGTGTGGCACGCACCGCTCCGTACATTGGAAAAATATAGGACGTGTACTAGCACTACATTGTGCCCAGTTGAATGTCCTGAAGCTGCATGGTGCCAGCATTGGTCGCTTCTGGAGAATGTGAGGTGAGAAGTTGATGCCTCTGTGAGTGATGGGCTCAGGCCTTGTTCTGGTGATCATGTTCCATTATCCCATGTACTGGCATCTGGGGAAATTGCTGGTGACAATGGTGCCTTGCGCCACATGCTGGGGGATGTTTCTTATAATGTTGACACTACCAGGAATGCAAGGAGCTTCAGAGGTTCTGTCGGTAATGGTCTCATGCCAGCAAAGCTAGGGGCGATGCGGGGAGGGTGGTAGTATAATCACCTCTGCTCCTAAGATTCCCAAGGTGCTGTGGTGTAGACGAAGCAGGCTCTCAATACAGTCTCTGGCACTGGTGGAAAGGCTATGGGCATGCAACAAATCTCATGCAGTGGTGCAAGGTGAAGGTGATGATGTCCGGGTCAGTGGGAGGGACACTGATCACATGGACACTATATAATGCCTCAGGAAAGATTAGCATGGGATTGAACAGTCAGATGGAGGGGAGATTATCTGCATTAAGGTGGCATTTACCTGTGCATGGTGAGTCCGAGGTGTCTAAGTTCCCTGAATCTTCTCGTAAAGCAATGGTATGCAATGCTAAGCAAGTGCTTTGTTGACTGTTGTGAATAGGCAGGGAAAATACAGAAAAACAAAGTCAAAGCCTGAAACAGATGTACAGGCTGCCACCCTATGCCACTCAATCTTGATAATCGATCCAAAGAGTGTACAAACTCTGAGAACTGTTGGGTACTACCACAAGTCTGTCTGTCCACAATGTCATCATCTTGTATCAAGATAAATACAGAATCAGAAAGTATTTTATTTAAAGGAAATCCACCATCAAAATCAAGAATGATAAAGCAGGGATACTTACTCATAGACCCATGCAGCGTGACTGTGATAATCTTCTTATATTTGTTATTCTTGGCCTCCTTCCTTCTGAAATCAACTTTCAAAATTATGCTAATGTGCCAAAAGGGCTCTACCAGCTGCTACACTATCACACCTTTCCTCTGCTCCTTCAGTGCTATTTTTCACATATGGAATAATCCAGGGAAACAGTTGTTGATGGTTTTATAATCATTAAACAAAATTCCTTGTACCTCTTTGCATAGAAATTCTTCTCGTTTTATTTCTTATACAGTATGATGCCTAAATTCTTTTACTTTCATTTCTGCTCTTATTTCGCACCAACCCAATCCTATTTTTACCACTGGCCTGAACACATTTTTGCTATCCAAAGGGATTGTGCACTTTCAACAAATGTATAATAAAAATTATAAAATTTTCTAAAATACTTTCTGTAACAATTCCTTGATGATTTTCAGTTCTCTACTTGCTGTCATTAAACAGCAAGCTTCAATGTTACACAGATTCATTATACACGGCTCCGATTGCTATCTGTGATACCAACAAGTTTTGCACCTGTGTGATGTCACATGATCATGGAGTGACTTTTATACAGAAAGTGAAGGCAACAAAATTACACTACATGTAATACCAGCATAGCATTGCTTTATTTCAATATGTAATTATTTTGTGCGGTTTAACACCCTCGATCGGTGCTAGCGAGTATTACCAGTAACATATTCAGCAAATACTTACCGGTTATGGAGAGGGCTCAGCCCATCACATGCCTTGATTCGATTCAGTTTGAATCTAATTTACTCAGAGAATTCAGCAGACCGGGTCAAAACAAATTTTGCTAAATTCGCCCATCTCTAGTTGGATCATATTACCTTGAGAGTTGGCCATGTCCATCCTCTTTAAGCCTTGCAGCCTTAGGTAGTCCAAACACTACAGAACTGTTAACCCAGTGAGGAAAATGTATAATCTTTTTAACTTAATTTTTAAATTAATTTCAACAAAAAGTACATTTTTTTTACTTTTGCACCAGGATCAGGCACACTGTCACTGATGCATGTAGTTTCAATACAAAACATACCGGTAGGTTGATTAGATTGTGAGCCCCATTGTGGAGAGGAACGGATTTGGCAAGCTCTGTACAGCACTGCGTAATCTGTGTGCACTATATAGAAAGAAAAAAAAAGGAAAAAAAAATAAAGGAAAACCTTTAAAGGAAAACCTGTAAAGGAAAATATGTTACTGGTAATACCCATAGTGGGATATCTTTTGGACAACTTCTATTGCTTCCTCCGATAACAATGGCTGTGTATAAAATATTGATTAATCTGGTATACTGAAAGATTTATGAACACTTTAATTGTTTTCTGAATCAAAACATTTTCTTTCATTATCTTAAAGTTACAATTTTTTTATTGTAATAAAAGAGAATCTATACATACATACACTAAGAGTTATATTTATTCTACATGAACTTTAAATTACAACATTGATTTCTTTTGATGTTCAGAATGAAAGTTTGGTATCCTTGTGGAATACGAGTATGTCTGGAAATAAACTAAGTGTTTTTGAGAATGCACAAGGAAGCAGAACAAAAATAGAAATGTTCTAGAAGTGGGAGAACAAAAAAAGTTTTACACATTGCTGGAGCTGGATAAAGAGACCTGCATCAAATACAAGTACTAAGGTGGAATAGACATATCTTAATTGATTGTTTTCTCAATGTGCCATGGGAAATAAATAGTAACACATTTCAGATAGGAAAAATAAAATGTGCTGGAGCCAAGTAGGTTCCTCCGAGGCCAATGTGTTGAGCTGCAAAAACAATTTGCTTTTCCCCTTTCTGCAGAAAACACTTGAGGCTTTGGAAGCAATGACAAGTTAACAGATATTTGCATGCATTGCAATGAGACCAACATCTTGTCATTACTTACTAAATACATCTGTAACCCTTCTCAAGTAATGAGCTTAAGTAAGGTGTCCTTTAGAGAGTACAGTGACAGAAGTGGCTAGTGACAGGCTGTTTCTCTGCTTTCTTGCTTGGAAGACATGTTTGTATGCACACTATGTACTCCTCTCTCCCACTGTAGCAGAGGTCATAAATTCTCTGAGAGCGTAGTTCATAGACTGTCCAAGGAAATCTCATTAATGTGTGGGTGTATGGATGTTGGGCAATAAGTCTTTGAGTTTTACTAATGAAAAATTTACTTTGGACACTTCATAAACAATTGTAGTCTGTTTAATGATTATTCATCCAGCATGTTTAATGAAGAGTGGATGCTCAGATAAACTTCCTGGGGATCTCAACTTTATATTTCAATGTAAAGACAGGAGGTACAATGCTGTAGGACAAATTAAATATCTTCAGTTTTAAAGTAAATTGTAATTTAAGTTATTTGAAATTGTAATAACATGGAAATATATATATAACAAGTGCAGGCAAGTAAACCATGTAAACCAAGCACACTGACATACTGGTCTATGCCACCTCTGGAAGGATCTGCTCTTCTTCAAGTTTCTTACTCCCTGGTTTTTACAATAAAAGGATTTAAAATAAGGAAGATGAGCCTGGGGGGGGGGGGTCCATTCTCCATAGATTTAAATAGAGCCTGGAGCTCCTTGGGTATATTTGCATAATAATGAAACCCTTTAGAGCATGGGAAGCTTAAAGAAGAGTGGATCCTGCCAGAGGGGGCACACATCAGTATGTAAGTGTGATTGGTTTACAATCCCCGATTCTGGTGGTAGATGTAGTTTTAAAAAACTAGCTGGAAAAGATTCTTCACCTTCATCTTTAAGATAATCTATCAATTCTAAAAATACTCTATGTTTTAGAGAGTGTAGCTTCACAGCTTTATATACCTGTGGTTTTAGGAACTACAGGTGTGTCTTATAGACTGAAATAGAACAGCTATCCAGTACCTAAAACAGCCTAAAAGTAGAGTAGGGGAAGTTCTCCATGCTCTGTGGGGGTCTTCACTGTGGAATCATTGCAGACCAACAATTAAAAAGCAATCAATTAAAAAAAAATGTAGGGAAAGTAGGCGATATTTTTCACTGCAAAGATACACATTTATTGATCAGAAGTGATAAGCAGACCAACCTTGAAAAATTCTGTTTGGGTCCAGGTGCAGAACTGAACACGCCCCTTGACTGCCCCCGGCCCCGTGTTGGCACTTGTCAGATCTGAAAAGAGATTGTTTGCAGATGAAAATTTTGCCATATGTTAATATTTCAATTTATGGCTTGAGTTTACTTATATGTATTTATATTCATAAATGTAAGCACAAAGAAGAGAATAGGGCAGTGTCTTTTCTAATAATGAAGCTATAAGGAGTTATGGAAGATGACATTAATATGCAGAACATGCTCAATAGGGTGTACAATCTAGATTTGGAGAAGAGAAAGATGGAAAATGTTCCTACTATAAGTAAACTGCAGTAGTTGGTCTAGATTATAGATTAATTGTAGATTAATTCATAGACTGTAAGCTCTTGCGAGCAGGGACCTCACTCCTTTTGTTCCATATGAATATTTGTGCTCTGTCATGTTTCATTTTATTTGTATCTGTCCCCTATGATTTGTAAAGTGCTACGGAATATGATGGTGCTATATAAATAAAGATTATTATTATTAATTATACAAATGCTAGACTGTGACTGACCCTAAATAACCAAGGAATAGAAAAGTTACTGGATAAGGTTAATCTAGTGTCTACAACTCCCCATTTCATAGCAGAATAAAGTGATTCAGTTATCAATGTGTGTAGAAAAGCATTAGTGTTGCTCTCTCCCCTACTCGGGTGCACCCATCAGCCATGAGCAGTGTATTATAATATTGCAGTATATTGTATGAGCAATCAGACCCTATTGTTCAAGCATCAAAAAACACATCGAGAAAATAGAAAGCACAAATCAATAAACAAAATAATAAATATGTTTGGTATAACCGCATACCAAAATTCCCAATCTACCAAAACATATAAATAATGATCCAATACACCAAAGAAACCTTTGGAATGTAGACTAAATGTGTAAAGAAAATCTAAATCAAGCATGGTAAACCATTGACACTTACTCATAGATCCAAACACTGTGACCTTGGTAATCTTCTTATATTTGTTGTCCATGTATTATGCTAATAAATATTAAATTATTAAAATATGCTAATGCCACGTGGTGTAACCAGAGCCCCACAGTGCTGCAGATTCACAGGCTGTTCTCAACGACCCCTTCTCTTTCCCTCTTCCCCTTGTCTGTGTAAGCAGGAAGTGCCGGGGGTGTGGGGGCCTGCTCTGCTCATTGTAACAGCATGTGAAACTTAAATTTCATCATGGATAAGCCTGTCTTTATGTGTTTCTCTATGTATTTAACTGCTCTTACTGTTCTCCTTTTCTTTTTGTCCTTTCTTGTCTTTGGTTAAGTAAGAGTTAACTAAATCATGTGACTAGAATCTTGTTTCCGGTTAAGACACCATATGTATAAATGTATTGCACCATAACATTTTTGTAGGCTACGACTAAGGACCGTGAATGGTCCAGAACGCGCAAGTTTTTTCATGTAATAGGACGTCTCTATATGTTTTTAATCAATTTCTGAATAAAAGTGGATTTTTATATTTCAACTTTTGCCTGGATGCTGGACCTCTACTTTATCAGTAATGTGAAACTACACCACTTAGTGGAAACACCCACAAGAGCCCTTCAGAAAGAGCCCTTTAGAAAGAAGGGCATGAATAGCGAATATAAACAGATTACCAGTCATATTGCCTGGATCTATGAGTAAGTGTCCCTGGTTAATCCAGCTGCATTTTGACAGTTAACAACCTTAATAAATCAAATTGTCACATTTACTTATGGATGTCACATCTACACCATTAACTGAGTGGATAAAAATTACAAGTTTACCTTTACTTTCTGTACAATCACATTTTTATAGCACTCCAGATACCTCCACATGATAACTTCATTAAAATTCTTCTTTATTGATTCAAATAGACGCACACATATAGAATGGACAGTACAATGATCTGCGCGTTTCGACGCGACCGCATCTAGGATCATGACTAAGACGCGGTCGCGTCGAAACGTGTAGACCATTGTACCGTCCATTCTATATGTGTGCGGCTATTTGAATCAATAACATTGAATTTTAATGAAGTTATCGTGTGGAGGTATCTGGAGTGCTGCCAATCCCTGTTTTTGAAACTATTTTGATCCGGCAGTCAAGGATCCAAGGAGCGTGCACCACTCACACGTAATTATCAAGAGGAGGTTCCATGTGATTGGGTGAGTGGACAGTTATTTTCATCTTTTGATCACATTTTTATAGTTTTTATTGTGTTTTAAGGGGGTCATTTTGCATAATGAGTTGCAGCCTCTTTTGATACCTATGTGGAGAATGTATGATGCTTTAATCACTTTGTTTTGCATTTTGGGGGGTACCTAAAAAACATTAAAAAATGTTAAATATTTTTATATTTAAATGATAATGATGTAACTGTAACTGTTTAGTCATTTAGATCCTTGTTACACCTTTTGGCAGGGTACGATATGGGTTTAATGGCAACCAAAATTCACCCCAAATGACCTTTTGGGAGGCAGTTGGCGCCAACATGGCTCAAATTCATTTTCTGGTGTATAGTAGAATGGAGAAAAATAGACACCATATTTAAAAACTGCATAGTAATATCTGTTGTCTGTAGTATAACTAATAATACTCTGCAAAACAGTAGTCATTCTGCTTGGTGGTCTCCTGTAGCTAAATGACATTGTAGTCACTCTTTGTCACAATAATAGACCAAGTGTGTAAATATATTAAACTCTCAGACTCCTACATTTACAGTAAGTACTAAAACTGGTAAAATACCTCTACAATAAATGGTAAACATTTATTGTAATCAGTAATATTCTAGCCCTAATTACCAGATTATAATTACAATAAATTATAATTTATTTGTTTAGTGAAACAATCTCATGCATAATTTGTGTGCTTATTCTTATTACTCCTGCAGTGCATTACTTTCATTTTTGATTTTAGCAGAATAATTAATATGTACAGATTAAATTCCATTGTTTTCAGCTAATGAAGTCTCCAAAGCCAAGGTACATAAACCACCCACTCCATAGTTTTAAAATGACAATACAAATCACAGGTGGAGGGGGGGGGGGCAGGCAACCTAACAGCTTCTTATCCTGAAATAATATTTCTCTATCAGTTAGATCGATAGAAGTCTAACACTTCAATGCTTTGTATTGAATGAATAGCTGCCAATCATATTAACAATCTGGAAGGGGAATATGAGATTAAGGATGGATGTCCTTTTTGCATGAACATCATATGAATCATCATATTAATAGAGACCATCTACCAAGTCAAATACATTTATTTATTTTTAAGCTCAATTTATTGAATAGAACATACACAGTACAACAGTAAGATTGCCACTCATGGTACATCAGCATGTACAATGACAAGTAAAATGCTAAACATCAGTAAGGAGAGTGCTAAAAAAACAAACAGATACAAAGTACATAGCAGTATCTATCAGAGCTTACTAATGCTTCTATATGCAGGTGGATTACAACAGTGTAGGAGGTCAGGGCAAATAATAGACTATTAAAGAAAGACCATAGAGCAGTGGTGGCGAACCTATGGAACTGGTGGGCACCCGGGCCATCGCCCCAGCACACCAGACAAGACTCAAAGAATCTTCCTGAAGTTCCAAGAAAGATGCTGCTTTCGGTCATATTTTTATACTTGCTTCTCTACTTGGGACTGTAGGAAGAGGGAGAATGAATTGATAGGGCCGAATTATGTTTGGAGGATCTCCTGCTGGCCCCATGATTCTCTGTGTACAGAGGGAAACTAGAAGGAAGCTAAAATGTTCCATCTTTCTACTGTGTTGCTGTCCTTAGGAGGCCAATATGATTGAAAGTTGTTGAAGAACAGGGAGCAATAAGTTACTGCTTTAATTTTTGGTTGGCACCTCGTGATAAATAAGGGGGATTTGAGTTGCTTTTTGGGCACTCGGCTGCTAAAAGGTTCGCCATCACTGCCATAGAGTCTTGAAAAGGTGGGGTCTGCACTAATGCGTTTCTCATCCTGGACACTAAGTAATTTTGACAAGTTAGCAAGTGTCACAACTTACAGACCAAATATTATTGAATGTATTTTATGTTTAAATATGATAGCCTCATATGGCAGTAGTAGACTTACATGGTGTTTCCACTTGAGTAGTTGTGATTGGGGTGTATCATCGAAGTGGAGTGGTGTAATACATTTATGGGCCCGAAACAGTTCTCATAGAATACCCCCATTTAGTATTGCCAGTCCTCATCAGAAAGAATAGAATAGAAATCTGGCACATGTCTGGATTATGAGTCACTAAGGACAGCACTGATGAATGAAAAGAGACTAGAAGACATGTATAGGCAGGCAGCTCCAGACCATATACAAGAAGTCCACATTCGCCACTTGACAGCATGAGCAGTCAGATGATTGTGTACCAAAGGTGGGCCACGCTCACAGGGTAAGATGAGCCTGGTGCACTTTAATGTGTGACTCTAGTAAATCTGGGATGGAGCAATCATCAATTTGGCCCCTCAATATTTTGAGGAGTACTTCATAAAAATTTTAGGCAGATTTTAATTTTTATTATTATGTCAAAAAAGGGCACTTAAAATAAAAGGCAACAATGGCCTTTAGTTGGTAGTAAGTACAGTTTTCCATATCATTAATAGTTACTTCAGAGTTGGAGTAAATGCTAGGAAACACAATATCATGTGACTAGTAATAATTAAACAAGTTTCCATTTCGAAATGCAAAGTAGAAGAAGACCTGCCTTTGCCAAGCAGCTCCTCCTGTACTGAAGCACTAAAGAGTGAAAGAAGGTGTTATATACTGTACTAATGAATCAAAGTTTAACATCTGCTACATCATGCAGGGTTGGTACATGTTGAGTAGGTGACAGGCTGATTCCTCTACTATTGGCTACTATTTTGATGCATCATGCAAGATTTTTCTGTGTTTGCCTACCATAGGTGGTTAAGGATTTATATTATAGCAAGGCAATAACTCAAAACATACTTCTAGAAATTTTTTTTTTGTTTTTTTAAGAAATATTTTATTGGAACTAAAAAAAGGAAGTATACATGCAGTTGTATATAATAAACATTTTACATGTCTATCCCTATATATCAGTAGTTATGCTAGTTAGCAATTATGGTGGTGAGTTAGGTTAGAACATGTGTAGTAGTGCTTCTTCATTTAACCAAAACTCGGACTTTACTTAGGCCAGTCAGTACCACTGGAGTTCGGTTCCTTAAGATGTCCATCAACTTCAATTGGAAAAGAAAACAAGCATTCTTTGTAATTTCTTGTGGTGGTGGTCTTGCCTCAAGGTGCTGTGGTGGCGAATGGCTAAGTCACTCAGTGGAGCATTGGGAACTGGTCCAAGTCTCCCATTGGGCTTCAAAGTGAGTTGTTCTCCGGTTTTGTATAGCTATGGCTTTTTCATACGCACACGTGGTATTTAATTGTCTTATTACTTCATCCACTGGTGGACATATGGGGTCCTTCCAATGCCTTGTTATGATGAGCTTGGAAGACATAAGTAGTTGTGCCGGTACTGTTGAATTTTTTTTGTCTATGTCTATTAGCAGCAGAGCTTGTGGAGGTGATAAAAATATTGGCTTTTTATATATGTGGGATAAAATATTAGAGATGTTGTTCCATAATGGTGAGATGAAAGGACAGTCCCATAGAATATGGAGTAGTGTGCCTCTGCATCCACATAGTCTGCACATTCTTTGGACTTAAACATTGTCTGATAGAAATTTCTGTACAATGGCCAAATGACATTGTAGAAAGTATGCCATTATTGAAAGAAGTTGTTACGTATAACTAGAGGTCTTTAACCCCTTAACGACTTGGCCTTTTTTAGTTTTTTCACTTCCATTTTTCACACCCCACCTTCAAAAATCTATAACTTTTTTATTTTTCCACATAAAGAGCTCTGTTATGGCTTATTTTCTGCGTAACAAATTGCACTTCGTAGTGACGGTATTCAATGTTCCATGGCGCGTACTGGGAAGCGGGAAAAAAATTCCAAATGCAGTGAAAATGGTGAAAAAACACATTTGCGACGTTTTCTTGTGGGCTTGGATTTTACAGCTTTCACTGTGTGCCCCAAATGACAGGTCTACTTTATTCTTTGGGTTGCTACGATCACAGGGATACCACATTTGTACAGGTTTTATAATGTTTTCATACATTTAAAAAAATTAAAACCTCCTGTACAAAATTTTTTTTTTTGATTTTGTCATCTTCTGGCGCTAATAACTTTTTCATACTTTGGTGTACGAAGCTGTGGGTGGTGTCATTTTTTGCGAATTTTGATGGCATTTTCATTGCTATCATTGTTAGGACTGTGCTACCTTTTGATCACTTTTTATTAATTTTTTTATAGTTTCCAAAATGGCAAAAAAATGTCATTTTTGACTTTGGACGCTATTTTCCGTTACGGGGTTAAACGCAGTGAAAAAACGTTATTATATTTTGATAGATCGGACATTTTCGGACGCGGTGATACCTAATGTGTTTATGATTTTTACTGTTTATTAATATTAATATCAGTTCTAGGGAAAGGGGGGTGATTTGAATTTTTAGGTTTTTTTAATATAATTTTTTTTTTTAAACTTTTTTTTACTTTTACTTTAACTATTTTTCAGACTCCCTAGGGTACTTTAACCCTAGGTTGTCTGATCGATCCTACCATATACTGCCATACTGCAATATGGCAGTATATGGGGATTTTACTCCTCATTCATTACAATGTGCTGATAGCACATTGTAATGAATAGGTTAAAACGAGACAGCTTCGGGCCTTCGTGAGGCCCGATGCTGTCATGGCAACGGATCACCGCTCCCCGTGATGTCATCGGGGAGCGAAGATCCGCGCCAAGATGGCGGCGCCCATGCGGCGCCATCTTTTTGAAGCCTCCGGCAGCATTGCCGGAGGTGATCGCGGTGAAAGCACCCGCGATCGGTGCTAGCACCGATCGCGGGTGTTACCGGTAAGCCTTTGCTGCAATATGCAGCAAAGACTTACCGGCTATGGAGAGGGCTCGGCCCGCGAGCCCTCTCCATGCACCGGGACCCGGCGTCGGGAAGGGGTTAAGAGTATCCCATTCAGCTTTGATTTGTTCAAACACAGATATTGTATTATTTTGTTCATCCTAACTTTCTTATGTCTTTTATGCTTTCATTTTTAAAGTACATTTAAATGGGTTGTTCGATTGTTTCTAAAATTCTCAGCCACTCCCATGTACCGCGCCGCCGTCTTGCTGCTGTGGTCAGCTACCAGCTGGCCGAGGTGGCTAGTCATGCCCACGTATTTCAGCACATGATACAGCGCTGGGCAGGGCCGGCTCCAGGTTTCAGTAGGCCCCTGGGCGACATTGCCTCAGTGGGCTCCTTTGCAGTGAACTCACGTGCCAGCATTAAAAATTCAAAAATTAAAACGGTCTCCTGTTCCCTGAAATATTCCCCAGTTTATCCTAACAGCCGTGTCACGGTCAGGGCAGTTTTGAGGTCATTTAACCAACAGGGCAAACCTAAAAAGGTTTCCACTCTGCCAAGTAATAAAACTGAAACTTCAACTCAGCTGCTGCAGAACCTCATAATACACACCTCAGCTGCTGCAGAACCTCATAATACATACCTCAGCTGCTGCAGAACCTAATAATACACACCGCAACTGCTGCAGAACCTCATAATGCACACCTCAGCGTCTGCAGAACCTCATAATACACACCTCAGCTTCTGCGGAACCTCATAATACACAACTGAACTGCTGCAAAACCTCATAATACAAACCTGTGCTGCTGCGGAACCTCATAATACACACCTGAGCTGCAGGAGAACCTCATAATACATATCACTGCTGCTGAACCTCATAATACACAACTGAACTGCTGCAAAATCTTATAATACAAACCTGTGCTGCTGCAGAACCTCATAATACACACCTGAGCTGCTGCAGAACCTCATAATACACACCTGAGCTGCAGCAGAACCTCGTAATACATATAACTGCTGATGAACCTCATAATACCCAACTGAACTGCTGCAAAATCTCATAATACAAACCTGTGCTGCTGCGGAACCTCATAATACACACCTGAGCTGCTGCAGAACCTCATAATACACACCTGAGCTGCTGCAGAACCTCATAATACACACCTGAGCTGCTGCAGAACCTCATAATGCACAACATTGCTGCTGCAGCTCGTCATCACAGGAAGTAAAGATTGAAGATGTGCACAGCGTGTGTGGGCCCTGGCACTTGCCCAGGTATGCTGGGTGCTGGAGCCGGCCCTGGCGCTGGTAATAGGGGTGGGTGGGTGATAATTGATCATACTTTACGTTGCTGTATGGGAAATGTTATACAACTGTAATACCCCAAATGTATGCCAAAGGACACCCATCTGGCTCACTTCGGGTTAGTAAGAGGCAATTATAGAAATATTGGAAAAAATAAGAAGTAAACAATATGAATTTTATGTGGGTGAGAATGTTGCCACCCAAATTCCATACATTATTATTTATATGTGTTATCTAGGAAGCTTTTCATGTATAACCCCAAATAGATTCCTCTAAACTTCTCTTTGTAGACTGTGTGGGCTTTCTTACTACAATTTCAGATATGCTTTCCTAAACCTGGTATTTCAAAACTGAATGCTATTTGTGCATTGTAGAGATAGGCAGCACTGCAATTATTACTTTACACAACAATGTAGCATATAGATACAAAACTCTTTAATCATGAAAAGATGATTCATGCAGCCGGATTAGTTTTTCAGTATAAACTCTATCTACATCATGGGAAGTTAAGCTTCTTGTAATGTAATCTAATTCGAGTCTAGCTGCTCTTTGTATTTCTGCATGCTGGGAATTTACAGATGATTCTCCGAAGGTGATTCCTGTGCATTCATTAATCTCTTCTGATCACTGAATGACAGGGAAGGATAGGGGTGTGATAAGGCAGTGGAAGACCAGCAGGAAGGAGCAAAGGAGTGCACTTGGAGATATACGCTGACTTCAGGCTAAACTTCCTGTCTACTTTACTTTACTTATCTTTAATTATCTTCAATAATTATTTATATGTATTCGCACTATTCACTGTCTCTATAACAACAAGAATGGCCTAATTTTATGTACCATTTTACTTAGGGTCGTTCTGCTCTATGGGACACAGAGAGCTAACCTATAGCTTTCCTGACTTTAATGAGAGCTTTGTTCTGTTATGGTTTGCTTATTTCCTTTAACAAAGAAATTTGCTCATTCTACTTTAACAGGACTGTAGGAACTATATAAATTTTAAGTCACTTTAAGGCTGTGCGTGGTGATGCTCATAGCCGAAGGAAGGTTGAGGGATTTTGTCCTGCCTTTATAATAAACTATTGAACTATGTTCAGGAGAAGGGAAAAAATCCCAAAGTTCTTCAACTGTTCCATAATATGAGCTCTTGAGCATGGAGTGTAAAAGTTCGATAATACAGTTTGACACTTGTGTCTGGACCCATGAAAGTGATAAAAATGAAGTGAATTGGGTTAAAATACATTTAAAGAATTAGACATAATTAGACAAAGACACAAATTAAAAATATTTTGTATATGCTCATTATAATACCCAAGGGAAAGGTTTGAAAATCTTTCTGATCTTAGTAAAATTACTTCCCAGATAAATAGTTTAACCCAAGATCAAAACTCATGATCAATCAAACCACAATGTAGCCTTAATAGATTATTAATAGAGATGAGCGAGCACTAAAATGCTCGGGTACTCGTTATTCGAGACGAACTTTTCCCGATGCTCGAGTGCTCGTTTCGAGTAACGAGCCCCATTGAAGTCAATGGGAGACTCGAGCATTTTTCAAGGGGACCAAGGCTCTGCACAGGGAAGCTTGGCCAAACACCTGGGAACCTCAGAAAAGGATGGAAACACCACGGAAATGGACAGGAAACAGCAGGGGCAGCATGCATGGATGCCTCTGAGGCTGCTTAAATGCACCATTATGCCAAAATTATGGGCAACAGCATGGCCATGACAGAGTGACAGAATGAAGCTAGATAGCATCTAAAACATCCAATAATTGACCCTGACACTATAGGGGACGGCATGCAGAGGCAGCGGCAGCAGCGGAAGGCTAGAGAGTGGCATGGCGACATACCCTAAATGGACTCAGGCTTCAAACCAATGGGTAGCAGAGAGGAACCAAAGGAGGTGAGCAAGAAGCGCTCAAATAATATCGGTACATGATAAAAGTTTGCCAGTATATTTTGTGGATTACACAGCAGGGTGGCGACAAAGTTAACATGGAAGCCATGAAAACAATCCAAAATTCTGCCTGACACAGCTCGTTTGATAAGGGGACCATGTATGGAGGCAGTGAACTAGTAGTAGATTAAAGGTGCTGCAGTTAAAACTATGTTAGTTGTTTCTTGGCATGGAGCTGGCGCTCCGCTGCCAGGCGAGCTTTCGCCAATCCAAGCCCCTGTCTCTAGGCTACTCCCCAAACAGCACTTCTAAGAACCTTTTGTATAAGATCAAGTGTAGTAGCGTTCTTATAAGTTTAGGATATGCCGGGTGAGGGGAATGTAAACAGATGCGCAAGAAGCGCTGAAATAATATCCGTAAATGGTAAAAGTTTGCCAGTATATTTTGTGGATTACACAGCAGGGTGGCGACAAAGTTAACAAGTTTGTTGTGGAAGCCATGAAAACAACCCAAAATTCTGCCTGACACAGCACGTTTGATAAGGCGGGCATGTATGGAGGCAGTGAACTAGTAGTAGATTAAAGGTGCTGCAGTTAAAACTATGTTAGTTGGTTCTTGGCATGGAGCTGGCGCTCCGCTGCCAGGCGAGCTTTCGCCAATCCAAGCCCCTGTCTCTAGGTTACTCCCCAAACAGCACTTCTAAGAACCTTTTGTATAAGATCAAGTGTAGTAGTGTTCTTATAAGTTTGGGATATGGCGGGTGAGGGGAATGTAAACAGATGCGCAAGAAGCGCTGAAATAATATCCGTAAATGGTAAAAGTTTGCCAGTGTATTTTGTGGATAACACAGCAGGGTGGCGACAAAGTTAACAACTTTGATGTGGAATCCATGAAAACAACCCAAATTTCGGCCTGACAAACCTCGTTTGATAAAGGGACGATGTATGGAGGCAGCTATATGGACGACTTTTGGAGGTAGCAATGGAGACAACGTGTGGAGGCTGCTATGGAGACAATTCAATTTGGATAGTGCCTGTATGTGGCAGTCCAAAAAATTTTTCAAACCAGAGGAGCAGGTAGGTGGCCCTCCAGAAAAATGGAATAGATTGAGTGCCTGTATGTGGCAGTCCAAAAAAGTTTTTAAACCAGAGGAGCAGGTAGGTGGCCCTCCAGAAAAATGGAATAGATTGAGTGCCTGTATGTGGCAGTCCAAAAAAGTTTTTAAACCAGAGGAGCAGGTAGGTGGCCCTCCAGAAAAATGGAATAGATTGAGTGCCTGTATGTGGCAGTCCAAAAAAGTTTTTAAACCAGAGGAGCAGGTAGGTGGCCCTCCAGAAAAATGGAATAGATTGAGTGCCTGTATGTGGCAGTCCAAAAAATTTTTCAAACCAGAGGAGCAGGTAGGTGGAGCTCCAGAAAAATTGAATAGATTGAGTGCCTGTATGTGGCACTCCCAAAAATTGTTTAAAACAGAGGACCGGGTCGGTGGCCCTCCAGAAAAATTAAATGCATAAAGTACTATAGGTAGAGCCAGTGGGCCCTGTCAAAAAATAGCCAGTTTCCTCTGCTTTACTGTACAAAGAGCAAAGAGCAGGAGAAGGAGGAAAATGAGGAGGAGGAGGAGTGGATAAATTATTCAGGTTGAGCTTCCTTCACCTGCTGGAGATTGGAAATTAGGAGAAATCCATGCTTTATTCATCTTGATAAGCATCAGCCTGTCAGCGCTGTCAGTCGACAGGCGTGTACGCTTATCGGTGATGATGCCACCAGCTGCACTGAAAACCCGCTCGGACAAGACGCTAGCGGCAGGGCAGGCAAGAACCTCCAAGGCGTACAGCGCCAGTTTGTGCCACATGTCCAGCTTTGAAACCCAGTAGTTGTAGGGAGCTGTGTGATCATTTAGGACGATGGTATGGTCAGCTACGTACTCCCTCACCATCTTTCTGTAAAGATCAGCCCTACTCTGCCGAGACTGGGGACAGGTGACAGTGTCTTGCTGGGGTGACATAAAGCTGGCAAAAGCCTTGTAAAGCGTACCCTTGCCAGTGCTGGACAAGCTGCCTGCTCGCCTACTCTCCCTCGCTACTTGTCCCGCAGAACTACGCACTCTGCCGCTAGCGCTGTCAGAAGGGAAATACTGTTTCAGCTTGTGCACCAGGGCCTGCTGGTATTCATGCATTCTCACACTCCTTTCCTCTCCAGGGATGAGAGTGGAAAGATTTTGCTTGTACCGTGAGTCCAGGAGAGTGAACACCCAGTAATCGGTGCTGGAATAAATTCTTTGAACGCGAGGGTCACGGGATAGGCAGCCTAGCATGAAATCTGCCATATGCGCCAGAGTACCAACGCGTAAGAATTCGCTCCCCTCACTGGCCTGACTGTCCATTTCCTCCTCCTCCAACTCCTCCAATTCCTCTTCTTCTGCCCATACACGCTCAACAGTGAAGGACTCAACAATGGTCCCCTCTTGTGTCTCGCCAACATTCTCCTCCTCTTCCTCCTCATCCTCCTCCACCTCCACCTCCTCCGATATGCGCTGAGAAACAGACCTAAGGGTGCTTTGGCTATCAACAAGGGAATCTTCTTCCCCCGTCTCTTGTGAGGAGCGCAAAGCTTCCGACTTCATGCTGACCAGAGAGTTTTTCAACAGGCCAAGCAGCGGGATGGTGAGGCTGATGATGGCGGCATCGCCACTGACTATCTGTGTTGACTCCTCAAAGTTACTCAGCACCTGACAGATATCAGACATCCACGTCCACTCCTCATTGTAGACTTGAGGAAGCTGACTGACCTGACTACCAGTTCTGGTAGAAGTTGACATCTGGCAGTCTACAATCGCTCGGCGCTGCTGGTAAACTCTGGATAACATGGTCAGTGTTGAATTCCACCTCGTGGGCACGTCGCACAACAGTCGGTGAGCGGGCAGTTGGAGGCGGCGCTGCGCTGCCCTGAGAGTGGCAGCATCTGTGCTGGACTTCCTGAAATGCGCACAGATGCGGCGCACCTTCGTGAGCAAATCAGACAGATTGGGGTATGTCTTGAGGAAACGCTGAACTATCAGATTTAACACATGGGCCAGGCATGGCACATGTGTCAGTCTGCCGAGTTGCAGAGCCGCCACCAGGTTACGGCCGTTGTCACACACAACCATGCCTGGCTTCAGGTTCAGCGGTGCCAGCCACAGATCAGTCTGCGCCGTGATGCCCTGTAATAGTTCTTGGGCGGTGTGCCTTTTATCGCCTAGGCTCAGCAGTTTGAGCACCGCCTGCTGTCGCTTAGCGACGGCACTGCTGCTGTGCCTAGAGCTACCGACTGATGGCGCCATGCCCACGGATGGTCGTTCGGAGGAGGAGGTGGAGGAGGGGTGGGAGGAGGAGGAGGCATAGTAGGCCTCAAACACCTGGACCGAGGTAGGCCCCGCAATCCTCGGTGTCGGCAGTATATGACCAGCCGCAGGGTCACACTCGGTCCCAGCCTCCACCAAGTTAACCCAATGTGCCGTCAGAGATATATAGTGGCCCTGCCCGGCAGCACTCGTCCACGTGTCCGTGGTCAGGTGGACCTTGTCAGAAAAGGCGTTGGTCAGGGCACGGATTATGTTGTCTGACACGTGCTGGTGCAGGGCTGGGACGGCACATCGGGAAAAGTAGTGGCGGCTGGGGACCGAATACCGAGGGGCGGCCGCCGCCATGAGGCTGCGAAAGGCCTCGGTCTCTACTAGCCTATAGGGCAGCATCTCCAGGCTTAGCAATCTGGAGATGTGCACATTAAGGGCTTGGGCGTGCGGGTGGGTTGCACTATATTTGCGTTTCCGCTCCAGCGTCTGGGGTATGGAGAGCTGAACGCTGGTGGATGCTATGGAGGATCGTGGAGGCGACGATGGGGTTTTTGTGGCAGGGTCCTGGGCAGGGGGCTGACTATCAGCTGACACAGGGGAAGGAGCAGTGGTGTGCACGGCCGGAGGTGAACGCGCTTGTTGCCACTGAGTGGGGTGTTTAGCATTCATATGCCTGCGCATACTGGTGGTAGTTAAGCTATTAGTGGTGGAACCCCTGCTGATCCTGGTTTGGCAAATGTGGCACACCACAGTCCGTCGGTCATCCGGTGTTTCCTTAAAGAACCTCCAGACTTCTGAAAATCTAGCCCTCGCCGCAGGAGCCCTCGCCACGGGAGCTTCACTAGTTGACACATTTGGCGCTGATGCACCAGCTCTGGCCCTGCCTCTCCGTCTGGCCCCACCACTGCCTCTTCCAACCTGTTCTGGTCGAGGACTCTCCTCCGTCTCAGAAGCACTGTGTTCACCCGGCCTCTAAACCCAGCTTGGGTCTGTCACCTCATCATCCTCCGATCCCTCAGTCTGCTCCCCCCTTGGACTTCCTGCCCTGACAACAACTTCCCCACTGTCTGACAACCGTGTCTCCTCATCGTCAGACACCTCTTTACACACTTCTTCCAGTACGTCAACAAGGTCATCATCACCCACAGACTGCGACTGGTGGAAAACCTGGGCATCGGAAAATTGCTCATCAGCAACCGGACAAGTGGTTTGTGACTGTGGGAAGGGTCCAGAAAACAGTTCCTCAGGGTATGCCGGTTCAAATGGCAAATTTTGCTGGGAGGGGGCAGACTGGGGGGGAGGAGGCTGAGGTGCAGGAGCTGGAGGAGTGCCGATTTCGGTGACATGGGTGGACTGCGTGGAAGACTGACTGGTGGACAAATTGATCGAAGCATTGTCGGCAATCCACGACATCACCTGTTCGCACTGTTCTGGCCTCAACAGTGCTCTACCACGAGTCCCAGTAACTTCAGACATGAACCTAGGGAGTGTAGCTCTGCGGCGTTCCCCTGCTCCCTCATAAGCAGGTGGTGTCTCACCCCGCCCAGGACCACGGCCTCTGACCCCTGCAGTAGTTGGACGCCCACGTCCCCGCCCTCGTCCTCTACCCCTAGCCCTCGGGTTAAACATTTTGAAAATGAGAGTTATAACTTGAATTTTTTTTTTAACTTTTTTTTTTTTTTTTGTTTTTTTTTTGTGTTTTTTAGTTTTTAAAACCAAACGATGCTATCCTATTGCTATGGCTATTTTATAGCCAAGTATGAAAGCACACTGCTATGCCAGATGAGATGACGCTGAGTTATGAAAAAAATAAACGTAAAATAAAAAAGGAAATGGCAGACTGTGCCTAATTGAAATACAACCCCGGGCCCTAATAAATTTTCCCACTTCGGTCTTTGCGATGGATATGTGCGTCACTAAGCGCAAAACACAGTGGTCGCAAGTCTGACTCCAAATTGCTCACAATTTGCTAGTAGATGCACTGCAACAACTACAGCCACCAGCAGATCAACCAGAAATCAAATATATATAACGCTACTGTAGGCGTAATTAAGCCGTTTGTATTCTCCTATGGCTATTTTCTAGCCAAGTATTACAGCACACTACTATGCCAGATGAGATGACGCTGAGTTATGAAAAAAATAAACGTAAAATAAAAAAGGAAATGGCAGACTGTGCCTAATTGAAATACAACCCCGGGCCCTAATAAATTTTCCCACTTCGGTCTTTGCAATGGATATGTGCGTCACTAAGCGCAAAACACAGTGGTCGCAAGTCTGACTCCAAATTGCTCACAATTTGCTAGTAGATGCACTGCAACAACTACAGCCACCAGCAGATCAACCAGAAATCAAATATATATAACGCTACTGTAGGCGTAATTAAGCCGTTTGTATTCTCCTATGGCTATTTTCTAGCCAAGTATTACAGCACACTACTATGCCAGATGAGATGACGCTGAGTTATGAAAAAAATAAACGTAAAATAAAAAAGGAAATGGCAGACTGTGCCTAATTGAAATACAACCCCGGGCCCTAATAAATTTTCCCACTTCAGTCTTTGCGATGGATATGTGCGTCACTAAAACACAGTGGTCGCAAGTCTGACTCCAAATTGCTCACATTTTACTAGTAGATGCACTGCAACAACTACAGCCACCAGCAGATCAACCAGAAATCAAATATATATAACGCTACTGTAGGCGTAATTAAGCCGTTTGTATTCTCCTATGGCTATTTTCTAGCCAAGTATTACAGCACACTACTATGCAAGATGAGATGACACTGAGTTATTAAAACAATAAACGTAAAATAAAAAGAAACTGGCAGACTGTGCCTAATTCTACTCAAACCCCTAATAAATTTTCCCACTTTGGTGTTTGAGGTGGATATGTGTGTCACTAAGAGCTAAACACAACGGTAGCAAGTCCCCCTGCAAATTCCTCACAATATGGTACTAGCTGCAAATAAAAAAATAAAAAAAATTATAACGTTATTGTAGCCCTAAGAAGGGCTGTTGGGTTCTTTTAGAATCACTCCTGCCTAACAGTAAGCTAATAGAACACCCTAACGCTTTCCCTGACCAGCAGCAGCTCTCTCCCTAGCGGCATCCAGACACAGAATGATCCGAGCAGCGCGGGCAGCGGCTAGTCTATCCCAGGGTCACCTGATCTGGCCAGCCAACCACTGCTATCTACGTGTAAGGGTACCACGTCATGCTGGGTGGAGTGCAGAGTCTCCTGGCTTGTGATTGGCTCTGTTTCTGGCCGCCAAAAAGCAAAACGGCGGGAGCTGCCATTTTCTCGAGCGGGCGAAATACTCGTCCGAGCAACGAGCAGTTACGAGTACGCTAATGCTCGATCGAGCATCAAGCTCGGACGAGTATGTTCGCTCATCTCTAATTATTAATGAAATGATCCAAATGCTGATTAAATGTCACGGAAGCCAGCTTGAAAACTGTTAATGTACTCTGATGGTTCTACTTAACCAGTCTTCTCCACTGTTTCTAGTCAGTGTGACTACAATGGAAAATTTATTATTTTTTGTATTACTTTTGAATATTAATTGATGCTCTTTTTCAAACACACAAAATATAAGGAATATATATGTAATATTTAGTAAAGTGCATAGGAAAGCAGAACTCCATGAGGTTCAAGTATTTATTCACTTGTGATGAAAAGTGACACATTTCAGCTAACTCAATGTAGCCGTCTTCAAGTAATACATAAAAGTCTTAAAAGGTGGCTTTAAATCCTGCACAGAATGTTACATCATTAGTGACATAAGCATTAAAGTGATTATATAAAATACAAAAAGATATATATTCACGTGTAAGCCCATCTATATCAATAAAAAAACATAATAGAAAAATGTACAATTATTATTACATATTAGATGTATTAAAAATCATGTGTATTAAAAGGTTTTTAGGTTACACTTACTGCTAGTTGCAAGCCAGACTGTTTGTAAATAATACAAGTGCGCATGTCAATACAGATTGCTATGCAACCAAAAAGTAGAACACACCCAGAGGAAATATCAATCTATTTGCTAAATAGAGTAACCTCACCTCTCGCGGGCATATGATCCTAGGAGGTCATCTTGGTTAAGGGTAAGAACGCCCATACCCGGGAAATGAGTACTACACAATATCCAGGGCATCATATATCAGAATTACAGTCCAATTTACCATAGTTTATAAGGTCAGAAAAAGACAAAAGTCCATCAAGTCCAACCTTTAAGAATTAAACAAATGTTTTTTCCCTGTAACCCATTATATTTTTGCTCTCCAGAAGGCATCCAGGCCTCTCTTGAACACGTACATAGAGTCCACCATAACAACCTCCTGGGAAGGGAGTTCCATAGTCTAGAAGAAAATACGGTGGTCCAGCCAACTTCAGTGAACTTTCAGACTTTTATTGTGTCAATTTTCATTTATTCACAGTGTTAATCCATTATTCCAATAGTCTCACTGCTCTTACAGTAAAGAATCCCTTTCTATAGCGATGGTAGTACCTCCTCTCCTCTAGGTGTAGAGGATGCCTCTTGCCCTGTTCACAGGCCTAGTATAAAATGATCTTTGAAAAGATCCTTGTCCTGCCTAAGGTATTTGTACATTGTAATGAGGTCCCCCCTTAGCTGTCTTTTTTTTGCAAACTGAATAACCCCAAATCTTGTACTCTAATCTGAAAGAAGAAGGAGATGGGGCGCTCCTATAGTGCAATATCCTTAGTAACAATTGGCATAAACGGATAGTAGTGGAACCACTAACCTGATCAAGTTGTGCTGGCAGGCACAACTCTGTGAAATCGTTTTGAAAGATAGCGGAGACCAATGGCGTCCTCGTGCAGCCTCGTTCTCGGTGTCGGTCCTTACTCCTGCTTCGGAATCACGACTCCGGATAGAATATAGATAGTATGTCGCATCAAAGATGCGCGTGCAGTAGAGCGATATAATGGCGCTAGGACTAGTCTCTATGGATTTTCAGATTTTATTTGGTGGTAATTAAAAACCAATAAAACCAATGCAAACAGTAGAATAAAATGAAATAAAAAACGGGGGGATCTTTATAGTATGAACAACGCGTTTCGCGCTCGGGCTGAGCGCTTCATCTGGTTCCAATGCTGGTGCGACGTACACGGTGTAATTTATATCTGCGGACAGCGTGTTGCCGTATCCGGTTCGGGATGAAGTTGGTTGTACATAAGAGTGGGATACAAATCAATTATATACAGACATAAAAACATATAAAGATGTATAAATATATGGATATATAAACCTCTATGTTATATAATTAAATGAATAAATATATATCACAAGTATATATTAAAAATAAACGTCATATGATGCGACAAACATCCGGTACCGGACTTATGAGAGGAATAGACTTCACGGGACCGGTGCTCAGGAACTACTAGGAACTACAAGTACGGAGGAGGATGTGGGTCAAAATTGCTATCTAAAAGAATAGGACTACGGAAGCCGATGTGGATCAAAAGAGTGTCGGATGTAGGTTCCTAGGCGGCTAGGTATGACAGAAACGGTGCTGTAGCGAAAAGGAGGGAGGAAGACTGGCATGTGAGTATGTGGGTGTTACAAAATCGTTTCATTTACCTCATTTAGCCCATTAGGGGACAATGTATTTAGTTTAAATATCCAGAAAACCTCTCTCCTGCATAGAGTGGGGAAACGGTTGGGTGTTGTGTTTGCAATATGATCGATGGGCATGATAGAAATAGGAAATGACTTGCCTGGATGGAAAAGGGCACAATGTTTAGAAACACCTTGTAGGAGAAAATTGTTTTTAATATTCTCCCGGTGTTTATTCAAACGGCTGCGGAGGGACTGTACTGTTCTCCCTACATATTGAAGGTTGCAGATTTTACATTCTATTAGATAAATGATATATTGACTCTGACAGGACATTTGTGCTTTTATACTGAATTTCTCTTTTGTATTAGTGCATGTGAATGTTGAGCCTGTTTTTATAGATATACAGCATAAACATCTCGGTCACATTCCTAGATATATACTTAGCAGAAAACATTGCCCCACGAGGTCTCCGACCTACTTTCACCTCCACTTTCCCGGAGGATAAGGAATATTCCAAAACATGGGATAATCTCCTAAATAAATTTTCAGCATCCATGATTGAAATGATCAGAGACAAAAGATTGAACATCTGTCATAAGCTCACACAAAAGATTGACATGATACTAGACCAGCTAAAAATATATCATAAAATATCTGAATTCATCAAAGTTAACTCTAACATGAACTGTAGATTGCAAAAACTAGAACATGAACTGATACACAAAAAAGTACAGAAATTAAAACGCGATAGACAAGATTTTAACGATTTATTTTACCGCAATTGGTTCAAAAACAAGAACAATAATAAACATCACAAACCTAACCCGAATTTCAATACTGGAATACCAGCTCAAGATAAGGAATCAACTCACCACAATAAAAATAAAAATAATAAAGATGAGAAAAGAGTCCCATACAAATATGGTAATAACAAGCAAACTAAATTTGATCCCCATAAAAATACTACCACATTTTTCAATTCCAATTCGTATCAGTCCGTAAACAAATACAGACCCCCCAGAGTCCGCACTGAGACCTCTAATAACACGCAACACACCAATACAGTAATCATACCCACACAATATCCCGTTTCAAGTAATAAGGACAGCGTTGTACTTCCACCCACTCCTCACCCTACATCGTCCATAAGATCACCAAAAGAAAGACTTGATGAATTCTCTGGCACTGTACATACTCTGAGAGCAGAAGTACGCAAATATACATCCAACACAGGAACACCCCAAACCCCTCAAAAGATCAAAGAAACCATGGCCCATCTGAAGATCCTTTCAGGCCGTAGCACCAGTCCAAAGAAACCCGTTCTTTCTACATCACCCACGGATAACACAAATTGGTCCTTCATCACCACACACGAAGAACTCACACCCTCGACACCCTCCACATCCACCCAAAGAAAACACTCAGATCCCCAGAGTCTATACAATCAGGGAAACACACTGAACGTCTCCACACCCATTCCTACTATTCAAATATCAAACACCGAATCAGCCCAAAATAACGATCATTTTTTAGGGGAAAGCAAAATTCCATCGAAGCCAATACATGCCTTCTTCCAACTATCCAAATCACGAAAAAGAAAAAATTCAAACGAGGCAAACGGGGAGGCAAAAAAAGAAAAAACAACCTAACCCCCACTAGTACTGATAACAAATCTTCAGTAAAAATCTTTAACCTCACAGACTATATATTAAAACCTGCTGAGAAGACTCTCCTGGAAAAGGGTCTATCATTCTGTCCAAACTCTAAACCCAACGAGTTTGAATTATTTTTAGACTTCAACCAATTTGTTAGAAAACTAACCCTCAAGAGATTCTTTCTAAAGAAAGAAAAAGAAAAAGAAACAGAAAAAACATTACAAAAAGATCTGAATAAAACGGACAGTGAAACCATAGGTACCATCAAGATTAAAAATAAATCAAAATTCTATCCGTTAAAGGAACAAAGTCATAATATAAAAACGTTTCACCAATTAGTCCTGAAAGAATTTAACACATTAACCAGCTCCCAACACAAAAACATGCAATACACACCCAGAAACCGTACAAAAAGGAAAAATCTCACGAGAAAAGAAATGACAGCTCTCAAGTCACTCCAAAAAAACAATGACCTGGTCATACGCGGAGCCGATAAGGGAGGCAGTATTGTAATCCTTACGCTCACCGCGTATCACCAAGAGGCCACTCGCATCCTGGGTGATACCAAATATTATAAAAAGATCACCACCAGAGACCCCCTTTCGGAGATACAAAAAAAGATCAAGACCTTTTTGGACATATCTTTAAAAAGAGGTTTAATTACAAAGGATGAATCAACCTTTCTCTATATTCCCTTCCCATCCACAGCATATTTCTATTTCCTACCTAAGGTTCACAAAAACGAGGAGAAACCCCCAGGGAGGCCCATCATCTCTGGTATTGGATCTCTTACCAGTAATATTTCACATTTTTTAGACTTGCATCTTCAAAAATACGTTACCAGTCTTCCGAGCTATCTCAAAGACTCCGATCAGCTCATCGGAGAATTATATGAAATGGCCTGGAAGGATAATATCATTTTTATCACTATGGACGTCAATGCCTTATACTCTAATATTAACCACCTTATAGGCATCAAATGTGTCAAACTCTTCCTAGACAAGGACCCTCTTCTTTCGGAAGATAAAAAAACCTTCTTATTAGATTGCCTTAAGCTTGTTCTCGAGAATAACTATTTTACCTATGGGAAAGATCTCTACCACCAGGAATTAGGTACGGCAATGGGCACGAAAGTAGCACCCACATATGCTAATCTCTTTATGGGAGCCTTCGAAGAAATTTTCATTTCGAACACCAACAATCCCTTTGCCCCCTATATCATTAAATATAAAAGATATATCGACGACCTCTTCTTCCTGTGGATGGGACCCAAAGAAAAGATAGTGGAATTTTTTAACTATATCAACTGTAACGAATGGGGTATCTCTTTCACCCTGGAAATGAATGAGAAACAGATTACCTTCTTAGATCTCGAAGTATATCATGAAGACCATACATTCAAAACTAAAACCCATTTTAAGAAAGTTGATTCTAATAACTATCTGGAATATTCGAGTGCGCATTATAAGAAATGGATTAGAAATGTGCCCTATTCACAGTACAAAAGAATAAGGAAAAATTGCACAAGTGTCACCTCCTTCGATGAACAAGCGGAAATCCTCCGAAAACGTTTTGAAGAAAAAGGGTACCCTAAAGATCTCTTGAAGAATGCATATCAGAAAGCGAAGCCTTTGAAACAAATTGAGTGCATATCTAGGGATGGACACACTAAGAAAAATAATACCAATTTGAAACAAAATCAATACGAAACTAATTTTATCACAAAATATAATGACAACTTTAGAGAAATACGCGACATCATACAGAAACACTGGCATATTCTGAAAAATGACTCTCTTCTGAAAAAATATCTTCCAGAGTGCCCAAAGTTAATCTATAGAAAATCAGCCACACTCAGGAACATTCTAGCTCCCAGCATTTTAAGACAACACAAAACTACATCCACAAGTGACCGAGGTACTGTCAAAAAATGCGGCAAACCGAGATCTTTATGCTGTATATCTATAAAAACAGGCTCAACATTCACATGCACTAATACAAAAGAGAAATTCAGTATAAAAGCACAAATGTCCTGTCAGAGTCAATATATCATTTATCTAATAGAATGTAAAATCTGCAACCTTCAATATGTAGGGAGAACAGTACAGTCCCTCCGCAGCCGTTTGAATAAACACCGGGAGAATATTAAAAACAATTTTCTCCTACAAGGTGTTTCTAAACATTGTGCCCTTTTCCATCCAGGCAAGTCATTTCCTATTTCTATCATGCCCATCGATCATATTGCAAACACAACACCCAACCGTTTCCCCACTCTATGCAGGAGAGAGGTTTTCTGGATATTTAAACTAAATACATTGTCCCCTAATGGGCTAAATGAGGTAAATGAAACGATTTTGTAACACCCACATACTCACATGCCAGTCTTCATCCCTCCTTTTCGCTACTGCACCGTTTCTGTCATACCTAGCCGCCTAGGAACCTACATCCGACACTCTTTTGATCCACATCGGCTTCCATAGTCCTATTCTTTTAGATAGCAATTTTGACCCACATCCTCCTCCGTACTTGTAGTTCCTAGTAGTTCCTGAGCACCGGTCCCGTGAAGTCTATTCCTCTCATAAGTCCGGTACCGGATGTTTGTTGCATCATATGACGTTTATTTTTAATATATACTTGTGATATATATTTATTCATTTAATTATATAACATAGAGGTTTATATATCCATATATTTATACATCTTTATATGTTTTTATGTCTGTATATAATTGATTTGTATCCCACTCTTATGTACAACCAACTTCATCCCGAACCGGATACGGCAACACGCTGTCCGCAGATATAAATTACACCGTGTACGTCGCACCAGCATTGGAACCAGATGAAGCGCTCAGCCCGAGCGCGAAACGCGTTGTTCATACTATAAAGATCCCCTCGTTTTTTATTTCATTTTATTCTACTGTTTGCATTGGTTTTATTGGTTTTTAATTACCACCAAATAAAATCTGAAAATCCATAGAGACTAGTCCTAGCGCCATTATATCGCTCTACTGCACGCGCATCTTTGATGCGACATACTATCTAAAATCTTGTACTCTGTCCTTGTAATCTAATCCTCCATTCCCCTAATAATCTTGGTTGCTCTCCTCTTCACCAATTCCAGTTCTACTATGTCCTTTTTATACACTGGTGCCCAAAACAAAATATTCCATTTGTGGTCTGACCAGTGATTTATATAGGGGCAAAACTATGTCTTTATCATGAGAATCAATTCCTCTCTTGATACATCCAATCCTCTCTTGATACATCCTTGATACATGTCTCAAAGGAACCAACAAAAGCCTCCAACCCATAGGACAATTAAACCTTAAGGCAATGTTACCATGTGAGTAGGTGCCCACTCAGCATCAACCAAATGGTAAGTATCCAAATCGGTTTCCACAGGTACCATTAAGAAGTCACGTGATCCCCACCGGACTACTGAAGCTCCCGCTTCAGTGCTGGGCGCACATGTAAACAGCATTGCTCGCACTCGCACTCGGCTCTGAAGCTGGAGCTACTGTGCATGTGCAGAGCTTCACAGGTAGACAGGGACAGCAGAGGCTACTAGGGCATAGAATAGCCCTAGCTCCATCTCCACGGAGCCTTTCAGAAAAATTTGCATATTTGATAGATTAACTCTAAATTAGGTCAGAAATTGTTTTAGGGTTAGGCAAGCATAGTTTAGGGTTTAGCTTATTAATGGCAACCTACCATCAGATCTCCTTATTAGGTAGATTCCTGATGGTATGATGGATGGAGAGGTCTCACAGCCTTTTTTACAGATGCAGTAAATTTGTAATATACCATAACAAAGTAGTATTAAAACATAATTTGGACCGAACTGTGAAATTCAAAAATACTAAAAAAATTGCCTGCATTTGTAATTTTCTTTCAAGATTGCTGGTACATAGTATGGAAGTAAATACTGACACTAGGAAGTACCATTTGTCCAGCAGATAATAAACCTTCATGATCATGTAAAAAGAAAATTTATTGATAGAGTTATTGATTTTTAAAGTTGGGGAGTGAAAAACGGAATTGCAAAAACAAAAAAGGGCATACATTCCCTCAGCTACTGTTCCACATAGGAAACCTGACTCATCTTGTCTTTGGTGTGGACAATAAAACAGCTAATATATACTTCACATGATGTAGGAGTAAAGAGAATTAGGGACCCTCTGAAAGAGTACATTATATTTGATAATCTCTTTCGATTTTGTAGAAACCTCATTGATCTTCTTGCTTGGGGTGCTTAATGTGAATAATTTGACCTACCAATGTTGCTATTCAGTGCTTACTATATCAGGCCAGAAAAGTGATAGAAGCTCACAGCTTGGGGCCTCCAGCTAAGAAGGAATATATAGACCATATGAATACAGTAATTCACTGAGAATATGGGAGATATGTGAAAAGTAACTACGTACCAAAGTTCAAGAGAATTTGCAAATTTGACTAGGTACACAGATCAAAATGTTCCAACCAATAATACAAAACTGAAAAGTTCTTGTTTCTTCTGACGTGATCTGTAACATTAAGAGAATCATGTAGGAACTAGATATAGATTTGGTAACTGAATGATCTAATCAGCGTTTTCAGTTGGAGCATTTAAGCCAGAATTGTTATAAAACTGGGACATCACAGATTCTGAAGTTAACCCCTGGACCAAAGATCGGAAGCCGTTATGCAGTTAAGATATAACCAACTAAGACCCACTTAACTATTATACAGTCAATGTAATACTTTCCCATACCAAAAAAGATATTAATATTGCATTTTATCAGTTCCCCAGCTGTCTTATATCAGGAAAAGCATGGATATGGGTATGGGGTGAAATATTATTTATTTTCCATGTTTTATTTGTATTATCCACCTACTTCATTTACAAAATGAATAGAAAATAATTTTTCCCATAGGGACAATAATATAAATTGGGACAAGACAAAAGACTTTAATATTCCATTGTAATTGCATATCTGAATACTATAGGCAATCACCCCATAGGGAATTTATCAAAATTAGTTTTTGTTCCCTAATTAAATATAGAAACCAAAGCTTAGTCCTTATTATTTAAAATGTCATTTTCATTACATGATTTTAGAGGCAACTATGTTATGACTGTGCAAGAGGGAGCAGTAGGTGAGCTTCATCAATTACCTTTAATCAATAGTGAAGTTAACTGGACCTAGCTTTATAATATACCATATATACTCAAGTATAAGCTGACCCAAGTATAAGCTCGGGCTCCTAAGTTTATCACAAAATACTAAGAAAAGTTATTGACTTGAGTATAAGCCTAGGGTGGGAAATGCATTGGTCACAGCCTACCGCAGAAATGAAATATCCATGCAGCCTCCCCTAATAATGAAATGTCCATGCAGCCTCCTACAGTGATGAAATGCCCCATGCAGCCTCCCTTACTAATGAAATTCCTGTGCAGTCTCCCATGGCCATGCAGCACAGCCTACCCCAGTAATAAAATGGCCATGCGGCCTCTCCAAGTAATGAAATACCCCATACAGCTCTTCCAGTAATATAATGCCTCGTACAACATTGCCCGGTAGTGAAATACCCCATGCAGCCTCCTTCAGTAATAAAATACCCTATGCAGCCTCCCCCAGTAATAAAATAACCCATGACAGCCTCCATCAGTAATAAAATACCCCATGCAGCCTCCCCCATTAATAAATGCCCTGCAGCCTCCCACAGAAATTAAATGCCATTCAGCCTTCCTAGCTTGCAAAACAGCTGAAATACTGAATTTTGTTTCTGTAGACTATTTTTATCATTGTTGTACAGAAGTGAACACCACTTACTGTGATTTTGCCAATGCCCCATCACTTTACAAGCATTAGATAAATGGCAATGACACTTTTCTATAGCAATGCTTTCTTTGGCACTCCGTGGCTGTCTGCATTGGGCTACACATTTTAATTACTTTGGCAGAGGCTGCAGCGCTTAAAACAATAGAGAAAAGGATGAACTGAACAGCATGAAATATCCTTAACGTAATTTTTGTGTAATACAGTTAACAATAAGTGTGCTTTTTGTCTTATTAAACACCTTCTTTTCATGCAAAAGATGAAATAGCAATTTTCAAATTGTAGCTGTCTACATCACTCTTTCCACTTTCTTCCAAGTACTGTAAATTTTTTGCCCTTGAATGTCATTTTCCTTCAAATACGTTTTAGTGAAGATTTACTGCATAGCAGAAATGAAAAGAGGTGCATTAGGAGTGTAGACATAACCACCTGAATGTGAAACCTCTATCTAGCACAAGTGTTTTATACAGTATTATTGCATTAGGTACATTTGAGGGCTTACAGCTGGTAACGTTTTACATGAGCAGCTTAAAACATTATTTATATTATTCTATTCATATTTATGTTGCCGTTTTAAAGGGGGCTATGTTTAATTTTATTCTTTTTTCAAACATTCACAAATCTATCTCTTGACAGGGGTTGGAAATGTTTTTCTTCTCACTTCTCTAATGGAAGGTGGACTGGATTTAAAGGGGTATTCCGGGAATATGAACGTCTGACAGAAAAACCCATGATGATATAAATAAATGAGTACAACAATACTCAATGTCATTAGTCACAAAATGGAGCTTAAATAGTTTGATTTTATGATTCGCTAAATTTTATGGGCTCTCTAAAGTTATCACTAAGATGGCTGCCACTGAAAACTACAAGTACCAAGATCCTTTAGTTCTCAGTAACTCCTCCTAACTCTTATGCTCTGCTCCCGGTGATGATGTAACAGGTTTTCTTACTCTGTTACCATAGTAATGATGTGTAACTGCCATCACCACAACACTGGCCATATTGGATGCACTGCAACCAACCCTCTACAGCCAAACATAGTGGTGATCACATGACCTGCCCAGGCAGGTGCAGGACACGTGATGTGGATATGTGGCCAGCGGCCATCTTCTGTCCTGTGTCTGCTCTGCAACGGACTGCATGGAGGAAATTAACGGACTGATTAAAGGGCCAGTAGCATTATAATTCTTCGTAACAGTCATCAGCATTTTTCTGCTAATGAGGGCAAAATTTTAAATAACAACTAACTACATGTAAGCTTATATTTTAAGGACCCATTTGTATATGAATTATGATTCCTGGAATAACCCTTTAAGGATTTATCATGTATCTTTAATAGGCTGCCAAAAACCTACCCCCTTGTATGATTTATTCATTTGTTTTAGAACAGGTGTAAATGGGGCTTAATGATTATGATTAGAGATGAGCGAACATACTCGTCCGAGCTTGATGCTCGTTCGAGCATTAGCGTACTCGAAACTGCTCGTTGCTCGGACGAATACTTCGCCCGCTCGAGAAAATGGCATCTCCTGCCGTTTTGCTTTTTGGCGGCCAGAAACAGAGCCAATCACAAGCCAGGAGACTCTGCACTCCACCCAGCATGACGTGGTACCCTTACACGTCGATAGCAATGGTTGGCTGGCCAGATCGGATGACCCTGGAATAGACTAGCCCCTGCCTGCGCTGCTCGGATCATTCTGTGTCTGGATGCCGATAGGGAGAGAGCTGCTGCTGGTCAGGGAAAGCGTTAGGCTGTTCTATTAGAATAGTGTAAGGCAGGAGTGATTCTACAAGAACCCAACAGCCCTTCTTAGGGCTACAATAACGTTATACATTTTTTTCATTTATTTGCAGCTAGTACCATATTGTGAGGAATTTGCAGGGGGACTTGCTACCGTTGTGTTTAGCTCTTAGTGACACACATATCCATCTCAAACACCAAAGTGGGACAATTTATTAAGGGTTTGATTTCAATTAGGCACAGTCTGCCAGTTTCTTTTTATTTTACGTTTATTTTTTCATAACTCAGCGTCATCTCATCTGGCATAGCAGTGTGCTTTCATACTTGGCTGGAAAATAGCCATAGGAGAATCCAAACGGCTTACTTAGGCCTACAATAGCGTTATATATTTTATTTCTGAATGAGCTGCTGGTGGCTGGCCTTGCTGTAGTGCATCTACTACCATATTGTGAGGAATTTGCAGTGAGACTTGCGACCGTTGTGTTTAGCGCTTAGTGACGCACATATCCATCGCAAAGACCGAAGTGGGACAATTTATTAGGGGTTGGATTTCAATTAGGCACAGTCTGCCATTTACTTTTTATTTTACGTTTATTTTTTTATAACTCAGAGTCATCATCTCATCTGGCATAGCTGTGTGCTTTCATACTTGGCTAGAAAATAGCCATAGGAGAATCCAAACGGCTTACTTAGGCCTACAATAGCGTTATATATTTTATTTCTGGTTGAGCTGCTGGTGGCTGGCCTTGCTGTAGTGCATCTACTACCATATTGTGAGGAATTTGCAGTGAGACTTGCGACCGTTGTGTTTAGCGCTTAGTGACGCACATATCCATCGCAAAGACCGAAGTGGGACAATTTATTAGGGGTTGGATTTCAATTAGGCACAGTCTGCCATTTACTTTTTATTTTACGTTTATTTTTTCATAACTCAGCGTCATCTCATCTGGCATAGCAGTGTGCTTTCATACTTGGCTAGAAAATAGCCATAGGAGAATCCAAACGGCTTACTTAGGCCTACAATAGCGTTATATATTTTATTTCTGGTTGATCTGCTGGTGGCTGGCCTTGCTGTAGTGCATCTACTACCATATTGTGAGGAATTTGCAGTGAGACTTGCGACCGTTGTGTTTAGCGCTTAGTGATGCACATATCCATCGCAAAGACCGAAGTGGGACAATTTATTAGGGGTTGGATTTCAATTAGGCACAGTCTGCCATTTACTTTTTATTTTACCTTTATTTTTTCATAACTCAGCGTCATCATCTCATCTGGCATAGCAGTGTGCTTTCATACTTGGCTTGAAAATAGCCATAGGAGAATCCAAACGGCTTACTTAGGCCTACAATAGCGTTATATATTTTATTTCTGGTTGAGCTGCTGGTGGCTGGCCTTGTTGTAGTGCATCTACTACCATATTGTGAGGAATTTGCAGGGAGACTTGCGACCGTTGTGTTTAGCGCTTAGTGACGCACATATCCATTGCAAAGACCGAAGTGGGACAATTTATTAGGGGTTGGATTTCAATTAGGCACAGTCTGCCATTTACTTTTTATTTTACGTTTATTTTTTCATAACTCAGCGTCATCTCATCTGGCATAGCAGTGTGCTTTCATACTTGGCTAGAAAATAGCCATAGCAATAGGATAGCATCGTTTGGTTTTAAAAACTAAAAAACACAAAAAAAAAAAAAAAACACAAAAAAAGTAAAAAAAAAATTAAAGTTATAACTTTCATTTTCAAAATGTTTAACCCGAAGGGCTAGGGGTAGAGGACGAGGGCGGGGACGTGGGCGTCCAACTACTGCAGGGGTCAGGGGTGAGACACCGCCTGCTGATGAGGGAGCAGGGGAACGCCGCAGAGCTACACTCCCTAGGTTCATGTCTGAAGTTACTGGGACTCGTGGTAGAGCACTGTTGAGGCCAGAACAGTGCGAACAGGTGATGTCGTGGATTGCCGACAATGCTTCAAGCAATTTGTCCACCAGTCAGTCTTCCATGCAGTCCACCCATGTCACCGAAATCGGCACTCCTCCAGCTCCTGCACCTCAGCCTCCTCCCCCCCAGTCTGCCCCCTCCCAGGAAAATTTGGCATTTGAACCAGCATACTCTGAGGAACTGTTTTCTGGACCCTTCCCACAGTCACAAACCACTTGTCCGGTTGCTGCTGAGCAATTTTCCGATGCCCAGGTTTTCCACCAGTCGCAGTCTGTGGGTGATGATGACCTTCTTGACGTAGTGGAAGAAGTGTGTAAAGAGGTGTCCGACGATGAGGAGACACGGTTGTCATACAGTGGTGAAGTTGTTGTCAGGGCAGGAAGTCCGAGGGGGGAGCAGACTGAGGGATCGGAGGATGATGAAGTGACAGACCCAAGCTGGGTTGAGAGGCCGGGTGAACACAGTGCTTCTGAGACGGAGGAGAGTCCTCGACCAGAACAGGTTGGAAGAGGCAGTGGTGGGGCCAGACGGAGAGGCAGGGCCAGAGCTGGTGCATCAGCGCCAAATGTGTCACGTAGTGAAGCTCCCGTGGCGAGGGCTCCCGCGGCGAGGGCTAGATTTTCAGAAGTCTGGAGGTTCTTTAAGGAAACACCGGATGACCGACGGACTGTGGTGTGCAACCTTACTACTACCACCACTACTAGCTTAACTACCACCAGTATGCGCAGGCATATGATTGCTAAACACCCCACTCAGTGGCACCAAGCCCGTTCACCTCCGGCCGTGCACACCACTGCTCCTTCCCCTGTGTCAGCTGATAGTCAGCCCCCTGCCCAGGATCCTGGCACAAAAACCCCATCGTCGCCTCCACGATCCTCCATAGCATCCACCAGCGTTCAGCTCTCCATACCCCAGACTACATACCCCACTATATATCGCTGACGGCACATTGGGTTAACTTGGTGGAGGCTGGGACCGAGTCTGACCCTGCGGCTGGTCATATACTGCCGACGCCGAGGATTGCGGGGCCTACCTCGGTCCAGGTCTTTCAGGCATACTATGCCTCCTCCTCCTCCCACCCCCTCCTCCACCCCTCCTCCACCTCCTCCTCTAGCTCTAGGCACAGCAGCAGCGCCGTCGCTAAGCGACAGCAGGCGGTGCTCAAACTGCTGAGCCTAGGCGATAAAAGGCACACCGCCCAAGAACTATTACAGGGCATCACGGCGCAGACTGATCTGTGGCTGGCACCGCTGAACCTGAAGCCAGGCATGGTTGTGTGTGACAACGGCCGTAACCTGGTGGCGGCTCTGCAACTCGGCAGACTGACACATGTGCAATGCCTGGCCCATGTGTTAAATCTCATAGTTCAGCGTTTCCTCAAGACATACCCCAATCTGTCTGATTTGCTCACGAAGGTGCGCCGCATCTGTGCGCATTTCAGGAAGTCCAGCACAGATGCTGCCACTCTCAGGGCAGCGCTGCGCCGCCTCCAACTGCCCGCTCACCGACTGTTGTGCGACGTGCCCACGAGGTGGAATTCAACATTAACCATGTTATCCAGAGTTTACCAGCAGTGCAGAGTGATTGTAGACTGCCAGATGTCAACTTCCACCAGAACTGGTAGTCAGGTCAGTCAGCTTCCTCAAGTCTACAATGAGGAGTGGACGTGGATGTCTGATATCTGTCAGGTGCTGAGTAACTTTGAGGAGTCAACACAGATGGTCAGTGGCGATGCCGCCATCATCAGCCTCACCATCCCGCTGCTTGGCCTGTTGAAAAACTCTCTGATCAGCATGAAGTCGGAAGCTTTGCACTCGTCACAAGAGACGGGGGAAGAAGATTCCCTTGTTGATAGCCAAAGCACCCTCAGGTCTGTTTCTCAGCGCATATCGGAGGAGGTGGAGGAGGATGAGGAGGAAGAGGAGGAGAATGTTGGCGAGACACAAGAGGGGACCATTGTTCAGTCCTTCACTGTTCAGCGTGTATGGGCAGAAGAAGAGGAGTTGGAGGAGTTGGAGGAGGAGGAAATGGGCAGTCAGGCCAGTGAGGGGAGTGAATTCTTGCGCGTTAGGACTCTGGCGCATATGGCAGATTTCATGCTAGGCTGCCTATCCCGTGACCCTCGCGTTCAAAGAATTTATTCCAGCACCGATTACTGGGTATTCACTCTCCTGGACCCACGGTACAAGCAAAATCTTTCCACTCTCATCCCTGGAGAGGAAAGGAGTGTGAGAATGCATGAATACCAGCAGGCCCTGGTGCACAAGCTGAAACAGTATTTCCCTTCTGACAGCGCTAGCGGCAGAGTGCGTAGTTCTGCGGGACAAGAGGGAGAGTAGGCGAGCAGGCAGCTTGTCCAGCACTGGCAAGGGTACGCTTTACAAGGCTTTTGCCAGCTTTATGTCAACCCAGCAAGACACTGTCACCTGTCCCCAGTTTCGGCACAGTAGGGCTGATCTTTACAGAAAGATGGTGAGGGAGTACGTAGCTGACCATACCATCGTCCTAAATGATCACACAGCTCCCTACAACTACTGGGTTTCAAAGCTGGACATGTGGCACGAACTGGCGCTGTACGCCTTGGAGGTTCTTGCCTGCCCTGCCGCTAGCGTGTTGTCCGAGCGAGTTTTCAGTGCAGCTGGATGCATCATCACTGATAAGCGTACACGCCTGTCGACTGACAGCGCTGACAGGCTGACGCTTATTAAGATGAATAAAGCCTGGATTTCTCATAATTTCCAATCTCCACCAGGTGAAGGAAGCTCAACCTGAATAATTTATGCACTCCTCCTCCTCATTTTCCTCCTTCTCCTCCTCTTTGTACACTAAAGCAGAGGAAACTGGCTATTTTTTGACAGGGCCCACTGGCTCTAGCTATAGTACTTTATGCATTTAATTTTTCTGGAGGGCCACCTACCCAGTCCGCTGTTTTAAACAATTTTTGGGACTGCCACATACAGGCACTCAATCTATTCAATTTTTCTGGAGGGCCACCTACCTGCTCCTCTGGTTTGAAAACTTTTTTGGACTACCACATACAGGCACTCAATGTATTTCATTTTTCTGGAGGGCCACCTACCTGCTCCTCTGGTTTGAAAACTTTTTTGGACTGCCACATACAGGCACTCAATCTATTTCATTTTTCTGGAGGGCCACCTACCTGCTCCTCTGGTTTGAAAACTTTTTTGGACTGCCACATACAGGCACTCAATCTATTTCATTTTTCTGGAGGGCCACCTACCTGCTCCTCTGGTTTGAAAACTTTTTTGGACTGTCACATACAGGCACTATCCAAATTAAATTGTCTCCATAGCAGCCTCCACACGTTGTCTCCATTGCTACCTCCAAAAGTCGTCCATATATCTGCCTCCATACATCGTCCCCTTATCAAACGAGGTGTGTCAGGCAGAAATTTGGGTTGTTTTCATGGATTCCACATCAAAGTTGTTAACTTTGTCGCCACCCTGCTGTGTTATCCACAAAATATACTGGCAAACTCTAATGATTAACCGATATTATTTCAGCGCTTCTTGCGCATCTGTTGATTACACTGCTGTTTAATCCACAAAATATACTGCCAAACTTTTACCATTTACGGATATTATTTCAGCGCTTCTTGCGCATCTGTTTACATTCCCCTCACCCGCCATATCCCAAACTTATAAGAACGGTACTACACTCAACTTGGTGGAGGCTGGGACCGAGTCTGACCCTGGGGCTGGTCATATACTGCCGACGCTGAGGATTGCGGGGCCTACCTCGGTCCAGGTCTCAAAGGCCTACTATACCTCCTCCTCCTTCCACCCCTCCTCCACCTCCTCCTCCTCCGAATTACCATCCGTGGGCATGGCGCCATCAGTTGGTAGCTCTAGGCACAGCAGCAGTGCCGTCGCTAAGCGACAGCAGGCGGTGCTCAAACTGCTAAGCCTAGGCGATAAAAGGCACACCGCCTAAGAGCTATTACAGGGCATTCCACATCAAACTTGTTAACTTTGTCGCCACCCTGCTGTGTAATCCACAAAATATACTGGCAAACTTTTATCATTTACCAATATTATTTCAGCGCTTCTTGCGCATCTGTTTACATTCCCCTCACCCGCCATATCCTAAACTTATAAGAACGCTACTACACTTGATCTTATACAAAAGGTTCTTAGAAGTGCTGTTTGGGGAGTAGCCTAGAGACAGGGGCTTGTATTGGCGAAAGCTCGTCTGGCAGCGGAGCGCCAGCTCCATCTCAAGATCCAACTAACATAGTTTTAACTGCAGCACCTTCAATCTACACCTTTAATCTACTACTAGTTCACTGCCTCCATACATCGTCCCCTTATAAAACGAGCTGTGTCAGGCAGAATTTTCAGGTGTTTCACCAGATACATAGTGGAACGCGGCCCATCTGTCGCCGCCATGCTGGAGACCTGAAGTTGCAATCATAGCAGCGCAATATGGATGCCCCATACTGTCGCTCTTAATCATGGAACCATTTCCGTAAAAACAATTCAAAATAGAACCACTATGCTATTCCATTATTCCTTGGTGAAATATTCAAACGACCCGGCCTGCTTTGAAAATTATAATTTTTTCAAAGTAAACGCTTCTGTCCCCCAGGCCCATTTTGGGTGGGGAGGAGCCGAGAGACAAGGGCTTGGACAGGCGAAATCTCGCCTGGCAGTGGACCGCCAGCTCCATCCCAAGATTAGGCAGCCTCAGAGGCATCCATGCATGCTGCCCCTGCTGTTTTCTGTCCATTTTGCCTCCACGATCCTCCACAGCGTCCACCAATGTCTCATTTCAACTCTCTATACCCCAGACGCTGGAGCACGAGAGGATATGCAGCACATCATCCCCTTATCAAACGAGCTGTGTCAGGCAGAATTTTCAGGTGTTTCACCAGATACATAGTGGAACTCGGCCCATCTGTCGCCGCCATGCTGGAGACCTGAATTTGCAATCATAGCAGCGCAATATGAATGCCCCATACTGTCGCTCTTAATCATGGAAGTCGTCTCCATGGCTGCCTCCACATGTCGTCCCCTTATCAAAAGAGCTGTGTCAGGCTAATTTTTCGGGTGTTTCACTAGATACGTTATGGAACTTGGTCACTATGTCGCCACCATGCTGTGTTATCGACTAAATATACCGTCAACCTTTTTTTCACATAGGAAATCATTTCACCTCCTTTGGTGAAACCTGAGTCCATTTAGGGTATGTCGCCATGAGACTCTCTAGCCTGCCACTGCTGCCGCTGCCTCTGCATGCCGTCCCCTATAGTGTCAGGGTCAATTATTGCATGTTTTAGATGCTATCTAGCCTCATTCGGTCACTCTGTCATGGCCATGCTGTTGCCCATAATTTTGGCATAATGGTGCGATTAAGCAGCCTCAGAGGCATCCATGCATGCTGCCCCTGCTGTTTCCTGTCTATTTCCGTGGTGTTTCCATCCTTTTCTGAGGTTCCCAGGTGTTTGGCCAAGCTTCCCTGTGCAGAGCCTTGGTCCCCTTGAAAAATTCTCGAGTCTCCCATTGACATCAATGGGGCTCGTTATTCGAGACGAGCACTCGAGCATCGGGAAAAGTTCGTCTCGAATAACGAGTACCCGAGCATTTTAGTGCTCGCTCATCTCTAATTAGGATATAAAAGTGTACATAAGCACCAGAGTAACTTATAACCTCTAACGATCCATGATGTAACTGTACCTCAGGGGATGTTAAGGTTATATGAAGAGGGTGCATAGGCTGACCCCTTTTCATACAGACTGGGTATTTGCTGCAGGGGCGATCGACTCCAGATGTATTGCAGTATATGATAGGAATGATCAGACTCCTAGAGTTGAAGTACCATGGAGGTCTAAAAATACAGTAAAAAAAATAAAATAAGTCAAAACCCCAAAATTTTAATCACCACCCTTTCCCTATAACTGATATAAAAATACAGTAAATAACCAAATAAAATAATGAAGTAGTTAGGTATCATATGCCAAGAATCCTGATCTATCAAAATATGTGAAATTCTGACAGTTAATCATGCAACAGAAAATAGCGCAGAAATGTCTCCATCGCACAATTTCTCGCAACTTTTTAATGCATAAAATTTGTAATTAATAGTGATCAAAAGATTGCAATGTCTCTAAAATTGAAGCAATAAAGATGGCATCTCACCCCACAGAAAAATTAAACCTACACAGCTCCATATACCAATGTATGGAAAGGTTGTTAGCGCCAGAATATTGTGAGAAGAAGAATTTTTTTTGTTAGTACAAAAGGTTTTAATTTTTTAAAATCTATAAAAAAACTATGTGAATTTGGTATCCCTGTGATTGTAATGAAGGAAAGAATAAAGGAGAGGTATCATATGGAGTGCACAATGATAGCGGTATAAAAAGACCCTACTAGGAAATGAAAGAAATTTTCCTCAATTTCACTGCATTTGGAATTTTTTTCAGCTCTCAGTACATGGCATGGAATATTAAATACCATCACTAGAAAGTACAATTAGTTATGCAGAGAACAAGCACGCAGCTCTTTATGTGTAAAAATAAATTAAAAAATGGATTTTTGAAGGTGATAAATAAATGAAAAAAGACTACAGCCATAAGGGGTTAATGGATATTTGACAGCAGGCTATATGCCTGAAGCCTGGTTTAGACCAAGGAGCATCAGAAAAAGCAAGCACTACCTCATAAGTTTTGTGTAGAGCTTTAGTTCAGTCTTATGCATTGCATTATTTATTTGTGTATTTGTGATTTTGAAGAGGACTATTGTTAGGATATCAGGAATTAAAATGCTTTTAGCACAGTCATTTCTTGAGGGGAAATTTGAAAAGGTCATTACATTTATTTTGCAGATTAATATCATTATGCTAATTCAAAATGTACTTTTTATCTTTTACTTTTGTGCAAATGATAAACTTTTTCAAAAACATATTTTGTGAAACCTTATTCTGGGAGCCATCACTTCTTTATTTCTCTATTGATGGAGTTGAGGGCCAGTGTTGTGATGAGTTGATTTTACATCTGTCCAATTTTGGGGCACTTGCAATTCACAACAGTTTTATGATTTACACAGCTATGCATGTAGGCTTACAAATGTATTTTCTGTGGATAGGAACTATTCATTTTTCAGCTAAAAACAGTGCAGGCACAAGTTAGTATAGTGTTATGGGAATCATCGTCATTAGGGAATCATCGTCATTAGGGAATCATAGTCATTAGGTTTCTTAGTGAAAATCTGGTGACAGCTTCTTTTTCAATAAACACATTGGGGGTCATTTACTAAGGGCCCGATTTGCGTTTTCCCAACGTGTTACCCTAATATTTCCGATTTGCAGCGATTTTCCCTGAATTGCCCCAGGTTTTTGGTGCACACGATCGGATTTTGACACATCAGCGTCGGCGTGCACATGACGGAAGTCAGGGGCCGTGGCTGAACGAAAACCCGATGGATTCGGAGAAACTGGCACATTTTCGGCGGACCTCGGCGGACTTCAGCGCAGCAGCGACACCTGGTGGACGTCGGAGGAACTGCCTTCGCTGGAAGACCCAAATCCACTGCAGAGAACGCGCCGTTGGATCGCGAATGGACCGCGTAAGTAAATCTGCCCCATTGTATTAAAATAAATATATGGACAAAAATGTAACATTTTTTCAGATTGAGACTTCTGTCATAATTTTTTTTTGGAGATCAGTGTACATGGCATAATACAATGGCCCCAAGGAAAGTCATTTCAGTTCTTAAGAGAAAAACATATTAAAATCAGTAACCGTTGTGGTGTAATTGGATTGATGTCTGCCATATTTCATCATAAAATGCATAGCAAATAAAAATGTGCTGGTAAGTTATTAAATCAAAAGAAATAATGTGCCTCATCAATGGATGTACAGTATCTCATCATTCAGATAATTGGTATCACAATAAATTAGAAGGCACAATATATATAGCTGTAGTTAAGAACATAATTATGGTAATATGGCTAGCAAACATGTTTAAATATTGTCATTAAATAATTTCCTAATTAAAATAATTTGATGTTAGTGTAAATACTGAGCATGCAATACTGTTGTTTGTTCTAATTGTAGAATATTATCTTCCTGTGTTTGTTTTGCTTGTTTTAATGGTTTAATTTCATATTGGAGTCTAGCAGAGGTTACAATACTTCAATTCTTCTTTTCATATTCAGCGCTGTCTGCATTGCAAGAAAAGCTTTCCCTTTAGTACAGGTAAAGTCTTGTGGAAGGTCGCTGATCACACCAACTATTATTTTTTCTTGGATTGCATACCAGAAAGGGAGAGCACATAATTGATACGGTAGGGAAACTCTGCTCTTACCCCTTTCATAGGGAAGCAAAAATGAGCAACAAGAGTTATGTACCCATAGGGGTTGACAAGAAGTTGAAAACTTGGCTTCTTTCTTCCAAAAACAGCTCCACATCTGGTCAGGTTTGGTGCTGTTTTAGGCATAAAGCAGACATGTTTTTTTAACCATTCACGTCCTGTCAAGTGACATATCACTGTTCATGGAGGAAAAACACTTGTTTCATTCTTAACGGTTGGAATTGATGGACTTTTTCCAGCCTTATATTCTATGATCCTATGATACATTCTGTCCCAACTTATGGTGTGATGATCTGGGGAGGTATGACGTATGACAGCCGCTGATTATAAAGGCAGTGCAGCAGGGAATTAATTCCCCCTGCAGCACTGCTGCTTTAAGACATAAGCCATGGGATGATGACCACCCATGGCTTACGTCATGACGTCACCATGTAGGAGGACATGTGAAGGAAAGAGATGGCTGCTGGGGGCCACTGGAAGGTAAGTGGTTTTGTTATTTTTGCCGGGGATCTGCTGACAGCAGGGTCTTGTTACTCTTCCCTGCTGTCAGCCTTGCCCCACGGCATCTTGCAGCTTTAGAACTGCAGTGGTACAGAGCTGATGTAACTCCGCCCCTACAGCACAAAGCCCCGCCCCATAACATGGCTGCTTCCATGGCAGATACAGCAAGGAGAGAAGACATTTATTAGCCGAGGTAAGTAGGGGGATTCACTGGGGGATAGGGAGTGAGTGTGATGCCAGACAGGATGAGGGTGTTTGTATGTTGTCAGTGGGGTAGAGATGAGTATAAGTGTGGTGTCAGGGTGGCAATAAGGCTTGTGTAGTGTTAGTGGGGGAAGGAGAGTATGTAGTTGTGACAAGGTGCAGTGCTTTTTTGTGGGGAGTGTGCGAGCTCTGAGTCAAGGAGGAGTGTTAAATGCAATATAGACTTCATATATTTGATAGCAATAGGAAGTGCTGCTCCAGATTTAACTGTACACATGGATATTTTTTGTGCCACTAGTCATCATGCAACAAAAATTAGTGGGTGTTCCAGTGCTCAGTTGGACCGTGCGCCAGATTTAACATGCAAAGTCCAGCAGAATTGTGAGCAGTGCTGAGGGCACCAGATTCATAAAGAACAGCAGCCAAAAATCCTGAATCTGGCACACCCTGGACACTACAAGATATATGCACCTAGTACAGACTGCACTGTTCTTGGTAAATGTGTCCCGTTGTGGTCAGTTATGGTGTGAGGGAGAAGCATTATTCAGGGGCATTGTATAGTCATACATGTGACTTTATACTGTAAGTGACTGTCATGTCTATAGTGTGGAGATGGACTGCACGGAGCTGAAGACATTGGGGGGTGAATGCAGCAGTGGTGAGCCGTTAGCCACCATGTTCTGTATCTAAAGGAGCAGATCATCACCTTTTACTACATGCCACTTCTACCTGCCGTGCAATGTTAAATTGAATTGGGCACTGTGCTGGGTGGGGTAGGACAGACTAACACCTCTCCCTTTTTCATTTTGGTTATCCTCTTGCACTAAATCTCTCACGGAATTCAAATACTTTTACAATAGATGTATATGCATTGAAGATTCCCTTTTGTCATTCCTTCATTATTATAATGTAAAAACACAGACTGCAGTGGGTTTTCCTTTATTATTATAGCCGAAGAATGACAAAAGGTAACTTTCCATGTATGCAAGTCTATGATGGGGGGGCCCCGTTATAAATATTGCCCAAGGGCCCACAGGACTCTAGTTACGCTACTTCCAGTCACCCTTTTTCATCACTTTTATAGCCTAATGTGTTGCCTCTCATTGCATAGCTTCCCTCAGTAGTAGAGGAACCACAGAATTCTGACAGAATAAAAAAGAAAAAAAGAAAAAAGAAAAAAGACAGCAACCCATGTAATTACCAAAAGTTGTTTTGTTTGATGCACGCAGCGCAGGGTCCTAGTGTGCAGGATCCATAGTCCAAGACAAAAAAAGAGAGATGGCCACAGCAACCAATATGATGAAAAAAGGTTAAACCTTTATTCACACAGGCATAGAAAAAACTGCAACGTTTCGAATCTTTGTCGTGTTTGCAGTTTTTCTATGTGTGTGAATAAAGGTTTAACCTTTTTTCATCATATTGGATGCTGTGGCCTTCTTTCACTAAAACACTCAGAGGTCGCAAATCTACCTTTAGCTTGTCCCTCTGTTCCTACTATTAAAATAAAAAACCTTTATACTTATGTTTGGACTTCCCCACGCTTGGCGTACTACACCCGGACTTCACTGTGTACATGCCGTGGGTGCTGCATTCGTGAAATGAAGCTGGGGTGTACTGCTCTGGCATCATTGAATTTCTGCGCAGGCTTGGGGAGCACCAGAAATAGGTATGTAGTATAAAGGATTTTTTTAATAGCAGATGCCGAGGGACTCGCTTAAGGACAATTTGAGACACTGAACCACTGGTCCATAAGTCCCGAATCGACCTGACTGGTCTTCTTTAAGTCACAGATGGCATCCCAGTTAATTTAAATCAGTACAAATACAGCAAATGCTTCCCAGAAGCATCTCAGTCAGACTTTAACACTTCCTTGACCTGCCCAATCACAGGATTTATAACAAATCAAGGATTCAAGGCACAACCTGTGTGCAGGCATTACAAGCTTGCAAGTTCTTTTGGCATATTTCCCACACAATACTACAAAGAATCTGCTTTATTATTACTACTCTCAGTTCCGGATTAAGGTGGTAGGTGACCCAGAGGCACAAAATCTGGTGAGGTCCTCCACTGAATGTAGCCCTGACATTAATATTCTAAACTTTCTCTTACTTACACAATATTCTATCTGCTGGCCTAGCTGGCACAGTGGCAGTGGTGTTAGCCTATCTGCTGGCCTAGCTAGCACAGTGGCAGTGGTGTAAGCCTAGCTGCTGGTCTAGCTGGCACAGTGGCAGTGGTGTAAGCCTGGCTGCTGGCTTAGCTGGCACAGAGGCAGTGGTGTTAGCCTAGCTTCTGGCCTATCTGGCACAGTGGCAGTGGTGTTAGCCTAGCTGCTGGTATAGCTGGCACAGTGGCAGTGGTGTTAGCCTAGCTGCTGGTCTAGCTGGCACAGTGGCAGTGGCGTTAGCCTAGCTGCTGGCCTAGCTGGCACAGTGGCAGTGGCGTGAGGCTATTTGCTGACCTAGCTGGCACAGTGGCAGTGGTGTTAGCCTAGTTGCTGGCCTAGCTGGCACAGTGGCAGTGGTGTTAGCGTAGCAGCTGGCCTAGCTGGCACAGTGACATTGGTGTTAGCCTAGCTGCTGGCCTTATTGGCACAGAGGCAGTGATGTTAATCTATCTGCTGGCCTAGTTGGCACAGTAGCATTGAGGGTAGCCTAGATGCTGGCTAGCTGGCATAGTGGTAGTGGTGTTAGCCTAGCAGCTGGCCTAGCTGGCACAGTGGCAGTGGTGTTAGCCTAGCAGCTGGCCTAGCTGGCACAGTGGCAGTGGTGTTAGCCTAGCAGCTGGCCTAGCTGGCACAGTGGCAGTGGTGTTAGCCTAGCAGCTGGCCTAGCGGGCACAGTTGCAGTAGTGTTAGCCTAGCAGCTGGCCTAGCTGGCACAGTGGCAGTGGTGTTAGCCTAGCAGCTGGCCTAGAGGGCACAGCAGCAGTGGTTTTAGCCTAGCAGCTGGCCTAGCGGGCACAGCGGCAGTGGTTTTAGCCTAGTTGCTGGCCTAGCTGGCACAGCGGCAGTGGTGTTAGTCTAGTTGCTGGCCTAGCTGGCACAGTGGCAATGGTGTTAGCCTAGCAGCTGGCCTAGAGGGCACAGTAACATTGGTGTTAGCCTAGCTGATGGCTTTATTAGCACAGAGGCAGTTAAGATGTTAATCTATCTGCTGGGTTAGCTGGCACAGCGGCAGTGAGGGTAGCCTAGATGCTGGTTAGCTGGCATAGTGGTAGTGGTGTTAGCCTAGCTGCTGGCCTAGCTGGCACAGTGGCAGTGGTGTTAGCCTAGCAGCTGGCCTAGCTGGCACAGTTGCAGTGGTGTTAGACTAGCAGCTGGCCTAGCTGGCACAGTGGCAGTGGTGTTAGCCTAGCAGTTGGCCTCACTGGCACAGTTGCAGTGGTGTTAGCCTAGCAGCTGGCCTAGCTTGCACAGTGGCAGTGGTGTTAGCCTAGCAGCTAGCCTAGCTGGCACAGCGGCAGTGGTGTTAGCTTAGAAGCTGGCCTAGAGGGCACAGAGCGGCAGTGGTTTAAGCCTAGCAGCTGGCCTGGCGGGCACAGCGGCAGTGGTGTTAGCCTAGTTACTGGCCTAGCTGGCACAGTGGCAGTGGTGTTAGCCTAGCAGCTGGCCTAGAGGGCACAGTGACATTGGTGTTAGCCTAGCTGATGGCTTTATTGGCACAGAGGCAGTGATGTTAATCTATCTGCTGGCCTAGTTGGCACAGTGGCAGTGAGGGTAGCCTAGATGCTGGTTAGCTGGCATAGTGGTAGCGGTGTTAGCCTAGCTGCTGGCCTAGCTGGCACAGTTGCATTGGTGTTAGCCTAGCAGCTGGCCTAGCTGGCACAGTGGCAGTGGTGTTAGCCTAGCAGCTGGCCTAGCTGGCACAGTGGCAGTGGTGTTAGCCTAGCAGCTGGCCTAGAGGGCACAGCAGCAGTGGTTTAAGCCTAGCAGCTGGCCTAGCGGGCACAGCGGCAGTGGTTTTAGCCTAGTTGCTGGCCTAGCTGGCACAGCGGCAGTGGTGTTTGTCTAGTTGCTGGCCTAGCTTGCACAGTGGCTGTGGTGTTAGCTTAGCAGCTGGCCTAGAGGGCACAGCAGCAGTGGTTTTAGCCTACTAGCTGGCCTAGCTGGCAGAGTGGCAGTGGAGTTAGCCTAGTTGCTGGCCTAGCTGGCATAGTGGCAGTGGTATTAGCCTAGCAGCTGGCCTAGAGGGCACAGTGACATTGGTGTTAGCCTAGCAGCTGGCCTAGCTGGCACAGTGGCAGTGGTGTTAGCCTAGCAGCTGGCCTAGAGGGCACAGCGGCAGTGGTTTTAGCCTAGCAGCTGGCCTAGCGGGCACAGCGGCAGTGGTTTTAGCCTAGTTGCTGGCCTAGCTGGCACAGCGGCAGTGGTGTTAGTCTAGTTGCTGGCCTAGCTGGCACAGTGGCAGTGGTGTTAGCCTAGCAGCTGGCCTAGAGGGAACAGTGACATTGGTGTTAGCCTAGCTGATGCCTTTATTGGCACGGAGGCAGTAATGTTAATCTATCTGCTGGCCTAGTTGGCACAGTGGCAGTGAGGGTAGCCTAGATGCTGGTTAGCTGGCATAGTGGTAGCGGTGTTAGCCTAGCTGCTGGCCTAGCTGGCACAGTGACATTGGTGTTAGCCTAGCTGATGGCTTTATTGGCACAGAGACAGTGATGTTAATCTTTCTGCTGACTTAGTTGGCACAGTGGCAGTGAGGGTATCCTAGATGCTGGTTAGCTGGCATAGTGGCAGTGGTGTTAGCCTAGCAGCTGGCCTGGCTGGCACAGTTGCAGTGGTGTTAGCCTAGCAGCTGGCCTAGCTGGCACAGTGGCAGTGGTGTTAGCCTAGCAGCTGGCCTAGCTGGCACAGTGGCAGTGGTTTTATCCTAGCAGCTGGCCTAGCAGGCACAGCGCCAGTGGTTTTAGCCTAGTAGCTGGTCTATCGGCCACAGTGGCAGTGGTGACAGCCTAGCAGCTGTCCTCGCTGGCACAGTGGCAGTGGTGATAGCCTAGCAGCAGGCCTTGCTGGCACAGGGCCATTGTTGTTAGCTTAGATGCTGGCATAGTGGTGGTGGTGTTAGCCTAGCTGCTCAACTGGCTGGCACAGTGGCAGTAGTACTGACTACTAGTCCTACCGCCATGCTCGTCCCCTGCACCACTGCTGTCCTGAGATTTCTCTCTCCTCCTCTCACAGACCAGGCTAAGTGATCTGTGAGGAAGTAATCCTTACACTGATTGGCTAGGATTTTGCTGGCAACCAGTTCAGGCAACCAGTGTTAGGTAATAAATGGGCAACCAGGTGTCACTTTGCATGCAGTGCAATTCTTGAAAAGGATGCTTTTTGAGTACAGGCAGGCACACTCTCACTACCAGTGAGTCTCTGTCACAGCTTGGAGGCAAGCACACAGGGGCACCACTAGGAGTCTGTCGGACTGTCGGACATTGCGGCTGGAGACCACCTCTTGAGTAAAATGATGGGGTCCCTTGAGCCCTTCCTACATTCCAGTCCTGACTACTATAATTACTAGTATATGAGAAGAATCAAACAATAATATGAAAGAATTACTCTCTAAATACAGAAATCTGGTAAGTGAAATTCTGCAGTGGGCATCATGACCCGCAATGACTCTGCTCATGAAAATGTATTTTATTGATAATGATAATATTTTATTTGCTATTCTATTATTTCATGATAAAAAGGCTTAGCTTAACTGCTTATGTCTGTTGTAAAGACTGTTTAAACCCATAACATAAAATGTATATAAGAATAATTGTTTCTGGCAGCATTAGGTTCCAGTACTAAACATAAACAGCAAACTTTACATGAAATGGACAGGTGCACAATATCAATACATCTTCTAATAGTTCATATGGGTGGCTTTGATGCTTTCCTATGGTAGTTTAGTCATTATTGCTGGCAAATATTGTCCTTGTATAGGATGAGAAAACGGGCATGTTCTTAGATGACAGTTTGTTTTTTATTGTAGTCATAATACATAAGGAAAAACAGTACATGAATAGAAGATAAACTCATCATATCCAGCTTATCCATCAATATTTTCTGCACTGGGAGAGACCTTCACAGCTCAGTAATGCCTGCTAAGTTATTGCTTACAAGTTTTTTATGCTCATGAAAAAAACATAACACTCATCCTTCATGGGTGAAATATTTTGTATGTATTCTTCTAATGCCAAAATAATTTGGATATATTCATCTGTGCCTTTTTTGATATTCCTAGCACTGCAACTGGTTTTAAGATGTGCTCAGGGGATTACATTCCTTCGTACAAAAAGAGAGGACCATTAATCTCCGAACATGGAATGAGATTCCTCTTTTGGCTGTAATTCTCTGTACTAAACTGTATCCTGCAAAAACGGATTGTAAAGTCTAAATTAACAAGTTTGGGTTAAGCCAATTGAAAAAAATCCATTCTGATAAAATATATTTTTATGTTATAATTATGACTTATGATACAAATTTGAGACATAAGCTTTTCTTTTAAGATGTTTCATTAACCGCTTAGCCCTTCTGCCCCCAGCAACAATATATTGTAATAGGAAAAGAGAAAAGTGAAAGAGTGCCTAGAAGAAAACCGAGTATAATCTACAACAGGAAGCTGATAATAGCCTGTGCCAGCGTAAAAACTCAACTACTGTAAAGTAGAAAAAATTGGGTTATTCAACATACTAAAGAAAATAATAGAAATTAGTTTTTTGATGATATACTATACAAACAAATTAAATCCTACCATATGTATAGAACAAATATAAGCAACAAAGCACCCTATGGGGCACATTAACTTACCCGGTCCCTGCGCGATCCCCGATCTGGAATGTCCGAAGAGGATGAACTCTGCCGTGATTCACAAAGATCATGCACCCGATATCCAGCATGTGTCGCTTCCCCGATCAGGTCTGCCAGAGTTCACCATCTTCTTCCCGATGCATGTAAGTGCTGGACTTGCAACACAATTTGAAAGTTAAATCCCGTGGTTTGTCCAAATCCGTCGGATCGTCCGACGGCCAGCCCCCCAATTTGTGTCACATGACAGCTGGGGCGATTGTGCCAAAATCCAATCACATGCGACACAATCCCTATCTCAATCCCTGTCCCACCGGCATAAAGTCAGAAAACCCGACGGAAATTAAGCAAATTAATTAGTAATTAAGCCCCTATATGTTTTATCATACTATTATCTAACTATTATAATTCCTATAAATTCTGTCTCATATACTCACCCCAAAAATAAAATCATTGCTGCAGATTTTTGAACTAAAGACAAAAATAGATCCATCAATAAGAATATAAACGAGTCCTTCCTCTATTTTTCCTTTTCCTTTTGATATCAGTCCTGGATTTCGCTACACAAAACATCACAAACATGCAAGTGCAATTTCATCCTTATTGGGATATGCTCTATTGGGGTGGTTGTAGGCCAAACTGGGTGGTTTGATGAGATTAATTCCATGCACAATGGATGAATCCTTCTGTTTTCATCTCCATCCACTGTATAGTTACCAACAAATGGAAGCAGCCACTAATCAATGTGGGTTCAAGGTTTCATATCCTTCCAATAACAAGTAATAAGTGATGACTTACTCTCATCTGGTTCGGATTAAGGCAACCATGGATATTGGATACAGTGTGGTGGTTAATTCTACTAAGTTGTGTAAACCAGTGTATTCGGGGACCAGCTTCACCCATAATTTTTTTTATGGCTTCAAATACTCAATATCTAACCACAACCCATATAATGTCCCATTTCCTGCAGCCCCTGGTCTAAAATGCCCCTTTTAATGTCTTCATAAGAAGGGGCTATAGAAAAGGGAACATTATAATACCCTTTTTATATAGTAACCCCCACTGACCTATTATGTCCCCTTGTCTTTGACTTTTTCACTGTGAGCAACAAAAAATATACATACCACATATACGCAAGTATAAGTTGATGCGAGTCTAAACCAAGGTACCTAATTTTACCACCAAAAGAAAACTTAGCCTCAAATATAAGCCTAGTGTAGGAAATGTAGCTGCTGCTCTTTAATAAAATGTCCAGCAGTCTCCCCTCATCAAGCAAATGTCAATCAGCCTCCTCTCACTAATAAACTGGCCAACAGCAGCCTCCCTCATTAATTAAATGTTGGCAGCAGAATCTACCCATTAATAAAATATCCATAGCAGAGCCCTGCCCCTATCAATAACATTTCCTTTTTTCCAGTAAAGTAAGCTTTATTAATTCCAAGTATAAAATTCAGTATAAAAACAATATGCTTACATTACAAGTAAAGACCTGCATATCATTAAAAAATCATTATAACATACAAGTATGTAAGCATATAAATATACATACAATATTACCTCCCTAAACCCACACCCTTCCGTATTCTTCTCACAGAATTTCAACCATTTATTAGAGAAAGCTTCCTCTCTCCCTTTGACTCTACTCCAGCATTTTTCCAGGTTTACTACCTCATTCACTTCTTTTCTCCACATCTCGATTGTTGGCGATCTTTTAGATATCCACAGTTTAAGTATAGTCTTCCTAGCACAGAATAGAACTTGTGACAGTCTCCCTTTCTTTTTTCATTATCTTCACATTTTTAATATAACCTAATATCCCCACCCATACATGAAATTTAAAGTGATCTTAAATACCTTACTCAAGGTGTCAAAGACTCTTTCCCAGTACCTATGAAGCTTTGGACACCTCCAAAACAAATGTATCCATCCCGCTCCTTCTCCGTATTTTACATACATATCATTCTCCCTATATCCAATCTTGTGCAACCATTTTGGTGTTCTATGGAGTCTGTGAACAATTAAGTACTTTGATATTTTATGAGATCCATTATTAGAAATTAGTGGCAAAGTCCCAATTTATAATAAACTCAAATTCCACCCTTTGAGTGTTTGCCTGCAACAGTAAACCGTAAATATCAGAACTTTTTTTCCTTCAAAATCACCCTAAACGTTTCATTCACAATGTTCGTGTAGTTACAAGATGTTTTCCTACATATCCATCTTAATCTTATGTACAAAAAAAATATCTCTATGTTCTAACCCTTATTCTACCCATAACCCAATTAATAACATTTCCAGCAACAGCCATGCCTCCACAAAGTTTGATACCGAATTTCTCCTGAGTATGAGTATCTCCCATATGTGTTGGTAAACCGCTGTATGGGCACATAACAGCATAGAACAGATGGAGCTCCATTCAGAGCAGATCTGCATTGTCACATTTTACAAGTTATAAAATGTTTATTTTTTTGTAATTTGGACATATGGGGGATTTAATTTTATTGCGGGATCCACTTTTCAGGTACATCATTGCTAATTATGAGATTTTATTAACTCTTCCTTGGTGGTGGTTGAAAAAATAATTAATTCTGCTTTAGAGTTTTTAGCTTTTTTTTCCTCCGGCCATTCACTGTATCATGAACATAATGGGGCTTATTTAGTAAGGGTCGGCGGGACCGCGATTCCATCGGGTTTCGCAAATATTTCCGATGTGCACCGAATTGCCCCGGGTTTTTGACGCACGTGATCGGATTGTGACGCATCAGCACCGGCATGCATGCGACAGAAATTGGGGGGCGTGGTCGGCGGACCACCTGACGGATTCGGACAAACTGCGGAATTTAAAAAAGAATTGTGTCGCGAGATCAAGCACTCACATGCACCAGCGCAGAAGCAATGGATGCAGGAACTCAGGCGTACAGGCTTAGTGAATCGCGGCAGACCGGAATCCACGTCGGACAATGCACCACAGAATCGCAACGGGACCGGGGAAGTAAATCTGCCCCAATATGTTATCTTTATTCTATGAGTCACCACAGTTGAGTTGTTTTGCAGAATATGGAATTCATTTTGTGAGAAATGTGCTTGTTTTTGTGTCTCCATGTATTAATGGGCATAACATTTTAATTTTTTTGTTTACAGAGCTGTTTCAGGGCTTGTTTTTTGTGGAATATGCTGTACTTTTTATTGGTATCATTTTGGTGTAGATGCTTCTTAATTATCACTTTTAATCCTGTTTTTATGAGGTCAAATGTAAAAATATCCAAATTTTTTTTTATCATTTTGTTATTTGGACAAATTCAGGCATCACATCTAAGTGTGATGTAATATGTGTGATGCCTGAATTTGTTCAACTCGCCCTATGACTGATCCTGGTCATACCTACTAAGCACTTTAAGGCCCCTTCCACACTAGCGAGTGTGATGCGATGAACTCGCATCACACTCGCAACGCAAGCTGCCGGGAACGCACGGCCCGAACGCTGCACCGCGGGAGTGAACTGACATGCTGAGTTCACTCCCGCGGTGCAATGTTCAGGCCGTGCGTTCCCGGCAGCTTGCGTTGCGAGTGTGATGCGAGTTCATCACATCACACTCGCTAGTGTGGAAGGGGCCTAAGTTTTGTGCAGGAATATTTACATGTAGCTTTACTATGGTTACACCCGGGTCTTTGTAATTTCCTCTTTGTCTGTTTGTTACCTCTCTATTTGTTAGCCATATTTTTAACAATTGATATTATTACTTGAATTCAATGAAGTTTAAAATTATTTTATACTGCTACTCATATGTCACTTTAATTTTTTTTTTTATTGATGGGTTTAGTAATTTAATTTAGGGGTGGTAGTGCATGGCCCTAAATTCCCACCCCTTATACTTTTTTGATGTGTTATGCTTCAGTATAGGTTCATATTTTTGGTTTAACTGGCACACACTTTTGATACATTAATTATCATATTTTATACTACTTTTATTTTTTGCTATGTTAATGTTTTAGATGTTGTTTTGCAGACTTCAATAAATATAATATGTCTCCACTAGAAAGTAGAACTCCTGGCAAGCATAATTATTTTTAAATTAAATATTAACATATGAGTTCAGCTGCATGACCTTGTGAAAATTAATGTACTGTATCATAATGCAAAAGGAATGGGAAGGATAATAAAATAATACCAGGCAGAATATTCCAAATTGACAGATTTAAAAATATATCCAAATTACTTCTAGAAAATATTATTAATCACGTCTTAGCTGTTATTAATAACTGTGGTCTGTCTCTTGGCAAGCTTAACACATTCTGTTCAGTGACATTACATCACTCTGAGCATATAGATAACACTATAATAATTTGTTGCAATGGTGGCGTCCATATTGGACCAAGATAACCAAGATTTCAAGATTTTACCTACTGTATCCCCCTTGCTGGCCACCAGGTTGCCATGTATAAATGCCTCACACTACTATGTAGTGCAATACATAGGTAGGTGGGACTGAAAAATGATAAAGTTTTAAAAATATGACAAAAATTAAAAAGGCTATAAAATAACAATTTCTTTAGATAACATAAACAAAAACACATTAAATACCAATAAAAACTGAATCTTATTTAACATCTGTGTTGGCATCCCACTAGTGTGACTGAGTATGAGCTGATTGTGTCATTGTATCTCCCTTGAGCACTGTCAGTGTGAACACAACTCTACGCTTGATGGCTGCTCGGATTGATTTGCACCACACCCATCACTCTCCAGCAGCTTGACTCTGGTTCATCAATAGTTGACTGGTTGTTATTGACCGGTTCTCCCACTATTCTCATTACTCCCTTGCTCCTCTGTTTTGTCCAGAACTCAGAGTTCTGACCCAATAACTGTATAGGGCTGGAACTCTGATATTACATAAGAGTTCTGTCCCCTCTTGTAAGGGCACCTGCTATAGATTTTTCTGATTAAGCTCCTATTTAACTAGCTATTCTCATCACTCTTTCTTGGTTTGTGTTTAGTCTATTCTCTGCTCTTGTGATTTTGTACTGCGTATTCCCTCTTTGCCGATAATTGGCTCTGGCCTCTTATGAATTCATGCCCCTTCCTGTGACCCTTGCCGGATTTTCAAGCCTTCACACCGAAAAAAGGCGAGAGTACAACAACCACGTAATCAATAAAAACTATCCATATTTTATTACCGCATGATATTAATACAAGAACATGTATGTAAATGCAGAAAGGCCAAAAAACATATATCATAAGGAGAGACCGTGAAATGAATAACACTACAATGAATGACTAAAATGGGTAAATACTAAAGCTACCACAACGTGAGTGTGTAACTGGCAAGAGACTGAGGCCAAAACCTATGAAAACAATACCAGTTATAACATGTCTTCACAAGTGATCTATTAACATATAATAAAGTAGATCTGTGGTCCGTGTCCGGTGGTCCATATCCTGTGGTGCGTGTCCAGTGGTCTGTATCCTGTGGTCTGTGTCCGGTGGTTCCTATCCCGTGGTTCGTGTCCTGTGGTCGGTGTCCTGTGGTCGGTGTCCTGTGGTCGGTGTCCTGTGGTTCGTTCCCATGCTCCTGTCCTCCAGCCATCCCGTGCTCCAGCTGCGCCTTCCAGGGCTCCTGCCCAGTGGTGTCTTCAGTCCGTACCAGAGTTACCAGTGCTCAGCTGATTTCCTGCTGTCATCTCAGGTTGTGACTGCTTCCTCCATTTGTTACCTTGGCTGCCACTGCTGGTCTCATACCATCCCCTCGGTGGCCCAGAGGGTCCACAGACTCTTCCCAAAGAGACTTTCAGATGGTTCGTCCCTCACGGTCCGTGACCGTAAATCTGACATACAAAAAGCTTTTTGTCCCATCCTGGAAAACATATTTGCATATTTCCCAGAATCCACTATGGAACATCAATGAATATATGTCTCTACAGCCCTGCAAGGCTGCCTTAATTTAAAACGTATATATAAAAAAGTCATACTCTTTTTTTTTTTTTTTGGACTGTAATGTCTTGACAAGGTCCCTTTTTTCGCACTTCAATTTTTCATAGCATTGTGTCTTTATGCATAGTTTTTCACTGAGGAAAGGTAACGGTGTCTCGTTTAACCAATAGCTCCTTAGGTTACACGAGATTCACTGAAAATTGAGTTATTTTTCTTGGAAATTTAAACGTAGCTTTTATTTCACATATATAAAAAAGAAAAAATAATGGACAAAACTGTGATTGTGAACATACACAACATAAATGTGATTGCTTTGTTAGTTTTTTCCTTAGTAGGTGCATAAACTGTGTATGCCATTGCATCCTATTCTAATTGTTGTGTCCGTAACTGCAACACCTCTAACAGCAAAACTAAAATGTTTTTTTTATATATACAACACTGCTGTGGTATGGATATGGTATTTTAACCACCACTAAATGTTTTGGCAGTGTGACTAGAGCAGCAGTTACATTGACCTGCTGCTTCCACATTGGTATGTTTATTGGGAGTAACTGGATGGTTCTTTTTTAATTCCAGGCTAGCTACTGCTGCTGCTGCTGTAAGCTGGCTAGAGAAATCTATGCTGTTTTCATAACCATTCTGCAACCAAGCAGCAACACCAGTCTCATCTGCTGCATACTTGGTATGACCATTTTCACACGTACTCCTAGCTAGATAGGCTAATTCGGAAATAGCGATCTATGCTAACTATTATCTAGTCTGCCAACTGCCATTCATACTGAATTAACCCTAGGGTCCAATGCATTTCATTTTGCCAAAACTCATCAGGGGTCTTCTAAGGGGAGGCTTGAAATTCTAGGTTATATTTACGCAGAAGTGTGTGCACGTCCGGCATGTTGATAGCCAACACTTCCCCTATTAGCCAATAGTCATAGTCATGGTGCATGCTCCCAGTAGCCAATAGTAATACTCAAAGCCTACAGTCACTCACAATGCTTATCCTCGGTAGCCAATAGCCATAGTCACAGTGCTTTCCCACAGTAGCCAAGTCAGTCAAAATGCTTTCCCCAGTACCTAACAGTCACGTTCAATGCTTTTCCTCAGTATCCAACAGTCAACTACAATGCTTGTCTGCAATATTCAACAGTCATTAACGGTGCTTGCCCCAGGTCCCAATCGTAGCCAACAGATAGTCACAATGTTTTCCCTAGTAGCCAAAGGTCAGTTACAATGCTTTTCCTCAGTGTCCAACAGTCAGTCACAGTGTTTGCCTCCGGTTGCCTATTGTAAAAGAATAAAAATTACCTTGGTCCACTCTGCAGTGCCTTCTATGTGCTGAGGCACAGATGACGTGTGATACAGAAAAAACTATCACAAAGATACTTTTGTGAAATCAGCTCACCCTCTCCGTTCGAACAATCCTCTTAGTCTTGACTCTGGACACTCCAGCACGGACAAACCTCGGTCACAGGTGCGGGCAGCATTAGACAGGAAAAAGAACTATTTCCAGCTGGACATCAGACGTCAGTTTTAGGATAAAAAGTAGCAAAATTTTATTTGAAATCCATTAAAAAGGGTACAATGATACATGACACAGCATAAGGAATAAAAAATAGCATCATAGCTTTGATGCTATTTTTTATTCCTTATGCTGTGTCATGTATCATTGTACCCTTTTTAATGGATTTCAAATAAAATTTTGCTACTTTTTATCCTAAAACTGACGTCTGATGTCCAGCTGGAAATAGTTCTTTTTCCTGTCTAAGATGACGTGTGATGGTACAAAGCACATGGCTGCAACAGGTCTGTTCCTGCCATAGGTCTCAGCATCTTTAGCCAGTAAAGGTGAATATGTCTTTACATATGCCGACACCACATCTCCTGCATTTCACAGGACAGCAGCATGCGGCATTCATGCGGCATTCAGAGCAGCAGAGAAAGGAGCAGGTCTCTGCTCCAACAAGCTGGAATCCCAAATCGGCACAGACCCAAACTTTGTGGTTCGGGTTTGCTCATCACTATTAATGAATGTAGGTATGTATACACTGGTATCCACAAAAGAATAGTGAAGTATACAGATAGAGGATCAAACATTTAGGGCATAGCCTGTTATGCCATAAGGGATGAGAATATCCCTTTAACCGTAAGTTGCAAAGAATAACCAGTATAAAGTCTGGTTCAAGATTATTAACTTTTAAAAATAAGCTTTGTCCCTGAAACTGCAATTTTAGGTTTACAAATGTTGTAAACCATAATGCTGACCTAAATTAATCACTAAAATTTGTACGATGGTTAGGATAATTGGAGCATATGGAAACACAAGAACAATAAATTCATGAAAAAACGCAATAGTCAGTTTGATTACACATAAATAGTACGGGTATAATATTATGCAGTGGAAATTTTACAGAACAAAATTAGTAGCTAATGTGTTTGGGCAGCACCCAGAACAAGACAGGGTCGATGACTGTGCTTGTAATTGTCTAAGAGATACATAAGATAAAAACTTATCCAAGACATTTTATATTATATAACATTTCCCAGGAGCTATGTAATATGCATTAAACTTAATGTGAACAAAATGCAAAAACAAAACTATTTTCTTCTTTAGCCTAGAGATGTTCTACAGCATTTTCGCTTAAAGGAAATCTACCATCAGAATCCAGCAGGATAAGCCAGGGACATTTACTCATAGATCCAGGCACTGTGACTGTGATAATCCTCTTATATTTGCTGACCAAAATAATGATAATAAGCCAGAAAGACTTTGGCAGTGTAACACCCCCAAAGCCCCTCAGTGCTATAGCGTCACAGACCATTAAACTGTATAACCCTCCCCCTACTCCCTCAACACTTCCCCCAACAAGCAGTGGAATTTTCAGCACACAGTGTCCAGTGCTCCCAGACACTGTTACATATGTGGATTTATCAGGACTTAGACTCCCAGACACTGTTACATATGTGGATTTATCAGGACTTAGAAGAATCATAACTGAAAGGAAGAGAGCAGATACCACGTTCAGCACGCCACATATATAGGGCATCCGTGCATTAGAGTTACTGCTGCCACTATCTACAATCACCTAGCCTGCGTTACATAGTGAAAGAAGTGCTCTGTGTGTCCTCTATAATTGAAATAATAGTGCAGTTTGGATAAACGAAAGTATTCCTAGCCAACACTATAGTCAGCACTATAGTGATAGCACTATAGCCCAATACTACTTACACAGGTGGATGTTGGTAAAGCTCAGAGATGTGCATGCTTACAACATTATAATTGCGATGGTAAAGATTAGAGATGAGCGAGCACAAAAATGCTCGGGTACTCGTTATTCGAGACAAACTTTTCCCGATGCTCGAGTGCTCGTCTCGAATAACGAGCCCCATTGAAGTCAATGGGAGACTCGAGCATTTTTCAGGGGGACCAAGGCTCTGCACAGGGAAGCTTGGCCAAACACCTGGGAACCTCAGAAAAAGATGGAAACACCACGGAAATGGACAGGAAACAGCAGGGGCAGCATGCATGGATGCCTCTGAGGCTGCTTAATCGCACCATTATGCCAAAATTATGGGCAACAGCATGGCCATGACAGAGTGACCGAATGAGGCTAGATAGCATCTAAAACATCCAATAATTGACCCTGACACTATAGGGGACGGCATGCAGAGGCAGCGGCAGCAGTGGAAGGCTAGAGAGTGTCAATGGCGACATACCCTAAATGGACTCAGGCTTCACCAAAGGAGGTGAGCAAGAAGCGCTGAAATGATTTCCTATGTGAACAAAAGGTTAACGGTATATTTAGTCGATAACACAGCATGGTGGCGACATAGTGACCAAGTTCCAAAACGTATCTGGTGAAACACCCGAAAAATGAGCCTGACACAGCTCGTTTGCTAAGGGGACGACATGTGGAGGCAGCCATGGAGACGACTTCCATGATTAAGAGCGACAGTATGGGGCATTCATATTGCGCTGCTATGGTTGCAACTTCAGGTCTCCAGCATGGCGGCGACAGATGGGCCGAGTTCCACTATGTATCTGGTGAAACACCTGAAAATTCTGCCTGACACAGCTCGTTTGATAAGGGGATGATGTGCTACATATCCTCTCGTGTTTCAGCGTCTGGGGTATAGAGAGTTGAAAGTTGCGCATGGAGACATTGGTGGACGCTGTGGAGCATTGTGGAGGCAAAATGGACAGGAAACAGCAGGGGCAGCATGCATGGGTGCCTCTGAGGCTGCCTAATCTTGGGATGGAGCTGGCGGTCCGCTGCCAGGCGAGCTTTTGCCTGTCCAAGCCCCTGTCCCTCGGGTCCTCCCCACCCAAAAAGGGCCAGGGGGCCAGAAGCGTTTACTTTGAAAAAATTATAATTTTCAAAGCAGGCCGGGTCGTTTGAATATTTCACCTAGGAATAATGGAATAGCATAGTGGTTATATTTTTAATAGTTTTTTCAGAAATGGTTCCATGATTAAGAGCGACAGAATAGGGCATCCATATTGCGCTGCTATGATTGCAACTTCAGGTCTCCAGCATGGCGGCGACAGATGCGCCGAGTTCCACTATGTATCTGGTGAAACACCTGAAAATTCTGCCTGACACAGCTCGTTTGATAAGGGGACCATGTATGGAGGCAGTGAACTAGTAGTAGATTAAAGGTGCTGCAGTTAAAACTATGTTAGTTGGATCTTGGGATGGAGCTTTCGCCAATCCAAGCCCCTGTCTCCCGGCTACTCCCCAAACAGCACTTCTAAGAACCTTTTGTATAAGATCAAGTGTAGTAGTGTTCTTATAAGTATGGGTTATGGCGGGTGAGGGGAATGTAAACAGATGCGCAAGAAGCGCTGAAATAATATTGGTAAATGATAAAAGTTTGCCAGAATATTTTGTGGATTACACAGCAGGGTGGCGACAAAGTTAACAAGTTTGATGTGGAAGCCATGAAAACAACCCAAAATTCTGCCTGACACAGCTCGTTTGATAAGGGGACCATGTATGGAGGCAGTGAACTAGTAGTAGATTAAAGGTGCTGCAGTTAAAACTATGTTAGTTGGATCTTGGGATGGAGCTTTCGCCAATCCAAGCCCCTGTCTCCCGGCTACTCCCCAAACAGCACTTCTAAGAACCTTTTGTATAAGATCAAGTGTAGTAGTGTTCTTATAAGTATGGGTTATGGCGGGTGAGGGGAATGTAAACAGATGCGCAAGAAGCGCTGAAATAATATTGGTAAATGATAAAAGTTTGTCAAAATATTTTGTGGATTACACAGCAGGGTGGCGACAAAGTTAACAAGTTTGATGTGGAAGCCATGAAAACAACCCAAAATTCTGCCTGACACAGCTCGTTTGATAAGGGGACCATGTATGGAGGCAGCTATATGGACGACTTTTGGAGGCAGCTATGGCGATTACGTGTGGAGGTAGCAATGGAGACAACGTGTGGAGGCTGCTAAAAAGACGACGTGTGGAGGCTGCTATGGAGACAATTTAATTTGGATAGTGCCTGTATGTGGCAGTCCAAAAAAGTTTTCAAACCAGAGGAGCAGGTAGGTGGTCCTCCAGAAAAATTTAATAAATTGAGTGCCTGTATGTGGCAGTCCAAAAAAGTTTTCAAACCAGAGGAGCAGGTAGGTGGTCCTCCAGAAAAATTAAATAAATTGAGTGCCTGTATGTGGCAGTCCAAAAAAGTTTTCAAACCAGAGGAGCAGGTAGGTGGTCCTCCAGAAAAATTTAATAAATTGAGTGCCTGTATGTGGCAGTCCAAAAAAGTTTTCAAACCAGAGGAGCAGGTAGGTGGTCCTCCAGAAAAATTAAATAAATTGAGTGCCTGTATGTGGCAGTCCAAAAAAGTTTTCAAACCAGAGGAGCAGGTAGGTAGTCCTCCAGAAAAATTAAATAGATTGAGTGCCTGTATGTGGCACTCCCAAAAATTGTTTAAAACAGAGGACCGGGTAGGTGGCCCTCCAGAAAAATTAAATACATTGAGTACAATAGTTAGAGTCAGTTGGCCCTGGCAAAAAATAGCCAGTTTCCTCTGCTTTAGTGTACAAAGAGGAGGAGAAGGAGGACAATGAGGAGGAGGAGTGCATACATTATTCAGGTTGAGCTTCTTTCACCTGGTGGAGAATGGAAATCCTGAGAAATCCAGGCTTTATTCATCTTGATAAGCGTCAGCCTGTCAGTCGACAGGCGTGTACGCTTATCGGTGATGATGCCACCAGCTGCACTGAAAACCTGCCGCCGCCATGAGGTTTCGAAAGGCCTCGGTCTCTACCAGCCTATAGGGCAGCATCTCCAGGCTAAGCAGTTTGGAGATGTGGACGTTGAGGGCTTGGGTGTGTGGGTGGGTTGCACTATACTTCCTTTTGCGCTCCAGCGTCTGGGGTATGGAGAGCTGAACGCTGGTGGATGCTGTGGAGGATCGTGGAAGCGAAGATGGGGTTTTCGCACGGGAGGTGTTTGGGCCGGGGTCCTGGGCAGGGGGCTGACTAGCAAATGACACAGGGGAAGGAGCAGTGGTGTGCCCGGCCGGAGGTGAACGGGCTTGGTGCCATTGAGTGGGGTGTTTAGCATTCATATGCCTGCGCATACTGGTGGTAGTTAAGCTAGTAGTGGTGGAACCCCTGCTGATCCTAGTTTGGCACAGGTTGCACACCACAGTCTGTCGGTCATCCGGTATTTCTTTAAAGAACCTCCAGACTTCTGAAAATCTAGCCCTCGCCACGGGCGCTTGACTACGGGAAACATTTGGCGCTGATGCTGCCTCTCCGTCTGGCCCCACCACTGCCTCTTCCAACCTGTTCTGGTATAGGACTCGCCTCCGTCCCAGAAGCACTGTGTTCACCCGGCCTATCAACCCAGCTTGGGTCTGTCACCTCATCATCCTCCGATCCCTCAGTCTGCTCCCCCTCTCGACTTCCTGCCCTGACAACAACTTCACCACTGTCTGACAACCGTGTCTCCTCATCGTCCGACACCTCTTTACACACTTCTTCCACTACGTCAATAATGTCATCATCACCCACAGACTGCGACCGGTGGAAAACCTGGGCATCGGAAAATAGCTCAGCAGCAACCGGACAAGTGGTTTGTGACTGTGGGAAGGGTCCAGAAAACAGTTCCTCAGAGTATGCCGGTTCAAATGCAAAATTTTGGTGGGAGGCAGCAGACTGGGGGGAAGGAGGCTGAGGTGGAGGAGCTGGAGGAGTGCTGATTTCGGTGACATGGGTGGACTGCGTGGAAGACTGACTGCTGGACAAATGGCTAGAAGCATTGTCCGCAATCCACGACATCACCTCTTCGCACTGTTCTGGCCTCAACAGTGCTCTTCCCACGAGTCCCAGTAACTTGAGACATGATGAACCTAGGGAGTGTAGCTCTGCGGCGTTCCCCTGCTCCCTCATCAGCAGGTGGTGTCTCACCCCGCTCAGGACCACGGCCTCTGACCCCTGCAGTAGTTGGACGCCCACGCCCTCGTCCTCTACCCCTAGCCCTCGGGTTCAACATTTTCAAAATTAAAGTGTAAACTGTAAATTTTTTAGGATTTTTTTGTTTTTTTTTTGTTTAGTTGTGTTTTTTTGTGTTTTTTTTTTTTTACAAAACGATGCTATCCTATTGCTATGGCTAGTTTCAAACCTATTGTAGGCCTAAGAAAATCGGTTGGGTTCTTGTATGCCTAGTTTCTAACAGCACACAAGAACTGGATTTTAAGTCACTTTAAGTTTTGAAAAAAAAAATCGTCAGACTGTGCCTAATTCAATGAAACCCCTAATAAATTGTCCCACTTAGGTGTTTAAGATGTGTGTGTCACTAAGAGCTGAATATAATGTTCGCAAGTCTCCCTGCAAATTCCTCACAATATGGTACTAGCTGCACTACTAGTGCCAGCAAGGCCAGCCACAAGCAAATCAACAAAATATATATATATAACGCTATTCTAGCCCTGACAAGGGCTGTTGGGTTCTTGTAGACTCACTCCTGCCTAACAGTAAGCTAATATAACACCCTAACGCTATCCCTGCAGCAGCAGCAGCTCTCTCCCTGATGGCATCCAGACAGAGAATGATGCGAGCAGCACGGGTAGGGGCTAGTCTATTCCAGGGTCACCTGATCAGGCCAGCCAACCACTACTATCGACGTGTAAGGGTACCACGTCATGCTGGGTGGAGTGCAGAGTCTCCTGGCTTGTGATTGGCTCTGTTTCTGGCCACCAAAAATCAAAACGGCGGGAGATGCCATTTTCTCGAGCTGGCGAAGTATTCGTCCGAGCAACGAGCAGTTACGAGTACGCTAATGCTCGAACGAGCATCAAGCTCGGACGAGTATGTTCGCTCATCTCTAACTATAACTTATGCCAGGCTATGGCTAGTGTGCTGAAGGATGGCCCTTTCATGCCCATCCTAGCCCTCTTGGTGTAGGAAATATTTGCAATTTATGACAATGTGCTAGGAATTGCAACTATTTCAAAGCTTGTATGGCAGAAAACTGACACACAAGCCCTGATAACGTCCCATCCATGTGTTCTTAAAGTGGAACATAGGATAACATTTCAAACACAGTAGGACTTCCTGCTCTTTTACACCACATTATCCAACAGACAATTCTTCTGTTGACATAAGCGATTGTTTTAGCAGCACAAGTTATATTTCCTAATGGAAATGTTCAATTTTCCATTTAATGTACTGTGGAAGTAAAACATTTTTGTTGGGTTGAATGGGGAAAAATGTAGCAATATTGTTTATTCATTTGTTGGCAGTATTCAATGTGCAGTGAAAATGTCATGTTAATTTTTTTTTTTCCTGTGGTTCTGCATGATTATCATGCAAAACCCCCTTCCAATGTAAAATTAATTGTAGCTGTAGCCACTGCCTGGTAAGGCAAGAGTTAACACTGTGAAATGTATTTGTTCAATGATATGTCTTGTGATATTGTATAGCAAGCTGGAATCTGATTGGAGAGTGCAACCACCTGTCCAAGGGAGTATATAAACCCCTGGTGGGCAGGAGCACATGGTCTTGGATTCTAGTCAGTAGATAAAGAAGCAGGTCCAGTGTGCAGCTCCTGCCGTGCTGACATCCAGGCGCACTGACAGGAAGAAGAGGTGCCTTAGCCCACTGCCTAGCACATTACTGCAAGTCAGGAGACTTAAACCCCAGAGCTGAGATCCACCATCTGGACTCAGCTCCATCTTTATCATCCCAGCCTGAAGCTACTACCAGGCTATGAACAACCTTCCTGCGGACCAGCTATCTCCCACCAGCTCACCGGCTTGCTGAATCTTCTGCTACCATTTGGCCTTTGCCTGCTGTTTACAGTTGAATAAAGAACTATAAGTTGATTTGCACAGCGTTGCCTCTGTCTAATCCCTGGATAATGCTGCTTACCATCAAGGGCTCGCCATCCATCCCCCAGGGATTCATTCTACGTACAACTCAGTGGTTGCCCCAGGGAGAAACCATTGCATCAGCCTCTCTCTCCATATTTCTTGCCCACACCACCTGCTGGAGACCTGCTAGGCGGTAGGTCGGCCCTCTGGTCCCCATACCAAGCACCGTGACCACAGCGTGCCCAAGACAACATTAGCCAGCCATTCCAGTATTCTGGGCCCCACAAGAAAACGCTAGGCCAGGTGGGGGATGTCACAATGGCAATACACTTTTTTATTTTCACTGCTTAAACAAATTAAAAACTTGCTTTTTTTCTGCCATCTATAACTGGCCTCTCAAGCTGTAGTTAGGAGATTGTTCAGTGGCTGTTATAGGATACTACTTCTGTCAGATCTCATTTCTTTAAGATGTGGATTCAACTTTATTTATCATTCAAATTATAAGTTTTAGTTATAAAGCTAGTTGACATTGAATGCATCATGTTAAAATGCAAATGTATATATATATAATTTTAATGAATCAATACTTTAGCAAACCAAGAAAATTATCATGCGCATGACTAACAAATTGAACAAAACATTAACATATCAAGTGCAAGGAAGACAAATACCAAGGCCATCATACATTAATACTAAAGTATAAAAATGGAGAAACAATCAATGCAGGAGTAGCTTACGTCAGTCTATCTTAATTATTATTATAATAATATGTAAGCATAGCATTCAGTATATAGATCATTAAGAAGGATGTTTAATTAAAATGAATTGGCATTGTAATCTGTAAGTGAAAAATGTGAAAGTACAGCATACTCATTTCCATGAAAATAATAATTAAAAAAATGTGGAGTTGTTTTACCAATATTATACCGTTAAGACCATGGTTTAGGCATAAAATTAGTAGGCATGATCTTATCTAGTTCTCTATCTTTTAAAGAGCTTGCAGCTCCTTAGCAACTATAGACTTACCCATATTTAACATGAGGATAAGCCCAGACGTGGCTTTCAAATAACGCTACACTCCTCAATCAGATCCGACTCTTTTTGCTCCTTCAACGGCTCATGTTTGACAAAGACAAGAGTTTTGCTGAAACGTTACATGATTTTCTAGCCACACTAATAAACAAGCAATTTTTCACTTGATGAGTTACCAGAATTACTTTATTCCTAGGATTGGGTAGGATCCCTTCTAGTGCACCTACAGTGGGAGTGCATGTACAGGACGAACTTTTATTTGGCCACAGAGGTGGACAGGCCAGGTCTAGCAGTTAGAAGCAGATCTCAGCAGCGCAACATCATAGCAGGGCCATAAAGGGATGGACTCTGGGACACAGCATAAAGAAATTATGAATTGAACGTGTCTCCCTGGCCCGGGGCCCCCTTAGCATTACAACCCTGTAGATGACTACGATCAGCCGGTTGGGCCCAGGAAATGTATAATGGAATGTATAAATTATGACATGGCTGTGCATCCTGGACAGGAACCTTAAAGGGGTTGTACATCCACAAAATGTAGAAAAAAAGACTTATACTTTTTCCTCTAATTGCTGTGGCTAGTAGTTTTTTGAAAGGATATTACCTTTTTATGCTTTGCATCTCATGATACTCTGCTGCCACAGAGCTGTCTCTGCTCGTGCACAGAATGCATAGTGCATCTATTGGCTGTGTACTCTGGAAGGTGGGCACACAGGAGAATGGAGAGTATGAGCAGTCATGGAACCAAGATGTCCAGTGTTCCAGGCTGCTAATTATGCATGTCCCCTCACCTCCCAATCCAATACTGGGAGCATGGAATAACTGCTAGTGTCACCAAATTTGCACATATACAGTCAGTGACAGATTTCTATAGAGCTCTAATAACTAACTGACACCCTTCTTTTTGCTAAAAATTGTTTACCTTACATCCCCATAGCTCACCTTTTATCTTATATTACCTGGCATCAAAGAGGGTGTGTCCTGCTCATCTGGCCCCTCCCATCTAATACTCCCCCTGCCTTATGTTGAGTTCCGTACTAATAATATCAATGATCCCCCTGCCTTATAGCTCCTTACTGGTCACAGTTCATGTCATGTGACCAGAGTGAGATCATCTCAAGTCCTTTAGCCTCTTAACAATAGCAAACTGTATCCTATGCATGTATCTGACCACATGAAGTCACAGCTGCCTCCATGGACTTCTACTCCTTTCCATCCTCCATGGGGGATGCTGTGATTTCATGTAATCGCATACATGGTGTACAGGTTGCTATTATTGGACCGCTATAGAACCTTTGATAATGTCACTCTGGTCACATGTTATGAATGTAACACAAGGCACCGTGTAAAAAACAATTGACACATTAAATCCCATCTGTATATGTCCGTAGTTGAATATTATCAGACAGACCCTAAATACAAGGAGGACGAGCAGTGATGTAAAGAGACACAGAGCTGTAAGTGGGCATGGTTCACTGCCTGCAGGGCCGATTATAGCCTTTTTTCTGCCTGAGGCAAAATTTGAAAATGCTGCCCCCCCCTCCAGCCGCACGTGCGTGTCCCTGGTGATGCTACCTTACACACTAGTAGTCATTAGACACAGATATTAGTGACCTCTAGTACCTTACAGGTGACCATCTACTCCATCCGAAAGGGTACTTCTTTACGCTTTCTTCTGGCCTTGGTTTTCCTCTGAATTCACAAAGAAATGTTTTCAACTCCATGCAGCACATTCCCCATGGCGCCCCAAAAATACCACAGTCACTTACAGTATAATGGATTGTGATTCCCAAACTATTCCCAACATAAAACATCCTTTAGTCACCCAAATTAGAGCATATATAGTAATTCAATTAGGTGCCCTAATTTAGGCTCCCCCTATATTGAACAGTGTCCCCCCACCCCACCGTATACACAGCCTCACACCCAGCCCCCCCAGTAAGTACTGTGCCTCACACCCAAGCCCCCCCCAGTAAGTACTGTGCCTCACACCCAAGCCCCCCAGTAAGTAATGTGCCTCACACACAGCCCCCAGTAAGTACTGTGCCTCACACACAGCCCCCCACTAAGTAATGTGCCTCACACAGCCCCCAGTAAGTAATGTGCCTCACACACAGCCCCCCACTAAGTAATGTGCCTCACACAGCACCCAGTAAGTAATGTGCCTCACACACAGCCCCCCACTAAGTAATGTGCCTCACACACAGCCCCCCACTAAGTAATGTGCCTCACACACAGCCCTCCACTAAGTAATGTGCCTCACACACAGCCCCCCACTAAGTAATGTGCCTCACACACAGCCCCCCAGTAAGTAATGTGCCTCACACAGCCCCCCAGTAAGTAATGTGCCTCACACAGTCCCCCAGTAAGTAATGTGCCTCACTCACAGCCCCCAGTAAGTAATGTGCCTCACACAGCCCCCCAGTAAAAAAAGTGCCTCACACACAGCCCCCCACTAAGTAATGTGCCTCACACACAGCCCCCCACTAAGTAATGTGCCTCACACACAGCCCCCCACTAAGTAATGTGCCTCACACACAGCCCCCCAGTAAGTAATGTGCCTCACATAGCCCCCCAGTAAGTAATGTGCCTCACACAGTCCCCCAGTAAGTAATGTGCCTCACACACAGCCCCCAGTAAAAAATGTGCCTCACACAGCCCCCAGTAAGTAATGTGCCTCACACAGCCCCCCAGTAAGTAATGTGCCTCACACACAGCCCCCCAGTAAGTAGTGTGCCTCACACACAGCCCCCCAGTAAGTAATGTGCCTCACACAGTCCCCCCAGTAAATAATGTGCCTCACACAGTCCCCCCAGGAAATAATGTGCCTCACACAGTCCCCCCAGGAAATAATGTGCCTCACACACAGCCCCCCAGTAAGTAATGTGCCTCACACAGCCCCCCAGTAAGTAATGTGCCTCACACAGTCCCAACAGTAAGTAATGTGCCTCACACACAGCCCCCCAGTAAGTAATGTGCCTCACACACAGCCCCCCAGTAAGTAATGTGCCCCACACAGTCCCCCAGTAAGTAATGTGCCCCACACAGCCCCCCAGTAAGTAATGTGCCTCACACAGCCCCCCAGTAAGTAATGTGCCTCACACACAGCCCCCCAGTAAGTAATGTGCCTCACACACAGCCCCCCACTAAGTAATGTGCCTCACACACAGCCCCCCAGTAAGTAATGTGCCTCACACACAGCCCCCCACTAAGTAATGTGCCTCACACACAGCCCCCCACTAAGTAATGTGCCTCACACAGCCCCCCAGTAAGTAATGTGCTTCACACAGCCCCCCCAGTAAATAATGTGCCTCACACACAGCCCCCCAGTAAATAATGTAACTCACACAGCCCCCCAGTAAGTAATGTGCCTCACACAGCCCCCCAGTAAGTAATGTGCCTCACACACAGCCCCCCAGTAAGTAATGTGCCTCACACAGCCCCCCACTAAGTAATGTGCCCACACAGCCCCCCACTAAGTAATGTGCCTCACACACAGCCCCCCAGTAAATAATGTGCCTCACACACAGCCCCCCAGTAAGTAATGTGCCTCACACAGCCCCCCAGTAAGTAATGTGCCTCACACAGCCCCCCAGTAAGTAATGTGCCTCACACACAGCCCCCCCAATAAGTACTGTGCCTCACACACAGCCCCCCCAGTAAGTAATGTGCCTCACACACAGCCCCCCCAGTAAGTAATGTGCCTCACACACAGCCCCCCAGTAAGTAATGTGCCTCACACAGCTCCCCAGTAAGTAATGTGCCTCACACACAGCCCCCCACTAAGTAATGTGCCTCACACACAGCCCCCCACTAAGTAATGTGCCTCACACAGCCCCCCAGTAAGTAATGTGCTTCACACAGCCCCCCCAGTAAATAATGTGCCTCACACAGTCCCCCCAGGAAATAATGTGCCTCACACAGTCCCCCCAGGAAATAATGTGCCTCACACACAGCCCCCCAGTAAGTAATGTGCCTCACACAGCCCCCCAGTAAGTAATGTGCCTCACACAGTCCCAACAGTAAGTAATGTGCCTCACACACAGCCCCCCAGTAAGTAATGTGCCTCACACACAGCCCCCCAGTAAGTAATGTGCCCCACACAGTCCCCCAGTAAGTAATGTGCCCCACACAGCCCCCCAGTAAGTAATGTGCCTCACACAGCCCCCCAGTAAGTAATGTGCCTCACACACAGCCCCCCAGTAAGTAATGTGCCTCACACACAGCCCCCCACTAAGTAATGTGCCTCACACACAGCCCCCCAGTAAGTAATGTGCCTCACACACAGCCCCCCACTAAGTAATGTGCCTCACACACAGCCCCCCACTAAGTAATGTGCCTCACACAGCCCCCCAGTAAGTAATGTGCTTCACACAGCCCCCCCAGTAAATAATGTGCCTCACACACAGCCCCCCAGTAAATAATGTGCCTCACACAGCCCCCCAGTAAGTAATGTGCCTCACACAGCCCCCCAGTAAGTAATGTGCCTCACACACAGCCCCCCAGTAAGTAATGTGCCTCACACAGCCCCCCACTAAGTAATGTGCCCACACAGCCCCCCACTAAGTAATGTGCCTCACACACAGCCCCCCAGTAAATAATGTGCCTCACACACAGCCCCCCAGTAAGTAATGTGCCTCACACAGCCCCCCAGTAAGTAATGTGCCTCACACAGCCCCCCAGTAAGTAATGTGCCTCACACACAGCCCCCCCAGTAAGTACTGTGCCTCACACACAGCCCCCCCAGTAAGTAATGTGCCTCACACACAGCCCCCCCAGTAAGTAATGTGCCTCACACACAGCCCCCCCAGTAAGTAATGTGCCTCACACACAGCCCCCCAGTAAGTAATGTGCCTCACACAGCTCCCCAGTAAGTAATGTGCCTCACACACAGCCCCCAGTAAGTAATGTGCCTCACACACAGCCCCCCAGTAAGTAATGTGCCCCACACAGCCCCCCAGTAATGTGCCTCACACACAGCCCCCAGTAAGTAATGTGCCTCACACAGCCCCCCAGTAAGTAATGTGCCTCACACAGCCCCCCAGTAAGTAATGTGCCTCACACACAGCCCCCCAGTAAGTAATGTGCCTCACACACAGCCCCCCAGTAAGTAATGTGCCTCACACACAGCCCCCCACTAAGTAATGTGCCTCACACACAGCCCCCCACTAAGTAATGTGCCTCACACACAGCCCCCCAGTGAGTAATGTGCCTCACACAGCCCCCCCAGTAAGTAATGTGCCTCACACACAGCCCCCCACTAAGTAATGTGCCTCTCACAGCCCCCCAGTAAGTAATGTGCCTCACACACAGCCCCCCACTAAGTAATGTGCCTCACACACAGCCCCCCAGTAAGTAATGTGCCTCACACACAGCCCCCCACTAAGTAATGTGCCTCACACAGCCCCCCAGTAAGTAATGTGCTCACACAGCCCCCCATGTTCTCCCCCTCCCCTGTCATGTCTCCCCCCTCACCTCACAGATGCAGCTCTCGCTGTGTGATCACTGCTTTCCCCGGCAGGTCATGTGACCATGACATCACCAAAGGTCCTTCAGCCTTCAGCCTCCGGGGGACTTATACTCCCGGAGGGTGAAGCTACTGCTGGGGAAAGCAGTGACTACACATGGTCTCATCACGATGTGTGTCCTGAGGATACACATCGTGATGAGAGGATGTTCTAGTGATCCCCTACTGCACTCACCATTCAGTGCTCCCACGCAGCTGCCTCGTCTTCTCCAGCCAGCAGCCGCTCTGTGAAGGGACACGGGTCGGCACGTGGTGACGTCATCACGCCGACCTGTGTCCTGCAGAGCAGTGCGCACAGGCGGGATGTGCTGCACCGCTCTGCCTATAAATTACATCGCCGCCTTAAAGGCGGCGATGTAATTTATTTTACAGGTGGCACGGACCTGCCAGCCATTGGCAAGTCCGTGCTACCAGCGGCAAAATGCCGCTTTTAAATGGGGTCTGCTATTTGCCGCCTAAGGCGGGGACTTCACCTCGCCTCATGGCAGAAGCGGCCCTGACTGCCTGCCTGGAAAAGAGAAGAGTCACAAACACCAGACATGAGTTAGGAAAGCTAATTTGCATATCAGAACAACATCTGTAATTAAGGTTCAGTGCCCCACTGGTAACTCATTTTAGGTGATTTGGGGAGGACATGTAACCCTTTATCAGCAGGCATTGTTACTCAGGGTGGTCAAAATCTGGTGAGAGGTCTTCTTTAAGGCATTTCAATTTAAATGTTCCTATGCCTTCCTTATGTGATTGGCCTTTATGGTTCCCCAGGTACCCCTACTGCATTGGTGACTCCCTGCTCTCTTTCCTCGAGCTGCCACTGAGCCCTAAATGTCAGATGGGAACTCCACCACTAGTGCATTCTCTCGTATATTTTGCTTATATTTTATCTCGATAATAACAATATATTCCTGACATATAGGGAGGGAGGATTTATTTTATATGTATAAAGTGACCTACATCCCATGTCCCTAGCCAGATCTATCAGAAGGCTCAGAGGGTTGCACTTTCAGCCAATTCCACACCAGGTCTAGCCAGCATATAGGGAGGGAGGATTTATATGATTTATTTTATATGTATAAAGTGTCCTACATCCCTTGTCCCCAGCCAGATCTATCAGAAGGCTCAGAGGGTTGCACTTTCAGCCAATTCCACACCAGGTCTAGCCAGCATATAGGGAGGGAGGATTTATATGATTTATTTGATATGTATAAAGTGACCTACATCCCATGTCCCCAGCCAGATCTATCAGAAGGCTCAGAGGGTTGCATTTTCAGCCAATTCCACATCAGGTCTAGCCAGCTGTTCCAACTGTACTTGCCCAGTCCACCTGCCAGGCACACCGCCGTCATGCCCCTCCATGCTCACATGGCGTGGACTTGGCATTAGAGGAAAATTATTAGCCTATTTCAGGCGAGCAATAAACTAGAACTGTATAAAAGTAGAAATGTGGTGTTAGGCAGCATAAAGTTACTTCAGATGTGTTCATCTTTACAGACACCGTATCACTTTACTATACTAAAGCTTATCAAAAATGTCTAAAATGCTTACAAATGCATGCATTTTTTTAAAATATCTCCCCTACTTTATCTCCGTCCAGATGAATACGTTTTGCTACTATTCTGGACACATTAAACATATTTTTATTTTAAAAATATGTCTTCACAATTTATATGAGCAATATCTAACCAATTAAGTCACAATTTACTAAAATGCTGTTTGTCTGCAGTGCAGATGTAAAGCTGTGTGGCTCTCGCTTTCCATATCAGAAGCAGACAGACAGATTCGGCAGAGGCTGTGAATGCTCCAGGCACAAATCAGATGAGTGAATTCCAACATCTTAGAATCTCATTAACATGCTCAATCATTGCAAACTTGAGAGGGCACAACATGCATCTTTTATTTAAAAATACACTAATTAAAGCTCACACAATGTGTGGAGTCATTTGGTATTTCCTTCACACACTGTAACCAGTCAGTACGGCTGAAACGTGGAAAGCAATTAAGTATCATTGATTAACTTGTGTGTGACTAACATATAGGCCTATTACATTATAATGTACTTGTTAAAGCCTCAGTCAGATAGAAAAGTAGATTCTAGACTCCATAAAGGATGTCTTCATTGATGTAACATTTTATACATTTCTGAGGTCTCTGTTTCGTTACATGGTTACCTGACTCATCAATTTGCCTTTGTGCATTACTATCATTTATTACCATAACTGTCAGTGTTTGGAGATGATGTTGGCTTTTATCAATGAGACTTCTTTTACATTACATTGTACATCCTTAAAACCAAATTGTTACAGACAACAGGCAATACAGACTGGATAGTACCTGTATCCCTGGTATAATTTCTTGACCTTCCTCTGTCGAAACACATGCAAAACCCAAAAAGAGAGGAACCACAGGTCATTATAAAAATATAATTTTATTGATTATCAATAAAATCCACATGTACATCAAATTATGCTAAAAACCATTAAATATAGTACAACTCCAACAAGTTGTTACGGTATGTGTTTTAATTACATCCACTACACAACCCGAATATAGTTAATACATTAGTTCTTGTCAATTCCTCACTATTTATATCAATTGTGAGGGACATTAGGGTTAGGTGAAAAGTTTACTCTGTCTACACGGCCAAACCTATACCTGGACACAGTGTCCATAACAACAGTAACTAGTCCTCCCACCAAACAGCAAAAGAGTAATAAACATACGAATGAAGATTCCTATCAGGAAAAGTAGTAGATGACCCCAATGCACGTTTTGCGTTCCAAATGCTTCTTCTGGGGGCTCCACGGTGTAGTAGATGTAATTAAACCACATAACAACTTGATGGAGTCATACTAAATCTAATGGAGTCGCACTAATCCTATTCCGGGTGCATGTAAGTGTGTGTTAAACGCCCCCCATTTTTCGTTGCATGCACCAATGCGACACAATCCAATTGCGTGCGCCAAAAACCTGGGGCAATTCGGCACAAAATGGAAAAATTCGGAAAACCCGACGGAAAAACGCAATTCGGACCCTTAGTAAATGTGCCCCATAGTCTAAAAATGTAGCAGAAGGTGCTTTAAAATTGTATGAAAATTATTCATAATCAAAGGTAAAGTGTTTATTCAAAATGGAGTGGTTAAACACTTTACCTGACAAGGAAAGGTTGTATAAACACTTCTCAATACTCTTATTGCTTCATAATACAGTATAATAGTGGCAATGAAGTAGCCAAATAAATAAATATGCACACACTAGTACAATAAATCTAATAACTAATTGAATCTAACATGTAAGTGCATGGGGAATAGAGAATTTGCATATTACAAGAGCATTTTATGTAAAATGTAGCTGAGATAATCCACAAATATCTGTACATGTGTTTCAGTAGACTTTTTCCGTAAAACTTGGGACAAAAATTAAGCTTAACGGAAAATATATCTGTAAACAAACTGATCAAATTTTGATTTCTGCCAAAAATTTCATTACAGGCTTCATCACCAGATAATGAGGATCAACACTGGAGTAATTCTCCTTATCTAGGTAGTGTTGCTTGGAGAGTCACATTATGTATTGTTTCATTTGCTTGTTAATAAACTACTGCATCCAGATTGTGGAGGACAAGAGCTGAAGAAAAGCAGGCCTTGACATGGTTAAATGCTTGTACAGCAGAGTCAGACAAGAAGCAAGTGATTTCTTTCTTTTGAGTAAGGAAAGTAAAAAGTTCAATCTTTTAAGATTAGTTCAACTAGACACAGTCATTGTCAAAAGTAAGGACTATTGGTAGGACCTTTACTTTCACCAGTACCATATATTTTGGCTTGATCATAGTAAAATGTTTAGAATAAGTTATAATCGAAGAAAGGCAGTTTCTGCTTTTGGCATACAGATGACTGCACTGCCCAAACAAACTGAATTGGCTTCAGGTATTGCTTCATGCTACCAGTCAGGAGTAATTTATCTGAAGCTGCTACCTGCTACCTGGTCTCATTTTCTTTATGTGCCCTTCATGCATTCCAGAACAAATATGACCAATTAAGCCATGGACTACACAACATCTCAGATGGCACCTTGCAGGATACAAGGTGGATCTTTGAACATGTTCACTTATATATCAGGTCCTATTGTTTAAGGTAAGATGCCCTTTAAACATCATGCAGTTGTGAGTGGAACTTAAGGTGTATTCATGTGTATAAATGTTTATTAGTTCAGTTGTTTAGTAACCATGACTAAGGGTGTGCTGTGTGCAAAAAAGTGTTGGAATTTTAATTTTCTACAAAAAACAAAAAGAGTAACCCCCTTAGGGCCATTCAAATCTATTTTACAAAGCTGCCTTATGGGACTGAATAATGCACTGTATTGACCCATCCTTTGAAACATAACTTAATAATGCTCTTAGAAATTAAATTATTATCATGTGTGTGTTGTGTTTTGGCATAGGTAAAGTTAAAAATAGCTGCTTGTATTGCTATACGATAGTTGCATGTATTCAGGTGCTTTCAATATATTGTATTTTTGTGTCCCTGGCTATCCCTGGTTTTCTGCAGTTCACTGATATTTTGCCCTAAAAAAAAAACTGTATTGTTTTCCTACAAATCAGTCGGACAGACCCTAAAATAGGTGGATGGCAAGACCTATTTAGCCCTTGTGTGGCCTGTAACTTTATAAATCTTTTATCACCTAATATACAAATTTCTGAAAGAGGCTACTGGGGCATGGTGAAGCCGCAGCTGAAGCTACACGGCGCGGCTACTCCACGCCCTCTTTGGATCCTCCTACTACGAGATCTTCAGCGCGATCTTCTTCTGGTAACTGCACGCACTCGTCCCTGCTCTGCATAGACTATCTATGCAGAGCCGGCGGCTGCGCATACTCGACTGGGAGAAGCCTGTGTCGTGCACCTTCAGCTCCGGCTACTTCGCGCTCCAGTAGCCTTTTTCAGAAATTTGCATATTAGGTGATAAAAGATTAATGAAGTTACAGGCCACTCAAGGATTAGCCCTAAAAAGTGGTTCCCATGTCATTCATTAGTTGACCCTGCCACCGGATCTACCTTAATAGGTAGATCCTAGATGGTATGTTTCCTTTAATGTTATTGTCAATGGGAAATATACAGATAATATTCTTTTATTTTGTTATAAAATCCAATGAATTTAATTTTTTCATAATAAATTGCAATGGCATATGTGCCGGTAAAATGGCTTATGTGATGGTTGTGGTAGGATATCCCAAAAAACTAATTTTTTTACAGTTGCTACATAATTTGACTGTTTTTACTTATGGGTATTTTGGGAACTGGCAGAAACGATTTAATTCATTCCAAAATGTGAAAAAGGGACTGAATGTATTTGCTTTCATCAAACTCTGGTCACTAGAATTGGTTATTATTATAGTCTCAAGGGAAATTACAGTATTTTGCATACATGAGATTAGGCAGTTATGACATTACAGATGCTCCTTTCCCTACTGTTTACATGAGATAAGATATCTAAGCGTTCTCTTGATATGCTGGAAAGAGCAGGTGTCATTTTAAGATCGACTGCTACAGTTTTCATTCCATTTGCATAAAACTTTTTTTCATTCCAGCCAGTGACTTACAAGTCTTTTAAGCAATCCAAAATATTTCTTCTGTATTTAAAGTAACCTATTTTAACTGAAACAACATATTTTTTTTTGGTCTACAAGAAACTCTAGGGCATGTGTGCCAGAGGTGGCACTTCAAGCCCTCTCTATGGGCCCTGAGGTCATCACCCGAGAACACAGTTTGCTAGACAGGACTGAAGACCTTCTGCAGTCCCAGGCAGCACAGGACATTCCAAGTTCATTGCTAATTTAAAGTGACTGAAACTGCAGGAGGCGTGGACAGAGCTGAATTAACAATTGAGCTCCTGCTCTAGGCTCTGTGATTCTACCTGTTCGGGAGGACCTGGAGGGAAGCTACGAATCCAAATTTCTCCTCCTTCTTTCTACTGGAAACTGGAAACGTCCGGTCCCGCCTTTACCTACAGACCTTTAACATAGTATTAGGGACGTGAGGACAATGGAGCACTTGACAACAGCGATAAGGAACCAGTTGGGTACGTTTGATTCTGTAAGCATCCGATGGGAGTCATATTGTGCTGGCCTTTTTTGATGATAAACAAGGCTTGGCCAGTGTGGTCCTTCCTTTTTTCCAATACTATAGTGCAGTGATGGCTAACCTATGGCACTGGTGCCAGAGGTGGCACTCAGAGCCCTTTCTGTGGGCACCCAGGCCATCACCAGAGATGACTCCAGGTATCTTCCTGCAGTCCCAGACAGCCCAGGACTTGCTGTGCATAGAGCTATTTTAAAGTGACAGCTCTACCTGGGGCTATTTTCTGCTTTATTGGTGTCCTCAGGGGTTGGTATCAATGAAAACTGTGACAGAGAAGGAAGTATAAATCACAAATTAAATTTCTGTGTTGGCACTTTGGGATAAATAAGCGGGTCTTTGTTGTAGTTTGGGCACTCGGCCTCTAAAAGGTTCGCCATCACTGCTATAGTGGATTAAGCACTGCTCATTCTATGACTCACTTATGTATTCTATTGGCGGTACCAAGGCAAATTTTTATGTAGTTGATTTTTGTTGTTTTACTTTGTTACTTCTGGTGCAACATTTTTGCTTGGAGTGTTGTTGAGATATTCTGTATTCTATTTGGAAAATTTGAAAAAAAAATAGTTGAGGAAAAATTTTTTTGGTGGATCAGCTCTCCATACTATGGATCTGTATCCCGCATAAACCAAGACTGCCACCTCATGTATAAGTCATTAATTTTTCCCTGAAAATAAATCACACTTTTCCCTGAAAAAAAGAGACAGAATTGGTTTAAAGGGAAAGCAATTAAAAGGCATTACTCACCACACCTCATCTGACCTTTGGATCCCCACTGGTCTCACACTTACAAAATACCCAATTGCTGCAGTGATGACCTGCCAGCCAGTGCTACAAGTTATTTCCTGCATGTCCAGACAGGCATCTGAATTAGATGTCTGGTCAGTGTTAAAGGGGTATTCTCATCTGGCCATCCTGAAGATAATTTCTCTTAAATGTATTCTTATGGTCCCTTAGAAACAAGGCTGACTCCTTGGATACGACCACCTCTGCTGGAGGTATTGCACAAAGAAACAAAAGGTGTTTGTATATGAAATGTCTGGGAGTTACTACATATCCCACAGCCGTCCTGTGGTAATGAACGCTGAAGCCAGGCGGTCAGGCAGGGCTCAATAGTGCATGTCTGGCCACCACTGCCAAAATCCAAGGTGGTCGTATCCGCCATCTCGTTTCTAAGGGACAACATGGCTACATTTAAGAAATTATCTTCACACAGGAACATTTTTTTTTAATAACATCCAATTGAAGAAATGTTGACACAAGGCAAATTAATTAAATTAAATGTTAAAGCCCAGATGGAAATACCGCTTTAATAATAGCAATGGGTTGACATTTGTGAGGTGTGTTTTGTTTATTTTATTTTACAATCCATTATATCCCAATGCTAACCATTGTAACCCCACCAAATACCTCCTTGAAACCTGTAAAGGTGTAAATTGCTTTACAGATTTTTGTAAGTTTAAGACTGCAGATCTGTAGAGGATTGTCCAAGGCACATAAGTTTGTGGAGCATCTCTGACAAACCTATAAAACCTAGAAATCTCAGCTCTTTAAGGCAACCATATCATCCTGAGAAAGACAAAGTAACTGAACAGATTGCACAGAATTGTCTGAGCTCTTTTACAATGTGAAACACTTTATAAAGCAGAATGCCTGAAGTGTCAGATAAATTACTAGTACAAGACACAGAAGCCTACATTCTTAAAAACAAGTTTTCTCCCATCTGTGCAGAAATGAATGGAAGAATCTGAAAAACCCTCTCTTTTAGTAGGGATAGCCAAGTTATTGTGTCTTATAGTCTCTCACACATCAATATATCTATGCATTGGAAAAGCAGGCAGTACTCCAGGCTTTCAAATGTGACCCAAGGTGAGCCCATGGGTAGTGTAATTTTCCGACATTATGACATCACACATTAGAATCTGTATTGTATGATGTCAAAGTGATGTGTTTATTGTCCTCATTATTTGGTCTCATTTGCTTAATGGGCAATTTTAATTTCAGATGTTTTAAATTTAGAGATCTGGACTTAACCTACGCACAAAAAATATCTATAAGGATGTGGTCACTTGTTCTGCTTATATTCTGTTTACAAGTGAATGAAAGCGCATGGGGGTGTGCCTTGGACCTACTGCATATGTGTTTCTATGGAAACGCATGCAATCGGTAATGCTGCAAAGACGGCAGCTTGCTCATGGCCTCCATAAACATGTATTATGTACGGACACCGTAAGGGGAGCACCTTGTGGAGCGGCTGCTCAGCTTGCTATGGAGACAAGAGGGGTGAGCAGCGCAAGAGTGTATGGAGCCTTACATTGTATTGCAGGTAGGATGACCAAACACACAGCTATTAAAGACAATGGGGCAGATCTGCTATAAAAATGTACCATAATGTTTATCATTAACCAGAATGCCTCATTCTGCCTCAATAATAATCCCTGAATCCCATCAATTGATTCATCATCCCTGATACTTACTTTAGTGCTGTCTGTAAGCTCGCTGTGGATCTTTGTTACATGTCTGGACACTGTTAATCGTAGGGACCTACAGCAGGAGATTATGACTCATCCTGTCCCCCCTTCCCTTTCCCTGTGTATGTCAGTGAGACGGACTGTGGATCTCGCAATTGGGGCAGACTAAAGGGTTGAGAAACGGGAAGTTTTGTATATATGCAGAGGGCAGCATGGGGAGGACAGTGAAAGGCTAAAGAAGCTCTCAAAGGAAAAAAAGGTACACATACATGCAGATACATGTCTACTGGAAGAGATTTATTGAAAAGTGGCTAACCCCATTAATGTCTGCAATTAATATGCATATGTCTATTTTAAAAGTTGCACAAGAGTTCCACTTCATAAATATGTCTGCCACATCTTGATTCAAGTGATAGGTGTGGAGTATATTGTCTGAAGTCAGAAGTGGAGTAGGTTGGCAAAAAGTCACCAAATTTGATGCAGTAAAGGGCTGTTAACCCTTTATCTTGTGGGTTTTTTTATGTTTATCTAGTCTACTAATGATTATGATAAGTCACATGAAAGTTTCAGGGCTAAGTTACCTTTTTTGATGAGATTAAATTTGAATCTAGACAAGAAAGGAGTTGCGATCAAAGGGTCAACATAGAACAATGAATAGGGATTGTTTAGGACTCAATGGATAAGGACTCATTGAACAAGATCACTTTATATGAGGATCCTTCACTCCAGAACTTACTACTGGCCTTTAATCAACACAAAATAGTGCCTCCCCAGTGCTACTGTCTTTATGTCTCATATGCTTCCTACATTGAGTGATCTCTCTCATTGTGCAAACATAGCAAGCAGGTTGACAAGTGGTTTACCTATTTACACCATGAAGCACAGAGCAAGAAAGACAATTGTTTTTCCTCTCAGTGCAGCCTACTCGCTGCTCTCATCAGACACCATATTGGCTGTAAGATTTCTCTATCTCTTTGATGTCTTCTATCATTCCCATGATACCTTAGTAAACAGAGCTTGAATAGCAACATACTTCCCATCTCTGCTTGATTAGGTGCAGTTTAATTATCTTTCTAACCATATTGTTCCACAACAACATGGATTCATGTTAGAGGTGTACCAAAAAAAAAAAGTGGTGCACTCTAGGGAGCATCAGATTCATGCAGAGCGTGCACCAGAAATCCTGAATCTGGCGCACTCTGCCCTATACACAGGCAAACTGCATAGTGCAGTTTGCGCTGTTCTTAGTAAAAGTGCCCTAATATCTATCTTAAAAACAGTATAATAAAGAAACTTGCCTTGAGTTTTATCAGAAGTTAACTCTGGCTCCAGAACAGGTTTACAATGTTAATGGACAAAAGCAGGCCACACATACCCTGTCATCCTCACACCATCTGCCTCTCTCTTGGACACTGCTAAGCAGATCTCTGTGAGAATTCAGTGCTTTATTACTTAAATCCATCATGTCTTTGTTTTTGAATGCTATTACTTTTCAAGCACAATTACGTGAAGGTGCTGCAGGGTTACAGGAATCAGATTCCCTATGCTAATTTTGGAGAGATCGGCTTGTAGGTTTTATAAACATATTTACATAATTGAATCTCTCAACATAAAATGACATCATAAACATTTTTGATATAAATATTTTCTTATGTAAACAGATGGTTGCTGGGAGGGAAAAACTGTGATTTTGGATATAATAGCTTCATGTTAAAAATCACAGTCATTACAACAGCTGGTGCAAGACAGTAAAAAAAATCATTGTTTTTCTTCTCACTTTGCTTCGTTTTGGATCATTAGCCAAAGAAGATATTTTATTCCATCGGAGGAAAATTGGGCATAATTCACAAAAATCATAATTAACCACTTGTGTTGGAGTTTAATGATATGTTTATTTAGAAACATTTCCATTCATTTAACAAGGAAACAATGTATTGGGAGTAAATCCTTCTTCTGCTCTGCAATGTGATCATCGCATAGTGACATCTTGCTCATTCAATTTTCTTCCTCAAGTGATCTATGATGTCACTTTTATGTACTTTCACACAGAGACACAAGGAGATGTTGACTTTGTTTCCACCTTTCTTCGCTCTCTGGTGACTTAAATCTCATTTTTTCTTGCTTGCCAGCTATTATTCAAAATCACCTGCCTATAAAACTTAAAGAAATATCATAAAACAGCAGAATAAAGTAAAATGTGTCTCATTGATCTAAGTCATTTTGTACAAGAAAAGAGTTTAGAGCAAACACAATTTGCCTAAAAAACTGACTGGTCAAAGCACATTGATTTACTAGTGATATACTAATGATGCAAATACTAGTGTACATGTGAGAAAGGGGGATCAATACAGTATGAATGGGAGGTAGCAAGAATTGGAACTGATATAGATCAAAGATGGATGGAAGTATACATGGTCCACAGCATTGCAAAAAAGCAGTCATCCATATAGGGTGCAACAAAGAAACCCATCAGGGATTCATGACATCAATGAGAAATGTTAGCACATAGTGAAAAATGTATAAATGACTTTGTACCACTTTATTTCTTTTTATAATATGTTTGCACATAATTTATTTTTGGTCAGTGCCACAATAAACCTGTTTCCAACCATCTCTCCTTTTTGTTGAGTAAGGTCCTAATGATGTCACAGCTGTGTTTTCTAGCTGGTTCATAGCATCTATGTCTCAGACCTAATTTTGGTACATTTTGTGGTGCTTATTTAGAACTGTCAAAAGCAGATCTATAATCTTCCACACCCCTTCCTGGATTTGGTATTTTATTTTTGGCGCTCATTTGGTTTATTTGTGGTGTTCTAAATTATTAATGGCCGTGCGTCACAATATAAAATTAAGCCACAAACCTGAATTTGCACAACATTCCCTCCAAAGTATCAAAAACAAGTGCAATTATTTCAAGTGCAATACAATTACACAATTATCAATTAAATACAAAAACCTTTTTAATGTACAGTAAAATATGTACAGACAAATATGATGGCACTATATAAATAAACATGTATTATTCAATATGGTCTCCACAAAAAGCATATGTATAGCATTGTATATGAATCACAATACATTGAGATTTTTTTTGTATTTAATTGACAATATGTGATTTTAATTTCTTGCAACATAAAGGATTTTCAGGTGATTTGACTGAAGACATTATGCAAAATTTGTACCCTATGTCTTCTTGGCGATACTCTGAGAAGCAGAAAACAGTTTAACCTTCAATGGCCTTCTACACTAGAAAAATGAAGAGGCTTCAGCACTTCAAAAGGTTCTCTGCAAAAATGTATAATTTATTCTTTCATGTAAATATCAATAAAAGACTAGTGAAAGAGTGATATACTGTGGAAATGTGATGCAGATGCAAGATAGACAAAGGGATAGATAGATAGATAGATAGATAGATAGATAGATAGATAGATAGACACATAGATAGGATTTGAAGGAAAGATTAAAATAAATATTTAAAGTAAACATGTCCAAAACGCTAACTATGTCTATTTTTCAACATAGTAGAAAGTATGCTATTCAATTCTCAATGCAAAGTTAAAAGAAATGACAGTGTTCATGGTCTGCTTTTCTTAAAATTACTTAGTCATAAAACTGCATTTATACATAATGCAATTGAATGGTGCAGAACACAGGAAAGCTTTTTGGAAACTGAGCGTCATTGAACGGATTGGTGGGTGCTTATTTCTCCATGTCCATTGTGTTCTGTAGGAAATCTAAAGATTGTATAGTGACTGAATTTCATGTACATGTTTATTCAGTCTGGCACTAACCAAATGAATACCAATTTTTCAGGCCTGTTTGCCTATTAACCACTTTAAAGGAAACCTACCACTTTAAAATTGTACTTATAAGCCTCAAATACCATGCACCAGCTCAGGGTGAGCTGGTGCCAGAGCATATGTTCATCATAAAGTGCTGTAATGCTTTTTAACACTTTTTTAATATTTATATTCTAAGCAGCTTTGGCGCATGGTGATACGCGCTCGGCGGCGCCATACGGTTGTGTGCATGGTGTGCCAAGCGCGTATCACCGTGCGCCGAAGCTGCTTAGAATATTAAGATTAAAAAAGTGTTTAAAGGCATTACAGCGCTTTATGGAAATAAAGAAGATGCGCTCCGGCATGGTTTACATTTCTTCACATTGCTATATGGGTATATATTCTGAGCATGTAAATATAACCTGTAGACAAAAAACCTCTGGTACCCTGAAAAAGCATTGTGCTGATGGACTAGTAATAAAAGTACCAATTGATTAAAATTTAATGTTATTCACATTGCATTCACTGTGCCCAACTCAAATTCATCTGATGCATCTTTCAACATTTACTGGCACGGCAATTAAGTTCACCTGCCCAGCTACAGACATATAAGGCTCAGTTTATGAAAGGAAATATTTTGTAAAATTTTTTTTTCACAGTGCCTGTGTTTCATTCATGTCACCAGGGTGATATAATCTATGGTCCTTTGCCCCCTAAAATTTGCCATGTCTACCCCATGTATGTATGTGATCATATAAAATCACAGCATGCCTCCAGGGAGGATGTGGAAAACTAGAAGTCCATGGAGGCATGCAGTGATTTCATGTGATCAGACACATACATGGGTTAAATGTGGCAAATTTTAGAGGGAAAAGCACCTTAGATTACATCACCCTGTTCACTTGACATGAAGTGCTGAATAGTGAGGAGGCATAAGGCATGAGGTGGAGTAAATGGGAGGGATCAGTCGAGCAAGACTTGCCCCCTTTGGTGCCAGGTAATATACGTACAGAATAGTTGATATAATGGGGATGTGAGGTAAATTTTAGCTAAAAAAAGGGTGTCAGTTAGTTAATAGGACTCTAGAGAACTTGTCAGAAACTATAAAACGCGGTGACAGGTTCCCATTAACTATAAGAAAAAAAAATCTTTGTGAAATGAGCAGAAAACTATCATCTTTTGTCAGACGCAGGGACTGTAAGAGCCACCTATATAACCTAGACACATATATAATCTATCATTTGTACTTTACAGCAGCTATAACCATTTTTAGAAGTTAATTTTATCTTTCAGATCAAATTAGGATTCTTGGTTGATTGAATGATTGATTGATTGATTGATTGATTGATTTGAAAGATGATTTAATGTGATTCCAGAACCACAGTTCTAGCTGCTATAGAACCCAAGAAATAAGAATCTAAATTGTATATTCCCCTCCAGCTTCGTAGCCTATTTTAAATGTCATTAAAAAATTTGGGATTATTCAGTTTAGAAAAAAGACGACTGAGAGGAGACCTCATTACAATGTACAAATACCTGAACGGACAGTACAAGGATCTCTCCAATGATCTTTTTATACCTAGGCCTGTGACCAGGGAGCATCCTCTACGCCTAGAGGAGAGGCGATTCTACCATAGCCATAGACAAAGGTTCTTTACTGTAAGAGCAGTGAAACCATGGAACTCTTTGCCACAGGAGGTTGTTATGGCGGAACCCTATGTACATGTTCAAGAGAGGCCTGGATGAGAAAAAATATCACGGGTTCCCTGAGATACAGGGAATTAAAGTCATAGAGGAGATGTGTCAATTTGCCTATGCCAGAAAACTGGATTAACTTCCACATGAAATGCCATACGCTACACTTATTGAAGGTTTTCTACATTTTGCTGCAGCAAAATAGACCAACTAATAGGAGATTCAAAGCACAACTCACCAGCAGGGGCGTAACTACAGGGGTAGCATCCATAGCAACTGCTATGGGGCCCACAGTGTCAGGGGGCCCCAGCATCCGACCTGACCCACAAAAGAGTGGAGGATGTGCATTATTATATCCATATTATGCTGCACATTGTACTGCATAATATGTATATAACATATATGTGATGTATATATGCTGCATCTGTGATGTGTATATGTTGTATGTGTATACGGTGTTTGGCGTCTGCATATACTGTATGTGTGTATATATGCTGTGTGTGCACAAGTGTATAAATGTGTGATTGTAACTTGCATGTGTGAGTATACAAATATGTATAATTTTTAAGTGGGTAGGGGGCCCCATGCCGAAGCCTGCTGTGGGGCCCTGCCACTCCTATTTATGCGAATGCTCACCAGTCTTATACTGCACCAGACTAATCATCCAGTATCAGACAAAATGATTAATCTGGCACAGCAGAGAAGCTTGCACTCTTAATTATGACTTTACCTCTCCATATTTCTGGTACTGTAACTCACAAAACCACAAATTGAATGAGATTCTCTTTTTACCTTGGTATCATAGGGTTTTAGCTCAAGATATAGGTGTCTAAGTTGACAATAGCCCTCCAGCCTCTAAATCTAACTATTCTCTGGCAAAAGATAATAGTTTTCTGCTTATTGTCACATGTCTTTGGAGGAGATATTTGGTAGGTAAATGGCAAGATTTCACATAAAAATGTGCTGCAGGTGCTGTGGGTCCTGCTGGTTTAGTTGGAAAAAGCTGGCGACAGTTTTCCTTTAAAGATGCATATTGGACACAGTAAAAAATGTAATGAACTTCTGGTGACACATACAACTTTCCTGTCTGCATCTCAAATATGATGTGGACATTTATCGGCTTAAGAAAAAGAATACATTACAGCAATAATTGCATGAGATAAGAAAAATATGTAATACATTCAGTCTTCACTGCATCCCCCCAGTTACTTGAAGATTTCTTCTAATTAGGAAGTAGGTGTTCTCTCTGCAAATCTTAGATATTGGTTTACTCAGAATATCAAATAGTGATAAAGTACTTACTTCTTCTGGCACACATTTATTATTAAAACTCCTTTCTGACATTTTTTTTTCTTTCAAGAATCTTTCATAGCAGGCGGCTAAAAATAGCCCACACAAATATTTCACACAAAATAATGAAGAGTGTCACAAAGCTCTGGTGTAAAGGCGGCAAAGTCAGAAATGAAGATATTGCTCAAAGAGGCATACTGTACATACATTATGCATGAATGGTAGCAGCCCTCAAAGGGATCAGGAACTGTGTTGAAAAGATACAGATATATTGTAGTGTTATACAACGTACATTACATCCCTGCAAAGTTCATCTTCATTTCGTTTCTTTGCTCTGTCACTCAGATGTGACTCTTATTGTATTAGTTATAGAAACTAGGAAATGTAGGATATGTAGTATATATATACACTCTTCGACATTGACATTGACAACACCAAGGACAAGCCAGTTATGCAAATCAAGGCAGCAGCAGATGTTACTAAGATCTTGAAATCATTCCATTTTCAAATAGCTAAATCCAAACTCCGGCATGTGGGAAAAGTATAACATCCAAATTAAAGGCAATTAAGGTAATCTCAAAATTCAGATCAAGTCTTGTATGGATGTGTGGTGGCTTCTGAAGAAAGAGAGAATATAGTTTATCACTCCAAAAGATTTAGGCTGAAATATTCAGTGTTGCCATTCCCCAGTGGTTGGAAGAACAGCAATGAAATCAAAAGGCAGCAAGAGGTGCTCCAAGCTGAGCCTCTGCATAGAGTATTTTATTTTAGAAGAAAGGTGCAATCTTTTCTGTTGTGTAAGTGAAATTTAATCGCATACCAAGTCTTGGGCATTAAACAATGGGGCACATTTACTTACCCGGTCCAGTCGCGATCCAGCCACGCGTTTTCCGATGCTGATTTGGGTCTGCCGTGCGCCCGATATTCACCAGGTGTCGCTGCTGCGCTGAGGTCCACCGGAGTTCACCTGCTTCGTCCCGGTGCATGTGAGTGCTGATCTTGCAATTGATTTAAATTGCGCAGTTTTTCCGAATCCGACGGGTTGTCCGACGGACACGCTCCCCAATTTCTGTCGCATGAAATCTGATCACGTGAGCCAAAATCCTAGGGCAATTCAGGGCAAATCAGAAATCGTCAGGAAACCCGTCGAAAGTGCGCGATTCGGACCCTTAGTAAATGAGCCCAAATTTTTACATAAATCATGCAAAAGTATTTGCAAAACATAGGGCTTTGTTCCAGACATCCAGCTATTCCACCTATATTAAGCCACTGCTCTTGAACCTTTCATGAAGTACAGTAGAACAATGGAGATCTGGGAGCTGAAATAATTTATATTAGCTTCAGCCCTCTAGTTTTTATTCAATGTACTACACATATCAGCATTGATTTAATAGTAAAACCAGTGGTACGGACATTTTTTCCCAGTGCCCTGGGAATCTTTTCTAACAGTCTGCATATTAATCATGCTATCTTTAGTAGCCTACATGTGCTACAATGCCCGGCAGCACACCGCCGCACATTTAGTATGTCATTGGTCCCAAATTGTGAAGCCACCTGCTAGCATATCAAATACTGATGCAAAGTATTGAACATGACACTAGTGTGTTAAACTGCTCTGACTATATGTACAGTCCTATCCTAGTCAACAGTGGTGGATAACTGTTGAAGTATTTGCATATACTGTACATTTTAGAAAGGCTGATAATGGCGCTGCTCAGTTTTGTCTTTTTCACAGCTATGACAATCAGAAATTGTTGATTCATTGAGGCTACTGTGTGCAATATTTCTACCAAAACATAGGGGGAGATTTATCATTAGACAGGCTCCTTGGGACAGTTCTATGTCTTTCTTTGGATTGCCGCTGCTCATCAGATTCATTAAAATGGCTTTGGCCCTTTAATAAATGTTCTTATGTTTTATATGGGAGCGATTTATCATAGGTTTTGTTGGGCTTTTTTGTCATATAAAAGTAGCAAAAAAGTTGCAAAGAGTGTACTCCCCCCACTTCATTAAACATACTGCTAGTGCAACGCTGTGCAAAGCCAGATTCATCACTTGAGCCTTTTTTTAAAAAAAAGTGTATAAAGGGTGCAAAATGCACCAAAAGTCATAGCACATACACCTACAGGGGGCTGGATTGACTTTGCGATTATTTTGTGACTTTTTTTTTTTTAAGTAGCATGGAGCATGTTATAAGTAGTAGAAACCAGAAGTGAAACAGTTACATGAATTGCATAGTCTGTGTGAGCACTAAGGATTAATAGCTTCTCTGCACTGTGCAGAAAGTGTAGAGTATAAGTTGGATGAGAAGGTGCCTCCTTCCTCCTTTGTAAGCAGGAAGCAGCAGCCCCTCCCCACTTGTGAGAATCTTATAGGACTTATCAGCAAGGCCAGGGGAAGCAGCTAAACTGAGAAGTATGTCGAGGAAACTGCTGCACATAGGTAATCAAATAATATGCAAAGATATTCAACATCCCAAGAGACATTGATATGTAAAAATAATGGTGTAGCCATCACAAAGCCTTGATCTCAATCATATTGAAAATTTAAGGGGAAAAATGAAAAGGCAGGTGTGAGCAAGGTGGCTACAGACATGGCTCAGTTTTATCAGAGGGATGGGACCAAAATACCACACGCTTCTAACTATTGTTAGAAGCGTGTGGAAGGATATCCCAAATATTTGACCCAAGTCATACATTTTAAGGGCAGTGGTAATAAATACTAATGAAATGTATGTAGACTTTTGACTTTGCAGAAAGTAAAAAAGGATGCCTTAAAAAATTTTCTTTCTCATGATTATGCCATTTGGCAAATATAAATTACTTTTCTAATCACAATTGAACAAAAATGTGAAAGGTTAATAATAATTCCTTTATTTTAATAATTCTTTTATTTATATAGCACACACAGACTATGCAGCGCTACACAGAGCTTGCCAAATCGATCCCTGTACCCAATGGGGCTCACAAACTAATCAACTTACCAGTATGTTTTGGAGTGTGGGAGAGAACCGGAGGAAACCCACGCAAACACGGTGAGAACATACAAAATCTTTTAATTTCATGTCAGACATGCATATGTGATTTTTTATATAGGGTATGCAAATTTCTGGTTTCAACTGTAAATGTATGGTAAATGTAGATTATGTCAAATAGTTGCATTATTGTTTTGTTTGTTTTTTTTGTATGTAGTAAAATCATTTTATTAAAAAAAACATTTTTTACTGCTGAATGTAAAATTGTAAATAACAGAAATGATAAAATGTGAAAATATAACTCAGCAGATTATTCCAACAGACAGCACAAATTATTCTGGCACAGATAAATATTTACAACTGAAAAATACTTTGCGTGAAATATCTATAATTTATCCAATAATAAATTACCACCTCCAAATATGCCGATTCATTTAAATGCCTGTTGGGTGATTCTCTGTCTGATAAGCATCCCCTACAATTTTTTGACCCGTACTACAAAAATGATAATTTTTTTCCCCACATTAGGTTTTATTCTATAAAATTTGCAAAATATAAGAAAAAATATAGAAATTGCCTTAATTGTACTAACCAATACAAAAAAAGATAACACCCCCCCCCAAAAAAAAAAATTAATACATAGGTTACAATAGGGTATAACCACCCCAAAATAGGTCACTGAAAAATGAATCTTATCCCGCTAAAAATAATTCCTCACATTGCCACATTGATAGAAAAATAAAGTAATGTCCACATGTTGGTGTCTCTTTAAAACGGATTACTGACAAAATTAGACGATTCTAAATTTGTTTTAATTACTATGAAGATCTCAAAGGGTTAACAATCTTCCTAAAATCTGTTTTTAATATTTTGAGGGGTACAGATTTGGTGGTTCATAGGGGTCTATAATATTATATATTTCAAAGCTCATTTAAAGCAAAAAAGTAATTCTGAAATCTCCTTGAAAAAAATCATGTTCAAGTTGTAAGCTGTGTAACATTTTAAAGACATTTTAAAAATCATGAAAACATAAAGCGGACATATGGGATATAATAGTTAGTAAGTAATTTGGTCGTAAAGCTATCTGCCCGAAAAGGAGATCATTTTACATTTTCTATGATTTTGCCATTTATTATTATTTTAATAAATAGAAAACATATGAACCAAAATGTAGCTCTAACATGTGACGTGATGAAAAAACACTCAAAATCACTTCGGTAAGTTAAATTTTTCAAAAGTTAAAACATATAAATCAACATATGTCAGATTATAAAAATGGAGCTGAGCATTAAAGGGAACCTGTCACCAGGAGACCCATTTTTAGCACTCCCCCAGTCCCCACAGAGCATAGTACATACACTTAGAGATGGGCAAATTTGTTAAAATTCGTTTCGCCCCGATTCGCCAAATTTTTCAAAATAACTTGAATCGACCCGGATCGAATCAAAATGAATCACGTTAAAAACAGGCACTTCCTGGCTGCAGAGAGCCTGTAGGGTGTTGCAGAACGTTGTGCCATGCTTAAATATGCATAGGGAGCGTGGTTTGGTCTTCAAACAATGCTGTGTTTTAGTATGACACGCACATGACAGCCACAGCTCTTAGAATCGCTTCACTCTTCACTTCCATGTGCACTTACATAGGCCAACTTCCCCAAATAAGCGAAGCGGGAACGCAGCCTGACAAAGTAACGTCTGTGCCAGCTCGAAAGCACCGAGCTGAGGGCCAAGGTCCCACTATAACATCAAAGAGTGCACTCTTTTTACACTGACATCAGATGATTCCATGGATTACGACGGAACCTGTTCTGTTAAACGCTGATACATGTGGAAAGTCCCCAAAAGAGTGCAGAGGATGTCGGCAGTAATTTTGCATTGACGTCACTGATCATTTTGCCCTTCTTTTCACGCGTCAGTGTCCTCTTTCAATCGGTCAATAATCCATCAGTATTGCTAAAGCCAAAAACAAACAGGAGTTGATTCAGAATAGAGATGAGCAACAAATGGAATAATTGCATGTGTTCTGTATCCTCTCCTGCTTTTGGCTATCAATCCTGAAGCTTTTCATCCTTCTGACAGATGAAATGAAGGGGAAAACCAAACATAGTGGCAACGTCATAGGGTGATGGAGGGTGAAAAAAAGCATTATGGAAATCACAGGGTGTTCCAGGGAGACAGCGGTCAGTTGGCAGCAGCATGAGTAGGCTGCAGAGTGGAGCAATGACAAATTATGGAGGTGGCGGAAACATGGAAGGCCACAAAGTGGCACAATGATAAGAGTGTGGAGATGGCATCAGCAGCAGGATCCCAAAGGTGACAGCAACATGGTGGCAGTAAAAGGGAAAGCCACAGAGTGGCACAATTATATAGTGTGGAGGTGGCATCAGCAGCAGCAACAGGAGGCAACAAAGTGGCACAATGATAAGAGTGTGGAGGTGGCGACAGAAGCAGCAGCAGCAGGAGCCCGCAGAGTGGCACAATGATATAGCATGAAGGCAGCATCACAAGCAGCAGCAACAGGAGCCCGCAGAGTGGCACAATCATATAGTGTGAAACTGGCATCAGTAGCAGCAGCAGCAGGTGGAGCCCACAGAGTGGCACAATCATATAGTGTGTTGGTGGCATCAGAAGCAGCAGGAGCCTGCAGAGTGGCACAATGATATAGTGTGAAGGTGGCATCAGAAGCAGCAGGAGCCTGCAGAGTGGCACAATGATATAGTGTGTTGGAGGCATCAGAAGCAGCAGCAGCAGGAGCCCGCAGAGTGGCACAATGTTATAGTATGAAGGTGGCATCAGAAGCAGCAGGAGCCTGCAGAGTGGCACCATGATATAGTGTGGAGGTGGCGGACAATTCCAGTCCCTGGTAAAGATGGTAGGAGGCAGATGTTGCAACTAGCAGCAGATGTGTGGCATCAGGCGGGTGACAGCATCAGAATAGTAGCTGAGGCAGGTAGTTAGAACCCCAACTCATTTCTCAACGTTTGGAGGAGGGGTCATGGCTGATCTAATCTGATGCATTAGGCATTGGTGAGTTGAAATCCTGGCCGATCCAAGCCTGATTCATCTTGACAAAGGTCAGTCTCTCCACATTACGGGTGGACAAGCGGGTTCTCCTGGGGGTAACGATGGCCCCCGTCGCACTGAACACCCGCTCTGATGCCACACTACTGGCCGGGCAGGACAGCTTCTCTACTGCAAACTCCGCAAGTTGCGGCCACGCATCAAGTTTGGCTGCCCAGTAGTCCATGGGATCTTCTACCTCAGGTGATAAAGTGCTGTCCAAGTAGGCCACCACCTGCTAATGCAGGGTCTGCTTCATGTCCTGCTGCTGCTGGTGGCGGCTACCCTCCTCACTAGGCGGGTGAAGGAAATTGCTCATTAAGGAATCCAGACTTAAGCGACTGTTGATGGAACTGCTTCTGCTCCTAACCCCCCCAGCTCCCCACAGCAGCCCTGGTAGTAGTACCTGAGCAATGACTGCCAGGAATCCCACAGTTATACCTGACAGAGGATTGACAATGGTGCACAAAGGCAGTGGCCAACTGTGTGCTCAGTATTTCTCTATAGTATGCCAGTTGCTCCTTCCTCTCAGCAGCAGGAAATAAGTCACCCATTTTGGACCGGTAGCAAGGGTCCAAGAGGGTGGAGAGCCAAAAGTCATCCCTATGTCGGATGTTGACTATTCGGCTGTCACTAGTTAGGCAAAGCAGCATGCTGCGGGCCATCTGCGCAAGTGATTCTGAGGGACTCACGGTCTCCATATCCACAGTATACTGCCACAATGCTTCTGGGTCATCTGCCTCGTCTTCTACCTCCTCCAGATGCTCCTGCTCCTCCTCTCCTGTCACCTGAGTAGAAAAACCACAAATTGCACCAGACTCTGCTTGTCCTCCTCCTCCTCCTCCAGTTCAGCCCCCACTGGACTCATGGGGCCATGAGATGTAGTCTCCACTTCTCCCGTGCCCTGACCAGACAGATTTTGCAGCATGAGTTCCAGGACATGAAGCAGTGGAATGACGTTATTCATCCCGCAGTCCTGGCGACTGACAAATAACGTGGCCCCTTCAAAACGCCAGAGCAAACGGCAGGTGTCACGCATGAGCTGCCAGTGGCTGACATCAAATTTACACAGGGGAGTATTACGGTCCGCTTGCATCATAAAAAAATCATTAATGGCTTTTCTCTGTTCATACAGGAGGTCTAACATATGGAGGCTGGAATTCCAATGGGTGGAAGCATCACATATCAGACTATGTTGGGGTAGGCCGTTCTGGCGCTGCAACTCGAGGAGGGTGTGATTGGCTTTGTAAGAATGGCTGAAGTGCATGCACAGTGTCCTGACCATTTTTTGAATGTCTTGCAGATGGGTGTAAGACTTCAGCAACTTGTTGACTACCAGATTGAACACATGCACCATCCCTCCGATGTCCAGCGCGGACACCATGTTCCTCCCATTGTCTGTCACCATGGTTCCGATTTTTAGTTGTCGTGGAGAAAGCCACACATTGATTTTTTCTTGCATGACGCAGAGCAGTTCCTCCCCTGTGTGACTTTGTTCGCCCAGGCAAACCAGGTGTAGAACTGCGTGACACCGCTGTGCCCTGCACATGTGGTATGAGCAGCACTTGTGGAGGCTGAGGTGGTGGTGGAGAAGGAGGAGGCGGACACTGGCGCAGGAGCAGCAGTTTGACAACGTGGAGGAGAAAGCGCCGTCTCTTGTGGAAGTTGTTGATGTGGCTGGGCGGGAAGCACATTCACCCAGTGGGCCGTAAAGGACATATACTGGCCCTGACCATAATTACAGCTCCACACGTTCACGCTGCCGTGCACCTTGGAAGAAACTGATAAGCTCAAGGACTGGCCCACCTTCTGTTGTACATATTGGTGAAGGGCTGGCACAGCCTTTTGGAAAAAAAATTGCGGCTTGGAACTCTCCACCTTGGTTCGGCACAAGCCATTAGTTCTTTGGAGGGTGCAGAGTCCACGACTTGGAAAGGGAGAGACTGCAGTACCAACAACTTCGACAAGAGCACGGTCAGCTTCTGCACTTTAGGATGGCTGGACACAGAGTTGTCTTTTTGTAATCACCTCACTCAACGACTGCTGGTGCCATGTGTAGCGAGGAGCATCTGGACCGGGAGATGATGTCAAAGACAAACAGCTCCCTTCGGCAGAGGTGCTGGAGCCTTGACTTGCTGAAACAGCATGTGTGCCACTAGGTGCTGCTGCTGTTGCTGCACCTGCAGGATGGACCGCATCTGACACCCGTTTCTCCCAGGCCATTGGATGGTGACACTGCATGTGTTGGTGCAGGGTTGTGGTGTCAAGGTTAGCAGGACATATACCCACACTCGGCTCCTCTGGTGTCTTTACAAAAAAACTGCCACATCGCTGAGGTGATAATTTTACCGCCAACACTCTACACTGAGCGACTACTACCGCCGCTGCCTCACTGAGCCCCTGTGCCACTGCTTATTTGGGCCTGCGAATCGGGATTTGTACCCCGCGGACGTTTGGCTCCCGTTCTCGCACTGCTGCCACCCTGCTGACTCACAGCCACAGTAGCGACTTGCTGCCTGCTCCGCAAGTTGACACTCTCTTCGCCTAACAATGATGAATCCCCTGCTACATCCGGCTCCCAAGTGTGATCGGCTACATCATCGTCAATTTGCGTTTCCCGGTCACTGCTACTCTCCTCACCGGTGTCAATATGCACAGCCTGCCTACTGCAGGAAGCAGCGGAAGTCTGCCCCACCTCTTCACTGCAAAGCAGCTGCTGACTATCCTCAAACACTTCGTCCTCGCTGAAAAGTGGCGCTGAGCCCAGACCACCTAGTAGCTCTCTGGCTGTGGGAAAGGAACAGAACAGAGCCTGGTTGAGGACAGGTGAGGGCCGCTGACCTGCTCCTGGGCCATGCCAACTAATTTTTGTATCAGAGGAACCTATGGACTCTTGGCTGGGGTTGTCAAATGTTATATTTGAGGAATTGGATGACCTAGTCAACCATTCAACAATCTTTGGGTTGTTGATCAACACACTGCCACTAGATGACAACGGCAGTTCTGGCCTCACAGAGTCACCCCTGCTGCTACATGCCCTTACTGTGCTGCCACCTCTGCCTGCTCCAACTGCCACCTTTCTGTCTGGCATAGTGGTTTATAAACTACGTGGATTTGACACGTAAATCTGGCAGTAAACTAGAGCCCCCAAAAGGTATTTCAATGTGCGTTATACAGATACCCCACAACTGACAGTGTAATTCCTGCGAAAATCACTGTATAAACTACGTGGATTTGACACCTAAATCTGGCTGTAAACTAGAGCCCCCAAAAGGTATTGCAATGTGCGTTATACAGATACCCCACAACTGGCAGTGTAATTTCTGCGAAAATCCCTGTATAAACTATGTGGATTTGACACGTGAATCTGGCAGTAAACTAGAGCCCCCAAAAGGTATTGCAATGTGGGTTATACAGATACCCCACAACTGACAGTGTAATTTCAGCGAAAATCACTGTATAAACTACGTAGATTTGACACATGAATCTGGCTGTAAACTAGAGCCCCCAAAAGGTATTGCAATGTGCGTCATACAGATACCCCACAACTGACAGTGTAATTTCTGCGAAAATCACTGTATAAACTACGTGTATTTGACACGTGAATCTGGCTGTAAACTAGAGCCCCCAAAAGGTATTGCAATGTGCGTTATACAGATACCCCACAACTGACAGTGTAATTTCTGCGAAAATCACTGTATAAACTACGTGGATTTGACACCTAAATCTGGCTGTAAACTAGAGCCCCCAAAAGGTATTGCAATGTGCGTTATACAGATACCCCACAACTGGCAGTGTAATTTCTGCGAAAATCACTGTATAAACTATGTGGATTTGACACGTGAATCTGGCAGTAAACTAGAGCCCCCAAAAGGTATTGCAATGTGCGTTATACAGATACCCCACAACTGACAGTGTAATTTCAGCAAAAATCACTGTATAAACTACGTAGATTTGACACATGAATCTGGCTGTAAACTAGAGCCCCCAAAAGGTATTGCAATGTGCGTCATACAGATACCCCACAACTGACAGTGTAATTTCTGTGAAAATCACTGTATAAACTACATGTATTTGACACGTGAATCTGGCTGTAAACTAGAGCCCCCAAAAGGTATTGCAATGTGCGTTATACAGATACCCCACAACTGACAGTGTAATTTCAGCAAAAATCACTGTATAAACTACGTGTATTTGACACCTGAATGCGGCTGTAAACTAGATCCCCCAAAAGGTATGGCAATGTGCGTTATACAGATAACCCACAACTGACAGCTCACTACTGCAGATGCATGAAAGTCAAACAGATTTCTTCCTATTCGATTTTGTCACTAAATAGAACTGCTATTTGGGGTATATAGAACCCCCTTAGAGAACAGAGAGGGATAGCAGCAAGAATCGCACAGCACAATAGCAGCAGCTGGACACTACAACATGAATTGTGAAGTGCTGAGACAGAAAATGGCTGGGTTTTATAGGGCTGCGTGACATCACATAAGCCTGCTAGTCGCTGATTGGCTTACAGGTCTGCAGACGTCATCGGGGGTGTTCCTTTCACCTTCCCAGAGTTCTCTGCCCCATGTAACACGTTGTTCTCGCGCCCATTTAGCAGAAACATGAGGGGAAAAAAACAACTTCGTTCTCGCGAATCAGCATTAACTTCGGCTTCGTGGTGAATCGAATTTTTCCTGAAATTCTTACTGAAGTTAGAATCCTTAGAATCGATTTGTCCATCTCTACATACACTGCCAAAGTGTTTTTGTATAAAAAATTGGTTTTACAGAAAAAAGATATGTTATATTGTACCTTTCATTAGCATCTGCTGTGTGACTACCCAGTTGCCTAATGGGAGGGTCTGGAAAGGAGCAGTTCCCCCCCACCCTTGGGAAACATGTGACCTTTTCAAATATATGAAGAACTCCCCACACTCAGGATTGGCTGTAGAGGAGCAGGGGGCGTCGCTAAGCCAAGTGATGGGTGTTTTCATATATTTGAAAAGGTCACATGGAGTAGCTGTTCCCCAAGGGTGGGAGGGAACTGCTCCTTTCCAGACCCTCCCATTTGGCAACTGCCTAGTCAAACGGCACATGCTATTGAAAGGTACAATATAACATATCTTTTTTTCTGTAAAACCAATTTTTAATACAAAAACACTTTGGCAGTGTATGTACTATGCTCTGTGGGGACTGGGGGAGTGCTAAAAATGGGTCTCCTGGTGACAGGTTCCCTTTAAGTAACAAAATTATGGATAAATTGCCTCCATAGTTATCCCAACAAAACTTACAACAAGGATCACAAAAAATAAGCCCTCACTCTCCATGAATTCAGAAATATTACAAGTCACCCACCTTAGAATATGGTGCTCAAAGCTATTTTTTTAAATGCTGTAAAAGTAGTTAAACAACAATTATATTATACAATATAATTTATCATTCACAATTGTAAATGTGCCATTGTCATGATCAGCACCATGTGACTTTTACTTAGTTTTAAATGCAGAGATGAAAAAACTCCTGCTACTAGCTCTAAAATAGAAATGGTGGTTCCAAGATTGGCTGGAACTACTTTCATTTAAATTGCAAGAAACTAGACTGTGGTCAAGTACAATCATTGATAAGTAGTTCAAACAAACGTAAAATATAAATTACATATTAATAATCAATTTGGAACAGATTTATCAGCAGAATGCAGAGGTAAGACGCCAGAACAATATCAGACAGATGTTTAGCATACATTAACGTCTTGGCAACTAGGAATCAAGTGCATCTCTAACGTAAATGATTTCCAAGAAAACGTCACATTTCCTCCACCTGATATTTACAAAAATGCTATTTTAGAGTATATTATTCAAATTATGGAAATTTATAGCATTCCCATAGTATATGTTTTCATGCGCTTCCTCAAATGTTGATCATGGATGGAGGGATCCGTAGTACAACATTAAAGGGGTATTCTGGGAATATGAATGTCTGACACAAAAACCCATAATGCTATAAATAAATAAATGTAACAATACTCAATGTCAATAGTCACAAAACGGAGCTTAAATAGTTTGATTTTATGATTTACAAAATTTTATGGCCTCTCTAAAGTAGGTGGAGTTATCACTAAGATGGCCGTCACTGAAAACTACAACTTCCATGATCCTTTAGTTCTCAGTAACTCCTCCTACCTCTTATGCTCTGCTCCCAGTGATGATATAACACCCTTTCCTGCACTGTTATCATAGTAATGATGTGTAACTGCCATCCCTGCACATCACCACAAAACTGGCCATACTGGATGCACCGCAAGCAAACGACTACAGCCAAATGTAGTGGTGATCACATGACCTGCCCAGGCAGGTGCAGGACATGTGATGTGGACATGTGACCAGCGGCCATCTTCTATCCTATCTGTTCGGCAACGGACCGCGCAGAGGAAATTAACGGACTGATTAAAGGGCCAGTAGCATTTTAATTCTCCATTACAGTCTGTCACCAGCATTTTCTGCTAAGAAATTTTAAATCACGACTAATTACATATTAGCTTATATTTTAATGACCCACTTCTATATGAATTATGCTTGTTCCTGGAATTCCCCTTTAAGTATGAAAAATCCTTAGCACATCACAGTTTTGAGTGTAAGAATCTCTTTTGGTTCTTCATTCACCTTTCTCAAGAAAGACTCAATGAGAGTAAAATTGACACTATGCTGGGTGAATAAATAACTAAAATGGATTTTTCACCCAACGCTGTGGACTGCTGCTGCTTTTTCTTATTTATTGGACTACATTATTCATGCAGTGTGTGATTCTATTGCATCCACGAGGTGTGTGTGTTATTGTAGCTCAGTTCCATTCAAGTCAATTAAATTATTAGTTACTATAAGATACAACCCATTGAAGACACTTTATTGTATCCTGTGGTACCCTTTAACAATGAACCTCAATAAACAATATTATGTGGAATTATCTTACTGTGTCTGATTTCTATACACTATTCAAGTAAGTCCCCATAGACAGTACTTTTAGCTGACCTTTATTCACCTTTTGTCAAAATTAATTTCATTGAATGATTTGCAACTCTCAGGTCTATCCTGAATTACAATTTTAGTAGGAAAACATTGCCATGAAGTTTGGTGCTCTACACATTTGGAATAGCATTAATTTCCAGTTTTAGTATTTTCCTACATGCCAAATGTGACCTTTTACAACAGTGATGTCCATACATATACTGTATAAGAATAGAATAAAAACTTTCCTCTCTACATATTCTCTTGAAAATATAGTCAAATCTATCTATTCTTTCCAATATCCTATTGAACATTAATCTAGCCAGTACATATCCAGGCAACATAATGCATACATTACACAATGGAGAAAATAAAGGATATTGTTTCCCTTTAACGTATTCAACGGTCTTAAACAGATGTAGAATTAATGAGCAGCAAAACTGTAAACACATCGAAAAATGGAACAATATGAATAATTTTTGGAGTAAAACAAAGCCATTTTATTCAAGATGTATTATTTCTATTTCATGGTTTTAATGGTTTGCTTACAAAACACTACGATGGGATCTTTGTTTCCCTTTTACTTCCCTTGTATCTCTATACATATTTAGCAGCCATTGATAGGAGCTTGGGACCAACAAATAAATGTTATTTCAGAACTCTTAAACATTCACGGTTGCTATAAATGTTTACATTCAGTGTGTATTAAAAAGACTTACTTCTGTGTTCTTAAAGATCATAAAATATATTAAATAAAGGAAAATAAGAAATCCCATATAATAAGGAATCCCACATTTATACTAAAACAGTCAGAATTTGCATTATTACTAGAAAATACAGCATCATTAGACTTTGGGAGAGAATATTCTTGGATAATCACCCCCTTCTGTCTAGAATTAATTAAAGATCATAAAAAATCTAGTAGCAGGCAGAAACCATATTTCTGCACAATGTTCTCTATATTATTCCATTAAATAATAGGGAATTACTTTTATTATAACGCATGATAATTAGCAGAGAATTGTATCATTCAACATTCTGTTCCTTACTACATATTAGACGTAATAACCACTCAATTGAGATGCTGAAGTAGAGGTCTTCCACAGTCAAGGAACTTGAAGCACCCCAACGGCTTTTTTTATAGGTAGGTAGGCGCCTTATTATAAATTGCATTAAAGGCCAGGAGCTTTAAGTCACATTAAGTGCATGAAAAACTATATTTTTTATATTTTGTTTTGTCTCCTGGTAGTGAGTCAATGTAAACATTCTATTTCTACCTGGAGGCTAAAACCATTTATCAATGGATTTTCCCATTTTCATAATTATATGTTCGGTCCCTGGAAGAATCTCTCATCGATGAAACCAACTATGTAAAAAGGGATTACACACTTGGTTTAAGTCTTTCCTACAAGCATAAAGAAGAGAGAGAAAATGAGAAAAATTCTAAACAATTATAAGCAGCCTGATGGTCCAAAATGCATGAGGAGAGAAGATAAGAAAAGGTATACAAAGTCAGTCAGATGATAATTATCACGATTTCAATAAGGATCTATTTGGACAGCTATAACAAATACATAAAATGCCAAAGTAAAAAGACAATATAAAGGTGCAAACGGTAAAATGTTGCCGAAATGAATAATTGTGAGGATGTGTGTAACTTTAACCCATACATCACATGCAGTGTGACACATTTGTGGGGGTCATGCAGGCATCTTCATTCTATTGTAGGCTAGCGCAACAGTTTTTGCCTCTCTATCTTATACTTGTACTGCTTAAACTAGGTGCATTAAAAGGGGACCCTTTAAACTAAGTAATTTCATTCTAAATTGTTTTCTTATAGTTTTTGTGCTTCTACGTTTGCTAACCATTTATACCAAATTCTAATAAATCAATACCTGTCAGATTTTATATAACCACACACAGGATTCACTAAGAGGTCCCAACCACCTTTTAAATTCACTGCAGAGGTTGTGTTCCATAAGAAAATCTACACCAGGATACATGTGGCATAGATTTAAGCTATAACCTATAAGCTATAGTGCATGTAACAGACCAGAGTATCCTTGTTCTGTTCTACCCCATGCCCTTCCCCTTTTTGAAAAGTGACATGAGGGGCGGAAAATCTTCAAAAAGTCACAATTCCTTGTTGTGCAGCAGGATTTATGTATTGTCTGCTAGTTTTCATGATAAATCTACCCCAATTTCATTTTGTGCTAATCCAGTGTGTGGCTATGCCTGCTTGTACACCATGGGAAGGAAAATTTTTAAAATTATTGTGTCACCTGATCAGAATTAAGAGATCTATTTAAAAATGTGTCCATATTCTACTTTATAAAATAATTTGATGTTTACAAGGAGCACAATGTATAACAATGACTTGCCCGTTGTTTTACTATACAGTGGGAGCCTTGTATTCAGACCCCTTTAACACCTAGGCGCACCAGGACGTTATAGTATGTCCCGGTGGCTAGATACTTAGCGCACCAGGATGCACTATAACGTCCCGATTCTGGCACCGGCTCACGAACGGAGCCGGTACCAAAAGCAGCGGCTGTCAGCTGTCTAGTACAGCTGACACCCCACTGTAACACCCGCGATTGGAGCCAACTCCGATCGCGGGTGTTAACTCCTTACACGCCACGGTCAAGCATGCTCAGACAGTTTACACTGCTCTACAATAAAATAGTATTGTAGAGCAGTGTTTTGAACTTGAACCAGCGATCAGAGCATCACTGGTTCAAGTTCAAGTATGGAAAAGTAAAAACATGCAAAAACACTTAACACTACACATTATAATAAATAAAAAATAAATACATAAAAATATAAGCCCCTAAAATGTCACTTTCCCATAAAAACACAAAAAAACCTGCATATTTGGTATTGCCGCATCCTTAACAATCAGCATAATAAAACAGAATTGTTACTGGACCCCCACGGTAAACGCCGGAGGAAAAAAAACACAGAACACGTTCCTAAAAAAGATAATTTTTAATTAATACCCTATAAAAATGCTCTAAAAAGTTATTTCAAAAATGTTATGCACTCTAAAATAAGCCCACTAAAAAGAACAACTGTTCTCACAAAAAATAAGCCCCTAATCAGATTTGTCAGCCAAAAAATAAAAAAGTTATGCATATGAAAAGATGGTGATGCTAAAATGAATAAGATTTTCTCCAAATTAGTTTTTATTCAGTACAATTGAATAAAATACACAAAACCCCCACATATTTGGTATCCCTGTGTCCGTAACAATCTACATAATAAAACAGAATCGTTATTAGATCCGCAAAAAGAACCCCGTAAAAAACAACCTCAAAAAACTCTCTGAAAAAAAGATGATTTTTTATTAATGCCCTTTAAAAAATGCTTTAAAAAAGTGATTTTAAAAAGTTATGCAATCTAAAATAAGATCACTAAAAAGAACAATCATTCTCGCAAAAAATAAGTCCTTAAACAGATTTGTGAGGTGAAAAATAAAAAAGTTATGCATATGAAAGACAGTGATGCTAAAATTAACAACAATTTTGCCAAATTACTTTTTATTCAGTAAAAAAGGGAAAAAACAAAAAATATAAATGAATGAATTTTTTTTTGTAATTGTGGCGACCCATAGAATAAAAATAATATACTATTTTTATGGTATGGTTAACGGCCAAAAAATAAATAAAATAAAAATTTTCCTAAAAATTTATGATTTTCATTTCCTCCACCAACAAAGAGTTAATTAAATCTCACCAATTAGCTATAGATGCCCCAAAATTATGTACCAGAAAAGTGCATCTCATGTGGCAATAGAAATAAGCCCCTATAGGTCCACAATTAAAAAAAAGAAAAAAAATTATAGCCTGTACAATGTGACATAGCAAATCTGATCTGCATGGTGCCTCCTTCCCTTCTATGCCCGTCCATGTGCCCATACAGCAGGTCACCACCACACATTGGGTAACGGTGTACTCGGGAGAAATTGGGTATAAAACTTTGTGGAGCCTTTTTTCATTTAATCCATTGTAAATGTTTAATTTTCCACTTAAATTGAGTGTATTGTGAAAAAATATTACAATTTGCAGACTGCACCTCCATTTTGTTTTAACGCCTATAAAACACATAAAGGGGTTAACAAACTTCTTAAAAGTGGTTTTTCATACATTAAGGGGTGTAGTTTCCATAATGGTAATGGTAAATGGTAATTTACGAGTCTAGCTATTATTTAGGCCTCTCAGTGTCAATTAGAAGTTGAGCAGTTCCATCTAAATACAGGTTCTGGTGATTTTACAAAAAATGTGAAAAATTATACCTAAATTCTGAGCCTCATAACATTCTAGTAAAATATGTTGAATCTTAAAAAACCATCCAACATAAAGCAGACATTTGTGAAATGTAAGTTTTGAATTTATTTGTGTGCTTTGACTATCTGCATCAAAAGTAGAGAATTTAGAACGTTGAAAATAAAGAATTTTGCCAAATTTTTGCCAAATTTTATTTTTTTTTTTCATAACTAAACGCAAAAGATTTCATCCAAATTTTTAAACTAATTTGAAGTATAATGTGTCACGAGAAAAAAATCTCAAAATCCCCTGGATATCTTATATTGTTCCAAAGCTATAACCACTTATAGTGACACAGGGCAGATTTGATAAATGGGGCCGCATCCTTTAGGCCAACAGAGGCTGAGTCCCGTAGGGGTTAAAATGTTCACACTTTGTCTACTTCTTCATTGGAGTCCAGCTGTGTTTAATTAAATGTATTGGGCTTGATTAGGAAAGGAACATATAAGATCTCACAGCTCGAAGTGGCAGAATTTTGGCAAGAAACAGACCTGAGCCAACAAAAGAATTACTGCGGCACTTAAGGTTCCTAAGAGTACAGTGGCCTCCATATTCCTTAACTGGAAGAAGTTTGTGATGACCACAACCCTCTCTTGACCTGGCTGTCCAGTAAAACAAGGCAATCATGGAAAAAGAGCCATGGTGAGAAAGGTTAAGAAGAACCCAACGATCACTGAGGGATCATGAAGTTTCTGCATAAAGAGTCAAGTAATGAAAACTGATCTTTATTTCACAAACATCACTAGGGGTTTAACTGAGCAAACCCCTTTAACATACAGAATAAAAGTCTAACTCCATGCTGCCTTGTTGTGACATTATCATCAAGCTAAATATTTACATAGGTAGTAGATAATAGCAGATATATATATATATATATATATATATATATATATATATATATATATATATATATATATATATACAGGCAGTCCCCTGGTTACATACAAGATAGGGTCTGTAGGTTTGTTCTTAAGTTGAATTTGTATGTAAGTCGGAACTGTATATTTTGTATATTTTATCATTGTAATTCCAGCCAGAACTTTTTTGGTCTCTGTGACAATTGGATTTTAAAAATGTTGGGTTGCCATAAGAATCAATATTAACACAAAAGCTTCATTACAGACACCTGTGATAACTGTTACAGCTGATTATTGTAGCCTGGGACTAAAGTACAATAAATTACCAATATCCAGAGGGCCGTTTGTAACTAGGGGTCGTATGTAAGTCGAGTGTTCTTAAGTAGGGGACCGCCTATATATATATATATATATACTGTATATATATATATATATATATATATATATATATATATATATATATATATATATATATATATATATATACACACATATATTTTCATTGTACACAGTTAAGTAGTAACCTTGCATAAAGACTCACACAAACATTTTTATAGAACATGTTATATTTAAAAGTTCCCCTGATTTGAAAATGGTAGATAATAAAAGTCTAAAATAGAACCAACTCCAGTGCTATATCATTATTCAAAAACTAACATAAAACATATACGCTATGAAAGAGCTCATTCCGCACCTTTTGATATCACATAACCTGGCAAAAGGAGTTTCAGATCTGACAACACTTAATGGGGTGTTCCCATTTCAGCATATAAATACTATTGTTTGTGTCATGAAACATTATACAATTTTCCAATATAATTTCTGTATCAATCCCTCTAGTTTTTCTGTATATCTGCTTCTCAATATCTCATTCTACCAGAAGCTTCATTGCTTACTTCTAGTGTTCATGGTTATGCGATGTCACACAGGTGCAAGAATCACACAACTCTGATTACTGTCTGTGATACTAACGAGCCATGCACCTGTGTGACACCACATGACTATGGACAGATTCTTATCCACTAGAAGTAAACAATGAAGCTTCCTATAGAATGACTGCGAGCAGAGATCTATAAGACCATGAGGCATTGATAGCGAAAGTATTGTGCAAATTTTTATCATACAAACAACATTTAAATCCCTTTAACTGCAGAGTGATTAAAGGAAACCTACCACTTACAATGGCAGGGGTAAGCTGTAAGTACCGAGCACCAGCTCAGGGTGAGCTGGTGCCGGTACTTACTTTCGTTAGTGTTATAAACCGCGGTATTGCGGTTTTAACACTTTTGAAACTTTAGAGCAGCAGAGGCTTTGGCGCTGCGTGTGCACGATCGTGCGAGCGCCTACATAGGAAATAGCGGAGATGTTGCGCGCGCACGGTCGCGCGCAGCGCCGAAGCCTCTCCTGCTCTAAAGTTTAAAAAGTGTTAAAACCGCGATACCACGGTTTATAACACTAACGAAAGTAAGTACCGGCACCAGCTCACCCTGAGCTGGTGCTCGGTACTTACAGCTTACCCCTGCCATTGTAAGTGGTAAGTTTCCTTTAAAAGCATTAATTTCTTTATATCACTGTCTTATGTTGCTGTTTTTCTCATTGAAGAATGGTGGAAGGAATCAGACAAGCCTAAAAAGACTTTACATGGGGCGGGAAGAAATCTGTCAAATAACTGCTGTTGAACTATTACTGGACTATACCCTCCCAGTCTTGTGGAGCTCTTCAATGTCTCAGCACTACTTTGTAGCTTACCGGAAATATGCTTGTTCACTGAACATGTGGATGTGTAGGTGTAACATCAGTGCTGGCTACACGTAGCTTAGCTAGATGCCTACACCTTATGATACTGTGTTATACTGTAATATAATATACTGTACTAATGTACTCACAATCATTTCATATATTTAGTACATTTTATGGTTTATGCATCCTGATGACCCCTGATTTCACAGTGAGGTAAACGGAGGAAAAAAGAGGAGAAGTTGCTTTTCCTAGTGGAAAGTTATCCTCAGTGGTACAATAAGATATAATTATAGTGATTTGTACTCATCTGGTTTCGTTGTGCTAGCAGGCACAACTATGTTCATCCCTTTTCAGTGTTAGAAGATTGCAGCCTCGTCCAGTCTGGCTGGGAGATACTTAGAGTATAGGATCCACGTTAAGACCCAAAAAAGTGTTTTTGGACTTTTATCTGGTACTTTTCTTCTTGAATCCAATAAGGAGAAATATTAGGTCATTTGCCCTACAAGATTTCTTTATTCTTAGTTAAAAGGTCTAGTACCAATCTAGTACTTTCAGACTAGGGTAAGTAAAAAATTATAAGAGAATATATATATATGTATAAAAATGAGGGTAAAAATATATACAAAAGAAAGAATGGGAGGGGGAATTGTAGGGGAAAGAAAGTTGTGAGTGTGATAAGATTTAACTTTTATTAGTTTATTTAAAATCTTGAGTATATTCTCACACTATAAAATAAAGTGTCAATTAAGCAACTAGTATGGCATTATTGTGCTTTACCATACTATGTCCTTGCCACATAAGTAATATTCTTGTACTAAGGCTGCATTCACACGACCGCAAGGGGGACGTATATACGGCCGACGTATATAAGGCCGATATACGTCCCCCATAGACGGCAATGGGCGTGCGGCACCGTACTGCTCCGTGCCCCATGAAAAAATAGGACATGTCCTATTTTTTCAGGGCATACGGCGCCGTGCGCCATATATCCCTATGGAGAGGGACGGGGGTGAGCAGCGCTCTCCCCCTCCTCCTCTCCCCGCACGCTGCCGTGTGCCCGCCGTGCTACGGTACGGCGGGCACCAGTCGTGTGAATGCAGCCTTAGGGATATAAGTTCAGGTGGGAGTCCCCTTATATTTTGTTTTGTCCCTCCTGTAATTATAACTGATGCCCACCTATAATTCCTTCCCACCTGCACTTATGTCCCTAAGTACAAGAATATTACTTATGTGGCAAGGACATAGTATGGTAAAGCACAATAATGCCATACTAGTTGCTTAATTGACACTTTATTTTATAGTGTGAGAATATACTTGAGATTTTAAATAAACTAATGAAAGTTAAATCTTATCACACTCACAACTTTCTTTCCCCTACAATTCCCCCCTCCCATTCTTTCTTTTGCTTAAATATGTTACAATAGGTGGTGCACACCATGAGTGTTTTGCAATCCGAACACGTTATGCGTATCATAAAAATATATACATAAATTCTCCAATGCACATTAAAGAACTAACAGCAATAAAAATGTATGAAATGCATAAAATACAAACAGCGTGTTTTGCGCCACAGCAATGGGCGTTTTATCAGGTCAGAACATGTGTGTTAGAGGCTGGGGATTATATACTGTCCATGCTTTGATTATACCACCCATTTGTGGGCGGGATTAATCATCTTACATAATTAGACCTCGTTTTAGTTTTATCAGATAGTTATTAACCTTATTTCTGCTGTTGGTGTTTTAGAGGACTCTGAACCTTGGAGCTTATGATAATAACACTTGTGAGGATAATGAGTGTTTGTTTCTAATTGTTTATCCCACTGGACATGCAATGTGGGTGAGTGATAAAAGTGAGTCTTGAAGGTCAGAATTGCTCAATAGGAAGCTTGGATTATTTCCCTAAGAAGTCAGCAAGTGTTGGACTTCTTGTTTCTAATTTGTTACCTTCAGTCAATATAAGGAATAAACTTTTAAGGTACAAGCAGCTGTAAAAGAAGTGCTTTTTGGAAAAATGTTGTCCTAAACGCCTTCAAAAATACAAGAAACATGCCAAAATCCAAATAAAGACAATTCCCCTAAACAAGCTGATTTTAATTAAAATTTTATCACAAAATACAACAGCCACAAAGAAATGTTCTCAAGAAAGCAGTTTTACCCAATATGCCATTGATTACATTTCGCCATATAAAACAGCACAAAACTAAAAACAGTGAGGAAGTCGCATCAAGGACCTAGAGATGCAGGAAAATATGTTGTTTATGTTGTTCCAACATTAGTCATAATACCACAATATTTACATCTAAAGTCACCGAGAGAGACCTTTCCAATGAAATATACTATGACTTGCCAAATGCATTATGTCATATCTACAAGAATAGACCACCCAAGCCTTATATGATAGACTCAATGGACACCATGGTAACATCAAAAGGGGCTATATCATACATGGGGTATCAACACATTTTCTGCTCAGACATCAGAAAAATTAAAAACTTTTCAAAATCACTCCTATTGACCATATTCCTGATACTTTACATAATAAGTTCAATACTCTGTGTATAAGGGAGATTTTTTTGGATGTATAAGCTTCACACATGAACCCCTTTTGGATTAAACGAGGTCACAGAAACTGTGATTTGATCCACATCTGACTGGTATTTTTTTGCATTTCCATATAGCAATACCAAAAACCTTTTTTTTTCTCTTTCTCTCTCCAAGCCTCACATTGAGTGACCCTGTGTTCCAAGCCTCATTTTCATTACTCTATATGACCTCTTAGAGAAACAGTCCAAGCCTCACATTCAGGGTCGGACTGGGGTGCCTGGGGCCCACCAGAGAAATTGATTTTGGGGGCCCACCATACCGCTGCCTAGAAATATTCGTTATTTCCCAGGAGTTCACAGCGGCTGCATTATGCTTAGCACTAACTTACCAATAAGAATAACTAACGATAACCCTTCACCTTCTCCTTATGTTCTTTGCACTACATCAGAAGACTAGACAATGACATTATAGAAATAGTCTAGATCAGTGATGGCGAACCTTTTAATGGCCGAGTGTCCAAACTGCAACCCAAACCCCCTTATTTATAGCGAGGTGCCAACCAAAAATGAAAGCAGTAACTTATTGCTCCCTGCTCTTCAACAATGTTCGATCATATTGGCCTCCTGGGGACAAGCTGGAAAATTTGCATCATTTTAGCTTCTTTGCAGTGTCCCTCTGTACACAGAGAATTGTGGGGCCAGCAGGAGGTCCTCCAAAGATAATTCGTTCCCTGTCCCACTTTCTACATTAGCGAAGTAAGTATCACTTTAATTTATGCCTGAAAGCAGCATCTTTTAATTTGCTTGGAACTGCAGGAAGATTCTTTGAGTCCTGTCAGGTGTGCTGGGGCGATGGCCCGGGTGCCCACAAAAAGGGCTCTGAGTGCCACCTCTGGCACCCGTGCCATAGGTTCGCCACCACTGGTCTAGATAGTCAATAACTACAGTTAACAGACTTAGAAGTGGGATTCAGTACCTCATGCGTCACACGTCTTCTCCTTTGGGTACTGAACTGCAGGATGACGTCTCCCTTTTTTTTCTTATCACTGGAGAATGTTCCACCAGATACCTTCATCTCTGTGAGGCACATCTCCACACTGTGCAACTAAAAATATCACCGTCACTACAGCACAATGTCACCTGGATAACAATGTCCTACTCTGTGCTCCTAAATAATATTTACCACTCACAACACAAATGACCATGCTGTGCCCCCCACAAATATATACATACAAAACATACCCCCATAACAAAAACCATACAGTGCTCTCCATAAATCAAATAGTACATTGCGACTCCTCAGTATATTACATGCACACCCCTGAGTAAATCATATGAATTAAATTGGACATCATTCCCTTTAATTAATTACATAATACCGGTATATCATTTCCAATGAATCATTTCATCTATAGTCCTATAGTGCTCCTACATATTTATTATGTTTTATTTAATGCTCTACTTAATTATTCTTCTAATATTTACTGCAACTCTTATCAAATATTTTATATAAAAGTCCTAATAAATACTCATATTCAGTATAAATTGGGACAGCACACTACTACTACTAATCCTATCCTGTATATATGGGCAAAGCACAGTACTACTACTCCTATCCTGTATATATGAGCACAGCACAGTACTACTACTCCTATCCTGTATATATGGGCATAGCACAGTACTACTGCTCCTATCCTGTATATATGGACACAGCACAGTACTACTACTCCTACCCTGTATATATGGACACAGTACACTACTACTACTCCTATCCTGTATATATGGGCACAGCACAGTACTACTACTCCTATCCTGTATAGATGAGCACAGTACTACTACTCCTATCCTGTATATATGGGCACAGCCCACTACTACTAATCCTATCCTGTATATATGGGTACACTACTACTACTCTTATCCTGTATACGCCCCCCCCCCCCCCTTATTAGTCCTCTAGTGCCCATTTTATATATAATCTTCTAGGGCCCCTTTAATATATGTATTAAATAATAAAATTCACTCACCTTTAGCAGCGCTCACACGTCCTCTTCTTCTCTTCTCCCCCCTGCAACAAGACGCACAGCAGCGTGAGTGCATCATCATGCTGCCGTGTATCAGCGGTCACAGTACGGCGCGTGCCGGCCGCATCGCATGCAAAGAGCTGCACATTACATTAAAGATGGTACTCGAGTGGCCGCTTACGGACGCATCAAGTACCGGTGCTGTCACGCACTGGCAGGGGCCTCAGATGGTGATGGCGGCCCCTGCCGTAGCGGACATACCGGGGGCCCACTGTGGGACAATTCGACCCGGCAGGCAGGTGCCTCACATGGGTATGGGGGCCTCTGCGGTAGTGGAGGTAATGGGGGCCTACCGGAGGATCCACCGGCCCTCTGGTGGGCCAGTCCGACCCTGCTCACATTTAGCGATCCTGTGCTTCAAGCCTCGCTTTCATCACCCATTCGCATCACATTATCTAGTGGGTTAACCAATTAGAAACAAGAAGTCCAACACTTGCTGACTTCTTAGGGAAATAATCCAAGCTTCCTCTTGAGCAATTCTGGACTATAAACTTCACTTTTACCACTCACCCACATTGCATGTCCAGTGGGATAAACTAATATAAACAAACACTCATTATCCTCACAAGTGTAATTATCATAAGCTCTAAGGTTCAGAGTCCTCTGATACACCAATAGAAAAAATAAGGTTAGTAACTATCTGATAAAACTAAAACTAGGTCTAACTATGTGAGATGATAAATCACTACCACAAATGGGTGGTACAATCAAAGCGTAGACAATATATAATCCCCAGCCTTGAACACACATGTTCTAACCTGATGAAGAGCCCATTGCTTTGGTGTGAAACGCACTGTCCATATTTTATGCATTTCATACATTTTTATTGCTATTAGTTGCTGTTAATGTGCATTGGAGAATTTATGTGTATATGTTTACCCTCATTTTTATACATATCTATTCTCTTATAATTTTTTTTACTTACCTTTCTCTAAAAGTACCAGATTTGTACTAGACCTGCCTAATTTTTCTCCTTATTGGATTTACACCAGGTAAACGTCCAAACACTTTTTTGGGTCTCAAACTGGATCCTATACTCTGCATATAATGATTTCACAGGGGGGTCATTTATCTTTTTAAAATTTACGACTTATACTCCTATTTAGCAGTGTCATCGAAACTACATTTTTGGAATCCAGATGTGGACGTAAATGTGCACAATGACTGCAAAAAGCCACACATTTTTGGCAAAAAAGACTCCCCCAAGCTGGTGTAGGAAGAAGATTTTAAGGGATTGCTCAAAAAGCCAACACAACAGACTAAGATACAAAATGTATTACCCTCTAAAGTAATTCAAACAAGCACCAACTGCCCCCTCCCCTCCCACCCCCCAGGAAGAAAGAATAATAAAAAGACAGGTCCAAATTTCCAGAGTATTGATAAATGAACAGTTCAATGCATCCCATTACACATAGCATGTATATTGCACAATATATACTGCACCCTACCTTTCACTGTAAGTCTGGGTGCAGAACTGCAGGGAGTACTATATCTAAACCAGCACCATGTCCATATCATCACTGCAGAACCCCTAAATATTAGGTTTGCGGTGGTGATTCGCCAGGTGAGTAATAGCTGGTTTGTTATTTCGCATTCCAAGCTTATGGCAATTTAAAAGAAAAATCCTGAGAACCATTTTAGCTCTGAATCCACAGTAAATGCAGACTGAGAAAACCTTTTAGGTCCCATGTGTCCAATGCCTTATCTTGTTTCTACCAGAAGGGTTTTAGAGAGCGTAAAAAACGAGTGTTGCTAACAATGCTGATTGTAACAGCAAAGGTACATTAGGATGTATCTCCTATGTGTATTATTAGTCTAATATTTCTGTTTGGATACGTTTGAGACAATGCCTCTATTAGGCCATGAAATACTTATAGTGAGGGCCTCTTCTGTTCATTAGCAGGCTTCTCTGTGTGTTTTATGGCAGAGTAGTGTACTGAGACACGCAACATGCAGCCACCTGGTAATACAGTTCACTATAAAATTGTTGTTACTGCTTTGGGAATAAACGGTCTTGTAAGCATGATCGGCTTGTTAACTTCCCTCTCAGCACAATTCACCTAGGAGAAAATAGGTTAGTTGATTTAGGTTAGTGCGGAATATGTTAATGATCTGCTCCTGCACAACTGTCTCTTCTATTCTATGTGAAGTGCTGAGCATCTCCCGATCTGTTTTATCGAAAATTGCCATTAATTTTTCAATACATTTATTATCATTTGTGCTTTGCCTGAATTCTAATTGGATAATAGGCCTTATATCTGATATATACAAACCTGTTATCTAATTGACAATTCATTTTCTTCACAGACTTAATGTGTCACTGTTATATGCATATATTTATATTATTATATTATGCAAGAAAACTTCAGACCTTTCATCTTTTTATACAATATAGAAATGAACACAATAAAGGAGTCATATACATATACAAATAGCGAAGCAACATACTGCCATCTAGTGAACAGCTAGACAATTCTTACTTTTGTGAAATTGTTTTGTTTTGCAGACATAAATCCCAACTAAAAACAAATGTAACAATTTATAAGGGAGGAGAATTCTACCCATAGAGGTAGGGTGAGGGGTATTCACCTACTTACTGACAGATACAGCAAATGTGATTGATGGCATTCTAGCCCCTCAGACAGAAGACAGTTTGCGATTGGGACCTCTTCAACCCTTATTTTATGCTGTTTATGCCTCTGCTGAGACTTATTGTCATGTGCAGATGTGTCAGGCTATCCGTGTGCATTAAGAAGGTCAGCGGTACAGTGACTGAACACTATGCAGCATGGATTGGAATCTCTGAAGGTTGACAGCATGAATAAAACTAATAGGACATGAATAACTCTAGGGTAGGGGACATTGCCATTATTTTAAGGGAGGTCTGTACTCCGATAAATAACCAGTTGATAGGAGACAAAGGTAGAAGAATTGTGATTTTTTTTTCAGGGACAAGCCCTAGTTAAGGTGCTGGAAGGTTTTAGAAAAGATGTTAAGATCACATATTTTAGCTTTTATAATATTGTTTAATATTGTCATTGTGAAGTCTCCTAAATAGACAATATTTGACTATGTTGAGAATTGAGGACATTTAATAAAAGTGGTCTTAGGATAAAATATTTATTGCTTATTAATATACATATAGTGAGAAAGACTTCTGGATATGAGCTGAAACATTTTGTGAATTTTTGATTGAGGAGTGGCGTGTGCAAGATTAATACAACAACTGTAATAAACCTTCATAGAGTGTCAGCAATAGAGTCAATGCAGTGTCAATGAAAGAACCCCCATACAGTTTTAGCCACCAAGTCCCTATAGAGAGTCAGTTACAGGTGCCATTACAGATACCTACAAAAATGAAAGTCCCATCCTGAAATTATTAAATGAAATCTAGCATCAAAATCAAGCATGATAACCCAGGGGCACTTACTCATATATCCAGGCAATGTGGCTGTGGTAATCTTTTTATATTTGTTATTCGTGGCTTCCTTCCTTATAAAATCAACTTTTAGAATTATGCTAATGAATCTGAATTTTACCAGAGCCTCTTTGGCTGGAGATTCGCAAACTGTCACGCTTTGCAAGGAGCCCTTTCCCTCCCTTCCTGTGCTGCAGTGAACATGCATCAGGCAGAAGGAAGGGAAGTGTCAAGCAGGAGCAGGGGGAAAGGGGAAGTGTAACAGCCAGTGAATCTGCAGCATAGAGGGGCTCAGGTAATCGCTCCAGTAGCCATTCAAGCTCATTAACATAATTATAAAAGTTGATTTTAGAAGGAAGGAGGCCATAGATAACAAATATAAGAAGATTGACACAGTCATATTGCCTGGATATATGAGTAAGTGTCTCTGGATAATCACGCTTCATTTTGATGGTAAATTTCCAGATGCCCATACAACATCACAGTTCCAAATATAATATTGGTAACAGAGGCTTTACAGTCTTTGCAAAATATTCTATAGAATATGAAAACACCATCTAGTGTGCAGTGGGCTTTCCGAGCAGATATTGAGGGAAAACTGCTGATATTCAACTGCAGCTTTCTCCGTTGTTTACACACACACATTAAGGTCAGGCCCATGTTGTATTTGTATCAGGGATTTGAGAGAAATTGCTTTTGGCAGAACAAATGTTTTCTGACAGCCATCTCAGGTGTATGGGAAGCATTTATTCATGGAGCCCTATGCAGTGTCAGCCAGGATCTCTATATAGTGTTAGCCACAGATCCCTCATACAAAGCACCATGCAATGTTATCTACAGCTCATTTGCAGTGGCAGCCCCATAAAAAGGTGTGCCAAAGTCCCTACACGCACAGTATATCTAATAGGCTGCACATAGTGCAATTTACAGTATGTTGGCAGTACAGTAAGGAAACAAAAAACATGCATATCTGAGAATATTACAGCAGCCAGTCCAGCCTCTATTAATACAACAACAAATAAATATATTTAAGGAATCTCGCACCATTTCTATGATTGTCGCCAAGGAAATCTTAAACATATAGTAGTGACCCCAATTGAACGAGTCCATCACCCAAAAAGGGGAGATAATTGGACCAAACTATTAAGGTCTAGAGAGGCATTATGGATATTAACACTTTAAAATGAGAAGTCCTAATGAGCTCAACGATAGAACTGATTTATTGTACATTTATTAAAGGGGTTGTCCACTTTCAGCAAATAATTGGTATGGTTAGCGTAAGGAAAAGTTATACAATTTTCCAATATACTTTCTGTATCAATTCCTCACCGTTTCCTAGATCTCTGCTTGCTGTCCTTCTATAGAAAGCTTCTATGTTTACTCCAGTAAATAGAAATCTGTCCATGTGATGTGATGGAGGTGCAGGTGCACAAACCATTATCATCACACAACTCCTATTACTCTCTGTGATAATAACGGTTTGTGCACCTGTGTGAAATCGCATCACATGCACAGATTTCCATCCACTGGAAGTAAACATAGAAGCTTTCTGTAGAAGGACAGCAAGCAGAGATCTAGAAAACCATGAGGAATTGCTACAGAAAGTATATGGGAAAACTGGATAAGATTTCCTTACACATACTGTATCAAATATTTGCTGAAAGTGGACAACCCCTTTAAGTATAAACACACTTGTACACAAGCTTAGGTTTGACAAAGGTCGGCATAAAGATTCCTGTGATCTGTTGTCTTCTTATATGAATATTGCATTTTTGGTGGAGCTGTAAATACTTGATATGTGAAATTAAAAGAAAAAAAAAACACCAAAAAATCTACAAAGGATGTTCTTCTTTTTTACTGGATATTGGTGTTGAGAACCCCACAAAAGCACCATCCCATTTTCATTAGGAGTGCTGTACCTCTGCTTTTCCTGATCATTATACAGGCTGTCAGTCATGTGTATAGGAGTATCTCATACACACACAGGCTGCAAGGGGTGCCAGCACCAGGAAGCACATAGAAGAGCTAGCACTAAAAGTGTCACATCATTAGACAGGCTGTCAGTCATGTGTATAGGAGTATCCCATACACACAGGCTGCAGGGGGCGCCAGCACCAGGAGTGTCACATCATTATACAGGCTGTTAGTCAAGCACTGGGGGGTGTGGCTGTGCCCCCCCCCCCCTCATGAATAAGCTGGCCAGCTGAATATGATAATGATTCATTGGACATCTCTGGGCATAGGGGCAATGGGGGCCATTTAGTTTTGGGGGTTAATTTGCCTGACTGGTTCTCTTTAAATCTCACTATGAAATGTATACATTTGGCTATGACTAAGCATGGTTACATCTGAAATGCATCTGTTTTTGCATATGTTTGGTACCTACATGTTTTAACAAGATAAAATAAATAATGTTTTAATATTTTCTTTCAATTTACTTTTTTCAGTATGCTGGACTCAAAATATGATTTTTCAGGATTCCTTTTTAGTGACCTTAAAGTATAGAAGTTGAATTTGGGATGTCTTAACCCTACCCCAGATAACGTTATCCTGCAAAACAACAAAATCTACATAATAGAATACATTTTTCAATGTATTCAGCAGAAAGAAACTCTTTCAGAATACTCGTTAGCTAAACATTAAAAATGAATTACATCTTTTGTCCTGTCCCAGAAGTGGTTAACAGTACTTGGTTGTTTACATAGAACAATTATGTTAGCAGCAAATTCCAACAACGGCCACATTTCGGGCTCATATCTTGCCTTGGGCAGGATGTTTTGATTAGCTGCTCCCTTTGCTAAGCTTCAGTGCACAGTGAAATAAAGCTAACTGTTTACAATCCCCATGCAATTAACACTCGGCCTTGAGTCGGGTTCATTGTAAGAATCCAGAACTTTTACTGAATATGGCAGGTTGTGCCTCAAAGGTCTCATACAAAGGAGAAAAGATTGTTCTTCATTCCCTACAGTCATCCGAATGTTCCCAAAGTTGCGAGTGATTGCCAGGGCTATTCATCAACTCACTTGGCTTTCACAGTGTTTTGTACACCTCATCAATAAGCAGTCTGTGGTATAATTACTCATTACAATGGGTACAAATGTTCCAATATTCATAGGAGATATTAACAGAGAAGCCTAGCATTGCTTGTATATTTTAATTTGTCTAGCAAAAATTCTGTTAAAGCGTTTCTTAAAAGAATTTGTAATGTGCTTGAATTAACTAGAGCCCTTGTAATCTGTAAATTTTAAGTCCTGCTGGCATATTCATTTGCTTTTCTTTATGTGATCAGCTAATCCACGCTGTCCTAAAGTAATATGCACAGGGAGAAAAGCTAATATATAGTGTGTATGAGACATTATTGTCTGCAAGAAAAACATTAAGCAATAAAGCCTCTCACTACAGTGCGACAAAGAGGAGATTTACTTGTACTGTTTAATAGTCAGACTAGGCAGCCTTACACTCTGCTAGATTTATCAGTGTCTATAGCAAAATGAAAAATCTGGCATATCTTTAGACTGTCTTTTATGACTTATCAGCTTGTAATTGTTGGCCTAGTTTTTGGGAAAAAATGCACTAGTGTTGATGCATTTTTATAGCACACACGGTGTTGCATCATTGCCTTGTCCATTTTATGTTAACACGTCTCCAACTGTGTCTGCCTTCTCCTTTCTTTACGGTATAGCGCTGATATAGCACTATGTAGTGAATGCATGAGCCGGCAGACACAGCTCTGAGCAGACATCAGCCCCCAAAGGGGCTCTTAAAGATGCCCCAGTTACAGGTGAAACCTTGAAAGAAAAAAAGAGAACATTATTTTACTAGTTCCTGACATGCACCGTATCTGGTCCGTGAATGGAAATGTAGTAAACACCCACCATTAACACGCACAGTAACACTGCTGGTGGCATGTAATTGCCAGCGGTGCATGGGACTCGCCATCGTGGCTGTAATCGTTAATCCCCATGACCTCATCAGGGAGCGATGGCCTATCACCAATAGACCTAAGGACTTGTCATTTCAGAAGATCTGTTAAAGGAAACCTACCATGTGATTTGATGCATTATGAAGCAAACATACCTTGAGAATGCTATAGCTACACTGATGCATAATCATATCTTGTTTAATCCCTAAACCGAGTGGTTATAATGAGGCTCCATAGCCCTTGTGGCTACCCGATGCTCTCCTTTTACCGTAATTATGCACTGCTTCAGAGAACTCTGTATTCACTGTGTTTTCCCTCACAGGTGAAAGTAATCATTCAATTATAACTGCTGTGAGTTATCCGGCTCAGCTCCTGTCTGGACAGTTCAGGAGGCTTCGTGTATGTGGAAGTAATGTGTTTATGTATGGCAGTCAGTCTGCACCCAGCTTTCCCAAGGTCCTGAATTTTATAATTGTTTTTTTAAGAAAAAAACACTCGGATCAGGGATTAAACAACTGCATCAGTGTAACTACAGCATTCTCAAGGTGTGTTTGGTTCACAGTGCATAAAAACATATTGTGGATTTCCTTTAAATATTCTAGTGGCATATTATAACAGATCATGTACAAAATGAGCATATACTGCTATACTGTGGCAGTATATGGTAGGATTGATCAAACAACCTTAAACAAAAAAACTAAAATTCATAAAAATCATAAACATGTCAGATATCAAAGTGTCCCAAACTCCTGGTGAACCTGTCAGTGGAAAATAGTGCTCAAATGTAAAAAACAACACTTTTTTGTCATTTTGCAACACAAAACATTGTAAATCAATAGTGATCAAAATGTTGTACAGTCCCATAAATAATATAGATCCAAACATCATCATGTTCTACAAAAAGTGACACCTTATACATATGCATATGCACCATATTGCATTATGAAAAAGCTATCTGCACATGGCGAAATGAAGGGTTTTTTTATACAAAAGGTGTTTCTTTTTTAAAATCTATTAAAACACAATAAAACCTATACATATTTGGTATCCTTATTATTGTACCAACCCAAGGAATGAAGGGGAGGTCTCATTTCGAACGAAAAGTAAAAGGCATTAATTCAAAGGACAAGGTGACCACTGAAGGGGGGGCACGGCCTAGTAGCCTGATATTTCATTTGTAAAAAGAAAATTGTCTCCATAAACTGAGGGCTTGAAGGAACCTAAGTGAAGTTGGCCCCCCCACCTTGTTCAAATCAAACAAAATTGGTGTCAAACGTTTGTGCTACGTTTGTGCTGGTTTGTGCAGCAGAAATTTTCGTTTGTGCCGCTATCGTTTTTAAGATTTTAATGAAAGTTTCCAGAGGTCATCAGAGGTCAACCAGCCCCCCCACATTGCCCAAATCAAACAAAACTGGTTCCAAATAATTCTGCTACGTTTGTGCTGGTTTGTGCTGCGCAAATTTTTGTTTGTGCTGCTTTTGTTTTGAATTTATGAACAAAAAATGAAAGTTCAAAAGTTCAAGCAGCCCCCCCACATTAACAGAATCAAACAAAACTGGTGTCAAACGTTAGTGCTACGTTTGTGCTGGTTTGTGCAGCAAAAATTTTCGTTTGTGCCGCTATCATTTTTAATATATTCATACTTTTTTGCAGAGGTCATCAGAGTTCATTTCTTCCAAAGTACAATGTGTTTGCTAGCTCCCCCTGGTGATCAAACCAGGGAAGTGTCACTAGGTTTGTTTTTTACCAGTTCATCCAAAACACCTCAAACACCTGAACATACCTTAAAAATTATAACGGCACAAACAAAAATTTTTGCTGCACAAACCAGCACAAACGTAGCACTAACGTTTGACACCAGTTTTGTTTGATTCCGTTAATGTGGGGGGGCTGCTTGAACTTTTGAACTTTCATTTTTTGTTCATATATTCAAAACAAAAGCAGCACAAACAAAAATTTGCGCAGCACAAACCAGCACAAACGTAGCAGAATTGTTCGGCACCAGTTTTGTTTGATTTGGGCAATGTGGGGGGGCTGGTTGACCTCTGATGACCTCTGGAAACTTTCATTAAAATCTTAAAAACGATAGCGGCACAAACGAAAATTTCTGCTGCACAAACCAGCACAAACGTAGCACAAACGTTTGACACCAATTTTGTTTGATTTGAACAAGGTGGGGGGGCCAACTTCACTCAGGTCTTGAAGGATCAGGTGTCCATGGAGAAGGTTCGTGTTGCATCTGCCCCACCTGTTCTAAAGACTACTGAAGATGCACTGAACAGAGTTTACTGCTCTTACTAATGTCCTGTGCACAAGGACCTTTGATGACCAGGTGGCCATATGTAGGAGGAGCAATATCAAGTATGGGGATCCCCAGGAAGAGGCTACTGCCATCTGCTGCTGAAAAGAAAAGATATAGAGGGAATAAAAAAAAGAGGAATGCTATGTGGGGATGTTGGGTATGTGACGTGGAGGGAATGTGAGGGTTCAGGCTGTGTGACTTGTAGGGAATTTTTTAATTTTATATATACAGTGCCCTCAGGGTTAATTATAGGGTATTGAATGTGTGTGTGTTTAAATTTAAAATTTAAGAGGTTTTCCAGGATCAGTGGATCTTAAATATAATGTTCTTTATAAGTATAATAGGCCTACTTCTGCATAGATACTTGCAAGCATTTGGTGACAGCTTTCTAATGAGTTGAAATTTAAGTTATGCTTTAATGTTTCTGGGTTATAAAGCATGCAGAAGTGTCTTGACAATTTATTATTATTACTTTATATTCTTATTTTTTATCATTGCTGCTATTACTACTTTTGCTATTATGTCTATAATGAAAAACACAGAAAATAATGAAATCAAAAACTAAAATTCTGCAGCTTGGTCTGAGCTGACAGTGATATAAGCCAGTGCTGAAGCATGAGTGACAGTTTCTATAGCAGGTGAGTAGTAAACTCTCAATTTATAAGTGTCATAAAATGGAAAATGTCTCTCTTGAATTGAAAGCATAAACTTGAGCCCTTCAAAATCAGTAAGAGTAATAGGGCAGGGAAGGTCTATGGAATCCACGCTGTTTGCCCGCTTCCTTATCATGTCTATCCTTCATTTACCCTTATGATGTGAATACTAAATGAACTCTTACTGGATGCACAAGTACTTTCTGATTCACAACTGCTCCGTTCTGCATTCTGTCCTGTTTTTTGTCTAAAACACTTTCAAGTCTATGGAAAAAGTCTACCTAAATTTTAGCTAGTACTTAAATTGATCAGATTGCACAAAAAACCTAAACTTAAAAGGGAATTTCTGGTTTAGCCAACCCAATAAATAAAAAAAATGGTTAAAGAATTTTTGATTTATAGAGAGGGACTGCAAGCACTGGAGGATCATGCATGTCCATGAATTACACAGTCACTCTACTTGTTTTAAAATACACTATATAAAGATTATTTTTACCTTTGATGGGCCCTGTCTGGTTCCTCAAATATTCACAAAAAATTGGCTCAACACAGCAGAATTTATATGCCTTTACAACAATTTTTGGTTAAAAGAAGTTAAAGCAATGCCATTTTTTAGCAGAAATCAAGAACTTTTCACACTGCCCTCCATACTTTCTAAATAATAATTAGTGGAGCAGGGCTTATCAGGAGGGGTGTGGCCTATTTATGCCCTGAAAATAAGCATTGAAGTGCACCATGGCCATTTTGTTCAATTTTCCCTTCAGTACCTCCCATTTTACCTTAATAACTGAGTAAAAGAGGCTAAGACCCCTGGTCAATCCTGTGGTCACGAACATGCTCATGGACAAAGGACAAAGATTTTCTAAGGAAATGCATCCTCTTTTATTCCTACAAGGCCAAATGTTTATACTGTATGTGACCATAGACCTGAAAGATTCACCTTACGACAGGTAGAAAAACGCTTTACTTTTAATAATAAATATAGATCAATATAGAATTTATCTTCAGTCCTGCCTCATATCAATGAGCTAAATACTGCATAGTAAACTTCTACAGAATTAGTAAGTGTGCATCTGTTACAAAGCCTATCTTCCCCCCGGAAGAAGCTGAGAACGGCGAAACCCAGGGTCGGGCGAGCGAGTGGAGCTGGCGTCCGGTTTTGTATACTGTTTTATGCGCATTTTAAACATACTCTTGTGAGTATAACTTTTAAGAATAAAATCCAAGGTTTTAAGAACGTACTATGCGATTTGGTGCCTACTTTCTCTTTTGGTTTTTGCTACCACACTGTTCAGTGAGTTTAAGGAGAAAACTGCACCTTAAGGACGTTCTGAATAGTGACCTACATCTTGTTGCAAAACTTTCCTCACCGGTAGAATATAATTGAAGATCTTTGAAGGAATTTTGAACAACAGCCGTATTGGAATCATTGGGAGCTCCAGTCAGAGTTTTTTATACTCCTTTTTTTATTGCAGACATAGCGCAAATGGATGGATATTTCTCAATAAATATGAATAGTAACATTTATTTATTTTTTTTAAATACCTTATATGCTCGAGTAAAACCTATTGACTCGAGTATAAGCCGAGGGTGGGAAATGCATTGGTCACAGCCTCCCCAGTATATAGCCAGCAAGCCCCCTGTAGTATATAGCCAGCCAGTCCCCAGTAGTATACAGTCTGCCAGCCCCCAGTAGTATACAGCCTGCAAGCCCCATGTAGTATATAGCCAGCCAGCCCCCAGTAGTATACAGCTTGCCAGCCCCCTGTAGTATACAGCCAGTGCCCTGTAGTATACAGCTAGGCCCCAGTAGTATACAGACTGACAGCCCTCTGTAATATAGAGCCTGTCAGCCCTCTGCTTTATAGAGCCTGCCAGCCCCCTGTAGTATACAGCTTCCCCCAGTATATAAAATATAAATAAGCAAAAAATAGGTATAAAAATATATAGAAGCCTTCAGCTCACCTTTCCAGCAGAAATTTTCTAGGTAATAGTCCTTTGTTCGGTTTCCACAGACCAATGTGAACGGTGCCCGGGTCTTGGTAGAAACAAAACCTGTGCTGCTCCAGGTGTAGAACTAGGATAATTGGTTAGGTCCAGCACTCGTAGCAAGTGAGTTAAAACTTCATATTCTTTATTTAATTCCACAAAAATAACAAAAAAAGCAAAGAAAAACATGGGGTGCACCATACGTGCTAGATGATTTTAGTGCTCTCTGTTAAAAAGTACATGGTAGCAGACCTACGCATTTAGGACATAACCTGGCATGTTTTGGAAACTGGAGGACCCAGAGGACACCCACGCAAACAAGGAGAGAACATACAAACTCTTTACGCCTCCACCACTTACTGACACCTATATAAAATATAGCCTGCCAGCCTGTAAAAAAAATTAACTCAGTACTCACAATTCTGATGGCCGGGGCAGCTCTGCTTCCATGTGTGCGTCAGTTTATTTTTTTTATATATACCGTATAAGTATAAGCCGAGTAGGGAATTTTCAGCACAAAAATCGTGCTGAAAAACTCAACTTATACTCGAGTATATATGGTAATTAAAAATGTTATAAAAAGAAATTAACTGGCAACCTTCCCTTTGAAAATATCACCCACAAGTACAAAATGTGAAACATTTTTTAAGAGTTATGTGGATGGTTATTAATATGGATTCCAACTTGTTGCTCACCCCCTTTCCAAATGCAATGTAGTTATAAAGAGTAGTATGATGCTTATTGTATTCATAACTGTGTAATAATTGTGAAGAAGAGACCCATAATGAGCCACATAAAGGTTGAACAGACTTTTATTTACATGTTCAACTCATGCTCGTAAATATTTTCTACCATGCTTATTGAATCTTACTTAATAGAATACAGTGAAACTGTAAAGTTATTCTAAAGTGCATCTTACTTATGGTTCATGAGATGCAGATCAATGTGTGCTTCATTAAATATTCATTATTGGCTTTCATTTGATATGACCTCAAAATTATAGCTTGTACTTTTAGTATCAGAGTTAATTATCCCTGCAGCTTCTGTAGCAAACATTGTAAATACATTTTAATAGGTATAGCCATGCTCCCAATATATTATACCCTTGGTCTAAATTGAAGACAAGGATTAGGGAAAGGTAATGATTACAATAAAGTTGAGTTCCAGCGTATGCACATTGTAATAGTATTTTCAGACAACTCCATATGTAGTGTTGCCCTTACTTTAAAAATGTAAGCTTTCCAACTTTATAAATATTGTGAACCTGACATCAGAGTGTGTGCTGGCCGACACACACCATGTTATGGCAGCAGGCGGCAGATGGCGGCTGACGTCACAGCTTGTGCACCGGATCATCACACGGACCTGCCGCTGCTGACCTGAAGAACCCAGACCCAAACCCAGACCCACTGAGGGCATCTGGCTACATATTTGGGCAGGGACAAGATTGTTTTTGGATTTGGTGCAAAAATTAAGAAAATATTTGAGTGTTTAGAGCATAGTGTCACTGGTAACAATAGTTGGTGACCTTCACCCAAACTATAATATGTATCACAAAAAAGTAAGCCACTAAGAGCAATTAATATAACACAAAGATATCTGCGTCAACTAAAAATGACAGGATAAACAATGAAAATACAGCAAATGTACCTATTGACTAGCTATACCTTAAGCTAAGTATATTATTGTATATTATTTTGAAAACTAGCTGCCACCTTCCAATATGGCTACAATAATATCCTGAAAAGCCAGTATCTGTGTCACCATAGAAATTGTACGGACCTTAAACATTTAAAGAGAAAGCTAAAACATTAAAACAAAAATTTAAGGATGAGGGATATATTTGAAACTCGACTAAAGAACATTGAAATGACAATTGCAAACATACAAAAATAAGAGTTACTAAGACATAGGGAAAAGACAGAAGGAGAGAATAGTAATAGAGAGAAAAAGAAGAATCTATAAAAACTACATAAACAATAGAAATTCCCATTATAACCCAATACACACAAGATCGAGAAATCCTTAAAGGGAATCTACCATTTTAAATTGGTCACTCTAAACATACCGTTACACAGCGGTAGGTAAGACGATGCTGGAAGTGGTCTTGATATGGCATGGAAATCCCCAGTTTCGATGAAAAATCGATTTATCAATAGGCATATGACCCCATTCGGCGCTCCTGGGCTTTTGACACAGGGTGCTTGGCGCTTGGTCCTGATCATAACAATGGAAGCGCCTTGCATGCTTGAAACTTCTTCCCCCTTGCTCCCTTGCTCGCTTGATCCCGAGAGCAGGTGACGTCACGGAAGCACTGACGCATGCGCACTGTAACTTTATTTCTCATGGCTGCACTTAATGAAGATAAAGTGCCCATGTGCCAATGCTCCCAAGAGCTCGATGACATTGCTGACTCTCGGGAGTGAGGGGGGGAGAAGTTTCAAGCATGTAAGGCGCATGCATTGTTATGAATGTGCCTAAGCGGCCTGTGTCATGGGCCCAGGAGTGCCGAATGGGGTCATATGCCTATTGATAAATCTATTTTTCATCGAAACTGCAGATTTCGGTGCCATATCACGACCACCTCCACTATCGGCTTACCTAGAGCTGTGTAACGGTATTTTTAGGCCAGAATGACCATTGGGGCAGATTTATCAAGCTGCCTGAAAGACAGAATATTTCTGGTTGCCCATGGCAACCAATCGTGGCAAAAAGTCAGAAAAGGCAGATCGGAATCAGAGTCAGGAACGGAATCAAGGTCACAACGGGAAATCTAAACACAGAGGGCTTGGAATACAGCTTTCTGTACAGAAGCACTAGGTTCTGGCATTGAACATAGAAAGGGGCTGGAATTTATTAGGGCAGGCAGCTGGCGAGCGCCAATTAGCGGTGCGCTGACCCTTTAAATTTTACAGAGCTGTGTGCTCACTAGAACATGGGAGCGCCTGCGCTCACTAGGACACAGGAGCGCGTGCACGCCGGAGCGCGGACATTACAGGGATCGCTGATGGAGCCGGGAGAGGCGAGTTCGGAAGCTGGGGCACACAGAGGTAAACGGGTGCACCTGCGACACACACATTGCAATACATGTAAAATTATTAAAACCAAAAAGGCTACTAAAAATTTTGGACCTAACTCTTTTGTGGATAAATATAAGATTTAGATCCATATGAATTGTCGAACTAAAGGAGTTATATGATGCATTAAAAGCCCTTGTAACAAACTTTATATTTACCAAAAGGAGAAATATTAATTTTATTATTATTTTCTGCTATAGAGAAAGTCCACTGAAGAGAGGGGGGAGCTACATCTTTCATACTCTAGCCCCAATGGAACTTAACCAAGAAATAGAATTATTTGCATTCATGCAGTAGTCACCTTTAAACACCGAATTCTGCAACAATTTATTTATATATATTAAAAAATTTTCTCATTTTCCCTTGTGTTTGTTTATTCATTCATTAATTATGTATTTTTTAAGGTTAACCAGATTAAAAATTGATCAATTTTAAATAACATGAATACATTTTTGACACAAACAATTCAAAAATATACAGATGAACATTTGAATTCAATCCACTTAACAGACTTGTTATCGCTATAAAGCACACCTTACGCACAGTGACATGATTCCCTGACGAAGAAGACAGAACAAGTCTTCGAAACGCGTTGGAAGTTTGTCCCCCTGGACTTGCCGTAGTGACGTCACTATATGGAACCCATCAGGACTGTGTAAGGAGTGTTAGTTGCCGGCCGGGGCTTCACTTCACGTGCAACAATCGTTTTGAAGTCTGCAAACTTACCTACCAGTGGATTACTCTTGGATCAGGAGGCTTTTCTTTGTGGATTTACAAAGAATTTTACATTTTACCTTATTATTGAGTAAGTTTTCCCAGTTTTTTGTGGTAAAATTAGGGGCCTTGGCTAATACACGAGTATGTATCTTAATATATGCCTTACAGTGCAAATTACAAAAGGTACAAGCCCTGTGCCAGGAAAGCACAAAGGTTTTAAAGCAAAGAAATTAAGAGGTTTATGACAAATAAACCTTCAGTTGTATTTCAAATGGTTTATATATGTCTTCAAAGACGGCATTAGGTGCTCGTAGCAATTCGTTGCCGCACTCATGTGGCACTGTACTGCTCCATACACAGGGTAAATATAGAACATGTACTATCATTCCCCATTTTTACGGCCAAGCCACGTGCATTCCTATGTAGAGGGAAGGGGTCACCCCTCCTCCTCTCCATCGCACTGGACGTATGCTTGCATATTTCCATGTGAAGGTAGCTTTAATTTATATATTGCTGGATTTGTCACAGAAAGTTGCAGCATCCACCAAACTCACAGGCGATTTTGAGATGTCCAGTACTATGTTTTTCTATAGCAAATTATTAAATTTAAAGCCTCAGATCAAGGTCATATTTAGACAAACTGGGGCCCTGGGCATAACTAAAAGTTGGGACCCAAAATAAACCCAGTAGTATTGTAAGGTAATCTGTAATATTGGGCTGAAGGAGATGATAGGTAAATTGGTGATATAAGATAAATATGAAAGATTATATAGATTTTTAGATGCAGAAGTATAAAGAAGATTATTTATAGATAGAAGATTGAATGATAGATACTAGATAGATGGTTAGATAGACAGATGTATAGATAGGAAATAGACAAATTATGGGAAATAGATAACTGGACGGATAGATGATAGATATACAGGCAGTCCCCGGGTTACGTACAAGATAGGTTCTGTAGGTTTGTTCTTAAGTTGGATCTGTATGTAAGTCGGAACCGTATACTTTATCATTGTAACTCCAGACAAATTTTTTTGGTCTCTGTGACAATTGGATTCTAAAAATGTTGGATTGTCATCAGAACCAGAATTAATAATACAGCTTAATTACAGACACATGTAATAACTGTTATAGCTGTTTATTGTAGCCTAGGACTAAAGTACAGAAAATTACCAATTACCAGAGGTCCGTTTGTAACTAGGAGTCGTCTGTAAGTCGGGTGTTCTTAAGTAGGGGACCGCCTGTATAGACAAGAGATAGATGATAAGCATCTTCACCCGTGCATTAAAGCAAGGGATATTAACGGAGCAATACATCCTCTGACCACAAAAGCTCACAAGTAGAGGGCCGACAAGGGTCCTTAGGCAAAGGCCCAGTTTGCCGCCCCCTAACACCGGCCCTGCCTCAGATATAGATCAGGACGTAGCCCTAAAAAAGTATAATGAGGAGATATACTTTGTATAACATAAATTCACTTGATAGTTAAAATGGTAATTGTAGAATATGGCTCCAGTCTAAACTTTGCTTTATTGTTATTTGCTAGAATACTATCTATTCCATACACTCTATACATTAAAAAGAGTGACTAGGGTTAGAATAATAGAATTTTTTTCCCAAATGACATACATCATGCTTGTTTTTCCTGATCGTTTTGGTGTTTTGTTTTCTAAATCCCTTAACCAGTTCAGAAGATATTGTCTGACACTAGCCAATTGATGGTTACTTTTCAATTTCTCAGGGAAAAGGGGTATGTCTGTGCAATATGAAAATGTAGGGTCTAACCCCTGGCTGGCTACACATATAGATGATGGAAGAATGGGATGATACCTGTAAATGACTCTTCTCATGAGGGAGTTACAGGACCAGAGCTATGATCACACTATCTTGCTTCTGTAACTAAAGAAAAAGTGCAGGACCTACTGAGAGACATTTATGCCATGTTTTATTAATAAATTATTAGTAAATTATATAAATACTGTAGGTATACCCCTTTGTACATATTATACAATTACACTAGTGTCACCAGAGAATTAATGTAAAAATGACAAAAATTTTCTGATGTCTTGAAGTATGACCTAAGTTTTAATTCCAGAGCAAAACGGTTTTCGACTTTTAAATATTTATTTTTCTAATAGACTAAATTTAGTTTTTAGTGTCTCTAATTGATGTAACTGCAAATTAATGTCATTGGGTAAACAAATGCTTGCTGTACAATGTCATCAGAAAGAGAGTATGTTAAATCAGTGCTGCCTACTGTGCGATCTCAACAAAGGAATATTTAAATGAGGTCTAAGTCACTTTTGACTACCTGCTGGGTTTGCAAGTGGTTATTTCTCAACTTGTTTATTTTCAGGGCTCATTAAAAAAGATTGATATATTTCACCCCAGTGTCCTCTAGTGTTGAAAAAAATAATCAGGTTAAGTCTAATGTTTTCTAATTAAAGTTGCTGCTTAATTGTTGCTGACTTGAAACAAGCAATGTGATTACAAAAATCTGTATTTAGATTGAGCAAAATAAGATCATTATCTATCTAACTTTCAGAAAAGTCTAAACCCACAAGAACTTATTATAAAAGGGGAAGGGAGGCATGGCTCACAATGTGACCTGTCCCAGGAGCATGTTTTCTCACATGAAAAGAAGCAGGTTTTATTAAATATGCATGATGTTTATTTTTAAAAAACCTACATTTTTTAAATGGTATTTTCTGATGTTACTAAAGAAAAAAATTGTATATGTGTATGATTTTACTTTAAACATCCAATCAGCATTTCTGTGGCATGTCAAAAGAGACATAAAGTTTTAGATTTTACTATAGGCACTGTGAGCGTGAAATAACCTGTTTGGTGGGGGACAGCTTGGTCAGATGACAGCTAGTGAAATGCAACAAGCTATTTCTATCTTTTGGTTTCTTATATAGTTCAGTAGTAAGTTTACCAGCAAAATCTTTCAGAACCATAGTGTCCAGAAAACTGATCAAAGTTGTGCTGTGGTGGATTGTAAACTGAACCTCAGTGTCAAATGTGTTCAATAGCTCATGAAAGCTCATGATTGTAGAAATTGGACCACCCCATATAAAAAATATCGTCCTATAGAACTCTTCCAAGTTATAACACAGAGAGAATTAGGATAGACAAAATCATCCTCAAACTTGACCGTAAAGGAATTGGCATACGGGGAGCACATTGGGCCCAATGGCCGTTCCTTAATGTTGTTGGTAAAATTGGTCCCGGAAGATAAAGTAGCTCTCCGCTAGGACCAAGTGGAGAAAATCAGAACAGATAGTCCATGTTTTATGTGGTCAATATATGTTAAACTGCTCCTCCAGAACCAATTTTATTAAAGAGTATATTCTGCATAATTTTCTTTGATTTCTTGATAACTATCATGGTCCTACTATGTAATCATGTCACCTCAGGATATATTGTGTGTCATTGTCAAATACAACAACATTGTTTCCGTCATAGGATAAATTGTATACCACTGTTGATTTTAACAATTTAATTAAATTATTATTCCTTAAATATTTACTGTATTCTTGTTTTATCCTTGCAGAACGAATGAGGTCAAGAAGAAATTGAGTTGCTGGTTTAGTCAGAAGTTATCTTTCCACAAATAGTAGACCAACTTATCATCAGACTTAAAGGACTTTCTGACTGTGACGGTATTTCTTATATTCACATATCTTATGGTTGAAACACATGGACCTGTCTCAAGAAGACATTTTTACATGTGCTTGAATCTCTGGCATTTAAAGATGCTGGAAACACTGCACAACCCCATAGCTCCTTCATGAGGGGTGGTCCCTCTTGCATTTATACCCTATGCTCCCCATACACCACAACGCATTCCCTTTGAGCACGATTATTATATGCTACTAGAGCTGTGATTACTCCATATCTCCCTACCAACCATTGGGGTTGTGTGTTTGGACCTCAGAAGGCTGCATTATCATTACTTTGATAGACATATTGTTATCATTGTGCATACACCTCAGCACTTTACTCTGTGCACCATTGCTTTGTCTCACACAAGAAACACAAATGTATATCATTTGTTGTTATGGTGACGTTATTATGCACAATAAATAGATATAAGATTTTTTATTACTTTATGAACCTTAGCCAACCGTGAGATAAAATAACATGGTAGTTCGATTCCACTGGTTGATCAATTAAAGCCAATGGTGAGTCTTCATATAGGCGATATGGGCGGGCACCTGGGCCCTATATGAAGATCCACCATCAGACTTTAAAAAAAAAAATGTATTCTCACCTTCCGGCTTCTTCATAGTGATGTGCCCCGGCTGGAAGGAGAAGACGGAGTCGCAGGGCCGGGGATCAGAAGCTAGAAGGTGAGTGTAGATTTGGACTTTACATGAAAAGGGGGCATCTAAGGTGGACATTTTATTAAAGGGGGGCATCTGCTGTGGACATTTCATTAAAGGGGGGCATCTACTGTGGTCATTTCAATAAAGGGACATCTGATGTGGACATTTCTATACAGGGGGGCTCTTCAGTGGACATTTCTGTAAAGGGAGGCTCTGCAGTGGACTTTTCAGAAATGAGGTGAGTAGCGGCTGCATTTCCTACCCTAGGGCTTTTACTTTTACAGTCAATAACGTTTCCCAGTTTTTTTGTGGTAAAATTAAGAGCAACGGCTTATACATGAGTATTTACAGTATGAGGGGGAGTTCAGTGCACAGAGGGAGCAGGATCCAAATCTCCTACACTATCTGGGAGATGTGGTCTGGATGGTAGTCGTGGGAGGGGGTTCATACAGTTAGGGAATATGATTGGCTTTCCTAAATAGACGTTCAAAGTTCATCATTAAATTACTATTATGAACAGTACAAGATTAAGGATATAGAGTAGCACTTAAGTCCTAACATCCGGGCACATGTTGGTTTGGATGCGGGGGGGGGGGGCCCTAGGCGTGTGAACAGCCTGGGGCCCATCGGGCACTTAATCTGCCATTGATTAAAAGAAATGCAACCAGTAAAAAATTAATATCTGATCTATGACAGGCAGTATAAATCCAAGTTCCCTTTTTTCTCTTTCCTTTTTACTATGTAAATAATGGAATTCATGTATTATATAATGCAAAGGAGTAACCACAACTCCAGAACAACAGTTTACTGAAATTAAGAGAAGTTCCAGCTTATTGGTATACTCCAGTGTTGTAAACACATAAGAGTTTGCTAATGTGAATATTTCTATCCATATCCTGACATACATATTCACCATGTGAAATAGCTCTAGATTGGAAACAAGTTATTTTATCAACATTTATATTTGTAAGACACTTAATCACTTTCTATTCTTATGCAAAGGAAACAACAGCTTTGTTCCTGTCTAATTGGCTACACATCCCATGGTTGTCAGGTAATGACAAAGCTGTTTGCAAAAAGATCTAAAAAATGTTAAGCTGAATCCTGTATGCTGACAAGTATGTTCTTCTGGGTTCATACAAATAATGAGTATTCTGAAATCTGAACAGAATCGGTAGAGCAGAATGTGCCACCCGAATGACAGTGCAGGAAACTGTCAGAAGATAAAAATAAAATTTAAAGATGTATATATATACATATAAATACTATCATTTCTACAAACAACATTTCTGCAATGTGTACTGAATTGTTAATCAAGGTACTTACCACTGTAATAAGAATGAAAAGCAAACAGTAGACTAAACAGTGCATGATAATTGGATGCCTAATTGTGATTGATTATCTTGGGTAACTATACTTTTTTCTCTCTGTTTGATACATGAGTTCATTTGTGCAGTTACAATTGTCTCTTGTATGGGTCTCAGATAGCAGGTGAATGCATTGTTTGACCTCAAAACACATGAACCCAGTCGCTTAGCTGATTTTATTCTGTCTTTATCAAGGGAGCCCTGCTGTAAGTCAGTGATTGCTAAATGTACTGATCATTTAAAAAAAAAACTATACAATATAAACAGGACTTCTAAGTTGCTTATATGGTTAAAGGGAACCTGTCCTCAGAGACTCACCTAATTAACTACTACCTAATAAATGTCTATGTTGTCTAGCAGCTTTACACTTTACAGATCATGTTTCTTTCATAGCCTAGCGTGGTTCCATCACCCAAAAAAATCCACTTTGAAGAGAAATGTAAATTGGTAATATAATATCAAAAGTCAAGAGCGGAGAGTTTAACATTGAAGTCAAGCTCTGCCTGCCTTTGAACTCCTCCAGTGACTTATATCATGCACCAGACCTCAGGAGATCTGCTTAGTGATTTCTCCGACTGCAGGAACATTTCTGAGACAGAGCTTGAATTCAGTGTTAAACTCTCCGCCTCTTTGACTTTAAACAACAAATTTACATCTCACTTCAAAGATGGTTTTTATGGATGATGTCACCACCCTGGGCCATGAAAGAAATATTGAAGGTGTTAAGCTGCTTGACAACATACTGGTAGTGGTTTATTATATTTCCAAAGTATTAGACATCACTCCAGGTTCCAAAGCGTAAAGAAGGAAGGATTTAATCCAAAACCAGCTAACGTTTCGGTTTGTCACCACCTTTTTCAAGCAATGTGTGCTTACAATCTTATATACCCCAGATGGGAGTGTCCAAACAACTTCATTATAATAAAACTATGTGCAATATATGTAAACATGAAATATATATAAGTGTATACATACATCATGACCAAAGGTAACAGCAAATAAAGTGCAAGTGCAAATAAAAAATTATATAATTCATACAAGATCCTGTGCAAAATCAATACGGCCGATCACATGATCGGACTATACACCATCTGTTGCATAATTATGTAGTGATTGTTGGTTTGGGATTGAATCCTTCCTTTTTTCACTTTGGAACCTTGAGTGCTGTCTCATTTTTTGGAAATATTTGCATGTGAGTCTCATACTATGACTCTTGAGTCTGTGCACCCTCCCTTCTGAGGGATTTTGATATTGTGCTGCCGTGGACTTTTTATTATATATATGGTAGTGGTTTATTAGATATATTTCTGCTTTCAGGTTCCCTTTAAAGCTAATCTACCTAATCAAAATCAAGCAGGATAAACAAGGGACACTTGTAGGGAAAGAGTTATCATTAGGCAGGCTCTTTGCGATAGTTCTATGACTGCCTTTGGAGCTCCACTGCTTCTCAGATTTATCAAAGTGGTGTTGGCCATTTAATAAATCTTTCTAGGAGCTTTTGAAAATAATCACAAGTAGAGTAAAATAATCTCAACAGCATATGATGGCATTGTCATAGTGCAAAAAATTTATTGGGGGGGGGGGGCACTATGGTCTTGTCCACCTTGAGCACCAAAATGGCTGTATCTGGCATATCTATTAGCATTACCTGTCAAGAATATTCTGCACCCAAACATGGCTTGCTATGGTCCCAGAAGAGTCCTGGAAGACAGGCATAACGCATTTTAGGAGGCTAAAAGTAACATCCGGGAAAGAGATATTATCAAAGGTCATAAGACACATTTCAATATCATTAAGAATGGCCACAGAAAATGATTGTTTCATGCCAGTCCACAATACTAGGAAATTATCAAGATATCATCCAATCTTCCATGTCCTCTATGAAGACAGGACACTACTCCCTCCAACCCACGAAGTGATAAGCATATGTTGTGACTGAAATACTCTGTATTGCAATCTCCCCTGGTAAAAGAAACAAAATAGAACTCAACCAAGCCCATAATCCACATGTCGGTCTATTCTTATACTGTACCTGGGCCTGGTTTCTGGCCTGATCTAATCCAGTTACTGACCGGATTTATATCATATAATGAACTGATGGCAATCCTACTTGGCTGACAGGGCTTTGTTTCCCAGGTGAAAGGGGTCTCTCAGCCTGTCAGGATTGTGGTCGGAGATCCAGTGGGCCACTCTCTCTCACTTTCTGTGCGGGTCTGAGCCTGTGCAGATTCAGCGTGTCGGAGATAAATGGTATTAAGTTGACCTTATGTATCCTTCGTATACCTTAAGGATTCAATAAAGTGTAGAAGTTTGTGGATTTTATTTTAGTTCAAATATAATTGCACTCTTTTTTCCCAGTCAGATTATATGAGTATGCACTTTGGAGGATTTTCTCTATTTTCTCTATGGAGGATTCTGTACCACACCACTGATTTCAAATATTGAGGCAAATCTTTTTATACAGAATTTTTTTAATCTAATTTTTAAAAACATATTTTACCACAGCTGGTAAGATAGGGGAATTGGCCAGGAGTTCTAACACCTCATTCGATTTGTATGAAGCACGGGCAGCATGGTGGCTGAGTGAGTAGAATTTCTGCCGTGCAGCGCTGGGGTCCTGGGTTCGAATCACACCCGGGTCATCATCTGCAAAGAGTTTGTATGTTCTCTTGTGTTTTTGTGGGTTTCCTCCCACACTCCAAAACATACTGTTACATTGTGAGCCCCATGGGGACAGGGACCAATTTGACATGCTTTGTGCGGCATTGCGTAATCTGTGTGCATTATATAAATAAAAAATTATTATTATGTGGTCAATGACTCCCATTGGAGGTTATTTATAAAAATATATAATATTTTATTATGTGTTTTGTCAGGTATTTTTTATAGTGCAGAAGTCTCAAAAAAGTTGCATTGAGGCTTTTGCTAAAAGGTCTCACAGGGCAATGTGGATAGGGCCATACTTTAGTTTGTGTGAAAATCCCTTTAGGGGACTTTTTCAGTGCATTTCACAATGCATTGTGTGCTCGCAGCCTTATATTGTACATGCAATAATTCCTTGTAGCAGAATCAACTTCACTGGTGGGCCCTAGGCCCCCCAGTCCGACCCTGCACACAAGGTCAAAAAAAGGAAAATGTATGAATCTGCCTGATATTTGTAAGCCAACACCAAAGCAAAATATATCCAAATTACAGCATCATACAATATATAGTGATCTATTAACAATAATAATATTAATAATTCAAAAAGTACACAATGGTCACCATCGTCATCAAGTTAGGTTTCTGGGTTTTTTTCTTGGTAGGTTTTCCCTGGTCTATCCAGGAATGTAACCTGAAAAAGTGTCCAAAGAATTCTCATATTAAATATTCAATGATTTATTTGGTGGCACATGAAAAAATAACACAGATTATTATTATTATTATTAACACACAATACAGCTAGAGGAAGGTCTATGTGCTGACATGTGGTTTGGTGGTGCCAACATTGTAATATATTCCTGTCTTCTTTAATATTAGAAAGTTGTAATGTATTGTGATCAATGGTAATAGGATGATTTATTTCTGAAGTTTAAAGAGATCTACCTTTTACCTTGTTGTTTATTATTTTAATCAAAGAAATGCATGTGTCTATCAAATGTGTTTATTCTTCTATTTTCTATACAGGTGTGTCTTGATGGACTTGGTGACTTACAAAGATGTCCACATCCTGTCCCGTCCATACATTTCTAAACTAATCAACCAATACTGTCCACACATAATCACGTTCCTCTCAAAACCTTCTTATTCGCTCTCATTACATCTACTGATCTCCCAACTATCTCCAAGACTTCTCATGTGACTTCTCAACCAAAATGTGTCAACTTGTCCCCCACTTTACAAATCTGTTTAGCATCGTCTGCAATATGTGATAACTGAGCTACTATGCTCCCTCCCCTCGTGTTTCCATCTAGCCATACAGATTGTGAGCCATCAAGGGAAGTGTCTTCCTTCCACTTGTTCCAGATCTTTGTCGTTTTTGTCTTTTGTATTTGTATTATTTCTTGTCTTAATGTATGTGAAAGACATATTGATTGTACAGCTTCATGGAATTGATGCTACTCTATCAATAAATGATAATAATAATAATAATAATAATAATAATAATAATAATAATAATAATAATAAAAATAATAATAATGGACCAGGACCTTAAAGGAGTAAAGTCAGCTTTGGTAAAAGTTTTCTTGTTTTATACACTGTAGAAGTAATTCTAGCAGTTGGAGGTAGAAGCCATTGGGAAATAAAGTACATAGTGACTGCTTTCCACACAAGTACTCTTTTCAGTATCAGTATTCTGCTAATGAACAGAAAAGATAGAAAGTCTTAACCCATGTCATCACAGTCCAATAACCCCTTGACTATCTTCATTCACAGAAAAAAGGAGCTGTGGACAGCGCACATATTCTTCCTAATATACTCTTTTTTAAGTCCGTTTTATCCACTTATTGAAACAGCTCCCGGTAACCAGGAGTAGATTTTCCATTTCAATCGGCCCTAAGCAAAGATGTGCCTGGGGGATGGAGGGCTTTCTGCGCAGCTCTGCTTTGTGTGACAGGGAGTGAGCCATAGTCTTAAAATGTATTGTTACCCTGTGGAGCACAGTTTATATTAACAACCGACCTGGGGAAAATGGCTTCATCCTACCACTGTTTGCCTATAATTGCTTGGGTCGCTAATCCACCCATACTGTGTATGCCTAAATGTAATTCTTCTAATACATTTTTAGAAAGGTAAACTTTCTAAACTATAATTAATATAAATGAGGACAGTGGAATACAGAGTAGAATGTCTAGTAGCTACAAGTGCACTTGGACTTAAAAAATCAAAACAATATTAATCCATATTAAGATCTTCAAAAGACATCCCCAAAACAGACATCCCTACCAGCGTTTTTTACACATCATCCTTGTACTGGAGTTGCTTTGGGTCCAAGGGTCTGGTGAACACATGATAATTTAACTATTTTTATATTCCCCGAAAATATTTATATACTTCCTGTAACAATTGTAACAATTATATTGTTACAATTGTAGATACCATGTTTCCTTGAAAATAAGATAAGTGAATTAATTTTTCTTCTGAAGAGGCACTGGGTCTTATTTTCAGGAGATGTCTTATCTTTGTATTACCAAGAATTTACATTTATTGTTGAACAAATAATTTACATTCAATAATATACTGTAGTTATACGATCATAAACATCAGCATAATCATCTGAATTTCATCAAGTAAGTCTTATGATTCTTTTCCATGTACAACCATCTACATTTAATGATCCTGGTATTTATGAACAAAAAGACCATTATATGTCAACTTCTCAAATATCCTCATAACTCTCCAAACCCTGTGTTTCATGCTGAATTTCTTTTGACTCAGTAATTTATTTAACTCATCAATCTCTCAATGTTTAGCAATACCACATAAATGAGAACTTCTTGTTCAGGTAGCTACTCGTAGGGCATTTGCAATGCAACAGTCAGTGATTTTATGCCATTAATTCTTTACCCATGTCTGAACCTCTCCCATCGCTGTAGACAAGGATTCTTTATTGCAAGAGCAGTGAGACTTTGGAACTATCTGCCGCAGGAGGTTGTTATGGTGGACTCTATGTAATTCAAGAGGGGTCTGGATGCTTTCTGGAGATCAAAAATATCACGGTTATGGGGAAAATATTTGTTTACTTCTTAAAGGTTGGACTTTATGGACTTGTGTCTTTTTCCAACTTTATATCCATCTATATATATAATGGCACTGGGTCTTAGTTGCAGGGGAGGCTTTTTATTTCTAAGCTTACAAAATTTGTGCTAGGTCTTATTTTCAGGGAGTGTCTTATTTTGGGGGAAACAGGGGTAGTATATTTTGCATCTAAAAATACCAGTATACTTTATTATAGTGAATCTTTCCTTTTGATGGCTCAGATATGATGACAAAATGACTTGTCACAGGTGTTGAAGAAGGAAAACAAGCAGCAATGTAAATTTCCATGTCATTCTAACATGGTTGATGCACTTATGTACTTAGTTGCTCAATCTCCCATATGGCTTTTTTCTTATTCTCCCTGTGATATACACATGAATATTAAATTAGTCATTGCAGATGTTTCATCATGTCAGACAACATGATTACAGTATTACATTTGTGTCCAAGTAAGAAGTGAAAATGTTATTGGTTTTAGAGAAAGTCACACATTTTCCTTATAGATGTGATCTTGTTCCAGGGACAGTTTTCATCCACATCAATACATCAGCTTATCTGATTTATTTTAGGCTGTCATTTGCTATATGTTTGTCAGGGCCATTTGCATTAGAGAATTTTTCAGACAGGATAACGGATTGGCTTCGAGTAAATAACTATGAAATGCAGCACTACAAGGACATTTGGACAACTCTATTCCCCGAAGATATTTTATTACTGATTTCATTGCATAGGCACGAGCTCATAAAGAAGTAAATGTAATATATCTACTGTACATTACCCTGACATGGTAATTCTGGATTTCACACAATTTTTGCACTTGGCTGGAGAAGTCAGTCATGCCTATTATATGGCCACATCTGATGATGATTTGGATGGACATTTAGACCCAAACTGCTACAAAATGTTATACTTTCCAGGTAGCCAATTGCAAAGTGGTATAACCTCTCTGGGCACACAGGATAAGAGAATTCTAAAGTTTGTTTGCTAAAAGATATAGTGCTATGAAATAACACATTGGTATTTCTCCTATTGTGAATTATCTAACTGCCCCATGCCATTTCTACAGCAATCAACAGTATATAGCAGCATATTTCCCCAACTCCATACACTAATACACCCTGCACATGTACACCACCAGGCTGTCTGTAGAGCACTGACCATTATACTTTCTTAGGCAGGTTTCTTAAAATGGGTTGTATTAATTTATTTAGCCTTATGAAAGCAATTTATATGCTTATATGTATATATGTGTCATCTGGAGTGAAAAGAGTGTATTGGAAATTACATGGAACACAAGACTTAGTGCCCTGAATATGAATCAGAGAAAATATAATAGGTTGTCTGTTTTCCAGACTGCTTTTTTAAAAGCTTTCCTAAACCTATCCACTATACCGTAAGCGTAAATTGGCAACTTCATGTTACCAGTTCCCTAAAGTGTTAACGCCCAGTCAAACATCTAAAAGGATTAAAAGCATACAGTTACAATGAAAAGTTATCCTGAGCTAAGGATTACAAGAAAGTGTTTACAATGAAATATTGTGATGACAGGTCCTCTTTTAGCTTCTTGGGTTTTAAAACTTGCATTGAAAAAGAGAGTCTGTGATAGTTTGCAATATGGTAGAGGGTGCATGTAGATGCTTGGATAGATTTTTTACAGTGCACTACTGTCATATCACAATAACCATTACGATATTTGAAAGCCTCATTATGACACTACAATGCATTTTGTGACATAAGAATGCATTTTGAGACATTGCAATGTCCCATTCTGAAACCACAGTGATCTTCTATGACATCATAAGGCTGCATCATGACAATACCTAAATTCACAATTCCCTATTAAGGTATTACAATGTTCAATTGTGACATCAACATGCCACTTATGACATCCAATCGCCCCATTGTGACACCGCAAAGCCCTTTTTTATGTCACAATTTTACTTTGTTATAGAACAACGCTTCAATTTGAAATCACAATGTCCATCATGACATCACACGGCCCAGTTATAACAAAACAATGTCCAAAAATAACATTACAATTCCCCATTGTGACATCAAAATGCCACTTTATCATATCTTAATAAACCAAGAGCTGCACTGCACATGCCGTGCACGCTTAAATATTACTTGTTGGAGTCATATTGGGAAAGGAGAGCCCGGATTAACTCGCCGCCTGCGTGTAGGCAATAAGCACCATCTTGGTAATTGGCACAGATACTCAAAATACATAAGATTTTTTAAAGCATGTTCTTTGGAAATATAATTTGACTCTTTGGTGAAAATGGAGCATATCACCATTATCTGCTGCTTTTTGTATTTTAGATGCATAAATGAAAACAAAAGAGCAGCAAAGAGATCTAACAAGAGATGGGTGTTCAGCCCCCAAGTTCTTGGCAATGAAGTCACTATATAATCCACAGAAGATGCAGCACTTCAGATTTTAAAAAGTGAAGGTCATCATGCTTTAGAGCTCTTTGATTAGCATTGATTATTGAGTTGAAGAAAGGTGTGAACCCAAACTCTCTGATGCCTGAGGCAAGCTATAGAAAAGTGGCATCCACTAGTAATATATCAGGTTACGTGGTTGCTAACATTGGGTGTTAGGAAACACAATTTTTAAGTGCCAGGCCCTGCTTTGTAGCAGGTGACTGTACCCCTAATTCTGCCCACATCTTGCTGCAGGTAATTCTGCCTTAGGCAAGAGTCTCAACTCGCCTCATGGCTGGTGAAAGGTTGCTATAACCAAAACTTCGCACTTAAACATGGAATAAAAGATCACCACAATTACTTTTTGAGATTTGGAGTGCTGCCTATTCTGTGGATTAGATAGATAGTTACAATGGGGCACATTTACTTACATTCCCGAAGGAGTTTACCAAAAGTACATTTTCCGACTATAATGCACCGTGCTGCGATTTACTAAGATCGTGCGCCTGATATCCTGCATGTGTCACTTCCCTGCACAGGTCCGACAGAGTTCACCTTCTTTTTAGTGCTGCATGTTAGGGTTAGAGCCGATCGTCCGATGACACGCCTAAACCATATCGCAGCCAGTGTAAGCAAATGCAGCTGAGCCAAAATCCCAGGATAGACACTTCTTAAATACATGTGCAAGCCGAGTAATCCCTAAAAAGGTGCACAGTCCGGCGAAAGTGAGCAGCGTGACCCTTAGTAAATGAGCGCCACAATCTGTGCTTTTCATTACAGATTTTTAAGGGTGGATTAGAAACTAAATAACTAAAATAGAATCCTGGCATCTCACCAATCTTATCAAAGAGAAACTCCTTGGCTTGATGCATCATAAAAGATTTGTGGCTGGATTCCTAGGAATTTATTTATCAAAGTAGTAACATTTGATGTAGATCATTAGCCTGGACAGGTTATGCTGTCAGCCGGATGTTGGCTTAGGGTTGTGCTGGATGAACCCCTTAAGGACGCAGGGTTTTTCGGCTCATTTCTCGCTCTTCAACTTCAAAAATCCATAACTTTTTCATTTTTACGTGTACAGACCTGTGTGAGGGCTTATTTTGTGCGTAACAAATTTAACTTTCCCGTAATGTTATTTATTTTAACATGCCGTGTACTGCGAAGCTGAAAAAAAATTCCAAACGTGCGTCACGTTCTTGTGGGCTCAGTTTTTACGACTTTCACTCTTCGCTCCAAATAACACGCCTACTTTATTCTTTGGTTCGGTGCGATCGCGGTGATACCAAATTTATATAGGTTTTATTGTGTTTTAATACATTTTCAAAAATTAAACGAATGTGTACAAAAAAGAAAACATTTTTTTGCCATCTTCTGACGCTAATAACTTTTTCATACTTTGGCGCACGGAGCTGTGTGAGGTGTCATTTTTTGCGAAATGAGGCAACGTTTTCATTGCTACCATTTTGAGGTCTGTGCGACATTTTGATCATTTTTTATTTAATTTTTTATGTTATGTAAAAAGGTGTAAAAGTCGCATTTTGGACATTTGGGCGCCATTTCCCGCCTCGGAGGTCACCGCCGGCCGTAACCGCTTTTATATTTTGATAGATCGGGCATTTTGGGATGCCCTTTTTAGGGCACCTTTAACATAGAGTTGCACATTTACTGTACTTACCTCACCTGACGCGTACCCAGAAAGTGCATTGTGCACCCGATATCGTGCATGTGTCGCTTGCCCGCTCAGGTCCGCTGGAGTTCACCTTCTTCTTCCTGGTGCATGTAAGTACTTAATCTTACAAAACAATTTGAAAGTTAAATCCCGCTCTCAGTTCGAATCAGTCAGATTGTCCGATGGCCCGCACCCCCAATTTCTATCACATGAAAGCCTGTGCAGCCGCGCCACAATCCAATCATGTGCGACACAACCCCCACTTAAATACCTGTCACAGTGGCGCAAATCCTGAAAACGTTGGAAAATCTAACGAAATTGTGATCCGTGCTCCCTTAGTAAATAAGCCCCAGAGTGTGCGACACAATTCTGTCGGACACTGCACAATAAATGCAGTTTGCACTGAAAAATGCAGAGAGACATAGGGGCACATTTACTAAGGGCTTTGCGCCAGTAATCCACCTCTGTGTACTAAATTGGAATAACTCCTTTTTCTATATACCACCACCTGTGGTTTGTATACATTTTTTACCAGTTCACAAACATTAACCCCAGGGTTTTCGTTGTTCATTTTTTGCTCTCCGCCTTCAAAAATCCATTACGTTTTCATTTTGCTATGTACAGAGCTGTATGAGGGCTTATTTTCTTGTTTGCTCAGTTTTATGACTCTAACTGTGCGTTTCAAAAACACCTCTGCTTTATTCTTTGGTTTGATACGTTCTTGGTGATACAAAATTTATGTAGGGTTTGAGGTATTCCTTATTTAAAATTTGACAAACTCTTTATCTCTGATAAGGAAGCCCATTTTTCTCTAAGTTGTTTTATATGCAATACCCCATCCGTAGATAATATTTCTTCGTATCTATGGTAAGTAGCGAGTCTACAGCCAAATTCAACAGTGCTAGCTAAGGACTGGGCCCAACTTCAATACCAGATATATTAGAGATGATTGTGAAGATGCTGTCCCAAAGATCTTTCATTCGGGGACAAGACCACAAAAGGTGATAACAATCGGCCTTCATTCACATCCTCTCCAACATTTCTCACTATAAGTATGGAATGCTTTTGAAATTCTAGAAGGTGAGAGGTACCAGCCTAACTGAATTTTCTTAAGTGTTTTCTACGATGATTAAGAGAGCTTTGCACTTGAGAGCTTTGCCTTAATTTTATTTTTTCTAAAATATCCTCTTATTTGGAGATAGTGGAAGCTAAAGTTGGTCGGTAGGCCATATTTACTTTGTAAAACTGGAAATTTCAAAAATTCACCTTTTTCTGAAAGTTCTTTCACCGACACAATACCAAAGCATGCCCAAGGCAACAATCTGAAATTCAGAATGATCCCTTCTAGATATTCAAGATGAAAATCTGCATAATTGATTTTAATACCATTCATTAATTTCTTATGTAGGTTTTATTGTGTTTTAATACATTTTCAAAAATTAAATGTGTCTGGAAAAAAAAACATTCTCGCCATTTTCTGACGCTAATAATCTTTTCATAACTTTGTACGGAGCTGCGTGAGGTTTTTTGCAAAATGAGCCGACGTTTTCATTGCTACCATTTTGAGGAATAAGGGACCTTTTAATCTTTTTATAAGATTTTTTATATTATGTGAAATGGTGTAAAAGTAGTGTTTCTGACATTTGGGCGCTATTTTCCGTTATGGGGTTCACCGCCGGCAATAACCGTTTTTATATTTTGATAGATCGGGCATTTTGGAATGTGGCAATACCTAATATGTTTGTGTGTTTTTTACTGTTTATTATGTTTTACATCAGTTCTAAGGAAAGGGGGTTGTTTTGAATTTTAAGGGTTTTTTTATTTTTTATTATTTTTTAAACTTTATTTAAACTTTTTTTACTATTTTTAGAAAAATAATACATCTCACTTTAAAGTTGATTTTTCTGGATGATGTCATGAAGGAAACATTTTATGAAAGGTGTAAAGCTTCTAGCAGTAGTTTATTAGGTCGATTTCTGCAGACAGGTTCCCTTTAAAGAGCTGTAATTACATTTTAAATGCAAGAAATATTAGTTTAAAAATGAAACCAATTGTCATCACCATTTCCATCTGTCAACCATTTCTTTGAATCAACAAAAACCTCCATTATTCATTATTAAATCACCAGGACAAAGGATGAAAAATGTCTTCCCTGACATGAATCTCATGGATGAAACCGTCACATCCTTTTGAATCTCTCTCATTTTCAATGTTATCCTGTCCATTGCGATTGATGACTGAACATAATATTGGAACTAAAGAGGTTGTGGGTAGCTCTCTGGGGAAGTGTATCTGCTGCTGAGGGTCAGAAGGATAATAGTAGAGGCAAAATGTGAACGATATATCTTTACTTATAAATGATTTACTATACAAGTTGAGGTTAGGGCTGAGAACATAAAGTGTAAAGCTTTATAGTGGGATTATTAATAAAGTATCTAAAATGCAATACTAATGGCTGCGATTTCCTAAGGAAAAGGCACGTGAGAAAATTAAGAATTTATTTGTTGAACGTATTCATGCCTACTTCAACATACAATATAGAATAGAACGCATCTAAACACACAAGCCTCTTTAATAAAATAGATAAATCAACTTTTTGTCACAGATTAACAGTACATGAATAAAATATGCCTATATCTATATATCTATAAGGTGGGAAAAGGACATCTTTGATGCTTAGTACGTTGTGGAGATAGTGTTTATTATATCACACAGTACAAACTATAAACTATTGAAGCAACACTATATTGATTTATTTTCCCTACTATACATGGCATCAACTATATATCAAATGCTAATTTTTTTACCAAAAAAAAAATCACGTGGGATCTTTTTTGATGTCCATTTTCACATCAACACAGCTTTGATGAGACCTAATACACATCATTTATGAGGTGGGGACTCACGCGAAGATAAGTGAGCTAGCGGAGGTCCTGGGGAGCAGAGAGGGGCAAGGGTGCACCTGCGACTCGGGGCGAGGGTTGCAGGAGCACCTGTGACAGCATACCACACAAATCCTCAGTTAAGCTTATGAATCCTCTTGATTTTGACCCTATGAATTAATTAATTTTTTTCCAGACATCATTACTTTATTATATATAATAAGAATACTTGTAACAGCAGTAGATAGATAGAATATGGGACTTTGCATCAGTTAATGGCATATGCTGTGCCAATGCCATATATACATTAAAAACCAAAGGATGCTTAAGTATGGAAATGTTCTTTCAGAATTATATCTTCTTACCGCTTGGGATCTGATGCAGAATATCTAAACATGCCCACTGGTGATTGCACGCCAAGGTTATCTAACTACTGTAATTACAGATATACTTGCCAGTTTGTTCGTTCAACAGAAAACTATTTTTATGTGGTACTTCAAAATTATAAGGTACTGATTGTGCTGATTTGGAATCATTCAGAGCACTTATCTTGGGTGTCTTCTGGAGCCAGAGGAATATTAGATTGAACAAAGTGCATTTCCAGTGATGAGAAGGTTCAGACAAGAGTATATGTCACATTAAGAAAAGGTTTATATTTCCTTATTTATGTGTTGCTTTCTTTGCTTCTACTATTTGAAAAGGGCTAATGTCCATAAAAAATGTTTTTATAAGAAAATTTATGCCTTAACACACAGATCTACTTCTTTCTAAAACCGGCTTCACATATATGCCCAGTTAACTGAAATATTTAAGAAATACACAGATATTGTAGCTTCCAATCTTGTGATAAGTCATGAGATTGGATGAAAGAGAGAAATAGGGAGAAAAAGTATACTGTACCTACATTTATACCGATCTTTGTTTCCAACTGATAATAGTTTTTACGACAAAAAAAAACACTTGAATTTAATTTCACTGTGAATAATAAAAGCTAAGTTTTAGTAATAAAAGGTTTAAATTAGCCCCTCATGAATTTAGTTGTGTCTTGACAAAATATTTACCCTATCACAAATAGGTCCTATTCTTATTGTGCTATGACCCATTTCCTGCCACAAGACCTCTAGTGCCATCTGGAACAAGATTCATCACAGTTATATCTAAACTAAGCCCAATGTCTTTGAAATCTGCTTCCTATTAAACTGGGATTAAACTGGTATTCCCATTTCAGATAATTAATGTTATTGTTTTTATGATAAAAAGTTAAACAATTTTCCAATGTACTTTCTGTATTAATTTCACATAAGTTTCTAGATCTCTGCTTGCTGTCATTCTATAGAAACTTTCTGTGCTTACATCCAGTGGACAGAAATCTGAACCTGGTTAAAGGTGTGCGGCTCGTTAGTATCATAGACAGTAATCAGAGCCATGTGATATAATGAGCTGTGCACCTGTGTGACCATGGTCAGATTTCTGTCCACTGGAAGTAACATAGAAGCTTTCTATAGAATGACAGCAGGCAGAGATCTAGAAAACCATCACAATTTATGCAGTCTAGGAACCAGTTCAGACTTTTTAAAGTTGGCTGCTTCCACTGGTGACCAGTTGGTATAAAATACAGTGAATTCACTGCAGCTTATCAAGGCATTTGTTGCAACAATATGTCACTTATTGATTATGAAAATAACATAATGACACAAAATAGGAAAATGTATTTTTCTAACACTAGTTTAAAGGGAATCTACCCATAACTCTGATTCAGGTTCTGGTTTGTATTCCTTTTTATGGGTCCTTTTACCAAAAAAACATGTTTTCAAAATAAGCTAATGAGCTGCAAAGTGCTGTAGGTGTCAGGTTATTGTCTGATCAGTAGGAACCTGGGGAGGGGGGGGGGGGTTCTGGTAAAGCCCCCTGGAGCACTTGCAACTCATTAGCATATTATTAAAACATCTCTTTTTTTAGGGAAAGTAGACCATAAAAAACTATTATTACAAGGTCAGATCCTGCATCAGGGTTAACACATGCCTAAAATCTAAAATTGTTGTTGCTATAAAGTATTTCTTAGCATGAAGTGGGAGTTCATCACATGAAAAGAAATGCATATATTTAATGCATATATGTTAAATTAAAATGTAATCTTTAATTTTGGTTTTGATATAGAATAGTAAAACAGAAGTAGAGCAAACATTTACAAGATTTCTTTATGACATTTGTTGCATTACAAAATCAATACAATAATTCTAAAGAGGATTATCAGTTTATTTGATTATTTTTAATGGGTTATTCACACGACCGTCTGTGGGTACATAAATGCGGCCGCGATTTTGCGGCCATATATACTCCCCCATAGACAGCAATGGTGGCTGCACCGAAAAACAAGGAAAAAATACAGCATGCTCTATATTTCTGTCTTTTGTGTGTGAGACCGTGCAGCTGCTTTTTTTTGAGTGGGGGGGGGGGGGTAGGCAGCGTGCCACCATACTTAGCTATGGCCAGACGGGAACACGTGTGTGTGAATCAGGGCCGGCGCCAGCACCTGGCAAACCCGGGCAAGTGCCAGGGCCCACAGGTGCCACGGGCAAGTGCCAGGGCCGTGCCGGGTGCTGGCAACGTAAAGCGGCGCTCCGTTTACCGCAAGATGCTGCCGTGTAGCAAAACCCCTGTCCCAAGCAGTAGTGCCGTGCCGGGTTCTAGCACCGTAAAGTGGCGCTCCGTCTGCTGCAGTATGCTGCGCATGACGCATTGTGAGGCCGCCGGCAGGAGGAGGAAGACGGCGAAGGGGAAGCTCCGGACCTGACCAGAAGACTGAGGTGAGTATTATTCTCTTTATTTTTAACAGTCACATTTACTAGTGCATGAGGGGTGAGGAGGCCGCTGTATATAATGAATGGGAGGGGGTGAGGAGGCCGCTGTATATAATGAATGGGGAGATGAGGAGGGGGCTGTATATAATGAATTGGGAGATGAGGAGGGGGCTGTATATAATGAATGGGGAGATGAGGAGGGGCTGTATATAATGAATGGGGGGATGAGGAGGGGGCTGTATATAATGAATCGGGGGTGCGTGCAGGGGCTGCATATAATGGGTGGTGAGGGGGATGCATATAATCCATGGGGGGGGAGAGGGGCTGCATATAATTAAACTATGGGTGGTGAGGGGGGCCTGGGCTGTATATAATTAATCCATGGGGGGGCTGCTTATAATTAATTTATGGGGGTGTATATAATGAATCCATGAATCCTGGAGCCGACCCTGGTGTGAATGTACCCTTACAGAGAGAGATAAGTAAAAACTAATAAATAAAAAATAAAGACAACCAGTGAGAAAAAGCGGGCACAAATTTTATTGCCCACTTTCAGTTGCCTATTAATATTGATAATAAAGGATAAACTGGAAAACAACTTTACTGGTTCTTCCAGTATTACAGCTCACTAGCTTCTATTGAAAGTTGACATCTATCTGTGTTATGACTCTAAATGGAAGTCATGATGTTAATTACGGTAAACACGTATTTAATACTTATAAATATTGTATATTTCTGAATACAGAAACGAGGTATAAAAAGGAAAGGTCATTCTTACTGATACTTATCAGAATATATTTTAGTTCTATTTCTATAACAAGATATGCATCTCAAGCGCTCATCCCTAGTGTCATCAACTGAGCCAGACATAAAAGGAATATATTAACTTTTTCTTTCTATACTGGAAACATAGTATCATTTACATGAAAGTTACTTTCCATGAGGATAACCGTAATGTTTATTGTCTGAAAACAAATTCTATCACAGCACTTGTCAAGTACAAAGGTTGAGAAATATTTGATTTTGAAGTTTGCTTTTAATTAATGGACTTTTAAAAAAAGCAAAAAAAAAAGTATTTTGCCATTTTGTCTCACCAGGGACCTTGACACACACAGCCATTACTGTTAAAATCATTTAGGTAGGGTTTGTCCGTAAACAAACGGAAAGAGAAACATAGAAGTAGGAGAAAGTAAATAAAAGTTTATTCTTGTCTCACCAATCTGCAGCACACAATTTAAAGGGGTTTTTCCATTAAAGAACATTCTCAAATTTCAACCCCCTAGTGATGGTAACACAATAAAGATCATTTTTAACCCTTTACTTTACAATATTACTCAGTTTTATTGCTGTTTTAGCTCCTATCACTCTCTAAGATGGTCAGTGCAAAATTCCAGGTTGTGGGCAGGGACTCACTAAGCAGACACATTGGGGGTCATCTACTAAGGGCCCGATTCACGTTTTCCCGACGTGTTACCCGAATATTTCCGATTTGCGCCGATTTTCCCTGTATTGCCCCGGGTTTTTGGCGCACGCGATCGGATTGTATGCATCAGCGCCGGCATGCACGCAACGGAAATCGGGGGGCGTGGCCGAACGAAAACCCGACGGATTCTGAAAAACCGCCGCATTTTATAAAAAAAAAAATGGGCCGGGTAAGTAAATCTGCCCCTTTATGATCCCTCTAGTTCTGTGGGGTGGTAATGTGATTACATTATCAGGGTACAGATGTATATACACTTTCATCTGGCTTCTGACATTGTACTAGTATCTGACACATAGAAAGAGAGATGAGACAGATCAGAGATGATGAGATGCATGAGATGCATATCACACACAATGTTAGCTCTCCTACATCTTTGCTATTCCACAACACACTAGATCCCCCCCCTAAAGAATTTATCTGTCTATAGCTTGTAGCTCTCCTCTGGCAGCTGCTGACAGCAGGATGTCAGTGTATATGTCTGTGAGCTATGTCCTGGACTGCAGGGGGATGGGGCTAGAGTGCAGGGAGCAGAGAGACAGAAATTTCAGTTGCACGGCCTCACACACACAGAAATCCAAGATGGCGGCCCCAACCCATTAGTCAGAAGTTACAGGGTCGTGTCTAGGGGCAACTGAAATTGTGCATAGCAGGACTGATAGAGACAGGGTGGAATTATATCTGTGAAATGCTGTATTTTTGTTAATAACAGTGAATTAGAGAATGTGTTTTTGTTGTTTTCCCTGAGTACATTTAAGAAACGATAATCCTGGTGTATTATCCATTTTAATGCCTACATGTGGCCCTGAATTGACATGTAAATGTATTACTTGAATTATTGTATACATTGTTCTAGTATAAAATGCAATATAACTAATGTTCAAACCATAAAAAAGTGTGGTAAAATAAGCTTGATGGTAAAAAATGGCACAAAGTGTAGCAACAACCTTTATTATAATTTTAGGAATTTAGTATATATTGAAAAAACATATTTTCAAGTATTTACAGGATACATACTAGAATGAAGACACAGTAAAATATTTTAAACTTGCTCACGCTCCCAACCTCAACAATGTGAAAATTCTATATTAGTAGTTTAATTATCCAGTAATGGCAGGATGATGATGGCAAGAACATCTGCTCTCTCAGGAAATGGGTTTTATACTATTGTTGTAGCCTTTTGCAAACATTTGAGTACAGCACTCAAGAAATCCAAAAAAAAATAATACAATAAAATAGTTTAAAGGAAACCTACCATTTGGAAATGGTCGGTCTGACCCACACATACCTGCTCATATAATTCGTCCACTTCGTTATAAAAATAGATTCTTATATTTGCTAATCACAGCGCCTGGGCATTAGCATAATAAGGCAGGCATGTTGCGTGCCGTCTCTGCCTCCCCCCACCCTCCCTTCTTCTCTCCTGAGAACCGGTGACGTCACCGAGCCCTCGGGAGCATTAGGGTAGAATTAGGGTGGCTGTGCATGCTATCGCCAAAGTCTTGTGCTATCGCGAGACTTCGGCGAGGAGACTGTCGAAGCTTTGTGATAGCACAAGACTTTGGCGGTAGTACGTGCAGCCACCATGGGAGCCAGCCGCGAGACTTCGGCGGTCTCATAGCCGAAGTGTTGCGATAGCACGAGACTTCTGTAATAGTACGCGCAGCCACCCTGTGAGCCGGCGGGTGCACTTTACAGCCAGCGATGCACATGCCCTAATGCTCCTGAGGGCTCAGTGACATCACCGGCTCTCAGGAGCGAGGAAGGGAGGGTAGGGGGAGGCGGGGACGGCATGCAACATGCCTGCCCTATTATGCTAATGCCCAACTGCGCTGTGAAGCCCAGAGTGTGATTAGCAAATAAAATAATCTATTTTTATAACGAAACGGACAGATTATAGGCTTAACCAAAATATGTTCCTGCATCATCTCAGCTCAATTTATGTGGAGGTATATGTGGGTCAGAATGACCATTTCCAAATGGTAGGTTTCCTAAATATGTGGTCTTCTGGTAAACAGACTTTAAATTATTCATATACAATTTGGCCTTTACGCAAGATAAGTTCTGTATAAGGCACTGTATAAAAATTTCTGAAATACAACTTTCCACACAATATGGTTGAGATCCTTGGGATGGCCTTTTCTCCACTCGGTGGCACATCCCTCCCACATGCCAGAGTGAACTTTCTTTTTCCAGTACAGTATTCTTTATTAGGATGACAAAAGCAAGATTAAAAATTCCTAAACCTTGAAAGTGTATAACTTTATATTATATTGGACCTATTTGTAAGCCCTGGTATTGTGTAATATGAGGTACTATGCTTATGCTTAGGGCAAGGGTTCAAGCCAGCTATTGATGTAACACTGACTAGTCTGGTACAAAACGTTAGACTGCTGGGTGTCTACACAGGTTCACAGGCTGGACAAGCTGTCTACAAAACACGTACAGCTAGCCTCCCCGACATATTTTGTGGAGCTGGACTGTCTTCAGGATGTCTCAAGAGTGCACCCAGTCATCTTGAGGTTTCCGAAGAGGGAACCAGGGCCTGGTAAGACTGTATGGATTGAGTTTAAAACTGGTTTTGGGACTGTGACATATATGCTTGAAATCTGTGTAGATCTGGGGGTTCAAACCGGTAAAAGACTTTCCTTATTTCTGGCAGTTGTGGAAGAGTATGCCTGAAACTGCTCCTGCACAGTGTTCTGTACAACAGTCTGAAAGAGACAGTGCACAGCAGTCTCAGATAAAACTTCCTGAGGTGATGGTGGTGGAGTTTCACAGTCTGATAGTGTGAACTGTGACCATGATGGGCTGAATCCACAGAATGAGAAAGTACAGCTGGGACTTGTAGAGCCTAGTGGACTGTGCGAGAAAAATGAATTGCATTCAATAGCTTGTACTGAAATTGACACCGATGTAATGTCATGTTTTGTGAATAACCTGCCTTTAACCCATGATTACATCATACCGCCTCTTCAGGTAAATACAGAGTGTGAACAGGCAAGTAGAAGCGCAGCCAAATGTAATGAGGGTGTTAGCTCAAGTTTGCCCCTAGAGGTTGTGGATTGTAACATTGAAGATAGCGACACTAATACACTGGTTCCCCAAAATTAGACATCCCCCAGTCATTGCTACAGCTCCCACCACACCAAGCATTAGTATTAGTAGATCATTAAGATACTGCAAGAGGCTGTGACCTGGGTGAAGAATTCACTAGCAGTTGCATTGAAAATGTGCTACAAGCAGCTACCTAGACAAGAAAGGGTCATTGAAGGAAGGTGCTATTACTATAAATGAGAGATTGGGGCTAATGATTATAGAAGTTGATTTTTTTGTTCAACAATAAATGTGAAAAATAAAGACATCCCCTGAAAATAAGACCTGGTGTCTTGTTAGGAGCACTGTCTTATTTAAAGGAAAAGAGTAAAGTGTGCACTGATGACTCTGTACAGCTAGAGTGTGAAATGGCTGTAAGTGCCGATATTGTAGATCAGGCGGTGGCTGATGAAGTGTCCCATGCTCCCCAGGCTGTTCACACGACTACTGCCCTCCACCAGCATCCAAACCAACATGTGTCCGGATGTTATGACTTAAGTACTACTCTATATCCTTAATCTGGTACTGTTTATAAAAGTATTTTAATGATGAACTACAATTGTGCTCTTATAACCCATCGATTTAGAAAAGCCAAACATTCCTGAACTACATGAAACCCTCCACCCTGACTGCCGTCTAGACCAGATCTTCCAAATAGTTTCGGAGATGTGGATGCTACCCCTGGCTGCCCGGCCTCAGTGCATCCTGCAGCTGAACTCCGCCTCATACTCTTAATACTCACATATATCACAAGGCTCCTAAATTTACCTCCCTCCCCCACCCCACTCAAAAAAAAAAAAACAAGGAAAAGATATTGTCTGGAGTACAACCCCTAAGGTAGGAAATGCAGCCGCTACTCATTAATGAAATGTCCACAGTAAAGTCCCCCTTTACTGAAATGTCAACCAGCAGGATCCCCTTTTGCTGAAATGTCCACAGTAGGGTCCCCCTTTGCTGAAATGTCTACCGGCAGGGTCCCTGTTAAGATTGGTACACAAAAGACAGGGGATAGTGTGCCCTGAGCTTGCCCCAACCTCTGTCCCTTCCTATAGCCCCCCCACGCTAAACCGTGGGGCGACTACTTGAAGACTTCGAGATACGCTGGAATAAGTGTGGGAAGGAAAACAAACAGACTGACAAACATAAAACACAAAAGAATCGTAAACTAGCCGGAGTCACAACGAGAGGGAACGTCAATAGCAAAATCAGTAAGCAGAGAGTCAAAGTCAAAAACTAGCCGAGGTAACAACAATACAGATAAAGATACTGAGCAATACAACCTAGAGCAGCGAGTGGAGAAAGGGATTTTCAAACACTGGCACAGGTGACTAGTGAAGCTGCAATTTATGCAGCCAGAACTCCACCTCCAGAACCTGATAGGAGCTGGACAGCATCTGGGAATTAACCCCTCATGGTGCAGAAACAACCAGGCACCAAGCAGAGGTTCAAAGTCCCAGCCACTCCTAGACAGCGCGAGATCTTAGCAGCCGCTGCCCAGGACGAGAGGTGGAGTTTGCGCGGATACGCGCCGGGGTTCGGAGAACGCTGCTGGTACCACCAGAAGAACCAGAAGTCCCAGCAATCTCCCTAGCGAACCTGACAGTACCCCCCCCCTGACGGGGGGCCTTCGGACCCCTAGATCTTAAAGATGGCTTCTGAGGGTAGGTCTGATGAAATAACCTGAGTAACCGGGGAGCGTGAACATCTCTAGCCGGAACCCAAGACCTATCCTCAGGACCAAAACCTTTCCAATGGACCAGGTACTGCAGGGAGTTACCTACCCATCTGGAATTCACCACCTTTTCCACCTCAAATTCCAGATTCCCCTCCACAATAGATGGAGAAGGAGGGTTAGAAAGAGGCAAAACAGGCTCAACATAGCGCTTCAGAAGACTCTTATGGAAGGTGTTATGGACCCGCCACCCTGCTGGAAGTGTAATCTTGAAGGAAACCGGGTTAACAATATGAGTAACAACAAACGGACCCACAAACCTGGGCGCAAACTTCAAAGAGGGGACCTTCAATTTAAGGTTTTTTGTTGATAACCACACTTTATCCCCCACCACAAACGTATCGGATTTAGTGCGCCTTCTTTCAGTTTGTTGGACCATAGAATTTTGTGCCCTCTGAATATTCTCCTGAACTTGTGACCAGAGCGAGCGCAACTTGGATGTAATAGCTTCCGCTCGAGGAATATCAGAGACAGGCACAGATGAAAAAGAGAAACGTGGATGAAAACCATAATTGCAGAAAAACGGAGATACCTGTGTGGACGAACTACAGTGGTTATTAATAGCAAATTCTGCCAACGGAAGGAATCTCACCCACTGGTCCTGACTGTCCGAGACAAAGAGTCGCAGATATTGAATCATCTCCTGATTCATTCTCTCAGACTGACCATTAGACTCAGGGTGAAACGCAGACGAGAACGATAAATTAACTTCCAGTCTAGAACAAAATGCTCGCCAAAATTTGGAAACAAATTGTACGCCCCTATCTGACACAATATCATCTGGTATACCATGGAGGCGTACAATATTCTGTATAAACAATTCAGCCAATTCTTCAGCTGAAGGCAACTTTTTTAATGGAACAAAGTGTCCCATTTTAGAGAAACGGTCCACTACCACCCAAACCACTGAACAGCCTTGAGATGCTGGCAGATCAGTGACGAAGTCCATAGACACTTTAGACCATGGCCTGGTGGGAACTGGAAGCGGAAGAAGAGGCCCCTCAGGACGTCTCCTGGGAGTCTTTCCTTCGCGCACAGACCTGACAGGCTTGGACAAATGCGTGCACATCCTTAGTCATGTGAGGCCACCAGTAACTTCTCTTTAAGAGATCCAAGGTACTCCGCATTCCCGGATGACCAGCCAGTACCGAGCAATGCGTCTCCTCCAACACTCTCAAACGACAAGAAGGAGGAACAAATAATTTGCCTTCCGGAAGGTCTTTAGGTGCAGATCTTTGTCCTGCTAAAATTTGAGAGGAGAGGTGGGAGGAGACAGCTGCCAGCACAACCCCTGGAGACAAAATATTACTGTCAGCAGCCTCTGGAAGCTCAGAAGTCCCGAAGCTACGGGACAAGGCATCAGCCTTCACATTTTTTGACCCAGGTCGGTAGGTGACCACAAAATTAAAGCGAGAGAAAAACAAGGCCCACCTAGCCTGACGTGAGTTCAAGCGCTTAGCAGTATCCAAATATACTAAGTTCTTATGATCCGTGAGCACAGTTATCGGATGAAGAGCTCCCTCCAAAAAGTGTCGCCAGACTTCAAATGCCCACTTAATGGCAAGGAGCTCTCGATTACCAATATCATAATTCCTCTCACAAGAAGAAAATTTTCTAGAGAAATATGCACAGGGCCTAAGTCTGGTGAGAGTGGAAGACCCCTGAGACAACACTGCACCTACTCCTACCTCGGAGGCATCAACCTCCACAACAAACGGTAGAGAGAGGTCAGGTTGAACCAAAACCGGGGCTGACGAGAATGCCGCTTTTAGAGTTTCAAACGCTGAGTAAGCGGCAGGGGACCAATTGTTCGGATCAGCACCCTTACGGGTCAGATCCGTGAGGGGTTTGGCGATCACGGAAAAGCTCTTTATAAAGTTCCGATAATAGTTAGCGAAACCTAAAAAACGTTGTAAGGCCTTAAGATTGGTAGGCCGAACCCAGTCCGTGAGCGCCTGAACCTTACTCGGATCCATCTGTACATCAGAGGGAGTCACAACATAACCTAAGAAGGAAACCTTCTGGACGCAAAAAACACACTTTTCCAGCTTAGCGAAGAGGTGGTTTTTGCGCAACCTGGTAAGTACTTGGCGGAGATGTTGCTGGTGAGAAACCATATCAGGAGAGAAAATCAAAATATCGTCTAGATATACCACCATAAACACACCGATGTAATCATGAAAAATGGAGTTCATAAACCCTTGAAAAACCGCTGGGGCATTACTCAAACCAAAGGGCATAACCAGGTATTCAAAGTGCCCCAAAGGTGTATTAAATGCGGTTTTCCACTCATCCCCTTCTCGGATCCGAATCAGGTTATAAGCCCCTCTGAGATCTAATTTAGAGAAAACTTGGGCCCCAGAAACCTGATTTAAGAGATCCAGGATCAAGGGGAGAGGACCTGAGTTTTTTACCGTTATCTTATTTAATTCTCGATAATCAATACACGGCCGTAGACCACCATCTTTTTTCTCAACAAAAAAGAACCCGGCCCCAGTGGGCGACTCAGAGGGACGGATATGTCCGATTGCCAAACTCTCATCAATATAACTCTTCAGTGACTCCCGTTCTGGTACCGACAGGTTATATATACGACCCTTTGGCAATCTAGCATCAGGAAGAAGGTCAATTTTACAATCAAACTCCCTGTGAGGAGGAAGGACTTGGGACAAGGGTTTTGAAAACACATCTGAGTAATCAGAGAGAAAACCTGGAAGACTCTGATCTTCCGCCACTACTGTACATAATGAAACTTTGGACAGGTGATCCTTACAGTGAGGACCCCAATGAACCAGCTCCAGAGTTTCCCAATTAATTACCGGATTATGGATCCGGAGCCAGGGTAGACCAAGAATGACATTTTCAGACAAGTTTTCCATAACTAGGAAAGAACACCACTCTTCATGCATAGCTCCTACCATAAGCTTTATCTGCGGGGTTCGGAATTTGATCAACCCTGCCTGTAGAGGGGTCAAATCCGCACCCGACATCTGGATAGGAGTGGACAATGGAATCAATGACATGCAAAACTGAGAGACAAACTTATAATCGATTAAATTAGACGCAGCACCTGAATCCAAAAAGGGCGACCAGTGCAGGAAACAGACTGAAACTTAACTGTACAAGGTAAATACATTCTAGACACAATTGGGAGTACCTGAGCTCCTAAGCAGTCCCCCCGACTACTGCTTAGGAGCGGAAGTTTTCCTGCTGCTGCCTCTTGGAACAGGTGTTGACCAGATGATCAGGACTTCCACAGTAGAAACAAAGATGACGTCTCAGTCGATGTTGCTTCCGCTGTGCAGGAGAGATGCTATCCAGCTCCATGGATTCCAATTCTGGACTACCTGGAGACAGACTGGCCGCTGGCTGACAGTCAGAGGACACCCGAGGTGATCGCCTGGATCTTAGGCGACGATCAACTCGGATGACCAGAGTCATAGCATCATCTAATGTCTGAGGCTCGGCATAAGATAAGACTAAGTCCTGTACTCGGTCTGACAGTCCGGACATAAATTGGTCTTTTAGGGCGCAGTCATTCCATTGCGAGTCAGTCACATACTGTCTGAACTGGGCACAATAATCTTCTGCTGTCCGTTTTCCCTGACACAGAGATCTAAGGTGGGAAACTGCAAGTGCTCGGCGGTCAGGTTCGTCATAAATCTGGCCTAAAGCAGAAAAAAAAGCGTCAAGAGAAGAACGGGATGGAGAGTCAGGTGGGAGAGAAAAGGCCCAATTTTGCGGATCCCCACGCAGCAGGGAAATTACCACGCCCACCCTTTGAATCTCTGTGCCCGATGAACGAGGACGTAAGGAAAAATAAAGTTTACAGCCCTCCCGAAATGAAAAAAATTTCTTACGGTCACCAAAAAACACGTCAGGGAGAGGAACCTTAGGTTCAGGTGTGGGTGGCAGTGGATCCTGCGGTGATGTCTGCCGCGGAACCTGCATAGATTCCTGAATTTGGAGACGGGAGGCTAGATCCTGAACAAACTGAGTTAGGGTCTGGACCTGAGTGACCACAGCTGACAAAGGCTCCATGGGAGGAGAGAATGTAGCAGGTCGGATACAGGATGCAGACCTATGTGTGGCCAGTGTTTCTGTTAAGATTGGTACACAAAAGACAGGGGATAGTGTGCCCTGAGCTTGCCCCAACCTCTGTCCCTTCCTATAGCCCCCCCACGCTAAACCGTGGGGCGACTACTTGAAGACTTCGAGATACGCTGGAATAAGTGTGGGAAGGAAAACAAACAGACTGACAAACACAAAACACAAAAGAATCGTAAACTAGCCAGAGTCACAACGAGAGGGAACGTCAATAGCAAAATCAGTAAGCAGAGAGTCAAAGTCAAAAACTAGCCGAGGTAACAACAATACAGATAAAGATACTGAGCAATACAACCTAGAGCAGCGAGTGGAGAAAGGGATTTTCAAACACTGGCACAGGTGACTAGTGAAGCTGCAATTTATGCAGCCAGAACTCCACCTCCAGAACCTGATAGGAGCTGGACAGCATCTGGGAATTAACCCCTCATGGTGCAGAAACAACCAGGCACCAAGCAGAGGTTCAAAGTCCCAGCCACTCCTAGACAGCGCGAGATCTTAGCAGCCGCTGCCCAGGACGAGAGGTGGAGTTTGCGCGGATACGCGCCGGGGTTCGGAGAACGCTGCTGGTACCACCAGAAGAACCAGAAGTCCCAGCAATCTCCCTAGCGAACCTGACAGTCCCCCTGTGCTGAAATGTCTACCAACAGGGTCCCTCTTTACTGAAATGTCTACTCCAGATGCCCCCCTTTAATGAAATGTCCACTCCAGATGCCCTCCTTTAATGAAACGTCCACTCCAGATACCCCCTTTAATGAAACGTCCACTCCAGATGCCCCCCTTTAATGAAACGTCCACCTCGGATGCCCCCCTTTAATGAAACGTCTACTCCAGATGCCTCCCTTTAATGAAACATCCACTCCAGATGTCCCCCTATAATGAAATGTTCACACTAGATGCTCCCCCCATCATTACTGTTATGTCCACAGCCGAGCTCTCTTCAATAAAAATTAAAAAAAGCTTTACTCACCTTCCGGCATCTTCTCCCCGGGCCCCTCTTCTCCGCCTTCCATCCCATGGCCGCAACACTGCTGTATCATAGTGATGTGCCCGGGCCGGAAGAGCAGAAGATGGAGCCATGGGACCGAGGAGAAGAAGCCAGAAGGTGAGCATAGTTGTTTTTTTTTTGACTGACGGTGGATCTTCATATAGGGCCCGGGTATGGGCAGATGTGGGCCCCTCCCAAGCCAAAGGCCCCACCCATACTGCCTATATGACGTTCCGCCATTGAGACCAGGTTGTCAATAGTTATGAGGCCAATAAAGAGCATGACAATGTATTTTGGTTGTTATACACTTGAACATCACATTCACTTTTCTTTGTAGGTTTCAAGGTGAGACCAGAAGTATTGAAACTGTGGTGTAGGCTTATACTCTAATTATAATTTACTGCATCAAAAGTTTCCCAAAAATGTGACCAGTCTTAACCTGACCAGTGTGAACGTGTCAACCTCACATCACACATGATCGCATCAAGTCTGAATATGTGTATGAACATGGTGGAAGCGCTACTCCAAGTCAAGCAAATATATGCCTGGTTAGCTTTAGCAGTAAATTTGGGTGTATAATGAGTATGTTGCCCAATGAGCACTAATAAGCATCCAGCCAGAAGTCCTCTGTAAGGATCTGGTGCAGACTTCCCACAATGGCTCCACCCTGAGGAAGGGACAGGCCATGCCAGGCCAGTTGTGATCTAAAATACTGTATGTTTTTGTGGTGCCTGGCAGTAGGCCAAGACCTGGTGAGGTAGGGAACCTCTGTATAGTCAGTGCCGGTACTCTTCTGACAGTAAGTACTAGACTAACAAGTGTGACACCAATTTGATACAAGTTCTGGCTTGAACCCATACATTCAGCACAAGTATAGTATCCTGCACTATTTACAGGGCACGATACCAGAGCCTTCAAATAGGTTCATTAAGGTTCATTCACTAGAAAGGATTATGATTTTTAAAAGGAAGTCTACCATGCAAAAAAGCAAAAAAAATGCTAGAAATACTCACCTCCGCTCCTCTCCACCTTAATTCAGGCGGTGTCCTCCGCTAGTCTTGACACGCCAGGATTACCTAGAAAAGAAAGTTATAATTAGCAGCATGGAGTGTGGGGACAAGATGTCCGATGCTCTGGGCTGCTATTATGCATTCCCCTGCACCTCCCTCTCCCATAAATCTTGTCCCTGTACTTTGTGCTAATTTTAACTTTCTTTTCTAGGTGATCCTGGTGTGTCAAGACTAGCGGAGTTCAGCTCCCGGATCAAGGTGAAGAGGAGCAGAGATGAGTATTTGTAGCATTTTTTTGTTTTTTCACATGGTTGAGTTCCTTTAATCTCAGTTCTACAACCCTGTTTTGTGGCAATGTGCCAGATGGGTTTTAGTTTGTCAAATTGTAGCTATGCAGGCAGGTCATGCTGACATTTACAGAAAGTAACATTTTTTGAAATGTTGAATAACTTGAAATGTTTTACAAAGTCACTTCTCTGTAAGCTATATTGTATGTAAGGCAGTAGTATAAAATACAAACGAAAATAGCATTGAGCACTTAGAATCAAGTGCAAAGAATCCTTATCTGGTATCCTTGCACAAAAGCCAAAAGCTTTCCCTTCCTATTCTGAAACACACTATACATGACTCAGCACTCTAAGAAAAGTATTTTACTTGGCAGATGAATTATAAACTTATCTTATAATGCATTACTTATAAGTGGATAAGAGCCAAAGGGCAGCAGGTTGAACAACAAGCCCCTATTTTTGGTGCTCAATGGGAAGCAATACTATCCCACGTATCTGCTACAATGCCAACTTGTTAACCTCTTAACACACAATGACATTAGCGAATGTTATGGAGTGCCTGTACTCAGCGCACCATGAAGTTCCTCAACGTCATGGGGATTGCACAGTCCTAGAACCAGAATCTTTGTGTTCCATGCAGGAGGACGGCTATATGTGCAAAGGGTGACTGGTATGATAAACTGATAATAAACTACGGTAAAGCAGTGTATTAATTTGATTTCATGTGATCACTTGTTGTTCAAGTCCCAGAGGAGGACAAAAAAAAAGGAAAAGGAAATAAAAATTAAAACACAATAAAAGTCTCCTAAATGCCCCATTCAGTATAAGGCTATATTCACACAATGTATGCCAGCCGCACCATAGTACGGTGGGCACATGTCGGTGCCGGGGAGAGGACGAGAGCTGCTCATCCCCACCCCTCTCCATAGTAATATATGGTGCACGGCGCCATATTCCAGGGGAAGGCTATGGAACAGTACCACCCCCGTACAGTGCTGTGCGCCCATTACCGTGTATGGGGGACCTATATACGTTGTATATACGTTGGCTGTATATACGTCCCCCATACGTTCGTGTGAATGTAGCATAAGGCTGCATTCAAATAAACATATGAAAACGCCCATATATACGGGTAGCATACGGCCACATTCGTTGGGCCCCACGCAAGTGAACCATATAAAAATACAGAGAATGTCCTCATGTGTTTCTGTCTGTAGGCCCCATAGAATCTATGGGAATGTAAAAAATACAGGTTACTTACAGTTCTGCACCGTATGCTGCCGTATATATGTGTTCTGACACCATCAATCAGTCCCCGTGAACGAGATGTCAGACAGCTAAACTCTTTTACTATCAATGCATTGCAGTGGGTCCTTTTCTACTTTTATTAATAGGATCAGTGTGAAACTCCAAGAAAATAACAATATTTAGTACAAGGTACACAGCATATATCAGTACATTACATTCTGTAAGATATATGAATTATATAATAACTCCCTGTCTGTTCTGTAATGTGGAAAACAACAGATTTACTAATTGTCTAAGAGTAGTAGTAGTCTAGCTTCTATGGAGCAAGATGGCTGCTGAAGAGGCATAGGGCCAGGCTACAGAAAAGCATGATGGGAAACTAAGGAAGCCTAAATAGAAAAAGGTTAGTCTGCACAGAAACATGAGGCAAAATAAATGTGTCAGGGCCGAGAGTCTGTAGACCCTTTGGACCGCCGCGGGAGATGGTACTAGCCAACACCTGGGACCGGAGTCAAAGTGGCACCTGGTCTTCACCAGATCGTCTTGCTGCGGCGGGGTACCACCAGGTCGTTCCACAGGTGCGACTGGTCCGCGGTGGCAGCCAAGGTAGTAATTCAGGAGACAGTCTGTACCCAGGGAGACAGCAGGAGAACAGCACAGGAAAGCTCACTAGGAATCGCAGGAGCTGGCACACGGATCAGGGACACAGCAACGGACTGGCACACGGATCAGGATACACAGCAGTGGACTGGCACACGGATCAGGATACACAGGAACGCAGGATACACAGGAACGCAGGATACACAGGAGGGATTTCTTATCAGGTTATGGCTTGAAGATCCGGCAAGGGTCCCAGGAAGAGGCAGGAATTTAAGTGGGAAGACGGCAGACCAGCGGCAATTATCGTCGCATTGGCGCTTTAAAACATTGCGACCCGGCGCGTGCGCCCTAGGAGACGGGGACGTGCATGCTGAACCGGGGGAACCACAGAGACCGACGCTGGAGCCAGGAGAGGTGAGTTCAGCTGGGCTCCACGGGGCACACGAAGGAACATGGGTGCTCCCATGATCCAAGACAGGGATCAAGACAGAAATTATCAACAGGTGGAGCCGTGACATCGGCTATCGGTTGCCAACACAGGACAGTTAAAATTCGTGTAAATGCAGCCTAAAACTCACAAACCACTTAATCCACATAAAAAGTGAAAATCGCTACACAAACCACACCAAACCCTTTGTGCCAATAAAATTATGATTGATGTGGATCCAACCAAACAAAAAATATGATAAAAAGTGATCAAAAAGTCATTTGAGCCATCATGATACCAATAAATATACCAACATTCCGAGAGAGAAAGATCTGGACCGCTCATAAGCTCATAAGCTCACTAACCACTTCACAGTGACCTCGTTTTGGTGAGTCTCTATTGAGTGCTGCATTACATGGCATCAACCATTGCCACCACACAGCGCCAGCAGGGATTATGTTTCTGGGCCCTGGGTCCACCCCAGAAATGCAGCACAGATACAATGGACACCATGCAGTAATGCACTGTGTGAACAGGTCTGGAATGCTCACCATTCCATATGGTCTCAGAAACTGGCTACTTTGCAGTCTCCTGTGATTTAAAGTAGAGATATAATGGAGAAAGGGGCACTCCTATAGTGTAGTATTTTTGTGAAACTGAAGTAGTAAATAGTAGTGAGACTACTAAACTTGTGGAGTTGTGCAGCTGGGTACAATTCCAATAACCGCTTAGGTCTATGTGTCTATGCACACGTCTGCATCTTCCTGCTGCCACTCTCCCGGGACAGTTCTTTCTCCAATGTGAAAAGCTGCTCACAGAGGTTGTGGATCCATAAGGAAGTAGGTGATGAGCGTTTTACGGCGCTTGAAGACTCCTGAACATAAGACGATGCCGTCTATCAGGGATTTTAGTAGCTCCTCTAAGTACTCATTTACTCACCTGAGTATTGTGTCATGTATGGTACATATGAAGGAATTGAATTTATTTAGGATTGTTACTGTGACTAATGCCTGTGTGGCTGGAAACCTTATCTAGCTTTCTTGCCTGTTTAAACACTGGCTTCTTTCCTGATGCTGTTGTTGGATGCCAATACAAATGATTTGATTTGTCATCTGTACACCTGTTTTATGCCAAAATAACAGATATCAGCTCATTTCACAAACATTATAATTTCATCAGTCTCAAGAATGAGAGGACAATGATAAATAGAAGGAATATGCAGGTAGCTATTATAGGATGTCTGCCTACTGTTAGATACAGAAACATTTTAGTTTTTCCTTAACATACTAAAGCAAATAATGTATTAAATTAATTCTGAGCCTTTTATATGGTTGCAGTATTTTATAGAGTTTTCCCCGGATGGTTAAGGCCATGTCACATGACTGTAATGTGGGCATATTTCTACACTCTCATTCAGGTCTTGTCTTGTCAGTGTCAATGCTCAACTCTTGTCAAGGAATAGTAGTTCAAACAGAATGAGTGGTCTCACCACCTGTTCACAGGTTAAAAATTGAAGATCGCCCAGGTACGCTGCTTTACTTTCCGTCTCCCTCCTATGGATCCAAAGCCAGTCCTCGTATCACACCCGTAAACGTGGGGTACTGTAAATCCTATACCAGGGAGCAAATGAAAAGATAGTGCAGACCTCCAGGGTAAAGAAAGGATTTTTATTTGTGTATACTCACAAAGTATCAGTAAAAACGTGTGTATCAGTAAAAGCATGTAGCGACAAACACCTCGCCCGACCCAGGTTTTGCCTCTTCAGGCTTCTTCCGGGGCATCCATTAGACACATATCCAGGTCTTTGATGCCACATATATCATCTTCAATGTCTAGCAAAAAGAGATGAGCGAACATACTTGTCCGAGCTTGATGCTCGTTCGAGCATTAGCGTACTCGAAACTGTTCGTTGCTCGGACGAATACTTCGCCCGCTCGAGAAAATGGCATCTCCCGCCGTTTTGCTTTTTGGCGGCCAGAAACAGAGCCAATCACAAGCCAGGAGACTCTGCACTCCACCCAGCATGACGTGGTACCCTTACACGTCGATAGCAGTGGTTGGCTGGCCAGATCAGGTGACCCTGGAATAGACTAGCCCCTGCCTGCGCTGCTCGGATCATTCTGTGTCTGGATGCCGCTAGGGAGAGAGCTGCTGCTGGTCAGGGAAAGCGTTAGGGTGTTCTATTAGAATAGTGTTAGGCAGGAGTGATTCTACAAGAACCCAACAGCCCTTCTTAGGGCTACAATAACGTTATACATTTTTTTTTTTTATTTGCAGCTAGTACCATATTGTGAGGAATTTGCAGGGGGACTTGCTACCGTTGTGTTTAGCTCTTAGTGACACATATATCCACCTCAAACACCAAAGTGGGACAATTTATTAGGGGTTTGATTTCAATTAGGCACAGTCTGCCAGTTTCTTTTTATTTTACGTTTATTTTTTCATAACTCAGCGTCATCTCATCTGGCATAGCAGTGTGCTTTCATACTTGGCTAGAAAATAGCCATAGGAGAATCCAAACGGCTTACTTAGGCCTACAATAGCGTTATATATTTTATTTCTGGTTGATCTGCTGGTGGCTGGCCTTGCTGTAGTGCATCTACTACCATATTGTGAGGAATTTGCAGTGAGACTTGCGACCGTTGTGTTTAGTGCTTAGTGACGCACATATCCATCGCAAAGACCGAAGTGGGACAATTTATTAGGGGTTGGATTTCAATTAGGCACAGTCTGCCACTTACTTTTTATTTTACGTTTATTTTTTCATAACTCAGCGTCATCATCTCATCTGGCATAGCAGTGTGCTTTCATACTTGGCTAGAAAATAGCCATAGGAGAATCCAAACGGCTTACTTAGGCCTACAATAGCGTTATATATTTTATTTCTGGTTGATCTGCTGGTGGCTGGCCTTGCTGTAGTGCATCTACTACCATATTGTGAGGAATTTGCAGTGAGACTTGCGACCGTTGTGTTTAGCGCTTAGTGACGCACATATCCATCGCAAAGACCGAAGTGGGACAATTTATTAGGGGTTGGATTGAAATTAGGCACAGTCTGCCATTTACTTTTTATTTTATGTTTATTTTTTCATAACTCAGCGTCATCTCATCTGGCATAGCAGTGTGCTTTCATACTTGGCTAGAAAATAGCCATAGGAGAATCCAAACGGCTTACTTAGGCCTACAATAGCGTTATATATTTTATTTCTGGTTGATCTGCTAGTGGCTGGCCTTGCTGTAGTGCATCTACTACCATATTGTGAGGAATTTGCAGTGAGACTTGCGACCGTTGTGTTTAGCACTTAGTGACGCACATATCCATCGCAAAGACCGAAGTGGGACAATTTATTAGGGGTTGGATTTCAATTAGGCACAGTCTGCCACTTACTTTTTATTTTACGTTTATTTTTTCATAACTCAGCGTCATCATCTCATCTGGCATAGCAGTGTGCTTTCATACTTGGCTAGAAAATAGCCATAGGAGAATCCAAACGGCTTACTTAGGCCTACAATAGCGTTCTATATTTTATTTCTGGTTGATCTGCTGGTGGCTGGCCTTGCTGTAGTGCATCTACTACCATATTGTGAGGAATTTGCAGTGAGACTTGCGACCGTTGTGTTTAGCGCTTAGTGACGCACATATCCATCGCAAAGACCGAAGTGGGACAATTTATTAGGGGTTGGATTTCAATTAGGCACAGTCTGCCATTTACTTTTTATTTTACGTTTATTTTTTCATAACTCAGCGTCATCTCATCTGGCATAGCAGTGTGCTTTCATACTTGGCTAGAAAATAGCCATAGGAGAATCCAAACGGCTTACTTAGGCCTACAATAGCGTTATATATTTTATTTCTGGTTGATCTGCTGGTGGCTGGCCTTGCTGTAGTGCATCTACTACCATATTGTGAGGAATTTGCAGTGAGACTTGCGACCGTTGTGTTTAGCGCTTAGTGACGCACATATCCATCGCAAAGACTGAAGTGGGACAATTTATTAGGGGTGGATTGAAATTAGGCACAGTCTGCCATTTACTTTTTATTTTATGTTTATTTTTTCATAACTCAGCGTCATCATCTCATCTGGCATAGCAGTGTGCTTTCATACTTGGCTAGAAAATAGCCATAGGAGAATCCAAACGGCTTACTTAGGCCTACAATAGCGTTATATATTTTATTTCTGGTTGAGCTGCTGGTGGCTGGCCTTGATGTAGTGCATCTACTACCATATTGTGAGGAATTTGCAGGGAGACTTGCGACCGTTGTGTTTAGCGCTTAGTGAGCACATATCCATCGCAAAGACCGAAGTGGGACAATTTATTAGGGGTTGGATTGAAATTAGGCACAGTCTGCCATTTACTTTTTATTTTACGTTTATTTTTTCATAACTCAGCGTCATCTCATCTGGCATAGCAGTGTGCTTTTATAGTTGGCTAGAAAATAGCCATAGCAATAGGATAGCATCGTTTGGTTTTAAAAACTAAAAAACACAAAAAAAAAAAAAAAAAAACACACAAAAAAAAAAAAAATTAAAGTTATAACTTTCATTTTCAAAATGTTTAACCCGCGGGCTAGGGGTAGAGGACGAGGGCGGGGACGTGGGCATCCAACTACTGCAGGGGTCAGAGGCCGTGGTCCTGGGCGGGGTGAGACACTACCTGCTGATGAGGGAGCAGGGGAACGCCGCAGAGCTACACTCCCTAGGTTCATGTCTGAAGTTACTGGGACTCGTGGTAGAGCACTGTTGAGGCCAGAACAGTGCGAACAGGTGATGTCGTGGATTGCAGACAATGCTTCGAGCAATTTGTCCACCAGTCAGTCTTCCACGCAGTCCACCCATGTCACCGAAATCGGCACTCCTCCAGCTCCTGCACCTCAGCCTCCTCCCCCCCAGTCTGCCCCCTCCCAGGAAAATTTGGCATTTGAACCGGCATACTCTGAGGAACTGTTTTCTGGACCCTTCCCACAGTCACAAACCACTTGTCCGGTTGCTGCTGAGCAATATTCCGATGCCCAGGTTTTCCACTAGTCGCAGTCTGTGGGTGATGATGACCTTCTTGACGTAGTGGAAGAAGTGTGTAAAGAGGTGTCGGACGATGAGGAGACACGGTTGTCAGACAGTGGTGAAGTTGTTGTCAGGGCAGGAAGTCCGAGGGGGGAGCAGACTGAGGGATCGGAGGATGATGAGGTGACAGACCCAAGCTGGGTTGAGAGGCCGGGTGAACACAGTGCTTCTGAGACGGAGGAGAGTCCTCGACCAGAACAGGTTGGAAGAGGCAGTGGTGGGGCCAGACGGAGAGGCAGGGCCAGAGCTGGTGCATCAGCGCCAAATGTGTCACGTAGTGAAGCTCCCGTGGCGAGGGCTCCCGCGGCGAGGGCTAGATTTTCAGAAGTCTGGAGGTTCTTTAAGGAAACACCGGATGACCGACGGCCTGTGGTGTGCAACCTTTGCCAAACCAGGATCAGCAGGGGTTCCACCACTACTAGCTTAACTACCTCCAGTATGCGCAGGCATATGAATGCTAAACACCCCACTCAGTGGCACCAAGCCCGTTCACCTCCGGCCGTGCACACCACTGCTCCTTCCCCTGTGTCAGCTGATAGTCAGCCCCCTGCCCAGGACCCTGGCACAAAAACCTCATCGTCGCCTCCACGATCCTCCACAGCATCCACCAGCGTTCAGCTCTCCATACCCCAGACGCTGGAGCGGAAAAGGAAATATAGTGCAACCCACCCGCACGCCCAAGCCCTTAATGTCCACATCTCCAGATTGCTTAGCCTGGAGATGCTGCCCTATAGGCTAGTAGAGACCGAGGCCTTTCGCAACCTCATGGCGGCGGCCGCCCCTCGGTATTCGGTCCCCAGCCGCCACTACTTTTCCCGATGTGCCGTCCCAGCCCTGCACCAGCACGTGTCAGACAACATCATCCGTGCCCTGACCAACGCCGTTTCTGACAAGGTCCACCTGACCACGGACACGTGGACGAGTGCTGCCGGGCAGGGCCACTATATATCGCTGACGGCACATTGGGTTAACTTGGTGGAGGCTGGGACCGAGTCTGACCCTGCGGCTGGTCATATACTGCTGACGCCAAGGATTGCGGGGCCTACCTCGGTCCAGGTCTTTCAGGCCTACTATGCCTCCTCCTCCTCCCACCCCTCCTCCACCTCCTCCTCCGAACTACCATCCGTGGGCATGGCGCCATCAGTCGCTAGCTCTAGGCACAGCAGCAGTGCCGTCGCTAAGCGACAGCAGGCGTTGCTCAAACTGCTGAGCCTAGGCGATAAAAGGCACACTGCCCAAGAACTATTACAGGGCATCACGGCGCAGACTGATCTGTGGCTGGCACCACTGAACCTGAAGCCAGGCATGGTTGTGTGTGACAACGGCCGTAACCTGGTGGCGGCTCTGCAACTCGGCAGACTGACACATGTGCCATGCCTGGCCCATGTGTTAAATCTCATAGTTCAGCGTTTCCTCAAGACATACCCCAATCTGTCTGATTTGCTCACGAAGGTGCGCCGCATCTGTGCGCATTTCAGGAAGTCCAGCACAGATGCTGCCACTCTCAGGGCAGCGCAGCGCCGCCTCCAACTGCCCGCTCACCGACTGTTGTGCGACGTGCCCACGAGGTGGAATTCAACATTAACCGAGTTATCCAGAGTTTACCAGCAGCGCAGAGCGATTGTAGACTGCCAGATGTCAACTTCCACCAGAACTGGTAGTCAGGTCAGTCAGCTTCCTCAAGTCTACAATGAGGAGTGGACGTGGATGTCTGATATGTGTCAGGTGCTGAGTAACTTTGAGGAGTCAACACAGATGGTCAGTGGCCTCACCATCATCAGCCTCACCATCCCGCTGCTTGGCCTGTTGAAAAACTCTCTGATCAGCATGAAGTCGGAAGCTTTGCACTCGTCACAAGAGACGGGGGAAGAAGATTCCCTTGTTGATAGCCAAAGCACCCTCAGGTCTGTTTCTCAGCGCATATCGGAGGAGGTGGAGGAGGATGAGGAGGAAGAGGAGGAGAATGTTGGCGAGACACAAGAGGGGACCATTGTTCAGTCCTTCACTGTTCAGCGTGTATGGGCAGAAGAAGAGGAGTTGGAGGAGTTGGAGGAGGAGGAAATGGGCAGTCAGGCCAGTGAGGGGAGTGAATTCTTGCGCGTTGGGACTCTGGCGCATATGGCAGATTTCATGCTAGGCTGCCTATCCCGTGACCCTCGCGTTCAAAGAATTTATTCCAGCACGATTACTGGGTATTCACTCTCCTGGACCCACGGTACAAGCAAAATCTTTCCACTCTCATCCCTGGAGAGGAAAGGAGTGTGAGAATGCATGAATACCAGCAGGCCCTGGTGCACAAGCTGAAACAGTATTTCCCTTCTGACAGCGCTAGCGGCAGAGTGCGTAGTTCTGCGGGACAAGTTGCGAGGGAGAGTAGGCCAGCAGGCAGCTTGTCCAGCACTGGCAAGGGTACGCTTTACAAGGCTTTTGCAAGCTTTATGTCACCCCAGCAAGACACTGTCACCTGTCCCCAGTCTCGGCAGAGTAGGGCTGATCTTTACAGAAAGATGGTGAGGGAGTACGTAGCTGACCATACCATCGTCCTAAATGATCACACAGCTCCCTACAACTACTGGGTTTCAAAGCTGGACATGTGGCACGAACTGGCGCTGTACGCCTTGGAGGTTCTTGCCTGCCCTGCCGCTAGCGTGTTGTCCGAGCGGGTTTTCAGTGCAGCTGGTGGCATCATCACCGATAAGCGTACACGCCTGTCGACTGACAGCGCTGACAGGCTGACGCTTATTAAGATGAATAAAGCCTGGATTTCTCATAATTTCCAATCTCCACCAGGTGAAGGAAGCTCAACCTGAATAATTTATGCACTCCTCCTCCTCATTTTCCTCCTTCTCCTCCTCTTTGTACACTAAAGCAGAGGAAACTGGCTATTTTTTGACAGGGCCCACTGGCTCTAGCTATAGTACTTTATGCATTTAATTTTTCTGGAGGGCCACCTACCCGGTCCTCTGTTTTAAACAATTTTTGGGACTGCCACATACAGGCACTCAATCTATTCAATTTTTCTGGAGGGCCACCTACCTGCTCCTCTGGTTTGAAAACTTTTTTGGACTGCCACATACAGGCACTATCCAAATTAAATTGTCTCCATAGCAGCCTCCACACGTTGTCTCCATTGCTACCTCCAAAAGTCGTCCATATAGCTGCCTCCATACATCGTCCCCTTATCAAACAAGGTGTGTCAGGCAGAAATTTGGGTTGTTTTCATGGATTCCACATCAAAGTTGTTAACTTTGTCGCCACCCTGCTGTGTTATCCACAAAATATACTGGCAAACTTTTATGATTAACCGATATTATTTCAGCGCTTCTTGCGCATCTGTTGATTACACTGCTGTGTAATCCACAAAATATACTGCCAAACTTTTACCATTTACGGATATTATTTCAGCGCTTCTTGCGCATCTGTTTACATTCCCCTCACCCGCCATATCCCAAACTTATAAGAACGCTACTACACTTAACTTGGTGGAGGCTGGGACCGAGTCTGACCCTGGGGCTGGTCATATACTGGCGACGCCGAGGATTGCGGGGCCTACCTCGGTCCAGGTCTCAAAGGCCTACTATACCTCCTCCTCCTCCCACCCCTCCTCCACCTCCTCCTCCTCCGAATTACCATCCGTGGGCATGGCGCCATCAGTCGGTAGCTCTAGGCACAGCAGCAGTGCCGTCGCTAAGCGACAGCAGGCGGTGCTCAAACTGCTGAGCCTAGGCGATAAAAGGCACACCGCCCAAGAGCTATTACAGGGCATTCCACATCAAACTTGTTAACTTTGTCGCCACCCTGCTGTGTAATCCACAAAATATACTGGCAAACTTTTATCATTTACCGATATTATTTCAGCGCTTCTTGCGCATCTGTTTACATTCCCCTCACCCGCCATATCCCAAACTTATAAGAACGCTACTACACTTGATCTTATACAAAAGGTTCTTAGAAGTGCTGTTTGGGGAGTAGCCTAGAGACAGGGGCTTGGATTGGCGAAAGCTCGCCTGGCAGCGGAGCGCCAGCTCCATCCCAAGATCCAACTAACATAGTTTTAACTGCAGCACCTTTAATCTACTACTAGTTTACTGCCTCCATAATAATAATAATAATAATCTTTATTTATATAGCGCCATCATATTCCGTAGCGCTTTACAAATCATAGGAAACAAATACAAATGTAATATAACAGAGCACAACATTTGTATGGAACAACAGGAGTGAGGTCCCTGCTCGCCAGAGCTTACGGTTTATGAAGATGATGGGGTAACACGAGGTAAAAGAATATTTAATGGTCAAGCCATTCTTCTTAGGGAATAGAACAAAATATAATAAATGGAATTGCTGTCGCTTGAACCACTCAGCCGTCATCTTATATACCAGGTCCAGGGTGAATGGGACTGCAGAGAAGTCTGGTGCCTGTTGGTTGCTGGATAACAGATGGGAGGACGACACAGGACGGGTTAGTAGAAGAGTTAAAACTTCATGCAGTTAATGAGTGTTATAGGCTTGCCTAAAGAAATGGGTTTTAAGAGCACGTTTGAAACTTTGGCGGTTAGGTATTAGTCTGATAGTCCGGGGCAGAGCATTCCATAGAATTGGTGCAGCTCTAGAGAAGTCTTGGAGACGCGAGTGGGAGGTCCGCACTAGGGTAGAGGTTAATCTAAGATCACTGGCGGATCTAAGAGCACCGGTTGGGCGATAGACTGCGATAAGAGAGGAGAGGTAGGGGGGTGCAGCATTATACAGAGCTTTATGGATGAGGGTTATTATTTTAAACTGTATTCGAAAGGAGACTGGCAGCCAGTGCAGCGACTGGCATGAACTGTAGGCATACATGGTCCCCTTATCAAACGAGCTGTGTCAGGCAGAATTTTGGGTTGTTTTCATGGCTTCCACAACAAACTTGTTAACTTTGTCGCCACCCTGCTGTGTAATCCACAAAATATACTGGCAAACTTTTATCATTTACCAATATTATTTCAGCGCTTCTTGCGCATCTGTTTACATTCCCCTCACCCGCCATATCCTAAACTTATAAGAACGCTACTACACTTGATCTTATACAAAAGGTTCTTAGAAGTGCTGTTTGGGGAGTAGCCTAGAGACAGGGGCTTGGATTGGCGAAAGCTCGCCTGGCAGCGGAGCGCCAGCTCCATGCCAAGATCCAACTAACATAGTTTTAACTGCAGCACCTTTAGTCTACTACTAGTTCACTGCCTCCATACATGGTCCCCTTATCAAACGAGCTGTGTCAGGCAGAATTTTGGATTGTTTTCATGGCTTCCATGTTAACTTTATCGCCACCCTGCTGTGTAATCCACAAAATATACTGGCAAACTTTTATCATGTACCGATATTATTTGAGCGCTTCTTGCTCACCTCCTTTGGTTCCTCTCTGCCACCCATTGGTTTGAAGCCTGAGTCCATTTAGGGTATGTCGCCATGCCACTCTCTAGCCTGCCGCTGCTGCCGCTGCCTCTGCATACCGTCCCCTATAGTGTCAGGGTCAATTATTGGATGTTTTAGATGCTATCTAGCTTCATTCTGTCACTCTGTCATGGCCATGCTGTTGCCCATAATTTTGGCATAATGGTGCGTTTAAGCAGCCTCAGAGGCATCCATGCATGCTGCCCCTGCTGTTTCCTGTCCATTTCCGTGGTGTTTCCATCCTTTTCTGAGGTTCCCAGGTGTTTGGCCAAGCTTCCCTGTGCAGAGCCTTGGTCCCCTTGAAAAATGCTCGAGTCTCCCATTGACTTCAATGGGGCTCGTTATTCGAGACGAGCACTCGAGCATCGGGAAAAGTTCGTCTCGAATAACGAGTACCCGAGCATTTTAGTGCTCGCTCATCTCTACTAGCAACCTCTTTCATGAAAGTTTGTATGCTGAATGGACTCCAGGAAGTTGTTCATGTTGTTGTGTATGACTTTTACTTTTGTCTTATTTAGCTATACAAGCACATACTGAGATCTAAGATTATAACATTTCATGTTGTCCTGTGGCCCTTTGTCATTTATTATTGATTTCTGTCTGGGTCTGTGCTCTGTTTTTAAAGATGAATGAATAAAGTATGCATTTGTATTTTTTGGTTTATTAACTTTTATTAATCAGTATTGTACTGTAAATTTGTGTAAAATACACATCACTGAGATTTTTATCTTAAGGTCTCCTTCACCCTGTTCAGTATTATAATTATATGTAAAGGTTTTTTAACAATTAATTTATTCAATAAGTATAGATCATGCAATATATTTTTGGTATGTTATTGGAAGAGTTTGATCGTTGAGTATGAGCTTGAAGCAATATTTTGTATTAACATTTTTCTGTTCTATTGAAGTTGCTGAAAAGTGATCCACCAGCACAGTGACTGGAACTGTTAAATTAGCTTCATATCAACTGATGACAACTGTCACTTTCTCAGCACATATTACTAATAAATTGCCAATTTGTGGTCAGTTCCTGTGAAAAATGACAATCCATGCGATAGTGAATGTCAGCATTATTAAGAAAAAAAGCATTTTGAACAATTTTTTTTTAAACTATAGATTTACTATTTGGCCATTTTTAGTTTTTGGATAAAAATGTTCTATGTATCTTGTATGTTAAAATAATTAAAATTATATATAATTATATATATTGATATCCAATAAAATTGTTAAAATTATGACTTATAGTAAATGCCATATTTTTTGTTTCAATTGTAATAATACCATTTCTAGGTTCATCAAGAATGAATGCACAAGCCTATAAAGCACTTCATGTATGTAGCAAAGCTATGTGTAACCTGCAGCTGCACAAAGAATACCCACCTTTCTGTATGTAATAGTCATAGATAGTCTCTGGTGTTTCCACAGTCAAGTGTATCATCTGTAACAGGTACAGGGCTGGATTAAAGTTGTGGGGGGCCCCTCAGCGCAAAATCTGGTGGGGCCCCCATTGAATGTAGTCTAGACAGGGTAGAGCAATCGCTATATACTGCCCCCCAGCAATAACTATATACAGCCTCCCCAGTAATAACTATATACAGCTCCCAGTATTCACTATATACATCCCCAGGTAATCTTTATATTCAGCTCCCCAGCAATCACTTTATACAACCCCCCAGTAATAACTATATACAGCACCCCCTGTAATCATTATGTACAGCCATCCAGCAATAACTGTATACAGCCCTCCAGCAATCACTATATACAACCCCCAGTAATCACTGTAAACAGGCCCCCAGCAATCATATATACAGTCCCCCAGCAATAACTTTATAAAGCCCCCCAGTAATCACTATATACAACCCCCAGCAATCACTGTATACAGCCCCCAGTAATCACTATATACAGCTTTCCAAGCAATCAATATATACAGCACCCAGTAATCACTACATACAGCCCCCCAGAAATCACTGTATACAGATCCCTATCAATCAGTATCTATAGCTCCCTCAGTAATGACTATGTACAGCCCCCTAACAATAACTATATACAACCTCCATTAATCACTAGATGCACCCCCAGCATTAACTATATATAGTCACCCTATAACAACTATATACAACCCGTATAATAACTTTATACAGTCCCCCTATCATAACTATATACACCTCCTGCCATAATAACTATACACAATTCCCCTATAAAACCTATATACAGGACAAGGTAAAATAATAAAATTGTACTTCACCTTCCTCCATTCCCCAGATGCGCGCCAACCTCATCTTCTTCCCTTCTACCCTCGGAGGTGTACCAAAATGGTGGCGATCTTAGTCAGCTCCGATCGTCTAATGGCAGAGCAGGGAACTTATTGTTCCCTGGCTCTGTGCCATAGGCTGAAGTCGGGGCATGCCCCATGTCCGTTGGCTACTGCCCGGTCAGCCCATAAGCAAATACACATTGGGCGATTTGGGTGGCCATGTGACTGCCCGAATCGCCCACATTTGGTGGGGGCCCCTTTAAGGACAAATTGGTGGGGTCCCCAGGGCGCGCACCCCCGGTGCCCCCTCCCTATAATGTGGCACTGTAGAGTTATGATATTCAATGTACCAGAGAGGCATACAGAATTAGGATCTGGACCCAAGACAAAGCACTACATCTTATAGCAACTATGATGCTAAACATGGTGATGATTTGTATTTGCTTTCCTGCCACAGGACCTGTGCACATTGCTGTCAGTGTAGGAAATTTATGATTCCCTCATTCCAGTATTCCAGTTTGTAAAAGTCATAAAATATGACATTCGTGACATTTTAGTTCACTGCCAAAGTAGATGGCAAAGTAAGTGCTATAAGCCTATTTTTCCCTGTTGACCATGGAATCTACTTAATTAGTCATTTAAAGTCATATGTGAGTCATGTATACAACAGCTAAAATTGTCCAACACTGGGTTAAGCAATAGGACAATCTTTTCCCAGCAATCTACAGCAGAAGGGCATGAAAAGAAATAAATGTGTTATAGTAGCCCATAGTCTAGGCTTAAACCCAAGTGCTGTAGTGAGACCCTAAAGGGGTTGTGCAAGACTGTAAAACAAAAAGCATTGGTGGCTGGGAGGGGGCTGCCATCTCTCAGGTCAGTGGCCCATGTAACAACATGGTGGAAACTGTGTTTTTTTCATGTGAAGTTGTATTTAGGCTTCTAGATGGAATAAGTTAAGTATCGCAGCCAGTGCTGAGCAAACCTGCTGAAGTTCAGATTTGATGGGTCCGCACAAACTGCAAAAAAATGTTTGGGGTACCAGACTTAAACCGAACTGAAACCCGAATCTGAACTCTATTAAAATAAATTCTGGCCCAAACGTATATGCCCTAAAATAGCTTTAAAACGGGGATATAAAGTAAAGGAAATGGGGCTGCAATTGGGGCTGCAAAGTGGGACAACCTCTTCACATTCAGCGACAGATAAATCACTGAGCTTTGCTGATTGATGCTCCGTGACTGATTTATCCGTCACTGAGCTGATTCTGGGTCAACTGTACCTATCAGCTGACACCCTAGTGTAACACCCATGGTCAAAGTGAGTTCCAAGCATGGTCGTTTAACCTGATAAATGCCACGGTCAGCATGACCCCAGCATTTAAATGTTCTTCTGGGGGTCTCATGCCTATGATCGCCTCTCCCCACCACCCAAACAGCCTTCCGGGGGGCGCCAGTCATTGCTGTGGTAGCCCTAATGTCTGATCAAGGCTGTGACAGAATCTTACAGTCACAGTGCCAACCTATGCGTGTCAATAGAATGACTGAGCTGATATCCTGCAATTCATCCCTATCACAGGGTATTATCATAAACAAGAAATCAGATGATTGCTTGTTCATATTCCATGGTGGAACTAGTAAAAATGTAAACAAAAAAAGGAAAAAAATTTTCTTAAATTAAAAAAAAAATAATAAATTAATAAAAATGTCCCATTAGTTCCAACAATACTTAAAATGACATACAATGTGAAAAAAGTAAAAATCATAATCACAAACCCCACACATATTGTATCATCGCATCCATAGCGACCCATAAAATAAAAATAAGTCATTATTGAACCCGCAAGATGAACGCCATAAAAAAACTGCTAAACCCAAGCAAAATTATGACTTTTACCTATTTTATACCACAAAAATAAGCAATTAAAAGTGATCAAAATACATGCAACACAAATTGGGGGGCGGGCCACTGAAAAATCCGACGGATTCGGACAAACCTCAGGATTTAACTTAAAAATTACATACTTACACTTACATACACCGAGAGCAGGGAAGCGACACATTCAGGAAATCAGGCACACGGTCTTAGTGAAAGACACTCCGTACTCCGTGAACTCAAGTGGCCGGGTAAGTAAATGTGCCCCAATGTATCGGGCTCCAAAAGAGCAGTGACAGGGCTATCATATGCCGGCACGATGATCAGTATCCCCCCATGTTTATTAGGCTGTATGGTGAACACCAAAAAAAAATTAATTAAACAAATCAATTACAGAATTGATGCTTTTCTACTCCTCCACCCCTCAAAAAAGTTAATACATTTAGGGCATAGCCACTCCAAAGTGGTATCACTGGAAAATACATCTCATCCTACAAAATAAATGACCACACATGGCCCCACTAAGGAAAAAACAAAAAATCTATAGCCTATAAAAGGGCGCCAATGAAAGAAAATAAAATTTGCTACATTCTAGGACAAAATTTTACGATGGGTTTTCTCTTTCTATCTTTTGGAAATATGTAAATTTTAGGGTTAAATTAATGCATAACAAAATTAGACCACTCTAAATTTCACTTCTATTTTATTTTATCCAGTGGTAGGTTCATTTCATGAAAGTAAGGATAGCCCTTTCTTTTCTACTCCAAGTCCCAGTAGCCTCTTTGATCCTCCTACCTATACATCTTCAGCGCGCAGCTACAAAGAGCTGCATGCACTCGTCCTTGAAGCCGGAGTGCTGCGCATGCACAGAACATAGGCCAGCGCCTGCTCAATCTCGGCACCAAAGTCTGCATGCACACAGCTCCTTGTAACAATTAACAATTTTAAAGTTAAATCCCGCGCTTAGTCCGAATCAGTCTGATCATCGACACGCCCCCCCTATTTCTGTCGCATGAGAGCCAGCGCAGCTGCTCCACAATCCGATTGCATGCGATCCCAGCGCAAACCCCTGTTAAATACCTGTCAACCCTGCACAAATCCCAAAATGACGAACAGCCAGACGAAAGTGCGATCTGTGACCCTTAGTAAATAAGCCCCTATAAATAAGTGGCTTTTGGTTAAAGTTTGGGCACTCAAGCTCTAAAAGGTTTGCCATCACTGCTCTGTGTGTTTTATTCCCTTTTTATTTGGGAAATGTTTGTGTTTGCATTGTATGTATATTGTTTTATAACATTTTTACATGACAATTGTATGTTTGTTATGTTTGCACTTTTTGTATATTAGATTTTAAAACAAAAAACATAAAGCCTGTGCTTTTAGCTTTAGAGAATTACAGTTTATGAGGAGATAACATTACTAGGATTAATTTTTAGAAATTGTATAGAGGATTGTGTAATTTTTAAATCTGTAATTTGGTTTTCTAAATTGTTGAGAAACTTATGTAGACAGGCACCTCCTTTCCTTATTAGTATTAAATATTAATTTAAAAGTGTGTTGTGGCAGTGAGAAAAGTGAGGAAATTAAATGAGCACATGGGCTAGGAGAATAAAGTTTAGAGTAAAGGCGCCATCTTGCATAGGTGGGCGGATGGTTTATATGCTTAAGTTGAAGCTCTCTAGTATAGGTGAACTCTGTGATATCACTTGAGAGTGGGAGTTTCATCATGGTGCCCATAGTGTTTCTTAAAACATTTGGGTTGCTAAGTCATGATCTTAACTCTGCCCTCAACCCAACCCCTAGTGTTCCCACATAGTATAATGCACAATCTGCAGTGTCACCATACTGTATAAAACCTCTATATAAAATGTATCAGTGGAATTAAGGACCTGGCTCACTAGCTTAATTATTGATCAAATACCTTTTAATCTGCTTCATTTCCAGGAAATGTAGCCCTATACACAGCTAAATAGGCTTTCAGTAGAGAGAGGAGAAGTGACTTCCAGGTCAACTGTGGCACTGGTTCATCCACAACAGGATTGGGCATTGAGGAATCAATTGCAATTGTTTTAATGATATCAATAATTGTCATCCTGATTGGAAAGAAAAAGGATGATGCTGCTCAAAAGCTGGACCTAAGTCATGGATTTAAGGTGATAGGGGCTGGATGACTATTGGAATGAGGTCATGATTTTTGTCTGTATTTTTCTTAGTGGTTATCAGATTAATGATAGCTTGAAACATCCTCAGATAAATAAATAAATTGAATACCTCTTGTTGAATACCTAGATTACAGTAGACTATGTAAGTATGTGCAGTGATATTTTGATTTACTTCTTGAACTTTCCTGTCGGCAAGCAGTCTCTCTCCATCTCTTTTCAATCTTTCCGCAGGGTGTCTAATTATCTTTAAATGCTTTTAATCTTTGACACCTTAAAGTTCACACAGTACAGTGCATCTCTATAGAGCATGTACTTGTGTCTTCCATTGTAACTTAAATCATGAGAATATTGCACTAAAAATGACTAATGCTCACAATTATCTACAATAATGTCATACATTGTAACCAAGGAAACCTGGCCCTCACCACAGCTCTATAAGAGATAAGTACAAGGCAGTAATGTACGGATGTTATCTATTGGGATGCTCCCGCTGTTTGGACGTTTACAGTCACATAGAAACATAGAATTTAACATTGAAAAAAGCAATTGGACCATCTAATCTGCAATTTTGTTACATTATGTGCTCTTTTCTATAGCAGAATGTATTTTCTGGCTTCATAGAGCTTATTCTGAAAATTACAGTCTGTGAGAATTTATTGAAGCGCCATTGTATGACATTTTGTTGGAACGAGTTACCCCTTTGAACGGGACATGGTAGAATATAGAAGAATATGTCAATCCAGATATTCAGGTAAAAAAAAAGAAATTACCTCTGTTTTATACAACTTCTATTATAGAAAACACATCACTGGAACAATATGCCGCAGAAAATTATATTCTCGTTGAATGTATTCTTGCTTAAAATATGATTCCAATGTAAAATCATTGACATTCTCTAGAGCTTTTCTCATTGTAATATATTCTCCACAGAATCACGTATTTCTTGCTTTTATATGAATAATCTATCAGTCAAATCCAGAGCTGTACTACCCTGGTTTTACTATTCCATTTGATATGATGAATAGTGCTACGGTAATCAAAAAATAAGCTCTTATATCGAACTCATGCTTTGATATTTTAAGTGCAATAAATTATAATAAATACATGGACACATTTATTGAAAGTATTCAACGCAAAACCTGTAGACTCTTAAGATTTTACTACTTTAATGAATAATGATATTTGAACTGGAATTTACCCAGGAGAAAGAATAATGGTGAATAAAGATAGCAACAACAATAATTTTATTACAGAATAAATCTTGTTGTTTACAAAGAGTATAAAAGTGAGAAATTGAATAAAATATTTCCAATATGTGGTGACAAGGGCACTTGTTGTGTAGTATATACAGTACATACTTAAAGAAAGAGATGCTACGACGAAAAAGCAACACCCTCTCAATGTCCAAATCTAACACAAACAGATAAATAGGTAAACTGATATATAAGGAGCTGATAAACTACACTTTGGGTGACTAAGGTAACACCCTTTTTTATTTGTTTTAATCTTGGAGATCTGCTCACTGTCAATGCTCATGCATTGTAGGGGCTGTGGTCCAGTCTCTTGGACAGGCACCTATTGGCAGTCGTTGGATTCATATATTTAACAGAAGGTTCCCTGAAGGTGCTGCAATTTAGGGTTGAGTTTTGGTGCATGACCAACCCACAAAAGACAGGGCTTAAGCATTTTATAGATTTGAAGCCAACTACAGACAAAATATTACTATACAATAAATAAATATTGACTTCATACTAACATTGAACAAAACACACAATACAAAGGCCAATGATACTACTATACAAGGCCCAAGTAATATCTCTACAACATGAACACTACTGTTACCATTACATAATATGTCCTTCTGAACACCCCCTTTATAAAGTCCCCCTCCAAAAAATACCCCTTCTTACTTGCCTCTTTCATAAAATTTACCATGTATCGAACCCCTCCTTACAAATTTCCCCTAATTGTGCCCCCTCTAAAAAAATCCACATTACAGTGCCACCTCTTTGAAAATCCTTTCTACGGTGCTAAAAACATATTTCCCTCACTTCTGAGGTTCTGTTGCGCCTTTTTCTGTTCTCTGCAATACACATGGCAGAATGACACCATCCACCTCCTGGGCTAGGACGCTGGTCACTGAGAATGCAAGTTTGTGTGAACTTGCCTGTGGCCTGAGCCACTTCCAAAAAAGCACATACAGAAGCAATGTCACCACACCAACTGTGCCATGTACTGCTCCATACAGGCTGTCTTTTGACAGCCACAATAAAAAGAAAAGGAAAGTAAGCTCATCATTATCAGGACATCCAGAATAGCCTGGAGCTCAAAAGAGATGATCAGCAGATGATAATGAAAAAGCTTCTCGTTTAACAATGTAGGTTGTACTCTGTTTCCATGTTCACAATTTAGTTTTAATTGATTTGAAATAAACTACCGTATATTCCGGCGTATAAGACGACTTTTGAAGACAGAAAAATCTTCTGTCTTCTCTGGGGTCGTCTTATACGCGTCGTCTGTATTCACGGCGGCGGTCGGGTCGCGCTGCATGTCTCCATAGCCGGTAAGTCTTTGCTGCATATTGCAGCAGAGGCTTACCGGTAACACCCGCGTTCAGTGCTAGCACCGATCGTGGGTGTTCTCACAGCGATGGCTGCCGGCAGCCTCAAGAAGATAGCGGCGCATGGGCGCCGCATCTTACCTGGGATCGCCGCTCCCCGTGACGTCATCGGGGGCCTCGGGTCTTCCAAAGACCCGAGTCTATTTCGTTTTAACCCCTTCATTACAATGTGCTGATAGCACATTGTAATGAATGAGGAAAATCCCCATATACTGCCATACTGTAGTATGACAGTATATGGTAGGATCGATCAGACAACCTAGGGTTAAAGTACCCTAGGGAGTCTGAAAAATAGTATAAATAAAAATTTAAAAAAGTAAAAAAAAAAATTATAATAAAAAACCCTAAAATTTCAAATCACCCCCTTTCCCTAGAACTGACATAAATATAAATAAACAGTAAAAATCATAAACACATCAGGTATCGACGCGTCCGAAAATGCCCAATCTATCAAAATATGATAACAGTTTTTCAATGCGTTTAACCCCGTAACGGAAAATAGCGCCCAAAGTCGATAATGGCAGTCCTAAAAATGATATCATTGAAAATATTATCAAATTTCACAAAAAATTACACCACCCACAGCTCTGTACACCAAAGTATAAAAAAGTTATTAGCACCAGAAGTTGGCAAAATCAAAAAAATAATTTTTGTACAGGAGGTTTTCATTTTTGTAAATGTATGAAAACATTATAAAACCTATACAAATTTGGTATCCCCATAATCGTACCGACCCAAAGAATAAAGTAGACATGTCATTTGGGGCGCTCAGTGAAAGACGTAATATCCAAGCCCACAAGAAAATGGCGCAAATGCGTTTTTTCACCATTTTCATTGCATATGGAATATTTAACCCCATAGCGCAATAAGACGTACCCTTACGTCTTGCTGCGCATGGGGGAGTATGAAGAGGGCTCACGGGCTGAGCCCTCTTCATACTCACCGGGCATTTGCTTCATGATGAAGCAAATGCCCGTCGCTAACACCCGCGATCGGTGCTTGCACCGATCGCGGGTGTTAACCCTTTGATTGCCGCCGGCAAAGCTGCCGGCGGCATTAACGAGCCGGCGGCGCGTGGGCGCCGCCATCTTGGCTCCGATCGCCGCTCCCCGTGACGTCATCGGGGAGCGGCGATCCGTTGCCATGACAGCCTCGGATCACACAATGATCCGAGGCTATCATGTTTTAGGCCATCTATTACAATGTGCGATCTGCACATTGAAATAGATGGTGTGCAAAATCCCCATATACTGCCATACTGTAGTATGGCAGTATATGATAGGATCAATCAGACAACCTAGGGTTAAAGTACCCTAGGGAGTCTGAAAAATAGTAAAAAAAATAAATAAAAAAAAGTAAAAAAAAAAAAATTATATTAAAAAAACATAAAAATTCAAATCACCCCCCTTTCCCTAGAACTGATATAAATATAAATAAACAGTAAAAATCCTAAACACATTAGGTATCGCCGCATCCAAAAATGCCCGATCTATCAAAATATAATAACCGTTTTTCACTGCGTTTTACCCCGTAGCGGAAAATAGCGCCCGAAGTCGCAAATTGCATTTTTTTGCCATTTTGAAAAATAGAAAAAATTCTATAAAAAGTGATCAAAAGGTCGCACAGACCTAAAAATAAAAGCGTTGAAAACGTCATCAGAAGTCGCAAAAAATGACACCACCTACAGCTCTGTACACTAAAGTATGAAAAAGTTATTAGCGCAAGAACACTGTAAAATGAAGAATTTTTTTTCTGTACAGGAGGTTTTAATTTTTGTAAATGTATGAAAACATTATAAAACCTATACAAATTTGGTATCGCCGTGGTCGTATTGACCCAATGAATGAAGTAGACATGTCATTTGGGGCGCACAGTGAAAGCTGTACAAACCAAGCCCACAAGAAATGGCGCAAATGTGTTTTTTCATCATTTTCACTGCATTTAGAATTTTTTTTCCGCTTCCCAGTACATGGCATGGAATATTTAATACCATCACTACGAAGTGCAATTTGTTACGCAGAAAATAAGACATCACACAGCTCTGTACATGGAAAAATAAAAAAGTTATAGATTTTTGAAAGTGGGGAGTGAAAAATAAAAACGCAAAAACGAAAAAGGGCCTGGTCCTTAAGGGGTTAATAAAATAAAAACTTAAGGTACAGTATGGTAACATTTACAGTAAAATGGACAATGGTAATGTTGTTGTTGTATGCCTTATGTTTATGAGCGACAGTTTTCCTGCTATATACCTGCATGTCATAAGAATTTAAATTAAAAAAAGGACCATGCTAAATTCAAATCAGTTTTTTTTAAAATTTTTACCGGTGTTTTGTATGCGTTGGAAAAGGGGTAGTCTTATACGGCGAATATATCTTAAACTCTATATTTTAACAGGAAAGTAGGGGGGTCGTCTTATACACCAGGTCGTCTTATACGCCGGAATATACGGTACTTATTTTATTGCAACCTGTTGCAATTTGGATGCCTGAATTTTTGCCTCTTGGATGTGTTTTCCCCTTATTTTAACTGCCAGTTCAAAAGAACCAGCCAGATTCTTCCCTTGTTAATTGGGATTATTGATGCGACTTGTGTATTTCAAAATGTCACAAAGTCAATTACGGGGTGGCAAAATAGATAAAATCTCATGAAATAAGTCTTAAACCCAATATAATTGGTTCAAATGTCACACAAAATTAGTTTTTCTTAATGATGAATGTCTGTAACTGTGTTTGTAATACTCTTTTTCATATTTTTACAATGAAATAAAATAATCTTGCAGTGGTGGTAATATGCTGTACATTGTAGGACATATCGACGCCACTCTACAAGAAAAACTAGGTAAAAAGATATTTAATAGCATTTTACCAAACATTTTCTGTTGCTACTGTATAAGATGCAGAAGCCAGATTGTTACTGGAGACCAGTAGCAAAAGAAGAAATAATCAATATTCTACGTACCGTATATTCTTTTCTGCTTTGTTTTTAAATGCTGAAGGTGGTAAGGGCTGCTCTGAGCACAATTATTTTGTGTCTTAAGCAACCTGTCAGTTTTTTAAGTATTATATCTCATGGCAGTCTACAATAGAAAGGTCACAAGGTGCTAAACTTAGAGCTACAAAGTTATTTAACTCTGCATTTCAAAGAAATACACATTGTAATAGGTGCAGTATCCAGATTCTTCAACCCAATCTGGTCAGTTCATATTACTGTTAATCTATTGTATTATTGTATGTTAATGTTTGATTTCTGTTGTTGAACTTGCTGGTGTATGGTTTTCTTCCCTAGCACCTAGTACCTTTTTTGATGTTCACAATTCTCACAATTTATTTTATTCCCCAGCATATTTACCTTTGGTTGTTTTTCTTACTTTTTATTTTATATGGATATATTCACTAGAGGTTGTTGCTTTAATTTTTATAGCCACTTTTGGTTGCATCACTAACTTTTATGCAGGGGTTGCTATCTCTATACGCTTGGATCATTGGTTTTCATCTAAAATGTGAAAATTGAATGGAAGTCAGTGGCGTAACTGCTGTAGCGGCTGCTACGGGGCCCACAATTTTAATGGGCCTACTGATAATATCCTCCATGGCCACATTGCCATAAAAGACAGGAAAAAATACCTCTTTTTTGTGTATGGAAAAATTGTTGGTTGTTTAAACATTTATTTGTTTCAGTTTAATATCTGATCTTATTTGTTCATTAGCAATTGACCGACCTTATTTATACACAAACTTAGGGCAATCCCTAAACATGACACCAAATTTGGGGTCATGCTGAAGGATTTGCCAATTCTTTACAATACCATGCTTAATAAGCTGAGCATGATCCTCTAATCTCGATATCAATGGAAGTTGTTCATTAGATCTCTTTTTTCTGATCTATTTTGTCTAACTTTCTCCTTAGGAATCGCCTCCTGACAATAATCCATAACTACTGCTGCCCTGCCCTTATCTGTGTCTAATAAATAAATGTGTCTAATTGTACAAATATGTAAAGGCAGTTCCTGGGTTACGTACAAGATAGGTTCTGCAGCTTTGTTGAATTTGTATGTAAGTTGGAATTGTATATTTTATAATTGTAGTCCCAGACAATTTCTTTTTTTTGTTTCTGTGACAATTGGATTTTAAAAATGTAGGATTGTCATAAGAACCAGGATTAATAATAAAGCTTAATTGCAGGCAGGTTGTAGCTGTTTATTGTAGCCTGGGGTTAAAGTAAAACAAATTACCAATAACCAGAGGTCCGTTTGTAACTAGGGGTTGTCTGTAAGTCAGGTTTTCTTAAGGGGGGGTTGCCTTTATTTATTTTTTATTGGGGAGGGAGGGCCCCATGCAGAAATGTGCTATGGGACTCATCCTCTCCTAGTTACACCCCTGATGAAGGCTGTCTATTCTGATAGACTCGCCCATTATTTGCATTTTTAATTGTTTTAACAAATTTGTCTCTATGTCTTATGTAATCTAGATCATTCATACACATTTGTAAATCACCTTTCCAGTATGTGCTTTTTGCATAGGTTTTTCCTGTCTTTTGTGAACTAAGTTGTCTGTTTAAGTGACTTCTGAAATGATTTGTTGCTTTGTGTCCATTCCATTCGTTTGATCTATATTTAATACCCTCAAGACCAAGTTTTTTATTTTTTTGTAGCATCTTTCCATTTTTCACTCCTCTCCTTTCACAAACCATAACTTCTTGATTTTGCAATTTACAAAGCTATTTGTGTACTTCTTATACGCAAGACAAATTGTACTTTCTATAGGTACCATTTAATATTCTGTGCCTCTTACTGGGAACATTCCAAATGTGGTGGAATTGAAAATATCACAGCTGCCCCATATTTTGATGGGCTTTATTTTTACAGCTTTCAATGTTCATACAAAACGACTCCATTCTATGAATATGCATGGTCGTAGATATACCAAATTTATATAATTTAGTTGTGTCTTAATACCTTTAAAAAATTAAAAAATCCTTGTATAAAAATGTCTTGCTTACCCATAACTTTTTCACACTTTAGTCTATAGTGCTGTGTAAGGTGTCATTGTTTGCGGGATGGGATGACGTTTTCACTGACATTCAAATTTGATTCAAATTTTCATTTAGGCACTATTTTCCGGTACAGGGTTCATTACGGAGATAAATTGGGGTTTTTTTCAGCTTTTTTTCTGTGTTCTAGGGGTGATTTGATGTTTTAGTTTTTTTCTGCATATTTTTAAAAACTTTCATTCAATGCTTCTATATTACAGTCTGTCTCAAACGAAATGTAATATAAAATCACTAAAGACAGCTACGGGAGCCTTTAATAGGCTCCCAGCAGTTATTGCGCCAATGTAAAGATGGCAGCGCCCAGTTGCATATTAGGTGCCGCATATTTTTTAAAACTTTTTAAAAAATGGTACATCCATTTTCTGTCCAATCATGTTCCATTTGACTAATGCCTGTCTTTGTTGCAAAGAATTACGAATTATGAGACCCCACACACAAGTGAGTGTTTTTTGTCCAACTCTCTCAACGTTTGGGCACACATTTCAGCCAACACATAAAGCGAGCATGATGTCAGTTGGATGAATCACACCTGCTTGTGTGTAAGGAGCCTAAGACTACATGCATATGAAGAACACCTGCTCATGTGTAAGGGGCCTAAGACTACATGCATACGAAGAACACCTGCTGGTGTGTAAGGGGTCCAAGACTACATGTGTACAAAGAACGTGGCCTGTGAGTCAGTGGCCTGTGAAATCTGTTCACACACCAATGAGCACAACAACGATTGTCAAAGCTGTGAGCTTTGGTAGAAATACGACCTGCTCTGAGTTTTGTGATTCAGACAGTCGGCTCGCACGCTTGTCCATGGAAACCACAGCCATGTGTAGGAATCCATTGACATTATATATGTTCACATGCAGGAAGTCAGAAGACAGATCTTACTATGAAAAATGTGTCAAAATGTAACATATAACAATATATAACAGAATGGACCTTTTTAAAAACTGAATATACCAAATAGTTTAAGTTATATTAAATTTAACAATTCTCCCAAGCAGATGGTATTCTGCAGAAATGAACTCTCCTTAGAATATGGCTAGGTGTGAGAGGATAAGGAGGTAAAACGCTGAACAGGTTTGCAGTGTAGGAATTAGGTTAATTAGAGCAAAGCAATACAGAGTTAACCTTTTTGTAAGGTAAATGTAAAGGTCAATTCATCCACTAGGTGATATGAAATATATTTATTTTATATCTACAATTAACAAGTTTCATTATTCCAAAAAAATAAATGCAAAGAATAAATATTATTAAGCATTTCTTATATTTACTGACGGTATCAGAATCTGACCATTAAATACCAAAGCATTCCAGGGTAGAGGACTAAAATAATGAGTGTAACTATTTATGATATTTTTTCCTAGAACATATTTTGAGTAAAACCTTCAAAATTCATGTTTTTTCATGTAGACAATAACAACATTCAATTCCCATTCCTGTTCCACTTGCTGGAGTTTAGTAAAATAAAACTAGTAAATTGTGTGTAAGGAACTTATATTGTGGAAATGTTTTAAATACAGATTTCTAGGCTCTGCTGTTTTCCAGAGTAGTTCCACAACAGACTAGCATAAAAATGAAGCAACTCGCTGCAACCCCATAAAGACCTGACATGATGAATTCCTCAACTCATCTATTGTAGAGCGTCTCTTGAACCATTTTGACTTCCCTATAATGAAAAGAATCAGAATCAACTAACTACCTTATCATGCTAGTCTCACTGTCCTTGGAGCTTGCCTCCCCTAGAGTAGGAATCTGGCAGTTTCACCAGACAAGACTAAATTCCTGCTTAATATGTGCATCCAAGGACATGCAAAGTGGCAAATATAAGTTGATATTAATAAATATTCCAGAAAATAAGATAGAATATTGACGTACCAAACTCACATGACCTCCCATAACAAAGCAGAACATGTGGTGCCTGTAGGACTGTAATGAGGGTAAAGATGGGTAAAACAGAAAATATCCTAAACACTTACTTTGAGGATTTGTATAGGATTCTTCCAACTGGTGCCCCAACTTTATTGACTGGCTTAAACACCCAAGTCTCAGGAGGATCCAGTAGGATTTTTTGGAGGAATAAAGGAAAATCAGTACACGTTGCAGATTCTGTGCAGATTTTACACACAGATTGGACATTTTGCTTAGCGTACTCTTGAAGTGTCACTTGAACTCCACCTCACGCCAGAACAAGAGGACTGGCTTCCAGCCAAAGCAGCCTCCTATCGTTCAGTGTACCTTTCTTTCCCGCATTCCATGAATCCTGGACCCACCGTTCACCTCAGGATGTGTCGTTATACACAGAGTTGTGAAATTACCTCAGCAGCAGATTATAATTTATACAGTGTTTCCCCCCAAGAAAGCCCCTAAAACACACCCAAAAAAATACAACATAATATACGACCTCCCCCAAAAGTAAGGCCTGTATTACAGGGAAGCCCTGGGTAAGGGGTCTTATTTACGGAAAAAAATGGTAAGGCTATCTTCACCATGTACAGCAGATTTTATCAGCAATATGCTGAGAAATCCACTCAGATTGTTTATCCATATTGCTGTGGATGCAATCTGCGGACCCACAGAGGTATATAAGAGTTCCACCAAAAGATAGGACACTGTTATAAATTAAATAGCTTTAAACATATTGTATGGCTCTCACAGATTTATATTTAAAATATGTGGTGTTTATGGCTCTTTCAGCCAAAAAGGTTCCTGACCCCTGCCCAACATGGAAGCTTAATGCAAGCACCAAGATCATGAAGGACTACTATGATCAATTGGTATTTGCGACTCATTCTGATTATGACACAGATCACTGATGTTTGTTGCTAACTTTTATAGCATTATGTTCATATTATTGGCTTTTTTTATATGAATCACTTATTTAACATCCCGGCCACAGTATGTTAACCTAAGGCCAGGATAAATCAGATAAATTGGTTCAGGATAGCAGATCCCTGCCGGGAACAGTTTTAGCTCCCTTTCTGTTTTCTCTTTATACAGCGGCCATTAGACAAAATAGTGGAGACTATTTTCTTAAAAAATGTTGTGCCAATACCGTAGAGGTGGGATGTGTTCGAAATAATGATGAGTCTGTATATCATTGCAGAATGAAAATGTCCTCAGAGTGGTGCGTGAAAATGGTTTGGTGCCAAATATAAGAAAAACTAAAAGAAGAGATAATTTCTTAGGAGAATGAACAATGTAGAGATTTCCCCAGTTTATATAAATGATACTGCTGTTGAACAGGTTTCAGAATATTAGTACTTGGGTGTTTATGTTGATGGGTAAATAAATTGGCACTGGAACATTAATCAACATATTAAGAAGTTAAGTAGGCTGTACTTCTTACGTTCACTTAGATTTTTCATCATCTGTAGTCGCTTACTACTTGGTTTTTACAGATCATTTTTAGAAAGTGCTCTATTTTTCTCGTTAGAATTGTGGGGTACAGGATTCACAGCACGTGACTCTTGAGGTTGGAGTGTCAAATTAAGAAGTCTGGATCTGTTGTTAGCATATCACTTGATACATGGGAGATTGTGACAATTCGGCTTGTGCTAAAGTGTTTTGAAAAAATTATGTGATATTTCTCATCCAGCCCATAACACAGTTGTAGGTCAACTGTATGTATTTTATGGTAGGTACTGAAAGACTGTAGGTACTATAAAACTAAGACTAAGGAGACGTTTCCTTGTATTCTCTTAATATTGTTATGTATTGCAAGGTAATAATTTTACTTTTCTTTTTTAATTTTTATGTATGATATCTGTTTCTTTTATGTTATTATACTTTTTAATTTATTTTTTACTGAGCCATGCCAACCTTTTATATTCTTTTTGAAGACAATAAATTGGTTATTATTGAATATTATTATTATACAATACAAAGAAAGATTCATTGTAAGATCACAGGGCTGTTTATTTGTAGTTACATTATTGTTATATATATGAATGATATTACATTTCTGAAGTCCTCACCATTTTTTCCATTTGGTGTACCCTTGGTACCTGTTGATTTAGTACACGTTGCTTCTTTCTAGGTTACCACTAGTGTAAAGTATTATTAAATGTGTTATTGAATGTGCAAACTTTAAAAATTTTATGAACTTTTGTATCAATTCCTTTAGGGTCCAATAATGCCAAATTTTCAACTTTCTCACAATAGGCATGACATTTTACCTTAGGATTTCCTGATATTTAATTCAATGACAAAGCCAGTAAAAGCAAAGCAGACCAAGATCATCACAGAGTCATCTCCTCAAGACATATGGATTATTAAAAGCCCCCTAAATCCCCAATATTTTTAAATTACTACAAAGCACAGAATCCCAAAATGTCTGCTGCTTATTTATGTGCTTTGAGCATTATGATGCTGACTGGCAATGTGTTGTAGGGTCAGTTAAGGTGTACATGTTGGAGTTTGGTCCTTCAGTGTACTTATTACTGTACGCGGTTAATGCAATTTTAAATCTCCATGTGGTGGGGGGGGGTTTATCACAAGTTTCTGAGGGCAAAATCATTCTAGTTGCCCATTGCAACAAAAAAAGCTCATCTTTTATTCCCCCATAGCAGTTTATAAAGCTCCCATTGGTTTATGATTGGTTTAAGTGTGGAGAATGGGCTTAGAGTGTAACTGTAAAGTTACTGACAAAAAAAGGTTGGTATATGTGTTATCCCTTCTTATAAAATCATAATCCTGAAGTTGTGACATCACTTAGGGTCGTTTGCCAGAACACTAAGCGTTTCACTTGAATCAGAACAGCATGTTTGTGATTGAACAACCTGAACCACGTGTGACATCACCCAATGTCCTATTTTCTTGCACTCATCTCCTAAAGCCACTCCCAACAAGCATCCTCTACTCTCTAGCTGTCCTATATGGTTTTCCATAGTGACCAGTAAGCATGCCAAATGAAGATTAGCATGGGGGTGACAAGGTAAAGCCTCTGCTAGCAACTAAACACCTGCACATAGCTAATTCAAGTAAATTAGAGAATTGCTTATTTTTGCTTAGTGCAGAGTTAGACAAAAGTTTATAAACTTTACAGTTGTACTTTATTGTTTCCATTACTGAAAAAATGCATGCAAAGAAAGCTTTTAAACACATTCCAAAGCCACTGAAAATACTGTCAAAAATAGTTTCAAACACTTGTGAGCACAGCTTCTGACTGGGTGCAGTCCAGCTGCCGCTACTGCACACTAAGTATATCTATATATTCTGTAGCTCAGGTAGAGTTTTGCTCCTTTTCCAGCCATTTCTTGATTATATTTTCATGTTGAATTCCTTACAGGAGTCAGAGCCGTGTGAATCCCTGTTCCAAATCCCCTTACTTCCATGTACAACAAAAATATAATGAATCCTTGGTGCTTGTAGCCAACATTAAAGCGAGCTCACTACTCATGATATATGTTACACTGACTGAATGTAAGTAAATACATATCATGCATAATACATGATAGCTCTACCACTCACGACTATATCCTTTTGTTGCAATGACATCTAAGAACTGTGAAATTTTGTTATGACAATAATAAATGGATGTTTGTTTTTACAACTCTATTTCAAGGGTACAAAGAAACATTTTGCTGTTGTGTTTGGGTAGTTAGGTAGAAGTAGGTAGAAATATTATTTGACTTGCTAGGATGACATATTGGAAATTATCTCCATTCTTCAGTGCTAGGAACTGAAAAACTAAAATAGCCTCTTCACTGGCAGTAAATATAAAATATTACTTTCCTTTTCCTACATCAGAAGGATGTGCTGCACTACAGCTGGCAGACTTTTCTAGTCTGACTCATGCAGCAGAACATGGATTAGTTTCACAGTCCTATACTGGCCTCTAGTGTTATATTTAGGTCTTATACTTTTGAATAGAAATATATTGTAGCTTCCTTTGCTTTGTGATAAAAATATATTCTTTATTACATAAAACTTTCAAAAATTGTTATAAAATATGGGCCAACAATGTAATAAACAATCTTGTTACATCACAGCAGATTTGCTCACAAAAAAGACAGTATCGATATAACATTTTACCAGGTTGAAAATTACTTGCAATGTGACAAAAATAATCTGACAGAAACCTTTCTGTAATATAACAGGAGTTTACCGAGCTAAAACCTGAAAAAGTACAGTATGCTAGAGCTGTATACTTGACAGAACCCACTTGTAATGTTACAGCAGCTAAACTGAATGGAACCTAATGAAGTATGTTCAGGTACGGCACGTCTTTTAAATCCACATTTTTAAGCACTGTGGGGCACATTTAGTTACCCAGTCCAGTCGCGATCCAGCGGGGGGGTTCTCCGACGCTAATTCTGGTCCGGCCGGGATTCACTAAGGTCTGTGCGCCGATGTCCACCAGGTGTCACTGCTGCGCCAAGGTCCGCTGGAGTTCACCGGAGCTCACCTACTATTTCTTGGTGCAGGTAAGTGCGTGTCAAGCAAGTGATGTGGAATATGACGGCACTGTATAAATAAATATTCATTAACATTATAACCCAGAAGAATTTATCCCTTTGCAGCAGATTGACATACCTGTAGGTCCAAAACGGTAGTGAGTTGCCTCATTCAGACATACAGTTACAGTAAATGGGATGATTGTAAGGACACAGAAACTGACTGCCACGCTCCTGCTCCAACAGCCAGAGTTAGTCTTTCAGAATTGCATCCCCACACTGTGATTGCAAAAGTGCTGATAACTGGAAGTTGGGGGACTTAAAGGGGTTTGCCTATTAAATAAAGTTCTGACATTTTAATTCCATAGTAATGCTTACACAGTAAAGACAATTTTAACCCCCTTACTTTACAATTTTACTCAGTTTTATTGATGTTTTAGCTCCTATAAGTCAGTGATGGTCAATTTAAAATTTGAGGACTCTCTAAGCAGACACTTACTAATCCCTCTATGCTGTGAGATGCTGTGTGAATCAGGGTTCAGGTTTATCTACACTTTTATTTAGCTTCTAAACATTCACTAGAATCTGACACAGAAAAAGAGATGAAACAGATCAGAGATAATGAGATCCATGAGAAGGATGTAAAACACAATGACACACACCGGCTCTGCAATATTTCAGCTATAACTCACACAGAGTCAAGTCTGTTATACCTCCTTCCCCTGATATAAAGACCTTACCTCATCTGTAATTTGTAGAGTAACTCTGCATGATGCTGCTTGCCGGCAGGAAGCATCTGTATCTGAGTTTGTCTTGTAATGCAGAGGAGAGGGGCTGGATGCAGAGTTCACTGCAGTGTGCATACAGGAGAAGCTATTCATGAGTAGAAGATTTACAGTCTGATCCTGGGGCAATCAAAATTGTATAAACCAGGACTGATAGAGACAGGTTGGAATTATGCCCAAGAAATGCTGTATTTTTGTTAAAAACAGTGAATTATAGAATGTGGTATTTTGTTATTCTGAATATATTTAATCATGTCTTTGTGGGAATACCTCTATAAAGAGACCACAAGCACTGCCATTAATGAATAACTATTTGTGCCAAATGCCAAAGGCAAAATGAGTATACCCATGTATTGCACAATGTGATATCCTCCAGTGTGACTATAAAAAATGAAAATACAATTTGCTTAAAAAAATTAAATAACACACTACTTAGTAACTAATAATGAAACTTTTTTTTGTTAATTAGAAAATGGGTTTATTTTGTAAGGCCTCATACAACCATCCAATATTGGTAGGTAATTGGTGCTCTTCATGTAGGAATGGGACTTATCTTTTACAATGTGGGTAGGCGCCACATAGTAGTGGGCTTAAAATGACATCAATGAAAATACCTAAAGAAATGCTTGATAATGTGCTACTGGTTTTCCAATCGATTTTTTTTTCTTCTATTTTCTTTCCCTGACTATGGGCACTGCTCGTATTGGAGCTGTAGTAGCAGTATTTAGTGATGTGTTTTACAAACCTCCTCATGGAAATAGGCAGCAATAGCCTGGAGCTGATTCATTGAGCTTATGGAGAGATTTTTAGGCTTGCTCCATGCAGATTGCAGGTGTAGATAAGCTTTGACATCATCTATTGTGTGTATTATATGAATGTAATGTTGTTGTCTTCTATAGAGATATTACCTTTGTTACATTGCTTATTTTACTGTTATCTGTATGTTGCGAATGAGATGAATACTACACAAAAATTGCTTATAGAAGAGAAGAAAAACAGACTTGTTTACTAGAAAATCAAACAGCCTGACAGGTGTTAACTGGAAAGTTGTTTACCACTTTACCAATATAAGTAAGACAACAGTCCCAGTCCCTAGTGTCTTGAAGAGCTTGGAGAAGAAGATTGCCAGTCTACATGAACAACCAGAAGAAGAAGCTGAGACAGGGTTACTCTGCCAAAGACCCTGGGCTCCTTGTCTTTGGCCAGGGTATAAGCCTACTGAGAAAAAGAGGGACAGCTAGCCAGGCCTTTCCTCAATGTAGGACACTTTTTCTGTCAGGGAGGAGATTGAAGCCCTATGCCTTTCTTGTATTGCTATGCACCTGAATTTCATCGGTAAAGAAGGTAACTGTGCACTGCAGACCCTCCCTCCCTGGACTTATTGTGCATTGGGGTGCACCGTGCCTTACCATCCCTTCCAGAGACCAGAAAAACATAGTAACACTTCGGCAGTGCCTGGCAGACCCAGCATATCGCTAGGGCCAACCCTAACCCTCACACATCTAGCTCATAATTTTAAAAGTAGATTTTAGATGGAAGAAGGACATGGATAACAAATGTAAGAAGATTACAACAGTCACAGTGTCTGGATCTATGAGTAAGTGTCCCTGGTTTATTGTGCTTGATTTTGATGTCATGGCTTATGTTAATGTGTCACACTTATGGAAACTAACACATATTTTTATTCAAGTATAGTTCCCCAGATGCCTTACCAGGCTAGCAGATGGTATCAGAATCCTGTCTCATTGTACTCTTTCTACTATCCAGGAAAAGAAGTCATCTCACGCAATGATATGCATGGATGCCTCCCACCCAGGGCAGCAGATGAAAATCTCGCCTCAGGCGGCAAAATATGGAGACCTTTAAAGAGCGGCGAAATTTGCCCACCAGATAAATAACTTGCACCTGTCTCTTTAAGACACAGGTGCAATTTACATGCGGAGGGACGCAGCGCCTATCCAGTTGCTGGCGTCACTCTATTCTATGCAGGGACACAGGCAGCGGATGATGACGTCACACCACCTGTGTCTCTGAGCAGAGCCGCGGCTCACAGAAGTGCCGTGAGAAGACGGGAGCTGCACGCCATGGGAGCACCCTGCCTGGAGGTGAGTATCAGTTTTATTATATTTAATGTACATTTATTAATTAAATGTGGCTAATAAGGGTAAGGGGCGAATACTGATATCACAGCTAGGGGTGGGGGGTTTCTGTATATGTATATTCTGAGGGTTTATGTATGCCCGTATGTGCGAGCAGAATCATTTTATACTGAGGGGACTTTATATATTATATCATTTTATACTGGGGGGGGCTGTATGTATTATATGGGGCCAGAATCATTTTATACTGGGGGGCTGTATGTATTATATGGGGCCAGAATCATTTTATACTGGGGGAGGGGCTGTATGTATTATATGGGGCCAGAATCATTTTATAAAGGGGCGGGGCTGTATATATTATATGGGGCCAGATTCTGGCATTTTAATATTCGCCTCTGGCAGCAAATGTGCTAGAATCGGCCCTGCTCCCACCTTCTACCCGGTTGAGCGTCTTCCATGCTCTCACTTGGTTGTCTTACAGCAGAAGTTTCCTGCTATGCTCTGTAAGATAGTACTCATGACCTGAGGTTAATTTCATTTGATTGCTTAACTCTCTATTTAGCCAGCTCTTTGGCTGTTCTTTATACCGAGTTCAGCTGTAATTTAGATGTTTATTGCTACTTATTGGATTTCAACAGGGCTTTGGGGCAATGTACCCCTATACCTGGGGCAGAAGTGTTTTTTAAAGTGGACAATATTGTATGCACACACCTTTTGGACTTTTGTTTGTGTAATATATGTACTTTTTAATGTTTTTTAATTCTTTGTTTTGCATACCATGTCCTTTTTAAATGATTACAGCTTAGCACACCCCTTCCCTTTTAGATTTTCAAATTTTAGCAATACACTATGCAGACCCCATTTATGTTTCTATTTTGTCAACACACCTCACTGTGCATGCTCTAGGTAAGAACCAAAGAATAATAATGACAAATGTTTTATATCATAACAAGTGATAGTGCTTTTTATAATATTAAGGGTTCATGTTGCATATAATATTGACAGAGGCTGTAGTATATAACACGATAATGCTGCATGTAATACTAAGGGAGTACAATATATCAATGTTACATGACATTGCTATTTATAATAAAAACTGAAGATTCTGAAGTGTGTATAGGCTAAAATATGATGCTGTATAATGTAACCACACTGTGAATGCTGAAATAAGGGAGACTCTATATTTACTGTAGAGTACTGTACACATTAATAAAGCACAGTAAACACTGTACAGGCGGTCCCCTACTTAAGGACACCCGACTTACAGACAACCCATAGTTACAGACAGACCTCTCTGCCCACTGTGACCTCTGGTGAAGCTCTCTGGAAGCTTTACTATAGTCCCAGACTGCAATGATCAGCTGTAAGGTGTCTGTAATGAAGCTTTATTGATAATTCTTGGTCCAATGACGCAAAAAATTTTGAAACTTCAATTGTCAGTGGGGCAAAAGAAAAAAAATTATCTAGAACTTCAATGATAAAATATACAGTTTCGACTTACATACAAATTCAAATTAAGAACAAACCTCCGGACCCTATCTTGAATGTAACCCGGGGACTGCCTGTATATAATAATGATAAGGGAGAACTCTGCTCTTGTGAGGTTATGCTCCAATGGTGCTGAGTTGTATGTCAGAGTATGAGGGCCTCTGATTAGGGAAGTTGGATATTTATGGGAGTGGAGACCATGGCACGTCATGCATGTGAATGGTTTCTACCTTATTGCAATTGAAATAGAGGTGGTGTAAAAAACCATATAGTCAAAAACATTTTTTAAAAATATCTTCTTCATCAGTAAGGCATACTAATAATGATGTGAAGTGATGTGATCAGAAGGGGTTGACTGTCTCAACACATCCGTAGGTTGTTTCTTCAAAAGTAGGACATCATTGTCATGACCCACAATATAGGTGGTGCCCGACTTAAGGACACCTGTCCTACAAAGGAGCCCTAGTTACAGACAAACCTCTCTGCCCACTCGGACCTCTGGTGAAGCTCTCTGAAGGCTTTACTTTAGTACCCGGATACAATGATTAGCTGTATGGTGTCTGTAATGAAGTTTTTTTTTTTTTAAATCCTGATAATCCCCAGCACATAAGTTTGAAAATACAATTTACTAGGGACAAAAAATTTGGTCTGAAGATACAATTATAAAATAAACCTGTTCCAACTTACATACAAATTCAACTTAAGAACCAACTTGAAGAACCTTATCTTGTATGTAACCCTTGTAATGTAGTAAGCCTATACTTAGCATTACAGGCTTTGTAGCTTCTACCTTGGGTTAGGGGTGAAAAGACAACAGACAAAATGGTAACACACAGGAAAAAAATGCTTTGGTAAGAACAGGGAAGGGAGCTCATCCATCGAACCATCTTCTGTATGCATTATTATGCCCAAATACATACATATATTTCTTACATGCACATAAAATAGACTCCTATGTTTGTCATGGTTCCCCTATATCAGGTAATGAATTGTTGAAATAGATTATTGATTTTCATCTTCATTATCCAGAGTATGTCTTGTCTTCTTCATCAAATGGTAAAGTCGCTCTGGATCGTCATGAATCAGTTCATTTTGAGCTATATATTCTGCTGTAAGCTGTTCACTATTCAGATAAATACTGGATCTAGATAAGGCACTAACATTTGCTCTGTCAAATTCCTCAAAATTCTGTTTACTCTTTGGTTTTGCTTTTTTCTTTCGATTTTTACCAGTTCTCTTTGGATCTAAATCTAGATCAGCATAGCACATCTGTTCTTCTGGATCCACCTGCTAAAGTAATGCATAACACAATTAACCCTATAGAATTAATTAAATGAACAACCAAACTATCCTATGGCTTCGGGCCTGTGTTCTGTGCATGCGCAGAACGCCGCCTTCTTGGATGAGGCTCGTAGCTGAGCGCCAAAGGTTAGGGTAGGAGGAACAAAGAGGCTACTGGGGCATGGAGTCATGTCAGGCTACTCCACCGCCCAGTAGCCTCTTTAGAAAATTTACATATTAGGGCAATAAAAATGTTAAAAAGATAGCGGGACATTAGGATTAGCTCTAAAAAGGGGCTATCCTCACGTCCAATACATACACCTACCACCCGTTCTACCTTTATAGGTAGATTCGTGGTGGTAGATTTCCTTTAACACTAAGGTTAAAGGGGTATTCCGGGAATATGAACGTCTGACACAAAATCCCATGATGATATAAATAAATGAATATATCAATACTCAATGTCATTAGTCACAAAACGGAGCTTAAATAATTTGATTTTATGATTTACAAAATTTATGGCCTCTCTAAAGTAGGTGGAGTTATCACTAAGATGGCCGCCACTGGAAACTACAAGTTCCATGATCCTTTAGTTCTCAGTAACTCCTCCTACCACTTATGCTCTGTTTCCAGTGATGATCTAACAGGTTTTCTTGCTCTGTTACCATAGTAATGATGTGTAACTGCCATAACCACAACACCGGCCATACTGGATGCACTGCAACCAACCAACTACAGCCAAACCTAGTGGTGATCACATGACCCTGCCCAGGCAGGTACAGGACATGTGATGTGGGCATGTGACCGCGCGGAGGAAATTAACGGACTGATTAAAGGGCCGGTAGCATTTTAATTCTTCAGTACAGTCTATGTCATCAGCATTTTCTGCTAATGGGAGCAAAATTTTAAATAACAACTAATTACATATAAGCTTATATTTTGAGTGCCCACTTGTATATGAATTATGCTGATTCCTGGAATACCCCTTTAAGTTCACAACTGTGTTTGGCAGATTTTGTTACATATTCCATTATTAAAAGCAGAAAAAGTATTGCGGCAGTTCATGATAGTAATAACGGACACATAAGGGAAGGCACAAAGGTCCATTAAAGTCTAAGAAGAGTGGAAAGGTGAAGGAAAACCTTCAGTTTCCATTATGGTGTCTTTTAAATGGAGATTGTAATGGAAAGTCCAGAAGCTGATGTGAACTGGGCCTTAAAGGTCGAAACTCGAAAGAATACACTTAGAGAATGCATAGTGAAAACAGTACCTGGTTCTCCGCCATGTTTCTTTCATGAGAAGTTGCCATTGGTTCATAACAGCATTCATCAGTAATATGGTCTATGGTTTAGAGAAAATAATGCCATAAAATAACAAACTTCCATTTTATTTTTTAAATCTATTCATGATAAAATTCTCCCCAAATATTAGTGCATCCATTTAAAAATCTGCAACCTGTCTAAAGCAAAATGAAAGGTGTGTTGTGATTTGAATGGGCAACAAAGACAGTTGATCTTTTAGGCAGTTGTTTTAGTGTAGTATTTTAGGATCTAATTTTGAAAAGGTCTTCAGCCCAAAATTAGTCCACAAACACCATTGAGATCAAAAGTAATGCCAAAGCCTTGGCTTTCTACACACATGATCAGCCCATGGATATGGACCATGTCACAGGCTGACCCCACTGCAGGGAAGGGACTCCTTGCATCATAGTGAGATATGATGCAAGGAGTCTCTTCTTCCCTGCTAAGCGTTACCACTGTGCGTGTAGCACAGTCTGTGTGAAACAGCCCTTATACTATGGTGGTTCATCCAGCTGTGTTTCAGCAGTGACTCGGCAGCTGAAATCATCTTTCTATGAGTAGCTTGGGATTTTTCATAATAGAGCCTCACTGTTTTATCATATGACAGACAACAATAATTGCATCTCAATTTTTTAATAATTGCAGGTTTGGGTCATTTGTTCCTCAGCATAACTAGACAATATGGGCCTTAGACCATACCAATAATAAAGAATTATCTTATCTTATCTTATACTTTTAGGCTGTGTTTACACAATGAATTTTGGATGCATTTTCATTGCATGTTAAATCACTTTGCAAACATATTGGAAAACACATGTGTTGTAATAAGTTTGCAATGTGTTTCAAAATGTAATGAAAACGTATCCAAAACCAGGGAAAGCTCCAACTAGGGTAAGAATATTTTTGGATTACAAACCCTACATTGGATTTATATAAGTAAAGCTTTCAATGACAGCCCTAGGTCCAACCTGCATAGCTCTGCAATCTGACTGAACCTGAGATCCATTCAGATTGCCTACCATTCTTCCATATGCCCAGTGCTGTAATAACTATCACATTTGTGCTAGCCTGCATCATGCTGTTCTATTGTAGGGCTGCAGGCGTTGTAAGGTTTGATATTCCCCTCTAATAGGTATTGGAACAATATACAGTAGCATTTTCTGAGCCATTATATCATCCAGCTATTATTATTATGACTATCTTATGAAACATAGTCGCATGCAGTACATTATGGCAGAGAAATACATTTTAATTCCGGAGTCTAGTTTCACAAAGCAATTTTCCAGTATTTCATTTTATCATTTTTGATTATATTTATCCATTAGAAACAAAATTTGAAAAATCTGAAAGTCACTTACCCAGAATTGGCAGACTGAGATTGCCATAAATTGGATTATTTTCAATATACTGATGGTCATAGCTGCCGAAAGGGAAAATTAGTACAATTTACCTCTTTGAAAATAGTTATTTTTGCATATGTCACAATCATAAACGCATAACTCAGATGTATGTATGTCTTCTATATTTATACGTCATTCTACAGCTGTAGGAAATTTTCAAATATTCAAGTTAACAAAAATAACTTTACTAATAAGGAAATACAATTAATAATTTGGGTAATTCTTTTATTCATGTATTGAAACTATTGCATAGGATAAATTATGTATTAATAGGGAAACTGACATAATGGACTTAAGAAGTAAAGAGGGATTGGCCATTGATGATAACAACAGGTTAGAAATCTATGGCAATCACATCACTGGCTTTGTTTTAACAAATGATTGTCTTGGTCAAACAAACCATTTAAGTTATAGCACCCTACTATTCTATGAATGGATTATAGATAACATACTTCTGTTTTGTAATTGTTTTGTTAGAAGCCTGTCTATAATTGCCAGCTGAATATCAAAACCGAAGGCCTCCTACACACGCACGTGTACAAACATCAGGCCCCTGGTCCATTGCTGGTCAGATCCCATGGACCAAACACAGTGCAGTGGACAGGTGTCCATGCATGGTAGTGACATATGATGCAAGGACTCTTGTCCACTGTACTGTACTTGGGATCTGACCAGCACAGTCTGCATAGACCGAGTATATTTGTGTGCAGGAGGCAGTAGGGTTACATTGTGTTTATTTTGTGTTTACGTCACTTACATTCACTTTACCTGAATGCAATGTAAACAGAATGCTTATGCAATGTAAATGTGATGTGAAAGCTATGTAAACACAATGGGGCACATGTATCATAGGTTTTGTCTGTCTGTTTAAGCCTCACAAAATACATAAGCCTCCCCCAGTAAGACCAAGACCAAAAATATCCAATATGAGTTAGTAAATATTAAGATAAAGAGATGTTGTCGGGGGTGTAATAGTTACTTCTCAATATATAGAAGACCGGAGTCAGGCTTCATATTACCCTAATATTAACATTAAAATTTGCAGCTCTTTTTTTCTTGTGGTATTTCTGCACCATTCCTGCATATTTTGTAAAAAACCTGCAAACTTTCAATCACAGTTTTTTCCGTAAACCCATGCCAGTATTTTTGCCGGGTGGCACGGACACCCCACAGATACATCAAGTGCCCTAAGCCATGTCGGTTGGACATAAGTAGGTGTGGCCTGTATCGTAGGCCGGTCCACGAGCACTGGCTTATTATAAATTTCTACCATGGTGTTTATTCTTTATTAAATTTGAGTCTTTTTTTTTAAAGTTCTAAGCTAATTTCTACACCTGGTAAGGAGCAGCCTTAGATTTGCACCAATTTAAAAAAAAAAACAACTTTCACATCTGGATCTAGGCGAGAACTCTGAGAACTCTGCAGAAAACTAGACAAGTTTTAAGGGAGTCTTAGGCACAAAATAGTCCCATATGAGCACATGAGCCATGAAAAGTCTCAAAAATTAAAGAAAAAGGCGAGCCAAAAGTCTGATACATGTGCCCCAAATTTGTGAAAGCATCCTGAGGGTTCATTCTCATGGCCAGGTGCACGCCCGGGCTGACTTTCCTCCATAGGCAGACAAGCCTGACTCGGTCACAGTACAGTGAAGCATCGTGTGCTCACCAGCCTGTGACCGGGAGCTGTGATCTGCTCATCCCCCCCATAGAGGCCATGTGAATGTACCCTAAGGTTAAGGCCAAGTGTTTTTGTTTTGCAGTGATATTATAGTAGATGAATATGGTCTCAGCATATGCCAGACAGATAAAGAACATCTACTACCTGGATCAAGGATTGTAAACCTTGATTTGAGGAAAAAAAAAGGCTTTAAAATAATGCAAATGATCCTGAGAGGTTCCAGGCTCGATTAAATAATTTTAAAAGCCTTTTGTTGTAAAAAAAAAAAGGGCATACAAAGTCAAAAGAAGAGCAGATCCTGCCAGAGGGGACACACACCAGTATGTCAGTGTGTTTGGTTTACAATCCTTGTTCCTGGTGGTAGATGTCTTTTAAACAGCAAAATGAAATTATACAGTGACATAAATAGAGGTGCATACCTTATAGTGCCCTGGCTGCTGTATTTCATTGCTTTTACTGTGTAAGGGATGAAAGTGTTTAGTATTTGGTAGTACTATTACCACTAAAATTCAAAATGCAAGTTGAAAATTCAATATATTCATGAACACCGCTTTGATTTTTAGTAGCACAGACAAACTTACCAGAGGATTCCCCAAGTCATTGGAATTTAACCTTAGGCTCCATATAACATTAGGAAATGAGGATAACTTTTTCAACTGTGACATTTCTTTGCGTTACCTACTCTATGGGGCCGATTTATCAAGCTAATAAGAACTGTCTTAGTCGCAACTAAGCACATTATTAAACTTAGCTTGATAAATCTGCCGCTATGTCTCATTCAAGAGTGTGAGTTGTACGTCTATGGTGGGCATTCTTCAACTGTGTTTTAGGCACAGGAATTGTGTGGTAATTTTATATTTTGGTGCAAGGGCGGACAACTGAAAGGGTTCTGAAGTGTCTCCACATTCATGAAGGTGAAATAAAATCTGGTACACCAGCTTTTAGCTCATCTATTTGTGATCTAAAAATAGCACCAAAAAAGTGTTGGAAACCTAGAAGCGTGTTGGGATTAACAATCTGCAACCAAATTGGGCGACAAAAATTTTTTTAATAATTTGAGTGTCATAAAAGGAGCAATATAAATATGACCCACAAGGTTTAGCTAGGAAATAAAAAAGAACAAGACAAAAAACTGACGCAAAGGCAATAATGAATGCCCCCCCCCTTTAAGTCTACCCCGTCTATCGCACACTACCACTTGAGTAAGCTGCCAAATATTTTTAAGACTGATTAAAAGTTGCAATGATAAATCTGTTGCAAGGGGCTATCCATTTCCAATTTCTGAGACACTTTTCGAATTGCATTGGAAAATGTAGAATGTTAAAATATCACATAAGCTCAAAAGGTTGCAGAACCCCATTATGTTGCAGAAATGTAGCATAGGGTTTTATATATTAGCCCCAGTGTAATTGCAAGTCATGTGTAAATGCCCCATACAAATCTATGGAGACTCATCAAAAATGCATTGCACTCATCTGCAACACAAGCGTAAGAAATTGAGTTATAAGTAAGGAGGATAGTGGGGAGCCAGGATCAATGAAGAAATACTAACTATTCAAACACTTTGCTAGCAGCTTAGTAGTCCACAGTCAACAGGTATCTGCTTTATGTTGAGGTGGAAGGGGAAAGGCATACCTCCCAACTTTTGGACTTGAGAAAGAGGGACAAATGCTCCTCCCCCTTTTTTCTAAACCATGCCCATTGCAAATCTGCAACATATAAAACCCCTCTTTAATTCTATCCTCCCTTGTCATTTGGTTTTCCACTTTTATTTATATCCCCAATTTTACACATAATTCAATCTGTACTCCTACCCCTTCCCCTCCTCACATGGTGTGGCCCCTATTCTCTATCCTCTTGTCCTCCATCCACCTCTTGTAGTTTCTGTCCTTCAGCCTCCTCCTGTAGCCTCCTGCCCTCCAGCCTCCTCCTGTAGCCTCCTGTCCCCCAGCCTCCTCCTGTAGTCTCCTGTCCCCCAACCTCCTCCTCCAGTCCCACAGTCCCCTCCAGAATCCTCCTCTTCTCCGACCTCCCCCTCCAGAATCCTCCTCCTGTCCTCCAGACTCCTTCTATCCCCCAGCCTCCTCAAGCATCCTCCTGTCCTCCAGCCTCCTTCTCTTGTCCCCAGCCTCCTCCTCCTGTCCTCCAGCCTCCTCCTCCTGTCCTCCAGCATCCTCCTCCTGTCCTCAGCCTCCAACTGTCCTCCAGCATCCTCCTCCTGTCCCCAGCCACCACCTGTCCTCCAGCATCCTCCTCCTGTCCCCAGCCTCCACCTGTCTTCCAGCCTCCATCATCCTCCTCCTGTTCTCCAGCAGCCTCCTCCTCTATCCTCCTCATGTCCTCCAGCCTCCTCCTGTCCTCCAGCCTCCTGTCCCCATCAGCCTCCAGCCTCCTCATGTCCTCCAGCAAGCTCCTCCTGTCCTCCAGCAGCCTCCTCCTGGCCTCCAATCTCCTCCTGGCCTCCAGCCTCCTCCTGTCCTCCAGCAGCCTCCTCCTGTCCTCCAGCAGCCTCCAGCCTCCTCCTGTCCCCCAGCAGCCTACAGCCTTAACCTGTCCTCCAGCAGCCTCCAGTCTCCTCCTGTCCTCCAGCAGTCTCCAGCAGCCTCCAGCCTCCTCCTGTCTTCCAGCAGCCTACAGACTCCTCCTGTCCTCCAGCAGCCTACAGACTCCTCCTGTCCTCCAGCAGCCTACAGACTCCTCCTGTCCTCCAGCCGTCTCCTGTATCTCCTGTCCTTCAGCCTTCTCCTGTAGCCTCTTGTATCCTCCTGTCCCCCAGCCTCCTCCTCCAGCCCCACAGTCCCCTCCAGAATCCTCCTGTCCTCCGACCTCCCCCTCCATCATCCTCCTCCTTTCCTCCAGCCTCCTTCTGTCCCCCTGCCTCCTCAAGCATCTTCCTGTCCCCCAGCCTCCTCCTCTTGCCCTCCAGCCTCCTCCTCCTGTCCCCCAGCATCCTCCTCCTGTCTCCAGCCTCCACCTGTCCTCCAGCATCCTCCTCCTGTCCCCAGCCTCCACCTGTCCTCCAGCATCCTCCTCCTATCCACAGCCTCCACCTGTCCTCCAGCATCCTCCTCCTGTCTCCAGCCTCCACCTGTCCTCCAGCATCCTCCTCCTGTCCCCAGCCTCCACCTGTCCTCCAGCATCCTCCTCCTATCCACAGCCTCCACCTGTCCTCCAGCATCCTCCTCCTGTCTCCAGCCTCCACCTGTCCTCCAGCATCCTTCTCCTGTCCCCAGCCTCCACCTGTCCTCCAGCATCCTCCTCCTATCCCCAGCCTCCACCTGTCTTCCAGCCTCTTTCTGTCCCCCAGCCTCTTCCTCCTGTCCTCCAGCATCCTCCTCCTGTCCCCAGCCTCCTTCTGTCCCCAGCCTCTTCCTCCTGTCCTCCAGCAGCTCCCTGTCCTGCAGCCTCCAGCATCCTCCTCCTGTCCTCCAGCAGCTCCTCCTCTATCCTCCTCCTGTAGCCCCCTGTCCTCCAGTCTCCTGTCCCCCATCAGCCTCTAGCCTCCTCCTGTCCTCCAGCAGCCTCCTCCTGGCCTCCAGCCTCCTCCTGTCCTCCTGCAGCCTCCTTCTGTCCTCCAGCAGCCCCCAGCGCCACATCCTGTCCTCCAGCCTCCTCCTGTCCTCCTGCAGCCCTCAGCGTCGCCTCCTGTCCTCCAGCCTCCTCCTATCTTCCAGCAGCCTCCTGTAGCCTCCTCCTGTCCCCCAGCAGCCTCCTGTAGCATCCAGCAGTCTCCAGCAGCCTCCAGTCTCCTCCTGTCCTCCAGCAGCCTCCAGCCTCCGCCTGTCCGCCAGCAGCCTCCCCCTGTCCTCCAGCAGCCTCCAGCAGCCTCCTCCTGTCCTACAGCAGCCTCCATCAGCCTACTCCTGTCCTCCAGCAGCCTCCAGCCTCCTCCTGTCCTCCAGCAGCCTCCTCCTGTCCTCCAGCAGCCTCCTCTTGTCCTCCAGCAGCCTCCTCCTTTCCTCCAGCAGCCTCCAGCAGCCTCTTCTTACCCCCAGCAGCCTCCTCCTGTCCTCTATCCTCCTCCTGTAGCCTCCAGCATATTCCTGTCCCCCAGCTTCCTCCTGTAGCCTCCAGCCCCCCCCTGTCCTCTATCCTTCTCCTGGCTCCTCTTCCTGTGGCCCCCTGTCTCCTGGTAGTAAACAAAAATCCTCAGTTTCTTACCTTCTCCAGGCTCGAGTCCAACTGACTCGAGGAGGTGGCATGGCCAGCTGGGGCGGAGCTACCTCCTCACATGACTTGTGCAGACATCATGTGAGGAGGTATCAGGGGCTGGTCCCACCTCCTTCTAGCCCCCATGCCTCGGCTGCCCTGCAGCTCTAAACTTTGGGGTCTGTAGGAGGCGGGACAAACCAGGGAAAGTGGGCGGTGCCCGGTACATTGTCCCAGCCGCCCATGGCAGCGTGACAGAGCCCAAAAAACAGGACTGTCACGATAAAACCGGGACGGTTGGGAGGTATGGGAAAGGAGAAACTGTCTGCCTCTCCTCCTCCTTAGAAAGTTGTCCTCTCTGGCCATGGGATTTTCAAATGAGTTAGCTCTGATCTATCTTTTCCTGCTCTGCCTCCTACTCCTTATCATAAAGATACTGTACAGTCACCTCTGAAGAAGTACTCATAGAAGGGCCTTGTGTGACAGTTTTTAGCCGCAAGGCAAGCAAAGTCACTGTTCCTGCCTCACAACACAGAATTTGCAATGTCCTACTTATGAAAGGTGTGCCAGGGTGGGGATGCCCTAAGCCAGCCAAATTTTTACTATAACCTGTGCACAAATGTGGCACAGGTTATAGCTGAAAGCTATGCGAGGTTGGTCCTGCCATAAATTTCAATTCTTGCGAATAAGTTCTGTCCTATAATTACTTTCAGTAACTCTAGAATGTCATGCCAGTTACATTGATGAGTAAAACTGGTACACAATTAGCCAGTCTTAATACATGGACCATATTATTTGAGTATTTCTGTGTTCCCAATGCATCAATAAACTTGTCTACTGATGCAAACTATAATGACTCTTTCATATATAGCTTGTCTTCAGTACAGAAGCAGTATATAGTGCTATAGCCACAGTAGCAAAGCACATTTTGTATGGTAGTATATATGGTGCAGCAGCCAAAACCCCTTGCTAGCCACTCCCAGGAAAAGCTCCTGAGGTCCAGAGGCATATATACAGGGCCAGCATTAGGGAATGTCAAACCGGGCATTTCCCCAGGGCCCCCTGTCCTAAAGGGGCCCCCTGCACAGGGCTGGAAGGGCCCACTTGAGGTGGGGGAGTTAAATGAAATCACTCTGCAGAGAGCAGTGCCTGTGATGCAGCGTTGGAATGTTCCATTTGCTGATTTTACCTCCCATTAGCTGCTTCCTCCTTTCATGGTGGGGGCCCCGCCCACCAGCCTGGGCCGTCTGTGCAGCTGCCAGGAAGTGGCCTGTACTCTGCTATTCCTGGCAGCATAAGGCCCGGAGCATGTGTGACAGGCCCTGTGCCTGCAATGGGACACCAGGAACCAGCTGTCTGGAGGTGAGAAAGCAGCAGTGCAGTGACCCAGGTGCTGGAGTAGCTGTGAATCTGCTCTTATGTTCTCCTGGGAAGCAAAGGTCCACCTACAGCTTATCAACTGGAGAGGTAAGTATGTGACTGCACTTGTATGTTTACATGTTGTGTATATGTGTGTGATGTGAGCAAATATACATGTGTGACTGTACATTATATCTGTATGTGTGTGTTTACAGCCTGTTATCTGAGTAATGTCTGCTATATATACATCATGTGTTTGTGTGAAGGGGATAAGTGTATGAGTGATGTTTATTATGTGTAATAGATGTCTGTAACCTGTACCTGATTGTTACCTGTACTATGTATGTGTGTCTGTATTATACATATGTGTAATAGGTATATGCTGCATCTATGTGAGTATATATTATATGCATTCTTAATAGGTATATGCTGTATGTAATGTATGTATGTGAGTAAATATTATTCGCATGTGTAATAGGTATATGCTTTATTTAAGTATATATATCATATACATGTGTAATAGGTATATGCTGTATCTATGTGAGTATATATTATATGCGTGTATAATAGGTATATGCTGTATGTAATGTATGTATGTGAGTATATATTATATGCGTATATAATAGGTATATCCTGTATGTAATGTATGTATGTGAGTACATATTATATACGTGTGTAATAGGTACCTTATATACTCAAGTATAAGCCTAGTTTTTCAGCACAAAAAATGTGCTGAAAACCCCAAACTCGGCTTATACTCGAGTCAAAAAAATAAATATATCTAAACTCACCTTTCCGGCGACCCCTGTATATATTCTGTGCAATCTGTCCGGCAGTGGCGGCAGGCTATATACACTGGGGCAGGGTCTGGCAGGCTATATACACTGGGGCAGGGTCTGGCAGGTTATATACACTGGGGCAGGGTCTGGCAGGCTATATACACTGGGGCAGGGTCTGGCAGGCTATATACACTGGGGCAGGGTCTGGCTGGCCATATACACTGGGGCAGGGTCTGGCTGGCCATATACACTGGGGCAGGGGCTGGCTGGCTATATACACTGGGGCAGGGGCTGGCTGGCTATATACACTGGGGCAGGGGCTGGCTGGCTATATACACTGGGGCAGGGGCTGGCTGGCTATATACACTGGGGCAGGGGCTGGCTGGCTATATACACTGGGGAGGCTGTGACCAATGCATTTCCCACCCTCGGCTTATACTCGAGTCAATAGGTTTTCCCAGTATTTTGTGGTAAAATTAGGGGCCTCTGCTTATACTCGGGTCGGCTTATACCCGAGTATATACGGTATATGCTGTATGTAATGTATGTATGTGAGTACATATTATATACGTGTGTAATAGGTATATGCTGTATGTAATGTATGTATGTGAGTATATATTATATGCGTGTATAATAGGTTTATCCTGTACTTAATGTATGTATGTGAGTATATATTATATACGTGCGTAATAGGTAAGTGCTGTATGCAGGGCAGCTTCTGTATTTTATAGTGGAAAAAACAACTCAGACTGCTGGCATGACAGAAGCTGACAAACTTAGCTGCAGGTGTAACCTTTATATTGTAGGAAACCCCAACCTCAGTTATGCTACTATTTGTGGATTAAAAGCAGCCTCAGAAAGCAGGACATGGCTCTGCAGCCTGCACAGTACAGCACGTGTAATTCACATGCTTCGCTTGTATCACAATGTGAGGGGGAGGTTGGAGGCACTAATGGGGGTATACTATGTAGGAAGGAATTTCCCTGCCGCAAAATTCGGGAGGTAAGGAGCACAGGGGCCCGCTGAGATTCTGTCGCCCAGGGGCCTCCTTAAACCTGGAGCCGGCCCTGCCCCTGCATGTGGACATTTGTGTGCAAAGGATGTATTACTACTTTAAAACCCCTTGGTTGAGTGCCCAGGTGAAGATGCTTATCATCTATCTCCTGTCTATATATCTATCTATATCTGTCTAGTTATCTCCTATAATTTGTCCTTTCTATATATCTGTCTAACCAGTTGTCTATTTAGCTTTTTTTATCTATATATCTTCTATCCACCTATCAATCGATCCTCTATCTCTCATCTGTATCTATCTATCTTCTATCAATAAATAATCTACTTAATATGTATGCATCTATAAATCTATCATCTATCTATAAATCATATCTTTCATATTTATCTTCTATCATCAATCTACCTATCATCTTTCTCCTATATAATTCTCCTATAGTCCTGTATTACTACAAAATGTTATTATTGTGCAGGGCTAAAGGGAGCCTCTTACTGAGTGTTCATAAAATAGTTTTATTTTGGGCCCCACTTTGTCTAAAACCGGCCCACGGTTTATATGCAGTGGAGATTAGGAATCCTATAACCATTGTTGAGCCAAGGCCCTTGTAAAATAAGACAGTGTAACAGTCTATTCAGCCAGATCACAAGCTCATTATCATCATTTTAAAGGTTGATTTTAGAAGGAAAGAGGCCATGGATAACAAATATAAGAAAATAACCACAATCACAGTGTCCAGATCTACTAGTAAGTGTACCTGGTTTATCATGCTTGCTTTTAAAAAATTTGTTTATATGTATCAATGTGCTTTAATCTTCTTCCTAGACTGAAATCCAGCCTGATATGTCTATCAGTCCTTCTTATAAAATCATCTCCTGCTTCTCCCAAAGTACGCAGGCATTTCCTGGTTGTGGCATCAGCTAAGGGAACTGAGGCCAGAGCAGCATAATGCTGAATGCTTTCGATTGCACTACCAATAGCAGCCCAGACAAACAGTATAAGGGATATTAGGCTGAAGCTTGTTCTCAGCATTACTGCTGTATGACACAAATGTGACCCTAACCTGACATATGAATTCAAGTCAATTGTACATCCTCACATCCATAGTAACATGCATTAAAGTTATGACAACTATGCCTGCAAAGATGAATGTTTCAGCCAAACTGTTCAGCAGATGCCAACACTTAAACCTCTTCCTGGGACACTGGTACAGAGAACCATTAGAAAGAAGCTGTTGACATGCAGGGGAATGATGACATAGAGCACACCAAGAAGTAAATAGTCTTCATGCTGTGTATCATACTGCTGTGCTTACTCTCCCCCCTTGTTCTCATTGACCCAATTGTATCCTTATCAAAGCCTAGACTGTAGCCTATACAGAAGTTGGTGGTGTGCAGAGAAGGCTTCTGGCTGATATTCTGTGAACACTGCCGGGGGAGGAGGGGGACTGTGTGTGGGAAAACGAGGGCAGACTGTAGACAGGACAGAACTGACATGGAAGAACTGCTTCTAGTAATTACTAAGCAGAGATGTGAATATTGCATAGCCCCTCACCCTTTGCTGACCCTGGAGTCTGTAGCCTGTATCTCCTGTTCCACAGTTTGTTTTCTTCCTGAAACTAGAATTTGGAACTGAAGGAAGAGGGACTGAGACAGGCAGAAAGTAGAGGATTAGCAGACAAATGGCTGCAATAAGGTAATTAAAGTGTATTGGAAAAATTGTAGTTTTCAGCTACTGCAGCTGTAAAATAAACCTAATAAAGTTAAGCTTAAAAAAAGAATGTACCGGTAATAGAAATATAAAATACTAACCCTTTCTGTGTTTTCTAGTGCAGTGCACAATATTAATCGTTATTGATAATAGGAAAGCCAACGAGACTAATACCAGAAGCACCAGCAGCTCCACACATGGTCCTAAAGAAATAAATACAAGAAAACTGAGTTTTTATTTTTACATTGTTTTATTTTGAAGCCATTAATCTAATATTTCCCTCTTGTCTTGCACAGGGGTGTCCAGACTTTTGTCTCAAAGCTGCTAAGGATGAAGAAGGCTTATATGCTAAAACGTGTGTCCAGGTCGGTCCATGGTTACATCGGCCCCTACACTTGTTTTTGCCCAGGAATATGGTATTGCAGTTACATTATATTAATGACCATTTGAAGTGCACATTACATATTGCACTCTGTGTTTTCTATGCTACCAAATAGTTGCACCCCATGAGTTAATAATATGGGGTTGTTGGTGAGACTACAGATCACATAACATACTGCCTCTGTCCAACTATAATAGACATGGTTAAATAAAAAGACGGAAAACCTCCTTCTTTATGAGGTTTTTCGTCTTTTTATTTAACCATGTCTATTACAGTTGGGCAGAAGCAGTATGTTACGTGATCTGTCATGGCAACTGACCATACCCTCCAATGATGTCATGAGGAACACCCATTGGCGCCAGGAGTTGATTCCTTTCCATAATGGCTTAATCTTACCACAAAGTTCAGTTACATTGGGTTGCAGCAAAAAGGTTGAATGATTATTATGGCAAATAATTGTATTAAGAAGATCAAAGCCTCCTGCACACGTTGCTGGAGAATTATTATGCCTTGTGCTTCTTGACGCAGTCTTGACTGTCCCTGCCCCAGAGAGAATCTGCTTATTCATCAAGAGATGTATGCCTCTTGATTTCTTAGGCACATCTCCAGTTCCAGAAAAAAACTAGCCCCTAGCTGGTGTATAGTTGAGCTATAATTCATGCCACTTCCTGACGCAAATGTTAATAAATCTGTGAAGCCATAGAAGGCCACGCCACTCTCTAAGGCTAAGCTCAATACTTAACACATTTTTTTGGCGTGAAAAGAGCAAACATATTAAAAATTGTGACATTTTCATACATTCTTTCAAAAACTGGCATAAAATGTATAATAAATCCCAAACTAATAACCTCCCTCCGTCACTTTTTTAAGAAGTATTTCTCATCTTAAAGAGATTGCCTGGGCTTAAGCAAAAAAAGTATATAACCGGACAGGTGAGGGTTAAGAAAACAATGAACTTATACAGGCGGTCCCCTACTTAAGTACACCCGACTTACAGACAACCCATAGTTACAGACGGACCCCTCTGCCCACTGTGACCTCTTGTGAAGCTCTCTGGATGCTTTACTATAGCCCCAGACTGCAATGATCAACTGTAAGGTGTCTGTAATGAAGCTTTATTGATAATCCTTGGCCAATTAAAGCAAAAATTTTGAAACTCCAATTGTCACTGGGACAAAAGAAAACAAATTTGTCTAGAACTTCAATTATAAAATATACAGTTTCGACTTACATACAAATTCAACTTAAGAACAAACCTCCAGACCCTATCTTGTATGTAACCCGGGGACTGCCTGTACTTACCTTCGCCAAGGCTCCTTTTGTCCCGCTACATCTCCTGTCAGTGCCATGTCTCTGTTTGTTTACAGAGGTAGGTGGTTCGATCCGACAATTTCTGATCACCAGCTACAGCATTGAATCTAATCCTGTGCCCAGCGAGCGCCAGCGGTCGGGTAGGCGTGTATACAAACAGAGGCACAGGACCGATGGGACACGGTGTAATATGACAGGAGTGCCACCGAAGGTAAGTATAAGTTCTTATTTGTCTTCTTAACCCCCATGGCCGGCTACATATTTTTATTTTAACCCGGATAACCCTTTTATAATGTCATATTTTTGTCAAACATCTTCTGACAAACCAATATTTAATGTTTTTGTCCCCAAACTACTACAAAATGTGTGTCATTTTATAATTTTGCATTGGCTGACATGTAATATCTAGATGCAGCACTTTTTGTGAAAAAGGAAAATGTACCGAACATACCAAAAAGGAGGTTTTCCAAAAATGTGCGCGTGAATCTACCCCAAAGATGTATTTATGTATTTAAAAATCAAAGACAGTCCTAAATCAATTCAGGATCAATTAATGTTTGACCTTTGATTCAGTGAAAGTCTGTTTATGGGGATCACCATGCTGCATTGTTGCAGTACTAGTTACAAATGGACTTCTCTGCCCACTGTGACCTCTATGAATGCTGGTAATTTACTGAATTTTGGCCCCAGGCTACAAAGATAAGAGTTAGCAAGATGTCTGTAATGTAATTTTATTGATAATCCTTGTTCACATGACAGCCTAAAATTATCCTAGTACCGTATTTTTCGGACTAAAAGGCACACTAAAAATCCTTGATCAAAGGTGCGCCTTATAGTCCAGTGCGCCTTATATATGAACCGTACTTACAGACAACAGCTGCTGGTCATTCATCCTTATAATCAGGTGCGCCTTATACTCCAGTGCGCCTTATAGTCCGAAAAATACTGTACTAGTTTTAGTCCTATTGTCCCAGGGACAAAAAAATACTTTGTCTGGAGTAACACTTACAAATTCCACTTAAGAATAAACCTACAGAACTTATCTTGTGCATAACCTGGGGACTGCCTGTGTGTCACGTCACGACAAGATGTTTTATTTTTTTATTTTATGATCACCTCCTTGAAGCTTGGTAGTATTTCTGAGCCACTAGGAAGGTGGGTCATGATAACTTTGAGGATAAAAATCTGAGGTAAGTTAAACTTTTGAAAGGTGGACACTCAAAACACTTTTTCTGCATCTAATGACAATAGTGCACTGGGGAGACCTCCTAGCCCCCTCAAGCTCAATCAGATCAATAACACAACTTTTTTGCTTTTGGGACAAACCGCCCAACTGATCCGAGGAGACAAGACAGGGAATAACTTTACATAACCTTGCAGAGAGAATTGAAGCAAAAAATCTTGATCATCATTTAATAATGAAATCGGTCTATAATTCTCTACCTTTGTCAGGTCTTTCCCTGGTTGTATAACTACACAACCTCCTTTTAAATTGTACAGTTTAGAATAAAATTTGCTAAATTCATCCAAGATTTTTTTGTGAACTATAAATTTCTTGCTCATCCTGCTTCCTAATTCTAAAACTTATTTTCTGTTTTTAAATTTTATATCATGCTTATTTACTTGTTTTAAGGTCAAGGCTAAATTTCAGAGCGTTGCATTTCCGAAGGTTAACTGCATAATCTTTCAATAATAATGCTTAAAGCCATTGTCATATTTCCACTAATAGACCGAACACTGCGTTATCCAGTCTGCTTATGACATTCCTCAAAAACTTCTAGACTCTTTAGGAGATGATCTCTTATCTTGTTTTCTTCCTTAAATTTTTTATCTTTTAAATACTGTAAAAACCTTCCAGTTACCATTTTCTGTGTGCGCCACAAGGAGGCAATAGATTCTACACTATTTACATTTTGATTAAAAAAAACTATTTATTTATGCCTTTATTAATTCTCCATGAGATTTCATTAAGAGACATTAGGACACCAGTCTAAATTTCTATTAATTGAGAAGCATACCTGAAGTTGTAAATTCACCATGGTATGGTCAGAATAAACTATGGAAAGGATCTTTATTTTGTGAATATTTTTAGGAGATATTTTTTGACCCAAAAGAAATCTATTCGACAGTAGGTCTTATGTGGGCAAGAAAAAAAGGTATAGTTCCTTTCATTGCCATACACATACCTCCTTATACCGGCGGTGCCCTACTTATGAACACCCGACTTACAGATGACCTTTAGTTACAAACGGACCTCTGGTAATTGGCAATTTACTGTACTTTAGCCCAAGGCTACAATGATCAGCTATAACAGTTACCAAAGGTGATGAAGCTTATCAAAGGTTATCAAAGGTAATGAAGTTTTACTGTTACTGTTAATCCTCGTTCTTATGACAATACAGCATTTCTAAAAATCCGATTGTCACAGAGACCAAAAAAATTTGTCTGGAGCTACAGGTGTTAAAATCCCCACCAACTATTAATCTTTCACTTTTAACTTTTCTGACCTATGTCAATAGCTTATTTATAATTCTATTTTGACCCATATTGGGGGCATATATATTTATTATTGTAAATTCTCTTCCCAGATTTTTGCAGAACAAAATAAAAAACTTGAAATCTAAGGTGTTTTTTTTACTGCTATTAAAACCCCACTTTTTTCCCCACATAAATAAATAAATGTGTGTCTTTTTTAACAGAACAGAATATCACCTCCATAGTGCGGAATAAAGCCTGCAGACATTCATACTACATATATATACATATATATCTTCCAGCCCAACACCTTTAATACCATATAGAAGTTAAATCTGCACTTATCTTTTATTAAGTCAGAAGAAAGAAAAAGAATAGTGATAGTTTTTAAAAAATATTATAAGAAGAATAGATACAGACATAAAAATACATCTCATAATATAACTTAATCATAAGTCCCAGGTAGGCGGCAGTTATTTGGGCCCAACATATTCCAAGAAAGGTCACACGCTGGCATTGTGTCGCATGCGAACGGATTTTGGCGCAGCTGCGCTGGCTTTCATGCAACAGAGATTGAAGGGCCATTGGACTCCATTTTAACTTTCAAATTGTGTTGCAAAACAATGCACTTACATGCACCATGAAGAAGATGGTGACCTGAGCGGGGAAGTGACACATGCAGGATATCGGGCACATCTTAGTGAATTGCGTCACAGTGCATTATCGTCGGACAATGCAAAATGTGCCCAAATGTCTTTAGATACCACCTCAAGATCTCCGTTAATATCATAATGAAGTTTTTTTAACAAATTTTCTAAAACCTCTTCCCTAATTCTATTGTTGGAAATGCTATAGGTCACAGGGAGTAGTGGGGAATGGTGGGCTAATGTTGACTTATCATATGAAGATTTTTTGAGCCCAATGAAGTCAAAGAATTTTCACATGGTGACATTTGCAGGTTTTCGATCCTATTTAAGCCAGAGTGTTTCATAGCCTTCTTGTTACGTGCTTGTTTTGGGGGGAAGAACTATGTCATATTAGTTGCTTTATTATAATTTGGAAAGCTCTGTGAAGCACTGCGTAATCTGTCTGCCCTATATAAATAAAGGAATTATTATTATTTATTAGTCCGCTTAGGACATCCAATCCCTTGCCTTTCCAGGGTGTTTCCCAAGAATACTACTCAGGCTCTAGAAAACAACAATAACAATATACTTTTCCCATAAACAGATTCTTGTCACACTGTCCGGAAAACCTTTAAATATGCAGCACTTCAAATACTATCACACTGTTCCAACAGTGCAATGATGACTTGCTTTATAGTCCAAAACAATATGTACATACAAAAGTGTAGACAATGGGGCACATTCACTTACCCGGTCCTGCCTGATCCCCACTGTGCATTGTCCGATGAGAATGAACTTTGCTGTGATTCACAAAGATCATGCGCCTGATATCCTGCATCAGGTCCGCCGGAGTTCACCTTCTTGTTCCTGGTGTATGTAAGTGCATGTCTTGTGAGACAATTTTAAAGTTAAATCGGGGGTCCGTCCCTCACCCCCGATTTGTTGGAAGAAATTTGACACGATTGCGCCAAAATCGGATCACGTGCGACACAATTACCGCCACAGCGACACAAATCCCGAAAATTTCTAAAAGACGACAAAAGTGTGATCCGTGGGACCCTTAGTAAATGAGCCCCAATATCTCTGAACAGCTCTAATACTCTGTAGTCTTCTCCCAAAAAGCAGAATAAGTAAGGACAGTTGATAGCATATGAAACTTTTTCCATTCACCGTTCAAAGCTACCTCCAGTATCTCCTAACTTTGCCTCCAATCCAAGAGAAGTGGGATTCAAGTAATTGCTCAAAAATGTACACGTGTTTCTTATTTTCAAATATTGTTAATATGTTTTAATATTCAACTAATTTGGTTAATTTTTGAATGCAAATGTGTTGAAGATATAATAATACACACACCTTACAAGATGTAGACAAAAGGCTAAAGAGCCCTTTTTTTACTTAAAATTGTCTGTTTCCATTCACATCTTACATAAATAAGATTAATGAAAACAAACCAATAGATTTCACTGTGACTGGTCAACACCTTAAAAATTATGGTGGTATCTTCACTAAAAAAAGATAAGAGAAGCCCTTTTTTCTCAAGGGTGATGGAGCACTGCCTTACAAGAGCTCACTTCCCTCTCTCTTTGCTGAGAATAGGTTCCTGCTTTCCTTGGTAGAGTAAAGAATATAGTACATATGTATAAGTCAACACTAGTTCAAATTGCATTGTCAGACAACTAGACACTAGATTACCTTTGAATTTACAGTTCTGCCAGATTTTATCATACAATCTTATGATTCCATGGCCATCTTATTTGAGAAAACCCTACCCATAAAAAGATTTAAAAATTTATAAACACCAATTTAGGTGGTCATCTCAGAGGATAGACTATACAAATATGTTATATATAATGTGTTGACAACCTCTACAAATATAAAGATGCATGTACCGATGGTCCCCTACTTAAGGACACCCGACTTACAGACTCCTAGTTTACAGACTCCCCTGTGACCTCTGGTGAAGCTCCCTGGATACTTTACTTTAGTCCCATGCTACAATGATCAGCTGTAAGGTAATGAAGTTGTATTTATAATCCTTGGTCCCATTACAGCACAACATTTTGAAAATCCAAAAATAAAAATATTTTGCCTGGCACTACAACTATAAAATATACAGTACCAACTCACATACAAATTCAAGTTAAGTACAAACCTATCTAGTACATAACCCGGAAACTGCCTGTTCTGTGTTAATTGTGTTAAATCAAAGCAAGTATGAAATTAAATACTTCATACTACTTCTAAAGATGGTATATAATTATTGGTTTTTCTTTAATTTATAAAGAATTTTACAGTAAATAGTAAAAATTCAAAATTGGTAAAGGCCCTCAACTATAATGCATTTATTGGTGTCCCGTTATGTGCCTTTTAGCTCCTTTTAGGCACCAGTTTGATAACTGATGAATGAATAAATAACTAAATCTATAAATGCATAAATATAACATGTACTTTACATTAATACATTACATTAAATACTTTCTAATAAATCACAGAGCTCTGAAAAACTGTTAACTGTAATTAATCATTAAGAGTCCCATACCTGTGAAAGCTGTCATTGCTGTAGAATGCTTTCTGCTGAGTAAAAGGAAACACGGAGGTAAAGTTCTTAGGGCTGTAAATGGTTTCATGCAGGCTTAATTGGTGCATCCCTCCTTTGGTGCAGTTCTCAAACAGGAAGGAAGATACACAAAGATAACAAGTAAACTCTTTATGTTTTAAAAAAAAAAGTAGAATCTCTGTCATTTCCCACATTATAAATTAAGTGTATTGTTGATATGTGCAACCATAAATGCATAATACTAGTTTTCGCAGTAAACTAAACCTAAAACTAAATAAACCGTCTCTTGCTAAAATAAGCAAGTTGGGAGGACTATGCTCTTTGAGCCCTACATTGCATTCTGTTGCTGTAAAACTGCTGTTTGGGAACAGACAATGGAGTGAATCTGTCGGGTTTTCCAAATATTTCCGTTTTGCGGCGAATTGCCCCGGGTCTTTGGCGCGCACAATCGGATTGTGGCGCATCGGCGCTGGCTTGCATGCGACAGAAATGGGGGGGGGCATACCATCGGAAAACTCGACAGATTCGGACAAACCACGGAATTTAAAAGCGCAAGATCAAGCACTTACTACATGCACCAGGAAGAAGAAGGTGAACTCCAGTGGATCTCATTGCGGAAGCAACACATGAAGGAAATTGGACGCACGACCTTAGTGAATCGCGGCAGACCCGAGTCCTCGCTGGACAACGCACCGCGTGATTGCGACAGGACTGGGTAAGTAAATCTGCCCCAATAAGATGGAAAAGGAAAAAATTGTTAAAGAGAATGAGGCCTAAGGTTAGATGGAGGCAGCTGTTACTCCTTACCAACATTCCCTTCCTGCGCTAAAGTGAAAAAACGTTGACAAAAACATGACAAACAAACACAGAAGAATTGTACACATATGAAGAGGACAATGCAGTACAGAGTCAACAGACAAATGGAAGGGCAGAAGACAATAAAGGGTCAAAAGATCATAATGAAGAGAGCAGTCCAGAAACTGTCAGCAAGCTCCAAAGAAGATGTATAGCAAGCACTGGGGAGTTGTCAGACATTGATCTTATGCTTGATGGGACCGATGCCCTGACATCCACACATGCCAGACGAGCAGGGGAGAAAAGTGCGGAGGAGCCATTTGTCCATCAAAGCTAACTTAACTTTCTGCTGCCCAGCATACAGTCAAAAGGAGACAGATGGGTGTTATGGAAATCAGTTAAGACAGCCAGGAGTGAAATAAGGCAGTGTCTAGACTAGTGCAGAACAGATTGCAAATGAATTACAAAATCTCAGACAGTAGCAGCACAGGATGGCGCAGAAACTCGATTGGGGACAGATGTTACAGCTGCTGTAGATAAAACTATAAATGGGACCTTGGACATCAATTATCTGCAGCATATTAGCTTAAATTACTACCATGCTAGTGGGACATGAGGGAGCCAGAAAAACAACTCCGGATGTCAGGTTCACTTTAACCTGACACCATTTTATCAACTCCTAGAGCATAGCTAAAATATTTTGTTTCTATATAGCCCTTGTTTTGGACTCTTTTGGCCTTGGGATTCCTATTAGTTATCTGCTAGCGGGTCCTTGCCTTAACTTTCCCACACAGTAGTAGATCACATCAATATGCTGGAAGGTGATAGGGGCCCCAAAGCATAATTGAGATGATGAAGCTGAGAGGGATTGCTTGCCAGATATTGCATCTAGATGTTATATCAGTCATCTAATGCATTTACAGGACATTCAAAGAAAGTGTGGATATTGTAAAATTTACCCTTCATATTGTACACCATGTACCACTCTCATGCTCCCAGCCCCAATAAGAAATTCATGCCAAATGCAAGATCATATTGACAATCTTTGAAGTCATAGGACAATCAGCAAAAGGTTTTGCTTTAAACTACTAAAAATGTGTAATTATTTAGATTTGGAAGAATGTTTAAGGCTAACTTTACAGTAAAATCTAAGGCTCTATTTTGCATGCTTCTGCAGAAATTTAAGAAGCGTAAATGTTGTTATGGGCTTTGATGGACACTTTCACCCAAGTAGATGTGGGCAGGATATGGCTTTCCAATATAACCAAATTCACACTTGGTCACCAGGCAAAATGTCTTTCTTCCATCCCCACTGTCTACCTCTGCCCTATGAATACTAAATGCTAATTGATGTCGACATAGCATCACCATCTTTAACTCCTTAGCGCTCCACATCCGATACATTGGATGCTGAACGCAGTGACTTAGTGCTCAGCATCCGATATATCAGATGCGAGCGCTTCCTGCTTCTCTGACGTCACCCTGTCTTGCGACACCCACCCGCTAAAAAGACAGGTCGATGCAGACTGTCCAGTTACAGTGGTGTAAGTCTTGACAGATCCCCCGCTCTCCAACGCCACCATTCTGCATTTGGAGAGATCACAATCACTACTACATCCTCTCCATCATCCATTTTTTTCCTTGCGTTATTCCCACCACCATCGATTTTTCCTTGTGTTATGCCCACTATTGTCCGTTTTCCCTTCCACCCAACCACGCCACCACAGTTTGGGTGGACAGGCAGGGAGTTTGGGTGAGTCAATTGGTGGGCGGAGTTTCGAGAGGGCAGGACGGTGTTTGCACTGGGCGGTTGGGACAGAGTTTGCACTGGACGGGCGGTACGGAGTGGGTGAGTGAGCCGGCCAGAGTTTGGGTTGGCTGGCCAGAGTTTGGGCAGCCCAGAGTTCGGGGAAGTACAGACACAGAGGGAGGGGCCCGGAGGTACACATCATTGAATTATGACCCGGCCTTGCATCCCCTCCATCCATCTCCCCCCAACGGGCCTGGGTGCGGTCACACCCTTTGCGACCGCAATAGTTATGCCCCTGGTATCAAGTGATGAGGGATTACATAGGCAGAAGGAGAAATCAGTGAAGGTTAAGATAAAAGAAAGTGAAAGTTTCATGTAGCCAAGGTGATAGGCCTGCCTGAATGATGTTTTTTTTTAATAATGAAAGAATAGGTGCAGCTCCGTCTTTGTCCTTTGACATAGAAGCCCTAAAATAATCGCAAATGCTAGTGTATCTCTAGCACTTGTGAATATTTTCCCCTTTCTGTAACCCCTATACAAGGGGCATGAAGGGGGACATGCAGCCAGTGACTTTTCACATGTGAAGGTCTAGGGCTCTTCATACATGAAAGCCTAAGCCTCTTGATGGGCAGTGGATGGCGCACGAGCACCAGGTTATGATAAATACCTACACAGTATGGAAGATCCACACACAGAGTGGTGGATCGAAAAAATTGTAGGCTCAAGGAATCACATAAGTTCACACCTTACAGATAGTATGTAACACCCTAGACAGGATAGAGCCACTAGACCAAATGTCCCTCCATCCCTCTCTGTGTTTCCTCTGCCCAAGAATAGCAACTGTATATTGATGCATACTTCCCATCACCTTTCCATGTCTTTTTTGTTTTTTCCTTTCGATTTTTTATATGCAGGCAGGGATAATTGAGATGGAGCTGTGTCCAAACTGTGGAAGCTGCAGCCTGAGGGGGCACATGGAAGCACACGGGTGCGCCTGCGACCCGAAACATGGGTCGCAGGAGCACCCGTGACAGCCATTCATTGGATAGGCTGGTCAAAAGTTTTTCTGCTGCAAACTCTTGAACGGATAAGTCTACTATTTCCATGGTAAGGTTATTCATTTTTTATTCTCATTTCTTTTGGGAAATGTTTGTGTATGCATCATTTGTATATTATTTTGTAACATTTTTATCTAATTATTGTAAGTTTTTATGTGTGCACTGTACTTTCGTATACGTTATTTTACATTTTAAAACTTAATAAGTCTCTGCTTGTAGCTTTAAACAACCTACGTTTCCGAAGTGATAACATTACCAGGATTCATTTTAGTAATTGTATTGAGAATTGTGTATTTTTAATCTGTGATTGGGTTTCTAAATTTTTGAGGGACTTAGTTACACAGGGGCCTATTTGCCTACTCATTTATAATATTCATGGGAGAAAGTTAGGTGTTTTCAGTGATTTGGTTGAGCACCAGAGCTAAGAGAGTAAGGTTTAGAGTAATTGCACCATCTTGTGTAGGTGGACAGGTTTTTATGTGCTAAATCTGCATCCAAAATTCATCTGACAGGGATGCGGTGCACCCCAGGTACCAGCACACGAAAGCAGGCAGGTTCCCGCATATGAGTGTGAGAGACTTGAGGATACCCACTCTGCACTGCAGGACATGTAAGTGGGATCCTCACTGGAGTATAGCTTAGGGGGCTTTCTAAGCATAAAAAATGTGCAGAGACACAGTGTCGGACACAGTGCAGCTGCGACACAAAACTGGCGTGAAAAGAATGTGCAAGCAGTTTGCAATTTCTTTTCAGTGCAAAGTCAAACATAAATTGGCGCAAACACTTTAATAAATGTTGGCCACTCTATTCCCTTTAAGAAGACTCTTTCAGAAACATGCAGAAAGGAGACAAGCTGTTGCTGAAACTCTTACATGAACAAAAAATCAGGGTCATACTGGGAGTAATATATATCAATATCTGAGATAATCATGCTTGAACAAGCAAATTAGAACAACATTTATATAATGTACATGGCCACCATAATCACTAAACCCCTTAACGACTTGGCCTTTTTTAGTTTTTTCACTTCCATTTTTCACTCACCACCTTCAAAAATCTATAACTTTTTAATTTTTCCACATAAAGAGCTCTCTGGCTTATTTTCTGCGTAACAAATTACAATTCATAGTGACGGTATTTAATATTCCATGCCGTGTACTGGGAAGCGGGAAAAAAATTCCAAATGCAGTGAAAATGGTAAAATAACACATGTTTTCTTGTGGGCTTGGATTTTACAGTTTTCACTGTGCATCTCAAATGACATGTCTACTTTGTTCTTTGGGTCGGTGCGATCGCGTGGATACCAAATTTGTAAAGGTTTTATAATGTTTTCATACATTTAAAAAAATTAAAACCTCCTGTACAAAAATTTTCTTTTGGATTTTGCCATCTTATGGCGCCAATAACTTTTTCATACTTTGGTGTACGGAGCTGTGGGTAGTGTCATTTTCTGCGAATTTTGATGGCAGTTTCATTGCTATAATTTTTAGGATTGTGCGACCTTTTGATCACTTTTTATTAATTTTTTTTAGATTTTTCAAAATGGCAAAAAAATGCCATTTTCGAGTTTGGACGCTATTTTCTGTTACGGGGTTAAACGCAGTGAAAAAACGTTATTATATTTTGATAGATCGGACATTTTCGGACGCGGCGATACCTAATGTGTTTATGATTTTTACTGTTTATTTATATTTATATCAGTTCTAGGGAAAGGGGGGGGGTGATTTGAATTTTAAGGTTTTTTTATTATAATTTTTTTTTTTACTTTTTTTAATTTTTACTTTTACTATTTTTCAGACTCCCTAGGGTACTCTAACCCTAGGTTGTCTGATCGATCCTACCACATACTGCCATACTGCAGTATGGCAGTATATGTGGATTTTACTCCCCATTCATTACAATGTGCAATTAGCACATTGTAATGAATGGGTTAAAACTAAGTAGCCTCGGGTATTCGGAAGACCCAAGGCTACCATGAAGCTGCTGGCAGCATTGCCGGCGGCGATCGAGGTGAGAAAACCCGCGATCGGTGCTAGCACCGATCGCGGGTGTTATCGGTAAGCCTTTGCTGCAATATGCAGCAAAGACTTACCGGCTATGGAGAGGGCGCGCATCGGGAAGGGGTTAAAGAAGGTTTTCTGTAAACAACATTTATTTCCCATCCACAATATCCCATGGGTGCTCTGTGAGGCTGACTTCCAGCCTCTTATGTACCGTAATTTTCGGGCAATAAGGCGCACCGGATTATAAGGCGCACCATCAATAAATGCCTGCTAAAACGTATAGGTTCATATATAAGGCACACCGGATTATAAGGATGATTGACCAGCAGGTGGCAGACCTGTGCACAGTTCAAGGCAGCTGTTGTCTGTAAGTATGTTTCATATATAAGGCGCACTGGACTATAAGGCGCACCTTTGATTTCTGAGAAAATCAAAGGATTTTTTGTGCACCTTATTGTCCAAAAATACAGTACTAAGCTCCATTGACTTCTATGGGACAAGCTTAGGACAAGCTGTAACTGTGATGCAAAACATGTGAGAAATTTTTGTTCAAAAATTATCTTTTTTAATCTTCTTAGATTAAATCTAGTCTAACATGGGACTCCTTGCCCCTTGCTAGCTGAAATAAAGCAATGGATAGTGAATGACATAGAAGTTCACCCTTGTGATCATTATTCTGAGGTCTGCCCCCGCAACATCCCCCACCGGGTCCTAGCCTTCTCTTGGGGACTTGAGGCAGCCGGGGCCAGAATACCAGAGTGGCTGATGGTTGAGGCCTAGGGCATGCTGTTGGCACGGTACTTGATATGGGGAACAGAGGGCTGACCTACAGCCTGGCAGGTCTACAGCAGGTAGTGTGTGCAGGAAATAAGGATGGAGAGGCTGAAGTACTTGTTTCTCCCTGGGGCAACCCCCGAGTGTCTGTAAGATAAGTTCCTGGGTAATGGATGGGGAAGCCTGTGGTGGTAAACAGCCGTATCCAAAGATTAGACAGAGGTAATGTTGTGCAAATCAACTCACGGTTCTTTATTGAACAACGGGTAGCAGGCAACGGGCCAGAACGGTCAACAGCAGATTCAGATTCTGGTTACTGGAGTGGTCATGGAGAGGGGTCCGCAGGAATAGTGCACCAGCCTGATATACAGGCTGGTATAATTGAGATGGAGATGTGTCCAAACTATGTAAGCTGCAGCTCTAAGTTAGAGTCTCCTGACTCAGTTCCTGGGATTGGTTTCTGTGACAGCACTGAAGGTGTGCTGCACACACTGGGGCACATTTACTTTCCTGTCCTGCATGACCCCCGGAAGTGCATTGTCTGACCTGAATGCACATCTGCCGCGATTCAAGAAGATCATGTGCCCGATTTCCTGCATGTGTCGCTTCCTCTATCAGGTCCACTGGAGTTCACCTTCTTCTTCCCAATGAATGTAAGTGCTTGATCTTGTGACACAATTTAAATGTTAAATCCTGCATTCAGTCCGAATCAGTCGGATCGTCCGACGAGCCTGTCCCAGTGCACAATCCCCAAAACCATTGGAAAACCCGACAGAAATGCAGCCACGGGACTCTTTGTAAATAAGCCCCACTGTCTCTCTGTTCACTATATATAAGAACAGACGAGCTAAGACCATGAGGTCAGACCATGTGCTCCCACTGCACAGGGGTTTTATACTCCCCTTGGTCAGGTGGGAGCACCTCTCCAATCACACTCCAGTTTACAATACAGCCAACTAATTGGATAACATCTTACACCCATTTAACTATTAGACCTTTAGAATTAAAAACTATTGGGATACTATTTTTGATTTTATTGAGGAATCCCTGGCAGTGGTCCTGGATATGAATATTGAAGTGGTCATCCTAGGTCTGATTAGGCTAAATGAAGGGGAAGTACGTAAGGGGCTGGTACTATAAAAGATATTATTTTTGGCGAGATTGGGAATTGCCATGAAATGGGGTAGTAATGTAATGCCAGAGATTTCAGATTGGTTAAGATTGGTGAGCAGGGTTAAAATGTTTGAAAAAATCTCTGCTGTAGGAAAGGATGCATTGAGAAAGTAGGCTAGAATATGGACGATAATATGGGCCGAAATCGGTTTCAGAAGTTATAATCGCAGAAAGACAGAGAGAATAGAAGATAATGATATTGTTAAGGAAGTTGCCATCCTTTTATTAAATATAAATGTAAATTTCCCTTTTTTTTCGTTAGTTGTTAGTTTGCTCTGCTGGACGAGGGAGGGGGGCTATGAAGTTTATAATGATGTTGATACATGGCATATGAGTGAAAACATTATGATATGATGTATTAAGGACTATGCTTTGTATATGAAGAATGGAAAATGGAAAAAAAAATATTTTTCCGCTAATAAATATTTATGAAATTTAAAAAAATGATTGCCTTTCCAGGCAGAGGCTACAGCTGCAGATTACCTGAGTTCTCCCTACATTATTGCTTACACGTTGACAGGGGTGTTGCACCCCTACTACATTTTATATTCCATTTCAATATGGCTCCACAAATTACAATATTGTAATTATTGTAAAATATTATAGTATACAATATTATATTGTAAAATAATATAATTATTACTGTAAAATGTTGTAGAGTGGAGAAAACAGGCGAATATGATCTGCAGGAGAGATTAAATGATCATCATGCAGGTGTGCCCTTACGACGGTTGAGCAATTCTTTGTGACACACTTACAAAATAAGCTGCATTAAGTGCAGAGAAAGATTACCTGCTATACTTTACTTTATCTGTAAACATATTATACACAAAACAATGAATATTAACCATTAAAAATGCAAAAGATAAATGCAATATATACTTATCACTGTATGCTCATTTCAAAAATTAAAAAGAAGACTAAACACTATACATGTCACATCTCCCCCTACTGAAATGTTCTTTAGTTAGCAGCTATCATATTATTTTTCTTCTCCAGCCTAGGGTGGAAGTGTTGCTGGTGTTTGTATATGCCACCAGTAGAAACAGTGATTGTGGGTGACACATTTTTATCTCCACAAAAGATGTGTGCGTCACTTCTGTGCTGCAGCCTGCTCTAAACTAAACCAATGACCTAAATTTTTCTGCTAAGTAAAGATTAAAGGAGTTGGCCACTTTACCTCATATTTTTTGTAATGTGTGCAAATGTGTGGAGCAGGATATTAGGTAACTTACCAATTTATATCTATTAAATGTTTTGCACCGCTTTCCTGAAATGTAATGTTAAGCCTTCCTGGTCAGGAATGTCTTTTACATCATCAGCTGCTATTCCTGTCAATAACCAATCATCTAGGACAGGCCTGGAAGGGTGATTGGTCATGGACAGTTAGAGATCACATGACCACAATAGCAGATGGTGAGGTAAAAGACATTTCTGACCAGAAAGGCTTTACATTACATTTCAAGAAAATGGTACAGAACTATTAATAGATGTACATTGATAATTACCTAATATACTGCCCCCTAACACTAACACACACATTACAAAAAACATAAAGAAAATTCGCTAACCCCTTTAATTGGTGGTAATAGGAGAGTATGAAATTCTGAATAATGTGGAATCTGAAAAGACTCTTAGGCCCCTTCCACACTTGCGTTGCAGATCACGTCAGAGTTTGATCAGGGTGCGATCAGGGTTTGGTCAGTGAAAAACTGACATTTTGCATCAGAGTTCATTCAGTTTTCAGTCAGAGTTTGTTCAGTGTCTCAGTTTTTCACGCACATTTTCAATGCAATTTCAATGTGTTTTTCATGCGCAGGTAATGCACGTGAAAGGACTCAGGACTGGGCTCTATCTTTTCTATGGCAATTGATGCGTGAAAAACGCATTGCACTTGCATTGCACTTGCATGTGTCTCAGAGTGCAATGCGTTTTTGATGCATCTCCATAGACTTGCATGGTGCGTTTTTCACGCGCGTGACTTGCAAAAGTGGAGCATGCTGAGATTTAAACGTGCGTTAAAAAAACGCACATGTGTGCGTGAAAAAAAATGCAAGTCTGAAAAGACCCATTGATTACAATGGGTCAGAGTGCAATGCAAGTTCTGCAAGTCAAAAGCATGCGCAGAACACGCGCGTGAAAAACGCAAGTGTGAAAGGGGCCTTACTGTCTGATTGGTGGATCCTAGGCTAAATTAAAAAACTGTGGTGTTCCAGCAACAGACACATCCCCTCCATAGTTTGTCAATCACAGCATATTCCATTAGTTGATGATCCTGTTGAAGTGGAATATAGAAATGTATCTTTATATTCAAAATATCTGCTATACAATAAAACACATGTTTAATTCAATGAAACTAAATAAAACAATTTCAAAAAATGTTTTTTTATATACTGTGGTTCTAGTGTTATATGGGTCAATGTTTAGAAACACAAATCGAACACAAATATCCATACAGGTGGCCGGTGTAGGTGGAGCAGGAGCCTATGGCCCGAAAGCCTGATGAGTTTCAAAACACAAGGCAAATACATCATGTGAACGCAGCCTGAAGCAATTTTTTAATACAATACTAGCAGTGGATCATTGGTATAAGGAATGTCCTCCTGACCCTAAAGTCAGAAGACTATTAAGAGTGGTTTTGGTACTTTCCCTATGTAATAAGTTTAGTTAAAGGGACTAGATACACAGGCCCCTCAGGTAGAGTATGAAACGTCCTTTCTAGAATTCCCTCTTTTATGTGAAAACTCACCTATCTATAAAAAAAAATTAATAGTCACCTGAAATCCATATGAAAATGAGCATAGAAATGAGTCAAGTTTAGAGGCTTTGGGGGAGGGTTAATTTGGAAGTTGTTATCTACAGAACCAGATATATAGGAAGATAAAGACATACCATATATACTCGAGTATAAGCCTAGTTTTTTAGCACAAAAAAAATGTGCTGAAAACCCAAACCCGTTTTATACTCGAGTTAAAAAATATCAAAACTCACCTTTCCGGCGTCCCCCGCTGCTGGCTATATACTGGGGCAGGGGGCTGGCTATATCATAGTATCATAGTATCATAGTATATAAGGCTGGAAGGAGACTCAAGTCCATCAAGTCCAACCTTCAAGAATTAAATAAATGTTTTATCCCCATAACCCGTGATATTTTTTCTCTCCAGAAAGTCATGGGGGATGTGGGCTGGCAGGCTATATACTGGGGGGCAGGTGCTGGCTATATACTATGGGGCAGGGTCCGGCAGACGATATACCAGGGAGGCTGTGACCAATGCATTTCCCATCCTCGGCTTATACTCGAGTCAATAGGTTTTTCCAGGTTTTTGTGGTAAAATTAGGGGCCTCAGCTTATACTTGAGTATATACGGTAGTTATAAAATTTCCACTTTTTTTTACTGTCTGCTTCCCCTTTTCTGTAGCACCCACAACCACCAGCCTCATGTGATGGTATGAAAGTTTATTAACTTTAATATGAAATCAGTGGCATGTTTCTAGGTGTTAGGGTGAATAACGTGACCATCCCCCATCGAAAATCACTCATCCTCATACTCATCCCTCAGGAGGCTTAGTGGGGCAAAAGCTGGTGACAAGTTAAAGTTTCTATGCAATAAATGTTTTATTTTACTGTTTTAATGCAATAAACTTCAGATTAAATATAAACTTTAGACTGCTGAAGTGGCCAAGTGGCCCTAGGCCCATCTTAAACTTAAATATGTGATGTTGTTCAGTAGTAAAAGATGGTAAAATAATATGTGAGGGTGTGTTCAACCACTCCACTAACAACAACTGATGAAATAGGCTCACACCACTCTGAGACCATTGACCCTGTTTAAGCATGCTATATTTGAACAAAAAACAATTCACAAAAAGAAACCTCCAATTTGAACAATTTTCATGTTTAGGCAACCAGGAAACTGTGGCTAAAAACAGATGAATATTTTTACAAGCTTTTATATTTAGACTTAACCTAAAATATCCGGAGTGAACAAAAACAGGAAATATGTAAAAGTTTTACATCTAGAATGCATCTGAGCTAGAGACAGAATTAATTGCCATAACACAAGGAGACCAATGCAAAATAATTGAGAAAATTCTAAAGTGCTGTGGTAATAATATATATAATTAGATTGCTAAAGTCACATTTTGTGTTTAAGCACAATTTATTTTAACCAAAGGTATCATAAAACGTTCTAACAATTTGTGAAGAAAGCACTGAAAAGAAGGTTCCTCATCAACCCCTTCATGTTGTCACAGATGCTTTCTGCCATCTACCTTTTTGAAGCTTTCACAGTTTTTTTTACCGCTCCCTACCAATTGTGAGACATCACATTTCCTTCTGTATATTGGATTCCTTGACCTTGTTTTCAGACCATCCATTTTGCCTACTTACTGTACTGCATTTTCTTCTTTGTCCTGACCCATGTATGTCGACTAGACTGATCATTCATCTCTGTTTCCCTCTGTCTCCTAAAAAATCTCTCTCTTCTTACTTTCTCTGAACAAGTACTGATACAATTGGAGACTATGGATGTTAAATCCAGGAAACAAAACTGGGGCGTTTTGAACTTCAGTCTAAAGTTCCACCTGCTGGTGGTTCTGGGCCTGTAGTCACCAAGAGGCTCTGGTCTCTCAGTAAATGCGGTCACAAACTCAGACTTGCAAAGTTATTTGCTATAGTCTCTGCCAGTTTTCTGCCTGTGATTATAGTAAATGTGGAGTGCCGGGTGTTCATTCACCTGCTGCCCTCTGTCCGCCCTGCTCCCTGTTCGCCTCGCTCCATGTCTGCTCTTCGCCCCCATGCGCCTTGTAGATCAGAGAAGTCAGAAAAATGGCGGGGAGGGGGAGATTCATGTGCTTTTTCTACCAGAAAACTGCCAGAAAAGCCATAAAGAATCTCACCCACTGTCTCCAGAATTCCATGTCTGTAAATCAAGACACTTCCAGCAGAGCTGCCTCATAATTAGTCCAAGTCATCATTGGCAAACTTCAGTGTTTTAGTTTTAGTTGGGGAAGTCCACTCAGGAAATCCAGTATCTTACGAATCAGTTAACAAAGGCATATTACCAGTTTTCGGAGATAAGTCTGTTTCTGAACAGGTTCTGATAGATTCCAGATCTGCAGAAAATTTTACATTTTTGCATTTCTCTCGGCTTTAGGGCTGAATTTGGTAAATTATTATAGGTGGTGATAGTAGCAATCCCTGCATATAGCAATATTGACACAGATCATGCTCAGTGCTGGTCCTGGTATAAACGAGAAAATTAAAAAATGAAAATAATTTCGATAGTAGCACAGCAGTGAGAAAGAGGAGATTTAATAGTGCACACAATGATACAATCCTTGTAATATAATATCTAGAAAATAGTAATTCATAAACCAATTAAAAATATGTACACATTAAAACATTGTTAACATTATTCTATGCAGTGATAATAATAATAATAAAGAAAGGGCCCTTAAAAGAATAGAAGGGGATAACTATTTTAGTATTATTAGTATTATTTAGTATATTTAGTATTTTAGTATTATTTAGTACTATTTTTTGGTGGTTTCTAATGTTTTTAGTATACACTGACAAAAATGTATGGGCAAGCGATAGTGTGAGTAATGTTTTAGTATGCCCAAGTAGATCTTTGCTTTGTATGTGAGACAGTGATTCTAAAACACCAGTATACAGTACCTTAGATAAACTCTTCACCAATATGGAAAGTGACACTTTACTAGGGTAAATCAATGGATTTGTTGTTGATAATTGTTGTGACTTAGAAGTACCAAATGTGCTAGTATGAGGTATGAGCACATTTCCAATCAAGTTCATGTAATTGTATGACAGTCTATTGTGCTCTATGTTTCTCTTGTAGTATGCAAATTGCATATGATTGCAAATTATTGTATACCATGATCGTGACTGTGGAGTTCATAAAGACCAAACTGCGTGAACTCTGCTGTATATGTCTGCTACACGTCCGGTAAGCTTGTTCTTAGTGTTGGTCCGGCGTGTGCCTCACATTAGTAGTTAGGAACTCCTGGGAGGTCTGTGTGTGATTTTTGTGGTGGTCTTTATTTTGTCTTTTTTATTATTTTTTTTAAAATAAATTATACATGGTCCAAATGCGGGAATCCCGCTTATTAGCAGTAAAAATTAAAAGAAAAAATTCTGCACAGAATATACACATATTCTGCAGATGCAGATTCTTGTCACACCATAAACCAAAAACAATAAGTCATACATTAATTAGTACTCTAGGTAATCTGACAGTAGTATATACCAGAAAAGCCAAAAACCTTTTTAACAAATCTCAAGAAATACAAAAAAAAAGAGGAAAAGAGGAAGAAAACAAGGCTACAGAATAATTAATGAAAAATAGTCATCTATATTACACATAGAAAGCATAAACAAAATACATATAAAATATGAGTGCATCACAGGGCGAGATACACAATGCTCGCCAGGTAATAGGTCCTAAATAAGTAAAGTATAAGGAGAGTAATACAGATAATAGATAATACAAAATTACAGAGACAGTTAGAATATGACAAAAGGTAGCAAAAAATAAGAGCTAGTATACAGATACCGTATTTTTCGGCCTATAAGGCGCACCTCTGATAAATGCCTGCTAAGATATCTAGGTTCATATATAAGGCGCACTGGAGTATAAGGCACAGGATCAAATGCAGTACCTAAAAATGACCAGCAGGTGGCAGACCTGTGCACAGTTCAAGCCAGCTACTCTTCCCGGGAAACTTGTCTTCAGCGTGTCAGAGAGCTCCGATCTCAGAGGTGTGGCTGCTGGGGGTTAATGCAGGGTGATGCAGCAGGAGTTAAGCGGTCTCCCCTTCTCCTTCCCTCCTTAGCCAGGGTGTTATTCCTGTGGGGTTCCCTGTGGCTCCTTCTCTTTCCCCTGTTACAGGGCTGTCAGGTATGGGGGATTGTTTACCGATGATGATGATGATTGCCTTGTGGTCGGCACTATGGCAGCTCCGGTCTCTCCGTGCTAGGGGAGGGCAGGATGGGCACAATGTTAGTTGTGGTGCCAGGGCACTTCAGGAGCTAGGGACCCTGTATACTGTGTGGGAAGGTGCAGGAAATTTCTGTGGATGGAGCTATTAAACACTGGTAAATGTACAGTACATCTTGTCTGTAGTACATTTCTGTATAAGTTCATATATAAGGCGAACTGGCCTATAAGGTCGAAAAATACGGTACATGCCAAACAAGCAATAGCTGCCAAACAATATGGGCCCTGAGTCACAGGAGCGCAGCACAGCCAGTGATGAACAAATAAGTGCCAGAAGGTAGCGAAAATGTCGCTAGGGTGACAGGAAGAAGGACTACTATTACCTGGCGTGCAACCCCGACACGCGTTTCAACCGCAGCAGGTCTTTGTCCCTTCTGTGACTCAAGGCCCATATTGTTTGGTAGCTATTGCACACTTCTTATTTTACTGCTTGTTTAGCATGTATATGTATACTACCTCTTACGTTTTGCTACCTTTTGCTATAGTATAACTGGTATAACTCCATAGTACTAAACTAATCCAGTTACATCAACCAGCATGATTTATCTGGTGCAGAATAAGACTGTGGAGTCTGCCTGACAATTTTTACACATTCCCCTCAATAACTACTGGTTGACTATGTGCTGGGTTTATGGATGAATGTTTCCTCAATTTACAATAACAGAGAACCACTTGTGCCCATTGGGGCAGATTTACTTACCCGGTCCATTCGCGATCCAGCGGCGGGTTCTCTGACGCTGATTCGTGTCTTCCGGCTAATCACTAAGGTAGTGCGCTCGGTGTCTACCAGGCGTCGCTGCTGCGCTGAAGTCCGCCGAGGTCCGGTGGAGTTCACCAAACTACGCTGGGTGCATGCCGGCGCCGATGCGCCACAATCCGATCACGTGCGTCAAAAACCCGGGGCAATTCAGGGGAAAACGGTAATATTCGGGAAACACTTTTGCCTGGGGAAACCTTAACATCACAAGTGCAGAAAGGAGCTTCAGCATCTTAATGTATCGGGTAGGCTGCTGCGCAGCGTTTATTCTACACAAGGTAGGACCCGGCATAGAAATAAATGTAGCCGGCGACTTTTCGCATGTGACTTTTCATTACCGGCCGGCCGCACCCCTCCCCTTCCTGCCCCTTCATGACCCACTGGCATGAAGGTGGCAGATTAGGGCAAATATTTGCAAGTGCTAGCAATAAGCTGATGTGGCGCAGAAGCCCTGATAACTATGCCCTATTATGTGTGTACTGTTTGTCTAGTGTGCCCTTAAGGCAATTAAATATAAAATTTAACCTGTGTTGCTATTTTATCTCGATCCACAAATACTGGGTTGATAAGATTCTGTTTCACTGAAGCTAGTGAAAGGGGGTCAGCCATTCAGGGTTGTTATTTATAATTGTGCATTATCCAGAGGTTGTATGGACAACTCCAACTGCTTCCTGCGCATCCTAGAACCCATGTGTTCTGGGATTGTCTATAAAAGGATAATTAATTGGTCTTGTGTACTTTTCAGGGGTCTGAAAACGTCCAATTTTGTTACAATCCAATTATGGGCAAAAGCAGCAAAACTCTAAATATATATATATATATATATATATATATATATATATATATATATATATATATATATATATATATATATTTAAACAAAAAGTGTTGTAGCAGGTAGCAGCACTCGGTATAAAGGATATAGGTTGGGTGCACATCCCAGGACGACGACCACGAGTCCCTCTCAATTGCAGGATAAAGGAAGATGGCAGCACTCCAAAAAGTAGCGGTTTATTCAAACATGTGCCAAACAGCTACGTTTCGGCTCCTATGGCCTGGAGCCTTCATCAGGCTTGATGAAGGCTCCAGGCCATAGGAGCCAAAACATAGCTGTTTGGCACATGTTTGAATAAACCGGTACTTTGCTTCACAATTTTTGGAGTGCTGCCATCTTCCTTTATCATATATATATATATATATATATATATATATATATATATATATATATTGCCATAAAAATAGAATCTGATAGAAAAAAAAGTTGTTTAAAGGAAATCTACCATCAAAATCAATAATGGATAAACCAGGGACACTTACTCATAGATCCAGGCACCATGACTGTGGTAATCTTCTTCTTAAATTTGTTATCCATGGCCTTCTTCCTTCTAAAATAAACTTTTAAAATTAGGCTACAATCTGACTTTCCAGACTGTTACACTGTGTGCAGGAAGTGCTCACTGCACAATTGATAAGGGAGCAGAGGAAGGGTAAGACAGTGTAACAGCTTGTAAAGATTGATTACAGGTGAGACGGGTGGTCATCTGTGACCTGTGATGGTGTGTAATTGTCTCATTTTAAGAGACAATTAGGAATATTCAAATTTTATTATATTTACAGTATATCTAATATATAAAGCTGAGTGGGTATATAGGTGTATAGGTGTACAGTCATGGGCATAAGTTTTGAGAATGATACAAATGTTAATTTTAAAAAGTCTACTGCATCAGGTTTTATAATGCCAATTTGCATACAATCCAGAATGTTATAAAGAGTGATAAGCTTAACAGCAATTAATTGCAAAGTCAATATTTGCCAAGAAAATTAACTTTTTCCCCCAAAACACATTTCAACTTCATTGCTGGCCTGCCTTAAAAGGAGCAGCTAACATCGTTTCAGTGATTGCTCCAGTAACACAGGTGTGAGTGTTCATGAGGACAGGACTGGAGATCAATCTGTCATGATTAAGTAAGAATCAAACCACTGGACATTTTAAAAGGAGACTGATGCTTGGCATCATTGTTTCTCTTCTATTAACCATGGTTATCTCTAAAGAAACATGTGCAGTCATCATTGCACTGCACAAAACAGGTATAACAGGCAACAGCTAGATTTGCAACTCAGTCAACAATCTATCGCATCATCAAGGAATTCAAGGAGAGAGGTTCCATTGTTGGCAAAAAGGCTCCAGGGCGCCCAAGAAGGACCAGTAAGCCCCAGGACCGTCTCTTAAAAGTGTTTCTTTGGGATCGGGCTACCAGCAGTGCAGAACTTGCTCAGGAATGGCAGCAGGCAGGTGTGAGTGCATCTGCATGCACTGTGAGGCGGAGACTCTTGTAGCAAGGCCTGGTGTCAAGGAGGGCAGCAAGGAAGCCACATCTCTCCAGAAAAAACATCAGGGACAGACTGATATTCTGCAAAAGGTACAGGGAGTGGACTGCTGAGGACTGGTGTAAAGTCGTTTTCTCTGATGAATCCCCTTTCGGATTGTTTGGAACATCTGGAAAACAATGCCTTTTTCAGGATGATGGAGCACCTTGCCATAAAGCAAAGGTGACAACTAAATGGCTCAGGTAACAAAACTTAGATATTTTGGGTCCACGGCCTGGAAACTCCCCAGATCTTAATCCCATTGAGAACTTGTGGTCAATCATCAAGAGACGGGTGGACAAACAAAAACCAACAAATTGTGACAAAATGCAAGCATTGATTGTGCAAGAATGGACTGCTATCAGTCAGGATTTGGTCCAGAAGTTGATTGAGAGCTGCCAGGGAGAATTGCAGTGGTCCTGAAGAAGAAGGGTCAACACTGCAAATATTGACTTGCTGCATTAACTCATTCTAACTGTCAATAAAAGCTTTTGTTACTCATAATATGATTGCACTTGTATTTCTGTATGTGATAAAACATCTGACAAACATAAAAACCAGAGGGCAACAGATCATGTGAAAATATAATATTTGTGTCATTCTCAAAACTTATGGCCATGACTGTATGTGTGTCTGCTAAAGGAATCTGCACCGTTGCATTTACAATCACCAAATTTTGCACAGTTGTTGGGAACGTCTGAGACCGAGCTCTGAGCCGAAATTTTTACCCCAAGCTTTCCAAAATCCACTTATTACCCACCATATACAGGAGCCATTGTCTGCTGCTGCTGTGGCAGTTGGAAACTGAGCCGTGATTGGCTGCTGACAAAGTGACAGTCTGAGAAACAGACAGTCACGGGAATGACAGTGCCCGAGAAGGACAGTCACTGGATTGAGAGTGCCCATAACCAATAGTCGCTGGAATGAGAGTGCCCAAGACTGACAGTCGCTGGAATGAGAGTGCCTGAGACAGACAGTCACTGAAATGAGAGTGTCCAAGACCCACAGTCACTGAAATGAGAGTGCCCGAGACAGTCACTGAAAGAGACTGACAGAGACAGTCTGAAACCGTCTATAGATACATATAAAATATTTTTGCTAGGCCATTCTATTTGGTTACAGCTAAGAGCAGTTATTTACTATTCAAGGCAACACTGGGAGCTACAGCTAGTTTAACATAAAAATTCAAAGAAGCAATGCATTTCTGATTGTATATTTCATTCACACATTTTGCTCAACAGTTCTGTAAAGAACAGGTTTTTTTTATATTGCCTATTTCTTGTGGTCACTCTAGACTCTAGCCATTCCAGTCTGCAACTTCCTGTGTGAAGAGCTACAAGTTACTTCTGTGATACACACAGCCTCTTCACTTATGTAGCCCAGATAGCAAACTAGGTTATCTGTACATTTCAAATCATTCTGACCATTACAAATGGACCTGCCATGCTACCATGGTAACATAAGTATTAAAACCTGTGAAAATCTTCTACTTCAAAAAGGAAAGAATGGATCCTACCTGCTAAGGGATAGCGAATCTGTTCCTGGAGCATTGTGCCTATGTATCTTGTAAGTACATTTTTCATTTTCCCAAATATCACTTGCATAGAAAGTATTACTATGAACTCCATATAATAGTAACAAGAGGATCTGAAAAATCCTAAACAAGAAAAAAATGTCCAATGTCATGCACTGCAATTTACACCTGTCTGATCTGTGATTGTGGCTCAGCTTTTCTAATATAGATTACCTAACCTAAGTTCTATACAAAAATTGCAATACTTTTGCAGACTTTTTCCAATTACAAATTTTCCATGCCAAAGCCATAACCTTATACATTTCAGTGGACAGCCAAATGAGGCTTTGCTTTATGCAGATTTCTCTCAATAATGACAACATTGACTATTTTTTTGCATTTAAGTATATATACCACATGTATCAACTCTAAGGGCTCTTTCACATTGGCATTGGTGCTCTGCTTCAGTTGCACTTCCGTTGCATTTGGTCTCCATTGTGTCTCTCCGTTTTTCTTCCATTTTGTCTCCCTGTCCACAAAAAAAACTGAAGTTTTAACATTTCTTTGAAAACATCAAACCTGTTTTTTTAGCCTCATCATCTAGAAAAACCAGATGTTCCATAAGTTTATTTTTGCGGACCCATAGATTTTTGATTGCCTTCTGTGATCTGTATCAGTGAAAAAAATAGGACATGTTTTATAATTTTTTCCACGGACAATGGATCAGTGAAAATACAAGCCAATTTGAAAACACCCATAGAAATCAATGGCTTTGTTAGGCATGTGTGAATTTCACGGACGTGAAAAACAACATCAATGTATAAGAGCCCTTAGTTATGAATTAATCTATGAGTAGATTTGATCTCATCTGTTCTATTCTTGTTTAACTACTAAACTATCTATATGTGGGTTTATACAGATAAATGGAGCAGAACGGACATGTGTGGCTGTCTGCTTTGCTCATCTTGGGGAGCAACTAGGGGTTCGATGGAGTTACCACAGAACCCATTAGACCCCCCATTCATGTGATCTGTGGGGGTATCAGCTATTAGAAGACCACTTGTTTTGCGGAAAAACCCATTAAAAGTTTCCTTCAATCATTTAAGGGTCACATTAGAAACTAATTATTAGAAACTAATTATTTTAGTACCTTTATTTCAACTTTTGATTTCCACTTTTATTATCCTTTTCTATACCTTTTTTTTTACATGAATCCCTCTTACATGCCCACCCAAGTTTTCTGTAACTTTATTCTTTATTCTTCAAATAGGTATATATGCCAAATAAGAAGATAACATTTTAATGAAAAATTTCCTTAACGCTCTGCGCCATAGCTCTACGGCGCAGAGGTGCAGGGAATGTTTGAAGAGGGCTCACAGGCTGAGTCCTCTTCATACAAGGGTGGGGCTTGTTGCATATTGCAGCAAACCCCCACCGGTAATAACCGCGGTCGGTGCTTGCACCGATCATGACTATTAACCCTTTCATTGCCGCTGGCAAAGTCGCCGGCGGCATTTAAAAGACGGCAGCGATCGGTTACCATGGTAGCCTCGGGTCTTCGTTTGACCCGAGGCTATCTGGCTTCTGCAGATTCGTTACAATGAGCCAGTGGCTCATTGTAATGAATGAGCTGCAAAAATGCCATATATTGCAATACATAAGTATTGCAATATATGGCAGAAACGATCTGACCATCTAGCATGAATGTACCCTAGATGGTCTAAGAAATAGTGAAAAAATAAAAAAAAAGTTTAAAAAATTTAAAAAAAATTAATAAAATATTAAAAATTCAAATCACCCCCTTATCCTCGTGGAGGATATCTTACTGGTTGAAACAAAGTTGCAATTGGCTAATTAGTTGGCTACCTAGATAGGGTTACCTCCTTTGCATAATAAAATGGTTAATTCAACCGCCACCTCATCCTTCTCCCCAGGAGATATTGGGGCACATTTACTTACCCGGCCCATTCGCGATCCAGCGGCGCGTTCTCTGCACAGGATTCGGGTCCGGCTGGGATTTAAGATGGTAGTTCCTCCGCCGTCCACCAGGTGGCGCTGCAGCGCCGAAAATAATCTTAACGCCCCGGAATGCACCATCCCATAGAAGGTGAAGGTGAGCGCTCCCCAAGCGACACATTTTCGGTTTTTAAATGCGGCGGTTTTTCCGAATACGTCGGGTTTTCGTTCGGCCACGCCCCAGATTTCTGTCGCGCGCATGCCGGCCCCGATGCGCCACAATCCGATCGCGTGCGCCAAAAACCCGGGGCAATTCATGTACAAGCGGCGCAAATCGGAAATATTCGGGTAACACGTCGGGAAAACGCGAATCGGGCCCTTAGTAAATGACCCCCATTGTCTTTTCCTGCTCCCATCTACATCAGATGTCACTTATAAGACATCGGAAATAACTATTCCTTGTAAACCAAATTCGAGAGTTAAATGTGATTGTAATAATGCTAAAGCATCCTTCCATGTTAGATCAATGCATGTAATCCTCCACCTATATAAAAAAAATTATATAAAATATATGCCTACGATAATTTTCTCATCATGGAAGTTAATATTTGCATATGTTTTTACAGAATGTCATCTTTCTGCAGCAGATATTAAAAATTAGTCCTAGAATCTTTTCATTAGTTTGTTAATCTCACTAGTCTCACAACAAAGAATCCTAATCTTTGTCGGTGTAACAGTAATCCTGCATGCCAAAAATAGCTTTAAAGGAAATCTACCTGTCCATGCCTGTCCAGCAACAGTGCAACCACAACCAGGCTTGGAGCTAGCTGTCAGACTAGGTAAGTGGTGGCAAACTCACCCTGCGACATCCCTGTGGGCTAAGGCCCTGCCTAAAGCAGAAGTCAAAGCACAGAATAGCAAACAAGATAGCAAGAGCACTAGATACACAGGTAAGACTGAACTAACCAGCAAGGTCTGATGGGAGTAGGCAGGTATATAAGGCAGTTCCCGGACATGCCTCCAGCAGCACACTGCAGGAACTGTCAATCAGGCTAGTAACCCTTCCTGGGCAGGGCTGAAATGCTAGGAGCAGTTAATCCAAGCCACAGTTCACACACAAATTAATACCACTATTCTGCCAACTGCGGATAGTGCAACGTTTTGCCGTGGACGTTGCACTACCATTTTAAAAAGCTGATAAACACCTACACATACTTACCTGCAGTCAACTTGATCTTGATCCCAGCGGTCTTTTTTACTAAGCTTGACACACCGGGATCACCTAGAAAATTAGCATAATTAAATAATTAGCAGCACGGAGCATGGGTACAAGAGGCTAATCATACATACCCCCTCTCGCGTGATGTCACCTCCCATTCTCAGCAACGATGTCTGAAAGTGTTCTTTAATTTTGATCAGTGTTTGTCATACATTGTATATATTCAACAGAATATATATATATATATACTATAATTTTACTCATGTTCCAGTGTATTTCATTAAAGGTATGGAAGATTGATCTATACATACAGAATTTTTCCAACTGTTAATGGACAGTACACAATTCAGGTAAGATATTATATATGTACTCATAATGCATGATATGCTATGAACATTATTAGTATCTGTGTTTTTCAACCATTTGGCATTAAGTGTTTCGAAAAATATTGCATAAAACAATTTCATCAAATTTTGTATATAGAGCTCCCATAAAATCTTTTATTTTATGTCCTATTAAAAAACAATGTAACTAGTAGTGAAGTTAATGGGGTACATTTACTAAGGGTCGCACGGCGCACTTTTGTCGTACCGTGCATGTTCCTCATGACTAAAACGGCTAGTCCTTTTGTGGCACTACTCCACTGGCTTCCATGTGACACAAACTAGAGGGCGTGCGGTCAGTTGGTCGGACCGAGCACCGTATTTAACTTTCAAATTGTGTTGCACAACCTATGTTAAAGGTGCACCACACAAAAGATGGTGAACTCTGTCGGGACACTGCTGGGAAGCGCCAGATTAATGATTTCTGGTGAATCACCAAACGCAGCACTATAGACGGACAATGCACTTTTAGTGAACTCTCCGAATTTGTAAGTGAATGTGCCCCAATGTCTTTATTTATGAGTTATTCTCTCTCATCTGGTTCTCAACTATTGCATTCACAAACTGTGGGGGATTTATCATTGGGGTATTTGTCTATGTTTGGTGTTGTTTTGGTGCAGTGTGGCAGAAATGCTGTTTTCCGATTTTCCATAGCGCCAAATGAACATAGGACATAGCAAAGTCACTTTGACAAAGAACCTGCTTGCACCAAATTCATTATTTGCATTGACTGGTTTTCACAATAAGACTGAATTCATGATTTTCAATTTGACGAAAATTTCTGTTTAGGCGCAAGATCTGGTGCAAATTTACACCAGTCCCCACCCTAGTCTATGTTGCGACTTTTGATGGGTTTTTTTTGTGCGACAAAAAACCCACAGAGCAAAAAACACTGGCAGCAGATTTATCTATGGCCACTTCAATGAATCTGACTGCAGCAGAGCTCCAAAGACAGACATAAAACTGTCATAAGCCAGTCCAATGATACATTACCCCTAATGTCCTTATTCATCAAGGAATATAATGGGGAATATTCATCAGGGCCTCTGAGCCACATCAGTGGTGTAGAAGCCCTGAAATAGTTGCAAATGCTAGCTTATTGCTAGCACTTGCAATTAGTTACCTTCATGGTGGAGGCGTAGAAATAAATGCTGTGTAGAACCCCAATGCATACATCAAGAGGCTGAAGCTGCATCTATATGTACCTTTCTCTCCTTTTAAACAGGGAGAAGCTAGGGGGAGAGCAGGATGAGTTATAACTCTCCTGCTTAAAGGTAACCTGTCACCACATTTGCACATATACAGCCAGCGACAGGTTCCTATGGAGCTCTATTAATTGATTGACAGCCTTCTTTTACCTAACAATTGTTTCCCTTACATCCACATAAATCATATTTTATCTTAAATTACCTGGAATCAGAGGAGGGCTTGTCCTGCTTGGCCAGCTTCCATCTAATTTTCCTTGTGCCTAATTAAGGTACAGTGCCTCAATGTAACCCTTTAATCGGCAGGCATTGTTAGTCAGGCTGGTCAAAATCTGATGACAGGTTCTCTTTTAGCCCCTTCTATATCAGTGCTCAGAAATGTAAACAAAGATCCACAGAGAGTTTTCAGACAGCATTAAAGTAGTAGTAGGAATGAATAACTTGATTATCATTCAAAGATTATTATTAAGGCAGTAAAAGCACTTGGGCAATTTATGTAAAAGAGTGGCCAAGCCCTTTAAGGAAACTGTTATCAGACAGGATTCTAATCTACTATTCACAGTGCTGCAATGGAATGTGTTTTGTTTGAGGAAACTAATCTGTTGGCCCAATCCCATGGCCTGAACACCTCTCAAAGGACAGGAGTTATTAAATTCTTAATTTTAATATATATACGGTATATATATACAGTTAAGTCCAGAAATATTTGGACAGTGACAGTTTTCGCGCGTTGGGCTCTGCATGCCACCACATTGGATTTGAAATGAAAACTCTACAACAGAATTTGTAACGTTTAATTTGAAGGGTTGAACAAAAATAACTGATAGAAAATGTAGGAATTGTACACATTTCTTTACAAACACTCCACATTTTAGGAGCTCAAAAGTAATTGGACAAATAAACATAACCCAAACAAAATATTTTTATTTTCAATATTTTGTTGCGAATCCTTTGGAGTCTGGAACCCATGGACATCACCAAACGCTGGGTTTCCTCCTTCTTAATGCTTTGCCAGGCCTTTACAGCCGCAGCCTTCAGGTCTTGCTTGTTTGTGGGTCTTTCCGTCTTAAGTCTGGATTTGAGCAAGTGAAATGCATGCTCAATTGGGTTAAGATTTGGTGATTGACTTGGCCATTGCAGAATGTTCCACTTTTTGGCACTCATGAACTCCTGGGTAGCTTTGGCTGTATGCTTGGGGTCATTGTCCATCTGTACTATGAAGTGCCGTCCGATCAACCTTTGCAGCATTTGGCTGAATTTGGGCTGAAAGTATATACACTTCAGAATTCATCCGGCTACTCTTGTGACCCAGTGCCATTGAAAGCCATGCATGCCATACCATGTTTTACAGAGGATGTGGTGTGCCTTGGATCATGTGCCGTTCCCTTTCTTCTCAAACCTTTTTTCTTCCATTCATTCTGGTACAGGTTGATCTTTGTCTCATCTGTACATAGAATACTTTTCCAGAACTGAGCTGGCTTCTTGAGGTGTTTTTTGGCAAATTTAACTCTGGCCTGTCTATTTTTGATATTGATGAATGGTTTGCATCTAGATGTGAACCCTTTGTATTTACTTTCATGGAGTCTTCTCTTTACTGTTGACTTAGAGACAGATACACCTACTTCACTGATAGTGTTCTGGACATCAGTTGATGTTGTGAACGGGTTCTTCATGCGGCGATCATCCACCACTGTTGTCATCCGTGGACGCCCAGGCCTTTTTGAGTTCCCAAGCTCACCAGTCAATTCCTTTTTTCTCAGAATGTACCCGACTGTTGATTTTGCTACTCCAAGCATGTCTGCTATCTCTCTGATGGATTTTTTCTTTTTTTTCAGCCTCAGGATGTTCTGCTTCACCTCAATTGAGAGTTCCTTTGACCGCATGTTGTCTGGTCACAGCAACAGCTTCCAAATGCAAAACCACACACCTGGAATCAACCCCAGACCTTTTAACTACTTCATTGATTACAGGTTAACGAGGGAGACGCCTTCAGAGTTAATTGCAGCCCTTAGAGTCCATTGTCCAATTACTTTTGGTCCCCTGAAAAAGAGGAGGCTATGCATTACAGAGCTATGATTCCTAAACCCTTTCTCCGATTTGTATGTGGAAATTCTCATATTGCAGCTGGGAGTGTGAACTTTCAGCCCATATTATATATATAATTGTATTTCTGAACATGTTTTTGTAAACAGCTAAAATAACAAAACTTGTGTCACTGTCCAAATATTTCTGGCCCTAACTGTATATATATATATATATATATATATATATATATATATATATATATAAGAAGATTACCACAGTCACACTGTCTGGATCTATGAGTAAGTGTCCCTGGCTTACCATGTTTTATTTTAATGGTAGATTTTCTTTAATGTCTGCCTACACCCGTCCTAGCCAACCCTTATGTCTCCCCAGTGTCCCCCTAGCTAACCTTTTATACACCCTAGCAAACATTAATGTCTCCCATAGCTTACTAATCTCTGCCTACACCCCCAGCCAAAATAATGCCTCCACATTGCCTCCGTAGCTAACCTTATGTCTCCCCTTTGCCCTCTAGCTTGTCTAATGTCTCCCCAATGCCCCTAGCTAACCTAATGTTTCACCAAGTGCTCCCCTAGCCAGCCTAATGATTGCCCATAGAACCCTAGCTAACCATATGTATGGCAACATCCACCATAACAAACCCTCCATAGCCAACCTAATGTCTGCCTAAACCCCCCTGACCAACCTACCCACATCCACAATAGCAAACCTAATGTCTATCCACATCCTCAATAGTCCACCTAATACCTGCCCACTCCCCCAGTAGCTACATGAATGTTTCCCCAGTACTTCCAGCTCACTTAGTGTATCTGCACAGTTCCTATCCCACCATGCCTAAGTGTACCTAGTTTTACCTCTTAGACCACAAGGCCTCCCTAACAACCTAATACTAGATTGAATAGTGACTGCTGGCAGCTGTTACACTACACTGAGAACTGATGACATTTATAAATGTATGTATAAAATTGTATCAGTCCTTGTGTGATGAACATACAGGAACAAGGGAGAATCACATGCCAGATTTTGTCCTGTTCATCAAGCCATCTGTGAATCCCCCATCAATATCCCTTACTTCCCCCTAGCCTTATCTTGTAAAATTAAGTTCATTTACAAGTTCATAGAAACTTTCTACTACAAAGGCTGCAGAGGAACTCTGGCTCTGTAGGAGATAGCTGTTAATTAACACCTTTTGCAGCCACAGTGACTCTGAAAGGCTTGAGCAGATTTTACCCCCATTTTTAAACCAGAACAGAAAGGGTTATAAAATATCAGACCAATACGTTGGTAGGGACAGTTATGGAGTAATGGTCCATCACAACCCAAGGGCAAATACATTTTTGCATTTGGTATTGTCAGGGGACATAAATCATTAGGCTGTAGCATCTTGGGACCATAGCAAATGGGTCAGGTTTGGTATCAATGCGATCCAGGGATTCACCCGTATCCAATGATACCATGATACTATGACTTCTCCAAGGTTCTGGACTTTATACCAGGTAGGAGGGTCCTATAAGCCCTCCTGGGGGTGTGAAGGAGTGTGTCTGCACCTAATATAATCAGTGCATGTCCCCATGTCCTAGAGCTTGCATGCCGGCTTCACTACATTTAAAGGGCCAGGGCGCCATCAAAATTCTATTTAACCCAGCCTCTCCCCACACACCCTGCTGGATCTTTGTGCCTCCTAGCCTTAGAGAAAGCTTGTTTCTGATGCCCTGTGCAGTTATCCTGATTTCCCGTTGTGACCTTGATTCTGTTCCTGACCTTGCTCTTGTGCTGCCCATCCTGACCTTCCGCTACGTCCCCGACTTTGATCCTGTGCTGCCTGTCTCAACCTCCTGCCTGTCACGGCCTGCCTGCTGACGATTTTGGCTTACGACTCTATATTCGCCTGGGCCACCACCGCGGACAAAGTCATACATGTGGAACGACCTGGTGGTACCACGCCACAGCAAGTCTAGCCCGCTTTGCAGTGGGCTCTGTTGAAAACCGGGTGCCACTTCCAGGTGTCAGCTTACGTCACAGTTCACAGTGGTCCAGAGGATCCACTACCACTGATACTGACAGTGCACCCCTGATGCCCCAGGTCTTTCTTCTGAGAAACCATTTACCATCAAGTGCAGGAAGGATCATTAAGTGTGGCCTATCAATTTCCATTAGGCCCACACACAAGGTAACTAACATACGAGTTACTGACAGGGCCGCATCTGCCATGAGGCGAGATGAAAATCTCGCCTCAGGCGGCAGAATGCGGGTCCCTGTAAAGGGCGGCGAAATTTGCCGCTCTAAAGTGGGCGATTCGGGCGTCCATTAATGCCCGAATCGCCCACCAGCTAAATAAATCGCGCCTGTCTCTTTAAGACACAGGCGCGATTTATATGCGGAGCGACGCAGCGCCTTTCCGGCAGCTGCGCGCTCCGTCCTAAGCAGTGACACAGGCGTCATGACGTCATGCGCCTGTGTCACTGCGGAGCCGCGGCTCACAGGAAGACCGGAGTGAAGGCCGCGTGAAGACCGGAGCCGCGCCGAGGGAGCAGCTGCCTGCAGGTGAGTATGATTTTATTATTTTTCAAGTACTTTAATTAAATGTAGCTAATAATTAATACTGGGGGGGGGGCGCTATATAGGGCTAGAAAACGTTTAATACTGGGGGAGGGGGGGACGCTATAGATATCATATGGGGCCATAATTATTTTATACTAGGGGGGGGGTGCTATATGTATTATTTGGGGCCATAATTATTTTATACTAGGGGGAGGGGATGCTATATTTTATTTGGGGATTTGGGGTTATAATTATTTTATACTGGGGGGATGCTATATGTATTATATGGGGCCATAATTATTTTATACTGGGGGGGGATGCTATATATTATATATCACTAAGCTGGGGGCTGTATATGGGATATATGGGTATATGGGATACAGTATATTACTAAGCTGGGGGGATGTATATGGGATACAGTATATTACTAAGCTGGGGGATGTATATGGGATACAGTATATTACTAAGCTGGGGGCTGTATATGGGATAAAGTATATTACTAAGCTGGGGGGCTGTATATGGGGTACAGTATATTACTAAGCTGGGGGGATGTATATGGGATACAGTATATTACTAAGCTGGGGGGCTGTATATGGGACACAGTATATTACTAAGCTGGGGGCCTGTATATGGGATACAGTATATTACTAAGCTGGAGGGATGTATATGGGGTACAGTATATTACTAAGCTGGGGGGATGTATATGGGATACAGTATATTACTAAGCTGGGGGGATGTATATGGGGTACAGTATATTACTAAGCTGGGGGGCTTTATATGGGGTACAGTATATTACTAAGCTGGGAGGCTGTATATGGGATACAGTATATTACTAAGCTGGGGGGCTGTATATGGGATACAGTATATTACTAAGCTGGGGGGGATGTATATGGGATACAGTATATTACTAAGCTGGGGGATGTATATGGGGTACAGTATATTACTAAGCTGGGGATGTATATGGGATACAGTATATTACTAAGCTGGGGGGATATATATGGGATACAGTATATTACTAAGCTGGGGGATGTATATGGGGTACAGTATATTACTAAGCTGGGGATGTATATGGGATACAGTATATTACTAAGCTGGGGGATGTATATGGGGTACAGTATATTACTAAGCTGGGGGGATGTATATGGGATACAGTATATTACTAAGCTGGGGGGGATGTATATGGGATACAGTATATTACTAAGCTGGGGGATGTATATGGGGTACAGTATATTACTAAGCTGGGGATGTATATGGGATACAGTATATTACTAAGCTGGGGGATATATATGGGATACAGTATATTACTAAGCTGGGGATGTATATGGGATACAGTATATTACTAAGCTGGGGGGATATATATGGGATACAGTATATTACTAAGCTGGGGGGCTGTATATGGGATACAGTATATTACTAAGCTGGGAGATGTATATGGGATACAGTATAATACTAAGCTGGGGGGATGTATATGGGGTACAGTATATTACTAAGCTGGGGGGCTGTATATGTGGGGCAAGATTTTATTTAAGCTGTAGGGGATCTGTATATGGGAGCTGTATATAATTTAATTGGGTGGTGAATAACGAGGCCTTTAAATATATGAGAGCAGGGATAATGAAGGGATGTTTTATATGTGTGGAGAGTGCGGTCAGTTGTGTTGTGAGGGGTATATACTTCATACTGTAAGTGACTGTGGTATTTTTAGGGACGCCGGGTGGAGATGCTGCATGGAGCTGAAGATATCTGGCTGTGAATTCACCCTTGATACGTCATGGATTGGAGAACCCGGAATAAAGTCCTCCTGATGGAAGAGATTGTCATCTATAAGGTACTAGATGTCACTAATGCCTCTCAGATCCTGTAGTCAGTCACACAGTGTCAGGGAGCTGTCTGTAGGGTTGTTAATTGTTAGTAAAGTTTTCCGCATTTACTTAACAGGGAGCGGGGGGGGGCAGCATTTTAATATTCGCCTCAGGCAGCAAAAATGCTAGAATCGGCCCTGGTTACTGATACTTGTAGTTCTAAATATAGAACTTGCTCTTTTATCTCGATCAACGAACCACTGAATGTCTAAATTCAGTGAGTGGTGGCATCGCAATGCTGCTATAGACAGTAAGTTGTGAGTCATTCTTTGGGAGAGATGCTGTGCCACGTTGTACTGCTGCCATAGACAGTCAGCTGGAGCTGGAGTTTAACCTTCTGCACAAAGGTCTTGTCCCAGAGTTTTAAAGGGAAAGAGCTTTACTGTCCCGCACTTGAAAGAATGTTGTTGTCTTTATCAATACTATCACTTGTTGTAATTAGGATGGAGGTAGAGATATAAGTTTACTAACAATACTTTCTACACTATTTTAGCTTACAAAAATAGCCAATTCTGTCTCTGCTTTGGGCCAATTGGCATCAGCCTTGAAGGGTTTTGCCTTATTCTGTATCAACATGGTATAATTGAAGAGGTTATACTTGATGGACTGATGTCTTTTTATAACCTTATTTATTATTCAGTATCCTTGCATCAGTTTTGCCATTAGTTTAGTTGACTTGAGGTAAAAAAAGACTGATGCCAGCTGACATATGTGAACATTATCAAACATTCCATCCAACACAACATACATGGACTGGAAGTCAGCTTCTCTATTTATTCCTATGAGACTCCAATGAATCCTCCTATAGGAATTAGGGCCTGTAGGAAGTATACAGTTCAAAATGTAGCCAGCAGCAGTACTTAGGAGATGAGCAAAGATCAATTAAAAAAAAATAATAAAACAATACCGAATATGCCAGCAAGACCCAGAGCAAGCACTAGGAAGAGGTAAATTGATCTTCTTATGTCTTCATGTCAAAGTCCCAGTCCAAGCCTGATTGGACCAGCTCCCTTGACATTTTTTTTTTTAAAGACTTTATTTTCGTTTTTCCAAGAACACAACAATGTACAAAGGCAAACATCCATCTGAAGGAAGAACAAGTACAAACATAGCAGATGGCTAGTCAGCACAAAAATATCAACATAGGATAATCACAACCGCCATTGATACAGAAACAGAGAGCTGGTTGCCCCCACAAGGGGCACCCCTTCCCTAAGGCTACATTCACACTAACGTATGGGGGACGTATATACGGCCGACGTATATACGGCCGATATACGTCCCCCATACACTTCTATGGGCGCACGGCACCCTACGGAAGCGGTACAGTGCCGCACACGTGAGGCACCGTACCGTTCCGTACCCGGGAAAAAGATAGGACCTGTCCTATCTTTTCCCGTAATACGGCGCCGTGCGCCATAGGTTGCTATGGAGAGGGGCGGGGGTGAGCTGCGCTCACCTCCTCCTCCTCTCCCCGTACACTGCCGTTGCCCGCTACGGTACGGTACGGGCGGGCAACGGCAGTGTGAATATAGCCTAAGGCGGAGAACGCTCATTCACTCAACCATTCACACACCACACAGACAGAGCTATTCCACCTCCACACCCGAAGCAGTCTGGGCTGTCATCCACCTACCCCTGATTAGCTCCCCTGACATCTAAGCCAATAGAAAACAGCAGTGGAGGAATGTGAATGGGGAATACATCTGTTCATCATTACTAGCTTAAGTGTCCGCAGCACAGAACCAAATCAGCAGGATACAGGAATGAAATAGGCCAGTGTTCAAATTAGTGCAAGACACAATGTAAACTAAGTACAAATCATAGTCAACAGCACATCCTCTACAATACTTTATGGACAACTGATGGCGATGAAGTCCAAGCAGGACTATTATTTATATTGTGTACCTTTTAGGAGAGAATGAAATCATTTTGTGCTACAGGAAAACAGATTATTTTTTATTTATTGCAATAACATGTACAAAGCATAGTAAATTGTGGCAGCTAAAATCATAGAACACAACGCAAACAAATAACCTATGTTTGTTTTCTATGATAATGCTTTTACCATATTATTTTGCCCACTTCAGGCAGCAAAAGGGGTTGAAGAAAAGTTGTTCACAAATCTAAGGAAACTCATATCCAATTATGAAAAATCGCATCAGGGATTAGTATGTAATCTAATATACCCTGTCAACAATGAATTCAGTGAACAAAAACAACTTCCATTGAGAAATTCCTTGAAACGTGTCGTACTGGAGGAAACCTATGAGGGTAATTACATTTTTTTCAGCTCTAAGTTTGCAATTATTTTGAGAAGTAGGATTTCTATATATAGCATGTAAAGGTATTAATGTTACCAGAATCTTTTCTCAGTGATTTGTTCACTATAACATATATTTTTACATTTTTGTTTTTCCCAACAAATGTTTGTGTATGGACATTGCCCTATTTCACACTTAATTGAATTCCACCTCACCCATCTGTCTCCTGCTAATTTTCTGCTGAGTTATAGACCGTTAAGCTAGTAGTGATGAACTATTGGATTCCCCATTCACATTACTCCACTGCTGGTCATTTTTATTTTGGCTAAGATGTCAGGGTAGCTGGTCCAGTCACGCATGGACTGGGTCTTTGAGGGATTTTCAGTTCACACCTGCATTCAACAGGTTCTGTTCCCTATCCATTGTCAAATAGCAGAAAAAAATCATACAACAACCAGTGCCGTTTTCCACTATTATAAAGGAATTGTAACAATAGGTAACCTACCTTACATTGAAGTCAAAGTAGAATGGAAGCTGAACAGTTTTCCACCTACCTACTGTTCTTAGTTTTGGAGGGTTGAATGCAGGTGTGAACTGAGGCCAATTTGACCAATTTGTAAAATAACCAATAATAAAATGTCCAACAAGTGAGAAATATAAAATGCAAAGTTCTTTTGCTACATTTAACAATCGACATATTCATTTCTTACAGAGATAGATGACAGAGAATATGTGGATGTCCTACCTTCGTGCCAGCAGATCAATGACTAAAAGATATTCAAAGAATTGAAAAAAACTACAGTGGTTCCCAAAAAATAACAACCTTTCCAATATAAGTTTACTAATTGCTCTCATGTCTTTTGTGCCTAAGTTCTTGCATCCTCACTATTTCTTGTGTTTAGGCTCAGAGTTCCCCACAAGGTGGCAGTTTAAACCACCAGTTACCCCAACTCCCCCACGGCATACCCAGTACATTGGGTTAATCAGATGACTTTTAAGTGTAGTGACAAGTATACGTTCTAGCCAGGTCCCATCTTATTGATGTACCCCTGGATCCGCAATCATGAATTATGCTGCAGCATCTAAATTTATGTTACATATCTAAAATGGTTCTTGTACACAGTCAACAGGTTATGGACATACACTAGAGATCAAAATTAGAGAACAAACTATGATCATTTGATTTTTTGACAGAAATGATGAAATCCCCATTTATCAAAATTTGATGGATGTTTTTGTAAGGGGTACACCATGCCACTAGAACAGTGTTTTACTGAATTAACAAAAGTATATCAACATAAAACCTTTATTGTGTAAAAAACTTGATGATCATAATAGGAGAACAGCAATGACCGTAGCAGAGCAGATTATAATGACATTTTCTGAAGGTTACAGCAGTCACCAATCAGTAGGAAGTACAGGCCTTTGCTCTGAATGACTTCAGCACATCTGTGGCCACAGGACATCACTAGTCTATCACACTGCTCTGGTGTGATATTGATCCACTCTTCTTCCAGTCTCTTCCACTGTGCTGTGACTGTTGTAGGTTTTCTTGGTCGTTACTCTGTCACAAAGCATTTTCCAGATGTTTTCTATTGTATTTAGATCAGGACTCTGGGCTGGAAAATTCATTGTTTCAAACTTTTCCATTTTGACCCCTTAGTGCTGTGGCCCTTTTTCATTTTTGCATTTTCATTTTTCATTACCCACCTTCAAAAATCTTTTTTCCATGTAAAGATCTGGGTGATGGCTTGTTTTCTGCATAACAAATTGCACTTCATAGTATTTAATATTCCATGCCATGCACTGGGAAGCAGGAAAAAAATCCAAATGCAGCGAAATTGCATTTGCACCATTTTCTTGTGGGCTTGGATTTTATGGTTTTCCTTGTGTGCCCCAAATGACATGTCTGCTTTATTCTTTGGGTCACAACAATCACGGTGATGCCAATTTTGTATAGGTTTTATATTGTTTTCATACATTTACAAAAATTAAAACCTCCTGTACAAAGATTTTTTTTAATTTTGCCATCTTCTGGCACTAATAACTTTTTTTATACTTTGGTGTACAGAGCTGTGGGAGGTGTCATTTTTTTGACTTTTAATTTTTAGAACTATATGATCACTATCTTGATCACTTTTTATAGATTTTTTTTATATTTTTCAAAATGGTAAAAAACTGCAATTTTTGACTTTGGGCAATATTTTCAAACAGGGTTAAACACAGTAAAAAAAAAACGGTACTATAATTTGCTAAATCAGGCATTTTCAGACCCAGTGATACCTAATGTGTTTATGATTTTTACTGTTTATTTATATGACTTCTAGTGAAAGGGGGGTGATTTGATTTTTTTTTAATATATATATAATTTTTACCCCTCTGGTACTTTAACCAGTAGAACTAGCTAGCAATTTTCTCTGCATTATCCTGTCCTCTTTTGCATTTGTCTTTTGAGGTAGACCAGTTTTCTTGGGCGGTTGAATGAGTCTGTGATGTTGTAAATATGCAATGTTCTAGAAATCCTAAACTTGGAACAAGCAACTTCTCTTGCTGTGACTGATAATAACATCAGCCCATGAGATTTCATCTGGACAACCTATTGTCTGAGGTTTCAGTCATTTTGGAACAGCACACCTTTTTTCCACCGTCAATGAAAACTGGAAAGTTAGGCTGTCAGGTAAATAGGGTTTGTTAGATAATTAAGGAAATTAGCACAAGGTGCCATATGTGAAGCGGTTCTCTAATTTTGATCAGTGTTCTTCATTTATCAAATTTACATTTTTATTCTGTTGAATATATAACATTTATGAAATAGAAATAGAAGATTAACATGGCAGTTGATTTTTGTGCTGAAAAACTTGGCTTATACTTGAGTACATATATATATATATATATATATATATATATATATATATAGATATATAGATATATATGTAAGAATTTGAGTGAGAACGTTATAACATAGGTATAAATAATGGAGGATGGTGTGAAATAAAAACTTTATTCTGGAATATGTGTGTGTTAGATATAACTTTATGGACATGTTGTGGGTTCTGGTGTTAATATGTAGCCACATTAGGCGAAGAGGATCGAATGTTCATTGTTTTGCCCAAAAAAAAATACCATCACAAAATAAAAGGTAATTAGATAGCAAGTGTATTCTTATATTGTTCTGGATAGGAGAGGGTTAAAAACATGAATATTAGTTGATATCATCCCTTGTCAAAATTTAGTAACATATAAAGTCAATATTTACATTATCTGTGAGGTGCAGCTTTGTCTAAATTTCCCCTGTAGCCTGCAGTCTAAGCATCTGGGAAGGTGCCAGGGAAACGTATACAGGCGGTCCCCTACTTAAGAACACTCAACTTACATACGACTCCTAGTTACAAACGGACCTCTGAATGTTGCCCTGGGCTACAATACACATCTATAACAGTTATCATAGGTGTCTGTAATGAAGCTTTATTGTTAATCCTGATTCTTATGACAACCCAACATTTTTAAAATCCAAAAAAGTTCTGGCTAGGATTACAACAATAAAATATACAGTTCCGACTTACATACAAATTCAACTTAAGAACAAACCTACAGACCCTATCTTTTATGTAACCCGGGGACTTCCTGTAAATTAACTGTTAAAGTGAAGTCGGGAGTGATTTATATATATATATATATCCTCTTTCAGGGGGCCCTGGGCAGATACCCAGTTTGCTGCCCCCTAACGCCGCCCCTGGTCTAAAATAAGGATGTCAGTTAGCTAATAGGGCTCTATGGAAATCTGCCCATATCTGTATTTGTGAAAAATGTGGTGACAGGTTCCCTCAAAACTAACACCTTCCGGACTAGGTTTTTTGCATTTCTGATTTTCACTCTGCTCCTTCCACCTGCCATATCCATTTGTCATATTTTTTTTCAAAGACTTTATTTTCAATTTTTCAAAAAATTCAACATACGGAAAGGCAACATCCGCCTCAGGAAAGCAGATACAGGCAGTCCCCGGGTTACATACAAGATAGGGTCTGCAGGTTTGTTCTTAAGTTGAATTTGTATGTAAGTCGAAACTGTATATTTTATAATGGAAGTTCTAGACAATTTTTTTTTCTTTTGCCCCAGTGACATTTGGAGTTTCAACATTTTTGGTGTAATTGGACCAAGAATTATCAATAAAGCTTCATTACAGACATCTTACAGCTGATCATTGCAGTCTGGGACTATAGTAAACCATCCAGAGAGCTTCACCAGAGGTCACAGTGGGCAGAGGGGTCCGTCTGTAACTATGGGTTGTCTGTAAGTCGGGTGTCCTTAAGTAGGGGACCGCCTGTAGTACAATCATTAACATCAGAAGTTTACAAAGCTATTTGAGGGCTTGTTATCTTTAAGACAAATTGTACTTTCTAGTGGCAGCATTTAATATTGTGCGCAATGTACTGGGAAGCTGGAAAAAAATTCCAAATTTGGAGCAATTGCCAAAATAAAATATGATGGGCTTTATTTTTACAACTTTCAATGTGCAGGGATTGAAATAATTCAACTTTTTCATACTATGGTATATGGAGATGGGTAAGGTTTCCACATAGAGCACTTTGTTATTGAAGGAGAAATCCATCTGCCTATAATCAGTTTTCATCAATAAAAGGAATAGATACTACACCAAAGATGATTCTTTTCATTGCATTCACAATCAAAAAGACTACAACACACAGCCTTTTCCTATGAAAGCATTGGACATTCAGACAGAAGTGTGTATATATATAGCATTTAGTACAGCGTATAGTCAACCAATAGTGCAAATCAATTTTCCAGATTCATGTCTAAGCATTCCATTTTTTTTATTGTATCTAGTCAAACCGTGAGTAATTTATCCTGATTTCCCCCTGCCAGTACATATCGCACCAGATATGCTACCGTAATATGCTCTGGCCAAAGTTTTGATATATATCTGATACCAAGTCCTGCTTGGCATAGAATTGCGCCATATAACCATAGCCAGGAACCTGGCCAGGCTTTAGTTAAAGGGGTATTCCGATTTCAACTAATTAATGTTATTGTTTGTATCATGAAGAGTTATACAATTTTCGAATATACTTTTTGTATCAATTCCTCATGGTTTGGTAGATCTCTGCTTGCTGTCATTCTGCAAAAACTTCTAAGTTTACTGCCAGTGGACTGAAATCTGACCATGGTCACACAAGTGTATGGCTCATTAGTATCACAGAGTAATCAGATCAGTGTCACGACCTGTACACCTGTGTGACTATGGTCCATGGACCATGGAAAACGAGCAGAAATCTAGAAAACCCTTAGGAATTGATACAGAAAGTATATCAGAAAATTATATCACTTTTCATTATACAAACATAAATATGTATTTGCTCAAATGGGAATACCCCTTTAATCCACCAGGCCAGGGTGCTCATCTGCTTAGCGTGAAGGTGGATAGGGGGAAATGTGACCTTTCTAAAATGCTTTAAGGTGTACCTTAATTTGTGTGTACGATGTGCCCCTACAAGGCTCTATGTGAGAAAATAGTCAAAGCTACTTCTCTCTTGTTACACCCCACAAGTTTTGAGCACGTTAAATACCTGACCTGCTGTAAATTACTTGTCTGTTTGTATATCACTTACACAGTGTCGGACTGGTGTACCTTGGGCCCACCAGAGAAAATTTTTGGGTAGCCCACCCTTCATGTAACAAGAAAAACTGCCAGACTACTCCTAATTGAAGTGTAAAACACGTTCTAGCAAACATTAGATACAGAGCCAAGGTCCATATTTAACTGTAGTATTCAGCCAAGAATGCAGCCATATATGCGTCACCACAATGGCAGTGTGAAGGCACACTAACTGTGCCCAATCATCGCTGGGAAAACATATTATTATTTTACTATGTACTGCGGCTGTAGCTCCATGTATGACTGTGTACTGCAGCTGTTGCTCCATGTATGGCTGTGTACTGCAGCTATAGCCCCCGCGGCCTCCCCCCCACCCCAGTATAGAAACAGGGCCCCCCTCCCCAGTATAGAGACAGGGCCTCCCCCACCCCAATATAGAGACAGGACCCCCACCCCAGTATAGACACAGGGGCCCCCCCATCCCAGTATAGACACAGGGCCTCCCCCCACCCTACTATAGAGACAGGCTACATGCACACGAACTATGCCCTGCGGGCATACGTTCGCCACGATGAAGAGGAGGAGGGGTGACCCCCTCCCCTATCCATAGCAATGCATGGCGTTGTAACACGGGGAAAGATAGGACATGTCTCAGCTTTTCCCCGTGTACGGAGCGTTACGGTGTCCCGCTCCATACACTGACTGCTATCTATGGGGGATGGTAGTGAGCATGGGTCCTTAATGAGGAATTGTTAGACCTAATCATTAAATCATTAGACCCAACCCTTATTTTTTTCCATATGTCAACACGTAATGTACCAGAAAGTAAGCAGTCTGGCCAGAAGATGGGAAGTCTTTGCATCATATTTTGGTATAATGCAAGAACTCCCCTTTTGTACAAGGTGGGAGCAGGCCCACATATAGGTCCATTTCCCTGGGCTGTACACAATTCCCTAATTTGAACTTGTCACTCACATCTCTGGGACTTCTCCCGAGCTGCATCAATTCTCTGGAATTCCATATCCTAGACTATCAGGCTAATACCCAACATCCAAAGTTTCAAACTGGCTCTTAAAAGCCTTCTCTTTAGGCAAGCCTATCACATTCCCTAACTGCATAAAACTTCAACCCTTTCAACCCTCTTTATAGTAACCCATCCTGTGCACTCCTCCCATCTGTTACGCAGTAAAAACCAAATACCAAGTTACAGGCTTCTGTGCAGTCCCATTGACTTTGGGCTTCATATTTAGGATGAAGGCCGATGACTAGTTCAAGCAGCAGAATTTTAATTTATTGAATTACTTTTAGTCTGTTCCCTTATAAAGAATGGCTGGACCATTATACCTCTTGTCTGATTATTTGCACTTACTGCTTGGTCTGGCTCAGGAGTTTATCCTAACCTCATATGGAGATGGGTGGAAGAAGGAAAGGGGGCAATGTCTCTTCTGCCCTTACAAGGGCAGTCCCAGCATTGTCCCTGTTAATGATTGTACCCCATATTACCTCCCTTATTAATTTCATCACTTGAAAATTGATGCAAGAGTCACTTTCAGCACTTTTCATGAGTAGTTACAGGCAGGTTTGGCCCTCCGCTGGAGGAGGAGCGCTGCGATAAGTTCTATTCAAGCCCGGACGCTGTTGGCACGTAAACACCTTATTGGATCATCTTTTATAATAGTATATGTGTATACTGGGGCAAGACCCCGGGTAGTTGTTTCTGTATTTGATTTCCAAATAGAATACAGAAATAAGCATATTTTGGTATATTTTTCAATAAAGGTTACATCTTATTCAGGTACCACCTACATTTTTCTGCTCTATGTTTGTATATTTGTAGTTGATGAAGACCAGGTAGTGCATGTACTGGTAAGATCAGAATGCAATTCTTCGCTATATATATATAAAGGTTATTATTAGCTTTATGTATGTGAAGGCTGTTTTATTTTATACCTGCTGCTGGAATAAACGCAGGCGAGACCTGTTGTGGACTGAATCTTGGTGTCACTGTCTTGAACTATATCACAAATCCCCACTACCGCGGACTCTACTGGGCCAAATCTCCCACAATCGTTATGTTGTAAACTTAACCCCTTCCCGACATTTGACGTACTATTACTGCATGGCGGGAGGTGCGTTCCCGCAAAATGCAGTAATAGTACGTCAAGCTTCTGTCGGATCACTTGTTCAAGCTAACCTGTAAAAGTAAAGAAAAAAGGTAAAAAAAACACTAATAACACACTTTTGAATAAAAATAATTAATTAAATAAAGTTAAAGTCCCCCTAAACACAAACAATCCCTATACACATCTAATAAAGTGAAAAACCCTGAAAATTTCCATATTGGTATCACCGCGTCCGTAACAATCTGTACAATAAGTCAGAAACATTATTGGACCTGTATGGTGAATGCCGTAATAACAAAACGCGAAAAACTCGCCAAAAATGTAAATTTTCATAAAATCCCTTCACAAAAATGTTCCAAAAAGTGATCAAAAAAAAGTTATGTGCACCAAAATGGTACCACTGAAAAGGACAACTCAACACGTAAAAAATAAGCCCTAAACTAGCACTGTCAACAAAAAAAAATTAAAGTTATATCCTGGAAAGATGGCGATGCAAAAACAAATGAGATTTTCTTTATATTCGTTTTTTTCCTGTAAAATATATAAAAACTATATAAATGAGGTATCACCGTAATCGTAGTGATCTAGAGAATAAAAATATTATAGTATTTTTAGTGTACAGTGTAAGACCCCCAAAATATACCAAAAAAAGAACCCAAAATTGACAATTTTCTTTTCCTCCATACATTAAAGAGTTAATAAAAACTCATCAAAAAGCTACAGACCCACTAAAATGAAGTATTTGTAAAGTTCATCTCATGTCGCAAAAAATAAGCCCTTATATGTCCAAATTGCCAAAAAAATAAAGATTGTATAGCCATTATAAAGTGACAATGCATAATCTGTTCTGAATGGCGCAGCTCCCCTTTGATGCCCTGGCGTGTGCCCATACAGCAGGTTACCACCACATAAGGGGTATTATTATACACGGAAGAGATTGGGTATCAAATTTTGTGGAGCGTTTTGGTATTTTATTCACTGAGAATTTGTACATTTTATGAAAAACACATTAATTTAGTAAAAAAAAAAAAAATTCAAAATTGCATCAGATTTTGTTTTAACCCCTGTAAACCAATTAAAGGGTTAACAAACTTCATAAAAGTTGTTTTACATACGTTGAGGGGTGTAGTTTCTATAATGGGGTAATTTATGGGGTTTTACTTTTATTTAGGCCTCTCAAAGTGACTTGAAACCTGAGCAGGTCCCTCAATAGCAGGATTTTGCTTTTTTTATGAAAATGTGAAAAATCGCACCTAACGTTCGAAGCCCCATAACAGCTTACAAAAATAAGACTATGTATAAAAAAAAAACACGGAGGTATAAAGTAGACATTTGGTGAATGTTGGTTATTATGTTTTCTGGTGTTATGACTCATGTGTGGAAAAAGTAGAACATTTTGAATTTTGAAAATTGAGAATTTTTCCAAATTTTCACCAAATATCTGATTTTCTCATAAATAAATGCAAAACATAACACCAACATTTTGTAACTAACATGAAGTACAATGTGTCACGCGAAAACAATTTCAAAATCCCTTGGATATGTTAAAGCGTTCCAAAGTTATAACCACTTATAGTGACACAGGGCAGATTTGAAAAAATGGGCCGTGTCAGGAAGGTGAAAAGTGGCTTCAGCGTTAAGGGGTTAAAGGGCTTTTCCCACGAAGGCAGGTTAGCCTGTATCCACAGGATAGGGCCTAACTTGCCTTCGTGGGAAAACCCCTTTAATTTTAGAGGCCAGTGTTTGCTGCTAAAGGAAATACAATTATGTGATGTAACAAAAGAGAAATATAAATTATCATAAGGACATAGTTTTGCCCTTCAGATAACTGGTCAGGCCACACATGGAATACTGTGTACAGTTTTGGGCAGGCCAGTTTCTCAGTAATTTGCTGTACAGGGCGAATCTCAAGAAATCAACCCACCCCAGGTTATTAAAATATATACAATGTGGCCAGATTTTTTACCATAAACAGCCCCAACAAATTAAAAATTTTAGAGACATGCACATAAGTATGGATTATAGTGTATGCCGCACTGTCCCACTAAGTCAGCCTACATGTTGCTCTCCCAAAATTAATTATAACACATATAGTGCCGCCCCTTTAATTAAGATGTACAGTGTCTTTCAAATTATAATATTATGCCTATCATGAATTATTATAATAGCAATATACATATATACTTCACCAGAACAAAGCTTAGTACATAAAAACAGCACCACCAAGGAGTTCAATACATAAGTACAGTACTAGAACTGAGCTTTGTACATAAACACAGCACCAGGACCAATTCCGGTCGCACTGCACACTGAACCCAGTATATAGGTAGCCAGCACACTGCCCCCAAAGTATACAGGAAGGCAGTACACTGCAGCCACTTCCCCCCATATATAGGTAGCCCTAGCACAATGCAGCCTCATCCCTCCTCCCCGAGTATAGAGGTAGCCCCAGCACAATGCAGCCACCCCCAGTCTACAAGTAGCTGCAGCACAATGCAAGCCTCCCCACTAGTATACAGGTAGCCCCAGCACAGTGCAGTCACCCCTCCTTTGGTATGTAGGTATCCCCAGCACACTGCATCCTCTCCCCTCAATATATAGGTAGATCATGCACACTGCATCCACCCCCAGTATATAGGTAGCCCCAGCATATTGCAGCCATCCCCTCAGTATATAGATAACCCCAGCGCACTGCAGCCTTTCTACCAGTATATGTGTAGTGCCAGCAAACTGCAGCCCCCCACCCATTATATAGCTAGATGCAGCACAATGCAAGCCTTCCCCAAGTTCTTAGGTAGCCCATGCACACTGCAGCCACTCCCAGTCTATAGGTAGCCACAGCATAATGCAAGCCTCCCTCCCCAATGCAATCTCCACCCGCAGCATACAGATTGCCCCACCACACTACAGTCACCCCACCACTGCGCGCATTAAGGATTGCATGGAGCTGGGTCGCATTACTGCAGAAGATCCGCCAGAAGGTAAGTACTGTTTTCTTTTACTGGAAGCAGTGGGCAGCTTCAGGCGCCTCTTGTTTGTTCACCAAGTTGCGCTAGGGGCCGTTGCCCACTGCACGCAGTGCCCTCTCCACCTCATCCTCTCTGAGCCCGAGAGAGAGGCGGAAGCAGTACTGTAGGGAAAGGTGAGTAAAGTTTTTTTCTTTAAACAGAGACTAGGCAGCAAGAGCTGGTCCATCTTGCTGGTGGGATATTGCTGTACAACAGGGAATTCTACCAACATTCTTCCTACCACCCGAGATGGCGGACATCACCCAAAAACCTGGACCGTCTAGCTATATCCGGGACGGTTGGGAGCTATTCTGTACTGTATGGTGCTGATTAGCATACCTGTGTCGGGGTGGGGTTTTCCCCCCATCTATGTGCAACATCCCCCACTGGGGCCTAGCCTTTTCTGGGGCCTAGAGACAGCTGGAGACCGGAATACCGGAGTGGCTGTGTCCAATCATGGAAGCTGCAGCTTTGTCCTGTTTGTGTTTCAGTATCACACTGTGTCAGGTTGATGAGCTGAGGCCTAGTAGCTTCTACTGTGGTGAGAGCTGGGCCTGAGACTTGGGTTCATAGGACTTGACACAGGGGTGAAAGAACGTAGACATCGGTTCCTGTGTACCCGGATTTATGGACGGTATCCTCTTGAAATCTCGTCGACTTCAGGGGAGAGACTGTCCCTAACTAGGTATGGCTCACACTCCCATCGCCCATCTAAATTATTGGTGGGATGGTTGTTTTTCAGCCACACTCGTTCTCCGGGGGCAAGGGGCTCAGCACAGGCATTGCGGTCAAAGTCTCTCTTTTGTTTGTCTCGGGCTTCTTCCACCCGAAGATCCACAATTTCTCTGGCATCCGCCAGGCGCCTCTGATGCTCCTAAACCCAATCAGTCTGAGGGAGTAGAGATTGGGAATCGGGATTTTCCATGTCCAAGGCCATATCTGCAGGGAGATGGCCATGTCTCCTGAACATCAAATAGGTGGGAGTGTATCCTGTGGAGCAATGGGTGGTATTACTGTAAAGGTATACTAGCTCTGGTAGTAACTTTGGTCAGTCAGCCCTTTTTGAAGGGGTCAGGGTTCTCAGCATGTTGATGAGAGTCTGGTTCATTTTCTCACAGAGCCCATTGCCCTGAGGATGGTAGACTGTGGTCCTCAGCTTCTTGCAGCCGTAGAGGGTACACAGTTCCTGGAACACTTGCGACTCAAATGCAGTTCCCTGGTCCGTAAGGATTTTATTCGGACAGCCATAAGGGAGAATTAAGCTTTTCCACAGGGCCGCTGCGGTGGTCCTGGCGGACAAGTCTCTGACTGGTACTGCGAGCCTCAAACTTAGTGTAGTGGTCGATTATTGTCAGGGCATAAGTGTGACCGGATCTGCTGGGCTCCAACTTCACATGATCCAGAATCTCCAAAGGCCGTTGGCTCACAATGAGATGTAGAGGGGCCCTTTGATTGTGTTGCTCTCCTCGAGCGATGTCGCAGGCTGGGCATTCCTGGCACCAGGTCTCGATGTCGGGCTTCATGTTCACCCAGTAGAAGCGCAGACTCATCCAGAGGTCTTTTTCTGCGGGTGGCACAGACTCTTCCGGTGGGGTAGCTGGTACCGCTTCTGAGGGTAAGGAGTAGACTCTCTGGGCCTCTTGGCGCACAAACCGGGCATAGAACGTTGGCATCTCCACATCTTCCCACTGAGCATCCGTGGAGGGTCCCTCCCACTGATCAGCGAGACGGGACAGAGCATCAGCATTGTCGTTGGTCTTGCCAGCTCGGTACTTGATAATGAAGTTAAAGTTCGCTAACCTGGAAGCCCATCGCTGCTCCAGGGCTCCAATCTGGGCAGTGTTCAGATGCGCCAAGGGGTTGTTGTCGGTGAAGACAGTGAAGAAGGAAGCAGCTAGGTAGTCTTTGAACTTTTCAGTCACAGCCCAGACTAACGCCAGAAACTCCAACTTGAATGAGGTGTAATTCTGGTCATTCTGTTCTGGTTCTCGGAGGCAACGGCTGGCGTAGGCTATGACCCTTTCAGTTCCATTCTGAAGCTGGGATAGTACAGCTCCTAATCCCTGCTTGCTGGCATCGGTGTAGAGTATGAAAGACAGATTGTAATGTGGATATCCTAACACCGGTGGCTCAGTTAGTCTTTGCTTCAGCATTTGGAAGGCTGCTTCTCGTTCTGCTGTCCATTCAATGGCTGCTCGGGATCGTTGGCCCTATTTTGGCAGTCCCCTTAAGAGTTCTTGCAAAGGGGCTGCTAATTGGGCAAACTTCGGGATGAATCGCCTGTAGTAGCTGGAAAATCCCAAGAAGCTCTTGATGTCCCGGATAGGGGTAGGCCAGTTATGGACAGCTGCAATTTTATCTGGGTCTGGCTCGATTCCATCAGCACTCATCACATGTCCTAGGTACTTTACGCTAGGCTGCAATAGCTGGCACTTGGACGGCTTTACCTTCAACCCATGCTGGGTCTGGATTTTGAAGACTTCAGCCAGATGTTGGAGGTACTCTTCGTAGGTCTTGGAGTAGATGATGATATCATCCAAGTACAGGAGAACAGTCTCAAAGTTCCGATGACCCAAACATCTCTCCATTAACCACAGAAATGTGCCTGGGGCGTTGCATAAGCCGAAAGGCATGTTGTTGAACTCGAACAGGCCCATTGGGGTGGTGAAAGCCGTCTTCTCCCTATCTTCAGGCGCCATGGCCACTTGCCAGTAGCCACTGGTCAGATCCAAGGTCGAGAAGTAAGCAGCTGACCCTAGGGCTGCGAGGGATTCCTCGATTTGAGGCAGCGGATAGGCATCCTTGTGGGTGATATTGTTGCTCTTTCTATAGTCAACACAGACTCAAAGGGTTCCATCCTACTTTTTCACAAGGACCAACGGGGCAGCCCATGGGCTGTGACTCTCCCGGCTAACTTTGGCTGTCTTCATCTCTTGCACCAGCTTCTTTACCTCTTGGTAGCGGGCTGGAGGTATCGGCCAGTATATCTCTTTGATAGGAGGATGAGAGCCAGTAGGGATGGTATTTTGGATCAGAGTAGTCTGCCCAAAATCCAGTGGGTGTTTGCTGAAGGCCCGGTGATACTTCATGACGACATCCAGGACACCTTCTACTTGGTCTGCAGGAGTAATATCGTCATCTCCAATATTGAGCTCAAGCCACCAGGATTGCTCTGCACCTCCAGCTGTTGGGAGGCAGATAGAGATGTTTCCACTAAGTCTTCAGGGTGGACGCTGAAGAGAGTGGCTATGGCTTGGTATCTTCTCAGATCCACTGGGGAGTCTCCCACATTTAGTAGTCTGATGGGTACTTGTCCTCTGGCTACAGTGACTAGACTCCTGGCGGCTAGAATGGGCAGGTCTTCGTCAGCTGGTAGCGGTTCTACCATAGCCTGGTAGTCTAGCCCTTGAACGCCCATGCAGGCTCGGCACCGTACTAACGTCTCAGTCCCAGGTTGAAGGCAGACAGGTTGTGGATATCTTTGATCCGAGCTCTGCAGATTTCTCCATTAGGGCCAGCAAACTTCTGTTGCGCCGCTAAGACCTGCATAGTCTCCTGAATTGCCTTCCGAGAACCACTGGGCACTGTTGGTAGAGAGTTGTGGAGAGCCTTCAGCACTACAGGGTAGCAGTTGTGAAGGACATTGGTACCCAGTACCAGGGAGAAGTTACAGTCTTCAGGCACTTGTGTCCCAATAACCGCGGATGGCTACGGTTTTCCCATTAGTAGCAATAATGTTCCAGTAAGCACTGGGAGGCTGTGTCAAGGATGCTTCTCTTAGGCATCGAAGGTAGGGTTACTCCGTTGATGGTCACATGAACCATGGGGCGAGTCCCCACGAACCTGGGCATCCAGTTGGCATCTCGGGGACTTAAAGGTTCTTCCCTTGGGGTTGTCCCCTAGCTCCAAGGGTTTGTCTTTTAACCGACGCCATCCATTCTCTTCATGCCCGTAATTACGGCAGTAGCTGCACCGCTGGCGGGGTTCCTTCTGACTCCAGGTGTTTAAAGACTTTGCCTCCGTTGGGCGCAGTTTGGCTGGGGAGTCACGAGGAGTGACTGACCGTACAGGGACAATTGGGACAACCGATCGAGTATTTTACTCATGGTGTCCGTCAGATTAGTGACCTGTCCTGCTAGGACAGCAACTTCTGCAGACGTGGGAGGAGGTGATGTCGGCTTGCGTTGAATGACAAGCTAGAGCAGTATCCTCCATTTCCACGGATTCAGAATCTTTCTGCGGTCCATTGGGCAGTCGGTCCCCTAATAAGTCAATGGCAATTTCCTTGAACTCAAGAAAGGAAGCCTGGGCATGTTTAGAAGAGATTATCTTCAGTTGACATCTTTGATTTCTATCAACAAGTCCATAAATGAATTGTTCCCTTAGGGTTTGGTCAGAGTTTTCAGTCTCTGAGGGACTCTCGAGGCTTCTGTCTTTTTCCAAAGAACTTCTGCTTTAACTCTGCGGCAGTGCATTTGTCAAAGGTGTTGCGCAGCCTATTGAGAATTTGGACCAAGACTTAACTTCCCGGAGAGCGGGTCCCTTTAACTTCCCGGTTAGAATGCCCAATTTCTGTTCCTCGGTGAGTGGATACAGGGCGAAGGTAGCTAACAACTTGGCTATAAATTCAGAGAGAGTGTGTAATTCTCCTTCGTAGTGGGGTAACCAGGGAGCCCCCAGATAGTAGGGCATAGTCAGAGGCATAATGGTGGGAGTCCAGGGGACACTGGCGGTAGCAGGGCTGAAGGGACTCTCTGGCAGGTTTAACATGCTCCGGTACCCTGAGGAGGGACCAGGGGACGGGAACTGCTCCGGTCCCGTATCTTCGTCTTGGACTGACATGATTGAGCTAGCCTAATGAGGTCTAAGGAGTACACAATGTCCGTTGCTATAAGCGATGGCCAGTAATGGGGAATTGAGCACTTTAAAACACAGTCACTATTCCCTGAGAGGTGAGCGTCGGAAACAATCTCTACCCCCCCTTTAACTTCCCCAGCGGTACTCACTCAGGATCAGCCGCGTTGACAGGACAGCTACGGTGCACGAAAGACTCAGCTCCCTATGTCGGCAGGCAGCCGGGATTCAGTGGTGATCAGCTGTGCTCTCCTCCGCGCCCCACGCACAGTGGGTGGAGCTTAACAAGGCCTCTGGGTTTCCCGCCAGTGAAGGTTTTGGCGGGCAGGAAATACTTGCTGCGCCACAGCCTCGTGAGGTAAATGTTTAGGTACTGCAGGGCCGGATGTAGCAGAGCTGACAGAGTCCGTTGCAGGGATTAACCTCCTGAGTGCTGAAGCGGAGCTCGACAGCACGTGGCAATGCAGTATAACAGAGTCAATGTAAGAATGCACACAATCATTTGGGCCTAAACGCGAATGGCAGCACAGTAGTTTTGTAATAAAGGACAGCCTATAGTGCCAGTATAAGGCACAGAAGTAGACATCCTGTTCGTGACGCCACTTGCAACATCCCCCACCGGGGCCTAGCCTTTTCTTGGGACCTGAAGACAGCCGGGACCGGAATACCTGAGTGGCTGGCAGTTGTGGCCTAGGCACGCTAGTGTCACGGTGCTTGGTATGGGGACCGGAGGGCTGTCCTACAGCCTGGCAGGTCTCCAGCAGGTGGTGTTGGCAAGAAATGATATAGAAGGAGAGGCTGTGGTATTGGTTCTCCCTGGGGCAGCCCTTAGAATCTGTAGTGTATGTCTATGGTAGATAGATGGGGTGCCCTTGATGGTGATACAGCCTTAGCAGGGACCAGACGTAGGCAATATTGTGCATAAAAGTAACAGTTCTTTATTTAACCAACGGTAACAACACGCCAAACGATTCTGTATAAATGCAGTACTGGAGTGATTTTGGAGAGGAACCTCAGTAGTTGTCTCACCAGCCTGGATGCATGGGCAGGCTGGGATGTGTCTGTATCCAATGCTGGAAGCTGCAGCTTTGTCCTGTTTGTGGTTCAGTATCCCTTTGTGTCAGGTTGATGAGCTGAGGCCTAGTAGCTTCTCCTGTGGTGAGAGCTGAGCCTGAGAGATCTGCTCTCTCCGACATTTCTAGAATTCTCCCTTAGCTCTGACAGACTTAACTCCTCCCCTGACTAAGGGTTTAGTTACTCCCTTGTCAGGTGGTCTCCTCCTCCAATCACACTCCAGTTACAAACAATGGAACATCATTGGATGATGACATTAACATGCTTTTAACCCTTGCCTATCCAAGCAGAATCTACCACTGCTCAATTACCTCTATATGTATTGCATAGAAAAAGGGCTTATTCGCAATTCCTCTGCCCTGCGCATTGGCAGGTACGTTGCATATGCAAAACCTCTAGCTATGCCCCATTCCGATGGTGTGGTTAAAACCATATAGAAATCCCCATCACATGAGAAACCATCCCATGCCGTGTGTCTCTGGCCAATCATAGCCCTGGATAGTTTCTAGGGGTGTCAATTTGAACTCAAATGCTGAATATCTTATTTTATTTGTATATGTTTCCCATGATATGTAAATTGCTGTGGAATATAATGGTGACATATAAATAAAGATATTTTACCATTATTATATAATTAACATGCCTTATATTGACTTCAGATGAAAACTTTGGATTCTAAAAACCCTCCTAAAATGTTTTTCAAGCATTTTCAAATTGTATAACACTTACTAAAAGCTTCCCATTGATTTCAATATGAAATGCTATTATATTATAATGCAAAAAAAACACCCGGATTTCAAAGGCTCGTTTCTCATGACAGATGTCCAATGTGAACAGTCCTAAACATGGATAGAGTAGAAAGCATTCTGAATAGTGCGCATGGCGACAGCTCTTCTCCCGTCACAACTCATTGTTATCCACCACAGCTTACAGGTGATGTTTAGAAGCGCACTGCCCCCTCCTAACGCTCCGCAGAGCGCACAGCGCCTCAGGACTTCTGTCCCATGCCGGCTTCCGTAGCTCCAACCTGACGTCACGTCCTGCCCTAAGCTAACATGAAAGTTTAGAGCGCGAAATTCAATAGGTTGTGTGTGTAGCATTCCGGAGGTCTGTCATGGACCAGGTGTCCTGTATGAAGAGCCTGCTGCTGGCAGTGGCGCAGTACCGCAGCTGTAAGAACGAGGCCAATGGAGCAGCGCTGCAGCGACAGCTGGAGGTACAGTAGTGACAAGTGATGGCTGTGCCTGTGGCAGTCTATGGCGGTAATAACCCGTATCCCCCTCATGTAACAGGCCTTCCTGGGGCTCAAGCTCAACAAGCTATTCGTGTCCAGCCACATCCTGCCGGGGGAGTGTCTGAGCAGCCTGGTGGAGCTCATCGAGGACCCCAACACCAGCCCTGCCGTCACCCTGAAGACCATCAGCCTGCTCTCTAGTCTGGGTAGGAGCCTGTGTATTTATTATGTAGAGATAACACATCAAATATTTACCTGTTTATATTTCTCATTGCTGGCTGCTATTGTAGACTCCAGTATGAAGGCCAGAGTGCTGCTGTCCAGGCGCCATGACATGTATCAGTTATTCACATCAGCTCCAGAGAATTGGGGGGGTAAACTGCAACGGTTTCCATTTCCAGCATCACAGATGGGAATTATCCATGTGCTGCATACACGTTATGCTGCAGTGTTTACTCTTCGATCTCTAGCCCATTCCTGGAATTTTAAAGAAACTGTCAGGTTGATTTGGGACTCCAACTACTTATGTATGGACCTGTGGTTTAGGATCTCAAACTGCCATGGATGCGATTTTTATTTATTAATTTTTATTTCCTGTAGGCGCAATGTAAAAGTAAACCAAAACATTAATACTTGCCTTGATGTGAGTGCGATCAGACCAATGAGAGTATAAATGTTTTTTTGTTTTTGTTTTTTTTAATACGCCCATGGAGAGAACTCATACCGGGTGGTTTAAGACACTAAGCCACCTGTCCATAAGGACATGTGGGTGGATTAGTGTCCCAGATTGCATTGACAGGCTTAGAGGTTAGTACAAACCGCATCCACTTTGTTGGCACTATTAAACAATGTGGCTGACCTACAGTAATTCCACAGCACTTGTCTCTGGCCAGCAGTGTTTTAGTCTTGTAGATAAGGTTAGTTCGGATCTTTTGAAGGGGGTGGTGCAAATTTTTCAGTCCACAGTCTTGGCGTTGCTGTAGTAACACTCTTTTCACATAACATAACGCTGGCTGGTAGTGATTTGTCTATTCAACACATACTGCTCACTTAAAGCATGTGCGCATACAATTTTTCACATGGGGTACTTCTAGAAACCCATTTGTATTCAATATCAACTCCTCCAGAAAGCAGATGCTAATTTGTCCATCTTGTGGACTGATATAGGTGTCATTAATGCAGAAAAACAACTTTAAAGGAAACCTACCACGTGAAATAGTAGTTGTAAGCTTCAAATACTGAGCAGGGTGAGCTGGTGCCGGAGCATATTTTCGTTATTGTCCTAAGCTGCTGAATTGTGGTTTAAACACTTTTTAATCTTTATATGTGAAGCAGCTTCGGTCGTACGCTTGGTGCGCCGAAGCTGCTTCACGTATAGAGATTAAAAATTGTTTAAACAGCGATACAGCGGTTTATGACAATAACGAAAATATGCTCCGGACCCCAGCTCCCCCTCAGTTGGTGCTCGGTATTTGAAGCCTACAACTACTATTTCACGTGGTAGGTTTCCTTTAATAATATTAATTTGCAGTTTCTCAGAATATTGTTAGGTTGCTTAACATTTCTTTTTGCTGTGTTTTATAGCTTCTGACATTCAAACTAGAGAAACCCTTCATGCCACCTACAATGTCACCAGTGTTCTGGCTGGTGTGGTCCATAGATACAGCTCCATCCTGAATGACCCTGTTTTATTACAGGTTTGTAATTTCAATTGTTCTTAATTTGTCTGAAACTATATGTTATCTTTATGAATACATATGTCATAGCAGATGTGTTCCCAAAGTCTTTATCTACCCTGCTTTAGGCTTCCTTCATGGAATGGGTAAGGCTGCAGCCCCTATACTACCTAACATGTATAAAGTAGATTAATGATTTGAAGGGGTTTTCTGCTTGTGGAGAGGTGGCTGCATTTGTGTGGGAATAAAATGAAAAGTTATACTTGCCACTCCGAATAGCATACCTCTCTCCTGCTGTGACCATTTGTTCCCATGGAAGTTATGTAATGTACATTGACTTCTGTAACCGCTGGAGCTTGACCCAAATGTCATGTCCTAAAATGTGTGTGACATCACTTCTGTCCTATGGGGACCAGATGCATCTGGGAACAGACAGTCTGTTGCTGCTAGGTATAACTTTCCTTTAGATTTCTGAAGAAATGCTGCCCGTTCTGCAATTAGCTTGTTTAATTGACTGCTTTGACCAGGGCAAGCAAATATACTGTAAAAATAAAGTGTCAATTGTAGGACAACTTTGTTTTTAATCTCAAATCCTTCCAGACATGAATACAAATACAATATATACTCTACTTTGAAGCACAACTTCCCAGTTATCCATTTGAGGCTTCAGAAGCCTCAAATTCTTTGTTCACAAGCAGCCAAACTGTGACATTAACATCACATGAACTTAGTTGTGTGGTACTTGACCACTGACTGTTGTTGCTCTTTGTTCCAATTTTTAGTGCTACATAAAGTTATAAGAAAGTGTGTGCACTGGCATCCATGGTTATGTGGCAATACATTTGATGTAAGGTTTAGTTAAATGAATTGAATATCTTGTTGTAATCATCATGTGAAGAAGACATATGTTTTTTTTATAGTATTGTTTCCGTAACTCTGGTTGTGGTACATTAGTTTCCTGGTTTGGTAAACTTGAGTGTGAATGACTTTATTATTCTACTTCTCTCATTAGGCCGACCACCTAATGCTCTATTCCCTTCTGTCTAGTATTACCACCTGGGAGCTGTGTACCAAAACCAGGGAATGTGCTGTTACAATGTAAAACTATGTAATAAATGTTATGTTCTACTTACCTGCAGCATGGTGGGTCTGCTCTGACCTTATGAGAGGCAGGCCAGCAGCAGCTCTGGTGTTTTATAGGGGAAGCTGCAGAGAATTGTGGGTATTTCAATTGTATAAAAGGTGTCACTGACCAGCAATCTGGGGGATTATGATTGTGGAGATTTGTGTTTTGCCTTCTGCTGCTCTGTGGAACTACAAGAGGCTGGTGTATATTGAACCTGTTATGTTATATATGGACTTTTCAAAATAAACTCTTTTGGATTATTTTCCTCACGCAAAGGCTGGTTGTGCATTGAAATGCCTATGCCTCACACATTACATATACTTTTCATGCAACTAATTTCATATGTGAAGCTAGATTGCAGGCTTCTCCCTGCTATTCCTTTGTTTGTTTCCTGTGCCCAGGTTATCTGCAGCAAGCCCCCCTTATCTCCATTCCCCCACTTCTGCCTAGAGTGGGATGTTCCAGTGTGCCCTCTGCTGTGGCCCCCCCTCGCTGCATGGAGCATCCCTGGTGCAGATGTATTGGGTACCATCTTCTTTAGTTGGTAATGGCCACAGTGAAAGGGAGCTGTTTCTTGTTGAAACTGTTTATTTGATGACTGTCCCAAAGTATTAGTTCCTTTTCTCCCATTGGCACATAAGAGAGCAGCTTGCACCTCCCTAATGACAAAGCCATTTAATCACACATGGTATAAGCTTTCTTTGACTATTTTTAATGATGAATTTGTATTTTAATCAGAGCATTCAGCTGCTGCAAAGACTAACCTACAATGTACGAGTTCTGCATGCAAGTGTCAATATAGAGGGATTAGTTTCATTCTTGATGAACAGAATGTAAGTACATTGTTCAGTGTTATTTTATCGTAATATTTTTTTTTTAAAAACATGGTTTTTTTATGCTTCTAGACAGCAAAACACATCCCAAACTACATTTCTTATATCATTGCATGGCCGCATTTCTGTAAAAAAAAAAAAAAAAAAAAAAAATAGTTTAAGATATGCAAATTAGCCTTTGGTGCTCTGCAGAGCACAATCAGGCTCTACCGTAATATAATGCCAGCTGCCAATGCGGCTGACATGGCAGCGGGGAAAGCATAAATTATATTACTTTGGAGCCTAATATGCATATCTTTCAAACTTTTTGTTTTACAGAAATGAGGCCATGCAAAGCTATTAGACGTGAAGCTTGGGACACGAGACGGGGAGGTACGGTATGGTCATCTACCATCGGGTAATCTGATGGTAATGTCTTTTTAAGGGGTTAACAACCACAAGATGTCAGCTATGGATTTAGCTATAATATGCTCCTAATACCTGCACACTGGACTTTGCCATACATAGTGATAGCACTTCCCGTATAAAAAAAATGCCTTTAAAGGGGTATTCCCATCTGTACATTCACATTTATTTTAATTACTGTAATATATACTTCTTCAATCCAATGTTATTAAAAAAAGTTTGCCTGTTTTGAAGATAATTTTTCCATAAATGTCATGTATATGAATTATTTATTATATTATGACTGCCCCTACACTCTCTTAGCAGTGGCCAGTCATGTGCAATATGTTTCTTTGTGCAATCAGCAGAAGTGGTCATATCCAAGGACATCAATCTTGTTTCTAAGGGAGCATATGATTACATTTATGGGAATTTTTTTTTTTTTTTTAATGGAGAAATGTATGTATATGGCAGATTTAAATTCAATGTGAATGCCAAGATCAGAATTCAGCAAATATTTTTTTTGTTTTGGTATGAAGGAAGTTTTCAACTACTCTTTTTGTATCAATTCTTTTCCAAGATCGGTTTCCAAGATCTCTGCTTGTTGTCATGCAATAAGAAGCTTCATTGTTTACTTCCTGTAGAAAACTGGTCCATGGTCATGTGATCTCACACAGGTGCATGGCTAGTTATAACAGTGTAATAAAAGCTGTGTGATGCTAACGAACTGCGCAACTGTGCGACATCACATGATCATGGACTGTTTCTGCAGGAAAACCTTTGCTACAACCTTCTTCCATGCATAAATGTCAAATTTAGGTAATTCTTTGTCTAATTCACATAAACATTTAATTTATACAATCCTACTCTAAAAGCAACAGAAGAAAGCAGCCTTTTTGAAACAAATTACTTGCACTGGGGAATTTTAGTGCATGTGACAATTGGAGTTTCAATGTTTTTTGCTGTAATTGGACCAAGGATTATCAATAAAGCTTCATTACAGACCCCGCTTTCAGAAAGCTTCACCAGAGGTCACAGTGGGCAAAGCCTCCCCATGCTGCAGCCATCCACCTCGCCTACTGATGAAATGGCCCATTCACCCCCCCCCCCCTCTTCTTTTGAAATGCCCCCTGCAACCCTTTTTCGTATATAAAAAAAAAAAAACTTACATACTCGCCTTGTGGCACACCCGTCCTTGCGGCTCCTCTTTTTTTCTTCTCTATACAGCAGAGCTGCAGGGTGCGTATGTAAACCGGGTATAAGCCGTGGTGAGGTTTTGCTGTATTTTTTCTTATGTAGTTTTAAATCTTTTTTAACTGTATATACAAACACAATAATACCCCCTATCCTTCTCTTGAGATTTTCTGCTATTTTAGTCATTGTTGGGAACACTAATACTGCATATCATTTTGTGTGAAATTTTGGCCAGCGGTGTTTGTTATCAAACTGTATTTGTTTTGTCTTTGTATTTCATATATACCGTATATGCCGGCGTATAAGACGACTGGGCGTATAAGACGACCCCCAACTTCTGCCCTAAAAATATAGAATTTGGTATATACTCACTGTATAAGACTACCCCTCTCCCAAATGAAAAAAAGTCTGCTTAAAACTTTGCAAAACAAACAAGAGAGCAAGTGCCTGGTGATCATAACTGTAAGCTGCGATATTAATGAAGATCCGACATGCTTCTGTAAGTGCCGCCGGTGACCCCCAGCTCTGTGACGCCGACCGCTGTGACAGGGCGGCTGCATTAGCATACAGCGCGCCGCCCTGTCAGCGCGTACTAAGCCTCTTCTAATGACTGTGAGAGGCGGACTGCCAAGCATGCGCGGCGGTCCCAGGAGGCGGCTCTCTATGCGCTGACGGGGGAAAAAAACACCTCACACAGTGCGGCCCCCGTATATCCGGCGTATAAGACGACCCCCCACTGTAGCCATTATTTTAAGGGGTTAAAAAGTAGTCTTGTACGCCAGTATATACAGTATCTCAGAATGCAATATTTATATGCTGTCATTTTGCATTTGTGTAAATCTCTTCTCTAGAAGATAATCCCTGTGTTTCATTTCATCTGTTGTAGTCAGTCTCCAGAAGATGACCTAACAATGCCATGTCTTGGCCTTTTGGCAAACCTTTGCCGCAACAATATTTCTGTACAGACACATGTTAAGTCATTGGTAAGTGTTGGTATGCCCACATGAATATGTGTCTGTATACAGTCCTGGCAGGATTGTTTATTATCAATCAAGTTCCAGTCAGTCTTTTTATTACGACTCCTGGATTGTTAAATTTATATTAACAATTTTTTTTTTTTGTATGGAATTGTAAATCAACTAGAAGGATCATCTTTTACTAACGTGTTTTATCCTCTCATTTGCAGAACAATATTAAAGGATTCTATCGTACTTTGATTAGTTTCTTGGCTCACACCAGTTTGACGGTTGTAGTATTTGCACTTTCTATCTTGGCAAGTCTCACATTAAATGAAGAAGTAGGAGATAAGGTGAGGTTTGATTTTGCTTTTGTTTATTATTAGGGAACTATTTTTATGGACATTGTTATATACAAACACTCTTTCTCATGCTTAGGACATAGGCCAAACCAGAAGCTATCTGTGGAATTACTGCTGCTGTGACCAACAAATAGTTGGCAACGTCAGGCAATTGCATTTTTCCAGTTTTTTTAACATGCCATTCTTGAATGAGATGTTTAGCAAGCTTACAGAATCAGAAACGACCTCTGCGTAACATCAGCATAAGTTACTTTGAACAAGTTTCACATCTTTGTAGTGAAAAAAAAATTGCTAAAGAATATTTATAATTAGATCTTTAAATCTGTGCTTAAGCCCCTTAGACCTTTGACGAAAAAACATGTCCTGGTCGGCTTCTAGTTCGCGCGCCTAGATGTATATTTTTGTCCGTCACTGTGATAGCTGTCAATGGTGACAGCAGTGCAAGAGCCGGCTGCACACGTAAGCCGGGACTCCCATGTAACGCGATTCCAGCTGTTTAACCCTTCAAGCACCACAGTCAAACATGACCACGGCTCCTATAGGGTTTCAGTGTGTGCCTCATGTGCCGTTTTCAGGGGTGCGATTGTCTCCATGGCAGTCCCGGGGTCCGGACATGGACCCCAGAGCTGCCTGCAGAAGCACAATGACATAAAGTTACCATATATACTCATGTATAAGCCGAGTTTTTCAGCCACAAAAAATGTGCTGAAAAACCTCAGCTTATACAAGAGCCAATAAAAAAAAAAATAAACTTGCATACTCGCCCTGCTGATGCTCAGCGCGGCTCCTCTTCTGTCTTGCCCCTGCCGCTCTTCTTCTGTCTTGCCCCTCCTGTAACAGCCGGCAGAGAGACGGCTATGTTATCTGCTGACTATCGCTCACTATGACGTTATCAGCCTCATCATCATAGTATGCACCGGCCGACAGAGCGCATGGACATCTGAACCACCCGAAGGTGAGTATGTAAGTTTATTACATATGAAGAAAAATGTGAAAATCTCCACGCAAACAGTACATATAATATATCACCGCGTTCCGTAACAACCCGTACAATAAAATAATTATTAAACCCATACCATGAACACCATTAAAAAAAGCCAAAAATTTGCATTTGCGCAAAAAGTGATCAAGAAGTCCCATTTATATCACAATGATTCCAATAAAAAGCACGACTCATCACATAAAAAATAACAGCTTAAGCAACAAAAAAATCTAAATGTTACGCCTCTTGGAAGTTTGATTTTTCTCTCCAAATGTGTTTTATTCAGCAGAATTACCATATATACCGGTGTATAAGACGACTTTTGAAGACAGAAAAATCTTCTGTCTTCTCTGGGGTCGTCTTATACGCCGGTAATCGTCTTATACGGCGGCGGTCCCGGTGCATGGAGAGGGCTCACGGGCTGAGCCCTCACCATAGCCGGTAAGTCTTTGCTGCATATTGCAGCAAAGGCTTACCGGTAACACCCGCGATCGGTGCTAGCACCGATCGCGGGTGTTTGCACAGCGATGGCTGCCGGCAGCCTCAAAAAGACATCGGGGCGCATACTCACCCTCCGTTGGCCCCGATGTCCGCGCTGTGCTGTCTTCAGTCTTACGCGCCGTCTTCTTTCTTCTGCTGGGCGCCGCCATGTCTTTCCCCAGGTCGGCGCCTAGTATGACGTCAGCAGCGGCCCGTCATACTAGGCGCCTGCCGGGGAAGATCAAGGGTGGCGCCCAGCAGAAGAAAGAAGACGGCGCGGACATCGGGGGAGCAGCGCCGCACATCGGGGCCACCGGAGGGTGAGTATATGTTTATTATTTTTTTTTTAATGCTGTGCTGTATACTACGGGGGGCTGTGCTGTATACTACGGGGGGCTGTGCTGTATACTACGGGGGGCTGTGCTGTATACTACGGGGGGCTGTGCTGTATACTACGGGGGGCTGTGCTGTATACTACGGGGGGCTGTGCTGTATACTACGGGGGGGCTGTGCTGTATACTACGGGGGGGCTGTGCTGTATACTACGGGGGGCTGTGCTGTATACTACGGGGGGCTGTGCTGTATACTACGGGGGGCTGTGCTGTATACTACTGGGGGCTGTGCTGTATACTACTGGGGGCTGTGCTGTATACTACTGGGGCCTGTGCTGTATACTACTGGGGGCTGTGCTGTATACTACTGGGGGCTGTGCTGTATACTACTGGGGGCTGTGCTGTATACTACTGGGGCCTGTGCTGTATACTACTGGGGCCTGTGCTGTATACTACTGGGGCCTGTGCTGTATACTACTGGGGCCTGTGCTGTATACTACTGGGGCCTGTGCTGTATACTACTGGGGCCTGTGCTGTATACTACTGGGGCCTGTGCTGTATACTACTGGGGCCTGTGCTGTATACTACTGGGGCCTGTGCTGTATACTACTGGGGCCTGTGCTGTATACTACTGGGGCCTGTGCTGTATACTACTGGGGCCTGTGCTGTATACTACTGGGGCCTGTGCTGTATACTACTGGGGCCTGTGCTGTATACTACTGGGGCCTGTGCTGTATACTACTGGGGCCTGTGCTGTATACTACTGGGGCCTGTGCTGTATACTACTGGGGCCTGTGCTGTATACTACTGGGGCCTGTGCTGTAATGGTAATGTTGTTGTTGTATGCCTTATGTTTATGAGCGACAGTTTTCCTGCTATATACCTGCATGTCATAAGAATTTACATTTAAAAAAGGACCATGTTAAATTCAAATCTTTTTTTTTTTTAAATTTTTACCGGTGTTTTGTATGCGTTGGAAAAGGGGTAGTCTTATACGGCGAATATATCTTAAACTCTATATTTTAAACAGGAAAGTAGGGGGGTCGTCTTATACACCAGGTCGTCTTATACGCCGGAATATACGATATTCAACCATAAAGAAGCTATATAAATTGGATATCACCGTGATCATACTAACCCATAGAACATAAATATAATGATATCTATGCTATACAGTGTATAAAACAAAAAAAAATCACAAAGTCAAGAGATTTTAAGGTGGCCATACATATGAGATCCCTATTGGGGGTTTTTTTCTGTTTACAGGAAGATATTAACAATCATGTAATGGCATTTTCTTCCTTGTTTTGAGAGTGTTATTTCATCGTATATAAGGCTGGAAAAAGACGCCAAAGTCCATCAAGTCCAACCTTCAAGAATTAAATGTTTTATCCCCATAACCCGTGATATTTTTTTCTCTGCAGAAAGGCATCCAAGCCTCGCTTGAACATGTACATAGAGTCCTCTTGGATTTACAACTAGGAAACTAACATTTTTGAAGGTTCTGTCATGTTCCTTATTAATGAACAATTTGTGCAGGGTGCATTAGGGACTACCATTGCTTTATTATTAAGGTCTGTGTAACATGTCAGGGTAACATTAACAACATTATAACTAGAGATGAGCGAACACTAAAATGCTCGGGTACTCGTTATTCGAGACAAACTTTTCCCGATGCTCGAGTGCTCGTCTCGAATAACGAACCCCATTGAAGTCAATGGGAGACTCGAGCATTTTTCAAGGGGACCAAGGCTCTGCACAGGGAAGCTTGGCCAAACACCTGGGAACCTCAGAAAAGGATGGAAACACCACGGAAATGGACAGGAAACAGCAGGGGCAGCATGCATGGATGCCTCTGAGGCTGCATAATCGCACCATTATGCCAAAATTATGGGCAACAGCATGGCCATGACAGAGTGACAGAATGAAGCTAGATAGCATCTAAAACATCCAATAATTGACCCTGACACTATAGGGGACGGCATGCAGAGGCAGCGGCAGCAGGCTAGAGAGTGTCATGGCGACATACCCTAAATGGACTCAGGCTTCAAACCAATGGGTGGCAGAGAGGAACCAAAGGAGGTGAGCAAGAAGCGCTCAAATAATATCGGTACATGATAAAAGTTTGCCAGTATATTTTGTGGATTACACAGCAGGGTGGCGACAAAGTTAACATGGAAGCCATGAAAACAACCCAAAATTCTGCCTGACACAGCTCGTTTGATAAGGGGACCATGTATGGAGGCAGTGAACTAGTAGTAGATTAAAGGTGCTGCAGTTAAAACTATGTTAGTTGGATCTTGGCATGGAGCTGGCGCTCCGCTGCCAGGCGAGCTTTCGCCAATCCAAGCCCCTGTCTATAGGCTACTCCCCAAACAGCACTTCTAAGAACCTTTTGTATAAGATCAAGTGTAGTAGCGTTCTTATAAGTTTAGGATATGCCGGGTGAGGGGAATGTAAACAGATGCGCAAGAAGCGCTGAAATAATATCCCTAAATGGTAAAAGTTTGCAAGTATATTTTGGGGATTACACAGCAGGGTGGCGACAAAGTTAACAACTTTGATGTGGAATGCCCTGTAATAGCTCTTGGGCGGTGTGCCTTTTATCGCCTAGGCTCAGCAGTTTCAGCACCGCCTGCTGTCGCTTAGCGACGGCACTGCTGCTGTGCCTAGAGCTACCGACTGATGGCGCCATGCCCACGGATGGTAATTCGGAGGAGGAGGAGGTGGAGGAGGGGTGGGAGGAGGTATAGTAGGCCTTTGAGACCTGGACCGAGGTAGGCCCCGCAATTCTCTGCGTCGGCAGTATATGACCAGCCCCAGGGTCAGACTCGGTCCCAGCCTGCACCAAGTTAAGTGTAGTAGCGTTCTTATAAGTTTGGGATATGGCGGGTGAGGGGAATGTAAACAGATGCGCAAGAAGCGCATGGAGCTGGCGTTCCGCTGCCAGGCGAGCTTTCGCCAATCCAAGCCCCTGTCTCTAGGCTACTCCCCAAACAGCACTTCTAAGAACCTTTTGTATAAGATCAAGTGTAGTAGCGTTCTTATAAGTTTAGGATATGCCGGGTGAGGGGAATGTAAACAGATGCGCAAGAAGCGCTGAAATAATATCCCTAAATGGTAAAAGTTTGCAAGTATATTTTGGGGATTACACAGCAGGGTGGCGACAAAGTTAACAACTTTGATGTGGAATGCCCTGTAATAGCTCTTGGGCGGTGTGCCTTTTATCGCCTAGGCTCAGCAGTTTCAGCACCGCCTGCTGTCGCTTAGCGACGGCACTGCTGCTGTGCCTAGAGCTACCGACTGATGGCGCCATGCCCACGGATGGTAATTCGGAGGAGGTGGAGGAGGGGTGGGAGGAGGTATAGTAGGCCTTTGAGACCTGGACCGAGGTAGGCCCCGCAATTCTCTGCGTCGGCAGTATATGACCAGCCCCAGGGTCAGACTCGGTCCCAGCCTGCACCAAGTTAAGTGTAGTAGCGTTCTCATAAGTTTGGGATATGGCGGGTGAGGGGAATGTAAACAGATGCGCAAGAAGCGCATGATGCGCATGGAGCTGGCGTTCCGCTGCCAGGCGAGCTTTCGCCAATCCAAGCCCCTGTCTCTAGGCTACTCCCCAAACAGCACTTCTAAGAACCTTTTGTATAAGATCAAGTGTAGTAGCGTTCTTATAAGTTTAGGATATGCCGGGTGAGGGGAATGTAAACAGATGCGCAAGAAGCGCTGAAATAATATCCCTAAATGGTAAAAGTTTGCCAGTATATTTTGTGGATAACACAGCAGGGTGGCGACAAAGTTAACAACTTTGATGTGAAATCCATGAAAACAACCCAAATTTCTGCCTGACACACCTCGTTTGATAAAGGGACGATGTATGGAGGCAGCTATATGGACGACTTTTGGAGGTAGCAATGGAGACAACGTGTGGAGGCTGCTATGGAGACAATTTAATTTGGATAGTGCCTGTATGTGGCAGTCCCAAACATTTTTCAAACCAGAGGAGCAGGTAGGTGGCCCTCCAGTAAAATGGGATAGATTGAGTGCCTGTATGTGGCAGTCCCAAAAATGTTTCAAACCAGAGGAGCAGGTAGGTGGCCCTCCAGTAAAATGGAATAGATTGAGTGCCTGTATGTGGCAGTCCCAAAAATTGTTCAAACCAGAGGAGCAGGTAGGTGGCCCTGCAGTAAAATGGAATAGATTGAGTGCCTGTATGTGGCAGTCCCAAAAATTGTTCAAACCAGAGGAGCAGGTAGGTGGCCCTGCAGTAAAATGGAATAGATTGAGTGCCTGTATGTGGCAGTCCCAAAAATGTTTCAAACCAGAGGAGCAGGTAGGTGGCCCTCCAGTAAAATGGAATAGATTGAGTGCCTGTATGTGGCAGTCCCAAAAATTTTTTAAAACAGAGGACCGGGTAGGTGGCCCTCCAGAAAAATGGAATAGATTGAGTGCCTGTATGTGGCACTCACAAAAATTGTTTCAAACAGAGGACCGGGTAGGTGGCCCTCCAGAAAAATTAAATGCATGAAGTACTATAGCAAGAGCCAGTGGGCCCTGTCAAAAAATAGCCATTTTCCTCTGCTTTACTGTACAAAGAGGAGGAGAAGGAGGAAAATGAGGAGGAGGAGGAGTGGATCAATTATTCAGGTTGAGCTTCCTTCACCTGGTGGAGATTGGAAATTCTGAGAAATCCAGCCTTTATTCATTTTAATAAGCGTCAGCCTGTCAGCGCTGTCAGTCGACAGGCGTGTACGCTTATCGGTGATGATGCCACCAGCTGCACTGAAAACCCGCTCGGACAAGACGCTAGCGGCAGGGCAGGCAAGAACCTCCAAGGCGTACAGCGCCAGTTCGTGCCACATGTCCAGCTTTGAAACCCAGTAGTTGTAGGGAGCTGTGTGATCATTTAGGACGATGGTATGGTCAGCTACGTACTCCCTCACCATCTTTCTGTAAAGATCAGCCCTACTCTGCCGAGACTGGGGACAGGTGACAGTGTCTTGCTGGGGTGACATAAAGCTGGCAAAAGCCTTGTAAAGCGTACCCTTGCCAGTGCTGGACAAGCTGCCTGCTCGCCTACTCTCCCTCGCTACTTGTCCCGCAGAACTACGCACTCTGCCGCTAGCGCTGTCAGAAGGGAAATACTGTTTCAGCTTGTGCACCAGGGCCTGCTGGTATTCATGCATTCTCACACTCCTTTCCTCTCCAGGGATGAGAGTGGGAAGATTTTGCTTGTACCGTGGGTCCAGGAGAGTGAACACCCAGTAATCGGTGCTGGAATAAATTCTTTGAACGCGAGGGTCACGGGATAGGCAGCCTAGCATGAAATCTGCCATATGCGCCAGAGTACCAACGCGTAAGAATTCACTCCCCTCACTGGCCTGACTGTCCATTTCCTCCTCCTCCAACTCCTCCAACTCCTCTTCTTCTGCCCATACACACTGAACAGTGAAGGACTCAACAATGGTCCCCTCTTGTGTCTCGCCAACATTCTCCTCCTCTTCCTCCTCATCCTCCTCCACCTCCACCTCCTCCGATATGCGCTGAGAAACAGACCTCAGGGTGCTTTGGCTATCAACAAGGGAATATTCTTCCCCCGTCTCTTGTGACGAGCGCAAAGCTTCCTCCTTCATGCTGACCAGAGAGTTTTTCAACAGGCCAAGCAGCGGGATGGTGAGGCTGATGATGGCGGCATCGCCACTGACCATCTGTGTTGACTCCTCAAAGTTACTCAGCACCTGACAGATATCAGACATCCACGTCCACTCCTCATTGTAGACTTGAGGAAGCTGACTGACCTGACTACCAGTTCTGGTGGAAGTTGACATCTGGCAGTCTACAATCGCTCTGCGCTGCTGGTAAACTCTGGATAACATGGTCAGTGTTGAATTCCACCTCGTGGGCACGTCGCACAACAGTCGGTGAGCGGGCAGTTGGAGGCGGCGCTGCGCTGCCCTGAGAGTGGCAGCATCTGGGCTGGACTTCCTGAAATGCGCACAGATGCGGCGCACCTTCGTGAGCAAATCAGACAGATTGGGGTATGTCTTGAGGAAACGCTGCACTATCAGATTTAACACATGGGCCAGGCATGGCACATGTGTCAGTCTGCCGAGTTGCAGAGCCGCCACCAGGTTACGGCCGTTGTCACACACAACCATTCCCGGCTTGAGGTTCAGCGGTGCCAGCCACAGATCAGTCTGCGCCGTGATGCCCTGTAATAGCTCTTGGGCGGTGTGCCTTTTGTCGCCTAGGCTCAGCAGTTTGAGCACCGCCTGCTGTCGCTTAGCGACGGCACTGCTGCTGTGCCTAGAGCTACCGACTGATGGCGCCGTGCCCACGGATGGTAGTTCGGAGGAGGAGGTGGAGGAGGGGTGGGAGGAGGAGGAGGCATAGTAGGCCTGAAACACCTGGACCGAGGTAGGCCCCGCAATCCTCGGCGTCGGCAGTATATGAGCAGCCCCAGGGTCAGACTCGGTCCCAGCCTCCACCAAGTTAACCCAATGTGCCGTCAGCGATATATAGTGGCCCTGCCCGGCAGCACTCGTCCACGTGTCCGTGGTCAGGTGGACCTTGTCAGAAACGGCGTTGGTCAGGGCACGGATGATGTTGTCTGACACGTGCTGGTGCAGGGCTGGGACGGCACATCGGGAAAAGTAGTGGCGGCTGGGGACCGAATACCGAGGGGCGGCCGCCGCCATGAGGTTGCGAAAGGCCTCGGTCTCTACTAGCCTATAGGGCAGCATCTCCAGGCTAAGCAATCTGGAGATGTGCACATTAAGGGCTTGGGCGTGCGGGTGGGTTGCACTATATTTGCGTTTCCGCTCCAGCGTCTGGGGTATGGAGAGCTGAACGCTGGTGGATGCTGTGGAGGATCGTGGAGGCGACGATGGGGTTTTTGTGCCAGGGTCCTGGGCAGGGGGCTGACTAGCAGCTGACACAGGGGAAGGAGCAGTGGTGTGCACGGCCGGAGGTGAACGGGCTTGTTGCCACTGAGTGGGGTGCTTAGCATTCATATGCCTGCGCATACTGGTGGTAGTTAAGCTAGTAGTGGTGGAACCCCTGCTGAGCCTGGTTTGGCAAATGTTGCACACCACAGTCCGTCGGTCATCCGGTGTTTCCTTAAAGAACCTCCACACTTCTGAAGATCTAGCCCTCGCCGCAAGAGCCCTCACCACGGGAGCTTCACTAGTTGACAGTGGCGCTGATGCACCAGCTCTGGCCCTGCCTCTCCGTCTGGCCCCACCACTGCCTCTTCCAACCTGTTCAGGTCGAGGACTCTCCTCCGTCTCAGAAGCACTGTGTTCACCCGGCCTCTCAACCCAGCTTGGGTCTGTCACCTCATCATCCTCCGATCCCTCAGTCTGCTCCCCCCTCGGACTTCCTGCCCTGACAACAACTTCCCCACTGTCTGACAACCGTGTCTCCTCATCGTCGGACACCTCTTTACACACTTCCACTACGTCAAGAAGGTCATCATCACCCACAGACTGTGACTGGTGGAAAACCTGGGCATCGGAAAATTGCTCAGCAGCAACCGGACAAGTGGTTTGTGACTGTGGGAAGGGTCCAGAAAACAGTTCCTCAGAGTATGCCGGTTCAAATGCCAAATTTTCCTGGGAGGGGGCAGACTGGGGGGGAGGAGGCTGAGGTGCAGGAGCTGGAGGAGTGGGGATTTCGGTGACATGGGTGGACTGCGTGGAAGACTGACTGGTGGTGGACAAATTGCTCGAAGCATTGTCAGCAATCCACGACATCACCTGTTCGCACTGTTCTGGCCTCAACAGTGCTCTACCACGAGTCCCAGTAACTTCAGACATGAACCTAGGGAGTGTAGCTCTGCGGCGTTCCCCTGCTCCCTCATCAGCAGGTGGTGTCTCACCCCGCCCAGGACCACGGCCTCTGACCCCTGCAGTAGTTGGACGCCCACGTCCCCGCCCTCGTCCTCTACCCCTAGCCCTCGGGTTAAACATTTTTAAAATGAGAGTTATAACTTTTTTTTTTTTTTTTACTTCTTTTTTTTTTTTTTTGTGTTTTTTGTTTTTTTTTTAGTTTTTAAAACCAAACAATCCTATCCTATTGCTATGGCTATTTTCTAGCCAAGTATCAAAGGAAGCACACTACTATGCCAGATGAGATGACACTGAGTTATTGCCTAATAGAAATCCAACCCCTACTGAATTTTGCCACTTCGGCCTTTGCTATGGATATGTGCGCCACTAAGCGCAGAACACAGCGGTCGCAAGTCTCACTACAAATTGCTCAGAATTGGCAAGTACATGCACTGCAGAAACTACAGCCACCAGCAGATCAACCAGAAATCAAATATATAGAACGCTACTGTAGGCTTCAAGAAGCTGTTTGTATTCTCCTATGGCTATTTTCTAGCCAAGTATCAAAGGAAGCACACTACTATGCCAGATGAGATGACACTGAGTTATTGCCTAATAGAAATCCAACCCCTACTGAATTTTGCCACTTCGGCCTTTGCTATGGATATGTGCGCCACTAAGCGCAGAACACAGCGGTCGCAAGTCTCACTACAAATTGCTCAGAATTGGCAAGTACATGCACTGCAGAAACTACAGCCACCAGCAGATCAACCAGAAATCAAATATATAGAACGCTACTGTAGGCTTCAAGAAGCTGTTTGTATTCTCCTATGGCTATTTTCTAGCCAAGTATCAAAGGAAGCACACTACTATGCCAGATGAGATGACACTGAGTTATTGCCTAATAGAAATCCAACCCCTACTGAATTTTGCCACTTCGGCCTTTGCTATGGATATGTGCGCCACTAAGCGCAGAACACAGCGGTCGCAAGTCTCACTACAAATTGCTCAGAATTGGCAAGTACATGCACTGCAGAAACTACAGCCACCAGCAGATCAACCAGAAATCAAATATATAGAACGCTACTGTAGGCTTCAAGAAGCTGTTTGTATTCTCCTATGGCTATTTTCTAGCCAAGTATCAAAGGAAGCACACTACTATGCCAGATGAGATGACACTGAGTTATTGCCTAATAGAAATCCAACCCCTACTGAATTTTCCCACTTCGGTCTTTGCTATGGATATGTGTGCCACTAAGAGCTAAACACAACGGTAGCAAGTCCCCCTGCTAATTCCTCACAAAATGGTAAAAGATGCAAATTAAAATAAAAAAAGTAGAACGTTATTGTAGCCCTAAGAAGGGCTGTTGGGTTCTTTGAGAATCACTCCTGCCTAACAGTAAGCTAATAGAACACCCTAACGCTTTCCCTGAGCAGCAGCAGCTCTCTCCCTAGCGGCATCCAGAGACAGAATGATCCGAGCAGTGCGGCCAGCGGCTAGTCTATCCCAGGGTCACCTGATCTGGCCAGCCAACCACTGCTATCGACGTGTAAGGGTACCACGTCATGCTGGGTGGAGTGCAGAGTCTCCTGGCTTGTGATTGGCTCTGTTTCTGGCCGCCAAAAAGCAAAACGGCGGGAGCTGCCATTTTCTCGAGCGGGCGAAGTATTCGTCCGAGTAACGAGCAGTTTCGAGTACCCTAATGCTCGACCGAGCATCAAGCTCGGACGAGCATGTTCGCTCATCTCTAATTATAACCCAATGGAGTATGTATCAATGTGTCGCATGTGTCAGACTATCTCCAGATTTATCACTTTGTTGTTGAATCATAAATCAGGAGCAGCATAAGATTATTGAATCCTACTTTGCCGCATCTATTAGTTGCTTTAGTTTGATGCAGCAACTTCCATTTTATTTGCTGCGCTGACTTTTTGTCGCAGGACCACAACTCTTTTTCAAACAAGTCAGAAGAGTGGCTAAAAATGCTATAAAAACTTTAATAAATGTGGCGTAGGATATTTCATACAGGTTTTTACCTTAGAATTCTGGCGCAGACAGCTTGATGCGTCTCTAGAAATGTTCCTCAAACAAATCTTACTCGGGGAATTACGCTGCCCCTTGCTCTCTTCAAGTAGTACAGACGTGTGCAGCTGTCTGCTTGATAAACAAAATGTGATTTAGTTATTTTTTTTCTAAACATTGATTTTTGGACTGTAGTTACACAATTCCATGCATTGCGGCTTGTGTTGCTTTATGTGTTGTGTGACTTCTGCAATAGCTCAAGGCACAGTAGTGTGTGATTGTATGGAGACTTTATATGAATACATGCACACTGAAGCCTGTGTTTCTTTTCATGTGGCAGCTTTTAAGCTCTATAGACTGTCACCCAGAAAAGCTGCTGCTGATAGCAGAGAAGTGTGTTATTCCTTGTGTCCTTGACCTTCACAAGATGCTCTGAAGTGTGTTGGCTGCAGACAGCTGTCCTGCCGAGATCAAGCACCTCTCCATTTTTGTTGAGAAGTTTAAAGCTTCTTCTAATAGAAGGAACAAATCGCCATTAATCAGTCCCTCACAGTAGTTTTTAGGAAATCTTGGAGTACTTTACAGTAGACTGTCCATGTAAGGCCGATCGTAACCTCTAGAAAAAAAAAGTTTATTCAAATATGTAAATTGGCCTGAGGAGCTCAGGCACATATCTCGCATGCGCAAGTGTATTACAAAGAGTGACAGGTTCTTTTGGATTTCGTGTTATAGAATAAGAAAAATTACACAGTCAACAATATTTAAAAGGTTTATTGTAATACAGAAAGTATATAAAGAGTTAAATATCAAATGTTATACTCACAACACTGTCAGCTTTCATTGATGAGCTCCAGCACACAAAATCTTCACGGGCTTATCAACTTACAACTCTGTCCAGCATCATTGATGACCTTCGGCAGATAGTGGTCTTCACGGACTATCACCAAGCAGTAGAATGACAGGTATTGACGGGTATCTTGAGGCGTCCCACAAGTACCCAATAAGTATAGCATCAGTCAATAGCTAGCTCTCAATTCTCTCAAATCCACCGCTAGGTGATAGTACAGAAGTTTTATACCCCATGTCTGCGTCACCAAACTATATGGAAAAACATGTGTATGCACATGTTTTTTTTTTTTTTTTCTCATTATTCTCCTAATGGTATAGTTTCCCATGAAAGTAGCCAATTTTCATTGGAAAGCATCCCAGGAGATGGACACATCCCAGCAGGTGTGTAATACCTAGCAGAGTGCCAAATGAGGATAAGAATATATCAAACTTAATGAGGATCAAAATGTTGATTTGGGCTTATTTATGGGTGAAATAAGGTAACATGAACTAACTTTTATCTCAAGAGCAGACATGTTGTATCTTCGACTTCATTTTGGTTTTTCATTACAGCGAGATTTGCAGACAGCTGGCTGACGTCACTGGCTGTTTGCGGAGACCAGGGAGGGATGGAGAAGTGAATAAGCAGGAGGTGCATATTTACTGAGTGGTGGAGCTATGAGGTGCTCAGGTGACGTGTGCCTCAGGCTAATTTAGATATTTGTATAAACTTTTTTTTTCGTAACACCACATTTTATCAGTTTGCTGCAAAGTTGCATGAAGGTTGTTGTGTATATTAATTATAAAGTTATTTTTGTGTACTTAGGGTGTGATTTCAGAAAAAATATTTTGACAAAATAGGAGCTTTTTATTTTGGGAGTATATATATAATATATATTATTTACACAATTTATGGTTTGCAACCAAATATTGCATGAATTGTGTTTTGGCTTTTTTGGGAGTGTAAATTCTTGCTAAATGTTGTGTATTGTGGTATAAATAAATCTTTATTTTTATTTAATGTAATTTTTTTTTTACAATTGGGCACTGCACCAGAATAATAATGGCATGCTCAAACCCCTTCTCAAATCCCCCTCAAACCCATTATTTTCAACAACCGTGGCGTCCGATACACTTTATGAAGCAGGCCCGGCTGTCTTTGCCACATTTAAAGAAAGCGTACTTGGAGATGCCAGTACCTACACACACACACACACACACACACACACACACACCTACACACACACACACACCTACACACACACACCTACACACACACACCTACACACACACACCTACACACACACACCTACACACACACACCTACACACACACACACACACCTACACACACACCCACACCTACACACACCCACACCTACACACACCCACACACACACCTACACACACACACACCTACACACACACACACCTACACACACACACACCTACACACACACACACCTACACACACACACACCTACACACACACACACCTACACACCTACACCTACCTACACACACACACCTACACCTACCTAGTTTTCCATATGCCCAACTCTCTTTTCCCACTTTCTCCTGACCTCCACCATTGGGTCCCCTAACACCTCATCCAGTAACACCCTTTACAAAAGAGATATTAGCCCCCTCATATGATTAGCAGGCACTACCCCATGTTTCACTTTAAAGGAAGAGAATGACACCTCCTCCAGGTCAAATTGAGCCTGTACAGCATGTCGAATCTGGGGGTACTGAAAAAAACATCGAACGGGGAAGCTCAAACTCATCTGCCCTATTAGTTTGTCTTTATTATTTTTACATCCCTATTTGTGTGAACCTGTTTTTTTATGTGAGTTTTAGTTACAAATTTGTGATTAGATGCATTTTTGTTTTAACTTATTTGTGTTTGTCACAAGGTTGCAGGAGGTAAACTGTTAATCAAGACTAATGCAATCGCCTGGTTGCTTTAAAAAAAAAATATATGGGATGTAGGGGTGCCTTTACTTTTTATCTGTTTTATCGCTGTATTGTGAAGGTTGTGCCTGTCTTAAAATTTCTAGCTGAAAAACAGATTTGAGTTATTTATTTATTTATTTTATATGAACACATGACTGAGGTATCTAATGAACTCTACATATGTTCATCTATTACATGTATGGGGTGTGCAACAAATAAATTTTTGTTTTGTGGCATATTGCAGTATGGCCAATGTTGTGGTGAGACAGCATCTTGGTGGAGTAATGTGTAATGATGGCGGCTATACACACATCGGTGTGTATACACACGCTTCTGTGCCAGTTTTCTGAGGGCTCATGGTAGTTGTGGTATCTTGTGGTGCCCATCTTGAAGATAACTCTGCCAAGTTTAGATTGCTTTTATGATCCACAAAATGTCATGGGCAAACTATTGAAGCTCCATTTTCTAATTAACGACAATGAATTTTGCTGTATCCGTTAATTTATTGCATTGCAGTGTTTTTTATCCGATGTTCATGTACCTGGAATAGCCATTTAAAGAGAACCTGTCACTTTTATAAAAAAAAAAACGTCCCTAGGAGCTGTTTACTAAAGTAAGCAGCTCCTAGTGCTACAACAGAAGCAGCGGCAGTGTTACACCGCTAGCATTATCAGAAACCTCTAATAACCCTGGCAGACACTGCATGTACACTAGAAACACCGAACTGCCCTGTAAGCGATCCGGCATATTCACGAGTGGCGGTCCGAGGCATTACCTCTCCCCTGGACCACCCCGCCCACTCCATAGGCTGACAGTGACTGCCGAGCATCATGCGGCAGTCACTGCCCCTAGCTCCGCCTGCTCATGAATACACCCGACCGCTTACAAGCGCAGTCCTGCATTTTCGGTGTAGATCGCGGCAGTGTTTGCTAGAGTTATCAGAGTGTAACACTGCTGCGTCTGTTATAGCACTAGGAGCTGCTTACTTCAGTAAGCAGCTCCTAGTGCTGTTTTTACAGGTGACAGGTCCTCTTTAAGGTAAAATGCTGGCTGTTCTTTGTGAGGGCGGAGCATAGAATCTGGAATACTCCCTTTTAAATAGAAAAATAAGAGCCATTTGTTTTGAGTGATCCGTTTTTTTATTTGTTTTATATATTTAAATAATATATTTTGTACATGGGGAACTGTATAACTTGCAGTAATTTTCACTTTCTGGCTAAATTGTCATTTTCTTTATAGCTTTTTCATTCCAGAAACATCCATCAAACTTTTCAGCTAATATTTAATATTCTTGTCAATGGGGATGGCACATTAACACGAAAATATTCTGTGGACCTTCTTATGGATTTGTTAAAAAATCCCAAAGTTGCAGATTATTTATCAAGGTAGGCTTTTATATTACTTTGTCAATTACATGTGTGTATATATCTCTCTCTATTGATAGATGTATGAGATAATTCAGAAGTGTTTTTACTTTTTTTGCATCCCTTAATTCATTTATTTTGTACTACCTTAGATATGAACATTTTAATTCATGCCTTATCCAAGTACTAGGCCTTCTTCATGGCAAAGATCCAGATTCAGCTTTTAAGGTATTTTTCGTCTTTTATATGATCTTTTATTTTATTTTTTACAGGATGTGTAGGATATTAATTTTCCCAATTTAAAATGAACCTGTCACCAGGAATGTGATTTTTAGCTTGTTGCCAGTTCCAATAGCCTATGTTGTGCTGATTTAAAAAATGCCTTTGTCAGTATTTTGAATCATTTTAGTAGTTTATATAAGTTTACTTACATTACCTGGCTCCCTGCCAGCAGCGTGTGGCAAGTCCCCAGTTGAAGGGGCGGCTACAGCCTGCGTGTGCCTGTTAGGGTTCCATCAATACCAGAAATTTTGAGTGCAATACCATGATACTTTTTTCTTTTCCTGAATGCATTGTATTATCTGGATTAAATTTTTAGGGTGCAGTCAGATTGGGCATTTGCATTGCGTTAATGTAATGCAATGTATGGGGGAGGGGCTCTGTCCAACTGCATATGTGTTTCCAATGAAACACATTCAATCAGTAACAATCAAGGTGAAGGTTGTCCTGGTAATGTTTAATATAAAATGTTTAATTTATTTTATGTCTTATATATTTTTATTCAATTTAACTGTATTACTTTGTGTGTTTACTAAAGTAAGCAGCTCCTAGTGATGAAACAAACGCAGAAGTGTTACACTGGTAGCTTTATCGGAAACCTCCGATAACGCTATCTAACACCGCTGCGGAGTACGCTGGAAACGCCGGACCACTCTCAAAGCGGTCGTGAGGGGGGCGGAATTCGGGGCAGTGACTGTCGCATGACGCACGGCAGTCCCTGCCGAGCTATGGAGCGAGTGGGGCGGTCCGTGGAAGAGGCAGCACCTATTCGGTGAAATACAGGTTTAACTGTATAAAACATATCACAAAAAGACTATAATTTCCATGTGAGGCATTTCAGGAAAATGTTACTGTATTTTTTGCACCGGATCTGCATAAGGTGCACCGGATCGGATTATAAGGCGCACCATCAATAAATTCCTGCTAAAACGCCTAGGTTCATATATAAGGTGCACGGGATTATAAGGATGAATGACCAGCAGGTGGCAGACCTGTGCACAGTTAAAGGCAGCTGTTGTCTGTAAATATGGTTTATATATAAGGCGCACCTATGATTTCTGAGAAATCAAAGGATTTTCTGTGCGCCTTATAGTCCGAAAAATACGGTACTTAAGAAGTAAAACAAATGTGGCCATTCTAAATTCATGTGTGTAAATATCTTCTGTATTAAATCCATTCCTAACTAATTGGAAATCTCTATTTTTCAGGTGTTAGAATTGTTGTTGGCCTTCTGCTCAGTCACCAGCTTACGTCATATGCTGCGCCAGGCTATACTAGAACAATCGAGTATACCTGCTACAGGGAATGGGAGGCTTGGGCCCCGTGCAAAATCTCCAGAACCAGCTGTGGCTCTTGTTCATTGGTCAAGCCAAGCACTGGAAGCCCCTCAGAACTGTGCAGTATTGTCACTAGAACTCTTCAAGGAAGTTTTTGCTGTAAATGTCTAACGTTCTTTCAATATTTAGCATAAACTTGATATGTTTTAAGTGTAAAGAATGTATATTATTTTAAAAGAGTTTTTCCTAGCAATACCTATTCTTTTGTAACAGGATATGCGATGAGTTGTTGAACAATGGGCATCCAATTCCTGGAGCCCCTGTTTTCATTAAAATGTTTTTGTTTTTGTTTTTTTTTATCTCCTGTTACTAAATTTGGAGGAGTAGGTTTGATGCCATGCTATGTAACAGAGACAAAATAGCAAGCAAACAAGGAACTCCTATCAATCTAATTTATTCCTTAAAGGAAACCTAGCACTTCTGAAGGTAGGTATGAGATGTAAACACCGGGCACCAGCTCAGGGTGAGCTTGTGCCGGAACTTAGCTATATTGCAGTTTAAACACATTTTGATTTACAGCCCCGAGGTAGCTACGGCGCTGGAAGCGCCGGAGGCGTCACGTGCGGACACGGCCGTGCGCAGCGCCGAAGCTACCTCGGGGCTGTAAATCAAAATGTGTTTAAACTGCGATATAGTGGTTTAAAACACTAGCTAAGTTAAGCTCCGGCACAAGCTCACCCTGAGCTGGTGCCCGGTGTTTACATCTCATACCTACCTTCAGAAGTGCTAGGTTTCCTTTAACCTAGTCCAATAAATGTGATAATTTTAAAGGGACTCTTGGCGAGTTTTTATTGAACTTTCATTATCAAAACAGGCGGTCCCTGGTTTATGTACAGGATAGGTTCTGTAGGTTTGTTAAGTTGAATTTGTATGTAAGTTGGAACTGTATACTTTATAATTGTAACGGAGACCAAAAAGAATTTGGCTGGGGTGACAAATGGATTTTAAAAATGTTGAGTTGTCATAAGAACCAGGATTAACAATAAATCTTAATTGCTGACACCTGTGATAACTATTAAAGCTGATCATTTTAGCCTAATGCTAAAGTACAGTAAATTACCAACATCCAGAAGTCCGTTTGTAACTAGGGGGTCGTCTGTAAGTCGGGTGTTCTTAAAGGGGTATTCCGGGAATATGAACGTCTGACACAAAAAACATGATGATATAAATAAATGAATACAACAATGTCATTTGTCACAAAACTGAGCTTAAATAGTTTGGTTTTATGATTTACAAAATTTATGGCCTCTCTAAAGTGGGTTGAGTTATCACTAAGATGGCTGCCACTGGAAACTACAAGTTCCATGATCCATTAGTTCTCAGTAACTCCTCCTCCCTCTTATGCTCTGCTCCCGGTGATGATATAACAGACTGTCTTGCTCTGTTACCATAGTAATGATGTGTAACTGTCATAACCAAATATTACCACAACACTGTCCATACTGGATGTACTGCAACCAACTACAGCCAAACGTAGTGGTGATCACATGACCTGCCCAGGCAGGTGCAGGACATGTGACCAGTGGCCATCTTCTGTCCTGTGTATGCTCCTTAACGGACTGATTAAAGGGACAGTAGCATTTTAATTCTTCATTACAGTCTATGTCACCAGCATTTTCTGCTAAGGGGAGCAAAATTTTAAATTACACATTAGCTTATATTTTGAGTGCCCTTTTGTATATGAATTATGCTTATTCCTGGAATACCCCTATAGTATATAGCCTTTTTTCCTGTAAAATTGTAAAGTAAGGGGTTAAAAATGATCCTTCTTGTGTAAACATCACTAGGGGATTAAAATTTGAGAATTTTCTTTAAAGGGCGCTGGAGACCTGGGTTTAAATCCCAGGGTCAACATCTGCAAAGAGTTTGTATGTTCTCTCCGTGTTTGCGTGGGTTTCTTCCAGGTCCTCCGGTTTCCTCCCACATTCAAAAACATAATGGTAGGCTGATTAGATTGTTAGCCCCATTAGGGACAGGGGCCGGTTTGGCAAGTTCTGTGCAGAGCTGGGTAATCTGTGTGCGCCATTTAAAGGAATTGCTATTATTATTACAATTTGCAGTGTGGTGAGACTTGGTGTGTGCACTGTGCCTTTGGCTATGAGGTAGCTACAATTTGTTCAGCTACTGTAGTTTGTGGCCCCCAAATATGGTATGTGTGTGAGGCCAAAGTCTGTTGAGGAATACTAGTTAAAAGGGTTTGGACCTACCAGTGAAGGACAGTTATCACAGTATGCACAGTCAATCTGATAGGAACAACTCCCTGACATTGTCTAAGCATAGACCTAAATTGAAAATTATTAAAAAAAAATTTCACACAAAAACATAGTTTGCATCTTTATGCCACCTCAGTACCTTCAAATATTTTTTAAAATTTTTAATTTATAATTTTTCTCCTGTCTGCCTTTAGGATGCTATTGACACTGGTGCCAGCCAACCTGCAGAAAGGTTTGTGGACCTTCTCTTGCCAGTTATTCTTGAGCAACTGCATGTGCCTGATTCTTCCTTGGATGAACTATTGACAAAAAAGAAATGTGAAAGAATGGCAAAATCAATGGAAGTATTAATCAATATCCTTTATCAAGCATTTTGTTAAAGTTAATGTAAATACAAATGACTACATAATTTACAACAAAAATAGTTTGATTTTGGTTTTAAAACTAAATGCAGACATGGATACAAAAATAGTTAAGCAAACTAAAATGGATTTCTTATACAGGCAGTCCCCAGGTTACATACAAGATAGGGTCTGTAGGTTTGTTCTGAAGTTGAATTTGTATGTAAGTCAGAACAGTATACTTTATCATTGTAACCTCCAGCCAAATTTTTTTGGGTCTCTGTGACAATTGGATTTTAAAAATGTTGGATTGTCATAAGAACCAGGATTAACAATAAAGCTTCATTGTAGACACCAGTGATAAGTGTTACAGCTGATCATTGTAGCCTAAGGCCAAAGTATAGTAAATTGCCAACATCCAGAGGTCCGTTTGTAACTATGGGTCGTATGTAAGTCAGGTGTTCTTAAGTAGGGGACCGCCTGTAGTTTGGAATTTTATTAGGTTAAAATTTTACAGGTTAAGTCAAAATGTATTATTTTACAAAATGTTTAACATACACTTAGGGGGCACCTAATTTTGATATTGGTATTTTGATTAAAGGGTTTGGCCACTCTTTTACTTTAATTGCCCATGTGCTTTACTGCCCTAATAATACTTACTTTAGTGCTGTTTGTAAACTGTGAATTTGTTACATGTTACTGATCCTGCCACCCCCTCCGCCTGTGTCTGCCAGTGAAATGGACTGCGAGAAAGGGGCACAGTGGGTGATGCCACTAGGGCGGACTGAATGAGTGAGAAACAACAAGTTGTATATCTATGCAGAGGGCAGCATGGTTATAAACAGGAAAGGCTGAAGCTTTCAAAGGGCGCAATGGTACAGGTACTTATACATGCATATATATGTCTAATGGAACAGATTTATTTAAAACTGGCCAACCCCTTTAATTTCCATTTTTTGTTGCAATATGGGTTTGGATTGGCTTATCCTGTCCTATAGGTGTATTTATCCATTGTTCCCATTGTTCAGACCAGCTGGGCTAGCATTCAGTCAAAATATACTTTGTGGTTCCCTCCTCCTTTTTTGTCTTGTTAGTTTTAAACACATATGAAAAATCATGCTTATTTATGCTTACTGAATGTTATGTGATTTAAATCTTTTATCATTATATATCTCCTTAACCTTGCTTACCGATTTGTGCTGATGACTCATTAAAATCCCGTGTCGCTATGAAACTCGCTGTCAACCGATGTATTGCTCTTGTTGATTATCAGTTTACATTCAGTGCTGCGGATTCCACCTTCGGTGCCAAAATGATGGATCCAGAACTCTTGTAAGTTCTATGGTTTTTCCTATCCATACATGTTTTTACTTCAATAGGAGCCTTCACCGCCACTTCTGGCTCCATTCATTGTGTAGCTGTGTGTCTAGCTGCCCTATAAAGGGCTCATGGATGAGGTTGCAAAGTTAAACACACATTAGAACCATATGTTTGACCTACACTATGAATGTTAAGCCTGAAAAACTCCTTTCATTTTTATTACAGACATTACCTGTGCACATGATTCAGATATGTGAATAGGATTTCGTGTGTGTGTTTTATTTTAATGTGTGTCTTTTGTACCAAGGAATATTTCCTCAGATGTTATCCTGAAGACCTTGGATGTTATGAGCAGGTTAAAACATTTGGTTGCAAACATGGAAGCTGCCTTTTATAAGATATTACAGGTATGTATCATGAGATGATTGTTTTGTAGCTGTTTCCAGTGTAGGTGAAGTATAAAGATTGGCATATTGCTCCTTCTGTGGAGCAGTGCTGTATTCCCCAACACAGTACACAACTTATGGCAAAATAAACAAGACTCGCCCTATTATGCAGCCATTTAGAAAGCGGTTTTTATATTTTTATATATTCCAGTATGTTACTGCCCCTTTGTTACATGTTTCAAATTAAAGCCTTTCAATGGACCAGTTTAGTAAATGAATGATGAACACATACAAGTATACGCACAAATATGTTGCATTTTCCTACAGGACCAACGTTTGATCGCATCACTGTCTTTTGCATTAACGTCTGATAACAGGGAGAGAGTCCAAGCTGGCCTTCGAATATTGTTTGAAGCTGCACCACTCCCAGACTTCCCAGCTTATGTGTGAGTAAAAAGTATATAGGATAAAACGGAAAAAAAAATTGAATTAGAATAGTTCATGATCTAATGGTCAATGTTTTTAACTTTATTTTTAGGCTTGGGGAAAGTATTGCTGCTAATAATGCATACACAAGGCAAGAAACCGAGCATCCATCAAAGAGATTTGGTTTGCATGTTCCTGCTAACAATTTCAAACCACCACAGACACCTAAAATTCACAGTATGGATATGTCGTCCTCAAATATCCAAGACCTTATTCAAAAGCTGCAGTCGGGGATGGAGGTAAAGTTCCATAACCTACTGCAAATAATGTTCATACCATAATAGGTTTTAACAACGGAACATGTTTGTATATAACAAACCATATACAGTTATTATGACAACAAAACAGGGGAAGTAACTGGTAATTCCTTGGGCCAAGTACCAATTCTTTATCATAAAATGGCACCTTATGCAGATAAAGGCGTATCCATAAGGGTATAAATGTTGTCAATACTATATGTTTATGCATTGCAAATATCAACTCTACTTTGTGATTTGTGTTTGCAGTTGAAGGAGCAAGTGAACGATGTTCGGATTTCAGATATCATGGATGTCTATGAACAAAAACTCTGTGCACTGGCTGTGAGTACTGAGATTTTATCCCCATTTGTCAGAGGAAACTAGTAGTTTATCTGACCTACCTATATGTCAGCAATGGCGAACATATGGCACAGGTGCCAGAGGTGGCACACGGAGCCCTCTCTGTGGGCACTCAAGCCACCGACCCGGCACAGAGCTCACCAGACAAGACTTGAAGAATCTTTTCAGTTTCACAAAACTCAGGATATACCCTCAATGGCATATATAAAGAAACACATTTGTGACTGCAGGAAGAGTGAGAACATGTGGAAAGAATGGATTATATTTGGAGCTCCTACTGTCTGATGAGAAACTACAACAATAGTCCAAATTTGCCCTTCATCTTTCAACTGTATTGGTGTCCTCAAGAGGCCAATATGATATAAATTTGTGACAGAACAGGGAGCAAAATCGAAATGAGTGATCCCACGTTCTTTTGCAGGGCACAGATTTGGCTGTCTGACCTTCACATTTTGCCGGAGTAGCGGCCGAACAGCAATCCAGCAAATTGAAGCTCCTAGCTTCAGTTATGATTGGCCAGGGAACTCCCATATTTGTTAGGAGCCTGAATTGGATGGATTTCAGGTTCGGCAACCAATCCGGCAATACATCTGGCTCAGGTGGCCAAACCCAAACAGGAAGGTCGAGTCCGCTCATCTTTAGTACCAATAACTTACCACTTAAATTGCTGTTTTGGCACTTGGCAATGAATAAATGGGTCTTGCTTGTAGTTTGGGCACTCATTCTCTAAAACGTTCGCCATCACTGCTCTATGTTTTTACAGTCTAAAGAAAGTCGGCTACAGGATCTTTTAGAAGCAAAGACCTTAGCTCTTGCCCAAGCAGATCGACTTATTTCACAATACCAATGTCAGCGAGCACAAGCTGAAGCAGAGGTGAGACTGCAATGTTACTAAACTTCATCCCTCTCAGTATATTCATACCTCCACCTGTTTTCCTACCACAGTACAGTGTTAATATAACTTCTAATCTCTAGAACTACATAAATGTTATTAAGATTCTACCGCAAGTATTGTTTTCATGTTGCAGGCAAGAAAATTGGCAGCACTCCTTAAGGAGACCGAAAGGAAGAATGAGGAACTGAGTTTGCTTCTAAAGTCTCAACAACTAGAGTCGGAACGAGCAAAGAGTGATATTGAGCAGTTATTCCAGCACAGTAAGAAGCTACAAGTTGTAGCTGAAGAGCATGAAAAACTGAAAGTCTCTTATGCAGATCACATATTAAAGTAAGGACTCTTTTGCTTAAATGTCATTCAGTTTTTGCTATTTTTATATTGTTTCATACATAATATTGCAGCGTTAATTTTTTTTTTTAATCTAACAAACCTGTATTGAACTTGCTTTTGTTATTACTAGAAATGAACAGATTTTAACCCCTTAAGGACCAGGCCCTTTTTTGTTTTTGCGTTTTTATTTTTCACTCCCCACCTTCAAAAATCTATAACTTCTTTATTTTTCCATGTACAGAGCTGTGTGATGGCTTATTTTCTGCGTAACAAATTGCACTTCGTAGTGATGGTATTAAATATTCCATGCCGTGTACTGGGAAGCGGGAAAAAAATTCTAAATGCAGTGAAAATGATGAAAAAACACATTTGCGCCATTTCTTGTGGGCTTGGTTTTTACAGCTTTCACTGTGCACCCCAAATGACATGTCTATTTCATTCATTGGGTCAATACGATCACGGGGATACCAAATTTGTATAGGTTTTATAATGTTTTCATACATTTACAAAAATTAAAACCTCCTGTACAGAAAAAAAATTCTTCATTTTGCCGTGTTCTTGCGCTAATAACTTTTTCATACTTTGGTGTATGGAGCTGTGGGTGGTGTCATTTTTTGCGACTTCTGATGACGTTTTCAAAGCTTCTATTTTTAGGACTGTTCGACATTTTGATCACTTTTTATAGAATTTTTTTCTATTTTTCAAAATGGCAAAAAAATGCCATTTGCGACTTCGGGCGCTATTTTCCGCTACGGGGTTTAACGCAGTGAAAAACGGTTATTATATTTTGATAGATCGGGCATTTTCCGACACGGCGATACCTATTGTGTTTATGATTTTTACTGTTTATTTATATTTATAAAAGTTCTAGGGAAAGGGGGGTGATTTGAATTTTTATGTTTTTTTTAATATAATTTTTTTTTTTTTACTTTTTTTTTTATTTATTTTTTTTACTATTTTACAGACTCCCTAGGGTACTTTAACCCTAGGTTGTCTGATTGATCCTACCATATACTGCCATACTACAGTATGGCAGTATATGGGGATTTTGCATACCATCTATTATAATGTGCAGATCGCACATTATAATAGCCTCGATCATGACAGCCTGGGATCTTTGTGTGATCCCAGGCTGTCATGGCAACGGATCGCCGCTCCCCGGTGACGTCACGGGGAGTGACGATCGGAGCCAAGATGGCGGCGCCCACGCGCCGCCGGCTCTTTAATGCCGCCGGCAGCTTTGCCGGCGGCAATCAAAGGGTTAACACCCGCGATCGGTGCAAGCACCGATCGCGGGTGTTAGCGACGGGCGTTTGCTTCATTATGAAGCAAATGCCCGGTGAGTATGAAGAGGGCTCAGCCTGTGAGCCCTCTTCATACTCCCCCATGCGCAGTAAGACGTAAGGGTACGTCTTATTGCGCTATGGGGTTAAAGAAGATAAGTTAAAAACTTGGGCTATCTTCTATCCACAGTAGGGTCAGTGAGGATCTGGCTGCTAGCACACCAATGACCAGGCATGGCAAGCATGTGTGCTGGAACTACGTTAAATACTATGGGAGTGTCAGAGTGATACACTCAAGAGATTTCTATCTGCAGAATTCTGTAAATGAAAGTGCTACAGATAGCTGAGCGCTATGCATGTCTATTTTTACCATTCCTTATTTTTACATGATCCCTGAGTCACTGCGGGTTCCAATATAGTGATCGTGGGGGTCCCAGCAAACAGGACCTTGTTTTCTCCTATCCTGTGGATCCTCTTTTTCAAAACTCTGCAAAGTGTTTTTCCTTTGTTGTTGCTCACAGTAATTCCAGGGATAGAGGAACAGGTGATTATTACCATTACACTTTAAGTCTTGTCCCTGTTAACATAAAAAGGAATGGTAACATCCAGTCTTTTCAAATATTTAAGGAGGGAAGAGAGAAGTGCATGTCATAATGTTATAAGAAAAAAAGTCTCCCAAATTGCAGAATTCATGCAGAAATATTTTCCTTAAACTGTTGTCAGTAGAAAACACAGGCCACAGGACCAATTTTAATTTTTTTTTATGTGCAAATAAATGTCATGTGTTTTTCTAGATCTGAACTCTGTGAAAAGCAGTACAAGGAGCTACAGAATTCTTATAATGTATTAAGTAAGCAAGCGGAAACCATGAAAAAACTGAACGATTCCCTAAAGCTACAAAATGAGAAGTACGTGTAACAGGTTATATATCTCTCTTAAACCCTTTCCCTGCCAAGGTCATCTCTCACACGTCCTCAGACAGAGGTGCCACCCTGTGAGATTCCTGGAGCCTTTGGATTTCTGACACCTAGAATCTCCTCTAGGAATTTGGAGATATTCCCTTTTTCAAAGTGACAATTTATTATTTCTTTATTTTTCACTCCCTACTGCCTAAGATGTTAGGTGTCAGTGATCCAAAGTTATACTGCTCTGAAGTTTTCACCCATCCAGCTTGTTAGCCAGCAGACAGAATGACGGAGGTTAGGTGCACAGAGGAGCTTCTTACCGATAAAGTAAATATTTACTTTATCTGTAGCTAAAGGTCTTTTAGGAGCTTCTTTACATAGCTAATAGACATGCAATTCTCCAAGACTACCCATTGAGAATGGATATTCACCTTCTCTTATAATATTAGAATCTTAATTCTATGTTCTAGTGACCAGTCTATTCTAATGGGTTAAATCTATTGTATTCTTACACATAAATGTAAATATAGCAATCTGTTTTTATCATTTTGTTCATCTTAAAATGTATTACAGAACCCTGGCACAATTAGAAGACATTGAAAGTCAAAGGAAAGAACTGTCTAAACAGCTTCAAGACAGGGAGAGCAAAATTTTGAGTAAGTGTATCTGTATAACACGTCTAATTAAAATAGGGGGTCTTACAATGGACATATTAGGGGTGATGAATATGTAAATGTTGGGACTCCCAATGATCAGTAGGGAGTGGCTCCATTCAGACTACCATCACTACTGTTGTCATGTGATCCTGTATGTATCCATCATGATATACTTTGTTCATAATGAATAGATTTGCAACAGAAAGTGAAGGGCTTAGAGGAAAAAGTTAAAACAAAGCAAAAAGAGAAAGAAGATATGGAAGAGAATATTGATATCCTCCGGAAGGAATTAAGTAAAACTGAGCAAGCAAGAAAGGAACTGAGCATTAGGGTAAGACATGCTTTTTCCCCTGACTGCTTACGAAGAATTTGCCAAAAATGAAAACTATAATTACATAGTAAGGTGTTTTGCCATAGCCAAAGGGACTTGCCAGTGATCATCTTCTATTGTTGTAATTTCCCCTCCATTATATCATCATTTTAAGCACTTGGAATCCTTATCTTATTTATGTATTACCATTATCTGTGTAGTGGCTGAACCAAGTCACTTTAGCTTACATTCCATTAAACTGAAGATGAGAGAATCTGCAGTAGCCTGTTTTGTCCACCACACTGAGAATAGAGATGTCTGATCAGTATTCTATTAAGGGGGTGGCCACTTTACCTCATGTTTTTGTAATGTGTGTGTAAGTGTGGGGGGCAGGAGGCAGGATATTAGGTAATTTACCAATATACATCTATTAAAAGTTCTTCTCCACTTTCTTGGTATGTAAAGTGAAGTCTCCTGTCTTTTACCTCATCAGCCAGACATTCATGTCCATAACATGGCTGCAGATGGAGGGTCATTTGATCTCTATCTATACATGAACCAGGGCAGGGAGATTGTTCATGTGGTCTTTTTATGTCAGGAATGTCTGGCTGATGAGGTAAAAGACAGGAGGCTTCACTTTACATATCAAGAGAGTCGTGCAGATCTATTAGTTGTATATTGATAAATTACCTAATTTCCTGTTCCCACACTAACACACGTTACAAAAACATGGGGTAAAGTGGCCAAACCCTTTAACTGTCTATTAACAGCTGGTATCACTTAATCTGTATGGGTGCTTATGTTGATGCCCCATCTATCAGACAGGATCTAGTCCTTTAATATTTTAGTCTGTAAAACTACTTTTAGTGAATGCTTTTTACTTTGTTTTACATTAATTGTATGTGTTATATTAAGATAATGCATAACTGGCTCATAATAAAACTCTGTCCACATTGTTTTGCTGCTTTTCTATTTGTGTTATCTATATATAATCCTATAATGTTGACTTGTGTGTTTTGATGTCTGTCTACTACAGGCTTCCTCACTAGAAGTCCAAAAGACTCAGCTGGAAACCCGTTTGGAAGAAAGAGAAGCAATCGTGAAATCACAACAAGAAGAGCTGAATAAACATTCACATATGATAGCCATGATACACAGCCTAAGCGGCGGCAAACTCAATACAGAGAATGTAAACCTCAGCCTTTAGTAAAATTGCTATATTGTACTGGTATACAGCAAGCTCATAACATCACACAGAAGAATGCTAATGCCAGGCAGCAACTTTTTTAATGAAATACAATTCATGAAAACTATTCTTTTTATGGTTTTACAATACAGTGCAAAGATAAAATTTCAATATCCTGTATAAAATGTACAGTTTATAAAGTGCAATTGTGTGGCTTTTTCTTTTTTTTTCGATATTTCATTCTAGTATAGTATATACTTGGCTTAAATAGGATTTTATGCAAATTAAATGTAAGCATTGCACATTAACAATGAATCTCTACTATTTTCACCCTCTTTGTGTGAAATTGAACAGTGTAACTTCCTAAGTACATCCATGTATTGATGTCTTTTATTTTCTATTGATTCTTTACATGTAGATGCTGGGATTTGCAGCCAATTAAAATTATTTCAATTGCTTCTTAAAAACAGATGACAAACGATCACTTTAACCAGTAACTTGCAACTGTACTCAACTTATAAATGGAAAAGACTGAATTAAGTTAAGATACATTACTCTTTGTAGGAGTCCTGTGTGCACTTTTAGCAAAAAGAATATCAATTCAATTTTAGTATATTTATTTAAGCTTAAGATATGTATAATGGGCAAACTATAATACTGTATATGTGATTTCACATGGACTCTGCACAGCACTACAGAGCTCTCATTGGCTATTTTAGAAATATATGTAGAGTACATTAATGTGTCTTTTATTGCACTGTAAAACAAAGTAGACTAGTTATTGTATATATGTCTGAAAATATTAAATACGAAAGTAGTACAGCAAGACTATTGTTTTTCTTCCAACTGGTGTTCTCCAGTTAGAAAAATCTAGAAACAATGCTACACAGTAATAAATGAAAAGTGGGAAGTGGTTTGTATAGTGGGTTTATATTTTAAGGTTGTCTTGTACTATGTTGGGCCATGTCCATTTTGCTGTATAATTTGAAAACTTTAATAAATCATGGAAAATAGCAGGTTTAGGTATAATTGATGTGCGATAACTAGAGCAGTGGTCTTCAACCGCTGTGCCACGGTTGAAGCCCACTGGTATATGACACTTGGGGGAATTGGTAGTTGCCTTCGGCGCTCCTCCTCTGCTTCTTCTGTCTCCACTTCTTCTATCCCCAGCTTTCCGGCTATGCTCTTTCCCGCATGCACCTGCTATGATGAAATCGGACAGCGACACTACCGCGCCACAGCGAACGTAACGGTGTTCTTTATTTTTGACATGTTATGGGGTGGCAGCACTGTTGGGGACATTTTATTAAAAAGTAACCGCTGCATTTCCCACCCTTGGCCTATACCCATGGTAATTCTTTTACATTTTTTTTTTTTTGTAGTAAAATGAGGTACCTCGGTTTGCACTTGCGTATCTGTGGTATATATATATATTTTTTAATAATAATTCTTTATTTATATAGCGCACACAGATTACGCAGCGCTGCACAAAGCATGTCATATTGTGTGCCCCATGGGGACGGGGACCAATCTAAACAACCTAGTATGTTTTGGGTTTTTTATTTGAGTGTGGGAGGAAACCAGAGTACCCAGAAGAAACCCACACAAACACGGAGAGAACATACAGACTGTTTGCTGTTGTTGACCTGTGTGGGATTCAAACCCAGGACCCCAGTGCTGCAAGGCAGAAGTGCTACTCACTCAGCCACCGTGCCACCCATTTTCCTGCTTCTTTCTCCCCTCTCATTGAAACATTGTTATATTTCCTATATTTAAAAGGAACTTGTCCTGTATTTCTAAGGCTACATGCACACAAACATATCATGCAGTCATGGAGCCTAAAATGTCCAGCAAAGAAAATGGTGGAAAACACCTAATTATATACACAACTTTTATTGGGTACAAAAAGAACAAAAGCATAATTAAAAGACAAAACACATGATGAAAGTGTGCTTGCATAAGATTTGAGTTGGCTGATGTCCATCATTGGTGTAACAGAGGAGCTAAAGGTGCTGTTACAGCTCGAGGCCAGACCCTTAATGCTCCAGAAACCCCACTAATGGCTTATTAGTATACAACTGAAAACATCATGGCTGTCCAAATGATTATTGTACCGTATTGCATTACATTATTTCATGCATTAATATGTTTATTTTAAAGAATCTTGGATTTTTGCTTCTGGAAATGTCGTGTTTGATTCTTCCTCTTCACTTCATAATTGAAGGCATTTGCTTGTCATAAAGTTGTGTACAAAACTTTCCTAATCTCCCAAAAGAGCTGGAATATGTAGTCTTGCAAGCTACAGTCATTTATATCTTCCCATGTCCAATGACAGCCTCGCTGAGCTATTTAAACTTTCCTAATAATGTGACTTCAGCCAAGATAAAGTTGTCAACAGCTACTCTCAGAAATGAATTGTCTTAGTGGTTAGATGGGCTCTTGTCTGTGCACCAAAGTTGAGTTTGAAGGATGTTTTTGTCATGAGAAGGATATTACAACCTCTTCTAGAATTTTATATATTGGATTTATTTTAAAAAAATCAGTTCTTTAAAAGACCTCAAAATGAGGTAAATCTAAACTCAAATGCTTCCTTTACCAAGAATGAAGCAAATTGGAGAATTAATGTGTGAAATCTAATAAACCAATGAATGAATAGACTGTAATCAATAGCCGTAATAAAGTAACCCCTGTCAGTCCCTCACATTGTTATTGAGGGATTTTACACTACTCTGAGGCTTAAGGGCATTGCTTTATGTATAGATCTCAAGGTCCTGACATAGCAATTTCATTGGGACTTTGGGCCATTATAAGATCTTGCTTTTATTCTTTCAGACATTCTGTTGTAGATTGCTGGAGTCCTTGAATCTTTTCCATGTTTTATCCACCACCTGCTGGATAGAGGAGAAATAGTTGAGGACTACCATGCAGAATAGATGTTCCATATTCTCGAATAGACCTTGGTGGTATTGGGATTCCTCTGAGCCAGAAGAGTGTTGATCACGGTATCTTCCAGACCTTCAGCTCTTAAGGACACCCACTCAGTGTGTCTGGGACACTAGAGGCAGGTAACACAGGTTGGGGTGAAGAATCAAAAGATCCTAGTGAAGAGGCAGGAATTGGGGCTAAAAGATAAATAAGATGTCCACTCCACGGAACTGAGAAACTGTCTATGGTCATCAGACTATCCTTCTTGTACGGAGAACAGAATACCTTGGTTTTGGCATTGAAGCTGCTTGCCATTACATCTATTTGCTGAGCCAATATGTCCTGATGTTTAATGTCCCTTTTTATATGTACCTCTTAAATCACTGGAATATGATATATATTGGACCTAATTCACAATTTTCCTGCTTTTGTTCTACACTTTTGTGCTCCATGTGTCACCCTTGCTTGTTTAAATTAAAGACAGTTGGAAGATTCTGTTTGAAATTTAAGGGAAATGAAAGGAGTCAACCTGTTCCTAAGACATCTACTGAAGAAAAGGGAAGTCCAAATTCAATCAACAGGATTTATCTTAACAATTCCATGATCTATGGACCCACTGTGTGTCCGTGTGGGTGCCTGAGACGTCTGTGGTAATCTTACTACTTGCAGTATAGGTTTGTCTGGCAAGAGGTCAATTGTTCATTCTGGACGAGCCACCACTACTGACCTTTCATCCAGAGGATGGGTTTTCTGTTACAATTCTTAGCAAGCTTTTCTGTAGTGTGGGGGTGTGAGCTTTTGCTCATGGCGCTGCTTTGATGAGTAGGCCTAACATCCTTATTGCAAAATGTAAAAGACATTCATGCATGGCATGTAACTTCTGAACTGAAGACCTCAAGGTTATCTTGTCTTCGGACAAGGTTGGTAGCCCCACCTCTTCCCACACCGGTTGGGAGGAGGCGAGGTGGAGCTATATAGCCATTTTCCAGTTACATACAAACCGTTTTATACGCCCAAAACGCGTAGGTCTTTTCAATACTTCTCACCCCAGTGTTGTTCAGGATGCACTGCTATGGAATATAATAATTTTGAGAAAAATTTTTTTTTATCATTTTAATGGAAATTTGAATAAAGAAAACATTTTTTTTAATCCACATCTGGTGCGGAACGCGACTTTCTCCTGTTCCTGCTTTGGTCTCATGGTCCTTGAGCGGCAATCTGCACAGCCAGTGGACGGTGAACTGAAAGAAAACTTTTCTTTGCTTTGTTACTTCAATCTACCTCCTCAAGGCTTCTTTTTATAGAGGCCATGTGAATGGTTGTTGTTGTATTTTCTCTCAAACGTACGAAAATTACACTTTGACTTTGGAGGTCCTTGAGACGGGTTTGCACCTGGTTTTGCTGTTTGTTGAAATAATATTCCCTTTTGTCCTCATTTCATTTCTTTAAGGCTAGCCTTTAGTTCTGATCCAGAGATGATGGATCAAATGGTTAAGAGCTGAAGATCAAATGGTAAAGGGCACAACTTCAGCCACTATGGCCTTCTAGCCATTTCACACACGGCCATTTCCCTTGATGAAATTTCAGGACGTCTAAAGCTGCTTGCATAATAAATCTGCAGCTGACTTAAGCATCAGAAGGCCCTAAAGGATTTCCTCTCTAGAGACACATAGCTATGAGTCAAATCACTGAACTAGATTCTTAACCCCTTAAGGACGCAGCCATTTTGTAGCTTAAGGCTCAGCCCGATTTTTTGGATTCGGACTTACTTCGCTTTATATGGTTATAACTTTTGAACACTTACTTATCAGAACGATTCTGAGATTGTTTTTTCCCCACATGTTGTACTTCATTTTAGTGGTAAATTTTGGCAGATAAGTTTTGCGTTTATTTACAAAAAAAAAGAAAATATGATAAATTTTTTGAAAAATTTGCCATTTTTGAAATTCTAAATCATTGCGTTTTCAGGCAGATAGATTTACCACCTAAATAAGTTGCTGAATAACATTTCCCATTTGTCTACTTTACATTTTCATAATTTCTGAAATGTCTGGATAATTTATTTTGATGTCACGCGGCTTACAAATAGAATAGCGATTTTCTGGATTTTCAGAATTGACTATTTTGGGGATAAATACAGTTTTGAATGAAATTTTACATATTTAGCATCAAAACCCCCTATATAACCAACCCATTTTCAAATCTGCACCCCTCAAGCTATCAGAAACAGCTTTTACGAAGATTGTTAACCCCTTGAGATCTTCATAGTAATTGAATCAAAATGGAGGTGAAATTTAGAATGGTCATATTGTTCCCTTATACGTTCATTTAGCACTAAAATTTACACATTTCCAAAATATAAAAAGAGAAAACCCACCATACAATTTGTTCTGCAATTTCTCCTGAGTACAAAGACCCCCCACATGTGGCCGTTACTTGTTTTATGGGGGCACAGCGAGGTGCAGAAGGGAAGGAGGGCGCTGCAGCTGCCAGGATTTTAGTTTCCTCATTGGCCCCTTTTGAAGGCTATAAAATTTTCGCTTTTTCGTTATTGGGGCCATGTGACGGCATTTTTTTTGCGGGATGAGATGCTTTTTCCATTGTTACCATTTTGGGGTTGGTATCACCTATTGTTGAAAATTTAGGAACTTTTTTTGTGGGCAGGAGTAGAAAAGCATCAATTCTGTACTGGATTTTTGACTCTTTTTTTTTTCTGGTGTTCACCGTATAGACTAATAATCATGTTATCTTTATTCTATGGGTCGATACGATTACGGGGATACCAGACATGAATATATTTTCTTACGTTTTACTAAATTTGTCAAACAAAACCCTAATGTGGGGAAAAATCTATCATTTATGTATTGCCGTCTTCCAAGTGGCATAACATTGTTACTTTTTTGGCTACGGAGCTGGTTGATGGCTTGTTTTTTGCGGGACATGTTGTACTTTGCACCAGTATCATGTCTTAGTACATATGGTTTTTTGATCGCATTTTATAGCATTTTTTTGTGGGATTGAAAAGGTAAAAATCATAATTTTTGGAGGGTTTATAACAGTTTTTTTTTTACGGCGTTTATCGTGGGGGTTCAATAATGATTTACTTTTATTCTACGGGTTGTTACGGACGCGTTGATACTATATATGTGGGGTTTGTGTTATGATTTAGACTTTTTTTGAGTTATATGTCTCTTTATATGTTTTGGGAGTTTGGGGCATTTTTAGTGATTTATGACTTTATTTTTTTATTGAATAACTTTTTTTTTTTACTTTTTCACTCTTATATAATGGGACATGAACAAGCAATCTTCTGATTGCTTCTTCATGATAATATTCTGCAATACTGATGTATTGCAGAGTATTATCAGTGTCAGCCTATACACTTGCATAGGCTGGCACTGTGCCAGTAAGATGATGTCACAGACGCCATCTTACCGGCAATTCTTGCAAGTAACTCTGGGGTCCAAATCGGACCCCAGAGTTGCTATAGCAACGATCGGCGCCCCCCGATCGTGGGGCAAAGACCGCCCAGATGCATGTTAGATGCCGCGGTCGCGCTGACCGCGGCATTTAACGGGTTAAGCACCCGCGATCGGAGACAACTCCGATCGCGGGTGTTACACTGGGGTGCCGGCTATTAGTTATAGCCGGCACCCCGTGTTTCCCGATGCCGGTTCGGCTCTGATCCAGAGCCGAGCCGGCATAAGCGCCGTGGCGGATATATCCGCCACTGAGCGCTAAGTCACTGCGCTCCGTGGCGGATATATCCGCCACGGAGTGTGAAGGGGTTAAGGCTCTAGCCACTGAAACAGATGCGGCTTCTACCTTGCACAAAGCTGCTGAAACGGGATATGCCTTCTTCATTATATATATACCTACACATGGAACAAGTATCTTGTTGCCATTCATCAGACATAGGCTGTGCACACTTGGACCATACATTGGCCCAAATATATGAAAACGTGTGCAAACTACTTTAGTGCCGTTTGCCATACTAATGTGCTGGGTGCACCAGATAATGACATAGTGTTGCACACTAGTTATTCTGGTCTATTTTCAGGATGGTCACACAGTTGCAACTTTTTTTTCTTGGAGCACTTTGCTGTATGCTGACGAGCCACAATTATGGCGCAGCTCAGTAATAAATGTGGTGCAAACTAGGAACAAACGCCATCATGCCCCTTTAGGTGCACAGTTTTCTAAAGTGTCAGACAAAATGCAACAAAAGTGACGCAAACACAAAGACCCTTTTTTGTGACCAAACTTAGACAAAACTGGCACAAACACAAAAATATATATCTGGGTTATTGTGTATTACTTTTCTGGATGTCTTTCTCCAAATAAAAGAAGCAGGAGAGGAAGCAAACATACCATATATACTCGTGTATAAGCCGAGTTTTTCAGCACAAAAAAAGTGCTAAAAACCTCACCTCGGCTTATACACGAGTCAATAAAAAAATAAACTTGCCTACTCACCCTTCGACGCCCCGATGCTCGGTGCTGCTCTTCTTCTGTCTTCCTTCTGCTGTATTAGCCGGCGCACACTATGATGCGGTAGTGTCGCCACTGATGACCTCATAGCGTGCGCCAGATCGCATAAGGAAGATCAAAGAGGAGCCGCGCTGAAGATCGGGAGCCGCAACGAGCATCGGGGCGTCGGAGGGTGAATATGTAAGTTTGGGGTTTTTTGTATGTGCTCGGCATTGGGCTGGCTGGCTGTATACTACTGGGCTTTGGATGGCTATATACTACAAGGGGCTGGCTGGCTATACTGGGAGACTGTGACCAATGCATTTTCCATCCTCAGCTCATGCTTGAGTCAACAGGTACCAATGAGCGGGAGAGCACAAGAACCTCTTCCACCAGCTGACTATTATAGACTCCTGTTCCCTCCAACAACCACGTTGGCACCGAACTCCTGATCCAATAGGGAGGACGGAGCATTTTGTTGAGGACCGTACCGGAGGGGTACTCACAGCAGTGGCACAGCGAATCAGGAAACAGCTCATCCACACTATTGCTTGAAAGTTGCTCTTCTATCCAACAAAAGACAAATAAACTGTCTCTGGGTGAGAGGGGTTTATATGTGCTCTGGATCATTAACAGTGAAATAACTGATTATTGCGATTAACTATGTCTGTTCTTTTTAGCAGCAGGCAGATATTAACCCTTTGATGATATCAGTCATTTCCTGGACGTCCTAAAGCAGCACACAGAGATATTTTCATCATCTATGATATGGACACACAAGTTGCTCCGGCATGTGTTTTATTGACCACTTAAACACTTATGATCAATTATTCCTTGTACTGGAACTGGAAAAAGGGTATACATAAGACATGTACAAAGAAGTCCTACCCGTATTCAGTGAGTCCTGTGTGAACTTACTCTCCTTTAAAGGAAATCTCCTACCAGGATAAATAATTGTAAACCAAGCACATTAACATGCTGGCAAGATCCACTCTTCTTTTAGCTCCTCATACAAATGAGCCTAAGGGGCTCTGGGCTCCTTAGCTGTTCATTAAGCCCAGAGCCTCTCAGGCCCATTTGCATGGTTATTAAAGCCTTGTTTTTAGTAAAACAAGGGCATAAGAAGCTAAAAGGAAAACTGATCCTGCCAGAGGGGGCACTCTTCCTGGTGGCAGATTTCCTTTAACTTCTTATCAGGGATTCTGTAACAGAGAGGTATTCCCACACAACAGGGAGGCTTTGCTAGCAGGCTAAAGTGATCTACCTCTGATTATGTCTCCATGAGTTCAGGATCACTTATTTCTATATTTAATGGCTAATTATGATTAATGTTATTGATGCTATACATAATATATAACTGTATAATGTATTCTTTTATTCAGTAAAGACTGTAGTCCTTTACTTAGCTATTAGCATTGAAGGGGAAGTGATAAGAAAATATCTGGGAGCCACATGTACATATTTTATCATATGTGATTAGGGAAAACAACTGTTCCATTAGGTCATTTATCAACAATGTACCAACAATCATGTCAAGAGACAACATAAGCCAAAAACACTCCTCCTAGCTGTATGCTTATTGTCACCAATCTACACTCACCCATGGGCCTAATATAGCATCAAATGAGAGGTGTGTGGCTTGTTGACCTTGGAGACCTCATATAAAAGGTACAACTCATCAGACACAGGGTAACGCATCATTAGCTTGACAGGGTATGTAACAAACATTAGACTTGCTAGAAATAACTGCACGTTATACATAGTATACATACGTTTATGTATATATATATACATGTTCGTGTATTGTACTGATTGTTTATATTGCTCTATATTGTTTGTTTGCAGTGACTGATTTTGTACATCACATCAATCTGTCAAGATGATGGACATGGCAGATTTCGGGGAGGCAGCTCCCTTCCTGAGAAAGAGTGACAAGGAATTAATGATACAACAGACTGTGGCTTTTGAGGGCAAGTAAAGCTTTTATTTCACAATTACATCACTGTTGTGTTAACCCCTTAAAGTTCTGACCTACTTTGCTACTTCAGTGCTGAGAAATAGTTTCTCATTTTTTGCTCTGATATATTCCAAAAGCCAGAACTTTTGTCACCACTGAAAACACTGTTTGTATACTTTATTTTGGTCATATATTTTACATTATAGACCGTGCAGGCTGTTTTAACAGTGAATAAATGCATATTTTATGGAAAAAAACTTTACTTTATTTTGAGACCTGTATCTTTTTTTAAATTTTTTGTTTACGAAGCTAAATGAGGACATTAAGTGTGGGATCTGGACAAAAATAAGTTTATATTTTCAAGGCAAAGTTTTGGATTAAACTTCATTACTCCTAGTTTCACAATGTTTGTTCAACTAAGGGCCCAAAACACTGCAATCGTTTAAAAAGTTACAATCAATATTTAGTTTTTCAAAACAATATATGTGTCACACTGACAGGTTATCTCTGAGATTATGTGTATTTGGCAGACCTAGGGGAATTTGCTAAGCCATCATCTGTCATGGCAATTCATTGACTATCCATGGTTGGTTGGCATCTGAGATGACTACAATTTCACTGTAGTAAGATGTCAGTATTTTTACAGCTGCCACCCAGTGTTGATGCCACAAGCACCAGTTCTGTGCCTATACTGTCCTTCACCAATCTGCCCTATTGGGTTAGAATACTCCAAAAGGTTTAATCTTAAATTAACTTTTTTTTTGTTTACCCTTTTTTTGTATTCCATAATCATATATACATTTATTGTGAATCAGGCGTTGATGGGCCACAATCATTGCATCTGACTTAGTATTCAAACCAATTACATATACATTTTTGTGTCTACTGTCATCACTACAGTATAATTAAAAGTTTTTATTTGAAGAATGCACATGCCATTGGCTAACCCGTGTGAAGTTGGCCCCCCACCTCATTCAAATCTAACAAAATTGGTGTCAATCGTTTGTGCTGGTTTGTGCAGCAAAAATTTTCATTTGTGACCCTATCGTTTTTAAGGTGTGTTTATGTGTTTGTATAAGTTAACGGTTTAGGATGAACTGCTAAAAAAACAAACCGAGTGACACTTCACAATAAAAGAGATGAAATAATATTAAAAAGCACGGTATGGCTTAGGCTCCTAAATCGATGTACACAAAGCATCTTTGATAGAATGTGTTGCTGTATGTTTATCTAGTTAAAAAAAACTAATTACAAAAATTGATTTTAAAAAAATGCACAGTATGGCCGCAGTATAATGGCCTTTTTTGTACAGGAAAGAAGAAATGCTGGATACCTGATGACAAAGAAGCCTATCTGGAAGCTGAGATCAAAGAGACAGGGGGAGGAAAAGTCACTGTTGAAGTGAAGGATGGAAAGGTGAAACATACTATATTATGATAAGTATAAGAACTAGAAGTTTTCGGAAAGGATTGTCCCAATTTGCTAAATATATGTGCCACTATAAACATACATGGTTCAAACTTGGTGAACATGTACCCAGAAACGCATGGGTTAAGTTGTCCTGGTTTATCATGTATTGCATACACAAATGATAAGCGGGATTCCTAAAAAAGGACTTTACTTGCCAAGAGCAGGGTTATCTTTGCTCTTGTGATTCCTGACAGTAGCATTTAGAAATGTGACACAGACATCTTTTTTTGGAAATGTTATGATAAAATCTCTATATGGGATACATTCTAGCTGTAGCTAATTACAATATGGTCACACTCCTTTAAATTATTCTCACCTTTGAAGGAAGCAGTGAATAATTTTTTACTCCCTTCACAATTTTACTTGATAGTGGTGCCATTTAACATTTAAGATAATAGTAGGTTGGAAAAGAATATCCAAATGTAGTGAAATTGCAAAGAAAAACTTACCATTCCTATAATTATGACCTATACGGTATGGTCCAAATGACACATCCCTTTTATTTATGTATATGCCAAATTTTGATAGTTTTGTTTTGTTTTACGAACAAATTAATAAATATATTCTGACACCCGTAACTTTTGTATACTGTGTTTAGAGCTGTGAAAGCTGTGAATTTTAGGTAGGACCAGCTATAGGTTTTGCTAATACTATTTTGGGAAATGTTCAACCTTTAGATCAATTAATATTAAAATTTTTATGGGCAATCAAAGAGCAGAAAAAAACTGCTATTTTCATGGGGTTTTTTTCATTATGGGCTAATTATTTATGTGTACCGTATTTATATATAGAGCAAGCATTTTTTGGACACAGAGATACCTAATATATTTATATTTTTCTTAATTTTATATTTTTTTATATCTTATATTTTATTTTTACATGCATTCTAGTTAAAAAATGTTAAAAATTTTTTTTAAATATCTCTGTATTCATTTATTTATTTATTTAATTTTTAAATTTTCATTTTACTACCCCCCTTTGGGAACTTCAACTTGCAATCTTATGATTTCTTGTTCTATATAGTTGCTACTACTAACATTAAACTGTTAACTCATTTCTATTCAGCTTTAACCTCTTCCCTCTACGTTAGTGTAGCATCCAGAATCATTTTTGGATCTGCAACTATCTTCAGCTAAGCCTTCGCATAGGCTGCCGCTCCACCACAGAATACATTTGAAATATCTAACTCCCACCTGCAAATCCTACGGCAGTGTTCCACCTTTCCTATCTCTGTGATTTTGGCCCTGAATCTCTTTCTGTCACTGCACCCATCCTCCTTCCTGCCAATGATCTATTGTGTCCAAGTCCATTTTGCAAGACTATTCTCCAGCTGTACCAGTTCCATAGAATGTGCTACCACAATGGATCATAAACATCCAGAGTTTCATGTGTATCCTAAAAAAATATATTTTACCTAATCAACTCTCCCTAACTTAACTCTCTGCTTTTATCCTTTCTCTTCTACATAATTCCTCAGAACATGACCCCCTCTTCTAATGGTAACCCTAGAAATCCACGAGCATAAATGAACTTTGGAAACTTTGAACTTTATACCCATGCAGCTTTTCGTTGAATTAAAAGAGATGGCAAGAACATTGTACAAAACTGGCACTTCTATCTAGGGCAGTGATGGCGAACCTTTTGGAGACAGAGTGCCCAAGCTACAACCAAAACCCACTTATATGTCGCATAGTGACAATATAAGCAGTAACTTATTGATCCCTGCTGAATCACAGGTTTTAATCGTATTGGCCTACTGAGTTCACCAATACAATAGAAAGATGATGGAGAAATTTGGATTGTAGCTTCCCTCCAGGGTGCCCTGAAGAGGAAGAATCAGGGGACCCAGAGCAGTAGCTCCGACAATAATGCATCTCTGTCCGCACCTTCTCGCTCCTCCTGTAGTCCTGGCGGCCAAGCGTTGAGCATGGCACGTCCTGGGATGTATTGGATCACAGGAGAAAGCCTTGAGTCCCAGCTGGCAAACTTTCTGTTGGGGTAAAGGTCTGGGTGCCCACAGAAAGGGCTCCGAGTGCCACCTCTGGCACCCGTGCCATAGGTTCGCCACCACTGATCTAGGGTGTCTCCCTTGTTTTCTTGTACATCTCATGTGAGAGTCCTTATTTCTATTCTTTGCATTCCCAATTCCCCAAAAAGCTTGGTTCTAGTGCCACATGTAGGAAGTGAACTCTGGACTTGTAGGGGCTATACTAATCATACAGCCCATGGCCCATGCCAGTCTTAATTGGTCTCTGATTCTTTGGTATTGTTATTAATTAATATTTTACTCTGTAATAACAGATTTAGTTTGTTCATGTATCCTCTAACTTGTAAAGTGCAGAATATGTTCTCTCTATATAAATGGAATATTTATCTGTATTTTATCTGTATGTATACATACAGGATATGTCACATTCCTTTTTTGTATACAATTAAGTAATTTAAGCTGTTAATTATGGGTTTATGTGTCTTAAGGCGGTTGTTGTAAAGGAAGGAGATATTCAGCAGATGAATCCTCCAAAGTTTGACATGATTGAAGACATGGCCATGCTGACACATCTGAATGAAGCATCGGTGTTATTTAACCTTCGTAAACGCTATGCTAACTGGATGATTTATGTAAGATGTATCCTTTATTATATATTATTGTTTGCAATTGGGTTTACATATTTAAAAAAAAACTAAATATTTCATCCATCTTTTCCTACATTTTAGACCTACTCTGGCCTTTTCTGCGTGACTGTTAACCCATACAAATGGCTTCCAGTCTATAAAACTGAAGTGGTTGCTGCCTATAAGGGCAAGAGACGTTCTGAAGCTCCTCCCCACATCTTTTCCATTGCTGATAATGCATATCATGACATGTTGCGAAGTAAGTATTATTTTATCTTGCAAATAATACAATCTTACATTTTGTAATATTTACAATTTTTTTGGCTACATTCACATTTGTTTTGGAATGAAAACATTCCTCAGTCACGCTATAACTTCCACACACATAAATAAAATGGTACATTCTTAAAAATGTAAAAATTATTGTATATGAGGTTTTACTTTTTCTGTCACATATGGGAGACTTTAACTTGGCTGAATAGTTTTATTTATGACATATTTTTTGTTTATAGATTTATCAGACTAAAAATTAAATAAAATATGCTTCTTTTGTCATTAAAGGTTTTAATAATTAGCAAAGTTGTATAAATCTTTATCAACATATGTTAAAAAAAAAGAGTCAATCTATTACTTTTCGCCAGGTTCCACTACAAATGCAGCTACTTCTGCATGTACTTCTGCAAAAATTTTAGCTCTGTCTCCCTGCGAGTCACCTCCTTCTACATTCTGCCTCCAGCTGACAGGCTGGAGGGGGGCACATTTCAAACGGCTATATCTTCTGAACTGTGTCACTAAGATACAAAGTTAAGGGGTCAAATAAAAGAGGTGAATCTCCCTTGTTTCTAGGTGCCACAGAACTGAAGATATCCACTGTTAAAGTCAACAATGGGAAGCTGTATTTAAAAATTGTACTTTTGACTTCAAGATTAACAGTGGATATCTTCTGTTTTGTGACACCCAGAAACACAATCCTAGAGGGATATTAAAGAGGAGATTCTCCTCTTTAAAATGAACTGTGTTTTTAGCTGCCCTGGTCTAGAAGATACAGTATAGCTGTTAGAAATGGGCCACTGTCATGATATCTATAGTGAAATTAGAACGTATATAGCCATAGGGCAGTCATGAAGGGGTTAAGACACATTTTGGAAACAATTTACATTGTGAAGAATATAAGGAATAAAAAATCCATATACTATCTAACTAAATGTATAAAACTTTTGTTTCTTAGATCGTGAAAACCAGTCAATGTTGATCACGTAAGTAAGCTAAACTTCTTATGTAATGTGATACAAGGGGAAAAAGCGTTTTTTGGGTTATTTTACATAATTTTATAATTCAATAAATCATTTTAGATGTTCATGCACATACTATACCTTGTAGAATAAGCAATATAATGAGACATGTGTCTAAATATTCTGTCTATATTAACAAGCTATGTATTAATGGTATTTTATAATTGCTGCACCTATATTTCAGTGGAGAATCCGGTGCTGGCAAGACTGTGAACACGAAACGTGTCATTCAGTACTTTGCCACAGTAGCTGCAATTGGTGACACAATGGGTAAAAAGAGTGTAAGTGAAAGATTCTGTTTAAAATAATAATTTTTTATTTATATAGCGCCTACAGATTACACAGCGCTGCACAGAACTTGCCAAATCAGTCCCTGTCCCCAATGGGGCTCACAATCTAATCAACCTACCAGTAATTTTTGGAGTGTGGGAGGAAACCCAGGCAAACACGGAAAGAACATACAAACTCTTTGCAGATGGTGACCCAGGGACCTGAACCCAGGTCCCCAGCACAGCAAGGCTGTAGTGCTAACCACTAAGCCACCGTGCTGCCCCATTGTTACTTTTATCACATTAAACCAACCTCTGTTTATCCATTCAGACAAACTATAAAGCTATAAAGTTAAGAATACACAAGGGGCGTCATAGTTAATAGGAAAAAGACTAAACTGTGCTCTAGACAGAACCTGGATTTTACAGATAATAATAACTATAATAATGTAGATAAAAAATATCGGCACTAGCTAAGTCTTATATTGCTATCTGAATTTAAAATAAACATAACACAGTAACAGTACATAATGTGTTTGATCAAAGATAAAGAATATTAGTTATTACTGTAGAATTTAGTTACTAAAGACTAAATTATTTTCATTAGTGTACTTATGTGATACGCATATATGTTTAAAACTATTTAGTATTGATTTCATGAAGATTAAACCAGAATTCTTTCTTTTATCATAACAGCAACCATCAACGAAGACTGGGGTAAGTAGAAACATTTAACTCCAAACCTGACTCACGCCAATGGACTTCTATTATTATACATGAAGTTGCTCAGTTTGTTACTTTTTTTAATCTAAAGATAATGTGGGGCTGATGCAACCCCATTTACAAATCTATACATGAGCCTCATACGTGAATACAGGCATAGGATCTGATCGGCAAGCCTTAAGATCAATTCAAACCTTTGGTGTTAGAAATACAGTGACTGGCTCATGGGTACAAAACTATGTACCCATTCAGCAATATTTGTAATGAATGTATATTGAATTTGTAGCATTTGCCTAGTCTTAAGGCTACATTCACACGTCCGTATGGTGGTCATATATAGCGTAAATATGTCCCCCATAGACGGCAATGGACGCACGGCGCCGTATGGGAGCGGTACTTGTGCTGCACCGTTCCATCCCATAGACGGAAGAAAGAAAGGACATGTCCTAACTTCCCCAGAATTTGGCTCCATGTGCCATATATCTATATGAGGAGGGGCTGGGGTGACTACCATGGTACAGTGGGCACACATGTGTGTGTGGTTTTAGCCTAAGTTACATTTCAATGTTAGAATTAGCTGTCCATGTATTCAATGTTACCACTTTTTTTTAAACATATGCCATGAAAAAAAACATATGGTTGTAAGCTGAGTATTTTTTTCTTGTAGGGAACCCTGGAAGATCAAATCATTCAGGCAAACCCTGCCCTAGAAGCCTTTGGGAATGCCAAAACCCTGAGAAATGACAACTCTTCTCGTTTTGTAAGTTTGCCTGTTTGGTATTCACACTTTGATTCATCTTTTCCAATACATTCTCAAAGTTGTACTTTCAATACTCTATGAGCTTTTTACCCCCATCCTAAAGACTGAGGCTTGCTCTTTCATGGGCGCCTTTTCAGCCTTTAGCCTCCTCTATATTCCAGCATATGAGGAACAGATACAGGTCCACCTTTGGGGCAGTCCTGAGGAAGAAAATAGACAAGTGGTTATATTTTTCCAATTATATTTTCATTCATATCATATCACAATTTGCTTCTCATAAAGTTACTGTATAATTTATAGGAGTTGTAAAATCAACAATAGAAAAAAATATATATATTTTTTTTTAAATAACATAACCAGCATTGACGGTCTAGTGGTTCTATGCTGTCTATACCTATCTCAAGTGAATCTCCAATGAGGCCAGTGGGTAGAAAACACATCATCACTGCAGTAAATTAACAGTGACTAGCATGAACCATGGGAATATGCAAAGGTGTGAGTGAGTGTTTTTTTACTTTTCATTTTTTATGGTCAAACTCAATCAGATCTAGAGTAAGGAGCTATGTAAAAAGTGAGACATGAAAACAGAACACTTACAGTCAATTTTAATTGGACTGCTTATTAAAACAGGTCTTTATTTCAGGGTAAATTCATCAGAATCCACTTTGGTACCACTGGCAAGTTATCATCTGCTGACATTGAAATTTGTAAGTTGATATGGTATTTAGAATAAGTTTTTTTACTCCATTTTATGTCTTTTGTATTTCATCTATTTATGTAAAAGGTAGCAAATAGTAAGCATCACATATATGAAAACAGCCATAAAATTGACAGTCACAGACTTACTGTATATTTAATCTTTGAAAAAAAGTAAAAATATTAATGTAATGTTATTAACATTATTTTCAGATTTATTGGAAAAATCCAGAGTCATTTTTCAGCAGCCCGGTGAACGAAGCTACCACATTTTTTATCAGATAACCAGTGGCAAAATGAGTGAACTACAAGGTGAGAACCAGAGAATAGTAAAATAATTACTGCTATCATTATTGTTATTTATTGAGCACAATTAATGATGGTGATATTCATTTACATAGTTTTACATATAGTGAAAATAAAAGGAGGTGAGGGCGGCACAGTGAAGTAGTCGGATTGAGATCCAGGTGGGTGCAAGCTCTATGGGCCCGACTCAAGGCACCAGGTAGATCCAAAGAAGACAGCAGGAGAGCAGCACTCTGTGGTGATTAATGTTTATTCATACACCAGTGGCAGTACAATGCTTTGTATTGTGCATTGTACTGCCACTGGTGTATGAATAAACATTTTATAGTGAAAATAAGACATAATACTAGAGGGAATTGGCTCAACCCTGTCTGTGAGGCATACAATCTACTTAATGAGAGGGTAAATTGAGACACCAGAGGAGGGGTATTGTAGGCAATTCTAAAAAGGTGGGATTTCACATTACATTTTAACTACTAGATAGGCAAACAATATCTTATGACTACAAATTGTGGTGTTTTCAGATGTCTGATAAACAGCTTAAAAATAACATTTTGTCAGCAGAGATTTGCTGAATTGCATGTTTCAAATGAACAGTAAAGTGTTTTTACAGCCTGAACATTTAAATATTAAATATAACACATTAATATTGATAGATTTTTAAAAATAAAATTGGTGTGTGTGCAAGATGACTTTGCACCCTTGGTAACCCTGCAAACTGATCAGAATGGGTGCCAAGTATCGCAGCCCCAAATTTATGACCTATCAATATGTTCAGTTCTCTATAGTCATGAAAGTTCATTTCAGTACACCTGAGTCTTCAGCCCCGGGAATACAGTAATTGTTTTTGTATTTTGATAGATCAAACCTTTTGGAACACTTTTGGGAATATCTTGTTAATTTTAAGTGTTCATTTTTTTTGTTTGTGTTCTAGGAAAAGTTGGGTGTTTTTTTTTTTAATGTTTATGTGTTTTTACATTTTTTTTTATTTTATTTTTTTACTATTATTTCAGGTTCTTTAGGGTACTTTAATTGATCACAGCTTTTCTAGTTAACTGCCATGATCAGTGCCACCACTGACTGCAGCAGTTACTTGCAGGCGTTATTGAGTGGGCTCAGCCTGTGCCCCCTCTCCATACAGCCCTTACTGCTGTATGACTTATGTAGGTGTACATCAGTAGGGAAGTGGTTAATATATAATTAAAGTGCTTATTTTGGCTCTTATCATCCTCCCTTCTAATCTTTGTATATGCTTTTGTTCTTAAATAAATGTGTGAAGTCCATCTTGCTAGCAACAAGACAGAAGCTTAAAGATGTATCTGATTACATAGAAGATCTATGAAAGGGTGAGGGGAAGCAGTGAGTTACAGGAGTAAAGTCTCCTCCTAGGCAGCTGAAAAAGCACAGGACAATAAACTCAGAGAGGAGAGCTCCTGGAAAATGAAGAAGTACCCATAAACAGTGTTATTCCTCATACACCAAACCGTTGTCTACTATAAGGTTTGCTGAAAGGATATATGAAGAACACTTTAGCATTTGTACACATTCTTTAACATTTTTTTATGTTCTAGATATGCTCTTAGTGAGCACAAACCCCTATGATTTCCACTTTAGCTCACAAGGAGTTGTTACTGTGGACAATTTAGATGATGGTGAAGAATTAGTTGCAACTGACGTAAGTACTGACAATCCAGATGAAACAAATTTACCAAAGTTGAATTGGAAAATATAGAACCACAGTTTTCACTCTCTGGCTGATCATTATATATAAATTTCTACAGCAAGCGTTTGATATATTGGGATTTGTACCTGATGAGAAGTATGGATCATACAAACTGACAGGTGCCATAATGCATTTTGGAAATATGAAATTCAAGCAGAAACAAAGGGAAGAACAAGCAGAGCCTGATGGCACAGAAAGTAAGTTCAAGTAAAAAAAAAAGTGACTTGTGCTTATACAACCTATGGAGGTAAGTGGAGGTACCAGAGGTGGACACCATATCTAACAATAAACCACCAATGGGGTTTCAATGCAGTTTTTTACTTAACCAATATTACATGCTTTAGTGTGAAGTTTTTTTAAATGCTGCCTCAGATAAAACGATAGGTAGACATCCAAAATCCCCAAAAAGTACCTTATGTAGTCCATGTGCAGTATATGGAGTATATGGGTGTGTTAGAAAAGTGATTGTCCATTAACTTCTGTGCTATTGTCAAGTTCTGCCCTTGTTCACACAACCTCAGGTTCTCTAATTTGAGTGAGCTCAAAGAAATCACACCAAGACAAAGTATGATATAATATCTCAATTTTTGTGGAGAAGCGATGCCATTAAGACTAGGCAGATGTGAGATGCTTTATTTGCGTCACAAAGGATTATAAAGAACTTTCAGTGGGGCAGGACCTGGGCTTGTTAAGAAGTAATGTCCATAGTTCATTGGTTAGTAAATTATAACATGGGCATCACAGAAACAAAAGACGTCTCTTTCCCTGGAGTGGGTAGTATCGTTAATCAGCCCAGGGAGCCTTACATTCTTTAGCTGCACAGCAGTCTGTTATCACACTGTTATCAATCTTCATCCACAGTCGAGCGTCCTCTTAGTTTCAGCATTTAGCAAGGATATAAAAATAAAAGCATTTTCATTAAACATATAACAACATTTCACACTATAGACAGTGAATGGAGCAGCAGGACATGTGCTTCGAGTAGGGGACCTGGACCCCATTCCCCATGATTTCTAGGTATACCAGCAGTAAACCTTCGCTGATGAAAATGCTTGTTTAAAGGGGTTGACCTCTTTGGCTCATGTTTTTTGTAATGTGCATGTAAGTGTGGGGGGGGGGGGTATTAGGATATTAGGTTACGTATCAATATACATTTATGAAATGTTCTGTGAAACTTTATTGAAATGCCCATAAAATGGTGACAAATCCTAACTGTCCTGGACAGTTAGAATTGCATGACCCTCTAACTACAGTAATTTTATGAAAGTTGTACAGAACTTAATAGATGACCTCAGTAACATGTCTGGTAGATCCTCGAAAAAATTGTGAATTATTAATAAGTGATATTTTTTTTTGTTAATATTAGATACGGATAAAGCTGCTTATTTGATGGGCATCAGCTCCTCCGAATTGGTAAAGGGGTTGATGCATCCCAGAGTAAAAGTAGGCAATGAGTATGTAACCAAAGGACAAACAGTAGCGCAGGTAAGACCCCCCAGATAATACTGTTTATCTATGATCTGTGTTTTGTACATTATCTTAATTCACACAAACTATAAGCTATCATTTTTGAGAATGAAAAGAAAAGTAAATTATAACAACTACGATTAAAGCAAATAACTTTCTATGAATCAGAATTTAGAAAATGTGTGTGTTTTTACTATATTATAGCATTTGTATTTCAATTCTTCTTGTTGTAATGGGCAGTGGGTAGTTTACTAGTTTGCCTTTGAGCTACTCCTATGGCAATGATACTGTCGGTTATCAAACATTTAACCCCTGGACATTCCTGTTAAAGTTTCAGGATTTAGCTCTATGTTTATTTTTTAGGTTGTTTATTCAGTCGGTGCATTGGCTAAAGGCATCTATGACCGAATGTTTAAGTGGCTTGTGGTTCGTATAAACAAAACACTGGATACAAAGTTACCCAGGCAGTTCTTCATTGGTGTGCTTGACATTGCTGGATTTGAAATTTTTGATGTAAGTCATATATTTCACGGATTTTACAATCTAAGTACTTTAAAAATCACTACCCCTAGTGTATTCATATTTTATTGTGCACTAAAACTGCCTAAAACATCATGAGATGATGGAGCTCCAACCAGAGCAGGGGGAGCACAACACCTAACTCTGCAGGACATACTGTTTTTATTGTCGTATTGCAGATTATGAAAATGATTAGAAAACATAAGTCTCAATAAAACTCTCCTATTGACCTCAATATAAGAATAGGTAGCCACACAATATAAACATAAAAGCATGTCTTTTAATTCAGCCTGTTGAAAGCATTGCAACAAACTTTGATAGAGGGAATGCAGTGGAAGCATCACACAAAACACCTCAATAAAGGAACTTCAGCACTGTTTGATAATATAACTTAGGTTATAACTTAGGTTCTTACAAGATATAGAGATCTGAATTCTTTCATTGTAATAATTCTAATTGATTTATATTTATAAAGTTTAACAGCTTTGAACAACTTTGCATCAACTTCACAAATGAAAAGCTGCAACAGTTTTTCAATCATCACATGTTTGTGTTGGAACAAGAGGAATACAAGAAAGAAGGTATTGACTGGGAGTTCATTGACTTTGGGCTGGACTTGCAGGCCTGCATTGACCTTATTGAAAAGGTAATGATGCTATTTTATATTGCCAAATAATTTACTATGTTTATTGTATTTTTTTATAATGACCCATAAAAAAATATAATACTGATACATTTTATATATTTTATCGGAAAGCCTATGGGGATTTTATCAATCCTTGAAGAGGAGTGCATGTTTCCTAAGGCTTCAGACATGACATTTAAATCTAAGCTTTATGATAACCATCTTGGAAAATCACCCAATTTCCAAAAGCCAAGACCTGACAAGAAGAGAAAATATGAGGCTCATTTTGAGCTTGTGCATTATGCTGGAGTGGTAAGTAACCCAAGACACATATTAATACATTAATAAAATCATTACATATGGTTTACATAATATTTTTATTTGCTTTTCCATATGTAGGTTCCTTATAACATTATGGGTTGGCTGGAAAAAAATAAAGATCCACTTAATGAAACAGTGGTGCAACTCTTCCAAAAGTCATCCAATAAACTGCTGGCCTGTCTATTTGAAAACTATGTCAGCTCAGACAGTGGTTAGTACTTGCTACAAAAAAAGAATATGTATAGCAATATGATTTATCAAAAGTCTCAGAATGTAAGATAATATAAGGTTATGCACAGTTCTAATCTCTGTTAGGCCTTGAAATATTTGCATCAGTTACTGTTACAAAAACAGCAGCCCCCAATAACCTATAAAATGTATAAAACCTCCCCTCCTGTCATATGAAATTCATAAAGAGCCCCCCCACACTCATAATAAATATATAAAGCCCCCCTTCATGATAAATTCAGAACAGCACCCCTTTCATTTCAAATTCATAATAGGACCCACCTTATCAGTGCTCATTATAAAAACTATAAAATCCGTACTTAGCCAGCAGCTTTCTTTTCTCATCCCAATGCTCCTCTTCTGCCCAGTCTACACAGACCTCTCCCTCTATTACCCATATGTGTGTCCTTCCCTATACCTGCATGGGTCCTTTTTGAGGCGGCGGATGTGGTGCCGATATGACTGCCTCCATAAGTGCTGGGGAGGTCCCGTACCTATCTCAGATAGATGCGGGCCCTCCCCAGCACACCCTGCAACCTCGATGCCCCTGTAGTGACCTCTGTATAGTTGCTACTTATCCCACCTGGGCACAGACTTGGTCTGTGCCCAGGTGGGATAAGTAGCTCTATAATTAATTGAGTGGTTACAAGATATAAGAAAACGCAGCAGGACTGTCTGAACAGTGGTCTATTCTCATCCAAATACCGTTTGTGGGGAACTACACCAGAGAAGTTCCTAAGGAGTGAAAGTGGAACGAAACTGTGGATTTGCTAAAGGATACATAAAAGACACAAAAGGAGCTCCGGTCAGACTGTTTTTATTTTTACTATATGTTGGATGTGGGATCGGTGCGTGACTGTGAGGTAGCTCCCAATAGGGTTTAGTGTGCAACTCAGAATATTCCGATTTGTACATGAAGATGTACCTATTGTAGATGTGAACTAGGACTAGGACGAACAGTCTTATGCTTCACCAGATTTATCAAGGAGTTATCCTAAATGTTAAATTTGATAGAGTTGGACACTCCTTTTGTCAAACCATATTAGTTTCATGGCACAAATTACAACAAAATTGCGTCATTTATAGATTGATAAAGCTGCCCCGTAATATTTTATCTATCCACACAGAAGTGGGCATACATAAGTAATGGTTACCCATGGGAGAGTATTGCAATTGAAACAATCATTCAGATATGTTTTTAAATGTTTCCCTTTTTTACTGTAAGACAATGGCCCAGATTTATTAAAAGCTATGCGCCAGTTTTGTGTCTGACTTTGCGCATTCTTTTCAGTGCAAACTGCTTTCACATGTATTTAAGAATTGTATGTGACACATATGTCTTGCAGCCGCACTATATCCGATGTGACACAAAATTCTGCACTGAAAGGTGCGCCACATTTATCTTGCAGTGTCCGGCAGAATTGGGTCGCACGCTCAAAAAATTGGTACACTCTGTTGGAGCAGTGAAGGGAGCGACAGATTCATGAAGAATGGGCGCCACAAATCATGAATCTGGCGCACTCTGCAGACTGAAAACTGCACCTAGTGTAGATGGAACTGTAAATTTAATTTATGCAAGGATTTCTATTCCTGGGTAGTATTGAAGTGACAGGGTCCATACAAAGATCTGAAGAGAGCCTAAGATCATATGAGGATTTTACATCTAAAGTTATACCAATTCTAAAAAGGAATATTGCAGATTAGCAAATTGTTCTTACGACAAACTCTTGTCAGCTTTGCTTTCTATCAAATTTTATAAGTGCAATCATGTTGTTTTCAGTGAACAATGTGTACATTTTTACAACTAAAAATTATTTTTAAAAACACAGTCTATTAACCTAAGTTCATGATATGATTTCTCCTAGTTCTCAAATCACTGACACTTATATAACATATTGGTTTGATTCACAGCTGACCAAGGTGGAGAGAAAAAGCGCAAGAAGGGAGCTTCATTCCAAACAGTGTCCTCAATGCACAAAGTAATGATCTTTTTACTTTCTTTTTTTAAAAGTTTCTTGTTGTCACTTATTCTATTCCTTTATGCAAAATTAGTTGAAAGTTGGTAACCATTGAATGATTTTCAATCTAGACAAATGAAAGGGAGGATTTATCACCATGCTGTCTGGCTTCTTGTACTACTTTTTGAGACTTTTTTGTAAAAAAAAAAAATCCTCAAAAAAAGTGCAAGAAACCAGACAATATGGTGATAAATCCTCCCCATTCAATATATTTTATCTATGTAAAGATTAATATATATATTTATCTCTAGTTTATTTATCTTAACATACATTATTTTTACTTCAGGAAAATCTGAACAAATTAATGACCAATCTTCGATCAACAGCACCACATTTTGTACGTTGCATCATTCCCAATGAAACAAAGACTCCAGGTGATTTTCGACACAGTTTATTCCTGATATTAATATTTGAAACTAACATACTTTGGAGGCATAATAATATTGTGTTGTTTATATTAGGTGCTATGGACCCATTCCTGGTTCTTCATCAACTCCGTTGTAATGGTGTCCTAGAGGGGATACGTATTTGCCGCAAAGGATTTCCAAACAGGGTTTTGTATGCTGACTTCAAGCAAAGGTCTGTAATACAGAAAAATGGAAATATACATTATTGTAGAAAGTTACATGAAAGATACATGAATTAATATAATTATAATTTTTTCACAAAACTGCATCTTTGTTTGGTATAAAATAACACTCAACAACAGTTTATTGATACAAAGAATACCAAATTTTAAGAACTAATTTAAAAAGTATTCAAATTGTTTAGAAAAGTTTGAGATAATAGAAACAACGTTTTAAAATTCATAAAGTTGGTTGCTCTCTTTTCTTGACAGCAAAAGGACATCTTTTGACAGATATGCAGTCTCTCCCTGCTCTCTCTTATTAGTTGCTGTTTTACTTTGCCCCAAGTTTTACAAATGTTAAAGGTATTCCCCGTTTAACCATTGCTTTGTTTTGAAAGGTACCGTATTCTGAATCCTGGCGTCATCCCAGAGGACAAATTTGTGGACAGCAGGAAAGCTTCTGAAAAGCTCTTGGGCAGTTTGGACATTGATCACACCCAATATAGATTTGGCCATACAAAGGTTATTAATATTTAAGTTTATTAATATTAGGGCCCACAATTTCCATAAAAGTTTCTCAAATTAATCTTTTGTGTTACTACACAAAATATATCTCAAAAGGTGAAACTTGATCAGATGAAGGGGCCGCCATCATAGGGATTTTCAATTGCCTGATTTACCAAAAATGATATGGTGATGCAGAAACAGAGTAAGACCGGGGATATAACTCCTTACCTCCCTGCCCTCCTTAGAAAGCTGATTGGCCCAGCTTGGTCATGACACTGAATGCTCACCACACCATAAACAGGTGCCATAGACCACTATAGGGGCCATGATATGGCAGCAAATTGTGCGGCTATATCATAGGCACCCATACGGTCATGTGCATGTGGCGTATATAAGAGAAATTATACATATATAAATATTTAAAAAATAAAACCGGACATAAATGATGGACATACATCTTGGGAATACACCTGATGTATAATATGGGGGTAAAAAAGTTATCCTTGATTTAGTGGAACTTCTTTATTATCTCTATTTCTTGGATCTGTGAAGTTCAGTCATCCACTTAAAGTGAGGGAAGAAGGTGAAATACTCAGTAACTGAGAAACCTTTCCTAATGCTATCTATGCCAAAGTGCCATCCACTAGTGACAATTAAAAAACTATTGTATAACCAACTTTGGTAAAAATATTTATATATATTTTTTTATGTACATCAGGTATTTTTCAAGGCTGGTCTGTTAGGACATCTTGAAGAGATGCGCGATGAAAGATTAGCTAAAATCCTCACATTGATCCAAGCAAGGGCTAGAGGAAAGCTGATGAGAATCGAATTCCAGAGGATTATTGAACGAAGGTAAGCCTCAGAAAGGTAGAATGCTAGAAAAGACTGAATAAAATTGTTTGTATATGTAGAACTGCATTCTATACATATTTTTGGCTAATCTTTAGTAAATTGAGTACTTTTTCTTAAAATTCCATTCAGATGTGTTAATGTGTCTTGAGATAGCTATTGGGTACTCTTCCTACCAAATTCACCATTAACCTGTACCCTTAGTAGTCAGAAGTCACAATTCTTTAAAAAAGGGAGGAAAGATGAACAATTAAAACTGAATTAGCAATCAATAATTTTAGGAATATTAGATACCATGGATTTCTAGTGAATACAATTCTAAGAAAGTATACCATGTTTTGTTAGGGATGCACTGCTTGTCATCCAGTGGAACATTCGTGCATTTATGGCTGTTAAAAACTGGCCTTGGATGAAGCTCTTCTTCAAGATTAAGCCTCTGCTGAAGTCTGCAGAAACCGAGAAGGAAATGGCAAACATAAAAGAAGAGTTCCTCAAACTAAAGGAGGCACTTGAAAAATCAGAAGCCAGAAGGAAAGAGCTTGAGGAAAAACAAGTCTCCTTGGTACAAGAGAAGAATGATCTAACACTTCAGTTACAAGCGGTGAGAATACAATAAATGTTAATTCTATTGGATGGATTCCCTTTATTACATACCACTTTCACATTAACAAAAGCCTTCTTTTCAAGAAAAACCTAGAGAGCAATCTCATATATAAAAAGTAAAGATTTCAGTTTATTTTTTGTAATATATATCATGTATTCATAACGTCTATGATCTTTCCACAAAACACTACAGTTTGCAAATGGCAATACAATATAGAATACAAATAGAGAATTAAATTATAACATTCCACATTTTACAATATCAATTGGTTGCTGATGGGTACTAATGCTAATTTAGTAGTAATACTGCTGTTGGAAAGAAAGTGCAGCATTATTTTGGCCAGATTCAGACTGGGACTACTGTGCAATACAGAGAGCATGGATCACAGCAATATAGAAGACTATGATCCTGAGATTATCCGTCATATGATCTGCATTTCACAGACTGAAACTGTCCTATTTAAATCTATTTATTCCAGGCTTAAAAATGTATTCTCATGAAAACATTTATGCTATATCCAAAGAATACTCCATGAATGCTTGATAGATTCTGCAACCATCTCAAGGACACACACCTAATACTATAACTGACCACCCAGACACTGTCCTGCATATCCTACATGAGTACATAACTACATGAGAACAGTACAGTTTGTAGTAAGGATTCCTAAAGCACATTATTTTATTCTCCTCATAGGAACAAGACACTTTGGCTGATGCTGAGGAGAGATGTGATCTGTTAATTAAAACCAAGATTCAGATGGAAGCTAAGATTAAGGATTTGACTGAGCGCATAGAAGATGAGGAAGAAATGAACTCAGAGCTCACATCTAAGAAAAGGAAACTGGAGGATGAATGTTCTGAACTTAAGAAAGACATTGATGATCTTGAAATAACATTAGCTAAAGCAGAAAAGGAAAAACATGCAACAGAAAATAAGGTAAATTCTGCTTTGTAGTATCACATAAGATCCAAAATAAGATAAGTGAATGGTCATATTGTCTAAAATAACCAAACAATTTTGTGTAATACCAGATACCCACAGCAATTGTTTTTTGTTTGTTCATCTCCGTCCATTTCCAGGTTAAAAATCTAACTGAGGAGATGGCAACTCTGGATGATACTATCAATAAGTTAACTAAAGAGAAAAAGGCCTTACAGGAGGCACATCAGCAAACCCTAGATGACCTTCAGGCAGAAGAAGACAAAGTCAATACTCTGACCAAACTGAAAACAAAGCTGGAGCAGCAAGTAGATGATGTGAGATCAGATTTGGGATTTTCTCCTTTTATTGTTTCCTATAGCTTTTTTAATTTGCACTATACAGTTCCTGTACAAAATTATATGTGAAAAGCAAATACACAGTCCACTCACCATAAGCCCTAATGGGTGCAAAATACATAGGAAGGAGACATATTCTAAAATTCTTACAATTTTTGTGTTTTAATAATTACTGTAAGAATTATATTATATAATGGTGTTACTTATTATGAAAAATACTTACGGTAATATGTGAAATAAACAGTAAAAAAAATGTCTAATACCCAGTTGAGCCCTTATAAGCCTCTAGTAAGTCCGCTTTCCACTGGATTCAGAGAAAAGCAATGTACATCCAATCGATCACTTGCTCTTTCTTTGCAGCTTGAGGGTTCCTTAGAGCAAGAAAAGAAGGTGAGAATGGATCTGGAAAGAGCTAAACGCAAGCTGGAGGGAGATTTAAAGCTGACACAAGAGAGTCTTATGGATGCTGAAAATGATAAGCAACAGTTTGAGGAGAAATTAAAAAAGTAAGTTAAAGAAACTAAGTAGAAGGTTTTTCCAGTCATTTAAATTTAATAGCCATTTGAAAAATGTCAATAAAATTGGTATCAGAAGCAAGTTAACAACCTAGTCAAAGAGCGCTCTGACCCGTTTAATGCTGCGGTCGCCGAGGCCGCAACATTTAAATGCTTTTAATTGTTTGAATTGTTTGAATAATGCCTTTGAATCGTTCTTAGTGGGCGCCAATCGTAGGAACCTGGGGCAGCATTTAGCAAATGGCTCTGTTTCAGCTTATGCGTCTTCATTGACTGACAATTATAATACCTTTATAAATCAATTGCAAAAACTATAGAAGAAACTAAAAATTGATATGTCCTGCATTGCAAAACTGGCTACTTCATAGCCCTCCCTCCATTCTGCTCCCCATTATATACCCATACAACAAGTAACATCCATCCAGAAAATGAAATAATTCTGTAAAAATCTTAATTTTCTCTGGTTTTGTTTCGTAGGAAAGAATTTGAAATCAATCAGTTGGCATCCAAAATGGAAGATGAACAAGCCATTATTACACAACTGCAAAAGAAAATAAAGGAGCTTCAAGTAAGTTTAAATGTTGTTGTGAAATACCAGTTTGAGAATGCTTAAGGCCCTCTAGGAAAATCTGTTCTTGGACACCACCACAGTACAGCATCATTCAAGTATTATCTGAAACACATTTGCAAATTTGTAAAACATACATTTCTTTTACTAGCTTGCTTTTTAGCTCTTGTATTTAATTGGTTTTGTTATCAAGGCTCTATGAGTAACCCACCTGTAAACTGCATTGAACTTAGGCCCTCGTAGCTCTGTCATTCAGGATTCCTACTCAGTCATTCAGATTCCTACACAGTAACAGACCTCAGGCAGCAGCAAGATGCAGCAAAAATTGGGGAATAGCATCTCCATCTCTGTGGGAACATCACATCAGTACCATCAAATGGAACATTGGGGCCGATTTATCTGTCAATGGCAACCAATTACAGCTTGGCTTTAATTCTACCAGTGCTCATGCATATTTTAAAGGGGAGCTGTAATTGGTTGCCATTGGCAAGTAAGAACATTCTTACTTTTAGACAGCTTGATAAATCTGCTCCATTGTCTTTGTAGTAACCCTACTGAAACAAGAGAATATTGATGTAAATTAAACATAGGTCCTGGATCCTGCACATCTCCTTTAGACATATGAATCGACAATATGGAAGAAGTAATCAGATCAAGAAAAAGTAAAACGACTAAAAGTAAAAATTTATAACTAATGCTCCTGTTCATGATCTTTGACATTGGTTACCCTGCAGGCTCGAATAGAAGAGTTAGAGGAAGAATTGGAAGCAGAACGGGCAGCCCGGGCAAAGGTAGAAAAGCAGAGGTCAGATCTCACAAGAGAGTTGGAAGAATTAAGTGAGAGACTAGAAGAAGCTGGTGGAGCAACATCTGCCCAGTTAGAAATGAACAAGAAACGGGAAGCAGAGTACCTGAAACTACGAAGAGATCTAGAAGAAGCCACACTACATCATGAAGCTACCGCGGCAGCTCTAAGAAAGAAACATGCAGATGCTGTCTCGGAACTAGGAGAACAAATTGACAACCTCCAAAGAGTGAAGCAGAAACTTGAAAAGGAAAAGAGTGAGCTCAGGATGGAGGCAGATGATCTGTCATCAAATATGGAACAATTAGTCAAAGCTAAGGTAATTTTTAAAAACTATCACTTGACATTTGATTTTATTTATATATTATTTATTTTATTTATATATGAGGGTAAGAAGGATATGACATGTCCAATCTATTAGGATTCAAAAAGCAAGTATCCCTTAGAAATGTATTCTTCCATTAAAAAGCAAATAATGTGATATAAGAAAATGGGACAAGATGGACAATGCAGACTTGCTATAGCTTTCACGTTTCGAAAAAGTTGTCTTACACTAATCATGCCTAATCTATTGTTCTTAAGAAAGTTATACTGGAACTGTTCCAATAAATTTGCTTCCACTCTGCATTCAAAATCCTTGTGACTTTGTTATAGGCCATATCAGAGAAACTTTGCCGCACATATGAAGACCAGCTTAATGAGGCAAAAGCTAAATTGGATGAGATTACCCGCCAAGTGAATGAGCTGACCACTCAAAAGGGAAAACTACAAACTGAAAACGGTATCTATGACTTGTATTATTAACATCTATTGATGTCACATAAAATTATAGAAAGTATCATTTCTTAAATTATAAAATTAACCAACATAATTACTAATTACTTTGTTTATTAATTGACAATGCAATATAATGTTCAAAGCAATGTCAACTGTGTTTCTGTAAGTGTTGATAAGGTGTCCTACATGTAAAGAATAGAACCTGTTACATTAAAAAAAATTAAAAATGGAATAAAATCCGCCGGCAGCCTGTTACAATTTAGAAGTTACTCAGTACATTGGTATATTCTTAGAAAAAAATCTAGTATAAGTTGCCATTTCTTCATTCACATTGCTGCTGATTTGGGCTTTGGATTCAAGGGCTTTGAGCCTGCATTTTATAGTAATAGGTTCCTTTTCAGAGTATTACAGGTGACAGGCAGAAAGACTGCTATCTCTTTTAACATGTTATACATTTCATAAAATAGGAGAATTTTCAAGACTTCTTGAAGAGAAGGAATCATTGATAAGTCAATTATCCCGAGGAAAGTCTTCATTTACTCAACAGATAGAAGAACTCAGAAAACAACTTGAAGAAGAAACAAAAGTAACTTAGTAGTTTAATTTTCAAAGTAAAATAAGATGTGTTATATAAGATAAGATAAACACATTGTGGGTTATGTATCATTAGGCAGGCTCTTTGGCACAGATCTATGTCTGTATTTGGTGCTCCGCTGTCCATAAGATTCATTATGGACAAGTGGCTTTAGGCCTAATAAATGTTCTTATGTAAACATCACTGAATTCTTTAATTTTTTTTCCAGAAAGCCACCAAATGCATAAAAAGTCCCAGCACATATGCCAGCAGGTCACTGGAGTGACTATGCAACTTTTTATACAACTTTTTGCAATCCCAGGTCATGAATCTGGCTGTGCACAGTGTTACACTAGCAGTAGTTTTATGTTAACACCAGATTAATGAAGTGGCGTAAATAGTTCTGTAAAACTTTATAGCATTGAAAGGTCCCAAAAAACCTCAATGTGACTTTTTGGGTCAAAACCAATGATAAATAACCCCCATTGTATAAATATGTGTAACTTTGATTTAAAAAGTACATGTTAAAGGCTTAAAGTATGACCCTAGTACTATGCAAAGTCACAAGACTATAGGAAAAACATACTGCTATGTTCTTACATCCCTTGCAGATTAAGTCTTATGCTTGGGAGATGCATTCTATTTAATTATTGGTCTCTTCTTGTAACTTGTTCCTCCAAGACTGTGGATCTCCTGCAATGGGGAGCTGAAGTATTTGTACAACTTGACCTTTATTATTATAAGTTATAGCCACAAACGTATGTGTTTTATTAATATTTTCTATACACATGCACAGATGTAGGAATTACCTAGCGACAATTGCAACATTAAGTTGGCTTCGTGGTGGAAGGAAGACACTTGTTATAAGACTTTATTCTGTTCCTCAGGCAAAAAATGCACTGGCTCATGCTCTTCAATCTGCTAGACATGACTGTGATCTTCTTCGTGAACAATTTGATGAAGAACAGGAAGCTAAAGCTGAGCTTCAAAGGAGTTTGTCCAAATGCAATGCCGAAGTGGCTTTATGGAGGAACAAATATGAAACTGATGCTATTCAGAGGACTGAAGAATTGGAAGAAGCTAAGTATGTTGTCTACATTATTACATTAGCACCAAGCTGCAACTTGTAATATGTGTCGTGTTGCTTTACCTACCATCTGGGCTATGTTCACATTTGCACTACAATGCAGTATCTATTCTGTATAGATACTGTATTGAGTCAGTGGGGTTCATAATTTTCCATTGGTTCTCATCATGTGATATAGTTGGAAATGTGTTTCAGCTCAGTTCATATCTAAGACCATGGCACAGATGTGAGTAGAGCCTTACATGTAAGGCCATAGCAACCAAAAACAATATTTGACTGCTATATTTGCATCTTATCTGGCTGCTTTTACATTGTTTCATAGAAAGAAGCTAGCTGCACGGCTCCAGGAGGCTGAAGAGGCAGTTGAAGCTGCTAATGCTAAGTGTGCTTCTTTGGAGAAGACCAAGCATCGCCTACAGAACGAGCTGGAAGACATGATGATTGATCTGGAGAGGTCCAATGCTGCTGCTGCTGCCATGGACAAGAAGCAGCGTAACTTTGATAAAATTATAGCCGACTGGAAACAGAAATATGAGGAGGCCCAAGCTGAATTTGAAGCCTCTCAAAAGGAGGCCCGCAGCTTGAGCACAGAACTGTTCAAATTGAAGAATGCTTATGAAGAAGTTTTGGATAACTTGGAAACAGTAAAGAGAGAAAATAAGAACCTGCAAGGTACAGCATGGACTTTAACAAACTAAATAATAGTACATAAAATTCCATTTGAGGCTGTAATGTGTATTCCCCCTTCTAATATAATAGAAAGATACAAAATTTGCTCACAGACAAAATATAGGAAGCCTAGCTTAAGAGCCTGTTCCCCAGTCTACTATACACATGCTCTGAATTCTGGATGTTAAAGGTTTACAACTTTTGATTTATCCTTAAGTGGACATCATTGTGTGTGCCACATGAATCTTTTTGGTGGTTTAATGCTAGTGTTACATGCTGGGGTCAAACTATCTGTCTAGGCTTTAAATCCCAGTTTGTCTAAATTGTAAATCGTGGACATTTGCTTTGCAGAGGAGATTTCAGATTTGACTGACCAAGTCAGTGAGGGCAATAAGAGTTTACACGAAATAGAAAAGGTGAAAAAACAAGTTGAACAAGAGAAGTCAGAGGTACAAGTGGCCTTGGAGGAGGCTGAGGTAAAGACAACCTTTACTTTACAAGTACATGACTAGACAATACAAAAAATAACATAAGGAAATTATTATTTTGTATGATTTTTGCGCCCTTGTATCATCAAGGAAACATAAATGAATGCATGGTGTACATTGTTTCCAACCAGCTCTTCTAACCCATTGATTGCATAACTTCCATTGCTTTTCATATACATGTGCTGTGATACCTGACAATCTTTTACAAAAAGGTGGGCTCCGTACTATATATCCCTGACAATCTTGTCACTCCTTCTCATTTTAAAGGGTGCTCTTGAGCATGAAGAAAGCAAAACCCTCAGATTTCAGCTCGAGTTATCTCAGATAAAAGCAGATTTTGAAAGAAAACTGTCTGAAAAGGATGAAGAGACAGAAAACATAAGGTATTATCTGAGAACATTTTCACTGTTAAGTCTAATGTCGATGTGCATAAGAAGTGAGCGAGCCCTCCACAATCCAGGCAGTGACACATACGCAGTGCATGCATCATGCTTGCATTGGGACTATGCACAATATATCTTAAAGGAAATCTACCACCAGGATGAAGGATTGTAAACCAAGTACACTGATATACTGGTGTGTGCCCCCTCTGACAGGACTCACTCTAATTTAAGCTTTATATGTCCTGGTTTTGCATGAAAATAAGTAATAATTTTATAAGCCTTTTTTTTGTAAAAAAACAAAATACAAGGACATAAGAAGCTAAAAAAGAGCAGATGGGGCGGTCTCCAGTATGTCAGTGGTTTACAATCCTTCATCTTGGTGGTACATGTCCTTCACTGGGGGTTGTGAGGTAGCAATTTGTGTATCTAGCTCACAGACCCCAAATGCAGTTGTGTGAATGTAGCCTTAGCTTTTCAGTCAATGAAACTTGAAATTGCAGGGTCCTAAGTGTTCACCATTGCAGCCAGTACTTAAAAGAAATGTACAAAATCAAGATGATTTGGTTTAGCCTATTTCCTGTGTAATTAAGTTACCAAATAAAAACAGATATATGGTACAACTAATGGCATATCCGTTAAAGTTTGGATATCATATATACAGAATACGGGAAGAAAATATAGACACAAGGGGCTAGAGGTACTCTGTGGTACAGGTCCATGTTTGAGCAGAGAGACTTGTTTTTACTTTGTATTTGGACATTGTGGGTTGTGTATTGGTTCAAGGATGTATGGTGCAAGTGTTCTGGGTAAGCCTCAAGAATCTCCTTTTTTCGGCACTGAACTTCTGTAGTGTCCAACCAGAATCCGGCTGCAGCTCTTACTCATAGCAAAAGGGAAGGGCCATTAAGATTCCCAGTGGGAAGAGCAGGGAGACTTACCCAGAGCACTTGCAGGAGCTTCAAACCCAGATTAAAACTTAGATTTTCAGACTCTTGCAGATTTGTATGGTCAAACATTCTAGTAGATGCAGTGTAGTATAATTATTTCACAATTATCAATTTCACAACAACCTTATTCTGTAGGTATCCAAAATCCTGGAAGCCTTTATTGTACATATGTCCACTTCTGTATGTCCAAATTTGTTTAACTAAACTAGGCGAAACCAACAGCGCATCATTGAATCTCTACAATCTAACTTGGACTCAGAAGCCAAAAGTAGAAATGAGGCAGTTCGGCTTAAGAAGAAAATGGAAGGAGACCTGAATGAAATGGAAATCCAGTTAAGTCATGCTACTCGGCAAGCTACTGAAGCAACCAAAGCCATGCGGAACCTACAAGCTCAGATCAAGGTATTGTGTCAACATGCAAAAATTTTACTGGATGAAACATCATTTGTGTAGGGCTTTTTCTCACCAAGCATTTTATCTGCTGGCAGCGTGTTGTAGAGAAATGCCCTAAGATCTGAAAAATACCTTTATTATTTCTCTCCATTATGCTGTTTCTTTGAGATTCCCATGATAATCCATATGCTAATGAGACATCTTCTCAGCACACGGAGATCTACTTTGACCATTACCCTCACTATCAGATGAAATTTGTCTTGCGATGTGCTTTTGGCCACACTGGAAGAAGATGGAAGGATTTAGGACCCTATTTTTGCCTGTGCGGTTATTGCCAACCAAACAGCCAGTTCGGCAAATTGATGCCACTGGCAACCAGCCATTGCTATTATTGTCCAGGGGTGTACCTGGGGGCATCAATTTTCCCGGGTCACAACTAGCCATGTCTATCACTGTCCAAGGATGTCCCCCTGTCCAATCATAGCCATGCTTAGTAGTTAGGAGCAACAGATTGGCTGTTTGGCTGGCAATATGTCTGGGTCGGGTTGGCCAAACCCAAAAGAAAACGTTGTGTTTGCTCACCTGTACTGAAGACCATGACATCAACTTAGTGCATCAACTTCCTCATTAGCATACAGATTAAACTGGGAATACTATGGAAATGGAATGGACAGAAATAAAAAAAGGATGTTAGAGTTCACAGTGCAATTCTTTACACATACTTCTAACAGACAATAATGTATATTGGAGTTGGTAGACTTACTTTAAGTGGAATCAGCAATGACATGGGAATTTGGGAACATTAAATTTTCTACACTGATATTTACAGCTTCTTTCAAAAGCTCTGCTAGTTGTCTGTGGAAATGGACTGTGTCTTAACCTCTCTCTGCAGATGGGCATAAAAGCTCTTACGCCTGATGCACATGAATGTTGTGTGTTCTCAGGTTGTATACAACCCCGATGAACCCCGAACGCATGAACCCCGAACCCCAGGCAAGCATAGGACCTGCCATGGGCATGAGCTCACATAAAGACATAGGGAGGTGTGCCAGCTGCATGAACAATGCCTAGCACATGTTCCCAATATATGGTTGTGTGCATGAGGCCTTGTTTGTGTAGCTATCATATGACTTTCTAAACCAAACCAACCCTATCAGAAGCTATACACACCATGAAGGGCAATATATATTTTCTTTCTAATAGTCCATGAAAATGTATAAGAATGCTACTAACCTCAAATGCCCATGTGTGAATAGGGTTCATCCATATATGAGTCCATGTGTGCAGAGGAAGCTGCGGGGAGCAAACAATCCGCGTAGATGAAAACATCCAGAATCTCTGTGATTTTAAAAATAAAACCTCCTTTATTTAGGTAGCCCAGCTCAGGACCATTTTAATGTGCTAAATAAAAGAGATTTTCTTTTTATTATCACTGAATTTTTTTCATCTATACATATTTTCTTTATTGCTCCTCTTATGGGCTAAACATTATTTCTCTGAATTCTAAGTCATAGAATAATACGAATTCAGCTTCAATGAGAGTTTCTAACCTCTTAGAAGAACCCAAATAAGAGGGACTCTCACTCTATCTCAGAATGTTCTTTCACTCTACTTCCCTTGATTGATTTCTCTGCAAGAAAAACACCCTACGTTAGCACATTGCCTTTAAGTGTTGCATATGAAGAAATATTATGTAAACTAGCACTAAATTAAAGAATAAACAAACTACTTAACAGTTCATTTTCATAAATCTTATTCCACAAAAAACACATTCTCGCCTATTTCTGGGGGAGAGGAATAGGGTGGACATTAGAAAAAAAAATCACATGGTTCCAATTCTACATTTATTATTATTTACTTATTATTATTATGATTTTTTTTACCAATAATTGGATAACTGGATCTTACTTTATATGTCATATTCTATCTCCAGGATCTTCAAGTCCAGCTGGATGATTCAATACATCTAACGGACGACCTGAAGGAACAGTCTGCAGTCAGTGAAAGAAGGAACGTTCTGCTACAAGCCGAGCTTGATGAACTGAGGGGAGCTCTGGACCAGACTGAACGAGCCAGGAAACTGGCAGAGCAAGAACTCCTAGAAGCAACAGAAAGAGTCAACTTGCTGCATTCACAGGTCCCAAATAATATTCTTATACCATGTTTTATACTGTAATTCTTCATAAGAATCACGTTTGCACTACAATGCAAGTACCCGTATATACTCGAGTATAAGTCGACCCAAGAATAAGCCGAGGCCCCTAATTTTACCACAAAAACCTGGTAAAACCTATATTTTTTTTTACTCAAGTATAAGCCAAGTTTGGGTTTTCAGCACATTTTTTGTGCCAAAAAACTAGGCTATATAGTATATGGTAATTTCTTACAAGATAATAGGTTGTATTAAGTATGTGGCTATATTTATCAATGTATTAAAACCTGGGCCCATCTGGTCACCCTCCTCGTGTACGCACCTCAAAACATTAAGATAATGAAACACATGTAAATAAGTAAATTCCATAGCTTATTATGATACAATAACTATTTATGCTTATAGAACTGACTGTATTAGTTTATAGTAAGTATCCTAATATCTATTTCTTAATAGAATACAAGCCTCATCAACCAGAAGAAAAAGCTGGAGAATGATCTGACCCATATGCAGAATGAAGTTGAGGAAGCCATTCAGGAGTGTAGGAATGCAGAGGATAAAGCTAAGAAAGCTATTACCGATGTGAGTCTACATTTACCAAAGCATAAATTACATAATTAACATCAATTTATAAAAATCAGTTTCAGGTTTTACAACAAATTGCTGAGAAAATAAAAATGTATAGTTTTCTATGTGATTGTATCTGGTGTAGATGCATTTCACAGTTTTATGAAGTGTTTTAAGACACTTTTCCCTTCCCATGGCCTGATAATAGGTTGTAGCTTGAGATGTGATCATGTGCATGGCACAAAGTAAGCCAGTTTATCATCCACCTTTAGTTACTGTGATAAAAGTGGCAGATTTCTAGTCTTTAAATTTACACAATTTGGCACATATTTGATAAAATGTATGTTAAAAGTCACAGCTGTTTTTGTGCAAAACAATCTGCAAATTTTGGTACGTCTTTGCCCCACATGCTGTTTTTCTAAAATATGGGCATGTTGAGAAAGGGCCTGGCCTTTAACAGCAAGAAAATTTGTTCATGATTAGTGTCAGAAAGATAGTATCTTAAATCTATTACAGCTCTTAGCTTGTGTAGATTTACATTGATGCAGGAGAATACCTCTTAGTGAATTAGCCTCTTCACTCCAGCACAGTTAGTGGAAGTCTTAATAAATCTTCCCCACTGTGTAAATTTTAGACTAGATTAGTAAATCTGACCCCCATTTTTCATGGATGCTTCTATCACAGCATGGTGTGTGACAGTAAAAAGTGTTATGTATATTCAGGCTGCCATGATGGCAGAAGAGCTAAAGAAAGAACAAGATACCAGTTCTCACTTGGAGAGGATGAAGAAAAATATGGAACAAACTATTAAGGATTTACAGAAGAGACTAGATGAAGCAGAACAGATTGCACTTAAAGGAGGCAAGAAACAGATTCAGAAACTTGAGTCTCGGGTATGTTACATTTTTAATTTTGTTCATGTTCTGTCAATATGTTACATTATTATTATTATTATTATTATTATTAATGAAATGACATCTCTAAATGTTTATATATTTAATTATGGATAGATAGAGAAACATTTGTATTCAAATTAACATCATCGTAGATTAAGCTGAATAAATGCATCAAGTCCAACGTTCAAGAAAGGCTGATTAAACTTGGCTAGTGTTGGCTAGTCATAACACCCTGCATCAGTTCCACAGTCTTACTGCTCTGACAGTAAAGAACCCCTGTTTATGGCGATGGTAGAACCACCTCTCCTCTAGGCATTTTGCATGTTTCCTCATCATGCCAATACATTACAAAGCTCTCTGTTGTTTCTATATTTGTACATTGTAATTATATTCTTTTTTTCCAAATTGGATGCCCTTCTTTGCATCCGCTCTAGTTCAGCTATGTTCTTCCTATACACTGGTGCCAAAAATGATATTCCATGTATGGTCTGACCAGTGATTTGTGTAGGGGATCTCTTTATCATGAGCATCTATGCTTCTCTTGATACATCCCATAATTTTATTTGCCTTAGCAGCAGCCTGGCATTGGTAGAGAAGGTTAGGTTTTCTGCTCACTCCGCTAGAGTTTTACCCAGTGTTTTACCATTTAATACATATTTGTTCATTTTGTTTCCTCAGCCCATTTATCTATATTAAATTTTATTAGCCTCTTCCCTACCCACACCCCCAGCTAAATCCACCTGTAATATTATACTATCCTCTTCTGTATTATTATTATAATAATTATAATCTATACTTATATAGCACCCTCATATTCCGTAGCACTTTACAGATCATACAAATATTAATTACTTTACACAGCTTAGTATCATCTACAAATATTAAAGCTAATGCTTACAAAATCTGTGTTTAATTAATTAGCAAAAATATTAAGGGTGCTGACACACGTTCAGTTTTTCAGATGCAGTTATTGATGGCCAAACCAGGAGTGGAGTGAAAATAGAGGAGGAGTAGCTCTTCTAAATGATAAGTCCTCACCCATTATGATCCACACCTGCTTTTGGCTTCAAAAACTGCATCTAAAAAACTGCAACATGTGGCTGCACCCTTAAAGAAAGGAGGCCCAATACTGACCACTTTGGCACCCCATTGGTAACATCAAACCAATCTAAGAATTCACCAGGACCCTCTGTTTTCTATTACTAAGCCAATTTCTAACCTGAAAACACAGATTTTCACATAGTTCCAAGAGTCTCAATTAATGTAGTACAGTATCAAATGTCTTGGAAAAGTCTTGATATGCTACATTCACCCCAGGAACAGTGTAGAACCTATCTCCTCATAGAAGCCGATCAGATTAGTCTGACAGGACCAATCTATCATAAACCCATGCTGATACTGGGTTATAAGGTTACGTACAGTGAGATACTTTAGGACAGCATCTCTAATAAACCACTCCAATATTTTCCCCACCAAAGTAAAGCTTACAGGTATGTAGTTTGTGGGTTAACATTTTAATCCCTTTTTGCATTGTAATATTATATTTTAGAAAAAGTTCTGTAACTTTGTAACACTGGTGGGGATTTATATATTTTTTGTTTCGTTTATTTGTGACTTTTTCATGTACACTGAGGAGTTTGTTGCATAACAGGAGTCCTGGTTTGTGCCTTCTTTGTCTAAGTTTATCACTTGCTTCCAGAAGTTTTTCTATGAAATTGTGCCAAAAAAGTAGTTTAAAAAATGTGCAAAAATAAATAAGACCCACCAAAAAGTATGCAACACATAAGCATTGTCACGGCGAGGACGCCGCCGCCTCGTCACGTGACGTGGGGTGCAACTGTACGGGTTAATTTAGCCTACTCAAACTTGCGCTCACCTTTCACTCAGGACACAAATTGAGCATAAATCACACCTCATACAGCTCCAGCACCAGACCAGACCCGCTGCCACCACTTATTGCATTTATACCGGGACCAATAAGTATCCCACTCTACATCAACTCTTGCTCTCAAGCAGTCAGCTTGTCACACTCAGCACTTTAGCAGTCACACAGCTAACCACACTTCACAAGGCTATGAGTTCGCAGAGCATACAGGGACCAAAATTAAAGTGAAAAGCTTTAATTACAAAAAGTTGATCAGTGCATAAAAAGATATTAAAAACAAAAGAATTACAAAATAAAATGACACACAACACGGCAAAACAGTTATAAAATAAAAAGGGAGAAAAATAACAGAAACTTACAAACTTATAGTAAATCCTGATCCCTGGAGGTGGGAGAAATAAGGAACACACTCAGCTTGTCAAGCAGCCCCCAAAATGTGAACACCAATTCCTGGATTTCATATTGTTTTATAACTTCTCAGTTTGGTTCAGATTTCAGAACCTCCCATTCATTAATTAGTCCAGAGGGTCATTCAGGATTGGGCAAAGTGTTAATGAGGGGGGAGAGTCCAGGAATATTTAACCCCTTAACGCTCTGCGCCGTAGCTCTACGGCGCAGAGGTATAAGGGATGTATGAAGAGGGCTCACGGGCTGAGTCCTCTTCATACAGAGGTGGGGGTTTTTGCATTTTGCACAAAACCCCCACCGCTAATAACCGCGGTCGGTGCTTTCACCGATCGCGGCTATTAACCCTCTAAACGCCGCCCGCAAAGTCGCGGGCGGCGTTTAAAAGACGGCGGCGCGCGGGCGCCGCCATCTTTTTTTCGATCGCCACGCCCCCGAACGTCATCGGGGGGCGGCGATCGGTTACCATGGTAGCCTCGGGTCTTCTCTTGACACGAGGCTACATGGTTTATGCAGGTTCGTTACAATGAGCCAGTGGCTCATTGTAATGTAAGACCTGCAAAAACGCCATATATTGCAATACTGTAGTATTGCAGTATATGGTAGGAGCGATCTGATCATCTAGGGTTAATGTACCCTAGATGGTCTAAAAAATAGTGAAAAAAAAAAGAAAAAAAAAAGTTTAAAAAATAAAAAAAATTAATAAAATATTAAAAGTTCAAATCACCCCCCTTTCCCTAGAACGGATATAAAACATAACAAACAGTAAAAATCACAGACATATTAGGTATCGCCGCGTCCCAAAATGCCCGATCTATCAAAATATAAAAACGGTTACGGCCGGCGGTGACCTCCGAGGCGGGAAATGGCGCCCAAATGTCCGAAATGCGACTTTTACACCTTTTTACATAACATAAAAAATGAAATAAAAAATGATCAAAATGTCGCACAGACCTCAAAATGGTAGGAATGAAAACGTCGCCTCATTTCGCAAAAAATGACACCTCACACATTTCCGTGCGCCAAAGTATGAAAAAGTTATTAGCGTCAGAAGATGGCAAAAATTTTTTTTTCTTTTTTGTACACATTCGTTTAATTTTTGAAAATGTATTAAAACACAATAAAACCTATATAAATTTGGTATCACCGCGATCGCACCGAACCAAAGAATAAAGTAGGCGTGTTATTTGGAGCGAAGAGTGAAAGTCGTAAAAACTGAGCCCACAAGAACGTGCGGTTTTTTTTCAATTTTTCCACATTTGGAATATTTTTTCAGCTTCGCAGTACACGGCATGTTAAAATAAATAACATTACGGGAAAGTAAAATTTGTTACGCACAAAATAAGCCCTCACACAGGTCTGTACACGTAAAAATGAAAAAGTTATGGATTTTTGAAGTTGGAGAGCGAGAAATTAGCCGAAAAACCCTCCGTCCTTAAGGGGTTAAACAGTCTTTTGTTTCCAAATCCTGATGCAGAAGAGGGGGGGGGGGGGTAGGGAGACCAAATGTCCTTTGGGGTCTGAACAGACCAGTCTTCAGTTCAGAGGTTATCAGGCTGTTAAAGCTCCAGGATGTCATAAAAACTGCCTGGACGCTTCAATAGATGCCAAATATTTAAACAAAGTTTGTAATTGCCCTAAAGTTAAACCAGTCTTATACATTCACAATTAATATCCCCTTGACAAGCATGAGTTGCATCAAAAAACTGCACCAATAAAAGAAATTGTGAATTAGAAGACCGCAAGATTTATCTGAATGCAGTTCCACCAGCAGCAAAAAAGCTACAAAAAACCTGCCGCACTAATTCTGACTAATAATAAATGTCCCCCATTGTGTCTTAGATACGTGAATTAGAAAATGAACTGGAAACCGAGCAGCGACACAACTCAGAGTCACTGAAGGGAGTCCGCAAGTTTGAACGCCGCATCAAGGAGTTAACATATCAGGTATTGTTATGTTAAAATATTTTTACCTGTTTTTTTTAAATAGAAGGAAATAAACCTATATAGCTTCATTCATGAAATTTGATGTGTTTCAGCGCACAGCAGACATTTTTTGGTTCTATGCGTGTATATAAGAAACGGTGGTGCTCCTATACAAGTCGAGAATAGAGTTCCCCATTAGAGATGAGCGGACCCGTTTGGCTGCGCCCAGCGCGAGCCAGACATGTTGCCGGATTGGCTGCCGAACAGCCAATTTGTCTACACCCCCAGCTACTAGCTATTCTGTTGCCAATCCAGCAATATGTCCAGGTGGCGCAGGGCGCACCCGAACAGGACGTTTGCGTCTGCTCAATTCTATTCACCGAAGACTTTAGATTACTGTGAACATTCTAATCTACACTGCAGCAGGTGAAAAATGTCTTAAAAATTTCAAGCCCCAGTTAAAAATAAATGAATACAAGAAGTAGTTTGGATTATCATGCATTTTCCTTTCAAAATTATCATTTTTTTACCCATCAATTTGGAATTACTTTTCTACTCCAATAGGCAGAGGAAGACAAGAAGAATCTCATGCGTATGCAGGACCTGATCGATAAATTACAACTGAAGGTGAAGAGTTACAAGCATCAATCTGAAGAGGCTGTAAGTGTTAATAATAATAATAATAATAATGATAATCTTTATTTATATAGCGCCATCAAATTCCATAGCGTTTAATATATCTGGATAGGTAACATATGCAGCACAATACAATTCAATACAAGTCTATAAATAAATTCATAGATGGAATGCTTTGGGTGGTAGATTATCAAAGAATATGTATTCATTTATAGTGAGGAATCAGAGATGATGGCAGGCCAAAACAAAAACTTACCATCTTCACGGCTCATTAAGAGTGGCGTATTTGAGGTTCGCATGCTATCCGTTTTTTTGGTTTTTTTTGCGGATGGCATACAGACCCATTCTTAGTCATAGGAACTTCCTCATTGGTTATTTATGTTTGGTCTTCTCATTCTGGTTTGGCGAAATTCCTCATTATATTGTTGACTGGTTGTACTGTACTGTTACTGTACTGGTACTGTACTGTTTACTGGTTGTAAAAGCTTCATTGTCATGTCTGGGGTTTTCACTGTGCTAATAGTAGTTAACAAAACATTTATTTATTTATTTACACATTTATCTGTAATTGGTGTTTGCCTTTAGATGCAATTATAGAGTCCATAAAGCCAACCAAATAATAGCCCAGGCTACAAAAGATACACTATTCACATCATTCACTCCATATAACAATAATCTTTTTTTACATAGCACCATCATATTCTGCAGTGCTTTACATATTATAGGGGGAAATATACAAATAAAATAAGATATTACATAATCATATGAAACAATAGGCGTGATGGTCCTGCTCACAAGAGCTTACAGTCTATGGGGCTGGGGATATTCTGTAGTATGACTATGAAGTTACTGCTTCAGTCTATACACACTTGCATAAACTTTCACTCATGGCTGACATTTTAGCTTCATGACATTGATAAATTGGACAAATTATCCATTTAGTTCCAGTGTGGATTAAGACTGTAGGAAATCTAAAAATGTGTTCAAACATGGCACATAGGGTTGTAATGATCTGTAAAAATTTCTTACAAACAACCCTATCCTGCTACATAGAAAATGTTTTCTTCATCAAGTCCTCCATGTGATGAGACCATTTTGCATACATTTGCTCGCTATCTTTTTGCAATTGAAATGAATTTTGTAGTATAATCCACCGTCTTTCATAGGAGCAACAAGCAAATCAGTACCTGACCAAATACAAGAAGCTGCAGCATGAGCTGGATGATGCCCAAGAAAGGGCTGATATAGCTGAGTCCCAAGTAAATAAGCTGAGAAGCAAAACTAGAGATGGTGGAAAGGTAAGAGGACCCTTTCATCACTATGGCTTGTTGTTATGCAGTTGTATAATAATTTGTGTCTAAAATATTGTGCATGCTTGAAGACTGCATTCACCATATGAACCTATCCTGTTAAAAGGAGTCTGTTACCAGATATTACCCCGTTAAACTACCAGCACCTGCAGGTACACTAGAAAATGTCATTTTTAGTATTTATTTTTGAATGAGAAATCACACCCATTTACCATTAAAAAAGTCACTTTCAACTTCCGATGCAAAAGAGCTGAGAAGAGTCATCTATTGTCTGCATTTAGGCTGGTGGAGGAGAGTCACTCCAGATGCCTCTATCTTGGGTTCTGTAAAACCAAGAATCGTGCTTTTAAAGAGAAGAATCTCGTCTTTCAGATCACATCACTGTCTACTGAACTGGAGAAGCAGGCAGTTAAAGAAAAAAGTGGGAACCAGATCTGTGGCTCACATTCCTACCTATGCCTTTAACCGCCTTTATCTCTGATTCTGTAGGTCACAGAACCAAAAGCCTGATCCAATTTGAAATATGGTATTCTTATATTTAAAAACATGAATTGAAGTGCTATAGAACCCCAAGATAGGGGTGCCTGAAGTTACGCTCCTCCGATTCGCGGTTTCCCGACGTGTTACCCGAATATTTCCGATTTGCGCCGATTTTCCCTGCATTGCCCCGGGATTTTGGCGCACATGATCGGATTGTGGCGCATTGGCGATGGCATGCACGGATTCGGAAAAACCGCCGCATTTGAAAAAAAAAAAAGTGTTGCGGGACTCCCGCTTACCTTCACTAGGAATAGGCCGGTGAACTTCGGTGCATTCCGGTGGGCCTCGGGGAACTTCAGCGCAGCAGCGCCACCTGGTGGACGTCGGAGGAACTACCTTAGTGAATCCCGGCCGGACCCGAATCCACCACAGAGAACGCGCCGCTGGATCGCGAATGGACGGGGTAAGTAAATCTGCCCCATTATGTGACTTTCTGCTAATTTTCATTATTGTAAAATATCCGTAAAGTAATATAAGATAAAGTTGATTTATGGGGATGTGAGGGAAACATTTTTAGCTAAAAGAAGGGTATCAGTAGTTAGTAGGGCTCTATGGGAACCTGTCATTAGCTGTATGTATGAAAATGTGGTGACAGTTTCCCTTTAAGTTAAAGTTCCTGCCTGTACATTTTTAGCAGAATATTCCACCGCTAAGCTCTGAAAGATTGTTTTCAGACATCACTTTAGTTCACTACTAATGGATAGACTGTAATAATTTTGTGATAATGAATACAAAACTAAGTAACTACTTTTATATTAATATTCTATAATTCGTCTGTAGGTGCGTGAAGAGGAATAAACAGAAAACCTGTGAAATCTGAAAACGTACTTTCCAAAATGTTGATGCAATTTATACTAAAGTTGTGAAACATTAGCCTGAAAATCAATTAAATAAATCTTATGTCATAAAATGGAGTGTGTCTCTTTATTTTCTCCAATAGACAACCAACAAACTGTTTCTTTAAGGAAAGGTCAGTTTATTAGTTACAAAAGGCCAGAACTAAAGAGTTTATATGCAAAAAGTGTACATTGAATCAAGGATACATCATCCAATTCTAAATTATCATAATACATCACTGCAACATAAGTGTCCAATCATGATTATGGGGGTGTAGGTGATAGTGAGACATGTGACTAGCTACATCAGCAGATATGTAGGCGCCAGTAAGTCCTGGCAATCTGTCCTAAAATTAACTGCGGTCATTTTTTTCTCAAATATTCTCATTTTTTGCGGCTGCACAGCGGACACACCCTTCTGAATGAGCCCTTAGTCATTGGAATTTCCTCATCTTATTTATGTTTGGTCTTCTGATTCTGGTTTGACAAAATTCCTCACTATATTGTTGACTGGTAATAAGAGCTTTATGTCATGTCTGGGGTTTTCACTGCCAACCAAATAATAGCCCAGGCTAAATTTTATAAGAAATTATAACTAGATTATAATAATTCAATACATAGAATTATTTCATATCAAAAACACCAAAACCAAATGGTACTGCGCTTGGTGAAATATGCAGGTCTACAGTAATACTCATATATGCAGGATGTGGAATCTCCATGTAGGATCAGAATCATAGTACAGTGCTGCATTACATATTCAGGTAAACAGTAGTAGTTCTGTTCAGTGCCCATATATGCTGGTAAGAGTAGTAGTAAAGTACAGTGACCAAATATACAGGATGAGATAATTCATACTGGGCTGTGCCCATAAATACAACATAACATTAGTATTAATGTGCTGTGCCCCTGTATATAACATGACATTAGTATTATTGTGCTGTGCTCATATATATATGGGATACCATTAGTACTAATGTGCCATGCCCATATATATAGGATAAGATTAGTTGTAATGTGATGTGTCCATTTATACAGGATAAGATTAGTAGTAATGTGCCATACAAGATAAGATTAGTAGGATAACATTAGTACTAATATGCTTTGCCCATATATACAGGATAAGATTAGCAGTAATGTGAAGTAGCACTGTAAAGTGACCATATATACAGGATAAGATTAGTAAAACTGTGCCATCCCCACATGTACTACGCATATTCAAGAGTAGCAATAGTGTTCTGTGACCATATTTGCAGAACATAAGTAGTGTTAATTTGCTGTGTGTATATATGCAGCATAAAAGTAACAATACAGCGGATTGTAGGACACATCTTATTGGGGCACATTCACTAAGGGTTTGCACGGCGCATTTTCGTTGGGTTTCCCGACTTTCCGATTTGCGTCTCAAGAGAGGTTTTTGGCGCACGTGATCGGATTGCATGTGACACGAATCGGGGGCCGTGGCCGACGACAACCCGGCTTATTCGGACTAAGCGCAGGATTTACAATTCAAATTGTGTCGCAAGACAATGCACTCACATACACCGGGAAGAAGAAGGTGAACTCCGGCGGACCTCAGCGGGGAAGCGACAGATGCGGGAAAATGGACGCACGATCTTGAAGAATCGCGCCGGACTTCATCCTCGTCGGAGAACGCACCTCGGGGATCGCGACAGGACCAGGTTTTATTGTTTATTTTTATATCAGTTCTAGGGAAAGGAGGCGGAGGGGTGATTTAAACTTTTTTTTTTTTTTTTAGATCCCCTGGGGTACTTTAACCCTTGGTTGTCTAATTGATAGATCATACTATATACTTCTATAGTACAGTTTAGTAGTATATGGGTATTTTGTACATGATATTTTACAATGTGGCACTGGACATTGTAACAGATCTTCAGAAATTAGTCCAGGGGTCTTGATCGTTGCTCCCTGATAACATTACACACCGCTGGGGAATTTTCCAGTGGCATGTAGAGGGTTGAAATGCGTGATTGGTGCCCTCACCGATCAAGGGTGTTTGCTGCATTATGCAGCAAACACCCTTTGTGTACACAGATGGTTACGCCCATGAGTCCTCTTCATACACCCGTTGCTGCACCATAAAGTTGGAGAACATCATTAAAGGATTAACCCCTTCACGCTCCGTGGCGGATATATCCGCCACGGAGCGCAGTGACTTAGCGCTCAGTGGCGGATATATCCGCCACGGCGCCTATGCCGGCTCGGCTCTGGATCAGAGCCGAACCGGCATCGGGAAACACGGGGTGCCGGCTGTAACTAATAGCCGGCACCCCAGTGTAACACCCGCGATCGGAGTTGTCTCCGATCGCGGGTGCTTAACCCGTTAAATGCCGCGGTCAGCGCGACCGCGGCATCTAACCTGCATCTGGGAGGTCTCTCCCCCACGATCGGCCCCCCCGAACCGTTTTCGGGGGGCGCCGATCGTTGCTATAGCAGAGTTACTTGCAAGAATTGCCAGTAAGATGGCGTCTGTGACGTCATCTTACTGGCACAGTGCCAGCCTATGCAAGTGCATAGGCTGACACTGATAATACTCTGCAATACATCAGTATTGCAGAATATTATCATGAAGAAGCAATCAGATGATTGCTTCTTCATGTCCCATGGTATAAAAGTGAAAAAGTAAAAAAAAAAGTTATTCAATAAAAAAATAAAGTCATAAATCACTAAAAATGCCCCAAACTCCCAAAACATATAAAGAGACATATAACTCAAAAAAAGTCTAAATCATAACACAAACCCCACATATATAGTATCACCGCGTCCGTAACAACCCGTAGAATAAAAGTAAATCATTATTGAACCCCCACGATAAACGCAGTAAAAAAAAACTGTTATAAACCCTCCAAAAATTATGATTTTTACCTTTTCAATCCCACAAAAAATGCTATAAAATGCAATCAAAAAACCATATGTACTCAGACATGATACTGGTGCAAAGTACAACATGTCCCGCAAAAAACAAGCCATCAACCAGCTCAGTAGCCAAAAAAGTAACAATGTTATGCCACTTGGAAGATGGCAATACATAAATGATAGATTTTTCCCCACATTAGGGTTTTGTTTGACAAATTTAGTAAAACGTAAGAAAATATATTCATGTCTGGTATCGCCGTAATCGTATCAACCCATAGAATAAAGATAACATGATTATTAGTCTATACGGTGAACACCAAAAAAAAAAAAAAGTAAAAAATCCAGTACAGAATTGATGCTTTTCTACTCCTGCCCTCAAAAAAAGTTCCTAAATTTTCAACAATAGGTGATACCAACCCCAAAATGGTAACAATGGAAAAAGCATCTCATCCCGCAAAAAAAATGCCGTCACATGGCCCCAATAACGAAAAAGCGAAAATTTTATAGCCTTCAAAAGGGGCCAATGAGGAAACTAAAATCCTGGCAGCTGCAGGGCTCTCCTTCCCTTCTGCACCTCGCTGTGCGCCCATAAAACAAGTAATGGCCACATGTGGGGGGTCTTTGTACTCAGGAGAAATTGCAGAACAAATTGTATGGTGGGTTTTCTCTTTTTATATTTTGGAAATGTGTAAATTTTAGTGCTAAATGAACGTATAAGGGAACAATATGACCATTCTAAATTTCACCTCCATTTTGATTCAATTACTATGAAGATCTCAAGGGGTTAACAATCTTCGTAAAAGCTGTTTCTGATAGCTTGAGGGGTGCAGATTTGAAAATGGGTTGGTTATATAGGGGGTTTTGATGCTAAATATGTAAAATTTCATTCAAAACTGTATTTATCCCCAAAATAGTCAATTCTGAAAATCCGGAAAAGCGCTTTTCTATTTGTAAGCTGCGTGACATCAAAATAAAGTATTCAGACATTTCAGAAATTATGAAAATGTAAAGTAGACAAATGGGAAATGTTATTCAGCAAGTTATTTAGGTGGTAAATCTATCTGCCTGAAAACGCAATGATTTAGAATTTCGAAAATGGCAAATTTTTCAAAAAATGTATCATATTTTCTTTTTTTTTGTAAATAAACGCAAAACTTATCAGCCAAAATTTACCACTAAAATGAAGTACAACATGTGGGGAAAAAACAATCTCAGAATCGTTTTGATAAGTAACAGTGTTCAAAAGTTATAACCATATAAAGCGAAGCAAGTCCGAATCCAAAAAATCGGGCTGAGCCTTAAGCTACAAAATGGCTGCGTCCTTAAGGGGTTAAAGGACATCTACCATCAGAATCACTGATGGTAAATAGTAAGTACCATGTCTGCAGGCTGAACTGCAGTAGTCACACAGTAATCACGATCCCTGCTGCTGCAGTTCGGCCAGTTTGGGGCGTGGCTAGGGTGCGTCTTAGGAGCAATGTATGTATTATCAGGACTTCAACTCTATCTGTGAGAGCACATTAAGAGCTGAATAACTGGATGGTGCAGGGTGCTATTATCTCTCTGCATCACCGTTCCCCTGCTTAGGCGCGGAATGATGATGTCATCATCTGCTAGCATCACAGCCACAGAAGAAGATGAGAAGAGGAGAGATGCTGGGGAAAGAGGGCAGGTTATTATGTGGTGTTTATTTTTTTTTAAATTCATTTGAAACGTGGAAAAGAGGATAAATGGGTGGGTATGAGAGGGGACCCATAATATGGTGGATTATGAGAGGGGGCCCACAATATGCTGGGGTATGTGAGAGGGGGTCCACAATATGGTGGGGGGATATGCGAGGAGCCCACAATATGAGTGGTATGAGAAGGGGCCAAAATATGGGTGTATATGAGGGGGCCGGCAATGTGGTGTATGGGATGGGACTCACAATATGGAGGGTTTGAGTAGGGTCCACAATATAAGGGATAGATGAGAGGGGCCACAATATGAAGGGGAAATGAGAGGCCACAGTATGAGGGGGAGATGAGAGGGTCCACAATATGAGGGGTGGATAAGAGGGTCCACAATATTTGGGGGAGATGAAAAACACCAATATTAAGGGGAATTGAGAGACCACAATATGAGGTAGAGGGGCCACAATATGAGGTAGATATGAGAGGATCAACAATATGAGGGGGAGATGAGAGGGGCCACAATATGCGGATGAAATGAGTGGGCCACAATATGAGGAGATGAGAGACCACAATATAAGGAGATGAGAGTCCATAATATGAGCAGTAGATGAGGGGTCACTATATGAGGAGGAGATGAGAGGGGCCACAAAATGAGGTGGGGATGAGACAAGCCACAATATGAGTGGGAGATAAGAGAGGCCACAAAGAGATGAGGGGCCACAACATGAGGAGGAAATTATAGGGTGCACAATATAAGGGGTAGATGAGATAGATGAGAGGGTCCACAGTATGAGGGGTAGATGAGAGGGTCCACAATAGGAGGGGGACATAAGGGGTCACAATATGAGAAAGAGATGAGGGGCCACAATATGAGTGGGACGTGAGGGGCCACTATAGGAGCTGGCAGAGGCACTTTTAATAGGTCCTACCTAATTCTGGACTTTGCATCCATGTTCACAAGATTGAATTACATTTTGGACGCATCGGGAGAATCTCCTCCCTGAATGCAGACTCCTCCCTGATGTGTGTATGTGCGTGTTGAGAGTTTAGACTTAAATGCTTGCATTGGGTAAGTAGCAACAAAACACATTACTACTTACTGAACACAAGCATTAAAGGGGTATTCTTGTCTGGGCATTCATATTCAGTTTGATAAATCTGCCATATATAAACGTTTCTTCAATTAGATGTTATTAAAAAAATGTTCCTGGGTGAAGATAATTTCTCATAAATGTAGTCATATGGTCCCTTAGAAACATGACTGTGTCCCTGGATACGGCCACCTCTGCTGGAGGGATTGCACAATTATCTTCACAAATTATCTTCACACAGGAACATTTTTTTTTAATAACATCCAATTGAAGAAATGTTTATATATGGAAGATTAGTGAAACTGAATGTGAATGCCCAGACGAGAATACCCCTTTAAGGTCTAAACACATTTGCCTTCCGGGAGGAGATTTTCCAGATGTTCCTAAAATGAATTTTAAAACACAATTCAATCGCATCTTGTGCACATGGTCTAAGCTGCGTTCACAATATGTGTCTGCATTGTATTTTAAAACAGATCTCAAAATACATCCGTGTTTTTCCTATCATTATTACTGATGTGTTTTGAGATTAATTTTGCCTGATGTATTTGTTGTGCCTTTCAGATGCAATGAAAGTGCATTCGGTAAACACGGCTTAATATACAGGAATATTTACATGTAGCATAACGTGGGTCCCCAGAATCAATTTCACTGGTGGACCAATTTGTGGAGTCAATTTGTGCAGATTTTTGTGCACACCCTTTTGCTATTAAACCAGGTTCCAATGATCTTTGGGTTTTGGGTATTAAAAGAGATTTTATGGCAAACTATGACAAAATTCTTTGCACTACATTTCCTGAACGTTTTAGCCTCTACTTTTAGAGGATTGTCAACTTGCTGTGTGACAAATACGGTTCAAAATTTTGAGCCATTTTCTGTCTTAAAACTAAGCCAATAGGAAGGTCAAAGTTGAATTATACAGCCTTGATCTAGAACAGATTATGGCCCAGATTTATTAGTGAGGCAGACTGCTGCACTTTCTTTAATAATCTAGCGCACCCGGCACACCGATAGCACTTATCTTGAGTGCACCAGTTTTATTCTGGTGCTCTCAGTTTAAAGGGGGTGCGCCACATTTCTGTCAGACTTCCAACATAAATGTGGTGCCCGATGCAAATCTGCACCAGAATGCCCCTTTAAATGGGTTTTGTGTTGCAGTGGATACAGTGCAGCCACGACACAAAACTGGCACAAACACCACATAAGTACAGCAGTTAGCACGTGTATTTACGTGCAATGTGCTCCAGAAAATTGGCACAGCTAGTTTTATAAATCTGGGTCTAACATAGCTCCCAAACGTCCTGGATTTGGCAGAAGAATACAGTTTTTTGGGCACTGTCCCGCTGTGAAGGGTGATTAGGAGAATGTCCCATGCTGTCCCGCCTCCTGGCTACAGGAGGAGGAGAATGAAGGACAGGAGGTTACAGGAGGAGGAGGCTGGAGGACAGGGGGCTACTGGAGGAGGATGGAGGACAGGAGGAGACTGGATTACAGGAGGCTACAGGAGGAGAAGGCTGGAGGATAGGTGAAGGCCGAAAGACAGGAGTACACAGGAGGACGCTGAAAGACATGAAAAGGCTGGTGGACAGGGGCTACAGAAGGAGGAGGCTGTAAGACGGGAGGCTACAGAAAGAGGAGGCTGGAGGACGGGAGGCTAAATCAGGAGAAGGCTGGAGGACAGGAGGCTACAGACGGAGGAGGCTGAAGGACAGGAGACTACAGAAGGAGGAGGCTAGAGGTCAGGAGGTTACAGAAGGAGGAGGCTAGAGGACAGGAGGCTACAGAAGGAGGAGGCTGGAGGACAGGAGGCTACAGAAGGAGGAGGCTGGAGAACCGGAAGCTACAAAAGGAGGAGGCTGGAGGACAGGAAGCTACAAAAGGAGGAGGCTGGAGGACAGGAGTCTACAGAAAGAGGAGGCTGGAGGACGGTAGGGTGCAGAAGGAGAAGGTTGGAGGACAGGAGGCTACAGAAGGAGGAGGCTGGATGACAGAAAGCTACAGAAGGAGGCTTGAGGACAAGAGGCTACAGAAGGAGGAGGCTGGAGGACAGGAGGAGACTGGATTACAGGAGGAGGAGTCTGGAGAACATGAGGCTACAGAAAGAGATGACTGGAGGACAAATGGAGGCTGTCTACAGGAGGAGACTGAAATACAGGAGAAGGCTGGTGGACAGGGGGCTACAGAAGAAGGAGGCTGGAGGATGGGAGGCTACAGGCGGAGGAGGCTGGAGGACAGGAGGCTACAGAAGGAGGAGGCTGGAGGACAGGAGGCTACAGAAAGAGGAGGCTGGAGGACGGTAGGGTGCAGAAAGAGAAGGTTGGAGGACAGGAGGCTATAAAAGGAGGAGGCTAGATGAAGCTACAGAAGGAGGCTTGAGGACAAGAGGCTACAGGAGGAGGAGGCTGGAGGACAGGGGGCTACTGGAGGAGGCTGGAGGACAGGAAGCTACAAAAGGAGGAGGCTGGAGGACAGGAAGCTACAAAAGGAGGAGGCTGGAGGACAGGAGTCTACAGAAAGAGGAGGCTGGAGGACGGTAGGGTGCAGAAGGAGAAGGTTGGAGGACAGGAGGCTACAGAAGGAGGAGGCTGGATGACAGAAAGCTACAGAAGGAGGCTTGAGGACAAGAGGCTACAGAAGGAGGAGGCTGGAGGACAGGAGGAGACTGGATTACAGGAGGAGGAGTCTGGAGAACATGAGGCTACAGAAAGAGATGACTGGAGGACAAGTGGAGGCTGTCTACAGGAGGAGACTGAAATACAGGAGAAGGCTGGTGGACAGGGGGCTACAGAAGAAGGAGGCTGGAGGATGGGAGGCTACAGACGGAGGAGGCTGGAGGACAGGAGGCTACAGAAGGAGGAGGCTGGAGGACAGGAGGCTACAGAAAGAGGAGGCTGGAGGACGGTAGGGTGCAGAAAGAGAAGGTTGGAGGACAGGAGGCTATAAAAGGAGGAGGCTAGATGACAGAAAGCTACAGAAGGAGGCTTGAGGACAAGAGGCTACAGGAGGAGGAGGCTGGAAGACAGGGGGCTACTGGAGGAGGATGGAGGACAGGAGGAGACTGGATTACCGGAGGAGGAGTCTGGAGAACACGAGGCTACCGAAAGAGATGACTGGAGGACGAGTGGAGGCTGTCTACAGGAGGAGACTGAAAGACAGGAGAAGGCTGGTGGACAGGGGGCTACAGAAGAAGGAGGCTGGAGGATGGGAGGCTACAGACGGGGGAGGCTAAAGCACAGGAGACTACAGGAGAAGACTAGAGGTCAATAGGCTACAGAAAGAGGAGGCTGGAGGATGGGAGGCTAAATAAAGAGAAGGCTGGAGGACAGGAGGCTACAGAAGGAGGCTGGAGGACAGAAAGCTACAGAAAGAGGAGGCTTGAGGACAAGAGGCTACAGGAGGAGGAGGCTGGCGGACAGGGGGCTACTGGGGGAGGATGGAGGACAGGAGGAGACTGGATTACAGGAGGCTACAGGAGGAGGAGGCTGGAGAACATGAGGCTACAGAAGGTGAAGGCTGGAGGACAGGTGGAGGCTGAAAGACAGGAGTCTATAGGAGGAGGCTGAAAGACAGGAGAAGGCTGGTGGACATGGGGCTACAGAAGGAGGAGGCTGGAGGACAGAAGGCTCCAGAAAGAGGGGGCTGGAGACTACAGAAGGAGGAGGCTAAATTAGATAAGGCAGGAGGACGGGAGGCTATAGGTCAGGAGGCTCCAGAAAGAGGGGGCTGGAGGACGGGGGGCTACAGGATTGTGACACTTTATCCACCCACGCTCACTGTACCTTTGCCAGCACTAAAGATGGCGCCGTACGAGTCAACTGACTTCATAGAGCGTCGCATTGTATGACAGCAATTCCGCCGCCCGTTGCCATAGAAAAAACATTAACGAGAGCTGATGCTCCGGTGTGATCGCGGTGGGTAACCCGGGAGCTATGTGATTGTGCGGTCGGCGGGTGTGTTTCCCATAGCTCTGAAGGACTTGTCTCCGGGAGAGAGCAAACCATTGGCTGAGCCATGTAGTCATATGGCAATGCATGTACATGGCTGCGATATGTGTTATACACCCTGTGTGTGGGCAGATGGGTGATAGGAGGCTTCCCGTGGCCTGCCACAGGACATAATACTTACTATAAAGTGTATAGTAACGATTCTTGTTACTCTCTATGATGCTGATCGTTCAGGTAACACTATTCTGGGTGCCCACCCTCCAGCAGTCCCCTAGAAATAGACCCCATTAGCTTTCAGGTTGACCTTTGTGAATTGTGTTAGAGCCTGCCTGACCCTGGTGGGAATACACATCTGGATTACATGTGTTTTATAACTTGCAGAACTGTCACTGCGCTTGCCTCATATTAGAATGTAAAGTCCTGTTCACACTACTCCTTTAGGCTTAATTGTAATTTACTTGTTGAAATCTCAAACTGAAGGGGGTTTCCACTTTGTTTGTTTTTCTACTTCCTTTCGTTTTCTGGTTTATTGATATTTTTTATTGTTAAGTGTTGATGATCTTTCCCTGCATGTTTAAGGGCCACTCCTTTCTTTCAAGCCCTATTCTATAGCTTGTGAAATTTGGTGTTGAAAATCAACTGCAGACACTGCTATGTTGTCATGGGGAAGGGGGGGGGGGTGTCTAAGTAATTGACAGCTCTCCAATATTTAATATTTTTTATCTTGCAGACAAAGACAAGTTGTGTAAGATAGTATTTAGTTCCATGTTATAAAAGTTCTGTGAATTTGTAATTGAAATGACTGAAGATGGTAGAAGAATGGAAGAGGAGGAGCGAGGACCAGGGGCTGTCTTCCATGTGTTTGTTCTCATGGAGGACTTGCTGGAGAAATTGAAACTTCTGGATTATGAAGAGGATTTACTAAGGAAGCAAAATATGAGGCCAATATCCCGGTAAGCAGGGTGTAGACATATTGACCATTTTTTACATTGTTTGCATTAGGTGAAAAATATATCGTTAGTCTAGAAGACAGTAACAATCTCAGCTTTGTCCATTCACTGCATTCAATAAAAAACTACTTATGTCTACCTACTGACATAATGGCATAGAATATAGACAGTAGAAATCAAAGTACTCCAGTTATTTTAAAGGGAAACTGTCACCAGATTTTCACTAATTAAACTAATGACAGATCCTCATAGCACTACGTTAACTGTTGCCAACACTGGTTTTAGCTAAAAAAAAATTCATAGTCCCAACGAGTTGCAGGAACGTTTTTTATTTATGTAGAGCAGAGCATAGGATGATGTTGGCCAAACGAAGGGGGAATGAGTGGGAGATGTCGGAGACAGGATGTCAGGTAAGCTTACAAAGTTCTTTAGTATTGGCAATAATGAAAATGATGATATGGGAACCTGACATTAGGTTTATTTGTGAAAATATGGTGACAGCTTTCCTTTGAGGATGCTTGGAGTAGGTTACCAGTCCATCTGAGCAGTAAAAAGAAACATCAGTATTTTCAGATGCACATTTTTTTTTTTTTTATCTCTATGCTGGTTGGTCTGCACCAGACCATCAGGTATCCTATCTTGTCCTGTGTTATACAGATTTAGTCTTTGTCACTTTATTGTAAGTGTGCAAATGAAACCCAGTCCACATAAGAGAAAAGCCACAGAAGGTAAATGTGCATCACACAATGAGGATGTGAAGACTAAAGTGTTATCCAACCTGTGTACAGACCTTCCTATCCCCTCATTAATAGTATTCACTGTGCGCTTGATCCGCTGATCTTACTGGAAGGCCTCACCCCTGGGACCTTCAACGATCACAGGAATAGGGGCCCCTTTTCCTTCTGTTTGAATAGGACAAGCAAGTTATGCTGGGAGACTTCAGATCTGAAGTGTGCGGAATTATGTAATGCAATTACATGTATTGTCGGCAGGATTATTAGCATTTGTATGATGTGTTTGTAACATTTTCTTAACAGTCTCTATTTTGCATTGCCAACCAACCCTGGGGAACAGTTCTACATGTTCAGTTCTCTCGCTGCATGGCTTATCAATAAAGCTGGACGCTATTTTGAACAGCCCCAAGAATATGATGATCCAAATGCTGTCATTTCTAAAATTCTTTCAGAGTTGCGTTCCTTTGTAAGTCCTTTTTTCAGACTTCTTCTTATTAGAAGGGAATATTCTATGTAGGTCTGGGGATTTTTTTAATGTTATCTGTTTTTTTTTTGTTTTTTTTTTTCAGGGTGGTACAGCAGATTTTCCCCCCTCTAAACTGAAGGCAGGCTATGGAGAGCAAGTGTGTTATGTCCTCGACTTCTTAGCAGAGAAAGCCTTAAAGCATATAGACTTTACATGGAACAGGTAGGTTCGTGGTTGTCAGACCTGAGGGCAGAGGTCGCAATAACACCTCACCAAGCATCATAGATGCATGATGAGGCACCATTACCCCCCAAAATAATTCCCATGCATAAAAGTATGCATGACAATTATTTCTTGTAGCGCGCAGGTTGAGTGGTCTGGCGCACGATGCAAAGGAGGGAAATATCAGTAGCGTGATCGCAGCGCGCATTGGACCGCTCAGCAAAACATGTGACGCAGTGATCTGTGTCAGCGGTGCGCCGGAGAGACACGGAGCTAGAGCGAAGGCCCGGGGGAGACATGTGGACAGCAGGCTGCCCTTTTTTAGCGTGTAGCGAGTGTGCGCCTTTTTTAGCATGTAGCAAGTGCGTCCTGTGCTGTGTGTGGTAGATGTAGCTAGTGTGGCGTGCAGAGGTCTATGACGCTTGTAGAGACTGATTTACTCTTGTTTCAGCGTTGGCTGCCGGCACTCGCGCACCCGCACCTCTCAGTAGCACATATAAGGCTGCTCCGCCCTCTCCTCCCCCGCTAGGCCTGCTTGCGGCTCAGATAGAAAGTCATGTGACCAAAACCAAGTGCGATCAGCACACAGAGCCATCAACAGGATTGCGCTGTCTATGTGACAGACCGATCCTATACTGTGACAGGGGGCTGATAATATCACACTTGCCCTGGTATACAGTGAGGGGCATGCAGGGAAGGTGCTATATGCTTCCTCTCTGTATGACCCTGTATACCGTTCACTGATAACAGTGATCCTGTAGACTGTTGCCATTAGATTTCTATTATCTGTGATCTATATATAGGATTACCAGTGAACATATTTGCCCCTGTAAAAAAAAAAAAAAAAAAAAACTTGTAATTTAAGAAGAAAAAAAATAAGAAAAAAATAAACAGTGAAAAAAAAAATTGTAACGTCTTCAAACCGTCCCAAAAATAAAAAATAAAATAAATAAACTTAGAGGCGTCAGTAGCACAAAAAAACTCGGGTTTTAATGATTTTCTTTCGTATTAATAGCCATTTATTAGATTGTTAATAGACGTTTTATAGCTCTATATACAACTAGGAGTTCTATATTTTTATATTACTAAAGATTTCATACTCCTCCTCGGCTAAAAATACTCCTCAAAAATAGTGAGAGGAGTATTATTACCCTTCTAGAAAAATGTTAGTGCGACCTCTGCCTGAGGGTATTAACAGCTGCTATGCCAGTCTGTGTTTATAAGTCACTTCTTGCACTATGTAAAAATAGTTTTTTTATTTTTTGATCATTTCAGACCAACCTACCCATCTGAAGAACTGGAAGAAGAGGTTGTAGGGGAAGATGATGCAGAGCTGACTTTAAACAAGATTGAAGATGAAATTGTGGTAGGTTCCATGACATTCTCCGAGCTTTCACTATATACTGTACATGCAGCCTCTAGAATACTTTACATTTAGGCTCCAGGTCACCGTTGTTGTGCATGGTGATAAAGCGGATGACAGTATCTGGATAACTGTATTACAAACAGAGAATAATACTTACCATATATCATATCCAGATGTTTTGGAACTAATGTGCTTGTGTTGAAAAATCAATGGAAAAAACTTAACAACAGACATTTGTCCCAAATGGTGAATATGTCTTTATATGTCCATACTGGCGTATACATGAATTAACTGTGTACATAGGGGGGGATATAGCACTATTCTTGTTTGCTGTCTTCTTGTGACTTTTCAGGTTCAAGGCAGTGATTAGCACCTTATCAGATGCGACATTTTAGGCTTACTCTACTGCCATGTTTTTCTTTCCAACAAGTTGCACTTGCGCCAGAAAAGTCGTACAGCAGTGGAGTGCGTCCAAAAATCTGCACGTCCCTACCTTGCACATAAAAAGTTGTATCACTATTCTGTCTTGGCTGTCTTTATATTTTCCCCACATTCTTCTATGCATCCATTGGATAGTTTTCCCAGAGAGTTTTCCTTGATATGCTATGGACATAAGTAGCAATAAGATTGTAGGGCCCTCACTCCAGTTTTAGCTGGTTATGGTGCTCTGTAATGTCTTATTTTATTTGTATATGTCGCCCGTGATCTGTGCAGCGCTGCAGAATATGATAGTTCTATATAAATAAAGATTTATTATAATATTTTGTTTATTAGGAAGAAGATTCGGACAATGATGAGGAACAGTTCATAGATCTAAATGTTCTTAAGGCACAGACTAGTAAATTGGTAAGTAGCTTTATTTAGTTTTTTTTTTTTTTTAGCTTAGCTTTAGTTTGTTGTTAGGGGTTAAATGCAGAAAAATGCTTTGCAAGTGCCTTAACATGGCTTGTGTTCCACCTGCATGAGGGTTGGGGTTTTTTCTACCTCGTGTCCTCTATTTACAATACATTATAATGTATTTGTACCAAATATTGACATTTTTAGATAAATGATCAAGAGCAATGTTGTGTTAGGCTACAGTCACAGTGTTTTTAAGCCATCCATTGTATGGAGGATTCCTGACAGCAGATGCTTATACAGTGGGATGGGTCCTCCATTATGGCTCCTGCACCCTTAAAATGGGAGGAGGCGTGCACATGGGCAGAAATCATTTTGAGAAACACCCATAGCATAGGCTAAGCACTAGGCAGGGATGGATGGCTCCGATGGCCTCCACTGATCGTATACTTTGCTTCATTATATTACATAGACGCTGCCCAGCACTCTATTTCTTCAGTGTATCCACCTGTGGATCTTTTCTTTTTTTTAATTTTTGTATTGTATACCTAATAAAATATTTTTTTACAAGCACTGGCTTTGAGTCTCATTTTTTCTTCTTCGTTATTGTGAAGGAATAAGATGATCAATTACAAAATGTTGTCTTTCCTCACAAGTCGGCTGAGTCTTCTAAGCCAGCAGAGATTTTGGAATCCAACACAGATGCAGCAGAGTGGTATCTGGAAGTGGAGCGCGTTCTTCCTCAGCTGAAGGTCACAGTCAGAACAGACAATAAGGTCAGCTCAATAGTCTGGCTCAACACACATCTGCTTGTAGGCTTAAAGTGAACAGAGTGTAATAAAAATCTTCCTGCTTTCCTTTTAGGACTGGAGAGCTCACGTGGATCAAATGCATCAACACAGAGATGGCATGGAAACATCCTTAGGTGAAACCAAGGTGAGAGAGAAATCTAATAGAGGGCAGCTGCTGTTCAACTCCTGTGGCGAGTATGTTTCAATGGGTTGCAGGTATTGCAGCTCAGCTCCATTGATATTAATAGTGTTTGAACTGCATTACCACTCACAACCTGTGGACAGTAGAAACCAGAAGTTTACATACACTGGGGTTGCACAATGCATCCAAACCTCGTTACTTGTGTGATACTTTCATACTCAGAACAGTTCAATACTGTCATTTTTCGGTACTCAATGACTTCTGCTGTTGTACAGACTCCCAGTATCTATAGCTTACACTATATAAAAAGACACATTTTTCTCATATCTGAAATGAATTCAGAGTAAACCATTCACATTTTAGGTCAATTAGGATAACCAAAATTATTTCTTACTTTCTGCAAAGTCAAAAGTTTTACATACACTAAGATTACTATGCCTTTAAACAGTTTGAGAGAGCATGTGATGAGGTCATGTCTTTGGAAGCTTTGGACAGTTATTGGCAACACACCTGATGTATTTTTTATTAGACACACACCTGATGTATTTTAAGGCACACCTGAAACACACTGCTTCTTTGTTTTACATTATGGGAAAGTATAAAGAAATCAACCAAGATATCAGCAAGAGAATTGTGGGCTTGCATAAGTCTGGTTCATCCTTTGCTTTCCAGACACCTGAAGCTCAGTTATACCAATGCTGTCAAGAATGACCTGTACCTAGTTTTGCTCATACAGGTTTTTAAAAAGTACACAGCCTGCCCACTCCTTCGTGGATGCACCCCTACACATTGCGTGGAGGTGGAAAAGTCGCTATTATAATCAGAGATAATTGCAAATTCTTCTGCACTGCAAGAATTTGCGATTATATGAGCGCTTCTAGGCCAAAGACTCGCAGAGAAGCATAAATAAATCTCACCCATAGTGTTGTTTTGGTGTTACATGTCCTTTATACTTTTTCAGAGAGATTGTTTTTAATGTATTTCCAGGGATATCTGGACAAGCTTCACAGTGAAGTCAGTAAAACTCTGGAGAAAGTGACCAGTCGAGAGAAGTATATCAACAGCCAGCTTGATCCTCTGATCCAGGAGTATCGGGCCGCACAAGCCCAACTGAGTGAGGTAATCCACTTTTACAAACACAATACGAGTTAAAAAAAAAAAAAAAAGCCAACAAATTTCTGATAAGTTCTATAAATGTTACTATTTAGTTAGTAATTTATAACCACAATTGATTTTCCAGGTTATAGATTACCTAATATTGTGATCAGTTTTCTGCATATGCTGCAAACAGAGTAGTACCTTTATAGTGTATATTCCCACCCACTCAATATGCTGAGATGTATTCAATTTATTCAGCTGTACAGTTCCAACACATTAGACAGCACTGTAATCTCTATTCATCACTTATATTATTTTTAAATATTCAGAGAAGGATTAAATGCACATTTTGTGCTAAATAAATTGAATGTACTGTATATACTCGTGTATAAGCTGGGTTTTTAAGCACAAAAAATGTGCTGAAAAACCTCAGCTCTGCTTATACTCGAGTCAATAAAAAAAATAAAAACTTAAATACTCTCCTTCCGGCGCCCCCGATACTCAGCGCGGCTCCACCATGTCTCCACTTCTGTCTTCCCCACGGCTCCTCTTCTTTCTTCAGTCTTCAGTAACAACCGGCAGAGACTGGGCCATGTTATCTCTCAACCGGCCAAACACTATGACGTCATCAGTGGCTGCATCATAGTATGTGCCGGCTGGCAGAGGGAATGGCCACGTCTCTGCTGGCTGTTACAGAAGACCAAAGAAAGAAGAGGAGCTGCGGGAACCGGAGCGTCGCGGAGAAGATAAAAGAGGAGTCACGCCGACATCGGAACTACCCGAAGGTGAGTATCTCCTCTAGTATACAGTGCTGGCTGTATACTACTGGGGGCAGGCTGTATACTACTGGGGGCTGGCTGTATACTGCAGGGGGCAGGCAGGCTGTGACCAATGGATTTCCCACCCTCGGCTTATACTCGGGTCAATAGGTTTTCTCAGTTTTTGGTGGTAAAATTAGGGGTCTCGGCTTACACTCAGGTCAGCTTATACAAGTATATACGGTAGTATAGTTGACTAATTACATGTTATTTTCCTCATAGTTAAAGGAGCAGCACCAGCAAGTAACTGAAAAGGTAACAGAGAAGACACGAATCTTGTCTGAGGTAAGAACTTACTGTTTTAATGGTTCTGCATGTATATGAAAAGAAGTTCTAGAAAGAGCACATAAATGCCCATTCCTGAATTTTACTCTGAACTATGATTGCTTAAGCCAGAGGCTGCGCGGATTGTGGCACAATTTTCACTAAATTGTCATCATTAAAGGGGGTGTCCGATTGTTTTTAAATTTCTGGATACAGGCTGGGGAGGGATTTAAAAATAAACAAACCTGTACTCTCCTCCTCCACCTCTTATTCCCAGCATGGGGACGGGTGGGCATGACCGGTCACCTGAGCTTCCTTGCCCCTGTACACAAAAAGGGACATGGACCGGTGGGACAGGAGGTGAGTACAGGTTTGTTTTTTAAAAATCTCTCCCCAGTCAGCTTCTAGAATTTTATAGACAATTGGACAACCCCTTTAACAAAAATTACCACATAGTGGCCTCAGATGTTGGCTGAAATTTCAAGTGATCTTATCTAAATATTGTAAAGAGCCAGCCCTTTACTGGTCACTAGCCAACACAGGAAAATCTAAGGTGGAGAACTAGTTTGTGGTTCCTTATGGACAGCCCCTTTAATTGACTAATTATGAAGAAAATGACCAGCCACAAAGGCTGGTGACTGCAGAGCTTATCTTGGCTGTATGCATGTTTATTTCACTGGTGGGGGATGTATGCTAGGAATAAAACATATTTAATGTAGTTGTTCTCTTTCTCTTAAGCTAAATGAAGATTTAGAGAAGGTAAAGCAGGAAATTGAAGAAAAAGGGAGCAGCATTACAGATGGTGGTAAGTGTAATTGTGGTCCCTACTGATGTGCGTGATTTCACTGCCAATATTAAGGATGGTGGCTGATGGCTCCACTTGGAGTCTGCGATGCAGGCATGGCTTGAATGACATCTACCACCAGGATGAAGGATTGTAAACCAAGCACACTGACATACTGGTGTTAGGAAAAAAGGGCTTTAAGAATTATGCAAATTGGCCTGAGGGGCCACAGACTCATTTTCATAATTTTAAAAGCCTTTAGAAAAAAAAAAAACAACTAAAGAAATAAGGGATAAGAAGATAAAAGAAGAGCAGATCCTGCCACAGGGGGTACACACCAGGATGTCTGTGTGCTTGGTTTACAATTCGTTATCCTGGTGGTAGATGTCCTTTAAGCATACTATATGGTTAGTAGTGTATTTGTGATTACCAACCAGTAAGGATTTTTCAATTAACTAGTATGATGGCAGATTATTCTCAACCATATATCTAATTGTGGTCCCATCAAACATCAGTATGATGCTATACCGCACTCCTCCTCCTCCTCTATAGCCACTGACAGCATGCAGTGAGTGGGAGAACTAGGAGAAGCCCCATAATTTCAGTTGTGTCAACATTTGCAGGATGTGGTATTATAGTGGTATGCAGGAATTAAAGGGGTTTATCAGGATCAGAATATAGACAACTAGGTGTTAGGATAACCAATCAATATTAGATTTCTGCATTTGAAGGGGTCATTAGTTGAGGGGAAAAAAACTGTATGGAAAGCTGGCAATGCTCACCCAGTAAGACACTCTTTAGGAAGACTTTCACTCCGGCAGCTTGGATCTCCATGTGACCACTGTGTCCGACAAAGGAAAATCCAACAAGAATTATGATCTGCCAACGCGTTTCGAGCGCATTAGACACTCTTACTCATAGCCATGAGTAAGAGCGTATAACACACTCAAAACGCGAAGGCAAAGATCTGTAGCCCTCGCTGTGGACGCAGTGCTTTTGCATATGTGATGTTGTACTGTCTACATAGGAGTCAATAAAAGTCTGAAAGATTTTCTACCACTTGCACTGGATCGTAATTCTTGTTGGTCATATTATTTGAGCATTACAGGCCTCTTCATTGTCTACATGTGATCAGGATTATTGTGGCATAATTTAATGGAGCAAAGCTACTAGTAGGTACACAATGTGCAGGTAGATGAACCTGTGTAAACAATGAAGAGGCTGTATTCCCTTCAAGGAAAATGCCATCAACATTAAAATGCCATCTTGGAAAATCCCTTTTATTTGAGTAAATAGTTTCTTTGTCTGATCCCAGGGGAAGGCTTTTATTGTTCTTGGGTGTGTATAGTGTTTGTCAGTCTCTTAGCGTGGCAACAAATGAAGAAAACAGGGGACCTGCCAAATCTTACACTTTATATAACACTTCCATCCATTTTTTAGATCTTACTTGGGGCTTGATTATTATTATTTATTTATAGAGCACCATGAATTCCATTCATTAAGGGGTTCACACACATTACATTAACAACAAAACAAATGCAAGTAAAAATACTACAGATATCTGGAACAAGTGGAAGGAAGACCCTGCTGTGAGGGTAGATGGAGACCCCAGGTGAGGGAGCAGAACAGTGCAGTTATTGTGTGTTGTAGGCAATCTTGAACAGATGTGGTTTTGGGTTATTTTTGTCAGATTGTCCCCACCTTCCAAACTGTCACATTTTCTTAGATACTATGGAAGTATGGAAGATGCATGGGAGACCTCCTAGAGATGGTTGTGAGAAGTGCGTATGTTAATAGAGTGAAGCTGCAGATCCTGTGGGATGTATGGATGGGACAGGTTGTGGACAGCTTTTTAAGTTGACAAAATGAATTTGTTGTTCAATGAATAGCCAGTAGAGAGACTGGCAGAGAAGTGAGGTACTGTAGCGTAGAAGCGAGGTGATGGTCCCCGAGTCCCCTTCCCTAGACTCGCCCCACTCTGCTGGCAGGGAACCAAAAAAAAAAAAATCAGCATGGCATAGGCTATTGCAATCGATCACCAGCTAAACATTACATTCCTGGTGTCAAAAATTACTCGAAGGCAGCGGACTTTAGGGACTGGGGAGAGTGTAGAGCCATGGATTGTGTCTGTTAGGTCTTGTGGGAGGGATGTGTTAACAAACTGTCTTAGGCCAGAAGTGTAGATGGAGAATAGTAGGGCAGAGTAGTCCCAGGGCAGAGCCTTGTAGGTCGCCAACAGAGATTGGGAAAGGTCAAGAAGTAGTATGATTGTGATAGACACTGAATGTCCAGTTGGAGAGGTATGGAGAAACTAGGAGAAGGCCAGGTCAGTAATGCCAAGAGAACATAGCGTCTACAGCAGGAGAGAATGGTTCACAGTGTAAAGGGCAGAAGGTAGATCAAGAAGGAGGACAGCAGAGTAATGATGTTTTGCCTTGGCAGAAAGTTTATCATTGGGACTATGGTTAAGGCAGTCTCAGTGGAGGGATTGCCTGCTCCCGTTATCTCACGGACTTATCTCACTGCAGACTTCTGTTAGTATAGAGATGACGGTGGTGTAAGTGCATGAGTTTCAGTGCAGTAGCAGGTTCGTGGCTCTAGACGAGTGTCTTCGCCAATGTCTGTATACAAAATGAAGTCCACAGTAATGGGCGCTGCTGCTGGAGAACGGGAGCTGGAAAGGAGGTAATATAAGTGCTTTTTTATTTTTAAATTCCCTCAGCCTCCAGTGGCATATAGAGTCCAGGTTGGGAAAAGAGTGATGTGGGTCAGTATGTTTTTAAATTGATCAAAGTCAACAGTGACACTATTTGATAGATGCAGTGCAACATTTTATGCTTACTATCCAGAATTTATATGAGGCACCGTACTTGGTGCTGGATGTTAAGACTAGTTTTCAAAATGCATAGTAAACTACTGTATATTGAGCACATAAAACTCATTACAGTGGGAATCCTGAATAAACCTCCACATAGTAGGTGCATTGCTGATTATAAGTACCTGTTTGTCATTAAAGGGGTATTCACACATGGGCATTCACATTTTGTGTGAACATAATTTCCCATAAATGTAGTCATGTTGTCCTTGGATACGACCACCCCCACACTGGCTGAGGCCAGATCGGCCTCCTGCATTACCACAAGACAGCAGTGGACATTTCCTTTGAAGAAATAATTTGTTTCTTTGCAATCACAGCAGTGTTGGTCGTATCCAGGGACAGCTGGTTTCTGGCTAAATGTATGGGAAATTATCTTCACACGGTACATATTTTTTAAAATAACATCCGATTGAAGAAATGGTAATATATGGCTGATGAATTAAATTAAATGTAAATGCCTAGATGAGAATACTGTATATACTCGTGTATAAGCCGAGTTTGAAAAACTCACCTCGGCTTGTACACGAGTCAAGTAAAAAAAAAAAACGTAATACTCACCCTCTGGTGTCCGGATCGCTGGCGCGGGTCCCGATCTTCAGCGTGAGGCTCCCAAGCTTCGGCGCGGGTCCCGGCGGCTCCGCTTCTCTCTTCTTTCTTCTGTAGCCGGCAGATCGCGTCTATGTCTCGCCGCTGATGACGTCATCAGCAGCGACACCGCCGCATCATAGTGCGCGCCCGATGGCAAATAGCATGGGAGCGATCTGACGGCTACAGAAGAGATAAGAGGAGCCGCCGGGACCCGCGCTGAAGATCAGGAGCCTCGCGCTGAAGATTGGGACACCGAGGGTGAGTATTAAGTTTTTTTTATTTTTTATGCGCTTGGCAGGGGGCTGGTTGTATACTACATGGGGGCTGGCTAGCTGTATACTACACCCTCGTCTTATACTCGAGTTAATAGGGTTTCCCAGTTTTTGGTGGTAAAATTAGGGGTCTCGGCTTATACTCGGGACGGCTTATACTCGAGTATATACGGTACCCCTTTAATATATACAATCCAGTCTTCTAACTAGAGTGATAGCACAGCACCACAACTAGTATCTAAAACTCATTAACTACTGTGCAGGGAAGTATTGTTTCATTTACTTGCCCTAATAGAATTGATGTAAAATATCTCATATACTGTATCACTTTCCATTTTATGGGACCTTCACTGTGGAAATTTCTTGAAGGGGGGAGCACTGCTGTGAACATTGCGTTGAGTGGGTTCTGCTCAGGATATTTAATTGGGTGGGGGCTCTGCAACGGCCGTTTTATTGGGTGGGGGGGCATTGCTGGGGACATTTCAGTGAAAAGGTATCAATACATTAAAAGAGGCCTACAGAAAAAGGGGCACTATAGAGAGGGGATGCCCCAATAATGTTCATTTAATGTGGTCTGACAGACATTTCATATATAATATACATTCAATTTCTCTTTGCAGCCCCTCTTGTGAAGATGAAGCAAGCCTTAACCAAGCTGAAGCAGGAGAACATACAGATGGACATAAGGATTGGAGTTGTGGAACATGCGCTACTTCAGTCAAAGCTTAAAGAAAAATCCAATATGACAAGAGACATGCATGCTGCAGTCATTCCAGAATCTTCCATAGACTATTAATTTTTAAATTAATAATCAGAGGGGTTTTAGAATTAAAATCATTTGAAAGGGAAACTTTAATTTTTATATACATCTTTTCATTGAAAAAAATTCTTATCCCCCAGTCAGCTCACAATGTAAAGGTTCTTGATAAAATATTACAGAAGGCCTTTCTTTAGGTTTCAGCAATGGGTCCTTTGTTTCTCAATATATGGGTGCATTTAAATGACCGTTTTGGGACCTTTGATCTTGCTGCATAATATGCAGCCAGATCAGGCCACCCATAGACTTCTATGTCTCCTGGTCACTGTGCGTTGAGCATACAATGGAGAACATTTACTAAGGGTCCGTCGGATGCATTTCAGTCGGATTTCACAATTTTTTCCATTTTGCCCTGAATTGCCTTGGGTTTTTGGCGCATCGGTGGGGGCGTGGACGTCGGACAACCCGACTGATTCGGACAAACCGCAGAATTTAAAAACCAAATTGTGTTGCAAGATCAGCACTCACATGCACCGGGAAGAAGAAGGTGAACTCCGGCGGACCTGAGCGGGGGAAGCAACACATGAAGGAAATTGGACGCACGATCTTAGTGAATCGCGGCAGCTCCGAATCCTCGTCAGACATTCCAGATCGACGGCATCAACGGGACGGGTAAGTAAATGTGCCCCAATGTGTCACTGCTTCATGACCCAGTCAGCTGCTTCTCTTCCTATGGAAGGAGGAGGAGGGAAGAGCACTCGCTCCTCCTCCTTCCAACCTTGTACTCACCCGGGATCCGGTCCTGACAAGCACTCGGCCGTCTGTATGTTGCCAAAAGATTGTACCAGCAGTTTTGACCAAACAAAGATGTTTGTTGTTGGTAGAAGCAGGACTGTGAAAAAAGCATTTATGTTCCAGGATTGTAGCTGTATGTGGTGCAGTTCTGTGTGACATGTCTTCACTGAACTACTGCACAGCTCCTCCCCACTACTGTAAGTAAGAGCAGTAGCAGTCTTTAGGTTCAGGAGACTCATCCAGTGATTCAAGTCTAGCTACAGTCCTGGAAATTAGAATAATCTTTCAGTCTAATAACAAAACACATAAAGGTATAGTTACTCAGATCTGCAGAATGATGCCAGCTCTGTATATTAGAAACTGCTGGTCAACCCCCTTCCAGCAATGCCACAATTTGAAATAGAAAACTCCACATGCTTCTATATTACCTTTAATACAACACCATAAGAGAACAGCCATAATGGAAGGGGGTGAAATCTGCCATCGCAGAAACATCAATACATAGATATGTAGATACTGTAATGCTTTTTACTTGTATTTTATAAACTGTATTTATTCTTGTTTGGTACAATCATTTCATTTTGTATGCAAATAACATGCAGATTAAAAAGATTGAAAGCAAATAGTCTCTTTTTTTATTATGTATGGAAAGCAATGATGTGAGTTGTTGCTTGTCCTGGACCCACCACTGCTATGAAGCTGGATACCCCGATCTGCATAGTCTATAAACCACTGATCACTTGCAGTGCAGGACCCTTAGGGTGATGCCACATATGGCGTTTTGAACCCATTTTTGGTCCTTTTTTTTAGTAGTCAGTCTTAAAATGAATGCGTTTTTTGACCAGTTTTAATTTAGATAATTGGTAAAACTTGTCAAAAACGGATGCGTTTTCAAAAAACAGTAAGAACAGTAACCATGATTACACTGCGATTTGCAATAGATGGGGGGCCTTTAGGGTTTTGGCTGCCAAATACTGACCAGAATACTGCTGATGCTGATTGAAAATAGCACTGCTATAAATAACAATACATGTATCTTCAATATATATACAGATACAGTCTACCTCTATCTACACCACTGGAAAAGAAGAGAATTAACTTCTACATCTAAGTGTTCTTTGAACTCATTAACCTTTAATCTTCCAACATTATATATGAATGTATAGCCGAATTCATAGAAACTTAACTCCTTAGTGACGCAGCTACATTACATTTTTTAGGTGGTTTTTTTTTTCGAGACACATAGAGCTAAATTGAAATATTACCTTTTTAACATTTTTATTTTGGGTTAAAGGTAGAAAAAGGTTTTATTTTGTAATTTATAGTCCTTTTTTTTTTTTTTTTTTAAATTAACTCAAAATGAACATTATTAATGATTCCCTATTTTGTTTTGCTCGTTTTTATATATATAATGGGGGTCATTTACTAAGGGCCCGATTCGCGTTTTCCCGACCTGTTACGCGAATATTTCCGATTTGCTCCGATTTCCCCTGAATTGCCCCGGGATTTTGGCGCACGCGATTGGATTGTGGCGCATCGGCACTGGCATGCACGCAACGGAAATCGGGTGGCGTGGCCGATTCCGGATTCGGAAAAAACGCTGCATTTTAAAAATCTGTCGCCGAGCTCGCACTTACCTTCACTCAGCCCGGCTCAGTGAACTCCAGCGCGTTCCGATGCTTTTCAGCGCAGCAGCGCCACCTGGTGGACGGTGGAGGAACTGCCTTAATGAATCCCGGCCGAACCCGAATCCAGCACAGAGAACGCGCCGCTGGATCGCGAATGGACCGGGTAAGTAAATCTGCCCCATTATGTATAGTTTCGGGCAAACGGGGCGACTATGACAATGCTTTTCGTAGTGTAGTGGGGGATTTTTTTTTTTTATTATATGGGTAAATGTCATTGTAATTTTATGAATATTTATTAATATTTTTTGTGTATGTGTGTTTTTACTTTAAATGTCCCCAATGGGGGACATTTTCACTTTTTTTGTTTTTTAATTTTACTTTTTTTTTTCTTTTACAAGTTTGAGGTAAAACTAGCTGCCCATAGAAACCAATCAGAGCTCAGCTTTAAATTTTATAAACAGCTGTGGGAAATGGAAAGCTTTGTTTGGTTGCTATGGGAAACTAGAACCGTTCTGCCCGCAGACTCTTATGATAAAACTCCCCCATTGATTGTTCTATTTGTGCAAAGGAAAAAAACAATAGGGCAGATTATACTGTTCATTTTGACAAAATAAGGTAATCTTCACAGTGTCTACCCCCCTATTAGGGAGGGAGGGGGATGGGGAGGAGAGTAAAAATGCCTGAGGAGACCCAGGCTGCAGCTGCCCCCCTCCCCACAAGCTGCTGACAGGGAGCCCGGTAATGTGAATTAAGCTTATAAAAACTAATAATTTACAATGCTGACAAAGGCTTTTTTTTATTTTTTTTTTATTGAAAATTAACATGTCCATACAAGCATACATTGCCAGGGCAATAATTACATAAAGTATATTTCCAATACAAGGCGGTATACACAGATGTAAGAAACACATGTTATGGGTTGAACAGAGGTATATCATTGCCTGGATGTGTATTTGACAATATCGCTTTGATGGACAAAAGTTGTTACAAAGGCATTTTTTTTTTAACTGTATTTATTGTGAAATTTTCAATTTTGTAAAAGAACAAGACCCTAATATAGGGTCAACAATACAAACACTGGGCCTGGCACCCACAGGACAAAGGGGGAGGGAAAAGAAGATGTATGAAAGAATGAGAAAGGGAGAGAACCTATCGGGTCACTAGGTTCCATTTAATCTGGAATAACAGCTCCAGTTCTCTCCTGCCGTTAGTGAATGCCTCTTCCAGTTTAAAAATCGGAATTCACAAAGTGTTGGCTGGTTAAGTGATATCCTTGCAGCCTAGTTTTACCCAGTTCTGAGGGAAAGGATTGGGGGAGGGGGGAAGGGAGGGGAAACGCATATCATTAATACAAAACCAAACCAAAGAATCATGGTAACTGCTCATTATCTCATCCCTGGAGGTTAAAACCCAAAAAACATCAATACAACATATACTCATTTGTATTTATGCTCCTAAAATATTTCAGATAAGTAAAGAATGTCCGATCGTTGCTTGTTTATGTAAGTACCAGTATTGTGGAAAGATGGAATAAAGCATTCAGCCACAATCTTGCTATAATTAGGATCGTCCAGTCCAATGCAAGAAGACCACATCACCTGCACAACAAGAAAGGTTATACTTACCAACTTCATACAGGAACCAGGTCTTCTTATTCTTGTGGTGCGCCAAAAACATCCATCCCGCATGTGCGAACCTGCGAATATACGCAAGCTCGTTGTCTTACTAAAAGATTGAGTTTGACACTAAGGAGACTCCGGGACGCCGGTATATATCACTCCCTCATCTTTTCCTTTATGCAGTGCCTTGATGAATTAACCATGAGTAGGAACAAGCGGTTCCATACAAAATTATTAGGACGGTCTATATGCTTTCTCTTCATAAAAATAAGCACTTTCCAAAAAACGGACATTGTTCGTTGAATGCTTTATTCCATCTTAAATTGAATTTCTTTACATCTTTCCACAATACTGGTACTTACATAAACAAGCAACGGGAACTTATATCCTCACCGATCGGAAATTCTTTACTTGTGTGTATACTTCTTTATGTGTATATGATGTATTGATGAAACATATTTTATATCATTGTAGAGAAAGATACAACAAAGGATTCTTCAAATACACATTGGGGGTCATTTACTAAGGGCCCGATTCACGTTTTTGCAACAGGTTAACCAAATTTTTCCGTTTTGCGCAGATTCTCCCTGTATTGCCCCGGGATTTTGACGCACATGATCGGATTGCGGCTCATCGGCGCCGGCATGCACGCAACGGAAATCGGGGGGCGTGGCCATACAAAAACCCGACAGATTCGGAAAAAGCGCCGCATTTTTTAAAAAAATGTGTCGCGGGACACGCGCTTACCTTCACCCAGCAATGGATCGTGCACTCCGGCGGACCTCAGCAGACTTCAGCGGACATCAGCACAGCAGCAACACCTGGTGGACGTCGGAGGAATTACCTTAGTGAATCGCCGGAAGACCCGAATCCACCGCAGACAACGCGCCGCTGGATCGCGAATGGACCGGGTAAGTAAATCTGACCCATTGTTGTGAGATACATACATGGGTTATTTATAGTATTGTAGAGTAAAGAGACAATAGAGGAAATATATAACTATTGTCAGTTATATATTTATATATACATATATATATATATATATAAAATTCCGTCTAGCGATATTGATGTGGTGAGGGAAAATGTGGTACAGGATTTCAAATTGAAGGATTGTGATTTACATTTGAAGAGCAGGTTTTGTCCACCTACCACTTCTCCTGCAGTTGAGTCTTACATTACTACGGTAGTGAGAGACATTGAGACATATAAACAGGCTTCTGACACTATGTCCATTAAGCACAATCTATCCATGAATGAGAAACGTTCTCTTGAGAGTTTGATCCATAACGACAATCTGGTAATCAAACCCGCTGATAAGGGGGGAGGGATTGTCGTTATGGATCGTACCGTATATATGAATGAGATTTATAGGCAGTTGGGTGATGTGGAGGTATACAAAAAAGTTGATACAGACCCCACATTAACATTTTCTAAGAGACTTAGGATTTTGGTTGATCATGCGTTTGCTATTGATGTCATTGATAAAGAACTGCATGAATTTTTGATTCCTAAATTCCCCAAAATACCACTACTGTATTGTCTGCCCAAAATACACAAGGGTCTGTCTCCCCCTCCTGGCAGACCAATTGTGTCTGGGCGGGATTCACTTTTCAGCCCAGCAGCTATATTTCTTGACAAAATTCTGAGAATATATGCGATCAATGCTAAATCATATGTGAGGGACACTACTGATTTTTTGAACAAAATTTCTACCATTTTTGTACCTACAGGGGCGTATCTGGTATCTTTTGACGTTACAAGTCTTTATACGTCTATTAATCATGACCGTGGCTTAACCAGTGTGGCTAAAATTGTACTCAATTCTCAATACTCGAATGAGGGGAAAGAGTTTATCCTCGGACTCTTGGAGATGATTCTCACGTGCAACTATTTTAGATTCAATGAGGAATTTTTTGTACAGTTACGCGGCACGGCGATGGGGTCCAACGTGGCCCCAGCCTATGCCAACATTGTGATGGCCGACCTGGAGGAGACGTACGTTTATGTGTCCCACCACTTCAGTCAAGTACTGTTGTGGTGGCGTTATATCGACGACGTCTTCTCCATTTGGGTGGGAGATCGCCCCTCACTGGACACTTTTCTTGAATTTCTCAATAGTGTGGATCCCCACATAAAATTTACCATGGTTATGTCTGAGTCCAATTTACAATTTTTGGATACCAATGTCTTCATTGTTGATAATCATTTAAGAACTAACCTTCATGTAAAAAAAACAGATTGTAACACACTCCTTAGATATGAAAGTCAACACCCCAGAAGTATGGTACGTTCTTTACCCTACAGTCAGTTGTTGAGGGTCAAAAGGATTGTGGATGATGTTGATACTCAACAATCTGAATTAATTAAGATGGGAAAAAAATTTATCAATAGGGGATACCCCAAATCACTTGTGAGCGGACATATACAAAAAGTTCAAAGACTAGACCGCCAATCCCTACTCTCTTCTAAACGGGTGACTAAGTCCAATACCCGCATACCGTTGGTCACTACATACACTTCACATAGCCAACAGATTGCCACTATTATACGTGATAATTGGTGCATTTTAAAAACGTTCTATAAAAGCTCACCATTTTTTCAGCTACCTCCACTGATCTCCTATAAACGGAATAAAAACTTAAGAGACATGTTGGTTAAAACTGATGTTGTCCCAAGAAAGGACAAGGCCTCTCGTAAAGGATGCTATCCATGTATGGCCTGTGACAATTGCTCTCTGCTGTTGAAAGGCGATATGTTTTGCCACCCGATCTCTGGTAAAAAATATAAGATAAATTTTTCACTTACATGCAGAAGTGACTATGTGATATATGTCCTCCAGTGTCCATGCAAGATGCTATATGTCGGTGAAACGACTACGGAGTGCAGATTACGGTTAAATAATCATAAATCTAGCATACGTACAAACAAGCTTGATTTACCGGTCCCATGCCATTTTTCTGAAGCTGGTCACTCACTCGATGAACTCAGGTTCATGATTATTGATAGGATTCCTCCGCTAACTCGAGGTGGCAATAGGGAACTCTTATTGAAACGTAGAGAAGTCCAATGGATTCACAAACTAGGGTCACTTAGTCCCCGTGGTCTGAACAAGGATTTCCCCCTGAATGTATTTTTGTAAAGGGTACCTTTGTAATGAGCCCCAGGATCTGTCTACCCTCTCTGTATATGAGTATCTCTTCTAACAACTAAACTCAATGTTATACAGTTTATTTACGTTGAGGATATGTTATTTATATCTATACCTTATATTTGATACAGGTTTGTGCAGTCATATGTGCTAATATTCTCCCTCTTTCTCTTCTATCCCGTAGCATTTATCGGACGTAAGAATTGGGACCCTGTGGATTTCCATTTGGGGACGGCGACGATGTGACGATTGGGATACATTGGGGCCGGTGGATCCATATAAGGGAGCAGTGCACCCGGATGGGACTCATAGCAGGCATGACATCCTCTGGCTGTTCGGCATCATGTTGGTGTCCTTACCTTGCTGAAAATTGCTCACCACTGGACCACCGAGCACCTTCCCGCGACGTCCCTCGAGGTTCCGTCCTGGTTTTCCCCGGGTCTCCTAACGGTCCATTTTGCACGGGTTTCTACATTTGTGATGGCTATCATTGACGCACAAGCCTATTCTACGCATGCGTGAACTTTCTCCTCCGGACGGGGGTTTTTACATAGGATCCGTATGACTAATATTTGTTATATATTTCTAAATGTATTAGGTATAGTACTCTATTATGTCCTCTATTTGTACACATTGCACTTTTTTGGCACTTCTGCACTTTGTTGTTCTTCCGGACGAACAGTCCGTGATTATGTCTGTAAGCTTCATTGGTAACCATGACAACCATTAGGGGAGCATGAGTTACCTCTTAGCCTCACTTTATAATTACAATACTTTACAAGTAATGCACTTTATTTGCCATTAAGAATATGTTATATGATACTTATATGGTTATTACACAGTTTTATGGATACACTTGTTAAACTTATGTACACATGTGTTGGCAATCACCTGTCCGCTATTTAAAGGCGGCGGGCGGATACCTCACTATGCTTGAAAATGTCTTGATTGAATGGACGAAACGTCGCATCTTGAAGGTGGAATAAATCACTTTTACGGAGTGCTGCTTCAGTATCTTTTCTTCTCCTATATATATATATATATATATCATGCATTGTTTTTGTTATCATGTTTTTGTAAATGTATTATATTTATTCTATGCATTAACTCCTTAACCCCTTAAGGTATAAGGAGTGTATGAAGAGGGCTCACGGGCTGAGTCCTCTTCATACAAGGGTGGGGGTTGTTGCATATTGCAGAAAACCCCCACCGCTAATAACCGCGGTCGGTGCTTGCACCGGTTGAGGCTATTAACCTTTTCATTGCCGCCGGCGATCGGTTGCCATGGTAGCCTCGGGTCTTCGTTTGACACGAGGCTTCATGGCTTCTGGAGATTCGTTACAATGAGCCAGTGGCTCATTATAATGAATGTGCTGCAAAAATGCCATATATTGCAATACAGAAGTATTGCAGTATATGGTAGGAGCGATCTGACCATCTAGGGTTAATGTACCCTAGATGGTCTAAGAAATAGTGGGAAAAAAAGAAAAAAAAAGTTTTAAAAATAAAAAAAATTAATAAAATATAAAAAATTCAAATCACCCCCCTTTCCCTAGAACTGATATAAAACATAATAAACAGTAAAAACCACAAACATATTAGGTAATGCCCGATCTATCAAAATATAAAAACGGTCATGGCCAGCGGTGACCTCCGAGGCGGGAAATGGCGCCCAAATGTCCGAAATGCAACTTTTACACCTTTTTACATCACATAAAAAATGAAATAATAAATGATCAAAATGTCGCACAGACCTCAGAATGGTAGCAATGAAAATGTCCGCTCATTTCGCACAAAAAATGACACCACACACAGCTCCGTGTAAAGTATGAAAAAGTTATTAGCGCCAGAAGATGGCAAAAAAATTTTTTTCTTTTTGTACACATTTGTTTAATTTTTGAAAATGTATTAAAACACAATAAAACCTATATAAATTTGGTATCACCATGATCGCACCGAACCAAAGAATAAAGATTATGAGTGTTATTTTGAGTGCACAGTCAAAGTCGAAAAAACTGAGCCCACAAGAATGTGCGTTTTTTTTTCAATTTTTCCACTTCCACATTTGGAATTTTTTTTCAGCTTCGCAGTACACGGCATGTTTAAAAAAAATGACATTTCGGGAAAGTAAAATTTGTTACGCACAAAATAAGCCCTCACACAGGTCTGTACACGTAAAAATGAAAAAGTTATGGATTTTTGAAGTTGGAGAGCAAGAAATAAACGGAAAAACCCTGCGTCCTTAAGGGGTTAAATACAATTTATTTTGGCTATGGTGTCAGCCTATTTCTGATCTTACACTTTTATGAGTACTTTTATAACCATCTGCTTAGTATGCCATCGTCTATATATAACATGCCCACATACAATGGCAAAGGCCGGCTCCCTCACCATGACATCTCCAGCATGCTATTGTGTCGTATATACCCATATGAAACCCTATAATTGGAGTAATATAGGAGCGGTGCCACAACCAAAGTTACATCTCCTGGAAGCGGGGCGAAGGAAAAGATCTATAGGCATTAGCTATAGCCTTCAGGAGCTGTGATGGGGTAATAGACAAGTCGTTTAGTTGCCATTTAGCCAAGGAAGCAGGTGAGGTAGTATTGTCCAGCGGGGAAGGGGGGGCATAATTTAGGGAGACCTGTTTATATTGGCTGTTGTCCCTATTAACCCTTAACGTCGAAGCCACTTTTCACCTTCCTGACACGGCCCATTTTTTCAATGCTGCCCTGTGTCACTATAAATGGTTATAACTTTGGAACGCTTTAACATATCCAAGTGATTTTAAAATTGTTTTCTCGTGACACATTGTACTTCATGTTAGTTGAAAAATTTTGGTGGTATGTTTTAAATTTATTTATGAGGAAATCAGATATTTGGTGAAAATTTGGAAAAATTCTCGATTTTCGAACTTCAAAATGTTCTACTTTTTCCACACATAGTCATAACTGCAAAAAAACTTAATAACTAACATTCACCGAATGTCTACTTTATGTGGACATGGTATTTTATGCATACTCTTATATTTGTAGGATGCTATGGGGCTTTGAACTTTAGGTGCCATTTTTCACATTTTCATAAAAAACACAAAATCCTGCTATTGAGGGACCTGCTCTGGTTTCAAGTCACTTTGAGAGACCTAAATAAAAGTAAAACCCCATAAATTACCCCATTATAGAACTATACCCCTCAACGTACATAAAACAACTTTTATGAAGTTTGTTAGCCCTTTAATTGTTTTACAGGGGTTAAAACAAATCGGATACAATTTTGAGTTTCTGATTTTACAGCATTTTACAGCATTCACTGAGCGGGCCCAATAATGTTTCTGAGTTATTGTATGGATTGTTACGGACGCGGCGAACCAAATATGTGGGGTTTTTTGGCGTTTTTTTTACTTTATTACATGTGTATAGGGAATGTTTATGTTTAGGGGACTTTAACTTTATTTAATTAATTTTTTTATATTAAAAAATGTTTTTAATTAATGTTTTTAACTGTTTTATTCACTTTTACAGGTTAGCTTGGACAAGCGATCCACTGATCGCTTGTTCAAGCTATTCTTCTCCTTACACAGTGTAATACAGATGTATTACACTGTGTAATGTAACACACTGAGCATGCTGCCAGAAGGCAGGGACCCGGCACCGGGAAGCAGATCGGGCAGCCCTGGGCACTGGCAATCCCAGGGCTGCAATCGGAACCACGGACCCCCCGGTAAGCACTGCAGGGGGGGTCCGATTCTTGTGAAATGCCCCTAACAGGCGAGAAATCTCCCTTGACCACGCACGCCAAGTGGACATTAGTAAGGGGTTAGTTCTTGTCTGTGTGGTCAGGCGGTCATACGTGGAGTGTAACAAATTATTTAGACCCATCCCTGCAGCAAAATATTGGTCTATGAAGATGTCTGTGTATATTGAGGTACAGTGTATCCAGTCCCCAATAACCCTCATAGTAGCGGCTAGGATGTATGCCCTGATATTAGGGAAGTTGAGCCCCCCATTATGCTTAGGTTGCTGGAGGATTTGAAATGCTATCCTTGGGTGACATGCCCCCAGATGAATTTCCGGTATAGGTAGTCAATTTTGTTGAAGTCTTTGAGTTTTAGGGTCAATGCAGAGATTGCAGGAGATAAAACAGCTTAGGGAACTCCACCATCCTAAGTAGGTTGGCTCTACCTATGAAAGAGAAAGAGTGATGTTGCCATCTGGAGATTGTCTGTTCTAGATTTTGTATGTTGGGGGCTATGTTCATGTTGTAGTGCTTGACGGATTGTTTAGTAATCTGTATGCCTAAGTACGTGAGGGAAGAGGCTTGCCATTTAAAGGGGAAGTTCCTTGTCCAGAGAGGCCTAGCCAGGCCTCTCAATAATAGGGCCTCTGTTTTGTCTAAATTTAAAGAATAGCCTGACAATCAGCCTATCCTAGTTATGTCCTCCAGTAATTGTTGTAAACATGTCTTAGACACTACCAGTATTAGGTCATCTGCAAAAGCAGAGACTCAGATCTCTTTGGTTCCCAGTTGTATGCCCTCTAGAGAAATATTGAAGAGAAGATGTTAGGCAGCTCTGTCTGGTTCCTCTAAATATATCTGAGGAGTGTTCTTTTTATTAACCGTGATTGTAGTGTGGCATCCTGTATATAACAGGTTGATTCAATTTTGGAAGGGTCTACCAAAGTTCCTTTTGCCCAATATTGCTTGTAAAAAAAGGCCAGGAGTCTGTATCAAAGGCCTTCTCTGCATCCAGTCCTAAAAGCTTTTAGACCTGACCGTCGCTTTCTACTACTGCTATTGTAGCTGTGATCACATGCCAAATGTTTTTGGACGCGTGGCGCCCCTTTGTAAATCCTGCCTGTGGCGGGTGTAATATATGAGGTATCATAGATTGCAGACGGGAGGCCAGAATGGATGTCATGAGTTCATAATTGAGCAAAGTTACAGGGTGGTAGGATTTAATAGAGTCATGGTCTTTATTAGGTTTTAGGAGTATAGACCTGGCTTCTGTGAACCTGTCTGCCATAATGACATCCCGATATGTCAGTTTGAATGGCTCAGTGAGTAGCGGGATTACTTCGGGGACTAGTATTTTATAATACTCCGCAGACAGGCCGTCTGGCCCTGGCACCTTTCCTGACCGTGATCCTGAGATAGCAGCCTTGACTTGTCCTCCGCAAAGGGGGCCCCCAGCACCTCCCTCTGGCAGTATCAGCGGGCGCAGCTTGACAAAGGCATTTTTAAAATCAGCATAGCATAGGCTATTGTAACCTGTCACCAGCTAAAATGGCATTCTTGGTGACAGGTTTGCTTTAAAGCTATGCCTCTTTATGATTGATTATTTGGTGCAAATTGAGCCACATTTTTGGCGCCTTTAGCTTACTAAATCTGCCCCACTGTTCTCCATAGAAAGAAGTTACTAGCCAAACAAACATTTGAGACAAACCAAACATTTATTCCACCACCTATTACATGGACTAATACTTCTGGTCTTCATTCCTCTGCATAAATACTTCATTTGACTGTTCAGCATCCTTTTCCTTCCAGCTATAGGATTGCTTATTCATTCGGTCTTGCTTTCTTCATGTCTTTCAATATTTTAAATATTGCACCCAATGGAACTAGAATAAATGGTACCAGGAGTATCCATCTTTTCCGATGACTTTTTGCATTCAATTTGTGATTCTCTGGTGAAATGTAACAAACTATTCATTAATCATATATAAACACATATTACTGTATATGTCCTATACAATTATAGTAATGATATACAGTATTCTTATGTTTTATGGTATGTATAGTCACAATCTTTGTGCAGTAAAAATAAAATCTCAGGAGTGTGTACATTTCAATATTACCATATATTAATAGGTATCATCTAGCCTTTACCAGTATAAAGGAATCCTGGGCGGATTGGATAACCATAGGTGCCTGACACATTGTAAATGTTAAATTGTGTTTTTTCATATACTAATTGCTGGGTTGTAACTTAATTTATAGGATTGTCTCAAGAATGGACTGGTACTGAGATGATAGTAAACATTTATGGAGCGGCATTACTATCCCGAACAGAGGACTATGTACAATACATCTGTCTAGAAAGTTCATATAATTCTCCTAATTGCTTGCATTTCTGTAACACATCGATGGCATCCCAGTCTGACACTGTCTAAAAGGTTTACCAAGGGCCCACCAGTAAAATTTAATCTTGGGGCCCACTGCTGAAGAGCTACATTACATAAGACGATTGAGGTATCCTCTCCAACACTACTAATGCTTTTAGAAACCATAGTGCCTATACTGAATGTTGGTAGCCTGGGATACCTAGAATCATGTGTGACAAACTGTGTTGGGTTGATTGCCTGGGTACGTACAAGGGAGGGCTATGAATGCTACCTCTAGCACCTGTGCCATAAGTTTGCCACCGCTGCTCTAGCTCTTCCAATGCACACTCAGAGCAGGGGCCTACACACTATTAAAATAAGATAGTTTGGGACATGGATCACTGTTATAGAGTATAGTTGAAGCTATTTGCCACCTGCTGCTGAAATTTCTCTTGTTCAGCCTAGTTACATAACAGTTTCCACAATGTTAATCTATACATTTGAAGGACAAGGAAAAGGGGGGAGGGTATAGGTGAGTTATTTCAGGACTAAAATGAACTTCTTAATAACTATATAAAAGGTCCCTTTTAAAAGGCAAATGATTGAGGGGAAACTGAGTTCTGAGAAGAAAAGATGGCAGCTCATCCCCTTTGTGTCTGTTATATTATGGGGGTAACATGAAAACATTCCATCAGCAGCAAGTCAGAACTCCTCTCTCTGAGGGCAAGCAGCATGGCTGCAAGTCCATGCTACCTGAAAAATAAATGACATTGGTGCCTTTAAGGTAATTTATAGGCGGAGTGGTGCAGCACATTGCACTGCTCTGCAGGACACAGACCAGCATGTGCATGAGAATGTCATCACGCACACCGACCTGTGTTCCATTCACAGACATCACGGCTGTTGGGAAGGCAGTGTATACATAGGAGGCTGTGTATACAGGGGGGAAAGGCAGTGTATACAGGCAAGGGTGTGTATACAGGGGGAGAGGCAGTGTATACAGGGAAGGCTGTGTATAAAGGGGCGAGAGGCAGTGTATACAGTGGAAGCTGTGTGTGCAGGGGGGAGGCAGTGTATACAGGGAAGGCTGTGTATACAGGGGGGGTGTCAGTGTGTATAGGGTGCTTGGTATGAGGACAGTAGGGCTGACCTACAGCCTGACAGGTCTCCAGCAGGTGGTATGTGCAAGAAATATGGAGGGAGAGGCTGATGTACTGAATCTCCCTGGGGCAACCCCTTAATATCTGTAAGATGTGGAGCCCGTGGTGGTA